>NC_047086.1:54441546-55691546 GCF_902459505.1 Geotrypetes seraphini
GATATGGTTTATAGTCAATTTAAAAAAAAAAAAAAAACAACTTTAAAAGCAAATGTTAAAAAGGAAAAAAAAAACCATCACAGGGAAGGACAGTACAAGAGGTGGCAAAAAATACATCAAGATACAAAAATATATAAATGAAGGAGAGGGGTGGATGGCACATTAGGGGATAGTACGCCTCTAGAGAAGCATTTGGAATTGAGAATCTGAAGTGAATATTATTTCAGGGAAAGCAGACAGGATCCTGGATTAGGTATCATAGGCATCCTTGAATAAGAAAGTTTTGCTTTGTCTTGAATACTGAGAGAGGACTCTTGCTTTATATGTAGGGGAAGAGTGTTCCAAAGTGAGGGTGCCATGACTGAAGATGGAATTTCTAGTAGTGTCATAGAAGATTTCTCAGATGGGGGGGGGACGATGACAACAAGATCTTGATAATTTGAACGGAGTGTACGAGTTTACGCGTAAGGGATTAGATGTTTGTCTATAAAGGCAGGGGTATGGTATTGTTTGATTTTATAGGTAACAGAATTTTGAATGTAATGTGATGGAGGTTTGGGAGCCAGCGGGCATCACGTAGAAGCGGGGTGATGCGATTTCAAATTTTTTTTTTGCATCATAGATAAGTTTAACAGCAGTATTTCGTAAGATTTGAAGTCTGTGTATCTGTTTTTGGTTTATACCCTAATAAAGGGTATTACAGTAGTCAATGTTTGAAATGATGAGGGAGTGAATAAGAATGTTTAGAGAGGGAGGATCAAGTAGAGATGAAAGAGATTGAGTTTTAATTTGTAGAAACATTTGCTAACTACCGAGCTGATTTGCTGGTGAAAAGAGAGGTTTTGATCTAGAATGATTCTGAGTGTATGGTATGGTATAGTTAAAGTAACCATTTATTTTTTTTCCTCAAAACAGGACATCTACTAATTTTTAAGTAATAACATTGTAGATATCTGTCTTCCTCTCTCCCTGTCCCCCCTTTCTTTCTCTCTCCCTGCCCCACCCACCACCACCGCCAATTTCTCCAAGCCACCGCTGCCAATTTCTTCCTGCTTCTTCGACGCCGACGCAGCAAAAGGCAGATGCTCTTTCTATTGCAGTGTCTCACTTCCGGCTCACCACACAATTGTTTCCCACGTATTCACCTTTATAGGACCCCCAGGGACCCCTGAAGAAGACTTTTTGTTGAAACGCGGACCTTGTTGGGTCCTTTATCCCTAGTGGACTAGGTCCTTTAAGGCTTTTATGTGGATGATTCATTTTTATGTGGATGAAATTATTTTATGCAGATGATTTCAGTGTAACTTTGACACTTTCAAATAAAGTCCATTTAGGAACATCATCACTCCACAGAGTTTTTTTGGTTTTCTCTGGATTTTCTTCTTTGTGGATATTTTAGGGTCAATTCCTTTTGTTTTTTCCACCCGCCACCACCGCCAATTTCTCCAAGCCACCGCTGCCAATTTCTTCCTGCTTCCTTGACGCCGACGCAGCAACAGGCAGGTGCATGCAGCAACTTTACAAGCAGCGGGCCCACAATCCCCCTCCCCCCAGACATCAATTCTGATGTTGGAGAGGAAGTTCCAGGCCAGCCAGCCAGTGATTGGCTGTCCTAGAACTTACTCTCAGATGTCAGAATTGATGTGTGGGGGGGGGGGGGGGGGAGGGGAGGGGAGGCTTGTGGGCCTGCCGCTTGTAAAGTTGCATCCCATTGTCCCTATGCACAGCGCCTTTTTTTGAAATTGTTACAATGAGTTGCTCTCTTTCTGAGAGCAGAACATTTTGGTATCCCAAAGCTGTGCTTGAGAACAACCGTATAGGCTACCTAAAAACAGGATGGGGTCATGTTAGGTATAGTATTAGTTAGGTATAGTATTAGTTAGGCCTATTTGTATAGTAAGTCTCAAACAACCAGAAACTACATTTATTTGGCATTTACCAATCCCCAGGGGTGCCGATAACTGAGTCTACTGTATATAATAGATGTGCCCCCTAGAAATGTAGGTCCACAGTCTAACCAACATTTAGCAAATCTGTATGCTGCCAGCATGGGGATGGTTTCCTGTGGGGGACAGTGACAAATTCTGTCACTATCATTCTCTAGTTTCACACGTGTATGAAAACTTAAATATGTAAGAGGGAGGGAGGGAGTAGTGTGTGGCTAGGAACAGTGGTGGCTCCAAGATAATGCCGGCAGGTGCCCAACATATCAATTCCTTCAGCAGGAAGGAGGTCTTCGGCGGCCGGAGCTTGGGAATCCTTGCCAGCCATACTTAAACAGATTACATTTTGGGCGGGCCGTGGCCCCCCATGGCTACACCACTGTGACATAGGCTATCACCTATCATTTCCTGTTTGTTCTGCACACTGCAGGGCTTTTGAGCATTGCAAAGGAATACTTACGGCCACATTACCATCCACTTAAATATATTCCAATACAATTTGTGGCCATCTTTAACGCACACCACCAACACACCTACACTTGAACCATTTTTAACATTCAGCCACAACCAAATTCGACGCTAGTTTTGAGCACCGGCCCCTCTGTTCCTATCATATTCCAACTCTCCAGTTTTCAGTCACTTTCGTTTATCCTTTTTAACGATACTTATTTCTGGTTTAGAAATTCTGATGGACTACAAGCAGGAATCGTTTTAAGCCCTTACAAAATTAAACATTTTAAGCTAAGTAACATTTCCCTTGTAATTGTCAACCATCGCCGAGATGAACTGAGGGATCTCTACCAACACAAGTTTGTTCGTATGGTGGAGCCTAAGCGATCCAGAAACTGCTTCCAAGAGCCCAAACGAAAGGTTTGTGAGCGTGTCCCTGAAACACTGCAGTCTCTCCGTTTCGTACGCGTTTGGGGGGGGGGGGGCTCCCGTACGCACCCGAAAAGTGGAACCGTATAACCCAACATTGGCGATGAAAGCTAAACGCACACTGCCGTGCTATCACTTCAGAAGCCCACATTTCATGAGATCTCTATCGGATTATTGTGCCACTGATAAGGAAGGGGGTAAAACGCGGACCTCACGGATCTTAACTGCACGTCCTTAAAAATCTGAGGTCCGTGCCACTTTTAGCCTCCGCAAAGGGAGGGAAAAGCATTAGGATCCGTCAGAGCTAAAGTGGCATAGGGGGTCTGTCAGAGACATAACTTATGCCGAGACTAAAAGTGGCAGGCACCTCAGATTTTTAAGGACGTGCAGTTGAGGTCCGCGTTTTACTCCCGCCGGCGATGGCGGCTGTCATCCCTAACTCCCTGCAAGCTCAACACTCTCCTCCGTAACTCACCCAACGCCGGCTGCACAGAACGAGCCGCGCACACTCCGCACCGCAGGCTTCGCACAGCCATGACTGGGGCAAGGCAGCCCCCGCCAACCACGCACCACGACAGCAAGGTCAGACGTAAACTGCTCCCGTATTGGTCGCTGCCAGAAACGACGGAGATGCTCCGGATTGGTCAGCAAGGGAAGACTCGGTTCGCTGTGTTCGTGGGGCTGGGCCACAGTCAATTTCCGGGCACCGCTAGGGAACTGGGGTCAGCACGGGTACACCGAAAGTGGGATTGCTTTTTTTTTTTTATCGAGGCGCTAAGACTTGAGCACGAGTCGATGGCACTCAACTAACTTTTAGGTGTTCCTTTAAAGTCCGTCTCCCATAGCTTGGAACGGGAAGTACCACTACTAAATTGATTTTCTCTTCTCCCCGCTGCCTATATGACTTAATTATTCCCACACTACTCCGATGAGGCCTACTGTTTGCAAAGAATCCGCACTATTCCCAAGACAAGCGTGTAGGAGCCTGCTGGTTAGACTGACACCCTACGACCCAACCCAGAGTCCAGACTAAGCCTTCCCCGTATCTGAACGTAACTCAGGGGTAGATACACAAAAGTGGCACATCCATTTTTGTCATTAACTTTTAATATTAAACTTTCTTCTTCTTCCTCCTCTTCACTTCCCCTCTAGGTGTAGCATCTTCTTATTTCTTCTCCCCTATTCTTATATATCCATAAACAGAATTTCTTCCATTTTCTTACCTTCCCCACTACTCCCATCCTTATGCTCTCCCTTGTGTACCATCTCCTCTTTCCCTCTCCTGGGGTCAAATATCTGTCTTCCCTCCTCCTATGGTCTGGGATAGTTCTCCTTACCAGGGTAAATACATACCTCTTTTTGTATTCACCTATATTTGGAGAGTTGATTATGGAAAGTAACTTCTGTAACTTTTGAAATTCAATAAAAACGATGAACTTAAAAAAAGAAAGTGTAATGTTAAGGACAATCAAATATATAAAAGAGCAAAGGAGCATGGGATGAAACAAAACTAAAAAATGTGAAAATACTGCCCACTAATTATGTACACCAAAATAGAGAGCAGCATGGGAATGGGGGCAACGGGAATCCTGCAGAGTCTCTGGGGATCCCCTCCACACATTCAGTGATCCCACATGAATGGGTCATCTTTGTTCGGGGTCTATGAGTATGGTTGCTTCTTTCAGCATTAAGTCCTCTGTAGCCGCACTCACTTGCTCTTTTCAGGCCGATGGCAGGATTCCTTTGCTCCTCCATGCTACCAACAGCTGACCCAGAAGCCTTTCCTTTGATGCATTTTGCATAAGAGGGAGGGTTTTCTTCTGATTGCACTTTAGTAAAAGATCCCTAAAACCGCTGAGGGCTCCTTTTATCAAGCCGCGCTAGCAGGGTTAATGCGCGCGACTTTTCATCACGCATTAACCCCTGCGCTGGCCAAAAACTACCGCCTGCTCAAGAGGAGGCAGTAGTGGCTACCGCGGCCAGCAGTTTAGCACGCACTATTATGCGTATTAAACCGCTAGCGCGGCTTGATAAAAGGAGCCCTGAGATTATTGTTCTCAGTCATTCTCTTACTTCCAATATTCCCATTAATATTCTTCTTAATGGGATGCAGATTGCTCTTCTTAACAGGTCCAGAGTTTGAGGATTATTCTGGACTCCATATTTACCATGAAAATTTAGTCTGCATTTTTATACATAACAATAAATGATGGCAGATCTGTATAGTCCAGTAAGGGAGTTGTACTTGTTCTGTGTAGTTTACCTACATCCTTCCCCCTTGACAATAACAGTGCTAGAAGTAGAATCAAAATGCACTGACAGAAGGGGGTGCCCTAACTGGAGACCCCTCAAACTGCGTGCTAAACCCATTTTGATGGCACGCGAATAAAAGCTGGACAGAAAACAGAAATCTAGCTTACCAGTACTTGTAAAGGCAGACAATCGGCAAATCAGCAAGTATAGAGTGGATTCCTGGAATAAAGTGTGGATTTAAAAGAAAGAAGATTAGCAAAGGTAAGAACCTAATCTTTCGTTCTTTTATAATCCCACTTTATTTTGGGACTGTGAAGGAAGCAGTCCCAAAAATTCAGGGTGGGACTGATGAGCCCACTGCCAAGACAGAGGCACCAAAAGCAGCAACCTGCTTGGCCGCCACATCAATCCTATAGAACTTGGTGAAAGTATGCATGGAGGACCAGATAGTGGCCCTGCAAATCTCATCTAGAGAAACAACTGACAATTCTTCCCAAGAGGATGAAACACCTCTGGTTGAATGAGCCCGCACCGTGAGGGAGATCTTCTTTCCAGCCGCCATATAAGCCACGGAAATGGCCATGCAAATCTATCTGGAAATGGTAGCCTTAGAAGCTGGCCTACCTTTGCGGGCAGGACCCGCAAAAACAAACAGGTGGGCAGAGAGGTGAAACTTAGTGGTGACCTCCAGCTACCAATAAAATACTGCACACATCCAAGGACCGCAACACCCGCTCCTGCTCCCTTGAACCAGAAAAAGCGAAAGCAGGTATCTGGACTTCCTGATTCACATGGAAAGCAGAAACCACTTTCGGAAGAAACGAAGGAACAGTATGCAGCATCACAGCCGAATCCACGAGATGTTGAAAGGGATCCCTGCAGGAGAGAGCCTGAAGCTCCGAAACCCTGTGGGCTGAGGTAATAGCCATGAGGAAGACTGTCTTGATTGTGAGATCCATCAGCGACACCTGTGCTGGAAGCTCATACGGAAGATGAGTAAGAGAGCGAAAAACCAGATTAAGATTCCAGGTCATACAGGGAAGGTGCAAGAGAGGCCTTAGTTGCAGAGCGCCCCACAGAAAACAAACCACATCCAGATGAACTGCCAATGAGCCCCTCAGGGAAGGAGGGCCCATACACAAAAAAACGGAAATCCGTACTTGGAGCAAAGCTACTGCAAGGCCTTTCTTCTGGCAATCCTACAGAAACACCAGGCCCGAGGAATCGATGGAAGAGATGGGTCCACCTGTCACAGGGCACACCAGGCCTGGTAACACCTGCACTCTACCCACTAGTGAACGAACCTGGGGTGAGAAAGCTCCCAAGGGAACAGTCCCTGAGCCCCAGTCTGATGTGCAGGCTATCCAGGGGGCTTACTGACAAGCAGGGAACCCTCCAGAAGCAGACTCTTCAAACGTCTGCAATCTCCTACAGTCAAGGATGTCCCCGCAGGGAACCTCCACAGCACAAGGGCAAAAACTGCGAACGAAAAATACTGAAATTCCATGAAATTAAACACAATCAGAAAAGATAAACTCCTACAGCCTGGCTTATAGGAAGAATGACTGGTAAGCTGAGGATGATACACAGTGATGAGGGGGAGGGGTTAAAGCCTCTGAAATTTGAGGCTTCCTACAAAGTCTTGGCAGGAAGACAGAAATAATCCACTGGTCCCGGAATAAAGTGGAATTGTACAAGAACAAAGCATTATTGAACCAACAATTCAACAGTATTTCATCATTTTACTCACTAAGATCTATTATAAGATTTCTCCCCCTCTCCTGAGAATTACAAATCCGCACTCATACAACATGAATGTGATATAAAATACATGTACTTATTCCTGATCTGTCCTTGCCATTTTCAGGACTCAGACCATAAAAGGTTTGTCTTTCATTGGCCCTACTTCCGAGCTACTGGAGTTGCCATTGAAACCCAATATAGTTCATCATAGAAACATAGAAAATGACGGCAGAAAAGGGCCATAGCCCATCAAGTCTGCCCACTCTAATGACCCACCCCCCTTGATTTTACCCCCCTAGAGATCCCACATGTGTATCCCATTTCCTTTTAAAATCTGGCACGCTGCTGGCCTCAATCACCTGAATGGAAGTTCATTCCAATGATCAACCACCCTTTTGGTAAAGAAAAACTTCCTGGTGTCGCTACAAAATTTCCCACCCCTGATTTTCAGTGGGTGCCCTCTTGTGGCCAAGGGACCTTTAAGAAAGAAGATATCATCTTCTACCTCGATGCGGCCCGTTATATATTTAAACGTTTCAATCATGTTTCCTGATCTGTCTTGCCATATTTGGGACACAGACCATAGAAGTCCGTCCAGCGTTGGATTCATTTATTCACTGCTAGAACTGCATTTAAGCACCACTCCTGTGCATCATAACTAGTGTAAATGGGCCACCATAAATCACTGTCACCAGTTCAACTCTACTTAAATATGCATGCAAAAATTGAATATTCCAATATATGTTAACCACTGCTCTGATTTTGCATATTTAAAAATGAATCTGGTATGACTCATAAAAGACTAATCTTTTCCTTTGACTCCAGCATCTAGTCTGAAAGAAAATCATGGATATACTGCCTTCATTTTGGCCTATCAACCATAACAGAACAGCTTCCAAATTATTTTATTTCAATTTATTTCCCCTAAGCTATTGCCTTACTTTAATCAGGCATTCAGTCTCTCTGGCTTTCTGTTTATTTTCAGACAGTTCATAAAAAATCTGTATCTGAACAAATTCAAAACAGCATTAAAAACTCATTTCTTCAAACTAGCATTCAGACTGAGGTTCTACTAACATGCTGAAGAATATACAATAATAAAATGTATGATGTTGGGGATTTTTTTTTTCTTTTTATAATTGTATGTAGTGGCTCTGTCCTATCTAAAGAATATGGTATTTTATTTACATTTTAATTATTTTAATGTAAACTGCCTAAATCCATGCCAGCTTGGCGGTATATCAAGTTTTAATAAACTGTAACTGAGCTTCTGGGAGAACGGGATAGAAATCAAAATAAATATATTTATGATATGAAAATCCAGCTTCCAGAATCACTGATAAAAATAAAACTGTAAAAAAACTTGATCTCTGTGGAAACCTTACAGAAGTTTCCAGAGTTGAGTACACACTTCTCCAGCATATTTGTTGAGTCCATCTCATTAAAAATTGGAACCAAGCCTAATGTATTCCAAAACTCTCAAGACCCTTTGATTTGCCTAACAACAAAAATGACCAAGTCAAAACCCACCAGTAAATAATGCTGCTATCCCTCCCCTTGTCCAAACTCTTATACTTACTATTATGAACAACACTAGAATAGTTTTGCTGATAGTGGAGAAGTAGCCTAATCTTAAGTGTAGTACTCTGAAAACCAGGGGAACTGAATTCAATTCCCACTGCAGCTTCTTGTTACCTTTGGCAAGTCACTTAACCCACCACTGTCCCAGGCATAATATGTAGAGACCATTTTGGTTGTTGTATATCAAATCCCAATGCCTCTTCTTCTTTCCCTATACTGAATCTTTATAAAAAAAAATGTCTCTTTTCTGGGGCTAAAATATTGTCATTCAAATACTCTGAAAATTCAGCTACCACTTCCTTTTCAAACAACTTATCAACAAATGGAAGCAAGGATATCAGCTGATTTTGAGTGGTTTGTTATTTTTATACTAGTGTTTAAGCCCGTTACATTAACGGGTGCTAGAGTAGATGTCTGTCTATCTTTTTTTTCCCTTTGTCTCTCTCTCCTTGGATGCTGTCTTTCTTTCTGTCTCTTGTCTCCCTGTCCCCCTGCCTGCCTGTATTTCTCTGTTGCGCTATGCCTGCCTGTCTCTCTGTGGCCCCCTTCCTGTGTCCTTAGTGCCCTCAGTGCCACCTTCTTATGTCCTTAGTGCCCCTAGTGCCACCTTCCTATGTCCTTAGTGTCCAATCCTATGTCCTTAGTGCCCCCAGTGCCTCCTTCCCATGTCCTTAGTGCCCTCAGTGCCTCCTTCCCATGTCCTTAGTGCCCCCACTGCCTCCTGTATCCTTAGTGCCCTCAGTGCCTCCTTCTTGTGTCCCCCTCACTACCTTTCAGACTTCGTCCCACCACCTCCAAAGCCTGCCTGCCTACCTCCTAACCATCTCCCTGTGCAGTAGAACCCTTGAGCAGCATGTTTCCATATCCCCCCCGCCACTACCGCTGCCGTGCAGCCAACCCCACTGACCCTCCCATCCGACCTCCTACCGCGAGACGACCGACAAACCTCCTGGCTCCAGCTGCATCTGCAGCATTCTAAATACGCTGCTTCAGGGCCTTCTACTGCCCTGAGTTCCTCTGCTACATCCCCAATGACGTCATCAGGGACGCAGCAGAGGAAATCAGGGCAGAAGGCCCCGAAGCAGCATATTTAGAATGCTGGAGCCAGGTTTGTCGGTCATCTCGCGGTGGGAGGGTCGATGGGGGTTCATATGCAGCGGGGAGGGATGCGCGGGGGGGGGGAGGGGCGATGACGACGAACAGCGGGCCTTACAGTGAGTCAGGGCGGGAGGAGGGGAGTGGCCAGAGTGTTCCTTGCCGCAGTGTTCTAAAATAGAATTCAGCCACGGATCAGAAAACACGGTGGCAGGGATCACGAAACCCTAAATGCGCATGCACGCTTAGGGTTTTATTATATAAGGATTGAGTACAGGGCACAGCATCATGGAGTATTTAGCTCAAGTGCTAAAAGGATTTTGTGATGTTTTGAGAAAGGCTATCCTGTTTAAAGTGTTCTCTAGAGAGAGAGATAATCTGTTCAAATCTAAATGGAAGATTAGATTCTTACCTGGTAATCCTCTTTCTGTTAAAAGACATAGGATTCTGTATGAAAGCTGTTACCCTCCTGCAAAGTTCATGACTATAGGAGGACGTCACTCAATCTCTCAACTCCTCCCCTCAGCAGTGTTGAATATTTCCCTTTTCAGTTAGTACCAAAGTAATCGAACTCCACTGAAACAGAAGAAAAGAGAAGGATGGGCACAGGAAACTTTCCAGAGGCAACATACATTTCTGTTCTGATCTGTAAATCATGACAAAAAAACAATAATTAACATGAACTCAAATGTTAAGTCAATCCAGAAACCAACCTGCTATAAGCAACGAGTACTATCCTATAAGACCCCAAAAAGACGCTATTTACTTTGGCATCACAAAGATCTGTCTCCAAAGATTACAATTAATTCAGAATACCATTGCAGGTGACAGGTTGATTTTTGGAAAAAGTAAATTTGACCATGTGACCCCTTTGCTCCTGAGTCTTCATTTGCTCCCAGTTTATCTTAGAATTTAATTCAAATGTGCTTGCATCTCTTTTAAAATCTTATATGGCATTTTTATTCCCCTCGTTCCCCTATTATGGAACATTTACAGATTTTCCTACGCAAGAGGCATCCAACAATTTAAACTCTCCCTTCCAGAAATCTTTGGCTTTTAAACTTTCACAACTATGGAATGAGCTTCCCTTGACTCTGAAGAGCCCCAGTCCTTTTCAATCTTTTCGTAAATCTCTAAAAACATTTCTATTTGCTAAACATTTCAAAAATTAATTTCTTTTCAAACCTCTGTTTTTACTTGTTTTAGTTTTTACTTAACCGTTATAAACCGAGTCGAGTTTCCTTTGATTGATGACCCGGTATATAAAGTTAAGCTTTAGTTTAGTTT
This sequence comes from Geotrypetes seraphini, assembly GCF_902459505.1. Taxonomy (NCBI): domain Eukaryota; kingdom Metazoa; phylum Chordata; class Amphibia; order Gymnophiona; family Dermophiidae; genus Geotrypetes; species Geotrypetes seraphini. The sequence continues at coordinate 54,452,328 of NC_047086.1, forward strand.
AGATAAAAGGGAGAGCTGCAATATCTGTGGTTGGTTGTTTTTTTTTTGTACTCATTCAAATGCCAGGAAAAGATGACCTGTCACCTGCAATGTCTGAGACAGAAAACAGGTGAATCAGCAAGTACAAATGATCGAACAAACAAAACTTGTACCTCAGCAAAAGTCTGTGCACATCCAGTGATTTTAATACTTTGCTATGTTTGTTCAAACTCGAGGATGCAAAGGCTGACAACTGCTGCACCTCCTGAATAATATGGAAACTAGAGACTAAATTTGGACTGCCGGTCTTCTGACTGCTTCTTGGGCTCAACGCTCTGGCCAGAGTCCCCTATCTCACCTGGAAACGCCACACATGCAAACAGGTGGATACACCACCAAGGAGCCATACAACCTGTGCTCAAACTCACTAGCAGACGAACCTGGGGTGAGCAATGCTCCCAAGGGAATGGTCCCTGAGCCCTGATCTGTGAATGCAGGCTGTCCAGCAAACCATTATAAGATTAAGAACAAAAGCAATGCCTCCGCTGGGTCAGACCTGAGGTCATCATGCCCAGCAGTCCGCTCACGCGGCAGCCCAGCTTGATCTCCATTGAAGATTTGCTCAGGTTCCGATATGTTGGTTGTGTCTTCATTTGTAAATACAGATGAAAAGAACATGTTAAGTCTTTCTGCCACTTCTTTCTCCTCCTTCACCACTCCCTTCCTGTCTCCGTCATCCAGCGGTCCCACCTCCTCCCTAGTCAGCTGCTTCCCTTTAACATATCTAAAGAATGGTTTGAAATTTCGTGCTTCCCTGGCTAGCCTCTCTCTTCATACTCTTTTTGGCTTTTTGAACAGATTTTGTGCCTCGCTCACCTTTTCCCTGAGCGAGGCGCAAAATCTGTATATCCCCAGATTCAGAAAGGGGTGCAAAAAGAGTCGAACAAAAGACCCGGCGTGGATAACTAAAATAGTGAAGGAAGCGATAGGCAATAAGAAAAATTCATTCAGGAAATGGAAAAAGGACAAAACTGAGGGGAACTGGAAAGAGCACAGGAAATATCAAAAAGAATGTCACCGTGTGGTTCAAAAAGCCAAAAGAGAGTATGAAGAGAGGCTAGCCAGGGAAGCACAAAATTTCAAACCATTCTTTAGATATGTTAAAGGAAAGTAGCCGGCTAGGGAGGAGGTGGGACCGCTGGATGACGGAGACAGGAAGGGAGTGGTGAAGGAGGAGATAGAAGTGGCAGAAAGCCTTAACATGCTGCATAGAAAGAGTACTATAAGAAACAAATTGGAAAGGTGAAAAACTCTGCAATGTTATTCTCAATATTAAAATCACTAGTCTTTAAGCCCGTTACATTAACGGGTGCTAGAATAGATGTGTCTGTCTGTCTGTGTTTCTTTCTCTCTCTCTCTCTCTCCTTGGCCATTGTCTGTGTCCTTCTGTCTTCCCTCCCTCCGAGCAAAGCTCTCTGCCCCCAGCACAACCCTCCCCAAAGCAGCCCCCTTTCCCTCTCCCTGTCTCTCCATGGCCCCCCTTCTGTATTCCCCCCCAGAGCAAAGCTGTCTTCCCCCCAGCACACACCTCCCCCTCCAAAGCAGCCCCCTTTCCCTCTCCCTAACTGTCTCTCCATGGCTCCTTCTGTCTTCCCCCCAGAGCAAAGCTGTGTGTCCCCAGCACACCTCTCCCCCCAAAGCAGCCCCCTTTCCCTGTCTGGACTGAGTGGACTGTTTGTGGGTCTTAGTCCGCTCAATGTAAGAGGTCAATGCATGCTTACAGTCCAATGTGTGCAGTGCGCTTTTGCCAGGATGGGCATGAGGTTTGGGAAAAAATGTTGGCAGCACAGTAGACTGATTGAAATGGAACTTCGACACTACCTTGGGAAGGAAAACATAGTAACATAGTAGATGACGGCAGATAAAGACCCGAATGGGCCATCCAGTCTGCCCAACTTGATTCAATTTAAATTTTTAAATTTTTTCTTCTTAGGTAGCTATTTCTGGGCAAGAATCCAAAGCTCTACCCGGTACTGTGCTTGGGTTCCTACTGCCGAAATCTCCATTAAAACCTACTCTAGCCCATCTATACCCTCCCAGCCATTGAAGCCCTCCCCAGCCCATCCTCCACCAAATGGCCATATACAGACACAGACCGTGCAAGTCTGCCCAGTACTGACCTTAGTTCAATTTTTAATATTATTATCTGATTCTAGATCCTCTGTGTTCATCCCACGCTTCTTTGAACTCAGTCACAGTTTTACTCTCCACCACCTCTCTCGGGAGCGCATTCCAGGCGTCCACCACCCTCTCCGTAAAGTAGAATTTCCTAACATTGCCTTTGAATCTACCATCCCTCAACCTCAAATTATGTCCTCTGGTTTTACCATTTTCCTTTCTCTGGAAAAGATTATGTTCTACGTTAATACTCTTCAAGTATTTGAACGTCTGAATCATATCTCCCCTGTCTCTCCTTTCCTCTAGGGTATACATATTTAGGGCTTCCAGTCTCTCCTCATACGTCTTCTGGCGCAAGCCTCCTATCATTTTCGTCGCCTATCATACGTGTAGAGAACTACTCTTGATATGATGGAACTTAGTATAAGGTGGATCCACTACTAGGGCTTGAAGCTCACTGACTCTGCGAGCTGAAGTAATAGCCACCATAAACACGACCTTCCAGCTCAAGTACTTCAGTGTACAGGAATCAAGTGGCTTACAAGGAGCTTTCATCAGCTAGGTGAAGACAACATTGAGGTCCTGTGATACTGATGGAGGTTTGACAGGGGGCTTTGTCGATAGCAAACCTCTCATGAAATGACAAACTTAGAGGCTGTCCACAAATGGGCTTACCGTACCTTCCACATGAGAATGATCAGCACTAATTGCACTATAGTGAACTCTTGCAGAGTTGTATTGAGATCAGACTCAGAAAGAAAGTATTCAAGCAAGTTTGTATTGGGTATGAGAATGGATTTATGGCCTTGCCCTTACACAAGAAAGCAAATCTCCTCCATTTAAAATAATAATAACTCTTAGTAAAATCTTTTCTGGAAGCAAACAGAATCCTAGACACACCCTCTGGCAGATGCAAAGAGGCTCATTCTAAGCTCTCAACATCCAGACTAAGAGGGCTAGAGATTTGAAGGATGGGATTTAGAAAAGACCCCTCATCCTGGAAACAGTCCAGTCTCCATGGTTCTTTGGAAAATAGTTCCAGAAGAAGAGGGAACCAGATCTGCCTCAGGCAGAATGGCATGATAAGAATTATGGTTCCTTTTTATTGCTTGAGTTTTAGGAGAGTCTTCCCTATAAGAAATATTGGAGGCTATGCATACAGAAGGTCTGACCCCCAATAAAAGAGAAAGGCATCCAATGCTAGTCTGTCGTGTGACTTGATCTTGGAGCAGTATTGAGGGACTTTGTGATTGTATGGACTAGCAAAGAAATCCACCAAGAGGGGTGCCTCACACTTGGAAGATTTTGTAAGCAACACTTGACTTGAGAGACCACTTGTATGGTTGCATGTTCCTTTCTCAATCTGTTTCAAGTTTCAAGTTTTATTAAAATTTTGATGTATCGCAATATCATTAATTCAAAGCAATTTACAATTAAAAACAGGGTCTTAATTATTAACTACAACAGAAACACACGAACATGACATACTGATACATAAGGGAAGTAGGGAGAACTACAATAAGCATAGTAAAGGACACATGAAAGGAAAGTACAAAAGGAGGGTAAAAAAATTTAAAAGTATTAAGAAAAATTGAAAAGAAAATTAAGAACTTTTTAAATTTTATTTTATTAAATTTCTCGGAGCCTTAGACAGAGGACATGTGAGTTTATGCTGATAATGGGATCAAAAGATACTCTGATGATTAGGTCTCAAAAGCATCCTTGTACAACCAGCATTTTAACAGTCCTTTAAATTTACTTAGTGATTTTTCTTCCTTAATAAATGATGGTAAGGAGTTCCATATTCTGGGCGCTGTAACCGCAAAGATAGTATCTTGTCTTGTACTTATTATACTAAGCGATGGAATAACTAGAAATTTTTGTCCTCTGATCTCAAACTTCTAGTAGGACTATATAGAAAAATGTACCTTTCTAGGAATGATGGAGCTTTAGTTGTTAATATTTTGAATGTTAATAGTGCTATTTTACAGGAGATTCTGTGAACAATTGGAAGCCAATGAGCTTCTTTAAGAAGAGCAGTCACATTGCCTTGGACCAGACAAAAACTGGTTGCTGAGACTTTATTTCAAAAATAAGTTAAAAGAATTCTTGGGACTTAGAATACAAATGTTTCTGGACCTGGCACGAGATACCCAGAAGCGTCGACATGAATTTTTGACTTTGAAGCCGGGAGTTATTGCCCTCGGAGCTTCCTTCTTTTTACGACACACATGTATATGTGTGATAGTATATCAAAAGCAAAAATATGTTTTCTTTGATCCTATACAAGTGACAACCTTTTTGTCAGCCGCACACCTGAAAGCTGTGACAACAACATGAGTGCTCAATGTTAAATTTGGTCACTTCCTGCAACTAATTGTATCCCTGTTTTCCTTTCTTTATATTTCTATGATTTATTTCAATAGGCTCGCTGCTTTACTTCTTGGATCTATGATTTGAGGACTTGAGGTGGAGTTTTAAGATTATTTTGTCTTAATTGTGGTTAATTTTATTGGAAATTTTATATTATTTATTTAGCTCTGCCTTTCTGTACAAGTGTATACTTGATATGTTTATAGAAAATGACCAATAAATAAATTAATTAATAAAAGAAGAGGAGTCACATGGTCATATTTTTTCCTGTTCGTTATAATTTTAATTGCAGTGTTTTGAATTAGTTGTAATCGACGGATTTCTTTAAGAGCTACTCCTTTATAGAGCGAGTTGTAATAATCTAACTTTGAAATGATCAGCGAATGTTCAAGGATATTCAGTGATGATGAGTCCAAGAAAGGAGCAATTGATCTGATCATTCGTAATATCTGAAAACAACCTTTTACTAATCTGATTGTTATATGTCAATTTTTGATCCAGAATAACCCCTAAAACTCTAATCTTAGTGACTTCCTGCAATTGGATATTATTTATGTTGATTGGGGCGGTGAGTTTTAGTCCTTTTTTCCAAGAGAAGTGTATTATTTTTGCTTTATCTGTATTCATTACTAGTTTATTTTCATCAAGCCAGTCAGAGATTGTACTTAATTTCTTATTGATATTTTGGAATCCCTCTGTGGAATATAAGTCTAATGAAGCAGGAGTTGAAGATCATCCGCATAGGCAAATGCTGTAAACCCAATAAATTGACAAAGAGTCTGCAAACGGGTTAAAAAGATGTTAGATAGTAGGGGGGGGGGAGGGATAATATCGACCCCTGTGGGATGCCATAGTTGGTAGATATCAGGTCTGAGGTGGAATTATTAAAGATAACATTTGATGATCTTTCTGAAAAATAAGACTGAAACCATTGAAGCGCAATATCACTAATTCCTATGGATTTCAGTCTTTTTATAAGGAGATGGTGATCAATTGTGTCGAATGTGGAAGAAAGGTCTATGGATATGAGGAGAACAGATCAGTGATGATCTAAAAAATAAAGGATAGCTGTAGTCCTATACCTATCATCGAGTGTTCTGTTGAGTAGTATTTCTGGAATCCTGTTTGATTAGGATGCAGTACTCCCGTTTCATCTATAAATTCAGATATCTGATTGAATACTACCTTTTTGGTTAATTTAGCTAGGAATGGAATTTTAGCTATTGGTCAAAAATTTGTGATGTCATTATGATTTGCCTTTGGATTTTTGAGAATTGGGTGGATTGTTGCCTGATTCCAGGATTTTGGAAGAAATCCTGTTTCTAGGCTGCTGGTGATGATTTTATGTATAAATAGCCCTAACTTATTGAAAAGACGTTTTAAGACAAATGGCGGGATAATTTCAGATTTATTGCTTTTTAGGTTTATGGTTTGAAACAGCTGTTGAATGTCACTTATAGATGATAAATTGAACCGGGCAGGATATCAGGTTCTGTAGGGTCTAATTCAGTTTTTGATCTGAATTGGCTTCTGATATTGATGATTTTTTCTTTAAAGTAATATGCCAGATCTTGGGTGGTGATTGTAATAACGGAATCGGTATTACTTTGGGGTTTAAACATAATTAATCCTATATAATAAAACTCTAAGCGCGCATGCGCATTTAGGGTTTCGTGATCCCTGCGGCCGTGTTTTCTGATCCGTGGACGGATTCTATTTTAGAACGCGGTGGCAGGGATCACCCTGGCCACTCCCCTCCTCCCGCCCTCACTCACCAACCGCTGGATAAAGCGCAGGCAAGCTCTCTCCCTGCCTGCGTCCTCGGCAGGGAACACACTGGAGCTTCTCTTCTCCCGCCCTCACTCACCAACCGCCGCTGCCGCTGATTTTCCTCTTCAAAGCAGCCTGTGATCGTGGCTGGCTTTAGCGAACCGCGCAGGCCACTCTCCAACCTCAGTAGCACGTTCCCTCTGACGTACGGGATTGCATCAGAGGGAACGTGCTACCGAGTTGGAGAGCAGCCTGCGAGGTTCGCTAAAGCTGGCCATGATTGCAGGCTGCTTTGAAGAGGAGCAGGTCAGAAGATGCCGGGATGGAGGGAGGGTAAGAACGGGAACAATACAGGGGGAGAGGGAAAGGGGGCTGCTTTGGGGGGAGGGGTGTGCTGGGGACAGACTGTTCTGGGGGGAAGACAGAAGGGGCTATGGAGAGACAGTTAGGGAGAGGGAAAGGGGGCTGCTTTGGGGAGAGGTGTGTAATGGGGGGCAGACAGCTTTGCTCTGGGGGCCACAGACAGGGCTTTGCTCTGGGGGGCCACAGAGAGACAGAGCTTTGCTCTGGGGAGCCATAGAGAGACAGTCAGTGCGAAGGAAAGGGGGCTTCTTTGTGGAGAGGGGTGTGCTGGGGACAGACAGCTTTGCTCTGGGGGGAAGACAGAAGGGGCCACCCACAAACAGTCCACTCAGTTTTTTTGTTTCTTTTGATCCCAACAGGATGGGGTCTGCCATCATTTCCAACTGGCTAGCAAATTGCATCTCTGTTACTTATTTTTATGCTGACTGTAGAGGGTCAAGGCTCATGCTGTTTAGAGACCCGAAATTCCATGGATATATCACCCACATGTGACTATTAGCCTGCTATCCTCAGAAAACACCTGCTACAATTAAGTATCTTTGCACTATCCACAATACATTTATAAGAGGGGAAAGACAACCAAATAATAGTTTCTCATCCCTCAAAAATGAAACCACTGCAAACTGAGTAAAATTTAAAAAATAACACTGTCAATAATTTGAGAGAGGTGAATGACATCAGGCTCTTTAAATGTTCTTATGAAAGTAATTTGTTCATTTATTAACACCAGATGCAATGAACATGCATTTAATTATACAACATTCATGTTTTCCAAAAATGTCATTCATTGCAATTTGCAAAAGCAGATTTTCCTTCTTTAGAGTCATATTGGTTGAGATACCTGGAGAGAAAATATTTGACTGTCACACCATTCAGCACCAAAAAACATCAGACTTTAACATTCCTGTTTATCAAAAACTATTTATGTGTATCGCCAAACATGTAGTTAATAGTTTTCTTCCATTTCAAGATACATTACTCTTTATTTACAATATCTTGTAGTCAGTAAAACCTTCCTACAATATTTAAAAATTATCTAAATTCATAAAAGTATTGCAGAAATTTATTACATTACTCAATGTACATACATACAAGTTAATTCACAAACAAGATTCAGCTGAAGAAACTTTATAGAGGGACTAGGAGTGACATTGGTTAAGTTTTCCAGACTCAGATTAAATGAAGGCAGTTGTCACTTAAATATTAAAAAAACAATTTTCAAATGTTGCTTACTTCCAAAAATTGAAGTTCCAGTAATATGAAGTTCCAGTAATAAAAGGGAGCATGTAGAGCAACAAATTTTCAAGATCATCATATAAAATTTATTTCCAGAGGTGTTACAGGTTCAACAACGATAATGATTCTGTATAAAACTTAGATGTAGTGTTACAGTTTAAAAGTTAGATTCTGTCCAGTCCAACAGATATTTTACAGTAGCTTTCAAAAAAAAAAAAGTATCTTAGCAGCCGTAATTATGTTTCCAGTTAAACTCTCTAAAAGGTTGAGTAAAATAAAGCACCCGAAGACCACATACTTTCTTAAAACTATTAGTTTTGCTTAAATTATCATTTGCTTTGGCAGTCAGAACTTCTAATAAAATATAATTACATAACAAGGACTTTACAGACTTTGAAATCACAAAACCATCCAAATTTACATACTGTCCTTACATGTCCACTGTAAAATAATTAGGTACCAAAAAATTAAAAATATAGAAAAGTAAAAGGAATGAAATTAAAAAAAATATTGCACAGCCACATAATCCAGAAAGAAAACCTGTAAAACATGGATAATTTATCTTCCCTACAAAAAGTATAAATATTTCTTAAAATTCAATGGCAGCTAACACTTTTTAACCACATACTTTTGTGATTCATTTAATAATGAGGTAATAGCCAAGTTTCTTGTAGTGCCTTTCTGCTACTGGAAATATGTTAGCCCAGCAACTAGAAAGAATTTCTCCAAAAATATTTCAGAATCAAGAACGGCAATGTGTGCAGCTCTCCCTATGAGAGAATTAGCTGTGTTGGGTAAAGCATGAATCACATCATAACGAACCAAGTTACAGTCCTTATTCTGTAGAACTGGCAGAAGCAGGTTCTGGATCATTTCAGCATAAACTGGTCCTACAAATCAAAGAAAAACAAGAAAATTTTAATAGCAGGTGAAATTGTAATTAGCAGCAAAAAAGTGTGTTGGCTCAGCATTCATAGTTCAAAGGAGAAATTAGGTTCTTACCTGCTAATTTTCTTTCTGTTAGCTTGTAGACTGGTATAATCCTTACTAAACTAAACTAAACCTTGGGTTTATATACCGCACCATCTCCACGAATGCGGAGCTCGGCATGGTTTACAGGAAGAAAGATGAGAGAGGAACTACAGTGGAGAGATTAAAGAGTTAGGTGTAAAGGGGGAAGGTGAGAGGCCTAAGAGGGGGGAAGTGTTACAGTTTTGAGAATAGCCAGGTTTTTAGGTGTTTGCGGAAGAGTTGGAGGGAGCTTGAGGTTCGGAGAGGGGAGGTGAGGTTATTCCAGATCTCAGTGATTCTAAAGGGGAGGGATGACCCAAGTTTGCCTACATGGGAAATACCTTTTATGGAAGGGAAGGATAGTTAAAAAATTTGGGAGGATCTGGAGGAAGTAGGGGTTGGGGAGTTCCAGGATAGAGGGATAACGGCAGGAAGGATGCCATGTAGGATCTTGTAGGCCAGACATGCACATTTGAAGTGGATCCTGGGGATTACTGGGAGCCAATGGAGCTTAGACAGGAGTGGTGAGATGTGATCAAATTTGCTTTACGCGAAAACAAGCTTAGCTGTGGCGTTCTGAATCCGCTGAAGTCTGTGGAGGCTTTTCTTGGTTAGGCTGAGGTAGATAGAATTGCAATAATCCAATCTGGAGAGGATGATGGATTGTACTAGGACTGCGAAGTGTTTTTGGTGAAAATAGGGTCTGACTTTCCTTAGCATGTGAAGGCTGAAGAAGCATTTCTTCACCAGGGATTGGAGATGTTCGTTGAAGGATAGAGAAGAGTCTAAGGTGACACCCAGAACTTTGCTTGAGAACTCGAGCTGTAATGGGGGGCCGGAGGACAATGGGATGGAGGAAGGTAGATGGTCTAATTTTGGGCCGAGCCAAAGGAGTTTTGTTTTGGACTCGTTTAGTTTCATATGCATTGTGAATGCCCAGGATTGGAGGTTCTTTATGCATGAGGATATGTTCGTGGAGAGGTTAGTGAGGTTCGAGTCGGTCTCAAGGAGGACGAGGATGTCATCAGCGTAAGTGTAAAGAGTTTCAAGGGGGGATAGTTGGAGTAGTTTCAAGGAGGACATGTAAATGTTAAAGAGGATTGGGGAGAGAGGTAAGCCTTGTGGGACACCACAAGTCGGGGTCCAGGGGGAGAATGAGGTGCCGCTCATGTTAACCATGTAAGAGCGGGAGCGCAAGAATTTGGAGAACCAATCAAGAACTATGGAGCTAATGCCTATCTCGGAGAGTTGGAAAATTAGAATGTCGTGGTGGACAACGTCAAAAGCTGTGGAGAGGTCGAATTGTAGAAGGACAGCAAACTTGTTACGAGAATGCAGTTGCTGAACCTTAGAGATTAGAGAGGCCAATAGGGATTCAGTGCAGAAGTTGGGTCTGAAGCCATATTGGTAAGGTAAGAGGATGGAGAATCTTTCTAAGTAGGAAGAGAGCTGGGTAGATATGATAGACTCGAGCAGTTTGGTGAGGAGAGGGATATTTGCTATTGGACGGTAGTTGGATGGTATGGAGGGGTCTAGGTCAGCTTTTTTCAGTAAAGGGGTCAATGCGATGTGTCCCATTTCAGTGGAGAATAGGCCTGATAATAGGGCAGAATTTATGAGTTTGGTAAGAGATGTGATGGCCTGTGCAGGGATTTTCTCAAATAGGTAGGAGGGAAATGGGTCCAGGATGCAGTTGCATGATTTTAACTTGAGGCAGAGTTTAAGGGTCTGAGAATCAGATATGAGCTCGAAGACAGTCCAGGATCTGTCGGCAGGGATGGGGTTGAGAGCAGCTAGGGTGGGGTTGGGTTCGGGGGGCACCAGAGAATTGTAGGAGATTGCGGGCGGGAAGGAGCGCCTTAAGGTAGAGATCTTATCATTGAAGAATTTTGCTAGGACCTCGGCTGAAGGAGATGAGGGAAAAAGGGTGGAGTCATTTTTAGTGGTTAGGGAGCGCCAAATGTTGAACAATGTGCCATTCTGGTTTTTGGATTTGGAGATCTTGTTTCCATAGAAGTTCTTCCTTGCTTTTTTTAATATTGAGTTGTAGAGTTTGATATTGATTCTCCAGGCCTGTCTGTCAGATGAGGATTTGGATTTTTTCCATTTTCGCTCTAAGGCTCGACATTTTTGTTTCAGGTCTCTATGGAGTGGAAGGTACCAAGGGGCTTTATGGGGATAGGTGATGGATTTAGTGGTTTGGGGGGCGAGGGAGTGGTAGGTGGACTTGGAAAGGGCGATCCAGTTGTGCCAATTGTTTTCAGAGTCTGCAAGCTTGGGAATGGAGGGGAGGAGGTTGAGGAATTTGGTCCAGAACAGATCGCTCAAAATTTTTTTCCGGAAGGTAATAGAATTGGGGGATCGGGGTGGGGATCCGAGATGAGACATGAAGATGGGGAGGCAGAAGGCCCCTAGGAGATGGTCTGACCACGGGATGTGTTCCCAACGGGTGTCTTCGGCAGACGTTTTATAAGCGGTGAGGTCGAGGAACTGGATGAGGTCTAGGGTGTGCCCTTTTTCATGGGTAGGAACGGATGTGGGGGGGAAGAAACCTAGGGAGATGAGGAAGTCATTGAATTCTATCGTGTCCTTGCTGGTGGAGTCGTCAAGGTGGAGATTAACGTCTCCGATGATTAGTAATCTTTGGAATTTGAGAAAGGCATTAGTTATGGTCTCGAAGACAAGGTTAGAGGAATTGGACCAAGGGATAGGTGGACGGTATAGTAACAGGATGCCCAGTGGGTGAGGACGGAGCTCATCATTGATTGAGGCTAGCATATATTCTAATGAAGCGTGGGTGCCTCTCTCGAGGAGCTGGACATCAAAGAAGGATTTGTAGAGGAGTGCCAGGCCACTTCCTTTGCGGTTGATTCTGGGTGAAAAGAGGCCTTGGTAGCCATGGGTGCAGAGTTCGTTTTGTGTGAAGAGGTCGTCTTTTGAGATCCATGATTCTGTGATGCACAGGAATCCAGGATCGAGGTCCTCAAGGAGGTCCTTCAGAATTTGAATTTTATTGCATGCGGATCTGGCGTTGCAGTAAAGGGTCGGGACAGGGGTGAGAGAGTTAGAGGCATGGCAGGGGAGGTTAGCATGAGGGACAGGCTTTAGAGAGGTGGGATTGACTTTGCGGGGGTTTTTTCTGGTGGGGTGATTCCTGGGGCGTGTCAGGGTGGGGATTCTGGTGCCAGGGCCAGAATTGTGACTATTTGAGGAGTCGAGCAGGTTGGGAGAGGGAGGGTTCAGGCAGAGGGAGGTGTTGAGAGATGAGCAGAGCAGGAGTATAAGGACCTAAAGGGGTGGCTTCATGGGGTTTTTTTTGGTCAGAAAAGGGCAGAGACTAGTAACTGGACAAATTCCAGCGGAGGGGCTTAGCGATGGCTAATTGGGTAAGAGCCTTTATAATGCAATCAAGTAAACTGTACAGATCACGATGGAATTTGAACATGGGAGACTTAAGCCAGGCAGGCAGAGTGGAGGCAGCGGACTGTTCAGCAGGGGCTGTAGGGGGCGGAGTTGGTCTCCTACGTCGGCCAATTCTTTCCCTTGCGGTGGCTGGAGCCGAAGAAGGGCTGAGCAGGAAAGATAGCAGTTTTACAGGTTTGAAGAACGGCTCAGCAAGGGCTGTTGGGGGCGGAGTTGGTCTCCCACGACGGCCAACTCTTTCCCTTGCGGTGGCTGGAGCTGAAGAAGGGCTGAGCAGGAAAGATGGCAGTTTTTCAGATTTGAAGAATGGCTCAGCAAGGGCTGTTGGGGACGGAGTTGGTCTCCCATGACGGCCAACTCCTTCCCTTGCGGTGGCTGGAGTCGAAGAAGGGCTGAGCAGGAAAGATGGCAGTTTTTCAGATTTGAAGAAAGGCTCAGCAAGGGCTGTTGGGGGCGGAGTTGGTCTCCCACGCCGGCCAACTCCTTCCCTTGCGGTGGCTGGAGCCGAAGAAGGGTTGAGCAGGAAAGATGGCAGTTTTTCAGATTTGAAGAACGGCTCAGCAAGGGCTGTTGGGGCAGAGTTGGTCTCCCACGCCGGCCAACTCTTTCCCTTGCGGTGGCTGGAGCCGAAGAAGGGCTGAGAAGGAAAGATGGCAGTTTTTCAGATTTGAAGAACGGCTCAGCAAAGGCTGTTGGGGGCGGAGTTGGTCTCCCACGACGGCCAACTCCTTCTCTTGCCTTCCATGCGGAAGCTCAGAATTTGCAGAGAATGGGTTATATACCTCACTGCTACCAGCCGGTAAAGACTGAGCACAAACTTGTATATCAGTATAGCTTCCCCTCTTGCAATCCAGTCTGCTGAATAGCCAAGCAAAACCTATAAAAGACTTCAATTGAAAACTGTAAAACATACTCTGAACAGGAGTGTAAAAACAACAAACATCTGTAAACAACTGTTGGAACAAGTGTGGAACTTAATCCTGGTATAGAAAATACCCCCACAACTCACCAGCTAAGCCAACTGAGCCATAGCCACTGTTCTTAATTCTCCCGACCCTCGAAAAATACTAGAACCCGCAGAAAAAACAAAATCTGCACGCGAGCAAAACAAAATCCCGCAATCACCGCACAAAGACAGATAGGGTAGGGGACTATACCAGTCTACAAGCTAACAAAGAAAATTAGCAGGTAAGAACCTAATTTCTCCTTCTGTATCGTTTGGTAGACTGGTATAGTCCTTACAAATGGGACGTACCAAAGCAGTACCCATTAAGGGTGGGACCCCCGAACACGTTCACTGAATACTGCGTCCCGACGTGCTTGAACATCCACATGGTAGTGTCTTACAAAGGAATGCAGAGAAGACCAAACTGCAGCCTTGCAAATATCCACTGGAGACACCAGAGAAGATTCAGCCCAAGAAGCTGCCTGACCCCTAGTGGAATGAGCCTTAAGAAATTCTGGAACAGGCTTCTTCTTCAGAAGATAAGCGGAAGCAATAGTCCCCTTAATACAGTGTGCAATAGTAGGCTTAGAAGCACCATCCCCTTACAAGGACCCGCGAGAAGGACAAAGTGATGATCTGATTTCCTGATCTCCTGGGTCTTCTGCACATAAGAGTGAAGGACCTGACTGACATCCAACTTGTACAACTCCCTCTGCTCAGAAGAGCCCTCCCAGCTACCCAACACTGGGAGGACAACTGCCTGATTGACATGAAAAGGAGAAAATACCTTTGGCAGAAAGAACAGGCCTCAAGACAACCCGCTCCCTAGAAAACTTCAAGAAGTGAAACATAGAAACATAGAAATAGACGGCAGATAAGGGCCCACGGCCCATCTAGTCTGCCCACCTTAATGTCCCTCCCCTACCTTTGCCCTGTGAATAGATCCCATGTGCCGATCCCATTTGGCCTTAAAATCAGGCACGCTGCTGGCCTCAATCACCTGTAGTGGAAGACTATTCCAGCGATCAACCACTCTTTCAGTGAAAAAGAATTTCCTGGTGTCACCTCGTAGTTTCCCGCCCCTGATTTTCAACGGATGCCCTCTTGTTGTCGTGGGACCCTTGAAAAAGAAGATATCTTCCTCCGCCTCGATGCGGCCCGTAAGATACTTGAACGTCTCGATCATGTCCCCCCTCTCTCTGCGCTCCTCGAGCGAGTATAGCTGTAATTTGTCAAGCCGTTTTTCGTATGGTAGATCCTTGAGTCCCGAGACCATCCAGGTGGCCATTCTTTGCACCGACTCCAGTCTCAGCACATCCTTGCGATAATGCGGCCTCCAGAATTGCACACAGTATTCCAGGTGGGGCCTCACCATGGATCTATATCAATGGCATAATGACTTCCGCCTTACGACTGACGAAACCCCTTCGTATGCAGCCCATGATTTGTCTTGCCTTGGACGAAGCCTGCTCCACTTGATTGGCAGACTTCATGTCCTCACTGACGATTACCCCCAAGTCTCGTTCTGCTACCATTTTTGCTAGGATCTCGCCATTAAGGGTATAAGACTTGCATGGATTCTGGCTGCCCAGGTGCATAACTTTGCATTTTTTGGCATTGAAGTTGAGTTGCCATGTCCTAGACCATCGCTCCAGTAGGAGTAGGTCGTGCATCATGTTGTCGGGCACTGAATCTTCGTCTGTTGTGCATTTGCCCACTACATTACTCAGTTTGGCGTCATCGGCGAATAATGTTATTTTACCTCGAAGCCCTTCTGCCAAGTCTCTTATAAAGATGTTGAATAGGATTGGGCCCAAGACTGAGCCCTGTGGTACTCCACTAATCACCTCCGTCATTTCGGAGGGGGTGCCGTTCACCACCACCCTTTGGAGCCTACCTCCAAGCCAGCTCCCAACCCATTTCGTCAATGTGTCACCTAATCCTATAGAACTCATCTTGCTCAGTAACCTGCGGTGTGGTACGCTATCGAATGCTTTGCTAAAGTCCAGGTACACGATGTCCAGGGATTCCCCAATATCCAGCTTCCCCGTTACCCAGTCAAAGAAGCTGATCAGGTTGGATTGGCAGGATCTCCCCTTAGTAAATCCATGTTGTCGGGGATCCCGTAGATTCTCCTCATCCAGGATCTTATCTAATTGGTGTTTGATTAGAGTTTCCATTAGTTTGCTCACTATCGATGTTAGACTCACTGGTCTGTAGTTTGCTGTCTCCATCTTTGAGCCTTTCTTGTGGAGTGGAATGACGTTAGCCGTCCTCCAGTCCAACGAGACGCTGCCCGTACTAAGGGAGAGGTTGAAGAGCGCGGACAGTGGCTCCGCCAAGACATCACTCAGCTCCCTAAGCACCCTGGGGTGCAGGTTGTCCGGCCCCATTGCCTTGCTAACCTTGAGCCTTGACAGCTCACTGTAGACACTGCTGGGCGTAAACTCAAAGTTACTAAACGGGTCAACTGAGCCAACCCTTGTCTGTAGCTGAGGGCCGAACCCTGGCGCTTCTCGGGTAAAGACTGAGCAGAAGTATTCATTTAATAGTTGGGCTTTTTCCGAATCCTTTTCCACATAGTCTCCGTCTGGTTTCCTAAGACGTACAATCCCGCCTGAGTTTTTTCTTCTATCACTGATATACCTGAAGAAGGATTTATCTCCCTTCTGGATGTTCTTTGCTAGAGACTCCTCCATGAGGAATTTAGCCTCCCTGACTGCTGTTTTGACGGCTTTTGATTTGGCCAGGTAGTCTGCTCTAGAGTCTTGCTTCCCTGATTGTTTGTAAGAGATGAATGCTTTTTTCTTCTCCTTGATCAGGTCTGAGATCTCCGCAGTAAACCACTGTGGCTTATTGTTCCTTCGCCGTTTACTTACTGATTTTACATAGCGGTTTGTTGCTTCTTGTATGGTTGCTTTCAAAGTCGACCACATGTCTTCCACGTTATCGGTTTCTTCTTGGCTTTGTAGCGCCTGGTGAACGAAGTCTCCCATTTCTTTGAAATTTGTGTCCTTGAATTTGAGGACTTTGGTTAGTGTAGTAGATTTAGTGAAACCTTTCCTGATATTGAACCATACCATGTTGTGGTCACTGGAGGCCAATGTGTCGCCCACCGAGACCTCTGTGACACTTTCTCCATTGGTAAGTATCAGGTCCAGTATTGCCTGATCCCTTGTCGGTTCCAACACCAGTTGCCTGAGGCTTGCTCCTTTCATAGAGTTTAATAGCCTCCTGCTGCTGCCGGAAGCAGAGGTAAGTGTAACCCAATCCACATCAGGCATGTTGAAGTCACCTAGCAATACTGTGTCCCCACGCAAAGTGATATTTTCTATATCTTCGATTATTTCCATATCCAGGTCATCCTGTTATCTTGGGGGGTCTGTAAATTACGCCAAGATACAAGCATTTGTCCTTCCCTCTGGCCAAATTAACCCAAAGGGATTCCCCAGTATACTGGACATCTGAGATTCTCGTGACCTTAATGTCATCTTTAGTATATAATGCTACACCCCCTCCCTTCCTACCCTCTCTGTCCCGGCGAAGCAAGTTGTAACCCGGTATGACCATGTCCCACCCGTGGGTGTCTGTGAGCCAGGTTTCGGATATCGCCACCACATCCAGGTCGGCATTCCTTATTTCTGTTTCCAATTCCAGGATCTTGTTTCCTAAACTGTGTGCGTTGACGTACATAGCCCTCCATGTTATATTTTTGTTATGTCTCAATGGGGATATTCCTGTTTGAGCTATTTGAACACCTTTAGCATTGTTTGTGTTATTTGTGCTTTCCTGAGGCTCAGAACCACAATGTGTACTCCCCATATACCCAGAACTACAGTGTGTACTCCCCCTAGACCCGGAATTACAATGTGACCCATAAATATGATGTGACCCTACTCCCGACTCAAAAGTGTGTGCACTCACCCCTGACCCAGAATTTCGGTGTCTACTTTCCTCAGCCTCATAAATGTATTGGCATTTTAGTTCGCCTGGTATGTTGTTTGTGCCTGTACCCTCCCCCGACTTACCTAGTTTAAGTGATCCCTACAAGAGAAAGCCTGAAGCTCAGAAACACATCTAGCAGAAGTAATGGCCACCAAGAAGTCCGCTTTAAGAGTAAGGTCCTTCAAAGAACAGTCGCCTAACAGCTCAAAAGGTGGGCGCACTAGAACTGACAGAACCAGAGTCAGATCCCAAGATTGAACAGAGAGTCGTATGGGAGGCTTGAGTAATTTGGCCACCCGCAAGAAACTAATCACATCGGGAATGGCAGTCAAACGCTGACATTTCAACAACCCATGAAAGGCTGACAAGGCCGCAAGCTGAACCCAGAGAGAAGACCAAGCCAGTCCCCCATCCAGGCTATCCTGCAAAAACTCTAAGATGTTAGGCAGGGAAGCACGAAAAGAGACCACTCCACGTGCATTTTCCCTCTCCTCAAATAGGTGTCAAACCCTCACATAAGCCTGAGAGGTAGAAAGCCTCCGGGACCCCAAGAGAATTGAGATCACTTTATCTGAATAACCCTTCTTATCTAGGTGACCCCTTTCAAGAGCCAAGCCGTAAAACAGAAGGGACCCAGATCGAACATTGGAATGAGCCCTGAGTCAGAAGGTTGTCCAAGAGAAGCAGATGAAGAGGATCCGCCACCAGATGCCTCATCAAATCCAAGTACCACGGTCACTGGAGCCAATCCGGAGCCCCCAGAACCATACGTCCCAGATACCGAATAATGTGGAGAAGAAATTTGCCCACTAATGGCCACGGAGGGAATACATACAACAGCCCCTCCGTTAGCCATAGTTGAACCACAGCATCAGAGGCCCTTGGCCTGACCGTCTCTACGACGACTGAAGAATCGGGGCATTTTGGCGTTGATACTTGTGGCAATCAGGTCTATGAGGGGCTGACCCCAAGGCTGCACTATCAACTGAAAGGCCAAGGGAATTAGACATCACGTGATGACTTAGGAAGTCCGCTTGAACATTCTCCACTTCGGCTATGTGGGAGGCCGAGATGTCCTGAAGGTAAGACTCTGCCCAGACCATGAGCAGAGCCACCTCCTGCGCCACCAAAGTGCTCCTGGTGCCCTCCCTGATGATTGACATAGGCCGCCACCGTGGCATTGTCTGAAAGAACCCTGACTAGCCCATCAGAAAGGACAGAAAGGCTAACAGTGCCAGATGGATGGCTCTGTTCTCTAAGACATTGATCGACCAAGAAGCCTTCTCTGTGGACCAGGTGCCCTGAGCTGAGTAACCTAGACACTAAGCTCCCCAACCGAGAAGACTGGCATCCGTGAGCAGCACTGTCCACAGTGGCTGGTCCAGACTCGCCCCTTGTACAAGATAGGAGGTCTGGAGCCACCAACGAAGACTGCACCGAGCCAAGTCCAGAAGCAGAACAGGATGATCTAGACTGTACCTCTAAGGCTACTACCTCCGAAGAAGAGCATATTGAAGAGGACGCATGTGGGCTCATGACCACCTCACCACATCGAGGGAAGCCGCCATCAACCCCATGACTTGGAGGAAATCCTGCGCCGAGGACACCAGGATGCCATAAGCAGGCAAATCTGAGATTGTAATTTGCTTACCCAGGCCTCCGGAAGGAAGACCTCCCCTGAGGAGGTGTCGAACAGCACTCCTAGATACTCCAGGCGCTGAGAAGGAGACAACCGGCTCTTGGCAAGGTTGACTACCCATCCCAGTGACTGCAAAAACTTCACCACCCGAGATGTGACCCGGGTGCTCTCCTGGAACAACTTCGCTTGAATCAACCAGTCATCCAGAGAGGGATGAACTAGAATGCCCTCTTTTTGCAACACTGCTGTGACGACCACCATCACCTTGGTGAATGTCCGCGGAGCCGTGGCCAGACCAAAGGAAAGCACACAGAACTGCCCCAAGATCAAAAAGCGCAGGAAGCGATGATGGGAGGCCCGAATAGGTCAGATCTAGAGAGGTCAGAAACTCTCCCGGCTGAACCTCCAGAATCACAGACCGCACAGACATGCGGAAGGAAGGCATGTGAAGAGCCCTTTAGACCCCCTTCAAATCTAGGATGGGTCGAAAAGTCTCTTCTTTCTTTGGCACCACAAAGTAAATCGAGTACCAACCTGTGCCCCACTCATGCAGGGGAATTGGAACCACCGTGTGGTGATCCAACAATCTTTGAAGGGTCTGGCGAAAGGCCTGCTACTGCCACGCTACTTGCGAGGGAGAAGCGAGAAACCGGTCTGGCAAGGAACGGGCGAACTCCAGAGCGTAGCCATCCTGGATCACCTCCAGAACCCACTTATCGGACGTGATGTCTGCCCACTTTGGCTAAAAATCCATCAGCTGGGCGCCCACCAGAACAAAGACGGGCGCCAGCAATGAGTCTTTAGGCAGGACAAGTAGCAGGGGACCCTGCGGGGCACTACCTGCACCCTGGTGGGCCCCACGAAAGGAAAGCATGTGCTGGAAAAACCTGCCTCTAGAGAGCCCAGGGGACTAAAAAGAGGCAGCCCCTCGACCAGGGCGGAAACAGCAGAAATCACACTCAAGAGCAGGGCCACCTTGAGCCAGCGGCCTAGGCCTATCCTCAGGTAAACAAGGCACTTTAGAATCAGTGAGAGTCTGAACCAACCTCTCCAGGTCCTCACCAAAAACAAAGAGCCTTTAAAAGGAAGCTTTGTCAACTTAGCTTTGCACACCGCATCCGTCGACCAAGCACGAAGCCACAAGGTACAGTGAGCTGCCATTGCAAATGCCAGTGACTTGGCAGAAGCTCGCAAGAGGTCATACATGACATCTGAAAGATAAAAAGCACTCAATTCAATCTTTGCTATCTCGTGCTTGAGCAATCCGCAATCCTCAGTTTTACAGTAAAGGACATGCTCAGCCCAGCGACAACACGCCTGAGCCACCAGCCCGCCACACATCGCCGCCTAGACTGCCAGAGCCGTCACATCAAAACTTTGTTTAAGGAGGGACTCCAATTTACACTCCTACGGGTCCTTTAAGGCCGCACCGCCCTCAACAGGCATGGTATGCCTTTTAGAGATGGCCGAGACCACCGTGTCCATTACAGGCAACTTCAGAGTGTCCCTATTGCCTTCAGGAATGGCATACAGGCGGGCCATGGAGCGCGCAAAACAAAAGGGAGCTCCTGGCACCTGCCATTGTGCGAGCATAATGTCCTGAATATCCTGATGCATAGGAAAAGAGCGGGAAGCAGAGAGGATCCCCTTAAGCAAGGGGCCCACCATATGCAGGTGCTCCGACACGGTGTCCTCAAAGGGCAAAACTGAGGAGACCTGAAGAATAAGCTCATGAAGCTCTTCTCACTAAAAAATGCGCACCACAGTTGCATCTTTGCCACCAGGGGGGTGCTTGAACCCCTTGCTGGCGGAATCCGATCTCCTGAGAGGATCCTGGAAATCTCCCCAAGGGCCCAGGTCATCAATAACTTCTTGCTCTGGGCAAAAATCCTCATTCCAAGACACCCTCAGGTGCTTGGATGAGAGAGGAGTAGAGGGGGGCAAGGGGCAAAACCGCCACTGCCTGGACCCCCCCCTCGAGTGGACACAGAACCTCCAGCCGCCAGCACATAAGCTTTACAAAGTGCTAACATAAATTCAGGGGGAAACCCTCCAGCGGCACCAAGGAACTCCCTGCCCCAGTAGGGGACCCTGCCATATTTTGCCCCTGTATTTCCAGAACTGGGGGAAGGTCACCTGAAGTAACAGAAATGAAGGAGGAGGTTCCCGCCGAAATTGGACCTGAAACCGCCAAAATCATAGCTACTGCGGCCTGTTGTGTCTGAAAAGCCTGGGACTTTCATGACGCTGAAGCTGAGGAACCGACCGACACGAAAAGGGAATCCCCAGCCGTTTTGGCAGTAAGGTATATGCGGCGGGGTGCCCTGGCCGCCGGCAACCGCTGCCGACGAGACTCCCCCACCACACCGGCCTACACAACACTTGCACAGGCCGGCTGCGAGTACCTCATGTCTGGAGCACAATGAGCATTTTTTCCCCCTTAAAAGTGCTCATTGTGCTGAAAAATGCCCTAGCTGTAATAAAAGTGCCGGTTAGATGAGAAAACCCCCCAATACAAATGGCAGTTTTAAAGGGAATTGAGCCCTTTAGACTGGCACACCTAAGGATTTATTTTTTTTTAACTTAGTCAGAACAGACTCCACGGTTCTCAAAGCTGGAGGGCTGACCAACCAGGGTGCCAGGCCGCCGGCTGAGGCACCTCTACAAAAATGGAAGGTGGGGGGAGGGACCCAGAATGAGACTCGCCGAGTTTAGCACTCCCGAGGTCGGACGGATCCCCAAACAGGACCCATCCAAGCTCTATCCAGTACAAAAGGGGAACCCAGGAGTCCAAAACAAAATTCCAACAGTACTAAGAGGGGAGGCGAATTAATCTTACTACCTGCTTTAATGGAGACTGAAGAAGACTGGCTTGCAAGAAGGGAATCTATTCTGATATACAAGTTTGTTCTCAGTCTCCACCTGCTGGTAGCAGTGAGGTATATAACCCATTCATAAGGAGTATACCAGTTTACCAGGCGCTACAGAAATTCTTTTTCACGGAGAGGGTGGTGGTTGCCTGGAATGCCCTCCCGAGGAGGTAGTGGAAATGAAAGCGGTGATGAAATTCAAAAAAGTGTGGAATGAACACAGGGGATCTCTAATTAGAAAATGAATGGTATAAAACAAACTAAGGTTGGTACTAGGCAATCCTGCATGGTCTGTCTGTATCCCATATATAATTTAGGCTAGTACTGGGCAATCCTGCACGGGCTGTATCCCGTATATGATTTGGTTCAGGATGAGATGAGGAGGACTTTGATAGAAGCTCCAGTGACAGGATGGTTAGGATATGCTGGAGTGGCCTTCAATAGCAACTCCAGTAGTGGGAACCTAAAGACAGTACTGGGTAGATTTATATGGTTTATTGCCCAGAAATATTAATGGAAAGACAATTTAGCCATGACTGTATAATGAGTGTGACTATTGGGCAGACTGGATGGACCGTTCAGTTCTTTATCTGCTGTCATTTACTATGTTACTTACCTGAGGGCTTATACTCACCTGGGGGCTTTGATCACCAACCCCAATGATTTTAGTTTAACAACCTCTTAAGTAGGTCATAAAACATATGCTTACATACTGATTGATTTTTTTGCAGTTTCAGTAACTTCTGGTTTTGTTTAGATATTTGATTTTTTTCCCCCAGAACTTTTTGGGGGCTTTTATTGATTGTTGGTTTGCCATATTTATAGCAGCTTTCAACTTGGACCACTGCCCTTCCACTTTTCCTATGCTGCCAGCTCCTTCTTCAGGTATTCCTCCCTTTTACCAAAATATGCACATATGAAATGCAGTACTACATTTTTACTCTTATATCAAACCATATTGTGTGAGGATTACAATCGCTTAGATGAGCACCCACTCGCCCACTAGTGCTCACAAATGGACACTTACTTCATTTGTGAGCACTAGCTCCAGAGTCGCCCCTTCCCTCATAGGTTCCATTATCATTTCTGTCAGCAAAGTACAAAGTTGCTGGTATTCAAATGCCAAGCAATCCTTCACGGGTGGGGTGATCATTGAGGGACCTGCTCCACAATAGCCAGGTCCCCTACAACCAGCAACAAAATCTATGAAAAGGCAGCACTGGCTGTGCAGAACCTGGGCTTTCATTAATACTTGGGGACCATGAGTCAATTTTAGCAGGCAATGAAAAAGGTGTTGGTACTCAATATCTCAAGTACCCCCTGAAAATAATCCCTGCCCCAATCCTCCTTTTCCTAGGTCTTTTCTGCTTAATCTCCAATAAATCTTCTTCTTCTACTACTACTACTACTACTACTATTTCTATAGTGCTACCAGATGCATGCAGCGCTGTACAGAGTCACAAAGAGTAAGAAAACAGTCCCTGATCGAAAGAGCTTACAATCTAAACAGGCGAGACAGACAAATGATGTCATGGATACAGTTAAGAGGAACGGTTAATCAGTGGGCTGGGTTGGAGGGCACAGGAGTAGGGTTAAAGATTGAAAGCTATATCAAAAAGGGGGTTTTCAGTCTGCTTTTAAACAAGGGAAGGGAAGGGGCTTAATGGACAAACTCGGGTAATTTATTCCAGGCATAGGGGGCAGCTAGATGAAAGGAACGAAGTCTGGAATTGGCAGAGGAGGAGAAGGGTAACGCTAAGAGTGACTTATCTGAGGACCGGAGTTCTCTGGGAAGTGTATAAGGAGAGAGAAGCGAGGAGAGATATTGAGGGGCAGCAGAATGAACACACTTATAGGTCAGCAATAAGATCTTGAACTGTATGCGATGGCAGATAGGGAGCCAGTGAAGTGACTTAAGGAGAGGGGTGACATGAGCGTAGCGAGGTTGACAGAAGATGAGTCACGCAGCAGAATTTTGCACAGGGGGAGAGGCGACACCGAGGGATACCAGTTAGGAATAGATTGCAGTAATCTAAGCGTGAGGTTACAAGAGCTTGGATAAGGGTCCGGTTGTGTGCTCAGAGAGGAAGGGGCGAATTTTGGTGATATTGAAGATATAGAAGTGAGAGGTCTTAGCAGCTTGTCGAAGACGACTCAAGGTTGCGAGCAGAGGAGACTGGAACAATGACAGTATTATTTACAGAGATGGAGAAAGAAGGCGGAGGAGCAGAGGGCTTAGGAGGAAAGAGGAGCAGCTCAGTCTTGAACATATTTAGTTTCAGATTACGGCAGGACATCCAGGCAGCAATGTCAGCCAAACAAGCAGAGACTTTTTCTTGGACTTTAGGTAAAATTTCAGGTGTAGAGAGGTAGAGCTGGGAATCATGAGCATAAAGGTGATACTGGAAGCCATGGGAGGAGATCAAGGCACTGAGAGAAGAGGTGCAGAGAGGGAAGATAAGAGTCTTAAGTCAGAACCCTGGGATACACCAACCACTAACGGGGTAGCAGCAGAAGAGAACCCACCAATACAGACACTAAAGGTGTGTTGGAAAAGGTAGGAGGCAAACCAGGAGAAGACAGAATCACGGCATTCACTTCAGCGGTAGTACAACTTCTTTTTGGTTAGTAATATTACTGGTGCCATGACCTATTTTGGCCAACAGTTTCCCCTGCTCTTTCAGGATTTCAGGTCAATCACAATCAACATTGATTGGGTTACAGTACCATGAACTTTCATTTACATCTACCAGGGTTTTCCCTCCTATTATTTTAAATATACTACTGACAACACAGTCACTGAAGTAAAGGGAGCTAAAAACCACACTGCCTTCTGGAATGTGCCTTACATGAGCTCTAAATCTGGGAACTTTGTTCAATCACTGAGCAATGGTAGAGATTCCCTATTTCCATAAGTTGTAAATGGTGCTTCTGTAGCTTCAGCCAGTCCAAGGAATGGCAAACTTAATCCAGGTTCTATGCATGGCAGTGCACAGTACTACTTCAAGGCAGGTCTTATTACAACTATTCTTCAGTCATGCATTTTCTGCTATTCTAGGTCAGAAGTGAAAGCAAACAGCTTGGGCCATCTTCTTTTATTCTTAGCAGCACAATTTCATTTTGCTATAGTTATGAAATACTATGGCTTTAAAGAAGAAATCATGAGATGAGTATTGCTGGTCCTTTATGTCTTATTTTTTTCATAACATTGTCATCTATACCAGTGTTTCTCAACTCGGTCCTGGAGTACCCCCTTGCCAGTCAGGTTTTCAGGATATCCACATTGAATTTGTATAAACTTGATTTGCATACACTGCCTCCATTATATTCAAATTTCTTTCCAGCATATTCATTGTGGATATCTTGAAAACCTGACTGGCAAGGGGGTACTCCAGGACCAAGTTGAGAAACACTGATCTATACAATATAAACAGAGAGACACAAATTTTTGTTAATTCCCTTTCAAAGGATCAGAAAATATTTTGTTCTTACCTGACTGTTTATCTTTTAGAGCTGTTTTACACATCTCAATACGGGCAGAATGATATGGAACATAACGATCCTGCAAAGAGCCAACTAGCACTACATTTTTGAAGAACTGAAGACCTAAGGTAGAGAAATAAGATGATCTGTTTATGAGGATAAATAAAACACAGATAAGTATATGTTTACTAAGGACTGGGCATGGGTACCTATGGACGTGGTAAGAGCAGTTAACTTAGCTGGTTTTAAAAAAGGTTTGGACAAATTCTTAAAGGAAACGTCCATAGTCTGTTATTGAGATGGAATGTTGCTACTATTTGGGTTTTTGCCAAATAGGTACATATGACCTGGACTGGCCACCGTGAAGACGGGATACTGGGCTAGATGGACTATTGGTTTAACCCAGTAAGGCTATTCTTATTTTCTTATTATCATCCCAATAAACTTTGGGGTTTTGATAAAGGGTATGTCAAGTTTGGTTTTAGATTATCAGAGTCATACTTGGATACCCTATGAATTTGAAACAAAACAAGCAACTATCATATGTGGTTCAATGCATTATCTGTTTTAAACTTCTACCTAGTCTAGATGCAGATATTCACACACCACTTATGCTTAAAATTATGGTTTCAAATAAAATGAATCTTCGCATATGCCCCAAAATTTAACAAAATAATAGACTTATTCAAACTTGAGTGAAGCTAGCTGCATGAAATCAAGTTGGATACCTGTAGATCTGAACATGAAATGGAGATGTGTTGCCAATTTTTACTATGAATTTACAGTTTTGGGATTTATAAAACAGAAAATCAATAACTTAAATGAGCAGGTGTATGTTTCATAGGACAAAACAAAAAAGTCTCAGTTATGCAAAAGCAAATTATCATCAAAATGAGACCAAAATTACCATGCTATAAGTGAAGGAAAAAAGATGTCTGTCAGTGCACAGTACTGCTTTGCTATTGCAATTATACTGTCATCATATTGCAGGACTAATTATCACTCATAGGCAAAAATAACCTCCAGCATTCAAAAGCGTGTGAGTAAAGCTAACACTGATACAAATCAAGCAAGCACTTATCTTTTAAATCCTGATGGGGACCCGTTTCACGTGCTGCTTCTTCAGGGGATCCAAGTGCTGCATCTTAATTCAGAGTCCAGTCTCCTACTTCGAATCGCTGCTGCTCCCCATTGGGATTCAAAAGATAAGTGCTTGATTATAGCAGTGCTAGCTTTACTCACACACTATTTAAATGCTGGAGGTTTTTTTGCATATGAGTGAAAATTAATCCTGCAATATGGTGACAGTATAATTGCAATAGCAAAGCAGTACTGTGTACTATGGACATCTGAGACTTTTTTCCTTTAATTACATCATTGGTCTCATTTTGATGATAATTTTCTGTTTCATTACTCCACACTTAGTTTTGGTGCACTGATCACAAAACAAAGGTATGCTCCTAAGAGCACATAACATACTGGCATGCATTCATATATTCAGGCCCCACTGGTTCAAAATAATTTTAAGCAGCACATTTTAAAGATCTAATGTCATTTCTGTGGGACACAGCTAAGGTTATTTGTATTGGTGAAACATAGAAACATTAATACATTTCCAGAGGTTGTGGTAAGAGCGGATAGCATAGCTGGTTTTAAGAAAGGTTTGGACAAGTTCCTGGAGGAAGTCCATAGTCTGTTATTAAGAAAGACATGGGGGAAGCCACTGCTTGCCCTGAATCGGTAGCATGGAATATTGCTACTCCTTGGGTTTTGGCCAGGTACAAGTAACCTGGATTGGCCACCGTGAGAATGGGCTACTAGGCTTGATTGACCATTGGTCTGACCCAGTAAGGCTAGTCTTATGTTCTTACACACACTACAGCCTAAGTGAATGAATAGTGAACTAGAATAGGGGAAGACTAAGTTCTTACCTTGATAATTTTCTTTCTAGTATAAAGGCATATGAGTCTTGATCCAATGGGTTATTCACCTCTAGTAGCAAGTTGTGTAGATGCATCATCTAATCCAGGGGTCTCAAAGCCCCTCCTCGAGGGCCGCAATCCAGTCGGGTTTGCAGGATTTCCCCAATGAATATGCATGAGATCTATGTGCATGCACTGCTTTCAATGCATATTCATTGGGGAAAGCCTGAAAACCCGACTGGATTGCGGCCCTCAAGGAGGGACTTTGAGATCCCTGGTATAGATGGTCTTTTTCCGAAGGCTAGATATTTATGGTTCCATTGTGAGAGTGTCGTCTAAGATGCAGCCTAGTACCCTGGTGGATTTTTCCATTATGAGACTGATGCCTGATGAGAGAGTGAGGTTAGATATGAAATTCTGTTGTGCAGTGCGGAAACCAATGGCTTTGGTCTTAGTGGCGTTCAGTTTCAACTTGTTGTTTGTTGCCCAGGTTTGAATTTTATCTATATTGTTTGAGATTTTTCATCAATATTAGGATGGTTATTGGTTATGGGGATGATGAGGAGGATGTCGTCAGCATAAGATAGAACAGTTTCATCTTCCATTTTGATGTGTCCTAGCAAATTAATGTACGATATTTTGGATTTGTGACTCTGAGCAGTTGATATGAGAATAGACATTAAACACAGTTTCATAACGCACATTTCTAGGACTTGAATAGTGCAATATCACACATATATCCTTTGTAAAACAGGGTCTCTACATGTATTTAAGCTGCAACAGATTAAGAGTTCTGTATTGTAGTGATTAACTAAGGGCTCAGCATAATCACAATGAAATATTCAGCATCAGAGAATGCAATAAGGAATGAAGGGCCCGACTCTATAAATGGAGCCTAACTGCTAATAGCTTGTAGATGCTGGTCCATGCGGTTGTCAATCACACCTAGCGACAGCTAGGTATCCTTAGGCATCATTGAGGTAGGCGCTGGTATATTAGTGTCTATCTAGGATGCCTGAGTTTTATCTATTCTCTGCCCCTAACCACACTTACTTTTAAGGTTGGTGTTGTTAGGCATCAGAGGGTGCCTTGACTTAGATGTCACTAGGATATCTGTGTGCAACCTTAATTAGTAATAAAAACTGTTTTTTAATCAGTTTTTAATGGCATGGTCAATTTAACCAATTAAAAAACAATTTAGATGTGTGCGAATTTTAGTTAGGTGTTGCTAGGCATCTGTGATTAGAGTATGGTTTATAGAATCAGGCCCAAAATATGCATATTTGTACAATAAAGCAAAAAAGATGAAACCTACCTGTTTTTTTGCTAAGTTTGTACAAGAAAGTTTGTCGAGGGTCAGAGTGATCTCGGCATGTCAGCTGTAATAAAGAACCTGACTTTTTCCACTTCTGCATAAACCACAGACCTGTATTGGCAAGATACAAAGAAAGCCTTTATTAAAATTGCATCATTACTTGGTAGGGAAATATACCCACTGCATTAGAAAATAACCTCCTGATAGGATCAACCCAGTCCTTTAGGTGATTACAACTGGTTCAATGAAAAAGAGTGGGCTGGGGAAGAGGGTATGACCTCCTGATAGGATCAACACAATAAGGGAGATACTAAAAGAGAAAGAGGAGCATTCTAACTTACAAAAAAAAATAAATAAATAAAAGCAAATTCAACTCTAGAAAGCAATGGGCATCTCTATAAACTTAGTATATTGTAATTTAGGTATGAGCTACAATGGACGTATACTAAGCTAAACTACAACAGACTACCTTTAGCTCCAATGACCTCTTGACCCAAATTGTAACATAAGTCACTAAAGATTTGCAGGTCTAATTCCCTCATTGGTATATCTCTCTAATGTGCCAGTAAAGTTCATTTTTTGGATAGCATCACTTGTAAATTTTTTCTCCGCAGAAGTCGTAGATACTGTTCACCAGAGAAAACAGCTTCTGGCAAGATCATTAGGGTATCACTAAACATATTTCAACTGAAATTATCAGTAAAGATGGAAAGTTCAAAAATTTCAATATCTTGGTTTTCAAAATTCCCTAATTTCCTATGAAAAGGTTCTTCATATTGAACCAAGGAAGCAGTAGTTACTTGCAAGTTCTCCAGCTCTTGTACCAAAATTACAATTTGCTTTCTCACAGAGTCAGCATTTCATCCTGCTTAGGGTTAGCAGATGTCTGGGTTTCCCAGAACATGTCCTCTTTTTGAGGACTCTGTCCTAAGAAACCTAAAACCTTCCTCCTTGCACCATCACCTCATCCATGCATTGTGACCCCAGAGCTCTGCCTTTCTCTTGTGCCCTACGCATGGAACAAGGAGCACTTCTGAAAGTGCTACCCTGGAGATTCTAGATTTTAGCTTCTTAACTAAAAGCCTAAATTTGGCTTCCACATGTACCAAAACAGCAGGCTTCTCTACAGCACTGTGACATGTGAGGTCCACTTCCTTTGATCCTCACATCCAGGTATCTACAAGCTTAATGATCAAATCTCCCATTACAATGGCCGTCTTACCCTTCCTTCCTGAGCAGAAGCCCCTGGAGATACATCCAACGAGCCATAAATGACTAGCTGATAAGGTGGGTTTCCAGTCTTTGAAAAAAATGTTTCCAGTCCAGAGTTAGAATCAGTAATAGCATCTAGTTCCCAAATACTTGCAAGCCCCAATACATAGCATACTATTTCTCTTTGTCTATTTTATAGAATATTTAGCCATATGGTTTATCTGTTTCGCCTTAGTAAAGAGTTCAGCAATCCCTAGGGTAATCTCAAGTCCTTTCATACCCTCTTCCCCAGCCCACTCTTTTTCATTGAACCAGTTGTAATCATCTAAAGGACTGGGAAGTGGGCATCACTTGAGCCCCTTGAAATAAAAAAATAAAAAAAAAATCCCCCAGCCACTATAAAATGCCCAAGAATCCATAGTCCAAGTGTCAGCCAATCTGGCCAGTTTTCCACTATGACCTATTTTAAGGTATTTATTAAATCAGGTAGGGATTCTTAAACTGCTACACCAAGAACCATCTACTATTTTGATCCAGAGGCAGTAGTGCTGCTTTAAGCAGTTTGAAGACTTAAGATTTGGTGCCTTTATAAAGAGAAGAGTGTCAATGGGGAAACAATTGCACTTTCCAATTGCAACCAGGTTAGGCTGCTAGAGGGTTCAAAATCTCAACTCATGTTAAATTCTAATCTCATAATTATGATTGTTTCTGCACATAATGGGTCAATCTCAAGGCCCATATGCTTTGTTAGTGTTGTGTTGCAGCTGGCAACTTCCAATTTCTCTTTCTTTCATGCTTCCTCTAGTTGCTAAAAAGGGAGCCCAAGGAGGCTTCAATGACGAGACAATCAAGGCACAACAAAGAAGTTGTGAAGATGAGATGTCAATAATTCAGCCATGGGTGTAAAGGTCAAAGTTCACTTTATTGATAGTAGCACTGCGAGGACTCGAAGATTTGAAACTGACAGTGTTTCGGCATCTATGCCTTCGACAAGAGTCTCAATGGATGGTAGTTCTATCACACAAATAGAGCATTCAATACAAGTCAAATTTAGAAGCGAACAGGAAAATATTTGGTATCCAAAGCGAAGTGCTACTATCAATAAAGTGAAATTTGAACTTTACACCCATGGCTGAATTATTGACATCTCATCCTCACGACTCCTTTGTTGTCCTCTAGTTGCTGCCTTATATTCATTTTAATTCTATTATGAGCACTCTCCCCAGACATACTTAGCTCATTATAGCAAAAAGGAAGCTGCATTTACAGAACTTCTGCGGTGTTCTATGATCGATAAAGCTTTATAATAAATGCACATTTTGACTATTTTTTATACAAACATTTGAAGACAGACCAGAAATTGAGTTTTAAAATTTGTCCATCCCTTATATTTAATGGCAATACAATAATTTGGGAGTTCGGTTTAATAAGTCACTAGAGTTTAAGACGATCATGCA
The DNA here is from genome assembly GCF_902459505.1 of Geotrypetes seraphini. NCBI lineage: Eukaryota > Metazoa > Chordata > Amphibia > Gymnophiona > Dermophiidae > Geotrypetes > Geotrypetes seraphini. Next base: position 54,483,450 of record NC_047086.1, read on the forward strand.
TTTTAAAATTAGGAGGAATAGGGATACAGCAGTTGATATTTACAAGCATGTTACATGTGCAAAGTTGACTACTAAATAGCAAGACGAAAGTCTTAGGATAAACTTTAACTAGTGTCTCAAGGGGGAAGGGAGAAGAAAATAGGAAAAAATAATAAATTTCCTCCTTTATAGACGTGGATTTGATGGAATATTGAATTATCTAGAGATGCTTTTCTAACCTTTCCTTTAATTGCTTTTCTTTGTATTTTCATATCTAGTATTCTTTGTGGAATTTAATTATAAATATGCAACTTAATTTAAAAATAAACCAAGAAAACGCCCCCTTTATCATGACATAATATATATAAAAACACACAAAACCTGTTGCATTATTCACATTGTTATCAAAAAAGCTGAATAGCTATCATTCTTACCTGTATTAACAAGAGTACTGCTGTTGTAGAGTGTACCCAGATGAGGGCCAGACAGAGAAAGGAAGGTGTGAAGTTTGGTGAGATAACACCTAAACCTAGGTCTTGTGAGTACTGATCGGACGATTAGATTCCCCAATGAATGCCCTATAAAGCTATTGAAAATGTAATGATGAATAGTTTAGAAAGATTTTTACAGTATTTTTCAAAATTATTGTAATTACAAACCTGATGATCAGAACATTTTTAGGTAAGTAGTTTCTAAACAGAAGCAGCAGAAGAATGAAGAAAATTGTTTAGATGCAACAGAATATTGTGAAAAAATGAGTGAATGACAATATCTTGCTAAAATTTCTAAAATTACAACTGGTCTACTAAATGAAACACAGCCCAAGATAAAAAGCAGAATTCATCTTCGGATTACCCATAATCACTTCCCTGTTTTTCTCTCTGCTACTAGGAAGAGAACTGATTTACATGAGCACTTCCTAAACCCATTTCATGTATATTTATCATAGATATTTTGATGTACATTGACTGGATGGATGTTCCCAGGACAAATTTGGGAACCACTGCTCTGTACTATAATATCTTAGTAGAATTTTTCCCCCAAGCACCAGAAGGTTTTCCCACCACTGTGAGATGTAAATGATCCACAGATAATCTGTTACTTTCATGAAGAACTCCAAATCAAGGAAAGCATGTCTTTTCTGAGAACACTAGTTATAGTTAAATAGTTGCCTTTTGTATAAACATCCTGAAGTTTCAAGTTTGTTCAGAAATTTTCTATTCTGCCCATCAGAGATCTGTCTGAATTGTTTATAGCAGGGGTGCCTGAAAGGTCGGTCGCAATTGACCAGTAGTTCGCAAAGGCAACACGAGTCAATCACAGAGCCCATCCCGGGATAAACTCGCGTTGCCTTTACGTTCTGTTCTCCTTGCTTCCCCAATGCCAGGCCAGGCACATACAAGCGCCGGGCCCACAGCCTTCCCTCCCCCCATGTCAATTCTGATGTCGGAGAAGAAGTTCTGGGCCAGCCAATCGCTGCCTAGCTGACCCTGAACTTCATCTCCAACGTCAGAATTGACATCGAGGGAGGGGGGGAAGGCTTGTGAGCCCAGCACTTGTATGTGCCTGGCCTGGCATCAAGGAAGCAGGGAGAAATTGGTGGCGGTGGCTTGGGGGGGGGGCAGGAAGAGAAAAAGAAAGAAAGAGAGGGAGAGGGAAAATTTTGGGTTGGATAGTATTGCCTTATACTGAAGAGTACCAGTATGACTGTTTATGTTTTGGGGTGGGGATTTGGCTATCTGGTGTATTGGTTGTATTGTTTTGTGTTGTATTTGCCATTGTGAAAATTCAATAAAACTTGTTAAAATAAAAAAAAGAAAGAAAGAAAGGGTAGGGGGAAGGGAAAAGAAAGAAAGGGGCAGAGAGAGAAAGAAAGAAAGGAGAAGGGGCAGGGAGAGAGGAAGAAAAAGTTGGACTCATAGAGGGACAGAGAGAGATGTTGGTTGGGGAATGGAATGAGGTCTGGAGGAGAGGAAGCATTCAGGAGGCAGAAAGAAAGAAATATTGGATTTACAGTCAGAAGAAGGAAGTGCAACCAGAGACTCATGAAATCACCAGACAGCAAAGGTAGGAAAAATGATTTTATTTTAAATTTAGTGATCAAAATGTGTCTGAATTTATATCTGCTGTCTATATTTTGCACTATGGTCCCCTTTTACTAAACCATGATAGCAGTTTTTAGAACAGGGAGCCTATGAGCGTCAGGAGCAGCGCGGGGCATTCAGCGCAGCTCCCTGTGCTAAAAAACGCTATAACGGTTTAGTAAAAGAGGAGGGGGTATATTTGTCTATTTTTGTATAGTTGTTACTGAGGTGACATTGCATATTTTAAAGTCATCTACCTTGACCTCTTTGAAAACCCCCCCGAATATAAATGATAATTAACATTTTCTCTGCGTATAGTGTGCTTTGAGTTTTTTAAAATTTAATTATTGGTAGATCATTTTGACATGGTCATTTTAAAAGTAGCACGCAAGCCAAGAAAGTGTGGGCACCCCTGGTTTATAGTATAATAAGAGGTAAGAAAAATAGGAAAGAAGGTTGAAAGCTGAGAAAAAGTTAGGGAGAAAGGGGTGAAACTAGAGTACTATGTTCATAGGAAAGCTGGAGGTGGGGGAACACATGGGGGGAGGGGAAGTAATGCAGTCCTGAATAGTTATACATTTGGTAATAAGCTAGTTTACAACTGTCAATTAATGACCACAGTTCAATTTGTAAAGAAAAGAATGAGCTAGATGAACTAAAGTCAGTGATCGTCATGCACAAAATGGCCCTCCGTGTGTTTTTCCCCTCGATTGCCCGTTTTCCGATCCAATCCCCTCCTCCTGCCATTTTGGGGAGGCTCGGGGGGGGGGGGGGTAGTGGCTCCAGGGTGCCTGGTGCAGAGGTGTTCTGCGTGGCAGGAGGGATTGGGCATCCCTCCTGCCATTTGGGGGGGGATTTAGGGGGGATGGTGGCAGAGGGGGTGCCTGGTACGCGGGGGAGGGAGGGGGGGCTTTTTTTCATAGGACAGATTGTGCGTGTGTAACACACAAAAACACACATCTGTGCCATTATAAAAAAAAGCTCTAACAGCGGTGACAGGAGGCTGTTTCCCCTGTCACTGCTGTTAGGGCTCTGTGCATGTGACAATCGCTCACTGAGCAACTGATCAGTTGCATTTGCAAGCATATGATTTGCGTCTCAGTGCAAATCATTTGCATGCAAACTTTATAGCGCATCAATCGCTGCTGGAGAATCGGCCAACAGCGATTGAATTGGTATCTAGCCCAATGTATTTAAATTTTTAAAAAAACCAATCCTAGCACTTTGAACCAACATAACATTCTATGGAGAAGGGAAATAGCTCTTGGACCATCATCATGATAAATTTGAAGGGAAGGAATACTAGCTTCTAGTGAATACCTCAGTTCTTGCAAATATTATCATGAGAAGCCACAGACTTGCCACTAATATTGCCAATGACTTAAGAACATAGGCTAAGGCTTAAGCCTAAGCCAAACCCTCTGAGTTCAAGTATTCCCACATAAACAGGGAAACTCAATCTACAATTCGACTGGACACAACTGGGTCAAAATTCAGTCTGCAAATCCAGTGTTATTATTATTTTTATTCCTGCTGCTATGGTTAAATAAAATACAGAGTCAGTAGAATCTCAGTTATCCGGCACCCACGGGGATTGGTGGATGCAAGATAACTGTTTTTCTGGTTGAGAGTGTGTTAGAAACCTTGTTTAACACACTCTCGATACACCCCCACCCACCCCACCCCGTCCCAAAGCACCAGCGTGATAGCGGTCTTGAGCCGCAAAGCCCTCCTTCCCTCAAGCCCCGAAGTGGCAGAAGCAGGTGGCGGTCCTGAGCTGCAAACTCCCTCGCTCCCCTCCTTCTCTCTCTGTCTTCCGTACCTGAAGCACAGCGGTCAGCAGGAAGCAGCCTCAAAACATGCTGCTTGTGGCCAGCCCTAGCGTTGGAAGTGATGCATCATAGGAAAAGTCCTGCTGGAGTTGGCTGCGAGCAGACTGTGCCTCTTGCTGACCACTGTGCTTTGGGTAAGGAAGAGAGACAGAGAAGAAGAAAGAGAGAGGGAATTCGCAGCTCGGGACAGTCGCCTGCTTCTGCCACTTCAGGCTTGAGGAAGGGAGGGAGGAGGGCTTTGCAGCTCAGGACTGCTGCTGTGCTGGTGCTTTGGGGCGGGAGTGAGAGGGGTTCGTAGGGGCTTTGGGGCTGGAGGGAGGGAGGATTTGCGTCTCAGGATGCTGCCACTTTGGGGGACATTTTTTTCCCCCATCGGCAATTTTTATTTTCCAGTTTGTAAGAGTCCCGGTTAACTGAGATTCTACTGTATTCAGCATTGCTATCTAAATACCAAGCAGTGCTCAATATCCAGGTTGAAAGGTGAATGCCACAGATAATCAGATAACAGCAATGTTTAGCTGCTACCTGAATAAAGTTAGGGGCAGCAATTTTTCTGACCTAACTTTAGCCACACAACTTCTGCATGTGAGGCAATTTGGAAGGATATACATCAGTACTATTCTGTGTGTTACTAAATATCCACTAATAGCTCTAGTCAGTATAAATATATGGTTAATGGCAGCTGTATCTGCATATTTGCTTTTGAATATCTGGGCCTATACTATTACGAAGAGAACAGGCATACTGGCCTCAAAAGAACAAAAAATGTATAGACTCTCTTGACTTTTGCAGCCAAAATCACAGAGGACAGTGTCTTCTCTGCTTCAACAACAATCCCTTCCCCTAACAAAAAGAGGTACAGAAGGCTTATGAATTAGTATAGTAATTTAAAGACAGAGCCACAGAACATTTTCATGGTGTAGCAGAAATAAGGAATGAAAAGTATACAATAAACAGGAGGAAATCTTTTTCACTCAACAACTAGTTAAGTTCTAGATCTCACGGCCAGAGCAAATGGTAAAAGTATTAGTGCTGTTGTTTTCAAAAAAGGTTTAGGCAAATTCCTGGAGAAAAAGTCCATAAACTGATATTCAAGAAGACTTGGGAAAAGCCACTGCTTATCCTTGAGATTAAGTAGCATCGTAATTTTTATTTTTTTTTTTTGGGGGGGGGAAGGCGGGACTGTCAGGTACTTGCAAATTGGACTAGTTACTGTTGGAAACAGGATGCTGAGTTATATGTCCCTTGGTCTGACCCTCTCATATATGTTCTTATGTTAGGTAGTTGATCTCATTGGCCACCTATTTTACCCTCTAGAAAAAGAAAGTTACAAAGCATTCTAGTGCTTGGGAGAAAATCCTGTGAACAAGAAAATGACTGATCATTTTGTTCATGTGCAAGTTATAACTGAAGAAAAGCTGCCTCTAATATTCTGTGTGGTCTGCTATAGAGCCATAAACTGTTGCAAGAACTCCCTGACAGACCTGGAGGAGTTTAGAGACCAATAAGGTACACAATACCTGGAAAGATGTCATAAAAACCAATAAAATTATTTTGTTTGGTAATTTCTCACCAATTTTAACGACCCTTTCCTGCACCATAGATAATATACTTAAGCAGGCAAAGTACCCTTGCCAGCTCCAAAAACTGGAGACAGGTCACTTGCAACACTCTTGTAGCACATTGCTCTGAAGCCAATAAGAGACACCACAATAGTGGAAGCAGTATTTCCTTTCTTCCTGATTTCAAGTTTATTGCTTCTGCAGCACACTCAAACCCTTTCATTTACACTAGACCAGTGGTTCCCAACCCTGTCCTGGAGGACCACCAGCCTGTCAGGTTTTTGGGATAGCCCTAAAGAATATGCATAAGAGAGATTTGCATATCATGGAGTTGGCAGGCAAATCTGTCCCATGCATATTCATTAAGGCCATCCTGAAAACCTGACTGGCTGGTGATCCTCCAGGACAGGGTTGGAAACTACTGCACTAGACTGTAACCCAAATCTGCTAGGCCAAAATACATACCATCACAGCAACAGCTCTGAGGCCAGCTGCTATTTTTATTTAATTATTCCATTTTCTACACTGTTCTCCCAGGGGAGCTCAGAATGGTTTACTTTACATGAATTATTCAGGTACTCAAGCATTTTTCCCTGTCCTGATGAGCTCACACAGGGCCGCTATCAGGGCAGTACTACCAGTCCTGCATTCAGGGGCCCGGAGCTGACAGGGGGCCCGGGCTCCCCAGTGCTTTTCAGCCGGGCGCAACGCCCAGCAAATTTAGATGCCCGCCCGGCTGTCATCTGCCGAATCCTGCTGCCGCCACTGCTTAATGCACAGCCTGAAGAGCCGCCGAAAAACCCGCCAGACTTTAAACAAAAAAAAACCCCAGCAAGCGACTCGAACCAGGCTTCCCTCCAAAACCGGAAGTTACATCGGGGGAGGGGGGGGGTAGAAAAGAGAAGCCGGCACGGACCATTAGAGCCCCGGAGCATGCGGGAGATAGGCCAGCCACGGAGGGAAGCTTACTTACTTTTGCTTACTTCGGGCCTTTCTCGCTGCCGGGTCCTGCCTACTTTCTGTTTCCGTGAAGGCAGGACCCAGCAACGAGAAAGGCCTAAAGTAAGCAAGAGCAGCAAATTGTAAACTTCCCTCTGTCGCTGCCCTTTGGGAGATAGGTCAGCGACCAAGGGAAACGTGCAACTTGCCTTTGTCTGTAGCGAATCTGCCGGGTGTGTGAGACGGGGGGGGGGGGGGGGAATTGGAGGAGTAATGCTGCTGCACCCAATTAGGGGGGAAGGGGAAGAGAAATGCTGCTTCTGCTGTACCCAATTGGGGGGGGGAAAAAGAGAAATGCTGATGATACTGCTGTACCCAGTGGGAGGAGGGGGAAGAGAAATACTGCTGCACCCAATTGGGGAGAGAGAGGGAAGGAGGGAGAAGGAAGATCAGGAGAAGGAGGAAAGAGATGCAAAGACCATGGGAGGGAGGGAAAGGAGATACCATACCATGGAGTGGAAGAGAGAGATGTCAGGGCATATGGGGGGGGGAAGCAGGGCCAGATTAAAGGATAGGCCCAGTAGGCACAGGCCTAGGGCCCAAAATAGTCAGGGGGGCCTGCCAGTGCTGTGCTTTGGGGCCTCACCCTTGCTGGATTCGCTGGCAGCAGTAGCAGCCTCATCATCATCCCGGGCGACCCCCAACCCGATCCGACCCTCCTATCTCTCCCTCCTTCCCTCATAAGTGACGTGCCAGAGGAAATCATGGCAGGAGAAAGCCCTGAAGCAGCCTGCTTAGAGTAGAGCAGTGCTGTTTAGAGTCTCGTGATGGGAGGGAGGGAGAGATAGGAGGGTCGTGGGGGGGGGGGGGGGGGAGAGTAGCAGTCTGCCCTGGGTGTTCGACCTGGCGTCATGAACTTCTTCGGCTAGCATCAGCATTTACAATTCACTGCTGTTGCCAGCTTCAGGCCTTCCTCTCTGCTGGGTCCTGCTTACTTCTGTTTCCATGAAGGCAGGACCCGACAGAGAAGAAGGCCCGAAGCTGGCAACAGCAGCGAATTGTGAATGCTGCTGCCTGAAGAAGTTCATGACGCCAGGTCATGGGTGACAGAAGGAGGAAAGGGAGCAGAGGGGGAGAGACTTGCTGCACCCAACTGGAGGGAGAAAGAAGATGAGGGAGGGAATGAAACGAGATACCAGGGATTGGAGGGAAGGGAGGGAGGAAGAGATGCCAGGGCATGGAGGGAAGGAGGAAAGTATGCCAGACCAAGGGAAAAGGAAGGGGGAAAGGAAGGAGAAGATGTCAGAGCATGGAGGGGGAGGGAGAGATGGAAGAAAAGGAAAGGAATGAGGTGCTAGAGAATCAGGGAAGGGAAGATACCAGACTGTGGGATGCGAAGGAAAGAAAGGAGAAGAGAGAGATGCCAGAGCATAGGGGACGGGGTGGTGACAGAGAGAGAAAAATGGAGAGGTGGCAGAGCTGAAATCAATCATGTACAAAGGAGAAGAGAAGGGGCACAGGATAGACAGTTTATTGAAGGAGCATAAAAAGAGGGAAGATGCCATATGGAACGGGGAGAGGGCGGACAGTTGATGGAAGGGGCTGATGCTGTATGGAAGACAGAGCGGACTGATGCTGGCTAGAAAGAAGAGTGAAGACAAGATGATTAAAGCAAAAACGACAAAGGTAGAAAAAATTGTTTTGTTGCTTTACGTAGAATCAAGTAGTATTGTATCTATTGATTAAAGTTTATAAATAGGAAATGGAAATAAGGCAGTTTTTTGGGGACTAAACCCCTTTCCTCAGGTCAGGACAGGATACCATAACAGCAGGGGTGCCCAAATGGTCAAGCGTGATCGACCAGTAGATCGCAAAGGCAATGTGAGTCGATCGCGTTGCCTTGGCAATCTTTTTCTTCCTGCCTCCCTGAGCCAGGCCAGGCATGTAGAAGCGCCGGACTCACAAGACTTCACTTCCGACGTCAGAGAGGAAGTTCTGGGCCAGCCAATCGCTGCCTGGCTGGCCTGAAACTTCATCTCCGTCGTTAGAATTGACATCAGAGGTGAAGCCTTGTGAGTCCGGCGCTTATACATTCCTGGCCTGGCTCGTGGAAGCAGGGAGAAATCGGCATGGTAGCTTAGGGGGTAGGGAAAGAATCGGGGAAGTGGAGAAATTGGCGCGATGGCTTGGGGGGGGGCAGGGGGAGAGAGAAAGAAAGAGAGACAGAAAGAAAAAAATTATTGGATTTATAGTCAGAAGAAGGAAGTGCAAACAGAGACTCATGAAATCACCAGACAAAAAGGTAGGAAAAATGATTTTATTTTCAGTTTAGTGATCAAAATGTGTCTGTTTAGAGAATTTATATCTGCAATAGCGGGTTTTAGCGCAGGGAGCCTATGAGCATCGAGAGCAGCACAGGGCATTCAGTGCATCTCCCTGCTCTAAAAACCGCTATTGCGATTTAGTAAAAAGGGAAGGGGTATATTTGTCTATTTTTGTATAGTTGTTCCTGAGGTGACATTGCATAGAATCGTTTGATTTGACCTCTTTGAAAACCCGCGGAATATAAATGATAATTAACATTTTCTCTGCATACAGTGTGCTTTGTGGTTTTTTAAAAAATTTTATTGTTGGTAGATCATTTTGACTTGGTCATTTTAAAAGTAGCTCGCAAGCCCAAAAAGTGTGGGCACCCCTGCTGTAGAGCCATTTCTTGTATGACTGGATGAGCTATATTTATCTTTTTTTTTAGTTGTTTAAATTCATGCAGAAATAAATGGCTAGATTGAACCTAATGACTTCATTAACGCCTGTCCCTTTTTTTAACTTCTATACCATTTGAAAGAGGGCAAATACTTCTTAAATTTAGTAAAAATATTCTGGCACAAGTGTCAAACCTTACAAAAGGAAGTCATATTGAGCATTGGAAAATAATAATAATAATTAACTAATAAAAATAGGGCTCCTTTTATTAATTTACGATAGTGGCTTTAGCGTACGCCACACGCGCTAGATGCTAACGCCAGCATTGAGCTGGGGTTATTTTTCCCACGTAGAGCAGGGGTTTGTGCGCGCTAGACATATGTTAGTTTAGAATAGATAGGTATAGATTAGTTTAGGTTAGGTTAGGGCCCTGCTGAAAGAGTCTACCTTGATGTGGTTGCAGACTTACAAATCTTTTGGTCAAAGAGTGCGGTGACAGAGAAAAGTATGTGTGTATTCGGCCCATGGAAGAAGGGGGGAAGGGGTGCGTGGGGGGCCCAATAGGATTGCTCAGTAAGGGGCCCAGAAATTTCTGATGGCGGCCCTGAGCTCACAATCTATCTAATGTACCTAGGGCAATGAGTGGATTAAGTGGCTTGCCCAGGGTCACAACAAGCAGTGTGGGTTTGAACCAACAACCTCAGGGTGCTGAGGCTGTAGCTTTAACCACTGCACCACACTCTCCTCCTTTTAAAGGTACAATATGCTGGCATCTGCAAGAAGTATTTCAGACTCATTAACTTGTTGATTAGGATGAAGTGCAGTTCTAATAACTACCGTATTTTTCACTCCATAAGACACACTCTAGATTTAGAGGAGGAAAACAAGGAAAAATCCATTCTGAACCAAATTCTCCCTGCCAGGTTCTGCACCCAACCCCAAGCTCCTTGCCAGGTGCAAGTCCCGCGAGAACTGACAGCAGCCATTCACAGAGCGGCGCAGGACAAGGCAGGCGCACAAAAAGCATGCACCTGCCTTTTACGCTGCTCTGATGCTGCTGCAGCTAGTTTGGGAGTCAGCTGGAGGGAAGGGTAGGACTGCTGGAGGAACTAAAATAAGGTAACGGAGGGGGGTGTTGGGGTTGGGTATTCGCTCCATAAGACGTACCCTTATTTCCACCTACTTTTTTGGGGAAAAAGGTGTGTCTTATGGAGCAAAAAATACAGTATATTGGCCCTAGAGCACACTGGAGTTTTAACATACTGCAATACCCAATGGCAGGGGTTCTCAAATTCAGTCTTTGAGGTCTACAAAGCAGCTGGGTTTTCAGGATTTCCAAAATGAACATGTATGAGACCAATTTACATTCTCGTTTTGCACTGCATCAAATAGATCTAATATATATTCTTTGTAAAAATCCTGAAAACAAGGCTGGGTTGTCGACCTCAAGGACCGGATTTGAGGATGCCTTCCTTCTGGCCTGAATAGCTGATGCACATCTTTTTTGTTGGTCTTTTAAAGGTTATCAAAAACTACCCAAATAAAACAAAAGCAATATGACTTCAGTAATATTTCTCCCAAGATGTACTCTTCTAGTAGCTTCATGCCAACTTGAAAAATATGGCAAAAATACTGCTAAAGTTCTCTGGCTGTCCTCAACAAGTGAAACACTGTCAGACTGTTTTAGGCCTTTATCATTTTGAAAAGCAAGTGCTTTAAGGTAACTCTCATGCTTGCTTTGTGTATATTAATACAAGTTGCTCATAACCTGTAAATTTTAAGAGATGCATTACCCTCTAGAACAAGTGCAGGGGGTTACTTGTTACCTGATTTTTGAAACCGTTAGATTATAGATTTGAATGTATTGTATTATCTCATCCAAAAGGCGATCAGTCATGGAATCAAAATCAGCAAAGGTATCATTCTACAAGAAAACAAAAGAGATTAATCATAAACAGGGAAAAGGGAGGGAGGCAGGCAGGCTTCGGGGGAGGGGGTGGGACAAAGGCTGGAAGGCAGTGAGGGGGACATAGGTAGGAGGGAGGAAGGAAGGAGAGAAAGAGGTAGAGAAAGGGGGGGGATGGATTGTAGCAGAAAGACTAGAGAGAGAAAGGCATGGACCAAAGGGAAAAGACAGGAGGCAGATGCAGGACTATGGGAGGTGCAGACAGAGGGGGGATAGACCCTGAGGAAGAGCAGAGAAAGGCAAGATAATAACAGAGGAGGGAGAGAGAGGGAGACCTGGAACAAAGGTTCAAAGGAGAACTGACACTGGATCTGGGGGCACTAAGGACATAGGAAGGAGGCACTGGAGACACTAAGGACATAGGAAGGAAGCACTGGGGACACTAAGGACATGGGAAGGAGGTTCTGGGGACACTAAAGACATGGGAAGGGGCACTAAGGACATAGGAAAGTGCATTGGGTGCACTAAGGCCATAGGAAGGGGCACTAATGACATATGAAGGAGGCACTGGTGGGTACTAAGGACACAGGAAGGGGCACTAAGGACATAGGAAAGAGGCACTGGGGGCACTAAGGACATAGGAAGGAATGAGGGAAGGAATAGAAAGGGACAATTGTTGGGCCTGAGTGCAGAAAGAAAGAAATGAAAGAAAGGATGCACAGTCAGAAGGAAACGCAACCAGAGACTCATGAAATCAGCAGACAGCAAAGGTAGGAAAAAGATTTTATTTTCAATTTAGTGATCAAAATGTGTCAGTTTTGAGAATTTATATCTGCTGTCTATATTTTACACTATATTTGTCTATTTTTCTATAGTTACTGAGGTAACATTACATATTTTAAAGTCATCTGCCTTGACATCTTTGAACCCCCCTCCAAATATAAATGATAATTAACATTTTCTCCGTGTATAGTGTGCTTTGTGTTTTTAAAAAATTTTATGGTTACCATTATGAATTAATAAGATATTATGTGTACATGAAAAATGAATGGAAGAAATTGGGGTTGGGATTGGGGCACAGCTAGGGCGGGATTGGGTTGGGACTGACAATTAATAGATGTCCCGTTCTGATGAAAAAAATAAATGGTCATGTTAAGTATACCACCTCACAGACTTATAAACTTCTATTATACCTTCTTTTCAGTAGTTTTTCCCTCTAAGCTGAAGAGCCCTATTCTACTTAGCCTCTCTTTGTAAGAGAGATGTTCAATCCCTTTACAATTTTTGTCACACTATATCCTTTTTGAGATGGAGAGACTAAAACTGGACAAAATATGTGGTCACACCAGGGATCTATACAGAGACACGATAATGTTTTTATGAATACTTAGATATACCAACTGATAGGGAGATATACAATGTTATTCTGTGATGATTATTAAATCTCTATTTATTATTATCACAGCTCTATAAATAATAATTAAATTTAATTATAATTTGTGAAGTGTTCAGACCAATACCCGTGTATTCTGTGATCTCACTGAACTGGGGTACATTTGGGACCATCATCACACTTCTAATGTCCCATTGCCAGCCTCCTTCTTCTATATAATTGGTAAGACTCTTTAATACTCATTATATATGTTTGTAGATAGTTTTTTTAAAACCACACTTATCTTGATGGCTGTTCCAATAGGCTTGGCGTTATTCTCTTTAACTTCCATTTCCAGCGAGGTAAAGTGCTTAAATCATAAAGTGCTTGTGCATATATTGTTAACTATTAACTTCCGTGTTCGCTAAAAGTACAGACTATTGGAGCACTCTTCTACTGACCTTTTTCCATGTAGATAACTTCCAGTTTGGTCTTGCATTCTGTTTCCTCTCCTTTAGCCAGTATGCAAGACACAAAAGATCATGACCTATCCCATGGCTATAATTTCCTAAGAAATCTTTCATGAAGAACTTTGTCAAATGCCTTCTGGAAATCTAAATACACTATATTAAGTGGCTTACCATTATACATTTGTTATTTTATACCCTCAAACAATTCTAATAAATTGGTAAGGAAAACTTGTCCTTCAGGGAACCAATCCTAACTCATTCCCATTAACTTTGATTTTTAGTATAGTTTCAGCCATTTTGTTTGACAGTGTACAGTTTCCCAGATCACCCCAGAGCCCTTTTTAAAAGTTGGCATTATATTTACCACCCTGCAATCCTCAGATATCGTGATCATTTTGAAAGATAAATAACAGCTTCCTAGTAATATGTTAGCAGTTTGATGTTTGAGCTCTTTCAGACCTGTTTGCTCTTGATATTGTCAAATTGATCTACTATATCTTCTAAACTTTCAGTGATATACAGTGGTGCCTCGCATAACGGACGCCTCGTACAGCGAACGCTGCGCATAACGAACTTTTTGTCTTGCTCCCTATAACGAACTTCGTTTCACACAACGAAGTCGCCCGAGGGGCCCGGGGGGGGGGGCCGGAACTACTCTCGCCGCTTTCTAATGTGAGCCGGGAACAGCAGCACCCTCCTGTCTGAATGCAGTGTTCCATCATCTCCCTCCACCTTACCTTAAAAACCGAGTTTTCCGGCTTTCTTTTTCGGCCAGCCACACACTTTCAAAGAGCAGCACATGCGCGCATGCTCTGTTGTTCAATCTTCTCCTCTGACGCAACCGGAAACCGGAAGTTGCAGGAGAGAGAACATTGATCAACTCCAGCAGCTGCGCGTGCACAGCTTTTTGAGATCGTGCGGCTGGGTGAGGGAGAAGGCTGGCAGGCTCTGCATGTGAGGTGAGGTGGAGGGAGGGAAATGTAGGGCTGCAGAACGAATTATTTTGTTTTACAGGTATTCTTATGGGACAACAGGGCTGCAGAACGAATTATTTTGTTTTACAGGTATTCTTATGGGAAAACGCGTTTCACACAACGAACGTTTCACATAACAAACTTGCTCCTGGAACGGATTAAGTTCGTTGTGTGAGGCACCACTGTACTTAATTAGCCCTTGGTCATCAACATCAAGGGCAAAGAAATCGTTTAGGGCTCCTTTTACAAAGGTGCGCTAGTGTTTTTAGCGCATGTACAGGATTAGTGCGCGCTAGCCGAAAAATTACTGCCTGCTTAAAATAATGATAATAATAACTTTATTCTTCTATAGCGCCATAATCAGATGACTTCTAGGCAGTTCACATCGTAGAGGGCTGGACAATCAGCGAATTACAGAATACAAGAGAGCCCTCACTTCTCTCCACTATACAGAAAGTTTAACCAACAATGCAACTGGGAGCCGGTAGCAGCTAGCACGTACAGCATTTTAGCGCACGCTAAAACTGCTAGCGCGCCTTTGTAAAAGGAGCCCTTAGTTTACCTTATCCTCCATGAGCATTCCTTTTACCTTTTGGCCAACTAGCAGTCTAACCAGCTCCTTCACAGGCTTTCTGATTTAGCAGTACTTGAAAAATCTTTTAGTATTATTCTTTCCTCTACAGCAAGCTTTATTTGAAAGCCTCTCTTACCCTACCTTATTACTATTTTACATTTAACCTTCCAGTGCTTATGCTCATCCCTATTTTCTTCATTAGGGTCTACCTTCTATTTTCTGAAAGATGGATTTTTGGCTTTCTCTGCCTTTTCTATATCACCATTAAACTACGGTAGGTAATGGTAAACAAATGCAGCACTTATGGTGGCCCTCAGTGAAAGGTATGTAGCAATCAGAGGACAACAATAAGTTCATGAGGAGCAATCAACAGAGTCAGAAGCGTAAGGTAATGGCGGAATAGAAATTACTAATGGAATGGAACGGTGGCCTTATTTCAGTGGTTTTTTTTATGATGTGCAAAATATACAGTATTTTGTCTGGGCTTCCAAAATGATTTCTTAAATAATGTCCATGTATCATGCAAACTTCTGACTCTGTCGATCGCTCCTCATGAACTTATTGTTGTCCTCTGATTGCTACATACCTTCCACTGAGGGCCACCATAAGTGCTGTATTTGTTTCTGAAGCATGTACTTTCATAAGGACATACAGAAGATATAACATAGTAACACAGTAAATCTCAGCAGATAAAGACATGAATGGTCTATTTAGTCTTCCCTGTAATTACATGCATTATAATTTCATGATTAATTGAAAATGTATTTTTTCTTTGTTATTTCTGTGCCATAGACCTTAGAATTCTACCCAGTACTGTTCCTTAGGTTCCAACTATTAGAGTTAAAGCCCATTCTAATCTATCCAAACCATATCCTTTGCAGGATTCAGACCGTGAAATTTGCACATTCAGATTCTAGAAATTTCACCATCCTTGTCCTTCTGCAACGCGTCCATTATTTTTCCAATGACCGAAGTGAGACTTACTGGCCTGTAGTTTCTCACTTCATCTCTGTGACCACTTTTGTGAAGAGGAACCATATCCTCTCTTCTCCAATCCCACAGAAACACTCCCATCTCCAGGGATTTATTGAACAAATCTTTTAAGAGGAGCCACCAGAACCTCTTTGAGCTCCCTCAATATCCTGGGATGGATACTGTTTGGTCCCATGGCTTTGTCCACCTACAATTTTTCAAGTTGTTCATAAACACTTTCTTCCATGAACAGCACAGTATGCACTCCATTCTCATCTGTAATTTTGCTTGCCAATCACAGTACTTCTCCAGGATTTTCTTCCTTAAACACAGAAGTATTTATTGAGCTCTTTTGCTTTTTCCTTGTCACTTTCCACAAAGCAGTTCATAGTTTCTTTCAGTCTCACAATTCAATTTTTCATCTTTCTTCTTTCACTAATATACCTGAAAAAAATTTGGTCTTCCTTTTTTTATATTTCTAGCCATTTGCTCTTCTGCCTGAGCTTTTGCCACACGTATCTCTCTCTTGGATTCTTTCATTTTTATCCAGTATTCTGTTTTGTGCTTCTCTTCTCGAGTATTTTTATATTTCATAAGAATATAAGAATAGTTTTTAAGTTTCAAGTTTTATTAGGATTTTATATACCGCCTATCAATGTTATCTAAGCGGTTTTACAATCAGGTACTCAAGCATTTTCCCTATCTGTCCCAGTGGGCTCATAATCTATCTAACGTATCTGGGGCTATGAATCAGACCAATGGTCCATCTAGCCCAGTATCCCGTCTTCACGGAAACCAATCCAAGTCACAAGTACCTGACAAAAACCCAAATAGTAGCAGCAGTCTTTTGCTTTTATTTTCTCCGCCATTTGTTTGGAGAACCATTTCAGTTTCCCTTTTCTCTTGTTTTGTTTTCCGCACATGTTCGGTAGCCATTTTTATTGCTCCTTTCAGCTTGGACCACAGTTTTTCACTTCCCTTATATCCTTCCATCCTATAAGCTCTTTCTTTGGATGCTCCTCCATTTTACTAAAGTCTACATGTTTGAAAGCCAGGACTTTGAGTTTTGTGTGGCTACCCTCCACTTTAGTTGTTATATCAAACCAAACCATTTGATGATTACCACCTCTAAGATTAGAGACACTTTCTCCATTTATGAGCACCAGATCCAATATCACTTTTTCCTTCATTGGTTCCATCAACATTTGTAAGCTTTTTAGTGATCAAGGGTCTGCTACACGAACCCTTCAAGGACTTTAGACATTGAAAATGTACTTTCTGGAGGAAAGATGTGACAGCTAATAAAAATATTCTTATAAATCAAAGAAATAAGAATTGTTTTCATAGCAAAGGAATTTCAGTCTCAAGGGTCTGGAGAGAGGATGATCTATAGGTCAGGACAAAATATTTCTTTATTGAGAAGGGGTTAGGTGCTTTGAATAACTCACTGAGGTGAAAGAATAAGTGGTGTGAAAAAATTAGAATCTGCTCTGAAAAGATAAAGGGCAGTGCTAGGACTAGCTCTGGAGCTTTTGGTACTACAGATCAAAGAGATATCAAAGGACCAAAAAACAAAAGGCAATCCTTGCAGGACTGTAGTCCAAATGGATGAGAACCAGTAATGAATATCAAGCCCCTCTCCTCCCCCCCAAAAAAACAAAAACAAAAAAAAAAAACCTTAATGAGTTGGGTGTTGGCAGGATAATTGCCCAGAAAGGTAATGAAACAAGGGCCAAATAAAAGCAGCATTTTTGTTTAATATTTATGTGGCATCAGTTGGGAAGGTATTTGATCAATTGCAAGTTCATTATCAATAGTATGCTGATGATATTTTCAGGTTTTTACCAGTAGATACATTGGGAAATGATTTACAGATTTTTTTTGGCTCAATGCATGTTGAGGATAGACGAATGGATGAGTGACCATGGTCTGTGCTTAAATGTGGGAAAAACAGAAGTGGTGTTTATTGTACAGAGTGGGGAAGAAAAATGGCCTAATATAATACGAGTGTATTGAGGGTGCAATTACTAGTGAAGAAAGGATGATGGTGCTAGGGGTTATATTGGACCTAGGTTTGACTATGAAATGGCAGATTGTTAAGACTGTAAAAACATGTTTTGGTCAACTTCAGATGTTATACTGTTTGAGATCACTAGTCTCTCATTTTGATTTCAGAACTGTTGTGCAAGGGATGGCATTATCATGATTGGACTACTGTAACCGTGTTCCTATACCTGTGTTTCTAAAATGAAGAGTAGGGCGTTACAGTTAGTACAAAATGCAGCAGCAAAGTTGGTTATGGGTATTGAAAGAACAGCCCATATTACACCTGTTTTGAAGAAATTGCATTGGTTACAGATTGCATTTTTAGTCCAAAATAAAAGTGATTTCTATAATTTATCTAACTGTCTACCACCACGCACCATGGTATTTTACTAGCATGGTGGTACTTTATCAGCTTAATAGAGCTTTGAGATCTGAAAATCAAAAGTTGTTGGAACAGATAACGCGAGGAAGATATGCTGAAACCAGAGCCGCTATGGAACACTTTGGTGGGACAGTTACTGTTGTGTTCTGACTGGTTAAGATTTAAAAAATTATATTAAAAACAAAATTGTTTGTTATAGCATTTTTGTGAAATGTCCAAGGTTTTCAGTAGCACAGCAAGTTATTTTAAGAGTAGTTGTTTATAAGATTTTGCTTTGTGATGTTTATTTCTAAGTTTTTATGTTCATATTCTGTAACCCGCCTGGTTGTAGACGGTATATTCATTTTTTTAAATAAATAAATAAAGTCTGATTGGTACTGGTAGGCTACAATGAAAGCAGGGTCTTATTGCCAGCTTGATGGTAGTTACATATCATCCAGTAAAGCCACAAATCCAGGATGCTCACAATTCAGTTAACAGCTTCACTTTATTTAGAAGTAGTTTAGATGATTACAAAATATAGCAAGGAATGATAGTGCTGAATCTGCATTAAATATGGGATCTTTGAAGCTCATCTATCCAGAATGGTAGCAGACTAATGACAAGACAACAATAAAAACTGACTTGGATAACAAACAATATTCTGGGAGCAGACAAGTTTCTAAAGTTGTGAACTTCCCTTCCCCCTCCTCCTAGATAAATTATCCCCCAAAACCTCCACTTAAATAATCACTTCCTCCCCAAAACACCAACCAAGTATTCAGATCCCTGAAATGTAACGTAATCTTATTTGTACTCTAACTGTATTCTATTTGTTATATCACACAGTAACGTACAGTCAATTTAATATCCAATTTGCAAGTTCTTCCAGAATTAATCCAGGTACCTCTCCTCCCTTGTAACCAAAAAAAACAAAAAAAAAACAAAACAAAACCCAAAACTGTTGTAACTTCACTGGAAATGTCCAGTTAGCTCTTTTGTAATTCGCCTTGAACTGCAAGGTATAGGTGGAATAGAAGTCCCTAATGTAATGTAATCTAATGTAACTATTTTTAGCAGTATGGGTAAGAATAACTGGCTAGATTGGTTGGAGCAATGGTATTTTTCTGTTGTCATCTACTCTTAGCATAAAGCGCTCACAAAATTGGATTATTGTAATATAGTATATGCAGATCTCCTTCAATATGTTATTAAAAGGAGCAATTCAAACGGAATATAGAAAATTACAATTTGTTCAACTTCTTATAATGTCAACTGTCTGAGAACAAATTGGTACCAAGTTCAAATGGTTTCTCTCCAAGACCTCAAACATCCAAGACACTACTATATTTGTTCTTCGTGTCCTTACTGGGGTGAAGTGTTCATCTTAGGTCTTGTATAAGCATTATTTTGCTATATTCAGGCTAATATTTAACAATCTGGTGTATACATTCTGGAAAAACCAATAAAGAAGAGCACTTATCTTAAGCCCGATGGCTAACCAGCCATTTCACTGCCAAGTTTCCTCAGGGGCTATATCTCTTCTGTTAATTACACCTTTGCATCTCTCTTCTATTAATCACTTCTTTGCCTAAAACAGAACATGAACTACTTTAAGGTTGTGTAAAAACCCAGCATAGCCTACCTTGTATCTACTCGTGTACACATTTTTATATCGTTTTAATATTTTTAATAATTTTTTAAATGACTGATATTTTTAATATCTTATTTATTAATTTTCAATATCACCCTCCCTAATTGAAACATGAATTAAGACTAATTCTAAAATTGCCACTTGTTTTTGCTTTGTTGGCGGGTTATAAACGTGAGGCTTGATATGGTTGATGCTATAATCTGCAACAAAGTAAAATTTGATTTCAACAGCTGATTGCAGCATCTGTTGCTAATAATATCTAAACTAAACTAAACTAAATCTTAGGTTTGTATAACGCATCATCTCCACATTCGTTGCATTTTAAAGCCTTCAATAAGCAAGTTTCTCTTCTGCTTGTTAAAAATCTGTTTCCTATGCTTCCTCCGCCCGACGCCGTGCAAGCAGGAGGACTCTGCTCTCTATTAGAGCCCCTGCCTCTCCAGCCACCTCTCCAGCGAACTCTGAACAAAACCCATACATCCACTCCTATAATCAACTCAAATAACTACTAAACCGCAGTCTTCACAAATATAAAAAAAAAAAAAAAAAAAAAATGGCACTGCGTACACCCAACCTCATTCTTGCCCTCATACTAATTGCCACATTTATAGCAAAATGGAAAACCACAGGCTACCAAATACAAACCATCCCTATCCTACCAACAACACACAGACCTGTTCAACATACCAGAAAACTGCATACCACTAGAACGCTAACTCCATGCCCAATATCCAGCCAAGCCAGCATCCCCACCATCTGGGGAAAAAGACCACCACCAAAGCCTAACTCAAACACACAAAAATACCAAACCTCACCAAGAACTATCATCAATACAACCACTACCCCCACCACAAAATACACTACAATTGCTTGCGCATATATGAACATCAGATCCGTCAGCCCAAAGGCAGAATTAATCAAAGATTGGCTGACCAAAGACAATCTAGGCTGTCTCTTCCTAACCGAAACATGGCTCACCTCTGAGTCAGATCCAAGCATCACAGAATTCTGCCCCAAAGGATATAAACTTGAATTAGTATGTCGAGAAAACAGAAGAGGAGGAGGTCTAGCAATCATAACAAAAAACAATCTAAACATCGACGTACTAACCAAGCACTCCACCCCTTATCTAGATCTGCTAGCCTGCCAAATATCTGACAAATCACTCAATGGAAACCTGAACTGTCTTATTTGCTACATTACACCAGGTAAATGGAACACCTCAAAACAAGAACTTGAAGAATTCATCTTCCAGAACTCACTCTCCTCCACACATAACTTGATCCTCGGAGACTTAAATCTCCACTTAGAAGATCAATCATCCAAACAAACAACAGATATACTCTCATACCTCAACACTTTATCCTATCAAATTCTCAACCCAGAACCCACACACGAAAAAGGTCATCAACTCGATATAGCAGCTTATTCATCTCCAAATCAAAACGAACAAAACATCTACATCTCAAACGGGTCCTGGCACCCTACTCTATGGTCAGATCACTACAAATATTCATTCACCATCAATTGGGCTCAAAATAACAACAAACCCATCCCAAAGAAATCACTCATCAAGATCAGACCGAAAATCGAACCTCACACATTCTGGAACACAGTCGACCCCGAAATCGACCCCAATAACCCCAAAGAATTCATAAACAGTTGGCGGACCCTCAGTGAATCTATACTAAACGAACTAGCTCCAATAAAAAACAAAAACAAAATAGACAGACCATCTAATAAATGGTTCGACGACGAACTTCTACAACTAAAAAGAAAATGCAGACAATTAGAAAGGACATGGAAAAAACAAAAACACAATCACATTAAAGATGAATGGAAAATCCTAATCAAACAATACAATACCAAACTGAAGGAAAAACGAAAAAACTACTACTCCAAACTCATCAGCACCGAAAAACCAGACACAAGAATACTTTTTAACATCGTAAGAAATCTCACTGATACCAAACCATTTCTCGCCACCCAAGGAAACCAAACTCCCACAGCCACCCAATTAGCGGATCATTTCAAACACAAAATCATCACAACCAGATCCACATTCAACAACTCAAGAATCAACATAGAAGAAATACGAATCAATCCCAAAACAGATGAAGCAATCCCAGCAGACAGGATATGGACAAACTTCCCAAAGATACAATGGTCAGACTTGGACAGGCTTTACAAAAAATACAGCAAATCCTCATGTGACTTAAACAACTGTCCCTCATACTTACTAGCAACAGCTTCCACCAAATTTAAAGCTAGCCTCACACTATGGCTTCAAACAACATTAAGTGAAGGTCATTTCCCACCGGAATTAGGAGAAATCATAATTACACCTATCCTAAAAGATCCCAAAGGTCCTATAGATAATCCTGCAAACTATAGACCAATCGCTTCAATCCCACTATACATTAAAATAACAGAAGGCCTTGTCGCACAACACCTCTCCAACTACCTTGAAGACCATCACATACTACATCCATCACAATCCGGATTCAGATCCAACCATAGCACAGAAACTCTACTGGTATCACTATTAGACATTGTCCGACAACACCTCAGCAAAGGAAACAAGCTGCTTCTCATTCAACTCGATCTTTCTGCGGCATTCGACCTAGTTGACCATCACACGCTACTCCAGACATTAGACGCAATAGGAATCTCAGGTAATGTTCACAAATGGTTCCGAAGCTTCCTCAAAACACGAACATACAAAGTCAAATCAAAAGAGCACATATCCGACCCATGGTCAAACCCATGTGGAGTACCACAAGGATCACCATTATCACCCATATTATTTAACCTCTTCATAGCATCCCTAGGCATAACCCTAGACGCCCTAAACACAGTATCATTCAGCTACGCGGATGACATAACTATCCTCCTCCCCTTTAATATTCAAGACCCATTATCCACAAACCACCTGAAAATAATAATGGAAACGGTAGAAAAATGGATGTCAAGTCATAAACTAAAACTGAACTCGGAAAAAACTAAATTCCTACTACTAGAGAAGGAAAAAAAACCATCTCTCACAGAACTAGTATTAAATACAATCAAGTACCCAATGCAAAGTACACTCAAGATCCTGGGAATACAACTAGACAGAAACTGCACAATGCAGTCTCAAATCCACAAAATCATCCAAAGAGCTTTCTTCACAATACGTAACCTAAGAAAAATAAGAAAATTCTTCAACAAAGATCAATACAAGATATTAGTACAATCCCTAGTACTAAGTATTGTAGATTACTGTAACAGCCTATACCTATCATGCCCAAACTATATGATAAAACAATTACAGACAGTTCAGAACACAGCCCTCAGAATCATCTACTCACTCGGCAAATATGACCACATCACCAAAGCATACCTAGACTCACACTGGCTACCAATAAAAGCAAGATCCCAGTTCAAATTCTACTGTCTACTATACAAAGTAATACATGGAACAGCCCCCAGCTACCTAAACAACAGACTACACCGTAACCTCTCACACAGACTAAGGAGAACTCAGAGCCTATTCATTCACCCCCCTCTCAAAGGAACACGACGAAAGAAACTATACGACAGCCTTTTAGCGACACAGGCAGCAAAGATCGATACTACCATCACCAATCTACTGACCAAATCTATAGACATTAAAGTATTCCGAAAAGAAATCAAAACTCATCTCTTCAAAAAACACTTCCCATCATCATAACCTCACAAAAGTATTAGAAAATGCTCTCACGACCACCTCCATCACCACCACCAGCAACACCCTGAATCCGGACAGTATTATCTCTATTCGTCTAAACAACCTATCACTATCTACTACCTGCTATCAATTTCTCCTGGAAAAGTCCAGACTAACAATTGTAACTGGACACACTCTTGATTACATGTACTGCAATGCTACTGGAAATGTCCAGTCCTCTAACTTGTAATCCGCTTAGAACCGCAAGGCACAAGCGGAATAGAAATCACTAATGTAATGTAATGTAATGTAATTTGTGAGTAAAAATTAGGGTTAACACCAGTTAAACTAAGTTTCAAGTTTTAATGTACAACAAATCAAAATTTGACTTAAGCAGCTGTTTTCAGCATCGTTATTAATAACTTCAACAGGTTTCATTTAATAAGTCAGTCTTTTTCTTCTCTTTCTTTGTTTTATTAAAAAAGAATTTTATAAACAAGTGTGACAATTTAAGTAAAATCGCAGGCACACATTACCGTATTTTCCCCATATATAGGCCGCGGCCTATATATGGATTTTGCAAGCCGGCCTAGTGGGCGAGGCTTGCAAAACTGGGGCAGCCTATACAAGTTTTAAGGTAAAGTGGAGGGGATGATTTTTTTAACTTGAATAGGCCGCCCCAGTTACTGGCTAATACAGTTACAGCTAATACAATGGGGCGACTTTTCTACCAGTTTTTAAACTCGTATAGACATTTTTTGCGGCCTATAAATCGGGGTGGCCTATATGTGGAGAAATACGGTAGTTATAATTAGTTTTCAAGCCAATTCTGTATATGACAGAGGCGAAAATCACCTATTTCTAGTGTCTGTTATAGAATGAAACATAAGCAGTTTTCAAAGGTTTTCTTTCCTTCCTTTGATGCTAAAACAAATGGCAATTTTAGAATTACAGTTTTAATTCATGTTTCCATTAGTGATTAATAGAAGAGATGTGTAAAGGTATGATTAACAGAAGAGATATATCCCCTGAGGAAACTTGGCAGTGAAACGAATAGGTAGCTGACGGGCTTAAGATAAGTGCTCTTCTTTATTGGTTTTTCTGCAATGTATACTGTACACCAGATTGTTAAATATTAGCCTGAATATAGCAAAACAATGCTTATACAGGACCTACGATAAACACTTCACCCCAGGAAGGACACGAAGAACAAATATAGTGGGTGTTTGAGGTCTTGGAGAGAGAAACCATTTGAACTTAGTACCAATTTGATCTCAGACAGTTGACATTAAAATGTACAAACCATTCAAAGCTATATGTATATTATCTCATATTTATTGCTTAGAACATGTCACTCCTCTTCTAATACGCTATCTTCGGTTACTAGTTGCATTTCAGATTAAAAATAAAATTTTTGACCTAAGTTTCAAAGTTTTGTTCACCTTAGCTTACTCATATTTGATTTTACGAGGGTCATTTCATAAATAATGCACACTATTTTAAAAAAAATTTACATGTTTTATTTTTTTTCAAGTATTTCTTTACAATCCTTCAATATAGTCTACCTACTTTGCAATGACCGAGTCCCAACGTCCGGGAAACTTCAAGACACTGTTTTGTTCAGTTGCCAAATAGCTCGGGTACTGGCGGAAGAAAGCTCTTTCAGAGATGTAAAACGATGTCCACACATAGGTTGTTTCAACTTTGGAAAAAGGTCGAAGTCTGGTGGACTCATGTCTGGACGGTAGGGAGCATGAGTAAACACCTCCCAGCCATATTCGCATAGTTTTTCAATGACGAGTGGAGAGTTCCATCTTCCCCACAACCAAAAAAATTTTGATGAGCTCAATCAAAAGTCAAACAATTGATGATTTTTGCTTATGATCATGAAGGCATCATCATCACTGACAAAGTACAATGTTGGAGAAATGTCACAGCAGTGTATTATCGTGATTTTTTGCAAAAAATGTGCTGAAAAATGCACAAAACCTGACCTCAGTTGCCCTTGGCTGGGCCACTTATTCTTCACAACAACGTTTGCCTGCACATAGGGAATGTCTTTGAAAAACTACACAAATACGGCTGGGAGGTGTTACCTCATGCTCCCTACAGTCCAGACATGTGACCACCAGACTTTGACCTTTTTCAAAAGTTGAAACAACCTATGGACATCATGTTTCATCTCTGGAAGAGCTTTCTTCCGCCAGTACCTGAGCCATTCGACAACTGAACTAAACCAGTGTCTTGGATGGAATAGTGAAGCTTCCCGGACGCTGGGACTCGGTCATTGCAAAGCAGGGAGACTACTGTATTAGAGAGCTGCACGTGAACGGGGATGATGGGGATCCCGCGGGTTCCCCCTTTGGGTCACGGGGATCCCATGGGGATGCCCACTAGGGTCGCGGGGATCCCATGGGGATGCCCCTTAGGGTCGCGGGGATCCCATGGGGACGCCTCCTAGGATTGCGGGGATCAATGCAACTCGAGCTATGAGTCTCGTCTTCTTTTTCCTACCTGCCCTGCCGCAGCACACAGCCGACCGGAAGTCTTCCCTGATGTCAGCGCTGACGTCGGAGGGAGGGCTTAAGCAAAGCCCTCCCTCCGACGTCAGCGCTGACATCGGGGAAGACTTCCGGTCGGCTATGTGTGCTGGGGCAGTGCAAGCAGGAAATAGAAGACGAGCCTTGCGGCTCAAGCTCCATTTTGCTGGTAATTTGCTTGCAGATGAGGGCTGGGAGGCGGAACACAAAAGGGGGGAGGGAGTGCATTTTTGGACACAAGGCATGAACTTGGGAAAGAGGATGGAGGAAGGGAGGGAAAGAGATGCTGAGGTGGGGGAGGGAGTGCGTTTTTGGACACAAGGCATGAACTTGGGAAAGAGGAAGGGAGGGAAAGAGATGCTGAGGTGGGGGAGGGAATGCGTTTTTGGACACAGAAGGCATGGACTTGGGAGAGAGAAAGGGAGGGAAACCCTTAAAGGGTTAACCCTTAGAGGGTTAAGCCAAGGGAACCTGTCACCAGGAGTGGGATCCCTAGGATAGTAGACTTGGGGGTGGGTCAGTAGAGTGGGCAGACCTGATGGGCTATGGCCCTTATCTGCCGTCATCTTCTATGTTTCTATGTTTACACGGAAATGGAAGAAAGGAGAATTTTTGGTCATAGGGAGGGAGTGAGGTACAGATGAGAGAGAGAAATATTGTGGTGGAAAGGGAACAGTGGGACAGATTAAAATGGATGCAAGAGGGAGGAATGCTGGACATAGTGGTGAAGGGAATGGAGGGAGAGATGTGGCATGGTGCTGGAGAGGGGTGATAGATGGAGAAATGTTGGGCATGGGGCTGGCGGGCAGGCATGAAAGATGAGAAAGAAATAAATGCTGGACCATGGTAGGAGGAACCAATGGACAGCAACAGAAGAATTTACAGAAGATGGGAAAGCTGAAAAAAGAAACTGGGACCAACTTTATGGAAAAATAAGTCTCCAAACAACAAAGGTAAAAAACGGAATTTATTGACTAAAATATGTTAGCTTTGGGAAATATATATAGCAGATGTCTTTGTATTGTGTTCAAAAGAAAAGGAAATACATTTCTGGTTTTATTTCTACAGTGTTGAAGTACTTGCTGACCCTTGCTGTGACTGGTGGGGATCCCCAAGCACCGCCAGCAGAGGACCTCCTCTAGAGACGGCCAGAACTCCCCTCCACCAAGCACAGCAGTCACTGGCAGCATCTATGAGCCACTGAGGTGCCAGCATCTGTGACTCAGGGACGCTACTGTTGCCTGCCAAGCTTGGCAAAAGGAACCCCCAGCCAACTGCAAAGAAGTCCTCAGCTGACAGCTTGGGGGTTCTCATCAGCTGAGTATTTATATTTTATATTTACATTAGAGGCTCTGGTAGAAACCCGTTTACAAAGTATGTAGTCTTCCCAATTAATATTTCCAAATTAATAAAGTCTCTGCTTATTTGTAAATGGGTTTCTACCAGAGCCTTTAATTCAGTAGCATAATTAAATGAAATAACTATTTCTGAAGTTTATAGGGACGTGTGGGGACGGAGGGGATGGGTGGGGATGGAAGGATTCCTCACGGGGATGGGTGGGATTCCTCACAGAGATGGGTGGGATTTCTGTCCCCGCGCAACTCTCTATACTGTATATTGAAGGATTGTAAAGAAATAAAACATGTAAATTAAAAAAAATAGTGTGTACTATTTATGAAATGACCCTCGTACTTATACTTCCACTGTGGAAGTATAAGTATGTCTTCGTACTCCAGGTCCACTGTGGAATAACAACGATTTCTATTTGTCTATTTCCTCAGCAATAAGGCTTTGCCTTGAATCCAATTGTAAATGTACTTTTTCACATTTCAGACCTGCCCTCTGGAATTTGCTTCCTTTAACATTACATTCCAAACTATTCATTGCCAAAATTTGAAATTGCCCTTAAAACATTTCTCTTTACTCTGGCTCTGGTGGCCAAAGTAACTGTAATGCTCAATGCTTTACACCCCTTCACTACCCCCCCCCCCCCCCCCCCACTATCTGCTCCTTGTCTTCTTTCTATCCTATTATGGAGTTCTTTTCTATTTCAGACTTTATTAATAATAACTTTATTCTTTTATACCGCCATAACCAAAAGTTCTAGGCGGTTTACACATTATTGTTAACTGCCATGTTGGCATGACTAGAAATAATGCAAATTAAATCAATAAATATAATAGTTTATAGTTTATTTAATTTTTGATTAAACGCTTTTTCGTTTCTTCAAAGCGTTGTACAGAATATAAAATAACATTACAGCAAAAAAGAAAATATAACATTTAGAACAAACTTTCTATAAACTACATAACTGACTATAGAACGTACTAGGTAATTATGGGCTGGCATGCAATAAACACAAATGGTAAAGGGGAAAGAAATACAATTGGTAAAGTAAATGAAAGAAACATTTAAGGTAAACACAAAAGGAATTAGGGAAATGGGCATGAATTAAAAACAAATATTATTTAATCTCTAAAATGAGCCCCTTTTTTTTTTTTCAGTTAAAAGCGTCGTTAAAAAGGAAACATTTTAAGTTGCTTTTAAATTTTTTAAAGTTTTTTTCCATTTTTAAATATAGTGGAAGAGCGTTCCAGATTGTAGGGGCTGTAACTGAAAAAATTGAGGTACGGCGTGTGCCAATATTTTTTAGGGAAGGAATATTGAGGTTAAATTGAGATAAAACACTTCACAGATCGAATCCAGCAAAGGAGATGGTTTGGATAGGCTGGAGTGAGCTTCAACGGCAACTCCAGTAGCTGGAACCTAAGGACAGTACCGGGTAGATTTCTAAGGTCTATGGCCCAGAAATAACAAAGAAAAAAAGACATTTTAATTTAATCATGAAATTGTAATGCATGTAATTACAGGGCACACTGGATGGACCATGCACATCTTTATCTGCAATCATTTACTATGTTACTTCAAATTTTAATGTATTTTGATGTAACTAGAGTCAACTATATCAAAATAATCTTTCATTGAGTATAGATCTAAAAATATAAAGGTGATATTATATGGGAAAAAGTATGAAGTCCATTAATTGTGGCAGAATTATAAGAGCAAACTATTTTCTGACCCTGTGCTGGGGCCACAGGACCGTATTTTCTGTAGACCTAATTTTGGAAAGTTATAATTAGTCAAGGCAAACCTCTTATTATGAAAAGAGTAGACCTTATTACAATATAGAAGCTGATCGAATTTCTGTTTCAGCACTGAAGCTGGCCCAAAATTTATATTTGGACTTGTTTCAGCTCTAGCGAAAAATGCCAGTGCATTTTCAGCTGAAAATGAAACAGTGCTGTGTCTCAAAGTTCCCTTGTCTTCTGCATTGAACAGAAGCAGCCATTGCTCCCCCCAAAAAGAAATAGCCTCCACTCCCTCCTCCCCCCCCCATCACTGAACAATTGCTGGTCTAGTGGTGTAGTTGGTGCAGGAGCAATTACCAGTTACTCCTGCCTATGCAAGCTCCCCTACCATGAGACTGCCACTAGATGTCGCAATAGCCATGTTGACATTGGAGCAGACATGACTGGGGATTGTTTTTGCCCCATGCTATTACATCCACCAGTACCTGTAAGATAAGACCAGAAGGACCTTTGGATGGGTGAGAGGGGAGCACTGGCGGTTGGGTGTTTGGAAGGAGGGCTTCTCCTGTTCGGGAGAAGGGCCATATTGCTGAAACCCAGGGACAAATTTTGATTGCAGATTTGATTTTGGCTGAATGAAAAAATTGGTGTCAGTTACCCTCTATTACAATATTTAACTTTCAATACAGAATCAAATGGGTTAATTTAGCAATCACTGTAAATTCACTACAACTATCATAGTTGCCAATATATCACTAGTTTCAAGTTTATTAGGATTTTATATACCGCCTATCAAGGTTATCTAAGCGGTTTTTACAATCATGTACTCAAGCATTTTCCCTCTCTGTCCCGGTGGGCTCACAATCTATCTAAAGTACCTGGGGCTATGGAGGATTAAGTGACTTGCCCAGGGTCACAAGGAGCAGCGCAGGGTTTGAACCCACAACCCCAGAGTACTGAGGCTGTAGATCCAACCACTGCGCCACACACAGAGTTGAAAAAGAAAATCTTCTAATCCCATTAAGTACCTGGTTTCTCTCGGACATCAGGAAGTCTATATGCCCTCCAGTTATTCCCAGTTCAATATAGGTCTTTACTAGGCGAAGATCTGCACTGTTGCCTTGAAAAGATGAAAAAGCAAAGTTTTTATTGTGCAGAAAAATCAAAATCATGCTAATCTAATCACACCTAGTTCTCAGATTGGCCAAAAACGCCATTAAAAGAATCATTAAATGGAAATCCATTTGCTTTGACCAAAATAGAATGTACAATTCAGCCACATGTCAAAGAGAAAAAGAGAAACCAACAAAAAAATCCCCTCTTAACAGTTCTATGGCTTGCATCCTGTAAAACATATCAAATAGTTACTGTATGATCATTCTGCATCTTCAAAGGCCCAGTACAAATCTGGATTTGACAACAGGCATACTAAGACTATTTATTTATTTTACACTTATACTACTATAATTGTACAGCCATTTACTGCCTACAAGCTGTCATTGTCAACTTTTCTCCTCCTCCTTCCAGCATGGTCTGTGGAGGTCTACAGAGCATCTGTTTGATCCTCAACTCTCCTTGTGATATGTGGAATGGATATTGATCTGGGATGGCAGGAAGAGAGTAGCAATGATGTCTCAGGATTTGTCTTCTTGCTCTGCTAACTGGCCTTGACTGATGATACATTAAACTGGAAAGGACATTGCACTGTTCAAAACAGAAGCTGGCTGTCCACTTTTTCCCCCTTCCTCAATTCCAGGCCTTCTCTTTCCTCTCCTTCCTTCCATCCCAGATTCACAATACTTCAAATTTTATTTTTTTAACATGTTCCACCCTTTCCATCTCTTTACCTCTTCTCTTTTCTACCCATCTCTAGCCTTCTCTCCTTTCTCTCTCCATCTCTAAGATGTCTACCTTGTCCTAATACTTGAGGTCCTTTGTCCTCATGCAGAAAAAACTATACAGACATAAGGGCTAGAAAACTCCTTTGAGATATCAGGGAATGCGTAACTTGCTTAGACAAATATTTTCAAAACTTTTAAAGACAGCGTTGAGCTGTTTAAATTGCTGAACAGCCAGATAGTATCCGCCCCTTTCCCTCTCTGATTGACGCTGCCTGATTTAAAAACCAGAGCGGGAAGTTCTTTCTCCCTGCATCTAAAGCTGACAACGTTGCCTCGGATGTGGGAGCTTGCTCCGCCCCTTTCCCTCTCTAGTTGATGCTGCCTGATTTAAAGGCAGCACCTAATGGCATGCCGCCAATTGGTGCGCCATCTTAAGGCTCAGGTCAAAGGCACACTCACCTTAACATGGCAACTTTGTGCGGTGACTGGGGAGAAATTTGGCTGAGGGTTTTTATAACTGCTTATTAGGGAAAGCAATATTGCCTTTTTAATTATTTTAGTTGTTTTAGTTTTATAACAACAGGCACAATGCAACTCTTAATGTTATTGATACTTTATTTGTTGTATGGAAAATTAAGGGAGGTTAGTACGTTGTCACCCAAATATCTCCCAATATATACAATACATATGTCACAAAGATCTAATACCTTCCCATTTTCTCCGCGATCATTTATATCCTTTAAGGAGGAGGGACCTTCCCTATAGATACCCGCGTGAACAATTTCCATTTTATATGCACTGTTAGGAGGCGCCCAACTAGATAGACGTCTATCTAAATTGAACAACAAGCTCAATTAAGCTTTTTAATCAGCAATAATTGAAATCTAGGCGCCTATGAAGAAAGAACGATTCTGTAACAAGGTGCCTCTAAAAATTTAGGCGGCCTTAAAAAAAAAGATGCTATGCATGTTAGGCGTAGGTGTGGCTACGTGTTAGGTGCCTTGTTGCAGAATCAATGCTCTTAAACATGCTTAAGTGCTCCCATGGAAGCTTAAATTTTAGTTGTGCTTTGAGCCATATTTATTGGGCGCCTACAAAATAGGTGCCCAAATAGGCACCATTCAGCGCGATTCACTAAACAGTAGCCGACTGTACTTGAATTGCGCTGAACGGCACCTAACATTTGGGTGCTCCTTTTAGAATTTTTCCCTCAGAGCACTGATATTTTGCATGTATCATACACACAAAATATCAGGCCAATAAAAAAAAAAAAATGAAAAAAGCCCCCTCCAACACACAAAAGCCCCCCCCCCCAAAAAGGCAGGAGGGATGCAAACTCCCTCCTGCCATCGGTGCTCCTTCCTCTCACCCACCCCAACCCCAAAACAAAAGGCAGGAGGGATGCCCACTCCCTCCTGCCATCGGCACCCCCAACTCCCCCCCAACTTAAATATGGCAGGAGGTATGCCAACTCCCTCCTTCCACCTGCCGCTGCAATCATACTAATGGCAGGAGGGATACCAATTCCCTCCTGCCGTCAGAACCCTCCACTGCCGTGACATCAAACTAATATGGCAGGAGGGATGCCAACTCCCTCCTGCTGTTGGAACCCCCCCTCCCCAGTACCTTTAAGTTGGGAGCAGGAGGGGTGCTCAGTCCCTCCTCCAGGCCTCCTCCGATGGTGAATGCGGGCCTTAGGGTCTGCCCTGGTGCATCATGTGATGCACGGGGAGGGGCCTAAGGCCATGATTGGCTCAGGCACCTCAGGCTCCTCCCTTGGGAGGGGCCTTAGGCGCCTGAGCCAATCAGGGACTTCCTTAGAGAGGAGCCTAAGGAAGTCCCCAATTGCACAAAACAATGGCCAATCAGGGACTTCCTTAGACTTAGAGAGTCAACATCCCTCCTGTTCCATGCATCTAACACCTTTTCTGTAAAAAAGTATTTCCTTAGATTACTCCAGAGCCTATTAACTTCATCCTATGCCTTCTCATTGCAGAGTTTCCTTTCAAATGAAAGACTCGACTCATGCACATTTACATTACATAGGTATTTAAACATCTCCCCTCTCCCATCTTTCCTTCAAAGTATACAGATTGAGATCTTTAAGTCTGTCCCCATACGCCTTATGATGAAGACCACATACCATTTTAGTAGCTTTCCTCTGGACTGATTCCATCCTTTTTATATCTTTTTGAAGGTGCAGCCTCCAGAATTGTAAACAATATTCTAAATGAGGTCTCACCAAAGTCTTATACAGGGGCATCAATACCTCCTTCTTCTTACTGGCAATACCTCTACCTATGCACCCTATAATCCTTCTACCTTTCGCCGTCACCTTTTCAACCTGTTTTGCCACCTTAAGGTCATCACATACAATCACACCCAAGTCCCGCTCTGTCGTGCACATAAGTTCTTTACCCCCTAATCTGTACCGTTCCCTCGGGTTTTTGCAGCCCAAATGCATGACCTTGCATTTCTTAGCATTAAATTTTAGCTGCCAAATTTCAGGCCATTCATCAAGCTTTGCTAGGTCTTTCTTCATGTTATTCACACCATCCGGTGTGTCTACTCTATTGCAGATTTGGGTTTCATCCACAAAGAGGCAAATCTTACCCGACAACCGTTCAACAATATCGTTTATATAAATGTTAAAAAGAACAGGCCCAAGAACAGAACCTTGAGGCACACATCTTTCCTCAGAGCAATCTCCCTTGATTACTACCTTATGTCACCTTCCACTCAACCAGTTCTTGATACAGCCCATTTTGGGACCCATTCCAAGGGCACTCAGTTTATTTATTAGATTTCTGTGTGGAACACTGTCAAAGGCTTTGCTAAAATCTAAATACACCACATCTAGCGCACATCCTCTATCCAATTCTCTGGTCACCCAGTCAAAGAAATTGATTAGATTTGTCTGACAAGACCTAACTCTAGTGAATCCACAGGATTCCAGAAACATGACCATTCTCTGTTTTAAAAGTGTTTCCATTAATTTGCTTACAACTGAAGTCAGACTTACTGGCCTGTAATTCCCTACTTCTTCCTTACTTCCACTTTTGTGGAGAGGGACTACATTCACCCTTCTCCAGTCCTCTGGTACCACTCCCGACTTTAGAGACTCACTGAAAAGATCAGTCAGTGGAGCTATCAGAACTTCCCTAAGCTCCTTCAGCACCTTAGAATGTACACCATCCGGCTCCATCGCTTTGTCTACCTATATTTAGCTAGCTCCTCATGAACACAAACCTCTGAAAATCGATCAGGGTCTATTACTCCTCCATCCCTATTCACGTTTGTCTTCTGCGGTCCTGCTCCTTGCACTTCAGCCGTGAACACAGAACAGAGGGTAAAGGGTTTTTGTTCAGATCATTAAACTTATTATTTTAATTTTAAATGTATACACAACCAAAGGAAGAAACCATCAATAATTAAAAGGGAGATAATCTCAAGGAGAGAGTTAGTCCCTATAATATTCTGTACAAGCTATGAACAGGCCTAAAGTTCAGAAGGTCCTAATGAATTTTTGTCCCATTGGGATAAGACAAGTATCAATATTTTGGATAGCTTAGCCCCAAAACAAAAACAAACAACAAAAATCATTCTTACAAACTAAGAAATTGGTATAACAATGATCTTCATAATATGAAACTTATGGTTAGGATATTAGAACGAATTTGGATAAAATCAGGGAAACAAACTGGTCGCGATAATTGGAGAAAGCAGGGCATTATGTGGTTTGTTTAGAGCAGGGGTGTCAAAGTCCCTCCTCGAGGGCCGCAATTCTAAACTAAACTAAACTAAATCTTGGGTTTATATACCGCATCATCTCCACAAAGTGGAGCTCGACACGGTTTACAGGGTTTGGGATAGAACGGAACTCCAATGGAATTATATAAGCAAGTAAGAAGAGAGGTTAGGGCTTAGAGTACCAGAGAGGGGAAGAGGTTACATTTTGGAGAAGAGCCAAGTCTTCAGATGCTTACGGAATAGTAGAAGGGAGCTCAAGTTACAAAGAGGGGAAGAGAGACTATTCCAGAGCTGAGTGATTCTAAAGGGGAGGGAGGACCCAAATTTACCAATGAGGGAGATGCCTTTTAAGGAGGGGTAGGACAATTTTAGTTTTTGCGTGGATCTAGTGGAAATTGGATTTGAGGAATTCCAGGATAAAGGAATAAGAGGAGGAAGGATGCCGTGAAGGATCTTGAAGGTTAGGCAGGCACATTTAAAGTGGACCCTGGAGATAACAGGAAGCCAGTGGAGCTTGGGTAGGAGTGGTGAGACATGGTCAAATTTACTTTTTGAGAAGATAAGCTTAGCCGCGGTGTTCTGGATTAGTTGGAGTCTATGGAGGCTTTTCTTTGTTAAGCTTAGGTAAATGGAATTGCAATAATCCAATCTGGAGAGGATGATGGATTGAACGAGGAAGGCAAAGTATTTTTGGTGGAAGCAGGACCTTACTTTCCTCAGCATGTGAAGGCTGCAAAAGCATTTTTTTATCAGGGAGTTGAGGTGGTCGTTGAAGGATAGTGAGGAGTCAATGGTGATGCCCAGAACTTTGCTAGAGAACTCCAATTGTAGAGAGGAACCTGTGGACAATGGGATGGAGGTGGGAAGTTGGTCTAGTTTAGGGCCAAGCCAAAGTAGTTTCATTTTGGACTCATTCAGTTTCATTTGCACAGTGAGGGCCCAGGATTGAAGGTTGGTTATGCATGAGGAGATGTTCGCTGCGAGATTAGTGAGGTTCGCGTCGGTCTCGAGGAGGACCAGGATATCGTCGGCATAAGTGTAAAGTATTTCTAGGGGGGATAGGTGAAGGAGATTCAGGGAAGACATATAAATGTTGAAGAGGATAGGAGATAGGGGGGAACCTTGTGGGACTCCACATGTCGGTTTCCATGGGGAGGATGAGGTGCCATTCTTGGTAACGGTGTAAGAGCGAGAACGTAAGAAGTTCAAGAACCAGTCAAGGACTGTGAAGCTAACGCCTATCTCAGAGAGTTGGAAGATTAGAATGTCATGATGGACAACGTCAAAAGCTGCAGAGAGGTCGAAT
Source organism: Geotrypetes seraphini (assembly GCF_902459505.1). Classification (NCBI taxonomy): domain Eukaryota; kingdom Metazoa; phylum Chordata; class Amphibia; order Gymnophiona; family Dermophiidae; genus Geotrypetes; species Geotrypetes seraphini. Next base: position 54,519,092 of record NC_047086.1, read on the forward strand.
TGAAGGAGAACGGCAAATTTTTTGTGAGAGTGAAGTTGTTGAACCTTAGAGATTAGGGAAGCCAGGAGGGATTCAGTACTGAAGTTTGGTCTGAAGCCATATTGATAGGGTAGAAGAATAGAGAATCTTTTAGGGTTTCCCCAATGAATATGCATGATATCTATTTGCATGCACTGCTTTCATTGCATGCTAATACATCTCATGCATATTCATTGGAGAAATCCTGAAAACCTGACTTTGACATCCCTGGTTCAGAGTGATTTCAATTACCCCAACATTGACTGGTTAATTGTTACATCAAGGAATGTTAGGGAGGTAAATTCCTAGACGGGCCCGGTGATTTGTCCTTTTTTAATTTTTCTATCTGCCTGTGTACATCCTCAAGGCTTACTTCAATGGATGTTAATTTTTCTGCTTGGTCTCCTTTGAAGATTTGTTCAGGTTCCGGTATGTTAGATGTGTCTTCTTTTGTAAATACTGACGAAAATAACATGTTTAGTCTTTCCGCCACTTCTTTCTCCTCCTTCACCACTCCCTTCCTATCTCAGTCATCCAGCGGTCCCACCTCCTCCCTAGCCGGCTGTTTCCCTTTAACATATCTGAAGAACAGTTTGAAATTTTGTGCTTCCCTGGCTAGCCTCTCTTCATATTCTCTTTTTGCTTTTCTAACCACAAGGTGACATTCTTTTTGATACTTCCTGTGTTCTTTCCAGTTCTCCTCAGTTTTGCCCTTTTTCCATTTCTTGAATGAATTCTTCTTATCACCTATTGCTTTCTTCACTTCTTTAGTTATCCACGCCGGGTCTTTTGTTCGGCTCTTTTTGCATCCTTTTCTAAATCTGGGGATATACAGATTTTGTGCCTCACTCACCGTGTCCTTGAGTAAACACCAGGCTTGTTCTACAGTCTGCGATTTCTTTGAGCTGTTCCTAAGTTTCTTCTTTGCCAATACTCTCATCGCTTCATAGTTTCCTTTCTTGAAGTTAAAAGTTGTCGCTGTGGTTCTCTTTCCCTTCAGTATTCCTACTTCAACTTTGAACTTGATCGCTGTTTCCCACTTTTCTGAAGAATAATCTCATGACAGAATTGAGGTCCTGTTCAAATATAAAGTTGACAATCAATGAAGCTCTCTCCTTGATATCTGAAAAAGAATTCTCCAAAACTACCATAAGATTATGTAAATCAGTATCACCAAGTAGATTCTCACTCATAGGTACAAGCTTCTCTTTGAAACAGGTAGGTAATAAGACTTATTTATGAGTGGAATCAGGCCAGGTGGAAAATTCAAATTTTCCATAAGGAATTTTTTAAAGACCTCAATTGGTGACATAGCTGAAATTTTTGGCCAGTTCAAAATTCTCAAATTCAATCGGTGATTATAATTTTCAATCATTTTTCCCCCCTCCTCTCCCCCAGAGAAGGAATCATCACTCTGCATGTCTGCTGGACAGGATGGTGCAAAGATCAGTGGCAGCGATAAAGATGTTTGTAGGTCCGCAGTCTCGAGTACTCTCTCACTCGGGACCGATTCGGAGATCTGCTGCCGCTGGAATGACCGGGGTTCAGTGGGGTTCCACGGCTCAAGGAAACGGAGCATTTGCTTGCACTGCTCTCACTGTTCCCTTCCTCTTAATATGCGACATGGCTGTGAGGAAAAGGGTGCAGCGTCCCAGAATAACTTTAAAGCAGGTAAAGCAGAAAAATCCAGCAGAGCAATGGTCGTGCCACTGCTAGACATCTGCCATCTTAGATTTGTCCCCCCTAGACAAACATGATTTAATGGTACAGAGTCAGAATGGGTTCAGCCGAGGGAGATCTTGCCTCATCAATTTGCTTGACTTCTTTGAAGGTGTGAAGAAACATGTGGATAAAGATGAGCCGGTAGATTTTCAGAAAGCTTTTAACAAAGTTCCTCTTGAGAGACTCCTGAGAAAATTAAAGTGTCATGGGATAGGTGGTAAAATTCAGTTGTGGATTAGGAATTGGTTATCAGATAGAAAACAGAGAGTAGGGTTAAACGGTAATTTCTCTCAATGGAGAAGAGTAAACAGTGGAGTGCCACAGGGATCTGTACTGGGACCGGTGCTATTTAACTTATTTATAAATGATCTGGAAATTGGAATGATGAGTGAAGTGATTAAATTTACAGATGACACTAAACTGCTCAAACTTGTTAAAGCACTTGCAGATTGTGAAAAATTACAGGCAGACTGTAGGAAATTGGAAGACTGAACATAAGAATTGCCGCTGCTGGGTCAGACCAGTGATCTATCATGCCCAGCAGTCCGCTCACGCGGCAGCTCCCAGGTCAAAGACCAGTACCCTAACTGAGACTAGCCCTACCAGTGCACTTCTTGTTCAGCAGGAACCTGTCCAACCCCGTCTTGAATCCCTAGAGGGTGCTCTCCCCTACGACAGACTCTGGAAGAGCGTTCCAGTTTTCCACCACTCTCTGGGTGAAGAAGAACTTCCTTACGTTCGTCCGGAATCTATCTCCTTTCAACTTTAGAGAGTGCCCTCTCGTTCTCCCTACCTTGGAGAGGGTGAACAACCTGTCCTTATCTACTAAGTCTATCCCCTTCAGTACCTTGAATGTTTTGATCATGTCCCCTCTCAATCTCCTTTGTTCGAGGGAGAAGAGGCCCAGTTTCTCCAATCTTTCATTGTACTGCAGCTCCTCCAACCCCTTAACCATTTTGGTTGCTCTTCTCTGGACCCTCTCCTTCTTCATGTACGGCGACCAGTGCTGTACGCAGTACTCCAGGTGAGGGCACACCATGGCCAGGTACAATGGTATGATAACCTTCTCCGATCTGTTCACGATCCCCTTCTTTATCATTCCTAGCATTCTGTTTTCCATTTTTGCTGCCGCCGCACATTGCACAGACGGCTTCATCGACTTGTCGATCAGAACTCCCAGGTTTCTTTCCTGGTAGGTCTCTCCAAGTACTGCCCCGGACATCCTGTATTCATGCCTGAGATTTTTGTTACCAACATGCATCACTTTACACTTATCCACGTTGAACCTCATCTGCCATGTCAATGCCCATTCCTCGAGCTTGATTATGTCACGTTGCAGATCTTCGCAGTCCCCCTGTGTCTTCACTACTCTGAATAACTTCGTATTGTCCGCAAATTTAATATGAACTTTAATGTGGACAAATGCAAAGTGATGCACATTAGGAAGAACAACCCAAAACACAGTTGCTAGGATGTTAGGGTCCACCTCGGGGGTTAGCGTCCAAGAAAACGATCTGGGTGTCATTGTAGACAATTCGATGAAACCTTCCGCCCAATGTGCAGCAGTGGCCAAAAAAGCAAACAAGATGCTAGGAATTATTAAAAAAGAAATGGTTAACAAGATTAAGAATGTTATAATGCCTCTGTATTGCTTCATGGTGAGACCTCACCTGGAGTATTGTGTTCATTTCTGGTCTCCTTATCTCAAGAAAGATATAGCGGCACTAGAAAAGGTTCAAAGAAGAAGGACTAAGATGATAATGGGGATGGAACTCTTCTCGTATGAGGAAAGACTAAAAAGATTAGAACTGTTCAGCATAGAAAAGAGACAGCTGAGGAGAGATATGATTGAAGTCTACAAAAACCTGAGTGGAGTAGAACAGGTACAAGTGGATCGATTTTTCACACCATCAAAAATTACAAAGACTAGGGGACACTTAATGAAGTTACAGGGAAATACTTTTAAAACCAATAGGAGGAAATATTTTTTCACTCGGAGAATAGTTAAGCTCTGGAACGCATTGCCAGAGGTTGTAGTAAGAGTGGATAGCATAGCTTATTTTAAGAAAGATTTGGACAATTTCCTGGAGGAAGAGTCCATAGTTTGTTATTGAGACAGACATGGGGGAAGCCACTTCCCTCCATTCCTTAAATATTAGCTAGCTAATATTAGCTGTGAGAATATACTGGCTGCTTGTTCTGGGAGAAAGCACAGTTGCTTACCTGTAACAGATGTTATCCAGGGACAGCAGGCAGATATTCTCATAGATGAGCGACATCATCCACGAAGCCCCGGTATGGAAGGTGCAAAAGTGTACTCTTACTTTTAACTTCTTTAGAATTCTTGAGACTGCCCGTATCGCGCTTGTGCCTGTGCCTTCCTGCTCAATGTCGGCTCAAGGGACCATCAGTTCAGTAAAAAAGCTAAGAAGCCAACTAGGGGAGGTGGGAGGGCTCTGAGAATATCTGCCTACTGTCTCTAGATAACACCTGTTACAGGTACGTAACTGTGCTTTATCCCAGAACAAGCAGGCAGTATATTCTCACAGCTAATATTTAAGGGATGGAGGGAAGTTGGCATCTAAACTGAAAATAAATTTTGAAGAACTGCTTGGCCAAACTGACTATCCCATCTGGAATGGTTCTCCAGACAGGAGTGGGATGTGAAAGTATTAATTGAAGACCAGGTTGCGGTTTTACATATTTCCTCAATGGGAGTGAAACGTAGATAAGCTACTAAAATTGCCATTGCTCTAACTTTATGTGCTGTGACGCAACCCTCCAGCAGTAGCCCAGCCCGAGCATAGTTATTTTGGTTCGATCCAGGTAATAAACTAAAGCACATTTATAGTCCAATGTGTGGAACGCAGCTTCACCAAGGTGAGAATGTGGTTTCAGGAAGAAGACAGGCAGAACTATAGACTGGTTGAGATGAAATTCTGATACTACTTTAAGTAGGAATTTTGGATGAGTATGAAGGACAACTCCATCATGATAGAATGTTGTAGAGGGGGATCTGAGACATGTGCTTGTGGTTCACTAACTTGGCATGCAGAAGTGATGCAGACTAAGAAAATTACTTTCATAGTGAGGTGCTTCAGAGATGAAGATGCAAGTTTTTCCAATGGCTTCAATATAATGGACAGAACAACATTGAAGTACCAAGCAACTGGAGGAAGTCCGATTAGAGATTTGGCATGAAAGAGGCATTTCATTAATATAGAAACCTAGCGGGTGCATACCTAAGCGTTTATTGTTCAAAAGTATATGAAAAACACTGATAGCACTGAGATGCACCCTTACTGAAGTCATCTTTAGACCAGAGTTGGAGCGATGCAAAAAATAATTCAAAACTGATGATAAAGGACATTTGTCCAGAGGTAATGTTTGTTGGTGAGTGACACCAGAGAGTAAAATGAGTCCATTTCAAATGGTAACAACATTGTATGGATGGTTTCCTGGAAGCATCTATTATCGTTGATATTGGAGCAGAGAGATCAAATTCATTTAATCATTTGGAGAGAGGTACCAGGCTGTGAGTGCTAAGGAATGCAAATTTGGGATGGAGAAAAAACCCTTCATTCTGAATCCGCAGATCTGAAAAAATCCATAGCGGAATGGGTTCCCTAACACTGTTGAAGGAGAAGGGAAAACCAGGGTTACCTTGGCCACCTTGGCACTATAAGAATCATGGCAGCCAGCTACTGTATCAATTTGAACATAGTCTTCCCTATTAGAGGAATTAGAGGGAATGCACAGAGAAATTTGTTCATCTAATCTAGCAGAAATGCATCAGATTCCAGACGATGGGGTGAATACAGTCTAGAACAAAAGTCTGGAAGTTTGTGATTGCTGGGAGAAGCAAAATGGTCTATATGTGGGTTTCTCCAGGTTGAGAAGATCTGATGAAATACCGAACTAAGTAACACTCACGAGGCTGAAGGAATCTGCTCAGTCTGTCTGCTAGATACACAGCTTTGAGAAAGATGTTGCATGGAATGGCCGAATACCAGATCTATATTACTTCCCATGCATCCTTGCTTGTTTATACAGTACATGGCTACTTGATTGTCTGTCCTGATCAATATTATTTGGTTGAAAAGGCAATCTTGGAAAGTTTGAATCACGTTGCTAATTGCACGTAGTTCTAATAGATTAATGTAAAAAGATTTTCCTTCAACAATCCAAGTGCCCTGACTGTGAAGGCCATGTATAGGTGGGCTCCCCACCCATGCATGGAAGCATCTGTTAGTATCTTCTGATGAGGAGGAACATGGAACAGTAGGTCTCTGGAGAGGTTCATTGGGTTCAACCACCACTGAAGGGACTTACAGAGTGGGGAGGTGACCTTGAGTTGATGGGTAAGTGGATCTGTGGCTTGCAACCACTGAGAGGCACGAGGAAGCTAAGCACAAGTTTGAGTTGTGTCCAGAAGAGCCACAATGAATTCCAAGCTCTGGATTAGTTAGAGATTGGACTTTTGGTACTTGACTGTAAATCCTAGAGGTTCTAGAAGATGTATGGCTGAGTTGATGGCTGTCTAAGCAGCTTGAGGTGACAACACCTTTATCAACCAGCCGTAAGAGTGGAGTGTTGCAGCTACTACAACTAAACACTTTGTGAATACTTGAGGTGCTGATGCTAGGCCAAAAGGACTGTATTGGAGATGAGCTCCTATTTGAAAGCGTAGATATTTTCTGTGGACTGGAAGAATGGGGCCAGTTGTTCTTCTCGAGAAGGGGATACAAGGTTCCTAGGAAGATCATGTGGAATTTTTCTTTGACCAGGTATTTGTTGAGATCACAGAGATCGAAGATTGGGTGTAAACCTCCAGTTTTTTCTGGTATGAGGAAGTATTTGGAGTAGAACCCTGAGGAGGTACTGGTTCGATGGCACTGAGTTGCAGAAGAGCCAAATGTTCTTGATTAAGGAAGGAGGTATGCTGAGGATTAAAAGAGCACTCTTTTGGTGGTTTGTTTGGGGGGAGGAGGGGTGTTTCTCATAGTCAAAGAGCGTAGCCTTCTTTCACTACAATTAAAACCGAGGTGTTAGTTGTGATGAGAGACCAATGTTGGTGATAGTAGGTGAGTCAACCTCCAATGGGGTGGGGAGGGAGCTGAGACGGAAGAGCGATGGTTAAGGTCTCTAGAAATGAGTCAAAAGGACTGAGTTGATCTTTGTTGAGATTACATCTGAGGTTTTTGAGAACACTATTGTCTAGGGCATTTCTAAGCTGGAGCCCTAGAAGTTGAAGCTGGCTGAGTACATCATCACTTGTAAAAAGTAGATGGATACCTAGGATTATAAAAATGTCAATGTTGCTGGGGTTTTGTTGATTTAGAGGCTGATAGAGTGGTCATACTTTGTTCATGCCTGGTGATTTTCTGAGTGGCTTCCTCAATCTTGTCCCTGAACAGTTCATCTTCTAAACAAGGGATATTGGCCTGACAGTCTTGAACATTCGGATTCAGGTCTAACACTCAAAGCCATGCTTGCCATCTCATAACTATAGAAAATGCTGAGTGACATCGAAGGCATCAAACACAGACCTAGCCATGACTTTTCTAGCTTCAATGAGGTCATATGTTGTTTGTTGGAAGTCAGCTTGCTGGGCACTTGAAATGTATTGTTCAAAGTGGGCAAGGTGTTGTACCAATTGCTTGAAGTAAAACATCAAATAAAAATTGTAACTGAAAATGCGACTGGTGAGCATGAAGTTTAGAAACATAGAAACAGACGGCAGATAAGGGCCACGGCCTATCCAGTCTGCCCACCCCAATAACCCTCCCCTACCTTTCTCTGTGAAGAGATCCCACGTGACGATCCCATTTTGTCTTAAAATCAGGCACGCTGCTGGCCTCAATTACCTGTAGTGGAAGACTATTCCAGCGATCAACCACCCTTTCGGTGAAGAAGTATTTTCTCGTGTCACCGTGCAGTTTCCCACCCCTGATTTTCCACGGATTCCCTCTTGTTGCCGTGGGACCTTTGAAAAAGAAGATATCCTCTTCCACCTCGATACGGCCCGTGAGATATTTGAACGTCTTGATCATGTCTCCCCTCTCTCTGCGTTCGAGTGAGTATAGCTGCAATTTATCCAGCCGTTCCTCATACGGGAGATCCTTGAGTCCCGAGACCATCCGGGTGGCCATTCGCTGGACCGACTCAAGTCTCAGCACATCTTTGCGGTAATGCAGCCTCCAGAACTGTACACAGTATTCCAGAGAGGTCACACCATGGATCTATACAATGGCATAATGACTTTAGGCTCATGGCTGACGAAACTCCTAAGTATACAACCTATGATTTGTCTAGCCTTAGATGAAGCTTTCTCCACTTGCTTGGCAGTCTTCATGTCCTCACTGATGATCAGATTTTGACGAACCTCATTCTCTCTTGGTGGAATCTGCTCTAAAAAAGTGTTATCCAGTTCCAGAACATACGCTAGTACTCCACCAGGTAGAGAAGGCCGTACCTTAGACAAATTTGGCCGTCGGCTTTCTTAATCATTCCTAGCATTCTGTTTGCCCTTTTCACCGCCACCACCGCACATTGCACAAACTGTTTCATTGACTTGTCTACAAATACTTCCAAGTCTCTTTCCTGTTTCCTGGGGGCTCGCTCCGAGTATAGCATTGGACTTCCTGTATTCGTGCATATGATTCTTGTTACCGACATGCATCACCTTGCACTTATCCACGTTGAACCTCTTGCCATTTCGCGGTCCATTCCTTGAGCGTATTTATGTCTCGTCGTAGATCTTTGCAATCCTTCTGTGTCCTTACTACTCTGAATAACTTTGTATCGTCCGCAAATTTAATCACCTCACTCATCATGCCAATTTATAGGTCGTTTATAAATATGTTGAAGAGTGTTACTCTATGCTTGGAAGCCCAAATGCTGTTTCGATAGGTGAAAATGATTGGACTCTATAAAGGGAATCTAACTTCCTTGCTGCCATTGGAATAAGTAAGGGCATTTCCCAGGGCATCCAGACCTTCGCTTCCTGGCTCACATCTTCAATTGAAAAAACAAACTTCCTGTTGGCTTCTGATGTCATCACATCGAATGTCAGGTGCCCCCAATGATTCACAATGCAGTTGAAGGCTTTCTGAGACAGTGACCAATCCCCCGGGATCCAGGGTTTTCCGGCTAAGGAAATCCGCTTGCAGATTGTCCACTCCTGCCATATGCACTGCTTAGAGCACCAGAAGGTGGGCCTCCACCTATCGAAACAGCATTTGGGCTTCCAAGCATAGAATAACACTCTTCAACATATTTATAAACGACCTAGAAATTGGCATGATGAGTGAGGTGATTAAATTTGCAGACGATACAAAGTTATTCAGAGTAGTAAGGACACAGAAGGATTGCAAAGATCTACGATGAGACATAAATACGCTCAAGGAATGGACCGCAAAATGGCAAGAGGTTCAGCGTGGATAAGTGCAAGGTGATGCATGTCGGTAACAAGAATCAAATGCACGAATACAGGAAGTCCAATGCTATACTCGGAGAGAGCCCCCAGGAAAGAGACTTGGAAGTATTTGTAGACAAGTCAATGAAACCATCCGTGCAATGCGCGGTGGTGGCGGCGAAAAGGGCAAACAGAATGCTAGGAATGATTAAGAAGGGTATCACAAACAGATCTGTAAAGGTTATCATGCTGTTATACCGGGCCATGGTATGCCCCCACCTGGAACACTGTGTCCAACACTGGTCGCCATACATGAAAAAGGACATGGTACTACTCGAAAGGGTCCAGAGAAGATTGACAAAAATGGTTAAGAAACTGGGCCTCTTCTCCCTTAAAAAGAGAAGATTAAGAGGGAACATGATCGAAACATTCAAGTTACTGAAGGGAATTGACTTAGTAGAGAAAGAGAGATTGTTCACCCTCTCCAAGGTGAAGAGAATGAGAGGGCACTTGCTAAAGTTAGAAGGGAAAGGATTCCATACAAATGTAAGGAAGTTCTTCTTCACCCAGAGAGTGGTAGAAATCTGGAACACTCTCCTGGAGGCTATTATAGGGGAAAGCACCCTTCAGGGATTCAAGACAAGGTTGGATAATTTCCTACTGGAACAAAGCATATGCAAGTAAGGCTAGACGCAAATAGGGCACTGGTCTTTGACCTAATGGGCCGCTGTATGAACGGACTACTGGTTACGATGGACCACTGGACTGACCCCACAGCAGCAAATCTTATGTTCTTATGGTGTCCCCCTAGTAATTGGCATAGGCTATTGCTATCACACTGTCCGAGAAAATCCGTACCACTTTGTTCTGTAACGTGCTCCTGAACTCCTGGAACACCAGGCAGATGGCCCAAAGTTCCAAACAGTTGATCAAGCACGTCTTTTGAGGAGGGGGTCAGCAATATGCCACTCTACCATGTAGGCTGGTGTCCATCACCAGAGTCACCCATGAAGAGATGTGGATGGGAATTCCTCTGGAGAGAGACTGGGGCTTCAACAACCAGGCTAGACTGCAATGAGCTTCTGCTGTCCAAGGAAACTGCTGGTGAAGCACATCCCTCTGTGGACACCATAGGGAAAGGAGCAAATCCTGAAGCGGACATAAGTGTGCTCTTGCTCAGGGGACTTCATCCATAGTCGCAACCATTGATCCCAGAACAAGCAGATAATGCTAGGCCCTTGAAGCAGACTCACTCCAAAACTCCCAGACCCGATGCAGAAGCTTCTCTCTGTGGGCTTCCAGGAGGAATACTGTTTTTCCTTGTGTCGAACTGGATTTCCAGATACTCCGAGATCTGAATCAGCTCCAGGTGGCTTTTCTAAAAGTTGACCACCCAAGCCCAGTTTCTTCAGAAGTTGAATTACTTAGTGAACCACTAGTCTGCCTTTGGATTTGGACTGAGCTGTGATTAGCCAATCATCCAGGTATGGATAGACTTTTATGTTCTCTCTGCACAGATGTGCTGCAATCACCACCATTATCTTGGTGAAGGTCCATGGCATCGTGGCCAGTTTGAAGGGCAAGGCCGATAACTGGAAGTGTTGCTCTAGCACATGGTACCACAAAAACTTCCTATGCTCTGGAAAAATAGGAATGTGCAGATAGATCTCTTCAAATCTAGGGAGGCGAGAAATTTCCCTGGCGCCATCTGGTGTCTCCATTTGGAAAGGTTATCTTAGACACATAAAAACATGACGGCAGATAAAAGCTAAATGGACCATCCAGTCTGTTCATACCCAGTAACCATTATCTCTTCCTCTCTCTGAGAGATCCCATGTGCCTAGCCCAGGCTTTCTTGAATTCAGAAACAGTATCTGGCTCCAACACCTCTTCCGGGAGACTGTTCCATGCATCTACCACCCTTTCTGTGAGGGCTGCATTCACTAATTTGAGGTCTAGAATTTGCCTCCTGAGCAATAAAATATATTGAGTATATGCCAGAGCCCAAGTTTTCCTCTGGTATGGGCTCTATGGCTTCCAGATCCAGCAATCTTTGCACTGATGCTCTGACTTTAGCTGCCTGAGACCGTGGCTTCAAAGAACTTTTCATGAACAAAATCCAGCCTGTGGTCCTGGGCATTTTTTATTACCACACCACCCTCACTGGAAAGGGAGGCACACTTTGTAACATGCGCCACCAGTTAGTCCACTTTTTAAGGAACAAAAAGCTAGCAAAATTCAGCATCCATCAGAGAGAGCTTGCCATAGCTTTGGCCACCTGAAGGCTCTGGGTCCTCCCAAAGGTCTGTAAGCATTTGTGTAATGTCTTGATGAGAGGGAAAACAGGAGGTCTGTGCCTTAGTGCTGCTCATAACTAAGCACTGTGTGGCGGAAGACTGTGAAGTCTCTATCTTTAATTCCTGGAGGGATTCCGTGATCACTTCCATAAGCACTAAAGGCCTGTACACAGTTCGGTCCTCGCCTAGATCAGAGGCCTCCACCAGATCCAAATACAGCTCCCCTAGAGATGAAGCTGAATCTTCTACTACAGGGGACCCTGACTGGGAGAACAAAGGCAATGAAATGGAGCTCCTTTCATCCCAGTCATCCTTCTTGTGAATGGCACCATTGATGGGAAACTGTGCTCTTTGGGGGGAACCCCTGTGCTAGCAGAACTACGAACTCTGAGGGTTCCATGCGGCAGCTGTTAATCATATAAGGTTCAAACATCATATTGATGAATTAAAGGGGAAACCTCTGACTAGGACGTCCAGACAGCTCCTGTGGATGTTCCAGAGCTCCTTTCTGGGGTTTGACAACCGCATCATGGCTGTATCTCACCAGGGACGCACTTAGCGCTACTTCCTGGCTCAAATATGGATTGTTTCCCTGGCCCTTGGGTCAATCTGGGCACTAACACCCTACAAGGGACTAGAGGAGACTATGTCAGCAGCTCCTGCCACCCCCTCACGTGCCATGCAGCACATGGAGAACAGATGATTCTCATACAGCCATCAACCGCAAATTTGGCATGAATCCAAGGCATCCTGGACTGAAAAGTCTATTACACCAATTTTTAAGCAATATTGAAGTGTTTTAAGGCAGATAGAGGCTTTTATTTTCAAATCAGGAAATCCAAGATGGCTGCTGTGGCAGCAATTTTAGTACCAAAAATGGCCCAGGGTTTTAGAGGTGGGGGCACCTAGCTCTAACTCCAGAACCTTAAAAAAAAATTAGATTTAAAGATTCCCCTCCCTCCCCCCCCCACACACACAGATTTTGTTTGTCAGGCTGTCAGCCTGTTACTCACTGTGCCAAGCTGTGTGCTAGGAACTGCAGGTATGGAAGCTGCAAACAACTTACAGGGAGAACTTCTGTCTCAACAAGCGTGGAATCAGGACTGCTTGTGTCTTCCGATTGCCTCTCTGGCCCAATGAAACAGCTGGAGACCTCAACTCCCACCACATCAAGTGCACGCAAATAGGGGGAGGAATGAAGTCAGTCCAATCCTGGAAAACCTGCCACGGAGCCATGCAGCCTGTGCTCAAGTCCCCTGTGGCGAACCTGGGGCGAGCTTTGTTCTCAAGGGATCGGTCCCTGAGCCCCCAAACTATTAGTGCAGGCAGTCCAAATAGTTGCAATGCAAAACAGTTTGCCACCTGGAAGCAGACTCTTGACCTCAGAGTCTGTGCTCTCCTGCAGCCAGAGATGTTCCCAACAGTTAGTAAAAAATACAGAATTTTTAAAAAAGAAACATGAGCAGAAAAGACAAGCTCCTACCATCATGTTGTAGTAAGACAATTGAGGAATTGAACAATGGGAGGTGTAGCAAAAGAATGCTAATGAAGCAACCTACAAGAACTCTCATGAGGGGGTTGACTACCCACACATTCAGGAATGGAGTGTCTGTCGCACTATAACTGAATTTCTCTGCCTGGTCATGAAGTCCAGTCAATCTTTTCAAGTCTACATTTCTCATGTTTAAGAGCAAAATGCTTAAGAATGTTTGAGGATTTATTTGAAATAGTTCTCACAGCACGTTCCACGTTTTGTCGTTTCCCAACAGGTTACCATAACTCTACATTTGCAATACCAGCAAGAGTGAGGGAAAAGATCTAAGAATACTAAACAGGCAGAAACAGAAAGCTTACTATAGAAGAAATTGATCTGGGAATGACCAAACCCATACTCAAAACTAAATGAAGAGATCATTACAAAGAAACAGAAAGCTTCCAAGAGCAAGAAAAATTAAAATATTTTTAAATATGCCACCAGAAGTCATCAATGCTAGTGTTTGATACAATGGCATGGATTCTTGAGTATTTATTGTATCCTTGAAATGTAGCGTTACATACCATCCAGGCCATGGACACACACGATAAGATGGATTCCTTCTTCTGAACTTTCTTCCTCCTCCATGCTGAAATAAGGTACTGTGGAAGCTAGTCGAGGAACATCACTATATAAAAATCCAGGGAGCTTCAGCTGCCTCAGTTCCTCTTTAGCCTGTAGGAAACTGAAATAAAATAATAATTAAACATGACATATGTTAAGTTTGATTTCATTTATTATACTTGGATCACAAGACTAGCATATCCAGGAAAAACAACAAATAAACTAGAATAATTCTTAACTCTTGTTCTTTGAAAAAACAATAATCCATTGATCACATAATCTGCATGTCAGGTGACCATAACAGAAAAAAATGAAAGCAGAAGCCCTCCTTTTTGTTTCCAAACTTGCTGGCCTTCAAGTTACTGCACAGCTTATCAATCAACCACACAAACAGTTCCCATATGAGGTAGTAGGTAATGAGTGGATTGTTGTTTTGCTGTAAACTAAAATTATAACAGAATGAAAAGAATCCCTAGATAAAGGGAGGGCATCACGATCACAGAAAGCAAACAGAAACAAAGTGGAACAATTTTCTGAAGAGACTGTTTGAAAGAAGCTAGCTAAAGTTAAAGTATACAATTCAGTGGGGCCAGATAGGGTACATCAGAGGGTAATGAAGGAGTGAAGTACCTAATGGTTAGTTCAGCGGACTGCGATCCAGGGGAACTGGTTTTTATTCTTACTGAAGCTCCTTGTGACCATGGGCAAGTCACTTAACCCTCCATTGCCCCAAGTACAAAAACTTAAATTGTGAGCCCACTAGGACATATAATGCATACATCCATTAGTGCTATAGAAATTATTACTAGTAGTACTAGTAACTTAGGGAAATTCTGGTGGCTCAGCTGTCTGACCTGTAGAAGGGTGGATGTCTTCCTCTCCACAAAAGCCAAACTAAGGAGGTGGTTGAGAAATACAGGCTGGCTAGTCTGACTTCTATAGTGAGGAAAAGAATGAAAACACTGCTGAAAAAGAGGACAGCAGTTTCTGAGGCAGTATAATTTTACTACAGGGTCATTTCAAGTGAAGTGGTTCCCAGTCGACCATCTCCGAATTCCATGAAACTAAGCTGTGCAAAATATTAGACTTGGATATGCATTTGTTCCTGAACTAGAGCATCCGATATGAGAGGTACTCTTGTCAGTCTCTGCATGACCAGAACCAAATCGACTACTTTCAGTAACTACAGTACATAAACCATAACTGGTAGAAAGCTCAAATTAGACTTATCTATAAGTTTTTGATGCTTATTTTAAATATACTTATGGAATTAGATTACTTTTTTCCATTATTGTCCAGCAAAATGCATCAAAAAATTCATTGCAAAAAAACTGAGATACGTACTTTGGTCATTAATAACATTGAAAATATTTTATCAAATGCCTCATAATTTTGCAAGTATATTAACAATGCTGGTTTCAGTGCTTTCAGTGCATATAAAAATTATGAGCTGTCTAGAAAGAGTCCCTGCAAAAATATGACATGGTAAAAATGCCCTCCTGAACTTGTGCTTTAATTTTGCTTTGTTTTCAGGGCAAAATATCTCCATGTGGGCCATCTTAGATTTTTTTCTTTTTTATACCAGCATTCTAGCTGGGAAAGGAGCAGGAGGCACCCAACACCGCTCCTTTCCCAACTGGAGGACTTGACCATGCGGTGTCCAGGCCATGCCCACTTGTAGCTCACTGCCAGCTTCAGTCCTTTAAAGGGTTGACAGACAGGTGGGGCCTTTCCTGCCGGCAGGCCCTGCTAAAGAGCCCTTTGTGTTGTCCAAGCCGGAACAAGCCAGGGAACTGCACCTAATCATGAGGTAAAGTAAACCAACTCAAACAGAACTAGAGGATATTGTTTAAAGCAGGAGTGCCCAATGAGAGTCTATTACGGTTGCCTTTGCGTTCTCCCTGTTCCCCAATGCCACAACAGGCCAGTAGCGACTACTGAAGCGCCGGGCATGCCAGCCTCCCCCCCACCCCGGTCAGAATTAACGTCAGATGGAAGGCTGCTGGCCTGCTGTGGCATTGAGAAACAGGGAAAACTCGGCGGTGGTGGCTTGGGGGCCTGATTCCAGACAACAGCTCCGGCGGTGGCTTGGGGAGACAGAAAGACAGGGAGGCAGAGCAGGGAGACAGAAAGTCAGAACAGGGAGAGAGAAAGACAGAAAGGGGGCAGGGAGAGAGAAAGAAAGAAAGAGGGCAGGGAGAGAGAAAGAAAGAAAGAAAGAGGGCAGGGAGAGAGAAAGAAAGAAAGGGGCAGGGAGAGAGAAAGAAAGAAAGGGGCAGGGAGAGAGAGAGAAAGAAAGGGGGCAGGGAAACAGAAAAAGACAGACAGAGAGAAAGAAAGTAAGAAATGGGCAGGGAAACAGAAAGAAAGAAAGGAGGGCAAGGAGACAGAAAGAAAGAAAGAAAGGGGAGGGGGCAGGGACAGAGGAAGAAAAAGCTGGACTCATGGAAGGAGAGAGATGTTGTTTGGGGAATGGAATGAGGTCTGGATGAGACGAAGCATGGAGGCAGAAAGAAGGGAAGAAATATCGGATGCACAGTCAGAAGAAGAAAGTGCAACCAGTGACTCATGAAATCATCAGACAACAAAGGTAGGAAAAATGATTTTATTTTCAATTTAGTGATCAATATGTGTCCGTTTTGAGAATTTATATCTGCTGTCTATATTTTGCACTATGGCCCCCTTTTACTAAACCACAGTAGTGGAATTTAGAGCAGGGAGACTATGAGCGTTGAGAGCAGCGAAAGGCATTCAGCGCAGCTCCCTGCGCTAAAAACCGCTATTGCGGTTTAGTAAAAAAGGATGGGATATATTTATCTATTTTTGTATAGTTGTTACTGAGGTGACATTGCATATTTTAAAATCATCTGCCTTGACCTCTTTGAAAAAAAACCCAAATATAAATAATTAGCATTTTCTCTGCATATAGTGTGCTTTGTGTGTTTTAAAATTTTATTGTTGGTAGATCATTTTTACTTGGTCATTTTAAAAGTAGCTCGCAAGCCAAAGAAGTTTGGGCACCCCTGGTTTAAAGATATTGACTAATATGTACTATTTATCACTATACTACCCTATGTCAACCATATCAGCAACATCAAGAACAAAACTCAGCAATATGTCAATACAAAAGCTCTATAAGTGTTGCTGAAGTGTACGGATTCATAGGACATATGATTTAAACAAATTAAACTAGAGGTTACTGTTTAGAGATATTGACTAAGGTTATTTATTTAAAAAATTTATAAACCGCTTACAATTGAAGCAATGTACAAATTAACATATGTAATATAATGACAAACCATAAGTATATAAAACAAAATAACATCTACTTAGCAGGACAGTGAAACTAAAACTCTTACTTATCTCTCAACATCCCTTCATTAACCCATTGGGGCAATATGATACTAACTTATAACAACATACAGTCAATCCATGTTACATAAATGCATCAACAAACAATTGAGTTTTCAGTTGTTTCCTGAAACATACCCGATCTTTACACAGTCTCATAATTCTAGGAAGGGAGTTCCAGAGCTGAATACCTACTACTGAAAACATCATATTTCCAATTCTCTTATGGTGAATCCTAAGTTCTTTGTCATTGGCAAGGCACCCCTCAGATTGTAAACTACGATTACAATATGTACTATTTATTAGTGCTGCCCGATTCAGGAAAAAATATTCAATTCAGCCTATTGAATCTATTTCTCGATTCAATTTTCCTGCCCAATTGGATGTTTTTTTCCAAACATCCTGGTGGGTTTATTTTATAGCCTCTACACCCCCTTTGCTCTCTCCTACCCACACTGGCGCTGTGGTGTAAACAAAATTTTTTAAAAAAAAGACTTTTCCTCTCTCTGTTAAATCGTAGCTCACATTTACAGTCTAATACCAGCTCTGGCAGGATATAAATTTCAAATCTGACACATTGTAATCACAAAACAGAAAATAAAATTTATTTTTTCTACCTAAGGGAGGGTCATTGGAGTGGGCAGACTAGATGGGCCGTGGCCCTTATCTGCCATCTATTTCTATGTTTTGTTGTCTGGTCATTATTCAAATCATGTTGGTCCCAGGCTCTGCGACAATTACATCGGGGAGTACTAGAGAGGTAAAATTCCTAGATGTCATAAATGACTGCTACTTAGAGCAACTGGTCTGGGAACCGACAAGAGGGAGTGCTATTTTAGATTTGATCCTTTGTGGAATGCAAGACATAGTACAGGAGTTAACTGTGTTGGGTCCACTGGGAAACAGTGATCATAACGTGATCAAATTTGAGCTGATACCAGGAGTAATGTCGCAAAAGAAATCTACAGTAGGGACTTTTAATTATCAAAAGGGCGACTAACATAAAATGAAGAAAATGGTTAAAAAAAAGTTAAGAGGATAAGTTGCAAAGGTTAGGACTGTAAACCAGGCATGGATGTTATTTAAAAAAACTGTTGTGGAAGTCCAGACCAGATGTATTCCACATATCAGCAAAGGAGGAAAGATGAGGAAATGAGCCGATGTGGTTAAAAGATGAGGTGAAAGGCTATAAAAACCAAAAAACCATCCTTTAAAGAATGGAAAAAAGATCTGAATGAAGAAAATAAGAAGAAACGCAAGCACTGGCAAGTTAGATACAAAGCATTGATAAAGAAAGAATATGAAGAGAAACTTACAAAAGAGGCAAAAACTCATAGCAATTGTTTTAGGTACATCAGAAGCAGAAAACCTGTGAGGGAATCTGTGGGACCATTGGATGATCAAGGAGCAAAAGGGGCACTCAGGGAGGATAAGGCCACAGCGGAAAGATAGAATGAATTCTTTGCTTCGGTCTTTACGGAAGAAGATGTAAGAGATCTACCTGAACCGGAAATGATTTTCAAGAGTGATGATGTGGAGAAACTGAAAGAAATCTCGGCAAATCTGGAAGATGTACTAAGCAAATCGACAAGTTAAAAAATGATAAATCACCAGGACTGGATGGTATACATCCCAGGGTATTAAAATAACTCAAAAATGAAATTGCTGACCTGCTGTTAGTGATCTGTAACCTGTCGCAAAAACTTCTGTAGTACCTGAATATTGGAGTGTGGCCAATGTTACGCCGATTACAGTATAATCTTGTTATAACGGACTTCAAGGGACCTGGTAAAACGGTCCATTATATCCAGAGTTCGTTATATCCAAAGTTGCATTTTTTTAAAACTTTATTTAGGGCAACTTGAAACAACGTACAATCAATGAACAGTCACTGCACAACCATATCAGCAACATCAAGAACAAAACTCAGCAAAACATTGGTATGGTAAAAAATCATTGCAAACCAGAACACTGTACTGGAAAGAAAAATACTCTTGTCATTCTTTTCTGGGCTGCATTTTGATGCTATATCATCGGCAAGCCACGTGCCTTGTAGGCGGAACCTGCATGTCCATTATAGTCGAATGAAACTACAGCTAAAAGTGGCTCTGGGGACCAAATTATTTGTCCGTTATATCCAAAAGTCCGTTATATGTGAGTCCGCTATATCCGATGATTTTCTGTATGTTTAAAATGGCGCTTGGCTGGGACCAGTGGACCTCGTCTGCTATAAGCGAGGTTCCGTTATAAGTGAGTCCATTATAATGAGATTATACTGCATTAAAAAGGGTTCCAGGGGAGATACAGGAAATTACAGACCGGTAAGCCTCACTTCAGTACAGGGCAAAATGGTAGAAACGATTATAAAAAATAAAATTGTGAAACACGTAGACAAACATGATTTATTGAGACGGGGTCAGCTTGGGTTCTGCCGAGGGAGATCTTGCCTCACAAATTTGCTTGATTTCTTTGAAGGTGTGAATAAATATGTGGATAAAGGTAAGCCGGTTGATATAGTGTATCTAGATTTTCAGAAAGCTTTTGATAAAGTTAGCTTTTGATAAAGTTCCTCACAAGAGGCTTCTGAGAAAATTAAAGTGTCATGGGATAGGTGGCAAAGTTCAGTTGTGGATTAGGAATTGGTTATCGGATAGAAAACAGAGGGTAGGGTTAAATGGTCATTTTTCTCAATGAAGGAGAGTAAACAGTGAAGTGCCGCAGGGGTCTGTACTGGGACTGGTGCTATTTAACTTATTTATAAATTATCTGGAAACTGGAAAGACGAGTGAAATTTGCAGATGACACTAAACTGTTCAAAGTTGTTAAAATGCATGTGGATTGTGAAAAATTGCAGGCAGACCTTAGGAAATTGGAAGACCGGGCGTCCAAATGGCAGATGAAATTTAATGTGGACAAATGCAAAGTGATGCACATTGGGAAGAATAACCTGATGCTAGGGCCCACTTTGGGAATTAGCAACCAAGAAAAGGATCTGGGTGTCATCGTAGAAAATACTATGAAATCTTCTGCCCAATGAGTGGTGGCAGCCAAAAAAAAACCAAATACGATGCTAGGAATTATTAAAAAAAGGGATGGTTAACAAGACTGAGAATGTTATAATGCTCCTGTATCGCTCCATGGTGTGACCTCATCTGGAGTATTGCGTTCAATTCTGGTCTCCTTATCTCAAGAAAGATATAGTGGCACTAGAAAAGGTTCAAAGAAGAGGGACCAAGATGGTAAAGGGCATGGAACTCCTCTCATATGACGAAAGACAAACGGTTATGGCTCTTCAGCCTGGAAAAGAGACGGCTGAGGGGAGATATGATTGAAGTCTACAAAATCCTAAGTGGAGTAGAACAGGTACAAGTGGATCAATTTTTCACTCCATCAAAAATTACAAAGACTAGGGGACACTGAAAGTTACAGGGAAATACTTTTAAAACCAATTGGAGGACATTTTTTTTCACTCAGAGTATAGTTAAGCTCTGGAACGCGTTGCCAAAGGATGTGGTAAGAAAGGATAGCGTAGCTAGTTTTAAGAAAGGTTTGGACAAGTTCCTGGAGGAAAAGTCCATAGTTTGTTTTTGAGAAAGACATGGGGGAAGCTGCTGCTTGCCCTGTATCAGTAGCATGGAATATTGCTATACCTTGGGTCTGGGCCAGGAATTGGTGACCTGGATTGGCCACTGTGGGAACGGTTACTGGGCTTGATGGACCACTGGTCTGACCCAGTGAGGCTATTCTTATGTTCTTAACCACCTTCCATCTCTGTCCTCGCCTTCCCTCTCCCAGAGGTCTGGCATCTTTCCCTTTTTGTCCCTATTCCCGTAGCTACAGCGATGGACCTCACCATCCCCAGATCCACCATCTCTCCTTTTTTCAACTACCCTTTCATCCAGCATCTCTCCCTCCTTCCCCACCACCCCAGACTCCACCAGCTCTCACTTTCTCTTTCTAACTACTCTCCTATCCAGTATATCTATCCCTCCCCACCAACCCTTGTGTCCAACTTCTCTCCCTTTCTGTTCCTTCTCTCCCTAAATTCCATTGTCTACCATCTCTCTCCCTCTCCTGTTTTTAGATCCATTATTTCTTCTATCCCTCCCATCTCCCCTCTCCATGATCTGCCCCAAGTTCATCTCTCCCTCCCCCAAGTCCATCTCCCCTCTCCATGATCTCCCCCAAGCCCATATCCCCCCTAAGTTCGTCTCTCATCCATATTCTCCCCATCTTTCCCTCTCCAGTCCACTAATTTCCCCAAGTCTATCTCTCCTTCTCCCCCCAAGTCCACTTCCTCCCTCCACCAAGCTCATCTCTCCCATCCATCTTCTCCCCATCTCTCTTCCTTCAGTCCATTAACTCCTCCCAAGTCCATCTCCCCTCTCCCCCATCTACCTTTATTTTGACGTTACAACATGTTGCTAGTTTTGGTAGTGATTTAGCGATCCACACCTGCCGCCACTCCTTGCATTTTCTCTCCACTGCAGCCTGCCCTCAGTGAAAACTTCCTGTTTCCACTTGGGCAGCTGAATGGAGAGAATACACTCGAAGTAGCAGCAGGGCAGTGAATCGCATTCGCTACCACTGCTTTTGCTTGGCCAGGGAGGAGAGGAGAAATACTTCTGGCTGGGAAGGAGAGAGCCTTGCTGCCGCCGATCTGCATGCAGAGGTCCGTTTGGGCTTTCCCTCTGACACCAGTCCTTGTTTCTGATGTATCTTCCATTTTCGCAAAACCGGAAATTACATTAGATGGAAGGACTCCAGTGGCAGAGGGAAAGCCTGAATGGATCTCTAGCAAGGGGGCTGAAGAATCGGTAAGTTCGATTTTTTTTCAAAACCAAATTGATTCACCTGAAGTGAATTGATGAATCAATTTGAATTGTGAATCGGGCAGCACTACTATTTATCACTACACTACCCTATGTCAATACAAATGCTCTATTGGTCACTAACCTTCAGCATTGCTGAAGTGTACAGATTGACAGGACATATAATTTAAAGAAATTTGAACTAGAGGATATTGTTTAGAGATAGTGATTAATCTATATATATATATATATATAAAATCGGAGGTATGTATGTGTGTATGTATGTGTGTATGTGCCGCGATCACGCAAAAACGGCTTGACCGATTTGAACGAAACTTGGTATGCAGATCCCTCACTACCTGGGATGATATGTTCTGGGGGTCTCGCGGCCCACCTGCACACGTGGGCGGAGCTACAAACAGAAAATCAGATTTCAACCATTCATGTCAATGGAAAAATGTAAAAAGCTGCCATTCTCACAGTAATTCAAAAACGGCTTGATCGATTTGAACGAAACTTGGTATGCAGATCCCTCACTACCTGGGGTGATATGTTCTGGGGGTCTCGCAGCCCACCTGCACACATGGGCGGAGCTACAAACAGTAAATCAGATTTCACCCATTCATGTCAATGGAAAAAATGTAAAAAGCTGCCATTCTCACAGTAATTCAAAAACGGCTTGACCGATTTGAACGAAACTTGGTATGCAGATCCCTCACTACCTGGGGTGATATGTTCTGGGGGTCTCGCGGCCCACAACTCTATGTTGCTTGCTCAAGGGTGGGTTCACCCAAGAATTTATATGTTCTTGCTCCAGGAGGTGAAACTAAAAATGTTGTTTATAATCACGTTTTGCGTTAGTTGTATTGTTTTCATTTTGTCAAATATTTCACATTATAATTTGAATATTGTACTTTTTATTAAGCTGTAAAAAAATAATTTCATTCACCACTATAAAGTATCTTTATTTGAATCCATTTACAGTGTTATTGCTATAATTAAATACCCGTGCAACGCCGGGGCATCAGCTAGTGTGTAATATTTATCACTACAATGCCCAATGTCAATACAAATGTTGCTCTCTCTGCTCTCCAACCTTGCATGAACAGTCCTCTCTGACAGAATGTATTTCCCCATCCCAACCATTACAGGCAGGGAATGCTGATACTATTTTGGTTTTTGCCAGGTACTTATGACTTAGATTGGCCTCCACAAAAACAGGATACTGGGCTATATGGACCATTGGTCTAACCCAGTAAGGCTATTCTTTTTTTTTTTTTAATTATTATTATAATTTTGAATACTTACAATATCCAATATTCAAAGGAAAAAATGGAAATCTCATAAACAATAAATAATCATATATACATAATTCCTTTCTAAGCCCACATTAATGGGGAGGCATGTTACAATTATTAAACAAACAAATTTTCAGGAAAAGATAAAGGACAATGATTCTCAGTTCATCCCAACGAACCTTTAATCATTCCTTACTTAATTGGGATATAAATTTCTCCTCTTTTTTCCTCAGCAAATGAAACAACTCATTTCTGTTCTCTCGCAATTAAAAATTGTTGTAATTGAATGGGGTCCCAAAAAACATACTCAATATCCTGCATTTTGACTAAACATTTACAAGGAAATTTCAGATAGAAAAATGCTTCTAGAGCCAAAACTCTAATTTTTAACTTCAAAGACTCTTTCCTTCTTAATTGAGTGGCTCTAGAGACATCCAGAAAGATCCTAACCAGATCCCCACAAAATTTCATTAACCTGTTTTTAAAATAAAGTCTCATTATTAACATCTTATTTATCTCACTCATGCATGTTATCACCATGGTGGACCGACTCTGGATCACATCCTGAGTGTCTTCCAAAAATTCAGTCAAATTTACTTCAGTCGTAACCAGATGGTCCACCTCCTGGGCAGATTCTATTTTTTTTTTTAGGAATATAATAATAGATATTTATTGGAAAATTCTCCGCATTAGCCAATCCCAGTATTTCTTTGAAAAATTTTCTTAATAAAAATTCAGATGACAGTAAGTGAGTTACTGGGAAATTGACTAAGCGAGATTTTTCACTCTATTCATATTTTCCATAGATTCTATCTTAGAATGTATCACTGTAGAATCTTTAACAGCAGAAACCGAGACCGCTTGAAGTGTATTACATTGAGTTTCCATAACATTCAATCGTTTTAACCAAACAATTCAAATTGGAATCCACATTTTCTAATTTATGCGAAACTGACTGAGAAAAATCCCCCATTTGTTTCATCGTTGTCCTGAGAAACCCTTCAACTCTAGAAATGCCTAACCATAAATCTTTAAGGGTACTATCCTGTGTTTCCTCTGTTAGTGGATTTTCCTCCACTCCACCTGAAAAATTCAGTGGTTTAGGTATTTCAGTATAAACTAACTTATTAATATGGGTGGAGGATATCACTTGTCCGTTGGAAATAGTAGGGTTTATATTCCTACTACCACTAGATACTGGGTGAAGGGGAGGAGTCCGTTCGAGGGGGCTCACTGAAGCTCCTGAGAAGGAGGAATCCATATTTAATGGTACTTCTAATGGTTTTTCAGATAGTAATGTTAAATGCCTATCCATGGGGCCAGATACCGCAGGTGTTGAACTTTTTGGCTTAATTTTCATGTTCCCCATATTTAAATCTAAAGCCACAAATATAAAAGTAATTAATACCAGCTTGAACTCCGACTCCCCGACTCCTAGTGGCTCCAAGGGGCTCCCAAAGGGGCCTGGCGTGCCCCTTTGGCCACGCCCCTTCGGTCACGCCCTGCGGCCATGCGGCTGCGGTCACAACCGCAGCAGCGGCTGCTCTTAAACTAGTTGGAGACGGACCCGATGATGTCAGGGGTCCGTCTCTATCAGTGCCTGCTTGCCAGCTAGGACGAAAAAGGAAAGAACCGCTGCTGCAGGAGACTTGGGGGAAGTCAAAAAGTCCCCTCCGATATCCCTCCGGGTCAGGAACAAGCTCCCCCAGTAAGGCTATTTTTATATTCTTAGTATACTCCTAACACATGGACCCTACTACCTTAGGCATATTTCCTTTACCTAACCCTCATTGATACCCAAAGCCACAAGATTGCCCTCACAAATGCAAGTTCCTTAAACAACTGGGACATCCTCCTAATCTTCGAAACCTGGCTCAAAGATGATGACAGCAGAACCCTGCTCATGCTCAGACACTAGAAGAGGAGGGGTAGCCACCATCGTTAAATCTGACCTCAACCCGAGATTAATAGATGCTATCACACTAAACGCACTGGAATGTCTCATCTTCTCAACAGGCCACAACAGGGATCTCACCTTTGCACTGATATACAGAGTCCCCCATTCCCCAATAAACACCTTAGGCCAATGGTGCCCAACCCTGTCCTGGAGGACCACTAGGCCAATCGGGTTTTCAAGATAGCCCTCATGAATATGCATGGAGCAGATTTGTATGCCTGTCACTTCCATTATATGCAAATATCTCTCATGCAAATTCATTATGGCTAGCCTGAAAACCCGATTGATCTGCTGGTCCTCCAGGACAGGGTTGGGAACCACTGCCTTAGACCACTTGATATCCATCCTTAATAAAGTGATAATCACTTACAACCAGATTGTTATCCTAGGAGACTTTAATTTCACAGATTACTCAAAGAGACTGGTTCACCAGCAGATTTCATCCTATCAATTTCTAGCTACAGGGTTGCCTCCTACTTCACCGGGGTGATGCTTTCCTTTAAGAAGACCTCCCTCCTCCGAGGCAGCACAGAGGTTGCCAGACTGGAGGTGGGACTTTTCTATAATGTCCCTGTAGGTCTCCTCTATGTACCTCTTTGTCTCCCTTAGCTCCTCCAAGTCTGCTTCTCTAGCCTCAAGAGATCAGACATATTCCCTGAGTGCTAGGAGCTCTTTACACCGAGCACAAACATAAGACCTCTCACCAACTGGGAGATAATCAAACATGTGACACTTAGTGCAAAAAGACTGGATAGCCCCCATCTTGCTGCTGGACTGCTCCCTGCATCTTAATATTGGTGATTTCTTTCTTAAGTTGCTATGGGAGTTGGAACATGTATTCTAAGTTCCCCTAAGATTGCTAGTTATATGTTAGGTCATGGTAATGTTTAATTTTTAATATTATTTTGCAGTGTTGTAATTGGTAGGTTACCCTCTAGGGATGTCTCGGATAATTTCTTAAGAGCTAATTACTAGCTAATTATGTTTGTAGCTTTCTAATTGGTTCAAGGAACTATAAATCAGAGATCAGGCCAAGGATGGGTGGGCAGGAGTTAAACTTTCCTCAACTGCTTTCTGTGCCATAATCTGATCTAATACTCTGAAATGCAAACTAAAATACTAATCTAAACTAAAACACTTTTTATATATAAACCTAACAGAGTCTCTAAAGGCTACACTATTGCCAAAACTGACTTTGCTGAAAAAGCAGAGTACTGAGCTAAAAAAAGGGAACAATTAAATAACCTCCTGATGCTCACATTTTACCTTTTCCCAAGTTTGAATGCTAGCAAGTAAGATATTCCAATGGAGGTTTTTTTTTCCCCTTAGCAAGTAAGATATTCTAATGGATGTTTTCTTTCCTTTAGCAGATCCTATCTCAGCTCCTACTCTTATCTAGAAGATCAAGAAAACTTTTTCCTCCTCTTAAAATATTTCCTACCACTAACTCCCCTTTCTCTTAACTGTCTCTACTAAGTTCTTCTTCCTTCCTACTCTGTGCTTAATTTCAGCATTTTTGCCATACTAATAGTCCAGTTCTTCCTTTCTGCCCCCTTTTATTTCACCTTTTCACTCTGGTTAATGTAAAGGGGAAAGGGGATGGGATTTGATATACCACTTTTCTGTGGTTACAATCAAAGCAGTTTACATATTATATACAGGTACTTAATTTTTTCAATGGAGGACTAAGTGACTTGCCTAGTTACAAGGATCTGCAGTGGAAGTTGAGCCCAGTTCTCCTGGTTCTCTGGATACTGCACAAACCATTAGGCTACTCCTCCACTCTACAGTTTGCTTCTGCATGCTTTCTTTCCATTCTCTTCTGTGCTGTATAATAGCACAGTATCATGATAGCAATACAGAACAGCACATTGACCTCTACAAAACCTCGAGCGGAGTAGAACAGGTACAAGTGGATTAATTTTTCACTCTTTAAAGACTAGGGAATTCTTGATGAAGTTACAGGGAAATACATTTAAAACCAATAGGAGGAAATTTTTTTCACTCAGAGAATAGTTAAGCTCTGGAACACATTGCCAGAGGATGTGGTAAGAGCAGATAGTGTAGTTGGTTTTAAGAAAGGTTTGGACAAGTTCCTAGAGGAAAAATCCATAGTCTGTTATTGAGAAAGACATGGGGGAAGCCACTGCTTGCCCTGTATCGGTAGTATGGAATATTGCTACTCCTTGGGTTTTGGCCAGGTACTAGTGACCTGGATTGGCCACCATGAGAACGGGCTATTGGGCTTGATGGACCATTAGTCTGACCCAGTAAGGCTATTCTTATGTTCTTACTTCTATGAAGTGCTGCAGCCTCAGCATCATCCTGTAGCATACCTGCTGAAGAGCACACCTGAAAGGAGCACTTACTGTATGTCACTACTGTCTTCTTGCTTTTGTGGTAGCACAGCACAATGAGCTACTCTACAGTTAGCAAGCTAGTGACTTGGAAATGTGATCCCTGAAAATTGATTTAAAATAAACAACCCCCCCCCCCGCCCCAGAAATCCATTTATCACACCTATCTTCAGAATGAAAGAGACATTGAAATGTGAAAGAAGTTAAGTAGCCACCTAAAGGGCAATTTTATATTACTCCTCTGCAAAAAAATTTCAAAATTCTGCGCACAAAATTAGCAAATTCTGCAAGTTTATTTGTCAAAATTTAAACAATATTTTTGCTAATTATTATCCATATTCCATTTAAAATAAAATGTTTCTCTTCTACCTTTGTTGTCTGGATGTTTTATTTTTCCATCATGTTGGTTTTAGTTTCTTTTTTCTGCTTTCCTGTTGTCTGCTAATTCTCCAAGTGACTGCTATCCATTTGTCTTTTCTACTCGCTCCTGTCTATTCCCTCACTACGTCTGCCTCAGACATATTGATCATTTCTTTTTAGTTCTTTACTGCCTCTTTCTTACCCTTTTCCTCTTTTTAGCTACCTATCAAATTTTCCATCTTCTCTCCCATTCCCCATCTCAATTCGTCCTCAGCCCTCCGTTCTGTTTCATCTTCAATGTACCTCCATTACCATATTTCTAACCTCTGTTATAACTATCCTTTCATCTGTTTCCTTGTCACCCTCTCTTACCCCTCAGGGTTTTATATTCTCAGTGTCTTCCTTCCTCTACCCTTATAGCCCATCTGCTCTCTGCCACAGAGAAACTTCTAGGTTAGCAGCAGGCAGTGTGTGGGAATTGCTGCCGATACCATTACCTGAAGATGCTGACAGTTGAGATTCTGTGCAGGAAAAGGGAATTCTGTGTAACTGTGCAATTCTGCCAAAAATTCTGCATTGCCCAGTCGTACAGAATAGAGAATGACACGGTGGCGGTTTACCCGCGGCTACCGCGTTTAGCCGCGGGTAACCCGCCAAAAACGGGGAATGAAAATTAGCAGCCTCTGCGGGGACAAGGCCATCACCGCCCCGTGGAGCGGTGAATGGTCTTGTCACCGCAGTGAGGCATAAAGGATCGTGCGGTCCCCGCAGCCCCACGCACCCACCCGCACGCCGGCTCGATCGTTTAACCAGCTTCCTCTCTCCACCTCACCTTAGTTTGCCAGCTTTCTTTTTCGGCTAACGGAACGCTTTCAAAAGAGCCGCGCATGGTTATATCCGTCCTTACCTTAGTTTGCAGCCTTTCTTTTTCGGCGATCTGCACACTTTCCCAAAGAGCCGCGCACATGCGGCTGCTTAAAGTTCAATCTTCCTGCTCTGCTGCAACTTCCTGTTTCCGGTTGGGTCAGAGCAGAAGATTGAATACTGAGCAGCCGCGTGTGCGCGGCTCTTTGGAAAGTGTGCAGATCGCCGAAAAAGAAAGGCTGCAAACTAAGGTGAGGACGGATATAACCATTTTCTGAAACCTGTTAAAAATGTCAAGGAGATTCTCTCTTCAAAATTCCAGGGCCTGCGGGCTGCTTGTCATTTTGTATGCTGTCAAAATCTTTGATGTACCCCAAATCTTAATGTCGGGCTATGAAAAATGCTTAGCTCAATTTAAGCCTCTCGCAAAAAAGGGCTAACAACTGTAATTAAACCATTAAATTCTTGTCTACGCTTCACATAGAGAAAATTAACTTCCCACCAACCTCATTTTCTACTTGAACATGATTTTTTGGACATGAACACAGTTCAGCTGCAATTACTGCAGAACTATTCATCCCTAGTTGCTAAAAGATTTGGGACATTAAGACAGCTTAGAGTTATTCAAAATGGGAGGAAGATGAAAAAGGGGATGAAGATGAAAAGAGGCACAGTAACAGCAAATGGAAGACACAGAGAGAAGACAGGAATTGAATGAGAAGATGTGGAAAGCAGAAACCAGACAACAAAGGTAGAAAAAAAAATTCTATTTATTTATTTATTTTTTGCTTTAGGATAAAGTAGTATATTAGTTGTGTTGATAAAAATTTATAAACAAAGCCCTGCCAGCTGAACATCTCTTTCTCTAGTTCAGCAGGAGGAACTTTGATTTATAAGAAAGGAATAAGCTAAATATTACAGTACTAAGGCTTATATGGATGCTGCGGGGACGGTGACGGGGCGGTGAATGGGATGGCAGTGGCGGTGACGGGGCGGTGAAAGGGATGGCGGTGACGGTGACGGCGGTGACGGGGAGGTGTAGAGGATGGTGGGCCGGGGACGGGGCGGTGACAGATTTTTTTCCCCATGTCATTCTCTAGTACAGAATTCAACCAGAAGTAATGATATGGTGCTTATAATTAGGCACCCAGAGGGCAAAGGAATACTAACCTGACTTGGTATATATGTGCCTAATATTTAGACATAAGCATTTTCACCATCTAGAAAGTCTGTGAAAGTGTTAGTGCCTAAGTGCTAAGTGGGAGAGGCCATAGGCATCTGGGCCAGTGAGGAAATTAAGATCTTTCCCGGTGCATCCATAGGAAGGGCCATACGTGCTTGGGCCAATCAGTACCTAAGGCCCCTCCCCAGTACATCCCAGGATGCACCAAGAAAGGGAAACCCCGCCATTTTGAAGAGATGGGACTGCTGGCCAGAGGAAATAGGCATCCCTCCAGCCAGCCGTCGACTGAAAGGTACGGGGGTGTCGGGGGGGGGGGGGGGAGTGCATCACCGGTAGCAGGAGGGAGTGGGCATCCCTCCTTTCAGGGGGTTTGTCAGGGAGTGGGAATCACCAGTGGCATTCCTCCTGCCTGGGGTGGATATCACCAATGGTAGGAGGGAGTGGGCATCCTTCCTGCCAGGGGGGTTGCCAGGGGTTGGGAATCACAGGTGGAAAAGGGAGTGGCCATCCCTCCTGCCGGGAGTAGCGGGAACCCCAGTGGCGGGAGGAAGTGGGCAACCCTCCTGCTGATCTTTAATTTGAGGTCTCCTTTTTTTTTTATTGGCAAGTGTATTCTGCCGATCACTATCACCAGCCACTCGTCCCATTCAAATTTAGCAACCCTCTGTGAACCTCCATTTGCATGTGCGGGTTTTAGAGAATGACTTGTCTTTTAAAATCGTTATATTTATGGTCTCGACAGCAGCCTGTCAGAATTTAGTGCAAGTGTTAGAGAACCCTCTCCTGAATGCCTTGTTCCAGAGTAAAGTGTAAGAGTTAAGCCTCCAGGAGGAGGGGCCTATGAGAGAAAGAAAGCAGCCCAGCAAGAATATACCAGGCTGACAGAGGTGAATGTGTTGTTGCCACAGCAACTGATAGAAATGCAAGAGAAAATGTGCACAGAATATGTCAGTATGCAGGAACACCATGAAAATATATAGTGTCTGCATTCTACTCTCCAGCACTGCCAATGCCAGGTGGCCCAGAGACAAGCCCAGCTGACCCAGCGGAAAGTCTGCAGGGCAGAGACCTTGAAGGTGTTGGAGGCCACCCATCTCAAGAAAGCTGTTCAAAGGTTCAGCTTGGCGGTGGTAGGGGAGGGGGTGCCCCTGATTGTGCGCAACCTATGAGGGTTCTGCTAAGGGGAAGGGTATGTGAGCAATGACATAGCAAGAGTGAGAGGCACCTGGGGTGGTGGTGCCCTTCTCCCACCCTCTTCTCCGCCCCCCACTACAGGCTCGCGCTGCGGGGGAAGGCAAGGAGATTCAGGGCAAAATCAGGGCGGCGATCGGGGCAGAAGCAGGGCAGCAAGTTGGGGCTGAAGCAGGGCAGCAATCGGGGCAGAGAGCAGGAGAGTCGGGGCAGAGAACAGGAAAGTCGGAGCAGAGAACAGGAAAGTCGGGGCAGAGAGCAGGAGAGTCGAGGCAGAGAGCAGGAGAATTGTGGCAGAGAGCAGGGCAGCGAGAGGAGAGTTGGGGCAGAGAACAGGGCAGCGAGAGGAGAGTCGGGGCAGGAGAGCATGAGAATTCAGGCAGAGAGTAGGAGATGCAGTCAGAAAGCACGTGAGCGACTGGTCCCCAGCAGTCGCTTCTTTTGATGATCAGCCAGCCCAGTCGGTGTTCCAGATTTCTTTAGTAAATTGCTGCCTGCCTACATTTAAATGCCATTCCCCCTCATTTGCATGCGCAGATCGGAGGTTGCTGGGCACCAAGGTTAGTGAATCGGGTCGGAGAACAATCGGGACACGATTGGTGTCCTTTGTGAATCTAGCCCTAAAGCCTGTGCACATGTTGAGCCATAACAATAAAGTCTTTGTTCTTTTGTTTACAAAACCCTGTATGTAACCACACCTTCAGACATATTACCACACCCCCTTTGCAAAGTTTATCACTTTTTTAACATGCCAGCTTATATACCGCAGTCACCGTGAAGTTCTATGCGGTTAACAAAAAGATTATAATAATGTATACAATTGAATAGATTAGAAATTATGTAACAAAAAAATAAAACTAACAGAATTACTAAAGTAAGATGTCTGTAAGCATGGAAATTAATTACCCAGATATTTAGGAAACAAGTATGTTTTTAGGTTTCTTCTAAATTTCACATAAGAACTCGAAGACATGATCAGATTTTCCAAATCCTTGCCCCATAGTGCTGCCTGATATGACAAAAGGTGCTGATGATGTTTTTTAAGTTTGCAATCTTTGACGGGTGGAAAGACAAAGTTCAAGTGATAACTTCTCCTGCATTTCTTGTTTGCAAAAGTAAAGAGGTCAATCAAATATCTGGGAGAAAGTCCGAACAGAACTTTGAAACAGAAACATCCGAATTTAAACTTCACGCGCTCCTTCCACTGGCAACCAGTGCAACTTCCAGTAAAATGGCATTATATGATCATACTTCTTCATCCCAAAGATCAATCCAACAGCCGCATTCTGAACCATCCACAGTCGCTGCATATTTCTCTGAGACATTCCTAGATAAGCAATATTACAGTAATCGAGCTGACTGAGCATAAGAGACTGTACCAAAATTCTAAATAATTCTACATCAAAATAGGCCCTAATACATCGCAATTTCCAAAGGGTGAAAAAACTTTTTCTAACTAAGGAATCCATCTGGTTCTTCATAATTAAACCCCGATCCAATATTACACCCAGAATCTTTATAGTTGTTTGAATAGGGTAGCTGTGCTTGTTTAATATCAAAGGTGTATCAGTATCATATGGCTGTGGAAAGGCCACAAAGAACTTAGTTTTTTCTGAATTTAGTTTTAATTTAAATTCAGTTATCCACTGTTCCATTAGTCCTAATGCCATGGGAATTATTTCTGAAAGTGATTTAGCAAATGGGATGATGATTGTAAAATCATCCGCATAGCTAAACAATTTTATCCCCAAGTGTGATAATTGGGCACCCAAAGAGGACATATAAACATTAAAGAGCAGTGGGAACAGAGGCGAACCCTGAGGAACACTGGACAGATTACAACAAATTTTGTGAGCTGTAGTATGCTAAATGTGAAATTCTAATTATGTTCATTACTGAGCTGCTTTGATGCAAGATTACACAAAGTAACTCAGTAATTAATTCTGTGTATGAAAATATTTTAAAATCTGGTTTTAGCAAAGATAATAGCTACCACTCAATGAGATGTAGTTATTTTTGTTTGTCTATACTGAAGAGCTAAATTTTGCATTCAGTTTTTCTACCTAACTCATTAACATAGGTAGCTAATGTGCATGAAGAGAGCTATTAACCTGCAGGAACTCCTGCAAGGTAATACAGCAGATTCATGGATTTTAAGCTCTCTGGGGCAGGGAAATGTCTACCATACCTGAACTGTAACCCACTTTGGGTTTGGAAAGGCAAATTACACCCAAAATCCAAACCCAAGTGTACTATGATTCATTTTATTGTACGCAATTAAAAAACCACTACTTTGACTTTTAGTGTACAGGTAATACATTAATCCCCTCTTCTACAAAACTGCGATAGCAGTTTCTAGCGCAGAGAGCCGCGCTGAATGGCCCGCACTGCTCCCGACCATCACAGGAACTCTATGAGCATTGGGAGCAGCGCGGGCCATTCAGCGCGGCTTACCGTGCTAAAAAACGCTATCTCAGTTTCTTAGAAGAGGAGGTAAGCCATCCATCACTATTCAGATGGAAGTTAAGCTAAAGCAATCAGTACCTCAGTACAAAACATTTCAACAAAATATTTCTTTAAGCAACCACACTGATCCATGAGGATTATGTTTATGTTTGCGGTTAACAAAGCAATACAAAAATTATTAGTAAAGGAACTCCATTAAAATAGAAAAGGAAAAAAAAAATCACAATATACAAAATAACTTAACTCCACCTTACTTACAATGTATCAATAAAAACATAAAACAGATTAATATGATACAGATAGAAACTCTGAATTCAAGTCACATCATTGTAAAAAAAAGGCCAGCTGAAAATAAAAGGCCTTCAAATGTCTTAAAATTTATTAATGATTCTTCCTTCCTCAACTCCATTGGTAAACTGTTTCTTAAAACTGGAACCAAATAGAGAAAGGCACAATTCCAAGTTGAAGCAAGATGGGCTTTAGATACATGAGATAAAGCTACTCTGTTATCATTCAATGATCTTAACAGTCTTCTAGGGGCATAGAATAACACTAAATTTGAAAGATATGATGGTTGTAAATCAAATAAAGTCCCATGAGGATAATAACAATCAGCTTCAACACAAGTAGATTTTGAGGTCTTTAAGTCTCATACAACTACTTTGTGAGGTTCTTTTTTAACAAAATATATACAGACATGTGTATGTGGTTGTAGCAAAACAAGCTGAAACAAACATGTTATTATGCCCAAATATGATCAGTGAGATATAAACCAAATAGCTCCAAAAACAAATGAGTACTACCACCACATAAGCTTTTTTATTTTTCGCAAAAATTTTTAAAGGATCTTATCTTTATAAAATATCTTATTACTTACGCTATCATTTGAGGTTTGGGAGAACTTTCATACCAGGAAATTGATGAAGCTGAGCTAAAGGTTGTACTTCTTGGTTGCTTCGTAATAGTATCAAGTTTGCTTCTGGAAGAATATGCAATATTGCAAGGAGAGTCCCTTAGTGCAGAAGAAAAAGACAGACATCCAGGTGCGCAGATACCAGGCATATTCATCCCATCCCGTAAGTGCTCACTGTTAATTATTTCTGATCTCATGATTTTCTCACATTCATCTCTGGCTGCTCCATCCAAACTGTCACAATTATCTGTTTCTTCATAGTACCCATTTTCAATCATTTCATGATCCTGTTCCTCCTCTTCCTCTTCAAGAGGAGGGTTAATCATTTGTTTCCCTAAAGAGTTTTTCTGGGGACTAACAGTGTGGCTAAAATCAGCAGGACCTATATCGGAAATACTTGCGTTGTGTAGTGATCCAAAATAGTTCTCTACAAATCCTTGTTTAACCACATCAGTACTGCTCGTTGAAAAAATGTTAGCGATACCTGTTTGAGTTTCCCTTTCAGTATCGGGAAGTTTTTCAGTTGTTTGTGTTAGTATTGAAGGTTCAAGGTCCTTTTTTTCACTATTTTCCAGAGTACCTTCAACATTACTAGCAACAGAACCTGAAACAATACAGGGTTCTCCAAGATAAATAACCTCAGAGCTCGCTTTATTCCCAATTGGTGTACAGTTGTGACATATCTGGGGATCTTTACAAGAAGTGCTTATGTTCATGGATGCAGAGTCCGTACTTATCATGTTGCTTGCTATATCTTCATCAGAACTTGTGACCTGGAACTGATCTCTAATGCTGGGGAGTGAGGAATGTACAGATACCGGTTCCTCGGTCTCCCCTGAAAATACAACACTTTGTTCCTGCAAAACTACACTGGATTTCTGGTTGAATTTTGGCAAATCGATACTTCCCAGATCCAGCACAGTTTTGCTATCACTTAAGTGACATTCAGGCATCACAGATGTCTTGGAATTTTCATCAGCTGATAGCTCATCATCATCAGAGGGTAGTGAATTGATAGATGTCAAGGATGACTGTATTTCACTTACAGCACTGGTGCTTTCAGTGCAATGACTTTCTATTGTGTTCTTTAAGCTGGAATCAGGTTTCAGCAAAAACTGAGGAAATAGTTTTTCACTGTTGGAAGCACCATGTTCAAGAACAGTTTCAAAAACTGCCTCTGGATTGGGAAGCATTGCAAAAGAACTAGGTTCACTTTCTATGCCTGAATCGGAAAACCTAGAAGATGCAGAGGGGACACTAATGTCTGGTAGCTTAATTGTATCTCCACTTACAATAATATGAACTTCTTTTGTGCAAAGAGATGATTGGTTTTTAAGTCTTGCTAATGCATCTCCAATACCTGCTAATCTTAAATTTGTTTCTAGCCCAACCTCTTTTTCAAACATGGAATCCTGCTCTATTGGTTTCACCCCTTCACTTTCTGTAGGATGAAAGCCACTTATTTGCAAATCATCTGTAAACACCGCATCTTGCAAACTTGCTTTCTGTGAACCAATAATAACAGTTACTTTTTCGCCCTCATAAGGGTTCTTGTTACTTGGCTTGACCTCAATTGTTCTTGGTCCTGATG
The DNA here is from genome assembly GCF_902459505.1 of Geotrypetes seraphini. Classification (NCBI taxonomy): domain Eukaryota; kingdom Metazoa; phylum Chordata; class Amphibia; order Gymnophiona; family Dermophiidae; genus Geotrypetes; species Geotrypetes seraphini. Next base: position 54,554,986 of record NC_047086.1, read on the forward strand.
GTATAGTTATTTGATGGTCAAGGTAATCATCAGTTGTACCACTAGGTGGCAAGATATTAGCTACATGTGTCACCCCAGTGTCTGCCTGGAACATATGAGCCGTACCTGAAATTGTTAACTCTGGAAAAGTATTCAAGTTTCCAGCACTGCAAGTACCAAACTGACTGTGCTGGCCACTACCACCTTCTATGGATTCAGTTCTATCTGTATCAGATGGTAAAGATGGATGTTCTTTATGACTTGTTTGTCTGACATAAGTTTTATGATTTATTGAAATTCTCTCTATTGTTGGATCCAGCTCTTCATTTTGAGTGATAGGAGGCCTGCCATCAAAGGATTTAGAAATGTCCTCCGTGGCTGTGTTCTTTAAGCATTTATATCCCACCAAAATCACAGAATCTTTAGAGTTTTGTTTAACTATTTTTTTTGTGTTTTCAGCTTTCATTGTTTTCATGAGTTTATTAACCTTTGTTTTAGATTTATTTATATCCTCATTTTTTCCTTTAGGAGGCTTTGCCGCATTCTTTTCACACTCTGTATACCAAATACTATTTGATCCTGTAGATCTAATTTTGAACTCAGGGCTAGAAAATTCAGCTACGAGGCCCTCTTCAGTTTCCAACCTTTCTGGTTTATTAGATTCTGATCTCTCCAGATTCTGTATGCCAAACCAAGGGACATCCAAGTCTATTATAAAAAGAAAAAAAAAATATTTAGACAAAAGTACAGTGCAATATAAAAAGCAGTCTTAAAACTATCAAATTAAAATAAAGCTTTTTCTATAATTTTCCAGTCCCTATCAGAGCAAACCAATCTATCAGTGGTATATCTATTAAAGATTCATCTTTAAGCTTTCAATTTATGCCGATGATATACTCTTATATACCTCTCTGGATTTAATCTCTCACTTATTAACTTGTATCAATAAATTTTCGAACTTCTCTGGATTAATTGGAGTAAGTCAGCACTCCTCCCATTAACACATTGCATACAAAAACATCATATCTCGCAATACCTCTTTAAATGGGAATCTGAAAAGATCAAATAGCTGGACATATGGTATAGCTCCCTCCGTGGATAAAACACTTTCTTTGAATTCCAAATTTATTATTGAATTAACCACCTCTATCTTACAATCTTGGTCTCCTCTCTTTCTCTCCTGCTTTTGTTCTTTGATCACTGCAGTTTTTGCTTTTGTTCTTCGGGGAAGAGCCGAGGCCATTAAAATGGTTTTAGCACCCAAACTAAATTACATCTTCAGCATGATACCAATACCTTTCCCAGCGTCCTTATATAAAAAAGTGGACAGCCTTATTATTAAGTTTCTATGAAAAATAAAACCCCTAGGATAGCACATCACAAATTAAAACTGCCCAAAATTAGAGGTGGATTAAATTTGCCTGATTTTAAATGGTATCACCTAGCCTTTAGACTTGCTCAGTGTCTATCCTGGTATCAAAAATTTGACGACTGGAGTATTCCAACATGGTTGGCTTTTGAGAAACTGCTAATTTCTCCAGTACCTATACATTTAGTACCATTCATGGATAAACTTCCATATAATACATCTTTAAAAATCCTAAAATCTTCAGCTTCTAACGTCTATTTCTATGTTTCTATCCTTACATTCTACAAGTTTATAAATGATAGTTTTATAGAAGTGGATCATATTCCTTTACAGTATAATAGTGCCATTGATTCCCATCATATCTCTGGTCTTGAGGAGATTTGCAGATTAAAAAATATATGGGCTCTTTCTCAGTTAACCTTTCAAGGTAAACTTATGCCGATAAATGACTTGAAACGTATTTTGGATCACTCTGATTCTAATTTACAAAACTGGCAAGAGTTCTCAGAATCTCTTAACGACGTAATAACCCTATGGAGAGAGAGGGCACCTAATTTACATAACAATCTCTTTTAATGGGAAAAAAGAGAGCTTCCAAATTATATAAAATTATGCAAGAAGTGAGAAGCAAAGCGGTTATCCCCTTTGATGACCTCTGGGCAGAAGAATTGAATTTAATCCCTGATGAAATAAATTGGAACTCCTTCTGGTCTCTATCAGTTCAGCCCACCATGTCAGCGTCAAATTTGTCAATCTGCGTTTTTTGTTTTGCATAGGGCATATTTGACCCCTAATAAAATAGCCAAATTTAAACACTCAGTTTCATCAGGGAATTGATGGTCTTGTCATATACAGCCTGGCACTCTTATACATCTCCTTTATAAATGTCATAACGTACATTTGTTCTGATCAAGTGTATGGCCTAGAATTCTTTCTATACCTCATTTAGACATTGGTTTGCCTATCTCTTATAGGGCCATTATTTTGCACTCCTCGAACCCAGATATCTCAATTCCATCAAAGTTCTTTAAAATATTTCACACTATGATAGCTCTGGCTATCCATCACATTGCCTGCAATTGGAAAGACAATTCTAATCTCAGTTTTCATGAATGGTGGAATCATTTGTGTATAATTAGAAAATCTGAATAAATAATTGCTTTCAAACATAACATTATTGCTAGCTTTAATAAGAAATGGGCCCCACTAGACGATTTCTGTAGAAACATTTTGTAATCTCACTGGACTTCTCTATACTGTGGTACTTCGGTTTATGAGTGCACCGGTTTGCGAGTGTTTTGCAAGACGAGCAAAACATTCGCATAATCGGCGCCTCAGAAACCGAGCGTGCCTCGATTTGCGAACGGTGCCCCCTGCGATCCGGCACCCTCCTCCCCCCCCCGGTGATCCGGCACCCCCCCCCTGCAATCTGAAGTCCCCCAGACCCACCCAAACCCGCTTCTCACTGTCATCTGGGCCTCGGCACCGGCATGTCCTGTGCGTTGGTGCCGGTGCCCGAAGATCGGCCTCCTCTTCTTGCTGGGCCTTGAGCATCTGAACTCGCAGGCCTTGAGCATGCGCAGATGCTCAAGGACAAGCAAGAAGAGGAGGCCGATCTTCGGACACCAGCACCAACGCACAGGACATGCTGGTACCGGTGCCGAGGCCCAGATGACAGTAAGAAGCGGGTTCGGATGGGTCTGGGGGTGCCGAATCACAGGGGGGGGGTGCCGGATCACGGGAGGGGGGAGGGTGCCGTATTGCAGGGGGGGCCTTCCGGGGGAGCAATGCCGGTTCTTATGGGGATGGGGGGGAGATAGAGCAGCGCCGCTGGCCTCGGGGGTTGGGAACGTATCAAAGCGAGTTTCCACTATTTCCTATGAGGAAACTCGCTTTGATATATGAGTATTTTGGTTTACGAGCATGCTTCTGGAACGAATTATGCTCGTAAACCAAGGTACCACTGTATCTGAAAAGATTATCTGCAGCTCTTGTGCATTTTGTTTTATGTTTAATTTGCCTAATTTGTTTTAGGTTATTTCCTCTATTCTGATGTTTTCAATATAATAGTGTATTATTGTCTGTAATTAATTTACACTTCTCCCTCCGGATTCGCGGGGGATAGGGGCAGAGCCGGACCGCGAATGGTGAAATACCGCGAATATCTTCTAGTCCGGCTCTGACCCACCCCCGCCTGCCTCTTGCCTTCCCCCCGGCATCCCGGCCTTACCTGGTGGTTTAGCGGGCTTTTGGGGCAGGAGCGATCTTCCTACGCACCTGCCCCGTGCAGATCGCCAATAGGAAATAGCTGCCGTGAGTTCCCGTAGTCTCTCGAGACTATGACGGGTACTCCCCACAGCCATTTCCTACTGGCGATCTACATGGGGCAGGAGTGTAGGAAGATCGCTCTTGCCCCGAAAGCCCGCTAGACCACCAGGTCAGGCCGGGACGCCGGGGGGAAGGCTAAATGTGGGGTTTTTTTTTCTTTTTTTCCCCCTCCCCCCAAAATCACGAATATGTGAAATCGCGATTGCCGAAACCGCGAATGGGGAGGGGGAAGTGTATGTTGCTAGTTTTATTTCTATTTACTTGGTAAAATTAATAAAAAAATATTTGAGAAAAAAAATGTTATTCATTATGAAATACATTAACTTAATAATTTACATGCTGGAGCATAAAACAAAACAAATGTCATCTGGACCCCCCTCCCCATCATAATTCAACTGCCACAGACTCATTCATACCTGTTATTTCATCTCAACCACCCCATCAATCCAATCAAAAAAAGACTAATTTCAACTATCTTGGATTGGAGGAATAGGTAGTCTGATTCCTATCTAATATCCAGCAGAAGGAAGCCACTAAATTTCAGGCCCACTGCTGAATAAATAATACTTCTGTAGTCAACCAGGCAAATATCTTGCATTGACTGAACTTCCAAACAGGAATACTAGTTAGAACTCAATTTCTGCTTAGGCACAAATTATAAGCAGACTTTCCTAAATAAGTACTTAGGATCACTGGTCTACTAAATTTGCAAAAAATAACAAATTAGCAATTTATATTTGCCCCAAAACACAAATGAAACCATTTTAGCTCCTACAGCAAGGCAAAAGCTTATTCTCTTCCTCACCTATCCTCAGTGATATTTCACATTTGCTGATGCTTGCAAATAAGTCTTAAAGGATTTCCCATACTGCAGCCACCACATTGCATAGTCAAAACCATAGTCATGAAATGAATCACTGATTTACAGACTTCAGGCTCCAAGAGAGGCCAAAGATTATTCATTATTCTTAACTTCAGCAATGCAAGATCTAGGTCTAACTGAAATATGTTGTTCTAGTGTCCAGGTGGTATCTAAACTCACAAACCACAAATATGATCCATCTAAAACATTATCACACCCTCGCTTTAGGTGCCACTGACAGAGATAATCCATTCCACTGACAGAGTGCTATTCACAGAATCAACAGATTAGGTTCTTACCTCAATAATCTGGATTGTTAGGATACACAGGAGCTGTACTTGAGCTTTTGATTCTTACTTCCCGTGAAACCGCAGAAAGTTATTACTTTAAGAACTTGAAACGCCTCCCCTTCTGCAATGGAGGGAAAACAGCAGCCTCCTCAGTTGGTACCAAAGCAATCAAACTCCACTGAAACATAAGAAAGGAGAAAGAGAGGCATGGAGAACTCCCCTGCAACAAACACATTCTGTTCTGCGCTGAAACTTAGGAAACAGAATAATGATTAAGAAACAATAAACAAGTAAACAGTAAACAATAAATCACGCACATGAGTAACTAAGAGCCAATCTGTTAAGTTTAACAAGTAGGGGCAACAGGACTCTCTCAAAAGGAAAGAGAAAAAGAAATCCCCTGTTCCTGTTAACACATTTTTTACATAATCTTAGATACAGCAGTAGAGGTCCCAAGATGGACACCGGCAATGTCTGAGGCAGGAATCAGGCAAATCACAAAAAATCTGCACAGTGAGGGTAGTACGGACTCCTGTGTTTCCTAATAGAAAACAGATTATTGAGGTAAGAACCTAATCTGTTGTTCTGTTGCGGATACACAGGAGTCTGTACTCCAGCTGATGAACCAAAGCAGTGCCATAAATCTGGTGGGGGGTGGGGAAGGGGGGGAGACAAATGAGCCTGTCTACAGAACGAGGATCCAAAGGCGGCATCCTCTCAAGCCAACGCATCCACTCTGTGGAACTTTGTAAAGGTGTGAAGAGTAGCCCAAATAGCTGCACTACAGATTTCATCAGGCAAAACAGCCTGAGACTCTGCCCAGGAGATTGCTACACTTCTCATGGAATGTGCGCAGGAGAAATAGGCGGCTGTTTCTCGCAGGAATGTAGGAAGATGAAATTGCCACGTGGATCCAACTGGCAATGGAAGCTTTAGAAGTTGACCTGCTCCGTCTCGAGTGACTGACTGGTCAGCACAAAAAGATGATCAGAAAGCATGGAGTCAGGAAGATAAGCAGGGCCCTGTGCACATCCAGTTTGTCCCATTTGGCAGAACCTGCAGGCTAAAAGGCAGGCAAACAAAGTTCCTGCTTGACATTGAAGGCGGAAACCACATTTGGAAAAAAGGAAGGAACTGTGCGCAGGGAGACACCCAATTCCATGAAATGGAGAAACGGCTCCATGCAGGAGACGGCCTGCAATTATGAGATCCTTCTCACCAAGACTATGGCAACCAAAAATACTGTCTTAACCGTAAGGTCTAGCAAGGAAGCCTTTGAAAGAGGCTTGAACGGAGCAAGGGCCAGGCCCTTCAAGACCACATTGAGGTCCCAAAATGAGAATGGTCTGCACAATGGAGGGTCTCAGCCTGAGAGCCCCTCTCAAAACTGAGTGACGTCTGGATGAGAAGCCAAAGACATAAAGCCACTCCGAGTTCGAAAGCACAAGATACCAGCTATCTGCATTTTGAGGAACAAAACAACAAGGCCCTTTTTGAGACCGGCTTGCAGGAAACCAAGGTTCACTGGAACAGGAGCTCTCTCCGGTTCTACCTGCTCCTTGGCACACCATAACTGGAAGGTCCTACAGGTCTTAGCATAAGCTGCAACCGTCGCAAGCTTCTTAATCCCAAGGAGAGTCATAACCACAAACCTCAAATAGCCCTTCTGAATCAAGGCCACGTGCTCAAGAGCCATACCGTAAGACCAAAGTATTCCTGATTCTCCACTGGAACTGAGCCTTGATTGAGGAACCCCAGATGAAAAGTTTCAGGAATCTGCCTCTTTGCAGGCGCACCAAATCTGCATACCAATGTCTTCGGGGCCAGTCCAGAACCACCAAGATCACAAGAACCTGATGGGTTGCTATCCTCTGGATGATCTGCCCACTATAGCACACGGTGGAAATAGAGAAGCAGATCTGTGGGCCAAGACTGGATCCGGGCATCCAGCCCTGTGCTTCCCTGCTCAACTCTGCCATGGTAGAAGTGGATTACCTTCACATTCATGGCTGTGGCCATGAGATCCATATCCTAAGAGCCCCAAATCTGAACTATGAGGGAAAACATCTTCAGGGACAGTGAATACTCTCTGGAATCCAGAGTCTGCTGGCTGAGAAAGACAGCTTGGATGTTCGCTACTCCTGCCATTTGGGACGCTGAGAAGGCCTGCAAGTGAAGTTCCGCCCAAAGAAACATCTGTGCTTCCAAGTGAAGGGAAGCCCATCTAGTGTCTGTTCACGTGACACCATGGTGACATTGTTTGAAAACACCCTGAATGTCTTTCCTGTCAGAAAAGACTGTAACTGTAGCAAGGTCAACCAAATGGCTCTCAATTTCAGACAACTGATGGACCATTTGCTCTGCGATGGGGACAACTTACCCTGGAGAGGGCGACCGCAGCAGAGGGCCTCCCAGTCGCTGGAGCTACCAACAAAACCTACGCTTCACTTTTGCCGTGCAGGAGAGCTTCATCTGCAGGGAGTGACATTGTGGAGACCATCTGGCCAGAAAGGAGTACTCGAGAGGGTGGAATATAAGCTCTCACCCAGGGCACCACTTCCAAGAAGGCCGCCATTGAGCCCAGCACTTGCAGATAATGCCAGGCTGTGGGGCTCGGAAGAGCTAAGATTGCTAGGATTTGCTTCCTGAGCTTCTGTTTGCATGGCTCGCGAAGATAGACACAGCCCTGTGCCTTCAGCTGGGCAAACAGTTGCTTGAAGTCCGGAGCCATAGGATACAGCTGATACATAGATTTGGCCACCTTAAAAGAGCCTTCTGATGCCTCCAATTGGTCAGTGACCAAGGAAGTAAGATCTGGATGAGCAGGAAAAAAAGTTTGTCTGTGCATTAGTGTCACACATGGCGGAGGGCTTCAATTTAGACAGGGTATCAGAAATGACATGGGAAACTGAAGCTGACCTGAAAAGGCGACACATGGAGGGATCATTACTATGATCCGTTGCTGCTCCTGCCTCCTGGGTATTGGACCCTGTCAGGAATCCCAAATCACCCACCATCATAGGAGAGTCTTGTGAAAATAAAGGCATGGAAAGGAACTTCCAATCATCCCAGTCCTGCTAAGAAGAGATGTGATGGGGGGCCACATGATGCTAGAGACCTGAAAGGACGTGCCTTTCTGAAGCTCCGGGCTGCTCCTCTTTAGAAACTCTTTTTGAACCCCAGAATCGTTTCCGTTGCCACCATCTTTTACATCTTTGGATAGTGCACGGTGCGGAGCAGTGGTCCAAGAAAGTTTGGGGGCCATTTCACCTGTTATGTCTGCCAAACCTCAGCACAGAGTCAAAGATAAGCAGAAGGTGACAGATCCTAAAATGGTGGAACCGTACGAGGTGCTTAAGTTTACTTTACAAGAGGCAGTGGTGCAGGAACTCATGCACTTACTAACTTTGGTTATGGAGGACAAATTAACTAAAATCCAGTCCTTTATGGAGGGCATTAAAGAAAGTCTGGATTCCCAGGTGGGCCGTTTGCAGGGTATGGAAGACTGCTTAGTCCAGCAGGAGGAATGTATCAATAACTTCGAAGAACGGATACGGACCCTTGAATCCTCTAACACATTTCTGCAAGAACGTGTCGATGATCATGAGAATAGGGGACTTAGGAATAACTTACACTTCATCGGGATCCCTACTTCTATCAGGGATGTGGATCTTCATTTGTGTTTGGAGAGCTGGCTGCCCACTGCTTTGGATCTCCAGGCTTCTATGTCTCCGGTGATTATTGAATGGGAGCATCGGGTAGGCATTCGAAGTGAGGACGAACAACGCCCATGCCCAGTACTTGCGAGGTTCCTCAATTACGCCGTAAAAGAACAGATCCTCTTTCTATCTCGTAAAGGGAAGGAATTAAGTTTTGAGGGACATAAAATTCTGATATTTTCAAGATATTTCTTCACAAGTGGCGTATAAAAGGCACATTATGGCTCCACATTGCAACAAGCTTTTCAAACGCAATATTCACGTAGCGCTTCTGTATCCAGCACGTGCCTGCATCTTTTATAACAATAAGGTTTCCTACTTGGATACCCCACAAGCTATGGAGCAGTTTACGGTATTAAGCTGCTTTCTCCAATTCTGGAACCTAACAGAGATGCAGCGTGTCAGTTGTGAGTTGCTGTTTCCTGAAGTTTCTCTTGCTGTACTGGCGGGGGACCTAAACATGTAGAGTAATTAGCTACTGGGGTACACTGTACTGTATATCTGACTCGTGGCTTTTCTTGAACATACTGTTGTGGGCAGGTACTGTCATTTTTAAATTTCATTTTATTTTTCCTTTTGCTAACCCAGCACGTGGAATTTTTTTATCTGGTCCTGACTGCTGCAGCTCTGGAGGGACATTAGGAGCTACTGTTTTTACCCAGTACTGGGTTTGTGGAAGGCACACATCAACAGCCTGTCCCTATTGACAGGAGGATTTTTGGTCTTGACTAGTGTGCTTATGCGGCGAGGTCCGCTGTGTGTTGTTTTTTTTTGTTTTTTTTTTTGGGGGGGGGGTGCCATATACCTTGTTTGGAGCCATTGCTCTGCTATCTTTGTTTGTACTGCACAGGGTACCCCGAACTGGCACGTATTGCTCAAATTAATTAATTAATTAATTTTATTTTGCTATTCTGTGCCTGGCTTTCTAACTGCCAGCTGCTGCACCCTATGAGCCTTTGGTTGGGACTGCTCTGCTCGTGGCGGGCATGACTGGCTCACAAAGCATTTTTGTTCTATTCTCTGAAACCTTATATTATCATTATGTCGGGTTCTCTGTTACTCTGCGTTTTAATTATTCTGCTCTGTTCGTTGATATTTATTTTCTGATATTGCATGTTTTGTTGATTTGGTGTAGATATGCATGCTTATACCGATACACTGCTGAGGGAGTTCATTGCACCTTATTTCTCATGTTTTTCTTCTTGGTATGGGGATGGCCTGGAGCTGCTGTATCTGAGCTATTATAACAAGACAGGGTAGACTGTACAGTCTGGGGGGAGGGCTAGGAGGGAAGGGGGAAGTAGAGGGGTTGGAAGGATGATTGGGGGGTATGCATGGGTGTTTGAATGTTTGTGCTATGCTTGGGATACTGCTGTATTGGCAAAGGGTGACTGTGTGGATCCAGTGGTTGACAGGAGTCCAATTTTGCTATGGAGTCAGACGGAGGGGGGATTTAGCTGGGACATTCCCTCTTTCCTGGTATTTCTTGTACTGCAAACTTCTCTGGATTTTTGTTTTCTTAGCATATCCCTATGGCTAATTGGAACATCAGATCTCTCAATTTTGATGGTATCCACTCCCCTATAAAGAGAACTAAAATTCTGGCCTATTTGAAAAAGGAGAGGAATGATATAGTGTTTCTTCAAGAAACTCACTTGAACGTCATGGAACATCTCAAGCTTAGGAGGGACTGGGTGGGACAAGTGAGTTTTGTAGCTTATTCTCCCAGGAAGAGAGGGGTAGCCATAAAAACATTCCTTTCTGCATTCATAAAGAAATTAAGGATCCAGAGGGCAAATACCTTTTTTAAATAAGGGAGCTATGGGGACAGTACATAGTGTTGGGTAATGTCTGTGCTCCAAACACCTATTCACACGATTTATTTTGCTCTCTGCTGGGGATTTTAGCTCCCTATTAGTCCCATGTGCTGATTATTGGGGTGATTTCAACATTGTTGCTCACCCTTTAAAGGTTGTAGGCCTGCTAAATCACCCGCTAAAGGCCACTATGATAAAGGCATTTTGTCTTGCTACAAGAGCTGTTAGATACATGGCACACACTCCACCCGGACGATCTTGATTTTTCCTTTTAGTCACATCCTCACAATATTTACACCAGAATTGATTATGTACTCATTTCGGAGGCCTTGTTCTTGAGACTGATGTCAGCCTTAGCATTTTCGGTTGGCCTAACCAATGTCAGCAAAGGCATATGGGAGATCATATCATTCATGTCTGACCTTAGGGAATGTCATTAAAAACAGCCTTAGCCAGCCTAAATTAAATCAGTGCTTAAAGGTAACAAGGGAACTTGCAGTGAAGAAGTGCTAAGATGTGCTCAGATGTGTTAGTGTCTGGGGCTTAAGATGGACAGCTTAAGATATACAAAACGTCCAGGTGCACAGATAGCTAAGATTAATCAGAAACCATTGTCAGAGGCATACTGGAAATTACATTTGACTCCAGTCTGTAAGGGACAGGTTCTCCCTCTATTCCTCTCCAGTCTCTCACACTTCATTCTATTCCTCTCCAGTCTCTCACACTTCACTTTCCTTATCAATGAAACTAACCATTGTTTCAAACAATTTACAAAAGATAGGGGTACTTAACTTCAATAGATTCTATTTTTTAGAATAAGACTCCATCTATAAAAGCCCCCTCTCTACATCACCCCCCTCCCCTCTTGCCCTCTCTGCAACATTGCTCTCTCTGGAACCCGAAGCTTGGAACATCACCCTCCCCACCCCCCTTTTTTCTCTCTACCTCTTTCTCTTTGTCCTCAGAACACCTATTCAGGAAAACTGTCTTTTCTCTCCCATTTACAAGAGCACAGAAGCAGTCTCTGTATTTGTAAAACTTATTTCTATAACTGTAATGCTTAATTGTAATCTTTATGAATCTTGCTTTTCTGTAATATTAAGCTTATTTCGATATGGTATCCTGGAAACATCTATTCTGGGCCAATATGGTATCTCGGGGGACTTTGTCAATTGGGTGGCTACATTGTATCACAATCTTACTTCGCAGCTGTTGGTGAACGGAGGCCTCTTTGCACCATTCTCTTTGGGACGGGGCATAAGAGAAGGTTGCCCTTTATCTCCTCTGCTATTGAGTCTTTAGCTATACGTATATGTCAGGATCTGCGTTTGCAGGATTTGGGTACTGGTGATCATGAGTTTAGAATTAGCATGTTTTCAGATGATATGCTTTTATATGTGTGGCATGCTGTTCAGAATCTCCCCTATTTGATGCCTATAATAACCTCTTATGGACTGTTCTCTGGGTTGAAAAATCAATTTCAATTAAACTGAAGCCCTTCTGCTATATGAATCGCCTACAGATCCTTGGTATGAAAAATTTGATGAGGGTATAGCTCCCAGGAAGTAAAAATATCTTGGTATTATTTTATATAGTGACCCACAGCAGCTCTATGAGGCTAATATATTGACGGCTATCGGCCGGGTTAACTCTCTCTGTCATAAATGGCATTCCCTTCCTTTATCCCTGATGGGGAGGAGCAGCATTGGTTAAAATGGTCTTGTTTCCCAAACTTTTATATGCTATCCAGACACTACCTATGTGGATCACCAAGGCAGATGAACGTCACTATAATTTCATTATTCGGACATTTATCTGGAAAGCCAAGAAAGCCTGTATTAGTTTTCAAAAAATTATCTCATATTAACATCCAAGGAGCACTGGGTCTGTCAGACATATGTATCTACAATGCTGCCTCCTTGTTTCGTTGGATCCATGAACATTTGATCCCACAGGAGATACTCTCCACCCAGCCTTTTGGCCACCTGTTGTTTACCTCTCTCCTTTACATCGTTTCTACATAGTCTCCAGGGGCTCACTATACCATTGAGATATCCCACACTGGTATTTCTTCTCTCGTTTAGGAGGGCCTGGGCTTAGTGGAAGGGACTCCAACAAATTGCCACACACTTCTCCCTTCTTGTCATTGATTCATAATCCTTGTTCTGAACCGGGGTTTCCTAGCTTGCCAGTGTTGAGGGGTTGGGACAAATGAGATGTCACACTCGGGGATTTGCTGCAATTGGGAGGCGGACAATTCCCATCCTTTTCTCAGGTCAGCACATAATGGGTGCTTCCTTTGTCTCAGATTTATCTATATTTACAGATTAAACACTATTACACCTCTTTGACTTTCAAATACACCATCAGCTGGGAATCTGGCCCTCTGGATGGGGAGTATTGAGATAAGGCAGCAAATTTCTGCATCTCAATGGCCACGAATTTAGTCTTGGAGAATGAAATGTACAATGTCAGCATCTATGAGGCAAACTTGGTTCTTTTTGTTGCATAGAGCTTTTTGGACCCCAGTTCGTTTGCAAAAGTTAGATAGATCTAAGTCTAATAAATGCTGGCATTGTAATCTGGAAGTAGGGACATTGGATCATTTACTTTTTTACTGTCCATGTATTAAATTATTTTGGAATTCAATTTAGACTCAGGTTAACCGTTTACTTGAAAATCATGTTGCTTTGTCTTATGATACTATTCTGTTTGGCATGGCTATGAGGAAAAAAGTCAAATTTCATCTTATAATAACAAACTTCTATTAATAATGACAGGGGTGGCAATTCAGCATATTACGGCTAATTGGAAAAATTATACAAATCTTAATTATTCTTTTTGGTGGAATTCACTTTGTCACATTTTTAAAATGGAAAGAGCAATTGCTGTACAGAAAGGTAATTATAACAACTTTATAAAGATCTGGGGGCCATTAGAGAATTATTGTAATGAATGAACATCGTTTTCCTTTCTGATGGATACATGCATTTTATTGGGGGGAGGGGGGAAATTGGCTGATTAATATTTTTATTTAATGATTGGATTTCTGTATGTATTATGAAAATTTTCATTGAAGAATTGTTGGGTGGGGGGAAAGGGTTATAATTTATACTTTAATGGATTATATGTATAAGAATGTCAAATGCTGTATATTTTTTTAGTAATGTAATGTTTTAATATTAATCACTTGTTTGTCAGTTTTAAAATGAATAAAGAATTTAGATGCATCACTCCATGATATACAGCCTTTCTTTCAAAATGTTTATATGTTTATTAAAGCTGTTAATTTTCAGGAAACCCAATTTAAACTGTTACATAGAGCTTATCTGACTAGATCTAGGGGTTGTGTTATGGGATTGTGGTCTGATAATACTTGTGTCAAGTGCCAACTCCTTCTGGGGACCTTCCTCCATTCCTTTTTTTTAGTGTGAGGCACTTTCTTTCTGGGAACCAGTGCATAGCTGTTTGGATACCACGTTCCAATGTTATATGGACTGGAACCCTCTGGCGTTATTGTTGGGAGATGTGCAAGATCTGTCTCAGCAGGGCCTCCCAGTCTCATCACAGAAATTTGTACTGTATGCCACCTTGCTGGGGAAGAAGCTCATTCTACAGCACTGGGCTTCTGCGGAGGCACCTTCCTTCCAATTGTGGATAGCTTGGATGAAAACTCAGGCACGATTTGAGCTGCAGACTTACTCTACTAAGTTCAAGAAGGAGTGGAAGGACTATTGTGCACTGTGGAAGGATCACATTACCCCCTATTATCAAAAACTTCATTGGCTGCCCCTGGAGGCAAGAGTTCTGTTCAAATTTGCCTGTCTTTGTTTCAAATTTATTCTTGGTTTGGCCCTTATGTACTTGCTCTCTCATTTCAACTTGGATTGTTCTATTAGGCCTACACACAGAGTCCACATGTTTATCCATCCATCCATCGATAAAGGCCTGCCAATATAAAAGATACGGTTCATAGTCTAAAGCGCGCGAGGACAAAGGCACGCCGACAACCGAGAACGGACAACTGAGCACAGAACTTCATTGCACAGAAGAAAAACTGTATTTTAAAGGGCTCCGACGGGGGGTGTTGGTGGGGAACCCCCCCACTTTACTTAATAAAGATCGCGCTGGCGTTGTGGGGGGTTTAGGGGGTTGTAACCCCCCTCATTATACTGGAAACTTAGCTTTTTCCCTATTTTTTAGGGAAAAAGTTAAGTTTTCAGTATAATGTGGGGGGTTACAACCCCCTAAACCCCCCCAACATGGCAGCGTGATCCCTATTAAGTAGAGTGGGGGGTTCCCCCCACACCACCCCCATCAGAGCCCTTTAAAATACAGGTTTTCTTCAGCGCGATTAAGCCCTGCGCTCAGTTGTCCGTGCTCGGTTGTCGGCGCGCCTTTGTCCTCGTGCGCTTTTGACCCGTCACCAAAAGATACTTGGACAGAACACTCGCTTTCCAAGCAGGTCATCTGAACAATTGGCTTGGTAACATTATTATGTACTCCTCATCCTATCTAAATTTTAGAAACTAGTAAAAACAAACTTGCACAACAAATTTGTAATCTAAGAACTCTTAAAGCCCTTTCTCTTTATACTCTAACTGATTTATAACCAAAAACTCTCAAGCCTTCTTAGTACTCTGCTTACATGTATTTGACAACTTTACAGTGTGCCTATTTTCGCTGATCATGTGTTGATTGTTCCAGCTCCTCTTATCTCTGTATCCTGCTTACATGTATTCAATGACTTTTCATTGTGCCTATCATCGCTGATTATCCATCTCTTCTTATTGTAAACCACCTCGAACTATTATGGCTTTGGCGGTATATAAGAATAAAATTATTATTATTTTTGTTTTTACAGTGGGCCATAGTATGTGCTTTTGCTTCTGGCATGTACATTGTTTCCTGTGCGTAGTTGCGAGTGTTGTGTGCCTGGGGGAGGGGGGGGAGAAGAGTGTGTGGTAGGTGTGGTATGCGTGAGGGTATGCCTGTAGGGATGTTCGCTGGTTTCGGGGGATTCTAGTGCTGGGATGTTCTTCCCAGGGGTTTTTTTTTTTCAAAAACTAGGCATTTGCATACTACTTTCTGATCATGTTTCTTGTTTGATCTATGATATAATGTTTGGGGTTCATTCTGCGACATTTTGTTGTTTTGCCTGTTGCATTCTGCTGTATTCAGTGGTTGCATTTTGCCTTAATAAACACGATATTACAAAAAAATTAAAAAAGAAGAGATGTGATAAGAATCTATGAAATACTGAGATGAGTGGACTGGGTAGATATGAATCACATTTACTCTTTCCAAAAATACTAAAGGGCACGCAACAGAGCTACCAAATTTAAAACAAACCAGAGAAAATGTTTCTTCACAACATGTAATTAAACTCTGGAATTAGCTGTCAGAGAATGTGATAAAAGAAGTTAGCCTAGTAGGGTTTAAAAAAGGTTTCAATATTTTTCTAAAAGAAAAGTCCAAAAGCCATTATTAAGATGGACTTGGGAAAATCCACTGTTTATTTCTAGGATAAGCAGCATAAAATCTACTTTACTCTTTTGGGAGGCACTTGTGACATAGATTGTCCACTGTTGGAAACAGGATACTGGGTTTGATGGACTTTTGGTTTGTCTCAGTATGGCAATGCTTATGTTCTAAAAATGAAAGCAAATTAGCACTAGCCTCAATATTCTCTCTTTTTCTAGTCAAGTTTGTTTATTTAAAAAAAAAAAAACCCACACACACTACAAAACCCTGAAATTCCCTTTGGGAATTTTCAGAAGATGCAATCAATCCAGAATAAAACTCCTGTTAAAACTTTCAGTACCCTTCTGACATTTCATGGTTTAATTTTTCCTCAATTACCTTTACCCTCAATACTGCAGATTTTTTAGTGTCTCCAAGTACCCTACTACCTTATGTTCATCATATAGCTCACCTGAAAACAAGGGGATCGTCCTATTTTCCTTTACAAATTTGCTCTTCATTGTGGTCACTCCCTCTACTATTTTTGTCTCCTGGTACCACCAAAGAGCTCAATGGAAGCTCCAAAGCATTTTCTGACAATTTTTCAAAAACAGTTCTATATCAGTTTTGATATGTCTTTCTGAAAATACTGATATTTTTTTGTACTCTGCCTTGAAAGCCTGTCTCTAAGTAGATAATCAAATTTAATAGAAACCTGAACAGGAAGTGTGAGTATTGCATGGTCAGACCGTGGAATAATCCACAAATTTTGCTTATGTAAATTTCCCACCAATTTGGCCTTCTAGAAGCCAATAATTAAATCCAATCTATGCTCATTAACATGTGCAAAATCATCTTTTAAAGCATGAAATCCCAAAATATCTAAAACAGAAGACAAAATACTGAGTCAGAAGGGCAAGATTTTCACTATGAGGATTCTAAATTTGCCCAAGATGATCAGGGAATTACCCAGCAAGATAAACTCCCCATATTCTGATCTTTGCCCAGCCTTCCAGTAAATCAAGTACAGGATGATCACCGAGTTTATACTGATTAAACTTCATATATAAAAAATTATATTACAAATTCTATATAAATATACTGATATTATACTGTAGTTTTCACATTAGTAGATGCACTCCACTATACAAATGTATTAAGAACTTTACAGCCGTGCTTACCTTCAGTAACAGAGTCCAAATATCTATCTTCAAAAATAATAGGCAGTGAGGTGAAATCTCCATCTAGTTCACTACATTCAATAGGCAGAGGTGGGAGAGAACTGAAATAAGTAGAATTTTTGATAGCGGTAGACATCTGTAGATGGCTCTGAGCACTGTGAGGGAACATATACAAATTATTTTAAGCGTAATATATTGGAATAAAATAAACTTAATGCTAATACTTCTTTTCATTTTAGATTATTGTCTCAGGAGGTGTCTGGCTCTTATATGAGGAGGAAAGGCCTAGGCCTGACCCCAGCAAGACCAATTTAGAATCAGCCAGTCACCCTGAACCATAACTAATATTAGCTTGCTGTGTGGAAATGGGGGAAGGTGGTTGTGGTGGTTCCTGGGTAGAGGCCTAAGCTGGTTCTCATTCTAGAGACAGAATTTTCTCTGCACAGTCCATGCCTGATGAACCAGCTACAGAGGTGGAGGTCAAAAGTCTAACATATCAACTTTGCTTGCAGGTGACTCCTTGCTCCTCCATTCTCACTGGCTTTTTCATAAAGAGCAGTACCTCTGCAGCACCTGATTAGATTGTGCAAACTAAACAGACATGACTATTGGTGGTTGCAAAGGAAAACAAAAATAAACCTGCTCCTGTAATATAAAATTTGTTACAGATAGTGAAAACACATCCATACGTCCCTATTGCCACTTATCCAAACTAAACTGCACCTCAGCAACTGTCCAACAAATTACCCAATGAGATTAAAGTTTTCAAGTTAGATTCCATGCATTTTAATGTTTTCCACTTTAAGCTACTCACTGAAGCTCTTGATATGCCAGGGCTGCCTGCCTGGGGTGCTCGAGGCAAAAAAACGCTTCTGAAAATCTGCGCACCTGAAAGATACCAAGTATTATTAATTTTTTTTTTTTTTTTACCTTCTATTTCACTTAAAACCTAAGCGGATTACAATAAAACATACATAAATTCTCTCAATAAGACATCAATATATCACAAATTTTAAATCATCACAGAATTACAATCTTTCTCAAATAATCTGCTATATAAATCTGCTGAAATAGTCATCCACTCTAATGAAATGCCTTAACAAACAAATTAGTTTTTAACAATGCTTTAGATTTCGGATTTTTGAATAATCTTAATGAGCCTAATAAGGCATTCCATAACTGTGGACCAGCCACTAAAATTGTTTTTGCCCACGTTTTCATATAATTTATCACATGCACATGCTCAAGAGATAACCTCATTGTGAACGCAAAGAGCAAGATAGCAAATACTTCTTCAAAACTTGCATCAAATATTAGGGTGCTATGCAATAAATCGTGATGTATAATTGTCAAGATTTTATACTCATTTTGAAAAGTAACTGGCAAACAGTGTAATTGTTTTAACACCGGGGAAATATGTTGGTACCAAGATACCCCAGTGATCATTCTTGCTGCCATATTTTGCACTATTTGCAGAGCCCTAATAACATCGCATTGCAAAAATCTAATTTTGTAATTACCAGGCTCTGCATCACTGTCTGAAAATCAGCTACTGACAACATCAATTTTACCCTAGAGAGCACATGCAATTATATGAATGCTCCACTCTCTTAACAACCTACAAAATATGTTCCTGCATTGTGAGTCAAGCATCTGAATAGACCCCCAGCAACCTCATATGTGGAAGAATAGACAATTTTACATTTTGCAACTGTTCGTTGCCCCCAATAAACATGACTTCTGTTTTCTGTAAGTTTAACACCAAACTATTTTCACTCATCCAGTTCTCAAACTTCATCAATCTGACAATTTTTTTAACTA
The DNA here is from genome assembly GCF_902459505.1 of Geotrypetes seraphini. Classification (NCBI taxonomy): domain Eukaryota; kingdom Metazoa; phylum Chordata; class Amphibia; order Gymnophiona; family Dermophiidae; genus Geotrypetes; species Geotrypetes seraphini. Next base: position 54,573,815 of record NC_047086.1, read on the forward strand.
CATACTCAATCCCCAAATGCACTGGAAAAAAGAAACAGATGTATATCCACATAAATTCGGTAGTATACAAGTCATCCAATACCCCCCCCCCCACACACAATAACGCAATATACACATAAGAACATAAGAAGTGCCATCTCCGGAACAGACCCTAGGTCCATCAAGTCCGGCGATCCACCCACGCGGAGGCCCCGCCAGGTGTACCCTGGCATAGTATTAGTCCCCATATCACTCTAAGCTTCTCATAAGAGATGCGCATCTAGCTTACCCTTACCTGTGTCACCTTAAGCCACTCATAATAGGACGGATAAGGCGGACCCCCCTATGGCACTCCTTTTTTTACTGGCATCACAGAATTTACGGTCAGTAAAGAATGGAACCATTTAAAATTATACCTCCTACACCTTCCAATACTTATGCATTAAAAAACTTAAATCTACTGTGGCAGAGGCCGCTGACACATCCAATGACATCATACAAAATGTTCTTCCCATGTCTAAACCTCACCAAAGTATATCCAAGGTAGATAAGTGTCTCAACCTCATGCCCTTTTCTAAACCCATACTGATGTTTATCTAACCCAGTGTCTCTTAAACTTTCTCGAGCCGGGGCACACTAAAGTTAGTGGCCATGGCTTGAGGCACTCAGAAGTGCGCGGATGTTGCCATGATGACATCACGTATATGCGTGACATCATCTCATCGACGTCCGCGTATGTGCAGAAGCCCTCTTCTAACTCTCCTAACATCACTCGCTAAATAATTTTGGAAACCACTAGCATCATTGCGATTGGTCTATAATTATCCAAATTTCCTGTATCCTGTATCTTTTTTTTATAATTCTTTATTCATTTTTGCATGTTACAACAAGTGTAGCAGTTAAACTCATATGAACTTAAAGATACACACTTGATTAACTCTCATATATGCATTAAGTATAACATTTCATTACAAATTAATATTCTGTAATATTTTAAATATTATGTAAGAAATCTAATATATAAATTATTCTTATTGAATAGAATAACCTCCCCTCCCTCCCTACTCAATAATACATAGAAGTATCCTGTATCTTATGAGAACAAAAAGAGGCTGTTAAGGTACTGAGGAGGGGAGTTGTGTGGATTTGAACCCATAACCTGTGGAAGATGGAAGTAAAGCACAATCAAAACAAACAAAGAAAAAACTGCAGACAAGAGTACAAGATACAGGGTGGGTTTATTTGAACAAATATATTGCGGTTATTGTCACCACCTTTATACAAACCAGGGGATCCGGCACAGTCCCTGTTTCAGTTAACAAGCCTTCATCAGGGGTCCCAAATTTGTAAAGGTATCAAATCAAACTGCAACAAAAATAAACGTGAGACTGTGTGACACCTAAAAAAATTGCCGAGAAAGTTTCTCCGTAGAAAAATCTCTGTGGAGCAATGTCAAAGGTGGTGACATTAACCGCAATATATTTGCTCAAATAAACCCAGCCTGCATCTTGTACTCGTCTGAAGTTTTTTCTTTCTTTGCTTTGCTTAAGGAATAAATTATTAAACTTCATTTTCCATTATTATGAAAGAGGAGTCCTCTTTACCCCCCAAAAGTAGAAGGTTTAGTATGCAATATATATATATTTTTTCATGTGTTTTGTTCAAGTAATGCATTATTAAATATCTTTTGACCTTAATATCAAACTAGAGTCCTCTTTACCCCCACAAAAATAGAAGCCACATTCACCTATATGTGCATGCCTAAGTCATGTCCACCTAACTATCGTCCAACTCACGCTCAAAAGTAGACCTGCATTTGCAACGCCTACATTTTAGGCATTAGGTAGGTATGTTAGGATGCTGAGTGGCATGCAATTCTATAAATGGATGTCTATATCGAAGCCATGCCTATACCATTAGGCACAGCTTTTTCCGATGGGCGCACACGAAATTGTGGACGCCTATTTTGTGAATCGCGTCTAACCTTTGGACGTCTAACATTCAATTATTGCTTGTTAAATTCGTTAATTGGGCTTATTATCCACTTTATTTGGAAACCTAATTTGGTGAACGTCTGCATTGTGGACACCTAAAGTTAGACGTCCTTTACAGAATCTGCCCCTAAGAGTAACATAAGAACAGTCTTGCTGGGTCAGACCAATGGTCCAGCAAGCCTAGTAAGCCTGTTCTCACAGTGGCCAATCCAGGTCCCTAGTACCTGGCCAAAACCCAAGGAATAGCAACATTCCGTGCTACCGATCCAGGGCAGGCAGTGGCTTCTCCCATGTCTTTCTCAATAACATACTATGGACTTTCCCAGAAGGAAATTATCCAAACCTTTCTTAAAACCAGCTACACTATACGCCCTTACCACAACCTCTGGCAATGCAATCCAGAGCTTAACTATTCTGAATTAAAAAATATTTCCTCCTATTGGTTTTAAAAGTATTTCCCTGTCACTTCATCGAGTGTCCCCTAGTCTTTGTAATTTTTGATGGAGTGACAAATCGATCCATTTGTACCCGTTCTACTCCACTCAGGATTTAGTAGACTTCAATCATATTTCCCCTTTGCCGCCTCTTTTCCAAGCTGAAAAGCCCTAACCATTTTAGTCTTTCCTCATACAAGTTCCATCCCCTTTATCATCTTGGTCGTTCTTCTTTGAACCTTTTCTAGTGTCGCTATATCTTTCTTGAGATAAGGAGACCAGAACTGAACACAATACTCCAGATGAGATCGCACCATGGAGCGATATAGGAGCATTATAACATTCTTAGTCTTGTTAACCATCCCTTTTTAATAATTCCTAGCATCCTGTTTGGTTTCTTGGCTGCTGCCACACATTGGGCGGAAGGTTTCATCGTATTGTCTATGATGACACCCAAATCCTTTTCTTGGGCACTAACCCCCAAGGTGGACCCTAGCATCTGGTAACTGTGAATCAGGTTATTCTTCCCAATGTGCATCACTTTGAATTTATTCACATTAAATTTCATCTGCCACTTGGATGCCCAGTCTTCCAATTTCCTAAGGTCCGCCTGCAATTTTTCACAATCCATATGAGTTTTAACAGCTTTGAACAGTTTAGTGTCATCTGCAAATTTAATCACCTCACTCATCGTTCCAATTTCCAGATCATTTATAAATAAGTTAAATAGCACCGGTCCCAGTACAGACCCCTGCAGCACTCCACTGTTTACTCTCCTCCATTGAGAAAAATGATCATTTAACCCTACCCTCTGTTTCCTATCCGATAACCAATTCCTAATCCACAACTGAATTTTGCTACCTATCCCATGACTCTTTAATTTTCTCAGGAGCCTCTCATGAGGAACTTTGTCAAAAATTTTCTGAACATCTAGATACACTACATGATGAGGGAATACAATCAAGGTCTTATAAGTACAATGGCAAAAGCAACAGCAGGCAACATAGTATTAAAATACCAGAAAAAATCTAATGGGAACAAATTTGCTCAAATTATGGCCTGTTCAATACTTACCCTCAGTGTATGATGTTCTCGTGCTACTAATAAGGTGATCTCCTCTTGTAAAGCCACAACTTCCAGAAACTGTCCCCAGAGAGCCATTAGAAGAGAGCAAAGTTGTGCAAGATTCATGTTTATAAGTTCTGCCAGTTCATCAGGATTTTCTAATTTCTAAGATTAGAAAAACAATTTTATTTCACATCCCAATGGCACACTAAAACAGTACATATTCTAAGAAAGCTGAAGTCAATAAGGAAAAGTAAATTTGCTTACCCAGGACAGGGGTTCTCTGATGACAGCAGTTCAGTCATATGGTGGTAATGTGTCCTTTCACTATGAAAGCTCTTATGCTGCCACAATCCCACTGTTCCCCTCAATTCTGATAACATAGCTTCAACTATAAACGTCTCCAAAAGTGGAGGTAGAAGAATTGACTGGTGAACCACTGTTTTCAGAGAATATGTTATATGTAAGCCCCTTTCCCTCGGATTCTATAAATGATGCACATATTTTCATGCACAAAATTGTGCACACAACTAAACTAGCTAACGAGTCAACTGGTGCCAATAATTGGGTGCAAACAATTATTGGTATTAATTGGAAACAATTTAGATTGGCATACACCATTCTAAAAAAATCTGCATATAAATCTTATAGTATACAACTCAAATGGATCATGGCTGAGGGAGGGGTATAGGCAAGTCAGGGACGTTCACTAAAGACGTACACAGTATTATTAAATACCGGGTATCCACACCTAAATTACATGCCAGGATTTACACCAGGTTTCAGTTTGACATGGCAATCAGTTCTATGCGTTATTCTATAAAGAGAGCCAAGCTCATAGTGCCATTAACAGAATAGCACTCCATGCAGATTTTTCACTGCATTTTGAGCACTATTTACTAAATAGAAACATGATGGTAGATAAAGACTAAATGGCCCATCCAGTCTGCCCATTCACAGCATCCACTATCTTTTCCTCTGCCTAAAAGATCCCACATGCCTATCCTATAAGAACATAAGAATAGCCTTACCGGGTTAGAACAGTGGTCCATCTAGCCTACTAGCTCGTTCTCATGGTGGTCAATCTAGGTCACTAGTACCTGTCAAGACCCCTAAAAGTAGCAACATTCCATGCTAACAACCCCAGTAGCCTGTACTCACAGTGGCCAATCCAGGTCACTAGTACCTGGCAAAAACACAAATAGTAACAATTCAGACAAAGCTCTTGTCTCCACCACTTCTACCAGGAGACAATTTCATGCATCTACCACCCTTTCTGTATAAAAGTATTTCCTTAAATTACTCCTTAGCCTATCACCTCTTAACTTTATCCTATGCCCTCTTATTTCAGAGCTTCCTTTCAAATGAAAGATTTGCCTCATGTGCATTTATGCCTCTTAAGTATTTAAATGCCTCTCTCATATCTCCCCTCTCGCGTCTTATGCTCTCAGAAAAGAAACAATTCACTGTGGTCACACAAGCAGGATTCCCTAGCAAAGCACTATCTTTGACAAAAAAAAAATCAGAGAAAAACTATTAACATTTTTTTTAAACAAGGCCAACTCAAAATACACCTTTAACATCAATTGGGCTCAACGCAATAACAAGCAACCCCCTCCCAAAACCTCCTTCAAAACACACCAAAAAATTGAACCCTCCACATTCTGGGACAAAGCATACCCCATAATCACCAATATAGCCCCCAACGAATTCATAACACAATGGCGTACTGTAAGCGAAACCATCCTGAATGAGCTAGCTCCTGAAAAATCAAAATCCAGAATCTGCAGACCGTCAGACAAATGGTTTGACACTGAACTTCTCCAACTAAAAAAGCTCTGCAGATAACTAGAAAGAGAATGGAAAAAAAAGAGCCTAGAACACACAAAAACAGCATGGAGAACTCAAATCAACCAATACAAGAACAAACTCAAGGAAAAACGGAAAGCCTACTACTCCAAAATGATAGGCACAGAAACCCTAGACACAAAAAAGCTATTCAATCTAGTAAAGAATCTCACCGACACCAAACCTCACCTAGCTACACAAGGAAACCACCCACCGACAGCTATCCAACTAGCAGATCATTTCAAAAATAAGATCACCAAGATCAGAACCGCATTCAACAATACTCACACCCACCTCGACAACAACAAACCCTTCAACAGGAGAAGCCATCGCCGCAGACAGAAGCTGGACAGTCTTCCCCGTATTACATTGGTCGGATATGAATCGACTCTACAAAAAATACAGCCAAGCTTCTTGCGACCTAAATAAATGCCCCACCTACCTGTTATCAAACTCCTCCACCACATTCAGAGCCAACCTCATGCTATGGATTCAAACCACATTAACAGAAGGTCAATTCCCTCAAGACCTTGGAGAGATAATAATCACCCCAATCATGTAAGACCACAAAGGCCCAATAGATAACCCCTCCAACTACAGACCAATCGCTTCAATACCAATATACGTTAAAATAATAGAAGGTCTAGTTGCACAATACCTCACCAACTACCTGGAAGACCATAATCTACTTCACCCCTCACAATCAGGATTTTGAACCAACCACAGCACAGAAACACTACTAGACACAGCTCGACAGCAAATTAGCAAAGGCAAAAAGATGATGTTAATCCAACTTGACCTCTCCGAAGCTTTTGACCTGGTTGACCACTCCATACTGCTACAGATTCTTGACGCCATTGGGATCTCAGGCAAGGTCTACAATTGGTTCCAAGGATTCCTCAAATCAAAAACCTACAGTGTAAAGTCCAATAATATCAAATCAGAACCATTGTCCAACCCATGCGGAGTTCCACAAGGATCACCTCTATCACCTACGCTCTTCAACCTCTTTATTTCCTCCCTTGGAGCCACTTTAGATAACTTAAATGTTACATCCTTCAGCTACGCAGACGACATCACCATACTCCTCCCCTTCGACCCATCAGAGCCCACCACTACAGCAAAACTGGAAATAACCCTAGATGCAGTGGAAAAATGGATGGTAGACCACAAACTGAAACTAAACTCAGATAAAACAAAATTACTTCTGCTCGAAAAGGCCCAAACTCCCACCATTGCAGAACTGAAAATTAAAAACACCAAATACCCAATACAGCCCGAACTCAAACTCCTGGGAGTAATGATAGACAGATGCTGCACAATGCAGTCCCAAATCAATAAAACATCCCAGAAAGCTTTTTTAATTATGAGAAATCTACGTAAAATAAGAAAATTCTTCGACTCAGCACAATTCAGGCTAATAGTCCAATCCCTAGTCTTAGGTCTACTGGACTATTGCAACTCCCTCTATCTACCTTGTCCTGCCAACATGATAAAACAACTTCAGACTATACAAAACACTGCCCTCAGACTGATCTACTCCCTGAGAAAATATGATCATATTACAACTGCCTTCCTAGACTCTCACTGGCCACCTATCACTGGCACGAATTCAATTCAAATTCTACTGTCTATTATTCAAAGCATTAAACGGCTCCACCCCCCCCTATCTAAACAACCGCCTAAACCAAATCTTCACCTCAAGACAAAGAACTCCGAACCCTTTTGCCTTTCCTCCACTCAAGGGCACTCAGCGCAAAAAGATGTTTGATAACCTTCTGGCGACGCAAGCAGCAAAACTTAACCACTCCATCTCCAACCTGTTGACGGCAACGGGCGACTTCAAAACTTTTCGAAAAGAAATCAAAACCCTACTTTTCAAAAAATTTATCCAGATATCTTAACCCAACCCTTCCCCCTCCTACTAGATAAATTCTTCCCCAAAACCTCCACTTAAATAATCTCTTCCCCCAAAACACCAACCAAGTATTCAGATCCCTGAAATGTAACGTAATCTTATTTGTACTCTAACTGTAATCTATTTGTTATATCACACAGTAACGTACAGTCAATTTAATATCCAATTTGCAAGTTCTTCCAGAATTAATCCAGGTACCTCTCCTCCCTTGTAACCAAAAAAACAACAACAAAAAAACCCCCAAAAACTGTTGTAACTTCACTGGAAATGTCCAGTTAGCTCTTTTGTAATCCGCCTTGAACTGCAAGGTATAGGTGGAATAGAAGTCCCTAATGTAATGTAATGTAATATAAAATCATAAAACAAGTGTAACCCCCATGAGAATGAAGTTTAATTTCCCAGGGATATCACTATGGTCTGGTGGGGAGAAGGAGCCCAAGGAGATAGAGTACATGGAAAATAAAAGAGAGTACATGGGAAGGATCAGGGTTTTTGTTACTCAGTCCCCCAAGTTTCAAGTTTATCAAAAAAAAAAAATTTTTAAACCACTTAATCAAATTTCTAAGCGTGTACAATATAAAATTTATATAAAAACAGATTAAAAATCAGGGGTACTATATAAAACCAAAACATCTTAATAAAACACATAAGACAAATGGACTTACTTCAAATAATAGGAAAGAAAGGGAAGAACTACAATTGTAAAAGAAAGCGAAATGAAAATACAATAGGTTAGGGTAAAAAGCGATAAAATTTGGACCACTAGAACCCAGAAAATTGAAAGGGAGCCCAGTGCCATGCTAACGGTGATTTTGAAGAAGGAAGGGACGATCCACTGCCACAGAGCACAAAGAATTGAGAAAAAAAAGAAGTAAAGGTAGCAGACCTGGAGTAGAGGGGAGCCCGGGCTGTGGGGGAGAGGCTCTCTGGGGAGGGACCAAAGTGAGAGGAAATTAAGTCTCACTGGAGTATCCAAGGTCAGCTGCCCGTCAGGGGTAGCCTGAGAGAAAGCTCTGGATTGTAAAAGATATTAGGGAGCTTGATCACCAAGCCTTGGAATGGGGGAGGACAATTTGATTGGGAGTTGAGCACTTCACTGAAACAAATATTTGGAGGAAGTGGAATATAGTAAATAACTATTAAGTTTTGTTACAGTAAAAAGAAAATATTTGCAAAACTACTCTCAGATTTTATGGACTCTCATTGGAAGCTGGCTGTCATGAGCATATAGGGAGAAAATAACCTTCCTAGCTACCTCCTGAACTGACTTGGCCCTAGCCTGTTCCCTATTATGAACCGACTCATATTTTTGTAAACTACAGTCAGTGTGCCTACCTTGAAAAGCTAACACTTTCAACCAGTTGGAATGGGACCAGGGTTACCCAAGTCTCAAGGGAAATGAAGTAACACAACATCCCTCAAAGAAATCAATATAGCCTTGCAAACCTCCTTTGTTTAGTTGCCTTTCAGGTAAACAATAGTGCCTGATCTGAAAATTTTTATCCTTTTTCTGTTTGATTCCAATATTTGTAAATCGAGTTGAGCCCTCTTTGAGGGATGAATCGATATATAAAACTAAAGGATTGGATTGGATTAAAGGGAAAAGTTAAAACATAGTAACATAGTAGATGACGGCAGATAAAGACCCGAATGGTCCATCCAGTCTGCCCAACCTGATTCAATTTAAATTTTTTTTTTTTTTTCCTTCTTAGCTATTTCTGGGCGAGAATCCAAAGCTCTACCCGGTACTGTGCCTGAGTTCCAACTGCCAAAATCTCCGTCAAGACCCACTCCAGCCCATCTACACCCTCCCAGCCATTGAAGCCCTCCCCAGCCCATCCTCCACCAAACGGCCATACACAGACACAGACCGTGCAAGTCTGCCCAGTTACTGGCCTAGTTCAATATTTAATATTATTTTCTGATTCTAAATCCTCTGTGTTCATCCCACGCTTCTTTGAACTCAGTCACAGTTTTACTCTCCACCACCTCTCTCGGGAGCGCATTCCAGGCATCCACCACCCTCTCCGTAAAGTAGAATTTCCTAACATTGCCCCTGAATCTACCACCCCTCAACCTCAAATTATGTCCTCTGGTTTTACCATTTTCCTTTCTCTGGAAAAGATTTTGTTCTACGTTAATACCCTTTAAGTATTTGAACGTCTGAATCATATCTCCCCTGTCTCTCCTTTCCTCTAGGGTATACATATTCAGGTCTTCCAGTCTCTCCTCATAAAAGGTCAAGATCAGTGCAGGGTGACTCATCCAGGTGTAGTAGCTAACATCATTTTCACTTTAGAAAATAGATAACAAAAAAGGTAGCCCAGATCTCAACTGCTACTTGAACATAAGAGGTGCTGAGTGAGGATCTGCTAAGGGGAAGAAAACTCCATTGGAATATCTTACCTGCTGGCATTCAAACTTGGCAAAAGGTAAAACTTGGATGTCAGTACTAGGTTATTTCAATGTCCTTCTCTTTTACCTTTTAGCTCAGTACTCTGTTTTTCAGCAAAGTCAGTGATGAAGCTAAAAAAAAAAAAACCCAAAAAACAATCCAGAAGAAAAAGAAAGCCAAGAAATCGCCTTGGCTCTTAGAAGAAACCAGAAAAGTAGCAGAACAAATAAGACAAGCATAACTTTCCAGAGGCAAAGAAAAAATATCACAAATGAACCAAGTATTTCAACGTCAAGTTCAGCAAAACAAAGAACAATATCTAAAGGATATTTGTCAGAAAACTGAATCAGAACATGAAAACGGAAAAACCAGATTAGTATATCAGGAGGCTAAGAGACTGGCAGAAATTCCTGCCTCAATTGGGGATGCTTAAAGATGTCAATGGAATGACACTGAATGATCCAGAACACATTAAAAAGAGGTGGAAAGAATACACAAAAAAATCTATACAAAAAAGGCAATAAGGATAACACTGGGGAACTTGAGCCAAAGACTGGGGAAATTTAACACTGGGGAACTTGAGCCAAAGACTGGGGAAATTTGACGCCAAAGAAGAAACAGATATTTTAAAAGAAGAAGTCATAGCAGCAATTAAAGCTTTATTGAAAAACAAGTCACTTAGTATCGACGGTATTCTAAATGAATTAATCAAAGGCTCAGAAAGTGCTATCATGGCCCTCACTCGACTGTGTTAACAGATTTAGAAAGAGAAACATGGCCAACCGATTAGAGAAGATCACTGTTCATACCTATACCAAAGAAAGGTGATGCCAAGAACTGTAACAATTAAAAGAACAATTGCATTAATTCCACATGCTAGCAAAATATTGCTGAAAATAATACAACAAAGGCTACAATCATATGTTGAGCAAGAATTACCCAAAGTTCAAGCTGGTTTCAGAAAAGGTCAACGAACAAGAGACATTATTGCCAATGTTAGATGGATATTTGAGAAGAACAAAGAATACCAAAAGTCTTTATACTTATGCTTCATAGGCTACAGCAAAGCTTTTGACTGTGTGGATCACGATAAACTATGGAGAACTCTAGCAGAAATGAGAATCCCCAAACAAATAACTCAGCTGATAAAGAGCCTCTATGAAAATCAAGAAGCTGCAGTGAGAACAGAATATGGCAACACTAACTGGTTTCCAATAAAACGTGGGGTCAGGCAAGGATGCATCTTGTCACCTTACCTGTTCAACCTTTATGGTGAAGCCATCTTCAGAAAAGCAAATTTGGAAGAAGAGAGATTTTGTTTCAAAGTTGGTGGCTGAAATATAAAAACCAGCGCTATGCAGATGATACAATGCTCATCACCAGCAGCAGCAGCTATATCTACTAAGAAAAGTCAAAGCCGAAAGTCATAACATAGGAATAGAACTGAACATAAACAAGATGAAGATCATGAACACATTTGAGCTTGAAGGTGACAGAATAAAAATTGTAAAGGATTTCAATCTCCAGGGCTCTTTTGTAAACAAAGAAGCAACTAGCAGGGAAGAAATACTCCGCAGAATAGCATTTTGTTACTCTTCAATGAAGGCTCTCAACAAAGTATTCAAAGGCAAGGAAGACACTCCAAACGAAAATCAGACTTATCCATGCACTCATTCTCTCAGTGGTCAATTATGGATGTGAAAGTTGGAGACTACAGAAACAAATCGTCAACAAAAGGGGAGAGGAATGACCCAGTTGCTCCACAGTAAAAGAGAATCCAGAGAACAAGAACCAAAAGAGACTACGGAGAACGATGTTCTTGACGTTACTTTATTGGTATATTGTTCAAAGACCAAAAATTAAAAGTACACATCCAAATATGTTGCGGTGTAACAGGACCCAACATGGTCCGTGTTTCAGCAGATATGCCTTCTTCAGGGGTCCAGATTTATGTTAAAACACAAATGTGGATGAACAGATTTTTTTTAAAAAACCCAAAATGATATAGTTCCTCTCTACTCATAAACGTTACCAAGCCTTACCTTACCAATAAAGTAGCATCAAGAACATCGTTCGCCACAGTCTCTCTTGGTTTTTGACTACGGAAACAAGACAGAACGAAGATTGACTCATTTGAGCTTTGGTGCTGGAGATGGATTTTATGCATGTTGTGGACTGCCAGAAGAACTAACAAACTGATTCTGGAAGAGAATGAACTAGCTATGTCACTTGAAGCCCAAATGATGAAGTTACAACAGTCTTATTTTGGTCATACTGTCAGAAGAAAATCATCATTGGAGAAGGACATCTTGTTTGGGAAGATTGAAGAAACCAGGCGAAGAGGGTGATCTGCAATCAAATGGCTGGAGACGTTGAAAACAACCGTGGGGATGACACCGGAGGACCTTACCAGACTAGCACAAAACCGATTTCTGTTTAGATCTGTAATTCATCAAGTTGCTGAGGCTCGAACATGAGTCAATAGCACCTAACTCAGGGGTCTCAAAGTCCCTCCTTGAAGGCCGCAATCCAGTCGGGTTTTCAGGATTTCCCTAATGAATATGCATGAGATCTATGTGCATGCACTGCTTTCAATGCATATTCATTGGGGAAATCCTGAAAAAACAACTGGATTGCGGCCCTCAAGGAGGGACTTTGAGATCCCTGACCTAACTATTTTCTAGTACTTAGGTGCATTGAGGTTTCAGTTATGTTACAAATTAGAGAATGACATGGTAACTGTTACCTGCGGCTAGCCATGGTTAACCCGCCAAAATGGGAAGAGAAAAAAAACTGGTTGCCGCAGGTAAGGTGACAAAGCCATTCACTGCCCCATGGAGCGGTGAATGGTCACGTCCCCGCAGTTAAGTGAGGCAATGCACAAAATACTTATCACGCCTTGCGATTGCAGTCCATGCATCTCCCTCCCTTCCCCTCACCTTCGCTGGCAATTTTCATTTTTCTGTCTCCGAGCGGTCCGAGACCTTAAACAAGTCGCATGCAGTTGCCAGAAACTTCTCCTCTGATGCAACCGGAAACAGGAAGGTGTGTCAGAGGAGAAGTTTCAGTGCAGCTGCATGCGACTTGAGGAAAGGCTCGGGTCGCTCAAAGACAGAAAAATGAAAATTGCCAGTGAAGTTGAGGGGAAGGGAGATGCCCGGACTGCGGCGATCAGGAGGGAGGGGGCTGCTGAACTGCACAAAGAGCACTGAAGGGAAGTGGGGAGAGAGGAACAGATGCTGAAGGGAAATGGGTAGGAGAGAGCGGGGAGAAGACGCTGAAGGAAAGTGGGGAGGGGACAAAGTGGAACAGATGCTGAAGGAAAGTGGGGAGGGGAGATAGACGGGAGCACATACTAGATGGAAAGAGGGGATAAAAAAGGGCACATGCTGGATTGGGGGAGACAGATACCAGATCTGAGGGGAGGAAAGGAGGAGATATTAAAGACCACCTGGGGGAGGGAAGGAAAGAAGACAGATGCCAGAATATGGGGGGGAGCAGAGGGAAGAAGATGGGTGCCAGGCCAATTGGGGGGGGTGGAGGGAGAGATGGAAGGGAGAGGCACAGTAACAGAGCAGATGCCATATGGAAGAGGCAGAGAGAAGGTGGACAGTGGATGGAAGGCATAGAATGATGAGAAGATGAGGAAAGCAGAAACCAGACAACAAAGGTAGAAAAAAAAATTATATTTCTTTTCTTTTTTTTGTTTTAGGATAAAATAGTATATTAGTTGTGTTGATAAACATTTATAAACAAAGCCCTGCCAGCTGAAGATCTCTTGCTCTAGTTCAGCAGCCAGAACTTTGATTGATAAAATGACAATTGTACAGAATATTGTTTCTATTTATAGTTTAATAAAATAAGTTCAGTATAAAACTATTCGAGGCTTGTGTGGATGGGATCAGATGATTTGCGGGAACAGGGCACAGAAAGGGACTGAGCTCAAAGGGGCGGGGATGGGGACCGAGCTCACGGGGACGTGGCGGGGACATATTTTTCCCCCTGTCATTCTCTATTACAAATCATCACTAGCTAGTCTGCAGTTTTATAATTGAGTGCCTATAGGACTCTGAGGTGAACAGCATTGATATCTACAAAATATTTGTGGCTGTTAGGGTTTTTGTTGATATTATATAAAATTGTTACATGACAATGATATTTCATACATATAATTGTTCTGGTAAACTTTTCTTTTCTACTCAACAATGTATTTATTTACCAAAGATTATTACCCTAAAGATACAACCAAAGTTAAAAGAAAAGCTAATAGTGCCAGAAATGTTTTCTTCTTTTATTTAAAAGTAAAGCCTTTTGGAAGGTGGGTAGGAAATGGTATCTGATGAGGACAAAAAATTTTCAATGGTTTAACCTATACCTTTTACCAATGCAAGTTCTGGAGTTTGAGGTAATAATGTTTATGAGGTTTAGAAGTAGGTCACTTTATTTTATATTACAGTAAGAGACTAAATTAGGTTACAAAATCAAATCATTGTGCTTGCTGTTAGTAAATTAAAAAATAGTCTGTTGGAAAAATGAATAAAGTCTACATCAGTGATGATACTGGTCAGGTTTTGTGAAGCTGCACTACTCACAAATCAGAGACCATATCACAGTGCATGAGGGGTGAATCTCCAGATATGCAAAATATGGTGGCATTAAACATGTGGCAGTAAAATAAAGTATGTTGAAAAGATTTTTATTGACATGCATTGGTAATATCAACGAACTGGAACCAGTATATGAAACTTGGCTTAATTTTAAATATATTCCATTAACAAAACAAATGTTTCACCTGCCATCGCTGCAGGACTAAACTTGAAGTAGCAGAGGTCACTACTTACATTATCTCATTTAAGAATTAATCACTATTAGAACAGTCATTAATCTGAAACCTGATACTAAAGGACACATTCTCCTGTAATAAAACAGGCATTTGGCAAAATACTACTTGAAACTGATGGGTTACTTTTATAACTATTTTTTCATGTGAATAGCCTGTATTGCATGTGGAAAAGGTACTTTATAAAACTGTACAACCTTTGCATGTACAGTTCTCCCTCCATATTTGCAGTGGATGCAGGCGGAACATAGCTGCGAATATGGAAAAACCACGAATAACTTTTTATATGTTATTCATGGTTTTTGGAAACAGCCACTATTATTACTATGGAAATTCGCAATTTTGGGGGAATAACAACATTTATTACATAACAATACAGTAGTGTACAGTAATAATCTCAACAAGGTAAAAAAAAAAAAGTTCAAAACTGGAATACCTGTAGCCTTGGTGGGAAACCTGACCTGTTCCTGAAGGAGAGGCAATATCCCAGCGATTTTCAGGATGATAGCAGGCAAGCAGCAATTCCCAGCGATTTTCAGGGTAATAGCAATTTTCTCCATGCATGCTGGGAAGCAGCATTTCTCTCTATGGATGCTGGGAAGCAGCGTTTTTCTCTGTGTACACTGGGAAGCTGGGAAGTAGCAATTTTGAGGGTAAAAGGTTTGAAGCAGCGATTTTGTGGGAGAAAGCATGGAAGCAGCGATTTTCGGAGTGAATTTTGGTAAGGGCTAAACTTTTTTTAATCAGTACAGTAAAGGAAAAGGAACTTTACTCATGACATAATTTTGGAGGGGCGGAGTCAGCAAGTGAAAAATCGTGAATAAGCAAAACCGCGCGTGCAGGAACTGCGAATATGGAGGGGGAAATGTATTGTTTACTAAACCAAAATAATTAGTAAAATATCCTTAACTCCCAACAAGAATAACACCTGCAGTTTAAATTTAGCAAGGATTAAATTATGCTAATAATAATAATGGGATTTCAGTATGGGCTCAATCAACCCTTCGAATCATAATTAGCCCCGGGCATGTGTTCATAGGTGATTATATTACACTGTCGTTATCAGGATTCATTGCTACTTGTTTTGATTGAGCAGATTGGTTCTTTCATCTATCCAGTATTCCCACTCCTGACGAAGATTTCGAAACAGGGCTCTGTCGAGGGGAGATAAAGTGGCTACACAAACCTGAGAGGATTCAGTTAAGTTGAACTGCACTTTAGCTGCTTGATATTTAATTGTGACTTTTTGGGCTTATTTCCTTTTTGATCTTTTTATATGCTGCCATTATTACTTTTGACTGATTTTGGGGGATTTAAAGCACTTTATACCACCTTTTTTTCTCCTTCTTCGAATGCACACCTGCACTCGAGTGTGCATTCGAGTGTGTGGCGCAGTGGTTGGATCTACAGCCTCAGCACCCTGGGGTTGTGGGTTCAAACCCCGCACTGCTCCTTGTGACCCTGGGCAAGTCATTTAATCCTCCATATCCCCAGGTACGTTAGATAGATTGTGAGCCCACCGGGACAGAGAGGGAAAATGCTTGAGTACCTGATTGTAAAAACCGCTTAGATAACCTTGATAGGCGGTATATAAAATCCTAATAAACTTGAAACTTAAAACTTTATATTTATTTGAATAAGAAATTTGTTTTGAAATAGGGGAACTAATGATGTACAGGGCAGTGTTTATTTAGACCGTCGGTCTGGTGCTAGTCACCTATGAACACTTGCCCGGGGCTAATTATGATTCAAAGGGTTAATTGAGCCCGTACTGAAATCCCATTATTAGCATAATTTAATCCTTGCTAAATTTAAACTGTGGGTGTTATTCTTGTTGGGAGTTAAGGGTCTTTTACCAATTATTTTGATTTAGTTATCTATTTTATTGGTAACATTTTTGGTTTTTTGAAGCCTATCATGTATTGTTTACACATGTATGTGAAAATATGTGCCTACTTTTATATGCGGGTAGAGGTTCCCAGGAGTGCAGTTATGGTAGAATAAAGGTGAATTTAGGATGCACATGAGTATTTTATAGAGTATATGCACACATATATACCTTCTTCGAAGCAGATGTAGATTGGTAGGTCTGCGATTGTGAACTAGTGGGGCCAGAATGGGAGCTTATAAAATAGGTGCCATCTTGACTTTTCAAATAAGCATCTCATTATAAAATCACATTTTGAAAGTATTTCATATCTTTAAAATTGTAACTATGAATATGTAACCATAAAACCCTTAAATTCATAAACAGTTCTGATGACTACCCAATATTGTAATACATTAAACATTGCATATGTATTTAAAACAACTGAAATTGTTTTGGAGTGATATTTTTGGATTACACTTCCCTCCATTCCTCCGTTTTTTGTGTTTAAAACAATTGAGTCATCAGATTATTTAATTCCCGTTACACCCATTATTCACATTCATTATTCAAATATCCAAGCAGAAAATATAAGCACTATAAACACCGAACACTGAGTTTGAAAACATTTTCATTGTAGCTTTTTAATTTTACAATTCAAATAAAAATTGACACAGGGTCCTCAAAGTGCAAAACCGAGGAGGCCTGAAGGACTAATTCATGGAGCTCTTCCCACTGAAAAATGCGCACCACAGACACATCTTCGCCAGCTGGGGGGTGCTCGAACCCCTCGCCAGCGGAATCCAGCCCTCCAAGAGGATCCTGGAATTCTCCCCATGGGTCCAGGTCCTCATCAAAAATCCTCATCCCAAGAGATCCTCGGGCAATTGGATGTGAGAGGAGTAGAGGGGGCAAAACCGCCACTGTGTGGGGCAGCACCGGGGAAGACGTTGAGAGGAAACCCCCCCCATTCCCCCTCCCAGAATGGACACGGAATCTCCTACTGCCAGCACATAAGCTTTACAAGTGCTAACATAAATTCAGGGGGAAAGACCCCCAGCGGCTCCAAGGGACTCCCTGCCCCAGCAGGGGACCCTGACATACCTTGCTCCTATATTTCCAGAACAGGGGGAAGGTCACCTGAGGTAACTGAAATGAATGAGGAGGTTCCCGCCGAAATTGGACCTGAAACCACCAAAATTGGAGCTTCTGTGGTCTGTCGCGTCTGAGAATCCTGGGACATTCCTGACGCTGAGGCCGAGGAACCAACCAATGTGAAAAGGGAATCCCCAGCCGAACCGGTGGTAAAGGAATCCTGTGCTCCCTGACCATCGGCGGCTGGGGAACCCCCTGCGTGGGCGTTGGGGGAAGCACGGGCTTCTATATGATCCAAAGCCGAACCATGAGGCACATGCGGCGGGGTGCCCTGGCCGCTGGCATCTGCTGCCGATGAGGCTTCCCCACCACTCTGGCCTGCACAATGCTTGCATAGGCTGGCCACGAGTGCCTCACGCCTGGAGCACAAGAAGCACCTTTTCCCTTTAAGAGAGCTCATCGTGCTGAAAACCGCCCTAGCTGCAAAGAAAGTGCCAGTTCGTTGAGAAAAAACAGAAAGAAAGGCAATTATAAAGGAAAATGAGCCCTTTAGACTGGCATACCTCAGGATTTTTTTGTTATTTATTTTTACTTAGTCAGAACATACTCCACGGCTCTCAAAGCTGGAGGGCTGACCAATCAGGGGACCAGGCCGCCTGCTGAGGCCCACTACAAAAATATGGGGAGGTGGAGGAAGGTGGGGGGAGGGACCCAGCACAAACCCGCAGGGTTTAACACCCCAGAGGTTGGACGGATCCCACCCAAACTCTATCCAGTACAAAAAGAGGAACCAGGAATCCACAAAGTTCCAACAATGCTAAGAGGGGAGCTGAAAAGCCTTACCACCTGCTACCGGAGACTGAGGAAAACTGGAGTAGCAAGAGGGGCATGCTATACTGATATACAAATTTGATCTCAGTCTCCACCTGCTGGTAGCAGTGAGGCATATTACCCAATCTACCAAATGATACAGAATTCTAAATTTGATCAAAAATTCAGTTTGCTTTTTTGTACTGCGCTTAATTTGAAACAATTTTTTTTCACAAAAGAAAGAATAACTGCTTTCCTGTCATCTTTATATTTCAAAGACAGTATCTAAGCATTATCATATTTATGGAGAGTCATGTGGAAGCAGAACCAGCTTCTTGAAGAACTTCAATTTTTATGCTACTAAACTACCGTATGTTTTATCCATTAGTGACCAACCAACAAAGCCTTTATCTATTGGGGGAGGGGGAAAATTGGGTTATTTGACTGTTACAGAGAAGTAATTCCCATTTTTCCAGATTAGATGGTCATAGCCAAAGTGATGAGATTAGCTATGTAAAGGACAATCTGTATACAAACACCAATGACAGGCATTAGAGAATGACACGGTTGCTGTTACCTGCGGCTAGCCACGGGTAACACGCCAAAATGGTGGGGTGGAAGTGCTCACTGCGGGCACGTGGACAAGGTCATCCACCGCCTTGTGGAGCAGTGAATGGCCTTGTCCCCGGAGTAAAGGGAGGGAACGCGCGCGGTCACCGATCACGCGCAGCCCCCCTCCCTCCTTCCTACCTACCTGCCAAATCTATCTCCCTCCCTCCCCCTTACCTTCGCGGCACATTAGTGTGGGCGGAATGGAAGCTTCTCCTCTGACGCAACTTCCGGTTGCGTCAGAGAAGAAGCTTCTGCCCACACACACGCGACTGCAGGCAGGCTCGGCCAGCTTGAGCAAGTTACTTTATTAATGTGCCACGAAGGTACGGGGGAGGGAGGCAGATTCTCGTGCCATGCGAGGGGTGCTGAAGGGCGGTGAGGTGGCGAGAGGGAAGGGTTGTAGTGGGGAGAAGACGCTAAAGGGAAATGGGGAAGACAGAGTGGGCAGAAGACGCTGAAGGGAAATGAAGAAGACAAGAGTGGGTAGAAGACGTTGAAGCCAAACTCCGAATGGAGGAAGAGCTAGCACGGAAAATTAAGAAAGGGGATAAATCTTTCTTCAGCTATATTAGTGACAGGAAAAGAAACAAGGTAAAATTATGTTCTTACCTGTTAATTTTCTTTCCTTTAGAAGCAGCAGATGAATCCAGAGACCAATGGGATAGCTCACTTCTACCAGCAGGTGGAGATAGAGAAACTGATTAACAGGTGTACTTATTTGCTGGCACTCCTCCTGTCTCATCAGTATAGCTCCTTGCCCAAGCACATTTAACCATCAGTAGGTATAGCATGTAAAAAACTTCTTTCCCAGAACACCTCGCGAACAGCAACGATACAGAATACAATCATGAACAACACCCAATCACTAAAAGCTGTACACGAAAAACTGACAACCAGATACCAGAAAGGGTGGGGCTCTGGATTCATCTGCTGCTTCTAAAGGAAAGAAAATTAACAGGTAAGAACATAATTTTACCTTCCTTAGCAAAGCAGCAGATGAATCCAGAGACCAATGGGATGTAGCAAAGCAATCCTTAATTTGGGTGGGAAGCAAATGCCGCCTTCGCAACGACCGAAGCATCAAAAAACCCCTATCGCATGTGCCCGCACATCCATGCAGAGACGCGGAGAGAAGGTACTCTCGGAAGACCAGTTAGCCGTGAGACAAATCTCCTCCAAGGCAAAACCCCTCTGGGCCGAGCCCAAGAAGCAGCCATCGCTCCAGCGGAATGGTCATGAAGTTCAATCGCCACCCGCTCCCCTGCCAGCAGGCAAGTATAAAGAATGTCCTCCTGGACCATTGAGCGAGGTAGGCATCGGATGCCGCCATACGCCTGAGGCGTTCCTTGAAGAATCCCAAAAAGGAGATATAAACCACTAACAGTTGTTAGAAACCGATCTCGCGGAGAACGCTACATACGTTTCAAAAAATGCAGTGAATAAAAGTACTGCTTCCACTATCTCCTTCCAGGAAGAAGGAAGGAAAAGCGAGCATGATGTAAAAGAAAGGATGACACCCCCCTAGAAAGAAATAGTGGTACCATCCGAACTGACACCCCATATGACGGAAATAAGGAATAGGAATCCCCGTTGAACAAGGCCTGCAACATCGCAACTGCAAAGCTGAAGCCATGACCACAAGGAATCCCATGGACAACCGCACAGCTCTTTAGAGCCCCAAAGGACAAGGCTAAAATGAAGCCATCGGTAACTTAGAAGAAGTACGTGAATGAATTACACCAAACCGGGCTTTCTAAGAGGTGCATGAATATACCGCCTTCTCTTTAGGAACTGATCTACAGGAAGCTGAGAAGTCAGCGAAGGGCCATATACCTAGTTCCTGTAACAAGCCAAGAATGGTAATTGAAGCTGAAGGGAATTGAACGCTATGCCATCGGCAATATACCTGTGCTAAAAAGGAACTCAGGAAGGGTGCAACTGTTGAGAAATATTCAAGAAAGGAAACACCTCCAAAAGGAAGCAAAAGCCACAGGAGAAGACGTCTGTAGCGCCTGGATAAGAGAAGAAACAACCTGCTTCGCATTACCGTCACACGCCAGTCAAGACTGCTCAAAAGCTAGGTCGTAATACCAAAGTAGTATGAATATCCATGTTGATCTCAATCAAGGAGAGCAAAGTCGGAGATAAAAGGAAACTTCTTAGTCCGGCTGTCTAAAGGCTCAACAGATCCACATAGCAAGGATGGCGCAGCCAAGCCAGAGATTGTACCAATACTGTGCCCCTAAAGCGAGCTTGAGATGGCAAATCCAAGCTATCATCAGCCAGGGGAAAACAGTGAAAAAGAGAAACCAGAGAATTTTTTTTTTTTTTTTTTTTTCAAGCCTACAGCACCTGGTAGTCCCAGGTGGTCACCCATCCAGGTACTAAACAGGCCCTATCCTGGTTGGCTTCTGAGATCAGACGGGATCGGGCACATTCAGGGTGGTATGGCTGTAAGAAAGAAGCCACACTGTTACCCCCTTTAACTCCCACTTCCTGTGCCCGCCTAAGAAGCTAGGAAGCATGGAATTGTGAGACGAGGCCATGAGGTCAAGTTCCAGGAGATCTTATTTCCACCACAAGAAAAGTGGAACACCTGAGCCAAAATTCCCAATAACCAGGATGTAGAAGATATCACTATAACTAACGTCTACACTTCTAGAGCGTACGCAGTGCTGTACACAGTAACATCCAATAAATGAGCTATGCTTAGATTTCGCAGAGAGAAAGACTAACCAAACTCTTTTCCTGACCTGAAAAATGATCGGTCAACCGAATAGAAAGATGAGGGTCCACCCATCGAAGTAGAACAACCACTGTACCTGGCAACTGAGTACATCACCTACTGCCCAAGCTGCAGAGAAACACCCCCATCATAATACTGACTGAAAGGGCCCTCAGCGGCATTCCGGAAGAATGGTCTGAAGCTCCAGAAAGGAAGCCTGACCATGCTCAAGAGTAGAAGAAGGAACCAGAACTTAGTCGCCTCTGAAGCCCAGACTCCTGAAGCTGAGGATGGAAGCCACCGAGCCCCCCAACCCGACAGTCCGGAATAGTCGGTGGTCATAAGCTAGTCCAGGAAAGACCGAGGCATGCCCTGGAAAGACAATCTTTCTGAGCCCCTAAATCATACAAAGCTATGCAGGAGAAGCCTAGCAACTAATAGGAGGCCAGAGATACTGAGAACCACTGGAATAAAAGCGGCTGCTGAGCGTTAGAAGGGAAAGCAAGCCGAGGTTCCCAGAGGGGTCAGCAATATGGATGCTAGAACCTGAACAGAATCCCATACTCTTAGCCATGGTAAGCGAAGAACGCCAATCTGAGATCGAGACTCCACACTCAAGGCTCTGGAAAGAATTACAAGTCTCTCCTATAAGAATAACCGCCTCAACCCAATATACCTATAACTAGTATAGGAAAAAAGAACACTGCAAATATGAAGATGCGCATGTAAAGAATTGAGGAAAAGAAACCACCCGCTTCGTGTCAGTCAAAAGACCCGACTGGAAGTCGTCCGAATCAAGCAGGCAGTCAAGCATAAATCAGACAAATCGCCTGGCAGTGCCACCGAACCCTTGGGTAGGTGAAATGGAATGTGCCCCAAACCGAAAGCGCTGCTCCGAGAGAGGCAGGCCAACCTAGTGCAGACTCAGAGTCCATAGAGAAAATGTAAATATCTTCCCAGGTTGACTGCAGAAATGGGTAACCCTGAGAAACTAATGCAGCCGAATGGAATCCAGCCTGCCCAAAGCCCCCATCTTGGCCACCCACTAATAAGTGGTACCCTAAGAACTACAAGAACTGTCCCGAGGACCAGCCACACTTCAAAGAGAAACGCAAAACAGAGAGACTCTGGAAACGTAAGGAGGATGCAAAGGTGCAAGCATCCTGAAAAAAGTTCACAGCTCCCTGACCTGACAGTAAAGCGACTACTCCTTCATGAGAAAACTGTCAACCTGGAAAAAGAACACCGTCTTGTGATGTGAAGGGGAGCATGAGGACATTCAGCAACCTGCCTGAGCTTTACGCAAGCAAAGGAAAGACAAGGCCCACCAGGCGTAATCCAGAAGCAGCATACGCCTCTCCAGAGAAATGAGCTGTACCTGGCCGAAAACAGACCAGGTTTCCACTCCAAAAGAGAGCGTAAGGGGAGAATTCATTGAGCATACAGTGCCAGCTACCCTACGACCTCGCAAGCAGAGGATCTTGCCCTTAGGGATCAGCCGCCACTAGACCATGCTTCCAGAGCGGAAGGCCGTCTAGCTTTTTTTTTTTTTTTTTTTAAATAGACTTGAACCTTCGCCTCTTCTTTTGGAGCCATATCAGCTCTACTCCTTAGCTGGGGCTTGAACCTCAGCTCCTTGTTACTAACCCAGCACACAACCCTTGCGCCACCAGGTTTTCACAGACAAGCTGGCCCACAGCAAGAAGAAAAGAACCATCAGGCCTCAAGAGAGACCCTCCACTCGGAATTCCTGCAACTACCCCGCAGAAACAAGTCAAGAGCCCAAGCAGGCGGACGCAGCACCCAGGCAGAAGGCCTAAGGAAACCTCCAACATCACCGCACGTTATCGGAACCCCGAGTGAAGAAATGAACCACACGAATGATACACTGGCACGCCCTTGACACCTACTCCACCTTGCTGTTCGCTAACCCATAAGGCAGCAAAACCAAGCGTAGGCAGCCAAACTCAGGGCAGAAACTTAATGTGGAAGTGCCTAGGTATATAAATGGACAGCCCCCAATAACAACCTCTTCTTTTTTTTTTTTTTTTTTCTTGTTAAGAGAAGCATGTGGACAACACCACAGCAAATGGAGCACTGCAATACGGGGCACAGCTGATTTCAAACAAAAATAAGCCGCGGTACACGCTTAAGTTAGCTGTAGGACATGAGTCAATGAACCTCGCGGCGCTGGGGGCCCAAGCGCGGGCACTTTCCTGCCAGAATCAAAACCGGCTGGCTCCCCCAACAGCGCTGTACAAAACAGACCGGGAGCTCATAGCCAAAACCGCAGCACACCGCTCCGCAAAGCAGACGGCGAGGCCCGCGCTGAGAAAGGCAGCCGCCCAGAATAACTCCCCGAGTATTGCAGTGCTGGCGACCCAAACTCGGACTGTTTCGCGCCAAAATAGGCCGGCTCCTAGAACATTGCCGCTCACACCGGCTCGGAGCCCATAACCGAAGCATATAAAAAATGCAAAACACACCTCGGGGAGGAAAGGGGAAAAGGCGCATGGCTCCCAACAGTAGGGGAGCACAAGCTCGCACCACCCGCGCTATAGAACGATTCAGCTCCAGTTCAGATAATGTATAACACACCCGGAGCCGCCCTCAGAATTTGCGGCCATATCGAGAGCCACACATTTACCCACGGGTCGTGGCAGTATCAAGAAACAATGTCCCAGAAACTACCAACCCCACAGCACAAGCGCTAGGGTAAGAAAAAGAAGCGCTCCTTAGTTATGCGCAGGAATACAGAGGCCACCTACCTCACTGAAGCAAGCTCATACCAAAACATATTCCACCACAAAACAAAACTGCCATAGTCAAAAACCCACAGCTCTCACACAACCACAAAGCTCAGAGACCAGTAGAATAAAACACATACTCACAATCTACTGGATAGTGCCGGTAGACGCCGGCAACACCTGCTGCCCAGCACGAGCAGGGCAAAAAAGTCAGCTGTGTAGGCCCCCTTTTTTTTTTTTTTTTTAAATGGGAAAGAAGAAAAATAGGGACCAGGGCAGACCCTCTATCATTGGAGGGAGGGTGAGGCAGGGACAAGGGGGGGCCCAAGTGTAACTTCTAAAGTCGGCACCGATTAGCCGGACACCCCTGTCTCACTGAAGAGAAAAAACTCAACAGGAGAAACAGAATGGCAGTCTCACTGAAGAGAAAATCTCAACAGGAGGTAATAAAGTTCCAGCCACAGCCAGAATCCAGGAGCTAGTTGAATAGCGACTTCCACCTGCTTGGAGATAGAGAATACTGATGAGACAGGAGGAGTGCCAGCAAATAAGTACACCTGTTAATCAGTTTCTCTATCTCCACCTGCTGGTAGAAGTGAGCTATCCCATTGGTCTCTGGATTCATCTGCTGCTTTGCTAAGGAAAGATGGGATAGTACGCCTGAAGCAATCGGACGGTAACTTTGCGGAATCAGATTCTGAGAAGGCAGAACTACTAAACAAATACTTCTGTTCAGTGTTCACCCGCGAAGCGCCGGGAGCTGGTCCACAGCTGCAGACGGGAGATAACCAGAAAGACCCGTTTCAAGATTTCGAATTTACACCCAGTAGCATCTATGACGAACTATCAAGACTCAAAGTAAACAAAGCCATGGGACCGGATAACCTACACCCCAGAATGCTCAGGGAGTTAAGGGAAGTCCTGGCAGAACCATTATCTGTTCTTTTCAATCTTTCCCTAAGCACAGGAAGGGTCCCCTTGGACTGGAAAACCGCCAACGTAATCCCACTCCACAAAAAGGGCTGCAGGACAGAGACAGCAAACTACAGACCAGTGAGTCTCACGTCTATAGTGTGTAAACTCATGGAAACACTGATCAAACAGAATCTTGACACAATCCTAGATGAAGAAAAACTGTGTGATCCACACCAACACGGGTTCACCCAGGGTAGATCCTGCCAATCTAATCTGATTAGCTTTTTTGACTGGGTTACTAGACAACTGGACGCCGGAGAGTCACTGGACGTGGTATATTTGGACTTCAGTAAAGCATTTGATAGCGTCCCTCATCGAAGATTACTGAACAAGCTGAAATCGATAGGATTAGGAGACACAACTACATGGGTTGGGGATTGGCTGAGCGGTAGACTTCAGAAGGTGGTGGTGAACGGTACCCCATCCGAAGCATCGGACGTGATCAGTGGAGTGCCGCAGAGCTCGGTCCTGGGCCCGATTCTATTTAACTTATTCATAAGAGATATTCATAAGAGATATGACGCAAGGACTTAGAGGAAGGGTATCACTGTTTGCCGACGACGCCAAACTTTGCAACATAGTAGGCAAAAGCTTATTACCTGATAATATGACACATGACCTACTGTTGCTGGAACAATGGTCAACTACTTGGCAGCTAGGCTTCAATGCTAAAAAATGCAAGATAATGCACCTGGGTAAGAGAAAACCGCGAAGAACTTATGTACTAAATGGTGAGACCTTGGTTAGGACCACGGCGGAACGCGACCTAGGGGTGATCATTAGTGAGGACATGAAGGTTGCCAATCAAGTGGAGAAGGCTTCCTCCAGGGCAAGACAAATGATGGGGTGTATCCGCAGAGGTTTCGTCAGCAGGAGACCTGAAGTCATGATGCCGTTGTACAGAGCCATGGTGAGGCCTCACTTGGAGTACTGTGTTCAGTTTTGGAGACCACACTACCGAAAGGACGTGCTGAGGATCGAGTCAGTTCAGCGAACGTCCACCAGGATGGTCTTGGGGCTCAAGGATCTCACGTATGATTTAAAAAATTGCGGCTGTACTCACTTGAGGAAAGAAGAGAGCGGGGAGATATGATTGAAACATATAAGTACATCACGGGATGCATCGAGTCAGAAGATGATATCTTCTGGCTCATGGGACCCTCGACCACCAGAGGGCATCCGCTGAAAATCAGGGGAGGGAAGTTTCATGGCGACTCCAGGAAGTACTTCTTCACCGAAAGAGTAGTAGATCATTGGAACAGACTCCCACTCCAGGTGATAAAGGCCAGCAGCGTGACGGATTTTAAGAGAAAATGGTATACTCATGAGGGATCTTTAAGGAAGTAAATTCAGGGGAGGGGATACTTGGAATGGGCAGACTTGGTGGGCTATAGCCCTTTTCTGCTGCTTTTTTCTATGTTTCTAAGGGAAATGGGGAAGAGAGAGTGGGCAGAAGACGTTGAAGGGAAATGGGGAAGAGAGAGTGGGCAGAAGACGTTGAAGGGAAATGGGGAAGAGAGAGTGGGCAGAAGACGCTGAAGGGAAATGGGGAAGAGAGAGTGGGCAGAAGACTCTGAAGGGAAATGGGGAAGACAGAGTGAGGAGAAGACGCTGAAGGGAAATGGGGAAGACAGAGTGGGCAGAAGACGCTGAAGGGAAATGGGGAAGAGAGAGTGGGCAGAAGACGCTGAAGGGAAATGGGGAAGACAGAGTTGGGAGAAGACGCTGAAGGGAAATGGGGATGACAGAGTGGGGCGAAGACGCTGAAAGGGAAATGGGGATGACAGAGTGGGGCGAAGACGCTGGAAGGGAAGAAGACAGAGATGCCAGACTATGGGGGAGTGGAGGGAAGAAGATGGGTGCCAGACCAATTGGAGGGGGGGGAGTAAAGGGAGAGGCACAGTAACAGAGCAAATGGAAGATGCAGAGAAAAGACAGACAGTGGATGAAAGGAATTGAATGAGAAGATGAGGAAAGCAGAAACCAGACAACAAAGGTAGAAAAAAAAATTATATTTATTTATTTCCTTTTTAGGGTTTTGGGGGTTTTTTTTTGCTTTAGGGTACAGCAGTATATTAGTTGTGTTGATAAAAATTTATAAACAAAGCCCCCTTCCAGCTGAACATCTCTTTCTCTAGTTCAGCAGCCAGAACTTTGATTCATAAGGAAGGAATAAGCTAAATATTGCAGTACTGAGGTTTGTATGGATGCTGCGGGGATAGTAGTCGCAGGGATGGGGCGGGGACAATGGTTACGGGGTGGGGACAGTGGTTGCGGGGATGGGGACAGGGCTGGGACAAGGCGGTGACAGGGATGGTGGTTGCGGGGACAGGAACAAATTTTCTCCCTGTGTCATTCTCTAGCTGGCATCAAAAAGAAACGGAACTGCATGAGATGCACATTTTGATATTAAAAAAGCCTAGTAAATGGCAAAAACACTATCCCTATTTTAAAACTCTTAGCAAAAAGAAAATCTATAAGTACTAAAGCTGCATTATACCCCTTTGCACATTACTGCCTTATAGTTTAGTTTATTTACTTCTAATCCACTTTTTCCAAAGCAGAATACAACAAAACATACACATACAAAACACATCACAATCCAGTACAAAATATCACATAAAATAAAGTATAATACAATCTTAATTCAGCTCCATGCTAACATCAGCACAGAACTTTCACATTTTTCTCCATTTAAGCTATGTTGTTCCTACTCTAAATATCTCATCCGGCAGAACAGATATTGCTTCAACAGGTTTTTAAACCTAGAAATGTTCATTTGATTCCAGATATAAAGTAGAAGCTGATTCCATTCTCCAGGCCCTGCACAAGAAATAATTCCAAATCTTACAGACTGTAATCTCAACTCTTTCTTCGTTGGAATTGACAAAGCATCGTGTGTAGCAGAACGTAGTTTTGAAAGCAAAACATATCAAGAAACACAATTTACAAGGTATGTTGGCACCAATCCTTTCACACTCAAATAAGTCAACAACAATATTTTATATGCAATCCAGTATTCTACCTTAAACCAATAAAGCTTATTGTAATGTTACATACTCGGCTTTGCAATCTAACAGAGCTCTTACAATGGACTAACAAAGAAAAAAAATTAGTATCAGAAAAGTTTGAGAATAAAATTACACCCAAGAAATTGAATATTCTGCACAGTCTACGATTGTACTGTACTACAAAGCAAAATGGAATCAAAGACCTGTTGGCAAATAGTTAAAATGTATTAAAAAGTAATAATGTATAAAAAATAGATACAGAGGAAGAGAAAAATGGACAAAAAATGAAGAGCAGGATGTTACAAAGCGCAGGTTGTCTGTCACAATGACAGTGTAAGAACATTAGAAGGTTCTAAAACTTGAAGAAGATTCTTCCTTCAACAGGTTGAACTTGGTTTATCAGTGTGGCTTTTCAGGATGCTAATATGAGCAGAAAAAAAAATCTCTTAAAATGATACCAATTATCACCAGGACACAAGAAATACTAATTCCTACCCCCTAGAGAAATCAGTTTATCAAATAATTCCACCTTCTTTATAGAGGCTGTAATGATTATGCAAGTATGCTATATGCAAAAGCTAATGTACCTTAACTTCTTCACATAATTCTGCAAGACGAGCATCCACATCTATTTTCTCTGGAATCACACAAAATGCAGATATGAAAAGTATTAATGAATGAGAGATTTTCTTTAAGTTACTAAGCATGAATCCTTTTTATTTTAGAAACTGTACAAGTGTATTAAATAAAATCCTCAATTCTGCTCCAAGCTATAATATTGTATTTAATTGAATTTTTATTTTCATGTTATAAAGAACTACTTGACAGAAGTTCTTTATATAAAAAGAATATTCATTTTATACATGTTAAATATTACGCTATTTTTTTTCAAATACACATACTACTAATTTTCTGAACAGTTATCTGCACTAAAAACAAAGATACAAAACAGGAAATATATAAAAGCAAATATAGCATTTACATTTCATAGAGCCA
Source organism: Geotrypetes seraphini (assembly GCF_902459505.1). Lineage (NCBI taxonomy): Eukaryota > Metazoa > Chordata > Amphibia > Gymnophiona > Dermophiidae > Geotrypetes > Geotrypetes seraphini. The sequence continues at coordinate 54,603,126 of NC_047086.1, forward strand.
ATCACTTTCATTCAAACCCCAGTTAACGGTTTCCCTATTATGATTTTTGGTGAAAGGACAACCCTATGTTTCAGACCATAACAATGTGAACTGTCACATAAGGAATCTCGGTTCAGATCTCCTGCCAGTTTGGACAGGAAAAGCACAGTTACTTACCGTAACAGGTGTTATCCAGGGACAGCAGGCAGATATTCTCTACATGTGGGTGACGTCATCCACGGAGCCCCGACGCGGACAGCTTTTCAAGCAAACTTGTTTGAAGATTTCAAGTTTGCTAGTGCTGCACCACGCATGTGTGTGCCTTCCTGATCCACTAGAGGGCGCATCCCCTCCTCATGGTCCTCAGTTCAGATAGCTAGCAAAGAAGCCAACCTTGGGGAGGTGGGAGGGTTGCGAGAATATCTGCCTGCTGTCCCTGGATAACACCTGTTACGGTAAGTAACTGTGCTTTATCCCAGGACAAGCAGGCAGCATATTCTCTACATGTGGGTGACCTCCAAGCTAACCAAAAAGGGACGGAGGAAAAGTTGGCAATTATGAAAACAGAGCATGGAACCCCGACCGGCCAAAATGGCCGTCGCGCCGGGAAAACCTTCCAAACAGTAGTGCGAGGTGAAGGTATGAACCGAAGACCAAGTGGCAGCTCGCAGAGCACCTCAATATGCAAGGCTCTGAGGAAAACGACAGACGCCGCCAGCTCTCGGACATAATGTCCCATGACCTGAACGTGCAGCGAGAGACCAGCCCGAGCGTAGCAGAAGGAAAAACAAGCAGCCAACCAGTTGGATAAGGTGCGCTTGGAAACAGGGCGACCCCACGGACGAGGATCGAAAGAGATAAACAGTGGAGGAGCCGTCCGATGAGGCTCAGTAGGATGCAGGGAAAAGGCTAACGCCCTCATACAAACCAGAGTGTGAAGCACCCCTCGCCCGGGGGCGAGTGGGCTGCGGAAAAAAGACCAGAAGAACAATGGAATGAGTGAGATGAAAGACCGAAATCACCTAGGCAAGAACTTGGGATGAATACGCCGGACCACCGTGTCATGATGAAATACAGCAAAAGACGGGTCCGCAACCAGAGCTAGCAGCTCACAGACTCTACGAACAGACGTGAGACCAACCAGGAACACCACCCGCCAGGGGAAGAAGAGCTTCAGCAATGGGTTCAAACGGAGGTTTCACCAATGGCGCCATGACCACAATAAGATCCCAACCCACCGGAGGGGACTTGACGGAGGATGAACATTGAAGAGACCCATCATAAAGCGGGAAACCGTCGGATGGACGGAGAATAGCAGCCCATCAAGCGGCCAAAGAAGGCAGGAAACGCACAGAGGTGGACTCGAAGAGATATCGATTCGAGACCTGATTGAGACAAGTGGAACAGATAATCCAGCACTGAAGGCAAGGAGGCAGACAGCGGATCCATGTGGTGCTCAGCACACCACGCAGCAAATCTGGGCCATTTCTGGGAATAGCATTGCCGAGTGGAGCTCTTCCGCGAGGCCCAGAGAACATTCCTACCGACTGAGAGAAACAGAAGGAGGGAAGCACGTGGTGAGGAACCAAGCTGATAAGTGTAGAGACTGCAGCTTGGGATGTAACAGAAAACCTCAACACTGAGACAGCAGAGAAGGAAACATAGGTAGAAGCAGAGGCTCCCTGACACTGAGCAGTGAGAAGGGAGAACCACGGCTGCCGGGGCCACAGAGGAGCCATCAAGATCATGGTGGCACAGACCGACAGGAGGTGAACCAAAGACCGGAGAATCAGAGGAAAGGGAGGGAACGCATAGAGGAACCTGCCCGTCCAATCGAGAAGAAAGCATCCGCCTCGAGGCGAACCCGGGAGAACATCCGCGAGCATTATCAAGGCAACCAGTGAATGAGGGGTGAACAGAACAGAACTCCCTGTGGAGTTCCCCACCGAACAACTACCTGCCGCAGAGTCTGAGAATGGAGCAACCATTCATGCGGCCGAAAAGCGACCCAACGTGTCCATCAAACAACGTTGATCGCCCTGGAAATACACCGCCCGAAAAAAGAGGTTGCGGCATAACGTCCCCTACCAATAACGAAGGGTTTCCCTGCAAAGTGACAGGGAACCCGTACCCCCTGGCTGGGTCACAGAATACATCGCCACCTGGACGTCTTTACGCACCAGGACCCTGCAATCCTGCGGCCAAGAGCGAAAATCCACCACGGCAGTGGAAATGGACGGCGCTCCAGCCGGCTGATGTGGCAGCGACGGTCGCTCTCGACCAAAGACCCTGAGTCCGAAGGCCCCGAGGCAAGCCTCTAAGCCTATGCAGAGGAGTCCATCGTCATAATCTTCTGATACGACGAGGTGACCCCCCAATGAAGCAAGCGTTTCAAGGAGGGAGGCACCGCAATGTGCTGGGAAGCCGGATCCCGATCCTGCCACCACTGAGACGCTCAGGTCCAGTGGGGAACACGAAGAGGAAACCAGGCGAACAGCGGGACCTGAAACGTGAAGCCCATGGTCCCAAAAGGATCAACATCGGCTCAGCCGAGACCGAAGACCGCTGAACACCAGCTGACTCAGGCGCAGATGGGTGGCCTGCCGAGGCAGCGCCGAAAAGACTGGAGGTGGACCGAGGACAGGGGGCCACCTCCCGGCATAAACAAACAAGGGCCTCCCCCGAGGCCGAGACAAGAAGGAGCGCAAACAAACTGGGTTCAAGTCCGCCCCGACGGATTCCCGAGACTGGGGCGGACAGAAGCCGAACAGCTCCCGGACAAGCGCCCAGTGCAGGGCAGGAAAGGCCCGGACAAGACTCAGATGGGCAGATGGGAACGCCCAACCGACAGAGGCGAGGCGAGGCGAGGCTACCCTACCCCCCCCCCCGGTGCATAGACCCGAAGGAGACACCCCTCCTGAAGGGAGGGGAGGAATCCCCAGAAGGAGAGCAGTCCAAAGGCTATGCGAGAATAGTCCAAAGGACGGCCAGGAGCCGCCGAAGCCGGCAGCTGGACCCTAACCCGGCGCTGCTGCAGCTATTACGGCCACTGCAAAAGAGGCCGAGACAACACAGGAAAGGTATCCGGAGGGCCCCGCCGGAGAAGGAGCCAAGGCAGAAGGGATTCATCTGCAGGCGTCCAGATAGGCGAAGGACTGGTCGCGTTCTGAGAGGCGGTTAGTGTCCGCCGCAAGAGAGGTTCAAGAAACGCAGTGCTCACACAAGTAAAATGGCGAGATGATCCTGGAGGTTCGGATCCCCAGCCACACTCAGCGCCAAGCGAGACGACGCCTGGCGGGAGCAATAGAGCCCGAGCAGGGAGAGAGTCTCCTCCAGGAGACCAAACTCCGTACTACAAGATTCCGGCACTTCCGACAGGAATGCACCGAGAGAAAGCGGGGAACCCTCCCAAACAGGCCCAGAGCGCCCGTCTATAACGTGGCACAAAACCGCAGTCTACGCCGAGGCCCAAGCCTCAGCCGATGCTGAGGTATAAAGCCCCCCAGTGACCTCGCGGCACCAAGCCACAGGTGACGTCGAGGCACCAGGCCACCGTCAACCAAAGGGCACAAAGCCCCAGACGACGTCAAGTCACAAAGCTCCGGTCGACCGCGAGGCACGAAGCCACGGTCAACAACGAGGCACAGAGCTCCAGCCGACGATGAGGCCCCCAGCCACAGTCGACGGGAAGGGACAAGCCTCAGGCGACGTCGAAGCACAAGCGTCAGGCGACGCGGAGTCCACGGCCGCAGCCAATGTCGAAGGTACAAAGCATCCGCCAAGCCACAGTCGACGTCGAGGCAGAACATCGAGGCACAAAGCCGCAGTCTTCATCGATCACAAGGCCCCAGGCGGCGGCGAGATACCAAACCACAGTCGACATCGAGGCACCAAGGCCAAGATGACGCCGAGGCAACAAGCCACAGTCGACAGCCAGGCACAAAGCTCCAGACGACGTCGAGGCACGAAGCCCCAGACGACGTCGAGGCACGAAGCCCCAGACGACGTCGAGGCACGAAGCCCCAGACGACGTCGAGGCACGAAGCCCCAAGCGACGTCGAGGCACGAAGCCCCAAGCGACGTCGAGGCACGAAGCACCAGTCGACGTCGAGGCACAAAGCCCCAGTCGACGGCAAGGCACAAAGCCCCAGTCGACGGCGAGGCACAAAGCCCCAGTCGACGGCGAGGCACAAAGCCCCAGGCGACGGCGAGGCACCAAGCCTCAATCAACAGTGATGCACCAAGCCTCAGTCGACGTCAAGGCACATAGCCCCAGTCGACGTCGAGGCACAAAGCCCCAGTCCGACGTCGAGGCACAAAGCCTCCGGCGACGGCGAGGCACAAAGCTGCAGTCGACGCCGAGGCACCAAGCCTCTGTCGACGTCGAGGCACCAAGCCTCCGTCGACTCCGAGGCACCAAGCCCCCGTCGACGCCGAGGCACACGTCACAGAGGATGGCGAGGCACAAAGCCCGAGTCGACGTCGAGGCATAAAGCCCGAAATGACGGCAAGGCACAAAGCCTCAGTTGAGGGCGAGGCACAAAGCCCCAGGCGCCGTCGAGGCACAAAGCCTCAGGCGGGGTCGAGGCACAACGTCAGGCGATGACGAGGCACCAAACTCCAGGCGACGGCAAGGCACAAAGCCCCCGTTGACCTCGAGGCACAAGGCCCCAGTTGAGAACGCCCTAGTCGATCCCAGGCGATGGCGAGGCACAAAGCCCCCGGCGACATCGAAGCACGAAGCCTCAGGCGACATCGAGGCACAAAGCCCCAGTCGACGTCGGGGCACAAAGCCCCAGTCGACGTCGAGGCACGAAGCCCCAGTCGACGTCGAGGCACGAAGTCTCAGTCGACGTCGAGGCACAAAGCCTCAGCCGAGATCGAGGCACAAAGCCCCCACCGACGTCAAGGCACCAAGCCCCAGTCAAGGTCGAGGCACGAAGCTCCAGTCGACGTCAAGGACCACCGAAGTCGTTCAGAAGTCGGCACCGTACCAATGAAACTGGTAATGAAGGTGCAGCAGTGCACTCCATGAGGGCAACCTCGAGAAGAGTATTCCCATGAAAGGAGGCATGCTTCGAAGGTCTCCGAGAGGCAGGCCCGACTGCATGCGATGCCCGGAATGCCTGAGACTCAGCCGGTGGCGTTACCGAGGTAACACACCTAGAAAGAAATAAATACTTACCGGGGATCGATCCGTCGAAGGAAATTGGGTCCCGGCCATTCAGCTCACACGAGGTGAGCCCAGAGAGAGGCCAGGGAAAAAGAAACATAGCTGCAGCCAAACGAGGCCTAGCAGCATGGCTGAAGCCCGAGAAGGGCCTGCCGGTGGAATCACAAGAAAAAATCCTTTTTTTTTTTTTTTTGAAACAAAGAAAATACACGATAAATCAACAACGCACAGCGACTCCCTAACAAAATAAAGAAGCCGCGGTGCTAGAAAGGCACTTAGAAGAACGCAGAGAAGAGAGACAGGGCTTTCTGGCTCCGCAGAAAACTAAGAACTGAGGACCATGAGGAGGGGATGCGCCCTCTAGTGGATCAGGAAGGCACACACATGCGTGGTGCAGCACTAGCAAACTTGAAATCTTCAATCAAGTTTGCTTGAAAAGCTGTCCGCGTCGGGGCTCCGTGGATGACGTCACCCACATGTAGAGAATATGCTGCCTGCTTGTCCTGGGATAATATTACATATACAGGTAGTGCACCTAGAGCTTTCACCTAAACTGGTAACCCTACCAGCTAATGCAAGGCATTAAATTGTGTCTTGGAGATGGCAGCACTCCAGATCTTGTAATCATTGGCACTTTTCACTTGTAAAACAGCATGAAGCAAAAATCTTGAATGAATGGTTTCATTTTATCCCTACAAATGATCTGCAAGACAACTTCTGAAGAAAACTGAAGAAAAACAGATGACTATAGATGAATACATGAAGGCCAGAGAGAAACTAGTTACTTACCGTAACAGGTGTTATCTTGAGACAGCAGACAGATATTCTCACATGTGGTGATGTCTTCCACAGAGCCCCAGTACAGACATTGAAAAGTGTAGAATCACTTTAAGCTTTAACAAGCTTTTAGACTGCCCACGCTGCACATGCGCGAGTGCCTTCCCACCTGATGCCAGCTTGCGAGGTCGTCAGTTCTATGCCCAAGCAAAGAAGCTAACTAGGGAAGGTGGGTAGGCTATGAGTTTATCTGCTTGCTGTCTCTGGATAACACTCATTACAGATAAGTAACAGTGCTTTATCCTTAGACAAGCAGGTAGCATATTCTCACATATGAGACTCTCATTCTTTAATAAAAGGGATGGAGGGAGAGTTGGGTTCCAAGAACTCAGAAAAATTTGAGTTGCCTCGCAAAAACTTAGACCAAATGCCTTCTACAAGGGAAGAAACATAATGGAATAGAGGAACTCCATTGTCTACTAGAGGTAAAAGGAGAATTCCAAGAAAATCTATATGTATGGAGGCTGAGAAAATAATAAACAACCTCCTAGAGGCAGGAGAATCTAAATATAGGTGATAGAGATGCCAAAAAGATTCAATAATTAAATAAGAAAAAACTACTGGCAAATGCACCCATATGGAACAGCAGACCAAATGATCAATTGAAACCAGTCAATTCCCAGAACACATATGAATGAAAAGGGAAAAGAACTTTTGTAAGTAATGAAAGCATGATTCACATGAAAAGAATAGCTGAAGAGGATAAAAAGGATGAACTATCCTAGAAGGAAAGAAAAGCTGATGTTATAAAGTATAAAACTAGAATGAAAGGGTCTTACTGTGGAGGAAAGAACCTCCTGATAAAAATATTCCAATTATATATATATATATATATATATATATATATATATATATATATATATATATAATTTTTTTTTTTTTTTCTTTTTAATCTCACAAAGGTTGAGAAAGAATTGTAATAAGACTTAAAATGAGAAAATCAGCAGAGAACAGAAATGGAAGCATATTACATAAGCAATATGTCAGTAAACATGAAATCCCCTTAGAGATTTAGTAAGGAAAGAGTGAACAGAGTTGTTATATATTCTTGTAAAAACAAAAAGTTAGTCAAACGGGGTTTTCTCTTTGCTTTTTTTTAAAAAAAAGTCTCCTTATGTACTTAAAAAAAAAAAAAAGGAGGCGCCTAGGAAGGTTAGAGCATTACTAAAATGTGTTACTATAATTGGGACCTGAACCCATGAAAGCATATTTCTAGAAGGAAAGTAGTTTAACCTTCAAACTACTGTCCCCTGTTAATGGCACGTTAGAATCTTGGGAATCAAAATATATAAAATTTTACCCCAGTAAAAATAAGAAACAGAGAAATGAGCCATGATAGATGTGGCCCCCAAGTAGTAAATAAGTGCCACATGAAAACACATGTACCCAAGAAGGTGAACAGGAAAAACAAGTAACAATCCCTTGTCATTGAACTCCTGTACCCTTGTACTTTGAAATAGAAGAGGAATCATGGGTAACAGAGCTTAGTCATGGGGTACCCCCAAAAATCGAACAAATTACTTCTGAAACAGTGGTAAGAAGATACCAGAGAGTTGATAGTGACCTAACTAAACGAAAAGAAGCAATGTGCCTGCAGAGCTGAGGTGTTGAATAGAATCTTCTTGGGAAGCAATAGATATGCTCTAAGGAAAGTTGTCACAAGTAACAGAAATCAAGGGAGGAAATGGGCAACCAGCAGGAGAAAACCTCAATATTGCACAGAGAAGCACGAAATGGAGATTGACCAGATGCATCCACCACTGAAGAGATTTTTGAAATGGTGGAGATACCTTGATCATCTCAGACAAGGGGTCAAAAGCTTGAGACCACCGAGATGCTAGAGACCACAGAAGCACTGATGCGAATGGGGTAATCATGAACTGTGGACATCATAAAACAACATAGACTCAGAACAAGGTTTATTTTACCTTTCGTATCATATCCAATCCACTAAGAATTTTTAAACTTGCATGTCTGTACCCCAATTTTTTCAAAAGTTTTTTTTGATTTTGTATATTGTAAACCGCTTTGGATATTAAAGCAGTATATCAAGAACATAAGAATAGCCTTACTGGGTCAGACCAATGGTCCATCAAGCCCAGTAGCTCGTTCTCACGGTATCCTTTTTTTAAAATAATTCCTAGCATCATATTTGCTTTTTTGGCTGCCGCCACTCATTGGGCGAAAGATTTCATCACATTTTCTACGATGACACCAAGATCCTTTTCTTAGGTGTTAATTCCCAAGGTGGACCCTAGCATCTGGTAACTGTGATTCAGGTTATTCTTCCCAATGTGCATCACTTTGCATTTGTCCACATTAAATTTCATCTGCCATTTGGATGCCCGGTCTTCCAATTTCCTAAGGTCTGCCTGCAATTTTTCACAATCCGCAAGCGTTTTAACAACTTTGAACAGTTTGGTGTCATCTGCAAATTTAATCACCTCACTCGTTGTTCCAGTTTCCAGATCATTTATAAATAAGTTAAATAGCACAGGTCCCAGTACAGACCCCAGCGGCACTCCACTGTTTACTCTCCACCATTGAGAAAAATGACCATTTAATCCTACCCTCTGTTTTCTATCTGATAACCAATTCCTAATCCACAATTGAACTTTACCACCTATCTCATGACACTTTGGGCTCCTTTTACTAAGGTGCGCTAGCGTTTTTAGCGCATGCAGGATATTATTGCGCTCTATGCGGCTAGAACTAACACAAGCTCAATGCTGGCGTTAGCGTCTAGCACACATAGCAATGTAACGCACGCTATATGGCGCGTTAATGCCCTAACGCAGCTTCATAAAAGGAGCCCTTTAATTTTCTCAGGAGCCTCTCATGAGGAACTTTATCAAAAGCTTTCTGAAAATCTAGATACACTATATCAACTGGCTCACCTTTAAAGATGTCAAGTAAATTTCTGAGGTAAGATCTCCCTCGGCTGAACCCATGCTGACTCCAATTCATTATATCATGTTTGTCTACGTGTTCCACAATTTTAATTTTTATAATCATTTCTACCATTTTGCCCAGCACTGAAGTGAGGCTAAGCATCTGTAATTTCCTGGATCTCCCCTGGAGCCCTTTTTAAAAATCGGCGTAACATTGGCCACCCTCCAATCTTCAGGTACTACAGACTATTTTAGCGACAGGTTACAGATCACTAACAGCAGGTCAGCAATTTCATTTTTGAGTTCTTTTAATACCCTGGGATGTATACCATCCGGTCCTGGCGATTTATCACTTTTAAACTTGCCGATTTGGCTTAGTATATCTTCTAGATTCACCGAGATTTCTTTCATTTCCTCCACATCATCACCCTTGAAAACCATTTCCGGTTCAGGTAGATCTCTTACATCTTCTTCTGTAAAGACCGAAGCAAAGAATTTATTCAGTCTTTCTGCCGTAATAAAACTTGAACCAATGAATGTGAAGGGGAGAAAGATGATATTCCCCATCTTCGGTACCACTCTGATGAAAAGGAACTTTCCCTCAAACTACTGCTGATGTGATGCTCTGTCTAAAGTAAGTAGGTCATAATCGATGTAAATAATGTGAAGCAATGTGAATAAAGTCACCTTGCTAGTCCGAATGATAGAATTACAGATAAAATACTTCAAATTAAAGGTCAGAATTTTGCTGTAGCCACTTCCATTAAGATCTTGGGAGTAATATTAGATCATTACTTAACTTTAGAAGATCATACTGATCTAATGATTTAAAAAAATGCTTTGTGATTCTTTGGAAACTTTGAACCATCCCAAACTATTTTGACTTAATATTTTTTAAATTAGTAGTTTAGTCTTTGCAGTAGTCAATGGCAGATAGAATTAAAGACTAAACTACTAATTTAAAAGATATTAAGTCAAAATTTATTTACTTTGCATCTTATAAGAAAATCTTAAATCGTATTTGAGTAATACAAAAAATGGCAGTGCATTTGATTTTCAGGTTAAAAAATATGTGACCATGTGAGTGCTTTCTATCAATGACTTATTGATTGCCATTTGAAGCAAGAATTTTGTTTAAATTTGGTTGCATCTGCTTTAAAGCTCTGTTTGGTTTGGCTCCAGGATACCTATCCTCCCAATTTAAGCTAAATAAGTCGAATAAAAATACCCAAAATAATTGTTTGCTCATGTATCCATCTTTAAAAGCTTATCGTTGTAAGAGATTTTTAGATAAGACTTTTGCATGTCAGTTAGGAAAAATGAATTCCTGGTTAAGTATTCTGATTCCACAAGCACAATCATATGCTTTTAGAAAGCTATTAAAAACTTATCTGTTTGATAAGTTTGTAACTTGATTATTGTTGCATCTCTGTTAATATATATGTTTCACTGATTGTACAGTCCTTCTTTGTTGTGAACCGCTTGGAACTTATGGCTGGGCGGTATACAAGAATAAAGATTATTATTAAATATCCTGCACCGATACCTGAAACTGGTGCCGAAGGGTGTCAAGGGGTGGGAGACCTCAAAAAAGATGGACCCTGTGGCAGGGACGCCTAGCTGGACCCTTATGAACCAGCATACGTCCCTATCCAACCAAGCGATTATACATGTGAACCTTAGTTCCTGTAACTTTCAGTACCTCCCCCATGCACACTGCTTCTCATTTCTTAGGGCTTTAATGGACAAAACACACAAAAAACAATCTTTCTGGAAAACAATCACTCTTCCTTTATTGAGGCTGTTCCAAAGCTGATTCTCAACTGGGTCAGGATTTTCCTGGCTTTTCCAGCCTACACTTAGCGCACACAATTTGTAAACCCAGTGAACCAAATTGGCTCACAACCTTTCCCCCCTTTGGGGTTTCGACCCCAGCAAGAAAACAAAGTCCAGAAAAATAAATTCTCTTCACAACAACAGTCTTTAGCCTTCCAGGTTTGCATGGGACCTGGGAAGCTTCCACCCTTCCCTCATAGTATCTCCCTTACAATATGGAACAGGTAAGAAAAACCAAAACGTTTCTTTTATTTCCACAAAGAGTTCTCCTGCTTTTCACTAGGCTCTTATTATGTTGGTAGGCACTGAGCCTAAATACCACCAGCCTGGACTGGGTGAGCTGTCCCAAATGATAACAAGACCGCCTACCCAAAACTGTAGTGCTTCACTCTAACACATAGTGTAGCCACTTCCCTGCTATTCCCCAGGCTGTGGGCTAATGTTAGCACTTTTAGGCAAAGTCTTGTTTCTGTTCAAACATCACAGTAGTAGCAGGCAAGAACAAAACCTGTTCATAATTTCCAAGAAAGCAAGGCAACTTAACTTTTCACTCAGTCTTTAGAGCCCCCTCCCAAACAGACAAACTGCTTCTTGGGCTCAAGTTGCAGCAGAAAAAAAACACTGTAGCAAAAATGTTCTAATCCAAAGGTTTTCACCTGCTTTAGATTTTAGCTCAAGTCCATAACATCCTCTGTGCACGACTCTGGGACAGGAGTATCATCCCATTTCATTACAGGATTCAACTCACAGCTTTCCACAGCGCTTTCCTCCTCCATAGGAAAATCTTCCAATAGCTCCTCTCTTCTGCTGCTGTCCTCACTGGCGTCCAAACTAGCTGTGTTCTCACCCGGCTCCTCCCTCCTCTCTCTGGGAGATCTCAGTGAGGAAAAGGGCTCTGAATGTGCATGTCCCTCTCCCCTTGATTAAAGCAGGTGAATTCTTAAAGGGCTCTTCACTTTCCAGCCTAAGCTCTATCCTCGGGTTTCTTAAAGGGCCAGACTTAAAAGGCACAGCACAAGTTTGTTTCTTTTTTTCTGTTCTGCAATGTTCTAGCTCTAGAATTGGACATAGGGGTAGGGCTAGGGCAATCTGGGTCATACATGTCAACATTAGGAACGCGCAGTGCAGGGTCTCTGCCACAATCCCCAGTAAGAGACACAACCTGCACAGAAGGAGGATATCGGTATCAATGTAGAGTTATTCCTCACTGATGTACACTCATAATCCCTTGACTGTATTAAGGCTTGATGATCATCGATGCTATGATGGAAGAACCACTAGAAGAAGTACCATTGTTGGATATGCTACACCTAACATGGATTGGTACCAATGCAGATCAATGCATGAAGAAGAGGCACCAATAACACAGGCATTGATGAAAAGGAGGCACCATGACCATGTAACATCAAGTGGTACTGAAGGTGCCACAGGCGTTGAAGCATGAGTGCCTGAAAAGGCAATGCGCTTCAGAAATGACAACCTGTATTGCCCAGAAAGCCATGCATCAAATGGACTCAATGCTTAATTGGCAGGGTACTATCCACTGCAATGCATCTGCGTTGATGTGGCTGAAGCATCGGTTACAGAAAGGCATGCATCAAATAGACTTGATGCTAATATGCCACCATCTCAAGTAGATGGAGGTATCGATGTCTACTGGTACCGGTTGCTGGAAGTCCGACTCCAGACATATATGTTGAAATAAAGAAAAAGAAAAAGAAACAAAAGAAGAAAAATTTTGACATTAATCAATAGCCTTCTTCTAATCCAGGGATCTCAAAGTCCCTCCTTGAGGGCCGCAATCCAGTTGGGTTTTCAGGATTTCCCCAATGAATATGCATTGAAAGCAGTGCATGCACATAGATCTCATGCATATTCATTGGGGAAATCCTGAAATCCCGACTGGATTGCGGCCCTCAAGGAGGGACTTTGAGACCCCTGTTCTAATCTATAGCCCCAGAGTCAGATACAGTCGGAGAGGGCAAGCCAAGGTAGAGTAGAAACAAGCTTGAAAATCCATCGATGATCATGGTAGGAGGTAAGGATAGAAATTCGTTTTCAGGCAGCTGGACAACGAAAGAAGTTTGAAGAAAGTCCAAAATTTCCTTTCTACTTTTCTTCTTTGCTTGTTTTAAAAAAGAAAAGTAAAGAACAGAAAGAAGAAACTTGAAATACTTGAAAAGTCTATAAAAAATATAAATGGGAAGGCAACTCGACAAAGAAACAAGAGATACGTCTTCTTCACTCCACGGAAAACGAAAAACTGACAACCTCGGGAGCTGGCGTTGGATGGGAAAGCACTCGCGCAAGCGCAGTCTAAAAGCTTGTTAAAGTATAAAGTGATTCTACACTTTTCACAGTCCGTGGATGACGTCACCCACATGTGAGAATATGCCGCCTGCTTGTCTAAGGATAAAAAGTGCTTATGAAGATTTGACCATGATTTGAAAATGAAGTAAACTTTATTAACCTCAAATTTTCTAGTGGGTCTGCACTCTGACTGTATCACACTTTTTTTTTTTTTTAATGAAATGAAACTGAAATTTCAATTCTTCCTATGCATAACTTTTTTCTTTTTTTTTTTTAAATCACAAAAGTGCAGATCAGTTAAAATCTATTAGCCGATGCTTTCTAAGTCAAATCTGGTGAGTTACTTTTTATGAGCTATCTTTGACATTTGTAAGTGGATGAATGACAGTTTTACTTTGTGATCATTCATTATTGTTTCTGAATAACTCTGGCATGAATCTCTTAAAAATTTGAAGAACATTTGAATTATAACCAATATACAAAGTAAAAAGAAGCAAGAAAAAATTTAAATTTTGGAGTTGTAATATTCATGCTTAGTGTGAAAGCAGACCAATGGAGTGAGGCATATGGGTCTCAGATATCAAAGAATCATCTGGAGCTTTTGAGAAAGTTTTCATACACTGTATGCAAGACTATCAAGTCAAATGCTACTCCCACTGAAAAAAAACAAGTGAGGACACAGGACTGTATGAATCTCTTAAGCTGTAGTTATTAGAGAATAGATATTATAGATGATTAATTTTATTTTTTCTCTCAGACCAAACAATCTCAATAGAAGTATACATTTAAGATCAGCACACAGCACACAGTCTTCAAACAAATAAAACAAAATTGCTTGTTTTCAAAATGTGTTCTCAGAAGACAGCAGGATACTAGTGCTCACAAAATGGAGTGATTTCATGAGGAGTTTATACTGCTAAGCTTTTAAGAACTTCCTGGTGTGCCCTATTAAGCATGTACAGACTTTCTGTACCTTTGTGGTCATATGAAACCCATCACAATTTCATGTATAGCTAAGTGGCAGATAAAAACCTAATGACCCATCTGTAGAGAAGGGAGGGAGGGCCATTCCACATATCCACCACCCTTTCTATAATAAAGTATTTCTTTAAATTACTCCTGAGCCTACAACTTCTTAACTTCATCCTATGTCCTCTCATTCCAGAGTTTTCCTTCATTTGATAAAGGCTCATCTCCTGTACATTAATGCCATAGAGATATTTAAATGTCTCTATCATATCACCTCATCCTATCTTTCTTCCAGTGTATACATATTTAGGTCTCTAAATCAGTCCCCATACGCTTTATGACCACTAACCAATTCTGTAGCCTCCCTCTGTACCGACTCCATCCTGTTTATAACCTTCTGAAGATGCAGTTTCCAGAATTGCACACAGTATTCTAACAGAGGCCTCACCAGAGGCTTACAGTCATGTGAAAAAATTAGGAAGCCCCATGAAATATTCAGTTCTTTCTTAAGAAATATTCACTTGTTGATGTCAAATCTTTTTTTATTTATTTCTGGAAAAGAAAGTGATGTAATTGCAGGTAAACAACAAAACTTTTCCTTGATTTACTCATGAAACAAAAGATATCCACAAAAATGTGTATTATAACTGAGGGATAAATTAGGACACCCTACACCCTAATAGCTAGTGTTTCCCCCTTTGGCTGAAATAACTGCAGCAAGATGCTTCTTGTAGCCATCTACCAGTCTCTGACATCAGTCTGAGGAAAGTTTGGCCCACTCCTCAATGTAGAATTCTTTCAACTGTGAGATGTTTTGAGGGGTTTCTTGCATGTAAAGCCTGTTTCAAAACACCCCACAGCATCTCAATGGGATTAAGATCAGGGCTTTGACTTGGTTACTCCAGGACTCTCCATTTCTTAGTTTTCAACCATTCCTTGGTGGATTTACTGGTATGTTTTGGGTCATTGTCATGTTGCAGGGTCCAGTTCTGCTTCAGCTTTAATTTTCCTCAAGCACCCTCTGATACATGGTAGAATTCATGTTGGATTATATGATGGTGAGAAGGCCAGGTCCTGCTGCAGCAAAGCATCCCCAAACCATGACACTTCCACCTCCATGCTTCACAGTTGGTATGAGGTTCTTTTCCTGTATTTGGTGTACACCAAATATGTCCTCTTTTCTGGCATCCAAATAATTCAATTTTAGACTCATCTGTCCATAGAACACTATTCAAGAAGTCTTGGTGTTTGTCTAAGTTCTCTCTGGCAAACTTCAATCTAGCCTCGATGTTTCTGTTAGAGAGCAAAGGTTTCCTCCTTGAATACCTTATTTTCTATTATCTTGTCCAAACCTCTTTTGAACCTTTAGCTACCTTGACCACATCCTCCAATAGATTCCACAACTTAACTAAGCATCCCATGAAAAAATGGTATTTTTAAGATTTGTTTTCAATCTACTATTTGTTGGTTTCATGTTATGCCCTCTGAAAAGCCCTAATTTGGAACACCTTCCTTATGAAGGGAAGCTAAACATCTCCTATTTTGTCACCCTTTTCTGAACTTTTTCTAGCTCTGCTATGTTGTTTTTGAGACAGGATAATCAGAACAGAAAACCAGTACTTAAGTGTGTGATCACACTAGGGCCCTTTATGAATTTAATAACTAAAGGCTGTGCATAGATATCTTTACCATCCCCTTCCGAGCCTACTATACATAGTTACTTGCCTTGACAAGGATCCCAGAGACCTGTAACGTGGTCTTCTGTAGGCACAATTGGAACTGCCTGATTTTTGTGGTTTACCTACTGGCAAGGATTTAGGACAATGATCCATTGCATCTGTATCAGGTCATCCAGTCCTTTGCCAAAGAGCATCTGCCCCTTAAAGGGGAGTCTGCTCAAAGTAACTTTAGATGCTGAATCTCCCATCCACTGCCTGATCCAGAGCATTCTGCAGGCAGATTGTATAAACTAAGACTTTACTCAAAACTTTGAGCATAGCATAAATAGCATCAGTCACATAATCCACCCCTGCCAGATGACAGGGGGGGGGGGCACACTGCTTTCTTCGCGCCTAGATTCTGGTGTGGCATGCTTGCACCACAAAGGATGCTGCAGCCACTGCCTTTAAGGCTTAAAGCCAGCACCTGAAATTGTCTTTTGAGAACCAAAACCACTCTGTGATCCTGTGTATCCTTGAGGTTCAATAATTAATAGTAGTAGTAGTAGGATCACTCCCTTCACTAGGCAGCCCATTTAGTAACCTGCGCTGCCAACAAATCCACAAATTGCTGAAATTCTGCATGAAAAACACTTTTGTCATCACCCTCAGCCTTTTTGAGGGACCTTCTGGCATATCCCAATGCTTGGTTAACATCCTAGAGATCTCTGGGTGAGAAGAGAAGCTCTGGGTGAAAAGACTTTGACTTGGGACTGCACAACAGCGCAAGCTAAGCAGCCAAGACCTGTAAAGGACTCTAGCTCCAACTCCCGCAAGAAACTGTAATAACTTCAGTTAAATCTGATGTCTTGAAAGTCTTTGCACCGTCGGATCCTCTCCCTGGTCTAGAGCTGCCACCAATTCCTATCTGTTTGCCCCAAACTGTGAACTAGAATCTTCCAAGGAGGATCTTTTCGTAGAGAGTAATGGCATCCGACACCAAATCATCCCAGTTCTTTTCTGGGATCTAGGACAATTCAGGGTGGCCGTTTCAGCACTGAAACATCAAATGAAACATGTCACAATGAATTCCTCTTCACCTTTGGTCTGCTATCTCTCCGGGGGAGGGAGGGGGGGTGCCTCTTAACACTCTCTTCAAAATTCTAGGATGATCGCACAATCCTGCACAGCCACTATCTGAACCCGGGGCTCACCACTTGTGGATCACTGTGCACCACTTCATCACAGGACTCATGCTGCCTGCACTTTGCTCCCTCACAATACTTGTGGTGCTGTTTTACGCTTCAGGCCCTGCTCCCTGCCACAGCAGGCCCCTTCCCCTCCTTGCCCAATTACATGGCAGCGGCAGCAGCACCACTTCCATGGCTGCAAGCTTTGACCATCCAGCAGTATGGGATAATTCAATGCACCTGTTCAGCACGGCTGCGATGAATTGCCTCAAGATGAACTGGCCACGATGAATTGACCCATTTCAAACTGTGAACCAGAATCCTCCATGAGGATGTTTTCTTGGAGAGCAATGGCATAGTATCCAATATCAAATCATCCCAGTCCTTTTCTGACTGGATCTACGATTCCTGCAGCTCCACAGACTGTGAAGGGGTTTCAGCCTGAGGAGCAAACCCTCTCTATGAACTTCCCTGTTGACATTCTGTAGGCACTCCTTTATATTGTTGGTAGGCTGCAGACCTCAGGCCATAAAATTAAAATGAACCAAGCAATTCAATTAACAGCTAAGGTTTGGGTTTTATGATCTTCCTCTGACACAAAAAAAAATTAGTGCCAAGATGCAGCTAGTCTGGTTGTCATGTAGACTTCTCGTCATGCATTTGCAAAACTTTTCTAAGAGCTCTACATGATTCTCTGATGATAAACACAAGTTTTATGACCCACTGAGGAGTTATCAAGAAAAACCTCTGCTATCAACCAGTGTCAGTATCATTTTGCTGAGTTCTTTCTTCCGTTATCAACTTAAAGTGTAAAATGAAAACTATACTTCTTACCGTTTTAATATTTTTTAAAAATATATATACACAGTGTATATATATAGTGGAACCTTGGTTTACAAGCATATTTCGTTCCAGAAGTATGCTCGTAAACCAAAGTGAGTTTCCCCATAGGAAGTAAGGGAAACTCGCTTTGATCGGTTCCCCCCCCCCCCACCGAGGCTGCCGGCGCTGCTCCATTCCCCCCCCTTGAGGCCACCGATGCTGCTCCATACGCCCCTCCCGCGATCCGGCATCCCCCCTGCGAACCGGCATCCTCCCCCCCCCGCGATTCAACAACACCCCCCCCCCCCGAGCACCGAAACAAAATCCCTTACCCCGATTGGACACCAGCACCAGCACCAACGCATAGGACATGCCGGTGCTAAAAGATCCTCCCTCTTCTGGGCTGGACGGTGCGTCGGAGATCCTCCCTCTTGCCTGTGCTGGGCTGGACTGGGCCTTGAGCATTTGTGCATGCTCAAGGCCTTCTGGTCTCGCTCTCTCCGAGATTCTGAATCTGAGAATCTCGGAGAGAGCGAAACCAGAAGGCCTTGAGCATGCGCAAATGCTCAAGGCCCAGTCCAGCCCAGCACAGGCAAGAGGGAATATTTCTGATGCATTGCCCAGCCCAGAAAAGGGAGGATCTTCGGGCACTGGCACGTCCTATGTGTTGGTGCTGGTGCCTAATCGGGGTAAAGGATTTTGTTTTGGTGCTCGGGGGGGGGGGGGGGGATGTAGGGTCGTGGGGGGGGGGGGAGGGACGCCGGTTCGCTGGGGGGGATGCCGGATCGCGGGGAGGGTGTCGCTCGTAAATAGAGTCAAACTCGGCTTCCGAGACGACGATTTTGCGAATGTTTTGCTCGTCTTGCAAAACACTCGCAAACCGGTGCACTCGTAAACCGAGGTTTGACTGTATATATATATATATATATATATATATATATATATATACTGTATGTATATATATATATATATATATATATATATATATATATATATATATATACACACACACACATACATACATACAAAATTGAACAAAGGTATTTCCATTCACCTAGGTCTTTTTGATAACTTCAACAAATTCAGATCTTAACTAAAAACTAGCTAAAGATACTGTTATAAGATTTAATATATGATACTGCAATTGCCAATCTTTATAAAAGAACTAAAGATTAATAAATCTATCATAAAGCAGATCTGCTATAAACAGATTTTGATTTTCATAACAAATATTGTACAAAGCTGGAGTGACATGACCTGAATTTGCCATATCCAAGGTTTGTTATAAAGGCCCACTATAATAAGAGAGGCATATTATGGCTTTGTTCAGCAAAAATGATGCAAAATCCCTTTCCCATATATAAAATGTAATAATAGCCAAAGGATATTTGATTCAATCAAGAAGGGACATGGCCATGGAAAGAGGGAAGAGGTGATTTGGATAGGGAGGAAACCAAACAAAATACAAAAAAATGCTAGAAATGGTTTCATGTTTGACTCTAAGTGGCAAACCTAAACATGGCACAACATTATATTTTTGCTGAACAAAGTCTTATACGTGTAATAAGAAAATCTACATTAAAAAGATCTAGTGATTTGTATGGCGTGTTTTGATCACATACCTAGACTGTCGTCTCTCTGGAATCGTGGATATTTTCTTCTGAGAAGGCGATCATAAAGGACCTGCATGCTGGATTTGGCTAGTTATAGGAATTGCACACATGTACTAGTTACTACATCCTTTTTATATCTGTGTTCTATTTGCCTTATAGTTAGTACAAAAGTTTAATAGGGTTCTAGTAGTGTGATTAGAAGTTTAGGAAAGCTGACATTTTTATTAGGTGCTTGCTTATGATGTACATTAAATGTTGTTACTGAAATGTTTGCATATTTACATGGTACTTGAGAATTTAGTGGAAGCTACAATTCTATACTTGAATTATGTTAAAATTAGGATCATAACATCTAGTTATTTTATATAAATTGTTTCACATGTAATTTAATAGGCCAGGATATTAAGATTAGACTAAATAAACTCATATAGGCTTAAAAAAAAGTACATCATAAAATTAAGCAAAGTGAAAAGATAAGGCATGTTAGTTAAAATAAAAAACAAACAAACAAACTTGGGCCCCTCCCCCATTAAACAAATATGTATACCACAATAAAGGAAGTGCAAGATGAGGAGGGTTAAAGGATGACCACTAATGAACATAAGACAAATCTAGTGTACATGTAATACACTGGATTCATGAGAACTCTTTTAGGAAAGTACAGTGTTGGCATAGACCATCTCTAGATCATGAATAGACAATGAAGGATATTAATAATACCAGGGTCTAAGTCACTTTTACTTTAAGAAACTGTGGTTAGATTGTTATTATTATGGTTAGTTTATTAAAGAAAATATTAAAATCATGGGAAACAAACAAAAATTCACAAACTTTATAACTAAAGATATATGTCAAACTGGTGAAAAGTTAAAAAAAAAAAAGAACCAAAAACTATACAATGGAATTCACCTAAGCATTTTCCGATTGCTGTTCCAGAAAACCTTTACACAATATTGTTAACTCCCTTTATGAACATTTGTGGTATCAGGAAGATCATTCTATCCTGTATCTATTGATAACACTGGTCTTGAAGTAAACATGGAATATTAATTCCAGAATATATTTAACTTTTTAACAACTTGAAAGTTAAGAATTACAAGAGGGTATAGTTCACCATTGATATTAAAAATTTACTACATGGGACTTTAGCTTCTGATATTACTGCTTAAATGCACTTCTTGTAGCGACATTATAGCAGCTTCATATGCAAGCTGACATTTCTACAGTGACATCAAAAGTCTAAGTCATAGAACACTAAAAAAATAATATATTCTCTCTAATAGCAGCTCACAACTCTGTTTCTGCATTGAAAACCCCTGTAAATTTCATCTTAAAATTCAAATTTAGATTCAGAACAACAGGCATTGCTCTCCTCCCTCCTCTCCCTTGTGATGACCAGATCCCTTCTCTTACTTTTTTTCTCATGGTCTTGGCACTGAATCAGTGCAGAGTCTTGAGCATGCAGATATTCAAGGCTTTGAGCATGCACAAGTGCTGAAGGCTCCACACCAGTCAAGCGCCATAACCATGAGAAAAGGGAAAAAGAGATTCAGTCATCGAAGGGGGGCAGGGGGTATGGAGAGAGTGGAGGAGAGCAAAACGTGATTTAAGTTCTTACTTTGATAATATATTTTCCAGTAGATAGGCTCCCTCAGTACAGCATGCAGGCTTCTCAAGCCCACCCTACATTTTGGGGACTGGTTAGATACATCCCTATGGTTCAGCATACAATCCCTATTGCACTGGAAAAAAAGAGATTAGGTTTTTACCTTGATAATATCTTTTCCAGGAGATAGGAATGGAATGCTGACACCCCCACCCCCACCCCCACACCTCACCCTGTCAGTTCTTGATGTGCCTACTTCCTCTTTCAATGGTCAGCTCGCTAGCTGATTTTATCTGTCAGTCAGACTTTTAAGTCTGGGAAGAGTCTGTATATATAGTTTTGAGGGGGAATGTTTGGACTCCATAAATTTTCAGGCTGATAATGTTTCTTTATTGAAATTTGTTGAACTTTCTTGAAAAGTAGTTGCACTTCGTTGTTCCTCTCTAAACTTTATTGTTATTTAACTACATTTGGACATCCTCATGTCCCTCCTTCTCCTGTCTTTTCATCTAGAGCTCTCAGCACTTTGGTATGAGCTGATGGGGGTAGCACAACCCAAGGAGAAGGAGGAAGAATGAAAAGATGTGAATCTTCTGTACAGTGCTCACAAGCATCTATGGCTCAGCATACCATCCCTATTGCACTGGAATGTTAGTTATTGTGAGAGAGCAGTGGAGGCAAGAAATGGTGCCTCCATTGATAGCTTACTCTAGACTTCAGAAAACTCTTTTGTTTCTAATAATAGCCTGGCCAATTATTAGAGGGAATACAGTACTTTTTAAACCAGACTTAAAAAAAACAAGCTACTTTCAAAATTAAAACCTTTTATGGCAAGTGATTTTAGCACTTATCTGCAGTAATATCACATAATGTTTAGCAGCTCCCTTTAAATAAAGTCATAGTATAAAATTTATATGTAGTTTAATTTTAGATTTTGTTAATTTTATAAGATCAAATTATATTAGTGATGCTGACGTGTATCTGCACATGAAATTGAAGTGTCCTATTATATCAACTTTCAAAAAATTAGAAATCAAGTATCATATAAAAAGTTTGTTACTTAGTTAAATTAAGCCTAATTAATTATGAAAAAGTTGACTCAATGTTTTAATATGGCAAAATTGCTTGGAGGCTGAGGTTATGGATGATTACACAATTTCAGTTCTTTGTTTTACTTCACACAAACACCACCATCAAAGATGACACTAAGGGGGGAATTCACCAATGGGTACTAAATGATTTAGGCCCCCCTTTTACTAAGCTGAGCAGCCAAGTGCCATGCAGCAAATGCTCTGATGCCCATTAAATTCCTATGGGCATCAGAGCATTTATCATGTACTATCAGGCTTAATAAGAGGGGTTAGTGCGCGCTAAACACTAAGACACCCATAGAAATATAATCACAAAGCCGCACAGCAACAGCACCAAAGCTCTTTAAATCTCTATGGGCTTCGGGGCCGTTACCGCGCTGCAGTCGTTAGTGTGGCTTTGTAAAACAGGCCCTTAGTGCCTGTTGATAAATTTCCCCATAAATATTATCCCCTCTCCACTTTTTAAAAACTTAATAAGTAGATAAATTGCACAGTCCCTTTGTTTGTAAATCAAGATTAAAAAATGCAGGAAATATTACGTGCCCAAAAAGGTAGAGGTACAAGAGCAGACTCAAAGTAGGGGGGGGAGATGTTTGTTAGGCACAATCTGTGTTTAAGTGTCTTTATACCCAAACAATATAGAAAGGGCGAGTAGAAAGGAGGTAAAAATGAACAATATAGAGTGAGAAATGATTTAGAAGACCAATATGGTCATCTTTTGACCTAAAAAATGTTTCTCCCAAGGGCAATATATTAATAATAAGATTAATGCCTGCATGTATTAACTGGCTAAATTTGACTGGCTAAGTTGATTTCAATCAAATCTAGTAATTAGATTTCAAAATATAAAACTTGCTAAATCTAGCCAGCTTACCTAGTTCTGATACCCGAATGACCCGGAGTTTGATTAGCTAAAGAAAACCACCTAGTAAACTTTAGGTGGCAAAATTTAGCAAAAGCTCTTATCTTACCAGGTAATTCTTTACCCAGTTAGATCCTTCTGAAAGCTGAGCCCTATGTGAAAAAAATGGACAGAGGAAAGAGCAAGTTATAAGAAGTGATATTCTGATGGATATGATAATTTTCAAACTCTTTTATGCTATAGGCTGATTGCTAATTTGCTATTTTTAGCAAAGTTTTTAGAAAGAATAGTGAATAAGCAATTAGAGACTTTTGCTGAGCAGAACAATTTATCAGAAGCAAACTAGACAGGGTTTCATCCTGTTTCTGAGACGTAATCTAGTCTAGGAACAGCATGGGAACAGGTACATCACAGTAAATACAACATTCAGCAACACTGATTATTCTGCTTGATTTTCCCAAGAAGATGGCAAGAGAGGGTGAGGATGGAACAAAATGGATCAGTGCTACTGTGTGCTACCTAATGTTCTTGATTGATTGTTCAAGAGGAAAGGTGGGAGCTGGCTCTTTTCCTTGGAAACACCACTGCATTCCCCCTATAATTCCATGAATTCCTTCATTCAGCAAGTAAAGGGAACAACTGAAGACTCCTGTGGACTGCCACTGGGAGGTATGTTGGGGCAAGGAAAACTTGCAGCTTTCCCAAAAGGAGAAATATCCTGGAGTCAAGAGGTGTGGCAACAGCTACAGAACCCAGACATGGTGGTACAGGCAGGATTTCAGGAAGAGGTCCTCTCATGACATCAGGGATAGGAATTGCTTGCTTGGAATGAACTGTTGCTGCAGAAGGAGTTAGGATTCTCCCTAAATATGCTGGTCTTCATGGTCTGATGACTGGCGAAGCAATGCAGAAGAGTAGTGACGTTTATATCATTCTGGAGTTTAAGTTACCATGGACAAAGATATCTTTGGATTCAATATGGATTGCTATTGCATGTCTAGATAAATGTCTTTTTGGGCAGATTTCCCAGGTGAATTTTCAGTCACAGTAGCTTTCTAGTAGACTGAAATCCCAGAAAAGAATTTAGCCTTGTCGTCATAGACATCCATAGAATCCAAGAGTGGAGTTTTTAACACAGCATGAAACTACCTTAGCTAATACTTCCCTGCATAATATAATTGAAAATTTGGAGAATGTTTTTGAGGAAAATTTTGAGACTTATTAGTTTTCAAAAATATAATAAAAAATTTTCATATAAAGTGGTATAAAAACATCTTTTGGAAGTCTTCAGTAGAGATCATATGAACAGAGTCTTGGATTTATTACTTGTCTATGCCAAAAGAACAATGGAAAAACTAGAGGGGAGTATGATTTAACATTAATTTCTAGGAACAATATATTTTGCGTCTTCAGTTCTTCTGGAGTCCTCCACGGAAGAACAAGTGGTCACAACTAAAATTACATTACATTACATTAGAGATTTCTATTCCGCCATTACCTTGCGGTTCAAGGTGGATTACAAAAGAGATAAAAAACGGAGGGTTACAATGGAAGAACATTTGTCCTTTCTAGAGAGGTAAAGAGTAGGTTATGTAGTTTCTGTGTGGCGGGAAGAGGGAGGGGGGAAGGACGGTAAGTTTGAAGTTAGGGCTGTTTCAGGAATTTCTTGAAGAATGTAGTTTTTATTTCTTTTCTGAAGTTATGGCTGTTTCAGGAATTTCTTGAAGAGTATAGTTTTTATTTCTTTTCTGAACGTCTTCTAGTCTGGTGTCGTTATCAGTAGATTGGCGATTTGGTTATCTAGTTTAGCTGCTTGAATGGCCAGGAGGCCATCGTATAGTTTTTTCCGTTTTACTTCTTTGATCGAGGGGTGTGTGAATGGGGTGTGTGTTTTTCTATGTCTGATTGAGGTGGTTTGGATGAGGCTTGGTGTCATTTGTTTTGGAATCAGAAAGAGAATGGATTCTGAGCCAGCTATTCAGATGTAGGGAATAATTACATATTGAGTTGAGGATTCATGTTTTTCCAGGTGTTTCAAGAGCTACACAAAACAGGAGACAACAAAATTCTATTGTTACAACTTTGGAATTTTGAAAATTGAAGTAATGTTTCTCCTTACATACTCTTCAAAGTGCATTGCGAGCCATGGAATCGAGGGCGATATACTCACGTGGATTAAAAACCGGTTGGTTGATAGGAAACAGAGACAATACTCAGACTGGAAAAGGTCACAAGTGGAATGCCGCAGGGTTCAGTGCTCGGGCATGTGCTCTTCAACATATTTATAAACGACCAAGAAATTGGCCCGACAAGTGAGGTGATTAAATTTGTGGACAATACAAAGTTATTCAGAGTAGTGAGGACACAGGATTGCGAAGACCTACAAAGAGACAAATACACTCGAGGAACGGGCCACGAAATGGCAAATGAGGTTCAACGTGGATAATTGCAAGGTAATACTTGGCGGTAACAAAAATCATATGCACAAATACAGGATGTCTGGTGCTATACTCGGAAAGAGCCACCAGGAAAGAGACTTGGGAGTCAATGAAACCGTCTGCACAATGTGCGGCAGCGTAAAGGACAAACAGAATGCTAAGAATGATTAAGAAGGGGATCACAAACAGATCTGAAAAGGTTATCATGTCATTATACCAGGACATGGTACGCCCCCACCTGGAATACTGCGTCCAACACTGGTCGCCGTACATGAAAAAAGACATAGTACTACTCGAATGGGTCCAGAGAAGAGTGACAAAAATGGTTAAGGGACTGGAGGAGTTGCCGTACAACTAGAGGCTAGAGAAACTGGGCCTCTTCTCCCTTGAAAAGAGAAGACTGAGAGGGAATATGATCGAAACATTCAAGATACTGAAGGGAATTGACTTAGTAGAGAAAGAGAGATTGTTCACTCTCTCCAAGGTGACGAGAACGAGAGGGCACTCGCTAAAGTTAGAAAGGAAAAGATTCCGTACAAACGTTAAGGAAATTCTTCTTCACCCAGAGAGTGGTAGAAATCTGGAACGCTCTTCCAGAGGCTGTTATAGGGGAAAGCACCCTTCAGGGATTCAAGACAAGGTTGGATAAGATCCTATTGGAATAGCACATACAAGTAAGGCTAGACTCAAATAGGGCACTGGTCTTTGACCCAAGGGTCGCCGCGTGAGCAGACTGCTAGGCACGATAGACCACTGGTCTGACCCAGCAGCGACAATTCTTATGTTCTTATGGACACATAGCTTCAAAGTATATTGCAAAATATAGAAATATGTATATTTTTAATCTTCTCAATTGTCCTTTCTCAGACATAAAATGCTTGTAGCCATTTCTTCTCTTTTGCCTCCAATACCAACTAATGCATGAGTTGTTCCATGTGCTAAATATCATGATTGCCGTGGCTGCTCTTATTGCCTCAAAAGGTGGAATTGTGAAACTGTGCTATTGGCAGTCAAGTAGAGTGGCCACGGTCTTATAAGGGATTTCTCTTGAGCCCCACTCCTGATGATAGCCCCTCCCCCCCCCCAGTCAAGGCTTCCCATCACTGCAAGAAGTCCCTCCGATGAAGAACCTCTATCTGCTAGGGGCAAGTAATATGGTGCCTGTGTACTGTTTGTCCTGTACACTATGTGCAAGGCAGATGACACAATCCCCCTTCATTTATCACAAAGATTTTACGCTTACCATGCTTTAACATTTGCAGTTAGTGCAAAACCTTACAGCATTTTTAGTTAAAGCGCCCCTAAGTTAATAGTAATCAGGAAGGTAGCCTTTAGTTACTTTACCCTGATAGTCTGAATTTCTTCCCTCTAGAGCTGAACAAAAAGTGGAGCACTCTCTCAATTTATGAAAAAAGATCAAATCTTGATCATTCTCTCAAATTTTCAACTAAGTGTAGCTGGCATTAGGAGATTTGTGGAGTTTTATTTAATAATGCTTTCTGTTAAGAGAATTGTATGTAATGTTTTATACAGAATTGGTTTTAGTGCTATTGGCTATAATTGTTCACCAAGTTTATCTCGTTATTAATGATGAATAGTATCCTTGAGAAAGACATTTTCTATGTCAAAATTCAGCCTTATTTTTCTAATTTTCCACTTTATACTTACTTTTTATGATCCTTCTATACTTGATCTTCTCTGGCTTTGACTCCTGCTAAAACACTAATTATAAACTTAACTGTCTACTCTTGTTTTAACTTTTACCATCTCTTCTCCAGTTTTTAGAATGTGTAATTTTTCCTGCAATTTTTTTTCTTCATCTGTCCCTTGGTGGCAGATAATCTCTTGTTATTCCCTTTGTTTGCAAAGATACTGAAATAAGGAAGGGAAAAGCTATAGCTAGGACTAAAATTATTAAAATTGCCAGGCAGATATGTGACGCTCTATAATTACATGTTGATCAATCAGATAGATACCCTCCATATTGGAGGCAGACTCTTTTATAGCCATATATCCTCAAAAAACTAATGAGAATATCATTTGAAAATGAAAGCCAAAATTTTAAATGGAGTATCAAAGATAGATCCTTTGGAGCTAAATTGCACGAATTTTCACATCTGCTAATTTACAAAAACAAAAATACAACAAAACAAAACCTAGATTTCACAACTGTGTGTACCCCTCTTTCAAAAGGGCCCAGTTAGAAAACAAGCTTCAGTTTAGGTAACTACTGTAAACTACACATTAAGGGCCAAAAAAAAATTGGTGCAATTGATTCTACAAGGTACATATACCTTTTATAAGTGCCAGTAGTGCTAAGTGCCAGTAGTGACATAACTTTTAGGCACATCCATTTAGGCCAAGGAAAACCAATCGTCTAATTTATGGGGGAGAATATGACGCGGTGATTAGAGCTACAGCCTCAGCATCCTGAGGTTGTGGGTTCAAACCCACGCTGCACCTTGTGACCCTGGGCAAGTCACTTAATCCCCCCATTGCCCCAGGTACATTAGATAGATTGTGAGCCCACCAGGACAGAGAGGAAAAATGCTCGAGTACCTGAATAAATTCAAGTAAACCGTTCTAAGCTCCCCTGGGAGAACAGTAAAGAAAATTGAATGAATTAATTAATTGGGTATATTCTGTAACAGTGCACATTAACGTTTAAGAATGTCCATGATCTTCCTAGTCCCATCCCATGACTATACCCCCTTTTCAAACACGCATACTAGTACTGGCACGTATATTTATAGAAACATGCTTTTCAAGTTGTGCACATTAACTATTGATTAGTGACAATTTGTGTCGATTACAATGTGTCAATTGCTAATTACCAGCGCCAATTAGGATCTCTTAGGGAGAAGAGGAAATAGTGGATACTGTGAACAGGCAGACTGAATGGGCCATTTGGCCTTTATCTACCATCATGTTTCTATGTTTCTAAGTTGTGCACGCAAATCAGCTGTATGCACCTATTTGCACACACAATGTAAGAAGCCATATACAGAATTTAGGAGTAAGAGGGCAATTCTGTAGAAAGGTCACCAAAAGTTGGGCACCAAATGCAATGCACTAAGAACTAAGGGGCTGATTAATTAAATGGGCATCCCGTTATATAGGCGGCAGTGGTAGGTGTCCTACCACTGTCTGGCAGACAATTGAGACGCACGTTTTTTTAAAAAAAGCTTCCTGAGGCAGGCCACCTACACTGTAGGTGTTTGTCACGGTTCTAGAGAAACGCGTAGGGACATCTAAGCTTTCCCAAGGCTGGGTGTGAACGTGGTTTTGCCCAAAGTGGCCTTGAGTGAGTTTAAGTGTCCTTATGTGTCTCCCTAGAGACGCAACAGATGCTTGAAATGTAGGCCAGCAAAATGCTGGCCTACATTTCACAACCTAACAGTAGAAGCGGCTGGCTCATCTGATCACGGCAAGGGAATCCCTGATCAAGCTGAGCCGGCACGCCTCCCCAAAGCCTTAAATATTTGACTAATTAATCCATTCTTTCTATGTAATATGTTATAATTAATAATTTTTTTGTAAACCGCATAGAACTTTTGGTAATGCAGTGGTGTCACAAGAATTTTCAAAGGGGACAAAAAAGGTATGAAGGAAAGCAAACTATATCCCATTTTTTTCACCTCCCCTTCTCCCCTAAAGTTAGCACCCATGCGTTTGTATTTATCCAGTAAAACCTATACAGAACAGAAGATATTTGCTGACTGATAGCCATTTAACTTTTGGTTTTTAATATTAAAGTTTATTTTGGGATTATTCTCATTGCTCTTTGAGGATACCATAATGCATTCACAAGAACTACGAGAGCAATAGCTATCAGTCTGATGAACAGTGAATTAGAGAGCCAAATTTAGTCACAGTAGTGTGAGATCATTTTTGAAAAACTTATAAGCCATTCTGTTGAGCAGGGGACTTATGAAGCCCTGAAAACTAATACATATTTATAAAACATTTTAATTATACATGGATATACTATGCTATTGCTTCCAATTTTTCCCTGAACTAACAGCACAAACATCTTGACTCACTGATCCTGACTGAAGGTTAGCTCTCTTATACTGATTTTGCAAATATGCCTTTGAAAGTTGCATCCAAGAAGGCCGATTCGTGTCACAGATTCAGCTGAACATACCAAGCTCTATTCTGTGTGACGAGGGCAGTTCCTTTGTGATCATGATGAAATAGCTATAAAGACCCTTGAATGCTAGCAGCAAAGTGGCACAAAGTATATAATGAAGATTGTAGGCATGTTGCAAGAAGCATTCTGGAACTATGAAACTGTTGCCCTGAAATGTTAAAAAAAAAAAAAAAGCAGAGTTCATATGTCTACATGATGAATTGTAGGTTCAAAGAGACAGAAAAGTAATAGTAAATCCTAACTGGAGAAGTCATCCTTCTACAAGTGAGTTTATGCTATGGATACAAAATGAAAGAACACATTTCAAATGTTAAAAAGTTTCTATATTCTCAAGTGTTCCTTTACATAGAAAGGGGGTAATTTTGTAAAAAAATATGCTGTTTCTTCTGTGTGGACATTGAAAGTAAAATCACTCATTTACACCTGCACTTCAACCTCCGACAGCTGTTCCTTCCCCTGTGGAGATCCCCAGCGTTTCGTGCTCGCCCGCTTTAATCTTTTCTTAAGCCCCTGGCATTCTTATTTCAAAACAGTGGCTTTGGCATATATTTCTACGCTGATGATATCTATATTATGTATAAAAAAAAACACTTGTAATTAATTGCCCGATATCTCCTTATTACAATCAGCTTTAAACTACTATTTATCATTTTCTATAGCACTGAAAGGCGTATGCAGTGCTGTACATTAAAGATTCAATAAACAGTCCCTGCTCAGAAGAGCTTACAATCTACCGTATATACTTGAATATAAGTCGAGACCCCCTTTTTTCCTCAAAAAGGAGGAAAGATGGTTGACTCGAATATAAGTCAGGCGGCTTAATATTCAAGTGCCCTGCCCTCTCCCTGCCAAGCTCTGCACCTAGCACCCTTCCCTCTCTCCCCTGTCAGGCACTGCACTCATCACACCTTCCTTCCCTCCCTTCTCTGGTCAAGCTCTGCACCAAGCACCCTTCCTTCCCTGTCAGGCTCTGCACCCAGCACTCTTCCCTCCCTCTCCTGTCAGGCACTGGACCCAGCACACTTCCTTCCTTCCCTCCCTCCCCTGTCAGGCTTTGCACCCAGCACCCTTCCTTCCTTCCTTCCCCTGTCAGATTCTGCACCCTCCCTCCCTCCCAGGCTCTACCCCCTCTCCCTGCCCTATCCTTATACCTCTGCCGATCCCTGGTAGAGGTGCAGCAAGCAGGAGCAAGCTTTCCGAGCTCCTGCCCCACTGCTAACCAGCTGCACAGATTGAGTTTCTTCGGCCGCTGAGCAGCACGAGCAGGAGCGCAATTTGGCACTGCTGCTCAGCGCAGAGCAGCTTCCTTACTCCCGCAAATTCTCTGTTTCAGCTTAATACATCTGAGGGGAGTGTGGAAAAAGAGAAGTTTCTTATCCATTTTACCATCTAAGAAACTCTTTCAAACTGTTCAGCTTGCTGGTGAACTTTGTCTCATATCTTACTGAAATCTAAATAAATCACACATTTCTTGCTTTAACTTATTCTCTAATCATCCAAAGTCAGATTTATCTGACATACCTTTCTTTTCAGAGAAAACTTCCCTTACACCAGCCGTGCAGCCTGTGAAGTTATGAAGGAAGTGGAAGATTAGGTTCTTACCTAGATAATGTTCTTTCTATTAATACACACAAGAGTCTGTACTGTAGGTGAACAACCTCTGGTTGCGAACTGTTGCAGTAGGATGTCAATCACATCTTTCAGCTCCTTCTTCAGTTTGTACCAAAGCAATCGATATCCACTATAACAGTGGTTCCCAACCCTGTCCTGGAGGACCACCAGGTCAGACAGGTTTTCAGGATAGCCCTAATGAATATGCATGAGAGAGATATGCATATAATGGAGGTGTCAGGTATGCAAATCTGCTCCATGCATATTCATTAGAGTTATCCTGAAAACCCGACTAGCCTGGTGGTCCTCCAGGACAGGGTTGAGAACCACTGCACTATAACAGAAAAAAGGGCATAGGGAACTTCCCTGAAACATAGTAACATAACATCATAAAATAGGTAAATGACAGCAGATAAAGACCTGAATGGTCCATCCAGTTTGCCCAGCCATACACACTCTATAAATGAATGGTTTAATTTAAATTGTCCTTTTCCTTAGATATTTCTGGGCCAGAAACCCAGCACTCTGCCCGGTAGTGTGCTTAGGTTCTATCTACTGGAGTCTCCGTCAAAGCTCGCTCCAGCCCATCTAAACCATCCCAGCCATTGAAGTCCTCCCCAGCCCATCCTCAACTGAATGGCCATATATGGAACACAGACCGTGTAAGTCTGTCCAGTACTGGCCTAAGTTCTTCAATATATACTCATTCTTTTCTGATTAGAGATCCTCAGTGTTCATCCTATGCTTTTATGAACATCAATACCATTTTCCTCTCCACTACCTCCCTCGGCAGCACATTCCAGGCATCAACCACCCTCTCTGTAAAGAAAAATTTCCTAACATTACTCTTGAGTCTACCACTCCTCAACCTCAAATTATGCCCTCTGGTTTTACCATTTTCCTTTCTCTGGAAAAGATTTTGTTCTATTTCAAGTATCTGAACTTCTGAACCATATCTGCCCTGTCCCTCCTTTCCTCTAGTCTAGGGTATACATTTTCAGGGCTTCCAGTCTCTCCTCATACATCTTTTGGTGCAAACTTCCTACCATTTTCGTCGCCTTTCTCTGGATCGCTTCAAATCTTCTTAATCCTTTGCCAGATATGGTGTCCAAAATCAAACACAATGCTCCAAGTGGGGCCTCACCAACAACCTATATAGGGCATCAACATCTTTCTTCCACTGGTCACACCTCTCTCTATACAGCCTAGCATCCTTCTGGCAACAGCCAGCGCCTTGTCACACTGTTTCTTTGCCTTTATATCTATGGACACTATCACCCCAAGGTCCTTCTCTTCATTTATGCATATCAGCCTCTCACCTTCCAGCACATATGGTTCCTTCTGATTTCTAATCCCCAAATGCATTACTCTGCACTTCTTTGCATTGAATTTTAGTTGCCAGATATTAGATCATTCCTCTAAATTTTGCAGATCCTTTTTCAAATTTTCCACTCCCTTCTTAGTGGCAATAGTACATTTCTATTCTGCAACTCATAAAAAAGAACAATAATTAGGCCTACCAACAAACCAACCTGCCGTGTGCAACAAACACAAATGCATATGGAGCATAGGTGCTCAACAAACATATCGATTTTATTAGTCATATATAATTACTTGTACTTCCAACTGACAGATAAAATCTCCAGTTTTGGACTACAGAGTTATCCGAGGCAGAAGGCAGGCACATTGAAAACTGACAGGGTGGGCCGTACAGACTCTTATATGTATTAACAGAAAGAAGACTGTCCAGGTAAGAACCAAATCTTCCATTCTATTACATATACATAGGATTCTAGTTGGCATACCAAAGCAGTGGCAGATGTCTAGGATGGGACTGATGAGCCTGCCTGCAAGACCGAGAAACCTAAAGTGGGGTCCTCCCAAGCTGACATGTCCACTCTGTAGAATCTGATAAAGGTATGGACAGTAGACCAAGTAGCTGCTCTACAGATCTCTTCAGGTGGCACTTCCCTGGTCTCCATCCAGGAAGCTGCCACACTTCTAGTCAAATGCGCTTTGAGAGAAATAGGCAGCTCTTTGCCACAGGCAATGTATGTCGACGAGACTGCATGCCATACAAATCCATCTGGCAACAGATGCCTTGGAAGCTGGTCTGCCTTTTCTTGACTGTCTGGTTAGACTAGACAAGACAGTCAAAAAGATGAAATTCATTGGTCTCTTCCAAATAGTGAAGTAAAACTCTCCATACATCCAGTCTGTGCAACATTTTATCCTGCTTGACCAAACCTTTTGACTGAAACATGAGTAGACAGACCTCCTGGTTAACATGAAAGACTGACACAACTTTAGGTAGCAAAGAAGGTACCCTGCGGAGGACAATGCCTTCTCCATAATCCTAAGGTACGGTTCTATGCATAAGAATGCATGAAATTCTGAGAGCAGTCTCACTGAGACTATGGCCATCAGAAACATTATCTTCACCTTGAGATCCAGAAGGGACACCTTTTGAAGGGGCTCACAAAGTCCTTTCAGTATAATGTTAAGATTCCATGTCGGGAAGGGCTCGCATAACGGAGGATGCAATCTGAGTGCCCCCTTCAAAAATCTGGTCATATCCGGATGAGACATGTGAGCTCAGAAGCACACAAGGTCTGACACCTGTATTTTGAGAGGTGTCACCACTAGGTCTCTCTCTAATCTAGCCTGGAGAAATGCAAGAATCAATGGAATCGGGGTCTAGGGCTCCACATTATCCTTGGTACAGTGACCAGGGAAGCTGCATTTGGAAAGAATGATGCTGTGGGGACTATCAGGAGAGAAGAGAATCCTGCAGGGGTCATATGTGTACCCACGCCAAAGGAACCACTTCCAGTGTGGCTCCCATCAAGTCTAGGACCTGAAGATAATGCCAGGCAGTGGATTTTTCATTGCTAGATCTACAATCTGCTTCCTGAGCTTCTATTTGCGTATTTCGGGAAGAAAGACGCGGCCCTTTTACGTGTCAAAGCAGACTCCCAAATACTCCAAGCTTTGGGTTTGTTCTAGATGACTCTTCTTGAAGTTGACTATCCAGCCCATAAGAACATAAGCAGTGCCTCTGCTGGGTCAGACCAGGGGTCCATCATGCCCAGCGGTCCGCTCACGCGGTGGCCAATCAGGTCCAGACCTGTTACATAACCTTCTATCCATACCCTTTTATCCCCTTTTCCTTCAGAAAGTTGTCCAATCCCTTCTTGAACTCCAATACCGTATCCTGTCCTATCACATTCTCTGAAGCACATTCCAGGTGTCCACCACCCATTGGGTGAAGAAGAACTTCCTAGCATTGGTTCTGAATCTGTCCCCTCTCAATTTTTCCGAATGCCCTCTCGTTCTTGTAGTTTTCGAAAGTTTGAAGAATCTGTCCCGTTCCACATTCTCTATGCTCTTCTAGCCGCTGCTATTTAATATATTCATAAATGATCTAGAATCAGGGACGAAGTGTGAGATAATAAAATTTGCAGACGACACCAAACTATTTAGTCGAGCTCGGACTAAAGAGGACTACGAAGAATTGCAAAGGGACTTGAACAAACTAGGAGAATGGGCGACGAGATGGCAGATGAAGTTCAATGTTGAGAAATGTAAAGTATTACATGTGGGAAGCAGAAATCCGAGGTACAACTATACGATGGGAGGGATGTTAGTGAAAGAGAGTACCCAAGAAAGGGACTTGGGGGTAATGGTGGACATGACAATGAAGCCGACGGCACAGTGCGCAGCTACGAGAGCGAATAGAATGCTAGGTATAATCAAGAAGGGTATTACTACCAGAATCAAAGAAGTTATCCTGCCGTTGTATCGGGCGATGGTGCACCCGCATCTGGAGTACTGCGTCCAATATTGGTCGCCGTACCTTAAGAAAGACATGGCGTTACTACAGAGGGTTCAGAGGAGAGCGACATGTCTGATAAAAGGGATGGAAAATCTTTCATACACTGAGATTGGAGAAACTGGGACTCTTTTCCCTGGAGAAGAGGAGACTTAGAGGGGATATGATAGAGACTTACAAGATCTTGAAGGGAATAGAGAGAGTAGAGAGGGACAGATTCTTCAAACTTTCAAAAAATAAAAGAACAAGAGGGCATTCGAAGAAGTTGAAAGGGAACAGATTCAAAACAAATGCTAGGAAGTTCTTCTTTACCCATCGTGTGGTAGACACCTGGAATGCGCTTCCAGAGGACGTAATAGGGCAGAGTACGGTATTGGGGTTCAAGAAAGGATTGGACATTTTCCTACTAGAAAAGGGGATAGAAGGGTATATAGAAGAGTACTGTGCAGGTCCTGGACCTGTTGGGCCGCCGCGTGAGCCTGGGCGCGATGGACTTCGGGTCTGACCCAGCGGAGGCAATGCTTATGTGCTTATGTTTTTATGATCTTATAAGTCTCAATCATATCCCCTCTAAGTCTCCGCTTCTCCAGGGAAAAGAGCCCCAGTTTCTCCAGTCTTTCAGCGTATGAAAGGTTTTCCATACCTTTTATCAAACATGTTACTCTCTTCTGAACCCTCTCGAGTATCGCCATATCCTTCTTCAGGTACGGCGACTAATATTGGACGCAGTACTCCAGATGCAGGCGCACCATTGCCCGATACAATGGCAGGATAACTTCTTTCATTTTGGTTGTAATACCCTTCTTGATTATACCTAGCATTCTATTCACTTTCTTAGTGGCCGCTGCGCACTGTGCTGACAGCTTCATTGTCTTGTACACTAATACCCCCAAGTCCCTTTCTTGGGTGCTCTCACTCAATAACAGCCCTCCCATCATGTAGCTGTACTTCGGGTTTCTGTTTCCCATGTGCAAGACCTTACATTTCTCTACATTGAACTTCATCTTCCATCTTGTCGCCCACTCCCCTAGTTTGTTGAGGTCCCTTTGTAAATCTTCGCAGTCCTCTTTAGTCCTAGCCCCATTAAATAGTTTGGTGTCGACTGCGAATTTTATTATTTCACACTTCGTCCCTGTTTCTAGATCATTTATGAATACAGTGGTACCTTGGATTACGAGCATAATCCGTTCCAGGAGCATGCTCGTAATCCAAAATGCTCGTTTATCAAAGCGAGTTTCCCCATAGGAAATAATGGAAACTCGCTTTGATAGGTTTCCCCCCCCCCGAGGCCAGCAGCGCTGCTCCCCCCCCCCCCGAGAACCAGCATTGCTCCCCCCCGAAGGCCCCCCCGTGAACCGGCACCCTCCCCCCCGCGATCCGCACCCCCCCGCCGCCATCGGGCACCCCCCCCACCGTGACCTGAGGTCCCCCCAATCCACCCGAACCCTCTTCTTACTTTACTGTAGCCTCCGTAGCGGCACCGGCACCAGCATGTCCTGTGCGTGGTGCCGGTGCCTGAAGATCTGCTTCCTGTGCTGGGCCTTGAGAGTTCACGTTCGACGTGAACTCTCAGGCCTTGAACATGCGCACATGTTCAAGGCCCAGCACAGGAAGCAGATCTTCAGGCACCGGCACCACGCACAGGACATGCTGGTGCCGGTGCCTCTGCGGAGGCTACAGCAAAGTAAGAAGAGGGTTCGAGTGGGTTGGAAGGACCTCAGGTCACGGCGGAGGGGTGCCCGATGGCGGCGGGGGGGGGGGTGCCGGATCGCGGGGGGGGGGGGGGTGCCGGTTCGCAGGGGGGGGTGCTCGCAAATCGAAGCGCGCTCGGTTTCCGAGGTGCCGATTTTGCGAATATTTTGCTCGTCTTGCAAAACACTCGCAAACCGGTGCACTCGTAAACCGAGGTACCACTGTACATTGAATAGCAGCGGTCCAAGCACCGACCCCTGCGGAACACCACTCGTGACCCTCCTCCAGTCCGAGTAGTGGCCCTTCACTCCTACCTTCTGCTT
The DNA here is from genome assembly GCF_902459505.1 of Geotrypetes seraphini. Classification (NCBI taxonomy): domain Eukaryota; kingdom Metazoa; phylum Chordata; class Amphibia; order Gymnophiona; family Dermophiidae; genus Geotrypetes; species Geotrypetes seraphini. Next base: position 54,640,012 of record NC_047086.1, read on the forward strand.
CCTACCGGCCAACCAATTCCTAATCCATCTGTGTACATCTCCTTCCACCCCATGGTTCTTCAGTTTCCGAAGTAGGTGTTCATGGGGTATTGGAAGTCTAAGTATACGATGTCTATGGGATCTCCTTTGTCCATCCGTATGTTAATTCCTTCAAAGAAGTGCAATAAGTTCATCAAGCACGATCTTGCCCTGCAAAAGCAATGTTGGCTTGTTATCATGAGTTTATTCCTTTGTAGATGCTTCTCGATGCTATCTTTTATCAGTGCTTCCGCTATTTTTCCTGGAACTGAGGTCAGACTTACCGGTCTGTAGTTCCCCGGGTCACCTCTGGATCCCTTTTTAAAGATGGGCGTAACATTGGCTATCTTCCAATCCTCCGGGATCACGCCTGTTTGCAGGGATAGATTACAGACTTGCTGTAGTAGTTCCGCTATTTCCTCCTTTAGTTCTTTCAGCACCCTAGGATGGATTCCGTCCGGGCCCCGTGATTTGTTAGTTTTTAATTTTTTTATCTGCCTGTGTACGTCTTCAAGGCTCACTACTATGTATGTTAATTTTTGTGCTTGTTCTCCTTTGAAGATTTGTTCAGGTTCCAGTATATTAGATGTGTCCTCTTTTGTAAATACTGACGAAAAGAACATGTTTAGTCTTTCCGCCACTTCTTTCTCCTGCTTCACCACTCCCTTCCTATCTCCGTCATCCAGCGGTCCCACCTCCTCCCTAACCGGCTGCTTCCCTTTAACATATCTGAAGAACGGTTTGAAATTTTGTGCTTCCCTGGCTAGCCTCTCTTCATATTCTCTTTTTGATACTTCCTGTGTTCTTTCCAGTTCTCCTCGGTTTTGCCCTTTTTCCATTTCTTGAATGAATTCTTCTTATCACCTATCGCTTTCTTCACTTCTTTAGTTAGCCACGCCGGGTGTTTTGCTCAGCTCTTTTTGCACCCTTTTCTGAATCTGGGGATATACAGATTTTGCGCCTCACTCACCGTGTCCTTGAAAAAAGACCAGGCTTGCTCTACAGTCCGCCATTTCTTTGAACTGTTCTTAAGTTTCTTCCTTACCATTACCCTCATAGTTTTGTAGTGGATTTACTACTTGCCGCACAGCTAGCTCGCCCTCTAAATTTGACAGGGCTCCAATCAACCAATCGTCCAAGTATGGGTGTACCTATACTTCCATTCTGCAAAGTGAGCTGCAATCATCACCATCACCTTGCTGAAGGTATATGGAGCCATTGCCAACTAGAAGGGTAGGGCTGCAAACTGAAAATGCCTTTGCAAAGACATAGAATCTCAGGTATTTCCTTTAGGCTGAGAAAATGGGAATATGAATGTATGCCTCCGTCAGCCTAGGGAGGCTAGGAATTTCCCCGGTGCACCACTGCAATTATTGACTGGATCATCTCCATGTGGAAGCCTGGTACTTTGAGAACCATATTTACAGACTTTAGGCCCAGAATCAATATTCAGTCTTTAGTGCCTTTTTTGGGCACTATGGAGTACTTACTAGAGCCCGATTCTTCGTCAGGAACTAGTCCAATGGCATGAATGTAGCAGCCTTTGCACTGTCGCACGGACCCTGGACTCCTTGTTTGGCCATCAGGCTGGAGAATCCACAAACAGATCTGGGGGAGGGCAATAGAAATCAAATTTGTGACTCTCCTGAATAAGATAGAGACCCAGTGGTCCAAGGAAATTTGCTCCCATGCCCTCCAAAATGACGACAGCAGCCCGCCAACATGTGGAGTGCAGCTGCTGCCTTGATGTCATTGTGACTTCTTGGAGGAAGGGCTGACAAGATCCCAAGGGTTGCTGGCTTCTGGAGCTACCAAATCTCTGTCTGGAATCCTGATACAATCTCTGAGCAGTGGCACTGGTGTAGTATTGGCGGAAATGTTGTGAAGAACGAAAATTGCTTCTGCCTCCCCCAGCAGGCCAACGAGGTCTGCTGTCAGGAAGAAACTTAGGATGGTGATCTGCCATACTGGCCATGAAGTTGTCCAAGCCTTTACTAAATAGCATCTGCCCTTTAAAAGGCAATCTATTTAAGATGGCTTTGCAGGCTGAATCGCCTACCCATTGCCTGATCCAGAGCATCCTGCAGGCAGAAACAGCATAAGCTGACACCTTGTAAATGACTCTGATGATGGCAAAAAGCATCCACCACATAATCTACCCCCTTAAGCAACAGGTGAGGGCATAAGCCCTCCTCTGCCGCAGGACTAAACCATAATCTGGTGTGGCAGGCACACGCCACAAACGAGGATGCCACAGCAGCTTTGATCACCAGAGGAAGACTACTAAAATGGTATGTGGTCTTCATCATAAGGCATATGGGGACAGATTTAAAGATCTCAATCTGTATACTTTGGAGAAAAGACGGGAGAGGGGAGATATGATAGTGACGATTAAATACCTATGCAATGTAAATGCGCATGAGTCGAGTCTCTTTCATTTGAAAGGAAACTCTGCAATGAGAGGGCATAGGATGAAGTTAAGAGGTGATAGGCTCTGGCGAAATCTAAAGAAATATTTTTTTACAGAAAGGATGGTAGATGCATGGAACAGTCTCCTGGAAGAGGTGGTGGAGACAGAGACTGTGTCTGAATTGAAAAAGGGCCTGGGATAGGCAAGTGGGATCTCTTGGAGAGAGAAAGAGATAATGGTTACTGCAGATGGGCAGACTAGATGGGCCATTTAGCCTTTATTTGTCATCATTTTCTATGTAAAGCTAGTGCTTCAAATTGCTTCCTAAGAGCAACGTCCATCTTGTGATCCTGCACATCCTTTAACATCATGCCTCCCTCACTAGGGAAGGAGATACACTTTGTCACTTGAGCAACCACATAATCCACCTTCGGCTGACTAAACAGCTGCTGAAATTCCGGAGCCATAGGGTACAGTTTAGCCATAGTCTTGGCTACCCTTTAAGAGAGCCTTCTGGAGACTCACATTGCTCAGTGATAAGAACATAAGAAGTTGCCTCCGCTGGGTCAGACCCATGACCTGTAATGTGATCCTTCTCTAATCCCTTTTATCCTTCCATCCATACTCTGTCTAAAACCTATCTCTTCCTCTCTCTGTATCCTTCAATCCCCCTATCGTTCAGGAATTTATCCAATCTTTCCTTGAACCCCCGTAGTGTACTCTGTCCTATCACAACCTCCGGAAGCGCATTCCAGGTGTCCACCACCCTCTGTGTAAAAAAGAACTTCCTAGCATTGGTTCTAAAATTGTCCCCTTTCAGCTTCTCCGAGTGCCCCCTTGTGCTTGTGGTTCCCAATAATCTTAAGAATCTGTCCCTTTCCACCCTCTCTATGCCCTTCATGATCTTGAAAGTCTCTATCATGTCTCCTCTGAGTCTCCTCTTTTCAAGGGAGAAGAGCCCCAGCCTTCCCAACCTGTCTGCGTATGAAAGGTTTTCCATACCTTTTATCATTTTTGTCGCTCTTCTCTGGACCAGACGAAAATGATTAGCAATGTAATGTCCAGGTGTGCAAGAAAAAAAAGACAGTTTGAGCATTTATACCTCTCGTGATTGTGCACTGAGAGGTCAAAAGTTGTTGTGGTTCAAGCTTCAGTTCCCTGAGCACATCTGTAATAAAGTGAAACATGGCAGCTGACATAAAAAGCCGCTGAACCGAGTGGTCATTCCCCTGGTCAAGAGGGATTATTGCCTCCTGAAATCCAATCCTTGAAAGGGAACCTCAGTCCTTTAGGCAAGAAACCAGGCTCTGGGACAGTAAAGGCATGGAGTCCGATTTCCAGTCCTCACAGTCCTGGCCCACCTGTTCACTCAGGCAGGATGTCAGGTTCCATAGCAGCAAGGTGGTCTCTTGGAGTGGAAGCTCTCTCCAGTCCAAAGCTATTGTGCTCACAGGCAGCGCACAGCATCCTGGTCCCATCAGATAGGCTTTTCACAGGAGATTAATGAAATCTAGGGTAAAACCATGAACAGGAGGCCCCATGGACCCCTGCAGGACCTCAGACTGGCTTCTCTTGGACTCTGTTGCTTCCACTCACTTGCGCTTCACGGACTCGCTGTTCGGGGTCTCCAGGAGAGATTTCTTCACTGCCACCCAGACCTCCTTGGTTCCCCAGCCTTAGAGTACTCAGAGGAGGCTAAGCCTGAGGTTCCCGCCCCTCCCTCGCATGCCCCACGGCACACAGTACACAGACATTCCTCAGCCGACCATCCAGCACAAACAGCTTGATAACACAATTACTTACCATAACAGTTGTTATCCAGGGACAGCAGGCAGATATTTTCACACATGGTTGATGTTACCGACGGAGCCCCGCAGCGGACAGACTCAAAAGCAGACTTGCTTGAAGATCTTTATAAGAGCTTCCGAGTGCTGCACCGCGCATGCGCGCGTGCCTTCCCACCCGAACTAGGGGGCGCATCTCCTGTGAGGATTCTCAGTTCAGATACCTAGTCAAGAAGCCAACCAGGGGAGGTGGGAGGGTCATGAAAATATCTGCCTGCTGTCCCTGGATAACAACTGTTACGGTAAGTAACTGTGCTTTATCCCAGGACAAGCAGGCAGCATATTCTCACACATGGGTGACTTCCAAGCTAAGTATAAAGGGACGGAGGGAGAGTTGGCAATTTAAGAAAAAAGATTTTGCAAAACAGATTGGCCAAAATGGCCATCCCTTCTGGAGAAAGTATCCAGACAGTAATGAGAGGTGAAAGTATGAACCGAGGACCAAGTGGCAGCCTTGCAGATTTCCTCAATAGGAGTTGATCTGAGGAAAGCTACAGATGCCGCCATAGCTCTAACTTTATGGCCCGTGACTCGACCCTGCAGAGGAAGACCAGCCTGAGCATAGCACAAAGAGATGCAAACAGCCATCCAGTTGGAGATGGTTTGCTTCGAGATAGGACGTCCCAATTTATTTGGATCAAAGGAGATGAAAAGTTGAGGAGTTGTTCTGTGAGGTTGAGTGCGTTGTAGGTAGAAAGCCAAGGCACATTTGCAGTCCAAAGTATGAAGCGCCACTTCTTCCGGATGAGAATGAGGCTTTGGAAAAAATACTGGCAGAACAATAGATTGATTGAAATGAAATTCTGAAACAACTTTAGGTAAGAATTTTGGATGAGTACGGAGGACCAACTTGTCATGGTGGAAAACTGTGAAAGGTGGGTCCGCAACCAAAGCTTGTAACTCACTGACTCGTCGAGCAGATGTGAGGGCAATCAGGAACACAGCCTTCCAAGTGAGATACTTGAGGTGAGCTTTATCAATTGGTTCAAATGGAAGTTTCATCAGTTGAGCTAAAACAACATTGAGATCCCAGACCACTGGAGGCGGTCTAAGTGGCGGATGAACATTAAAGAGACCTTTCATAAATCGGGAAACCATAGGATGTGCACAGAGAGGTTTCCCATCAAGAGGCTGATGAAAAGCAGCAATCGCACTGAGATGGACTCGAATAGAAGTAGACTGAAGTCCAGATTGCGATAAGTGAAGTAAATAATCCAAAACAGAAGCCAAGGAGGTAGACGTTGGCTCTAACTGACGGGTGGAACACTAGGTAGAAAATCTAGTCCACTTCTGGCCGTAACACTGGCGAGTGGACGGCTTTCTGGAAGCTACTAAAATATCTTGTACCGACTGAGAGAACTGGAAAGAGTCGTTTAGGTTGAAAGGAACCAAGCTGTTAAGTGTAGCGACTGCAGGTTGGGATGGAGTAAGGAACCCTGACTCTGAGTAAGTAGAGAGGGAAAAACTGGTAGAAGCAGAGGCTCCCTGATGCTGAATTGCAGTAGAAGGGAGTACCACGGTTGTCTGGGCAACCAAGGAGCTATGAGAATCATGGTGGCACGTGTTGACTTGAGGTTGACAAGAGTCCTGAGAATCAGCGGAAATGGAGGGAAGGCATAAAGAAACTGATCCCTCCAGTCCAGGAGAAAAGCATCTGCCTCCAGTCGCTGAGGGGAGTATATCCGGGAGCAAAATTGAGGCAGCTTGTAGTTGAGGGGGGACGCAAAGAGATCTATCTGCGGGGTCCCCCAGCGAGCAAAAACTTGACGAAGTGTGGGAGAATTGAGTGTCCACTTGTGAGGTTGTAGAAGACGACTCAAAGTTGTCGGCCAGACAGTTGTGTTGACCTTGAATGTAGACAGGTCTGAGAAAGATGTTGCGATGAATCACCCAAGTCCACATCCTCAGAGCCTCCTGGCACAGGGAATGAGAACCCGTTCCTCCCTGTTTGTTGACATAGTACATGGCCACCTGGTTGTCCGTCCGTCCGCACGAGAACCACAGTGTCGTGAAGGTGTTGAAAAGCTTTGAGAACATTGAAATCGCTCTGAGTTCCAACAGATTGATATGACAACGACGGTCCTGCGAAGTCCACACACCCTGTGTAAGAAGGCCGTCGACATGGGCTCCCCAAGCGTAAGTAGATGAGTCCGTGGTGAGTACTTTCTGATGAGGCAGGGTGTGGAACAGCAAACCTCTGGAAAGATTGGAAAAGAGCATCTAGCAGTGGAGAGACTGCTTCAACAAAGGAGTTACTGTTATCTGTTGAGAAGGCGGGTCGATTGCCTGTTGCCATTGGGATGCCAGGGTCCATTGAGGAATACGAAGGTGAAGTCTGGCAAAAGGAGTCATGTGAACTGTAGAAGCCATGTGGCCGAGTAGAATCATCATTTGCCTTGCAGAAATAGATGGAAAACGAAACACCTGATGACAAAGGCGAATGAGGGTATCTCGATGTGATGGAGGTAGAAACGCTGAGGTGGACAGTATCCAGGGTGGCCCCAATGAATTGGAGAGATTGAGATGGGGTCAGCTGGGATTTTGGGAAGTTGATTTCGAAGCCCAGATTTTGAAGGAATAGAATAATCTGTTGGGTTGCTGCAATAACCACTTGTTGAGAGGGGGCTTTGATTAACCAGTCGTCGAGGTATGGAAAAACTTGAAGACCTTGAGTGAGCAGAGCTGCAGCCACCACCACCAGGCATTTTGTGAAGACTCTGGGGGAAGAGGCGAGTCCGAAAGGAAGGACTCTGTATTGTAGATGAAGATCTCCCACCTGGAATCTGAGATATTTGCGAGAGGCTGGGTGAATGGGGATATGGGTATAAGCCTCTTTGAAATCCAGCGAGCACATCCAATCTCCCTGATTCATCAGGTAATACAAGGTGGGCAATGAGAGCACCCGAAACTTCTCTTTGAGCAGGAATTTGTTGAGAGCTCTGAGGTCCAGAATGGGTCACAGATCCCCCGTCTTCTTTGGAACCAGAAAGTAACTGGAGTAGAACCCCAAGTTCCGCTGAGAAAGAGGAATCTCTTCGACAGCTTGAAGGCGAAGAAGAGCCTGAGCTTCCTGAAGAAGAGGAAGTTGCGACCGATTGGAAGGACACTCTCTTGGAGGGTGATCTGGGGGTACTTGAAGGAAATGAAGAGAGTATCCCTCTCGCAAAATGGTGAAACCCAGAGGTCGGATGTGATCATTTCCCACTGATGGTAAAAATGGAAAAGACGACCTCCTATGGGCAAAAGAGAATTCCGATGCAGGGAGGTTGGAATGCTCAAGCTGGGAACGTCAAAAAGACTGAGCTGGCTTGGTGGCAGCAGGAGTTTAAGGCTTCTATTGACGTTGCTGCTGCTGAGGACGACAAGGTGAAGGCCTGGAAAAAGCAGGAGTCGTTTTCTGAGGGTAACGACGTGTCTGTTTGTATGCCCGAGCTGGAGGTGTCTTGGGCTTCGGTCGAATGAGAGAAGCAAAAGAGCGCTCATGTTCCAAGAGACGCTTAGTAGCCGCTTCAATGGAATCATCAAATAATTCATTACCCTGACAAGGTAAGTTGGCCAATCGATCTTGAAGATTGGGATCCATGTCAACAATATGTAGCCAAGCCAGTCTACGCATGGCTATAGCAAAGTCAGGTACTCAAGATGATAATTCAAAAGCATCATAGGAAGCCTGTAGCATGAAGAGTCTCAACTCAGAAAGAATCTTGAGGATTTGCTTAAACTCCGGCAGACGTATTTTGGAAATGTCAGGTAAAAGGAAGGTAACAATTTCAAAAAATGGTTGAAATAGGTAGTAAAAGTGTAATTATAATTAAGAATCCTATTGGCCATCATCGAGTTTTGGTATAAATGACGGCCAAACTTGTCCATGGTGCGACTCTCCCTGCCTGGAGGTACTGCAGCATAAAGCTTGGAAGGATAAGCCTTTTTCAAAGATGATTCCACCACCAGGGACTGATGGGATAATTGAGATTTTTCAAATCCCTTGCAGGGAACAGTACGGTATCTGGATTCCAATTTGGATGGAATAGCCGTAATAGAACAGGGAGTTTCCATATTCCGTATGAAAGTTTGTTTAAGGACTGGAGACATAGGTAATCTCAAAGTCTCTTTGGGAGGATGAGAAAGTTCCATGTCCGCCAACTATTCTGGAGTATACTTAGAATCAGAAAGAAGATCCAGTTTGAGGGCCTGTCCCATATCAAAAACAAACTTAGCAAAAGAAGTAGATTTTGAGATGGAGGACTCATCTGGAGAAGGAGTACGAGACCTTGGAGCCACAGAATAGGAGGGAGACGCCTCTCTTAGAGTATTGAGACAAAGGTTCAGACTCAAGACGCATGGTAATTGAAGAAGCTGCACTATCTACCTGAGGTGGAGTCATCGAATGTTTGCACTTCAGACTCCTCACTGGTGATGTTCCCGGTGTTCGAGGCACAGAATGTGCCGAGGCAGGAGGAGAAGAGTCCCGTACCGTTGGCTTCGATGGAGGAGTCCTTGATCTTGAGAAACTCAGAGTCGAGGCCTCTCGGGATTGAGACTTGTGTTTCGCTGTGGAAGAACGAGACACAGAAGCCTCAGTATCCATAGAGGGAGACTGGCACACAGATGCCTCTGTACAAAGCTTCGAAGAAAAATGTCTCGTATGCCTCGAGCGATGCTTCGGGCGAGGCGGGAGAGACATTGATGGAGGCTCAGGCGAAGAGTCACTGGAAGAGAGTCGCTTTGGCTTACGAGACCTGCTTCGAGGCACTACCACTGGAGGATCAGATTAATGCTCAGGCCGGCCCCTAGGAGGCAGGGTCGAGGACGGAACAAGTTGAGCCACTATCGAGGAAATCTGTGTGGTTAAGATGGTCTTCAACATGTCCTCGAACATCGGCACCGAGACAACAGGATCTGTTCTCGTAGGTGCAGCAGTGCGCTCCAAAGAGGGCGACCTCGAAGATGAGTATTCCTTACTCTTAGAGGCACGCTTAGAAGGAGGTCTCAAGGAGGATTCTGGTGGCTTCTTAGGCACGGTACATGAAAGAGAAACAGGACTTACCCAGCGAGGACATCTTTACCTGAGGCACTGTTGAGGCCTTCAAGACCGAAGTTGAGGCCTTAGCAGGAAGAAAAGCCGGGGTCGAGGTCGAGGCCTTCGAGACCAAACCTCCAGCCAAAGCCGAGGTCGAGGCCTTCGAGACCGAGACAGCTGTTGAAGTCAAGGGCGAGGCCTTCGAGACCGAGGCCACAATGGAAGACGGGGTCTTTGAAACCGAGTCCGACCCCAAGGCTGAGGTCGAGGCCTTGTCAGGGGCTTGCTCCATGCCGCCAAAAAGTTGTTTGAACTGGTCGCACCGACGACGAAGGGCCCTAGACTGAAGAGTCCAACAGCAGGAACAATCCTCAGGGTTATGAGAAGGCCCCAAACAAGCCAAACACCGAGAATGAGGGTCGGTGATGGAAACTGTCTTTTCACACTGGCGACAGCGTTTAAACCCGGTCAGGGGCCGGGACATAAAAAAAATAAAGTCCGTGTCGAACAATACGAGCGATTGGGCCTAGGCCCAAAGCCCGCTGACCGGACAAAAAAGGAAGAAAAGTCTTTTATTTTATTTTTTAATTTTGTTAAAGAAGAAAATAAACGCACAGCGACCGAAAAATAAAACAAAAATCAGCCGCGGTGAGAGAAGGCAACGAAGTTTGCTGCAGAGCAAAGATGAAGAGGACTTCTTGGATCTGCGGAAAACGTTGAACTGAGGATCCTCACAGGAGATGCGCCCCCTAGTTCGGGCGGGAAGGCACGTGCGCATGCGCGGTGCAGCACTCGGAAGCTCTTATAAAGATCTTCAAGCAAGTCTGCTTTCGAGGCTGTCCGCTGCGGGCTCCATTAGTGACGTCACCGATGTGTGAGAATATGCTGCCTGCTTGTCCTGGGATAACAGTTCATCCTTATTGATTTTGATCCAAATTAAAACCCAAGATGGCTGCTATCAGCAAATTCATGCCAAAACTCTTTTCTCCTTTTAGTCAGATTGCAGAAAAGGCACAAAAAACAATGGGCTGTACTCACTGTACTGTGCCTTTTCTGCAGTCTGACTAAAAGGAGAAAAGATTTTCTGTCTCAAATCCTTTCCAACTGGCTCCAAAACTGGAGATCTTCAGGCTTCCAGTCGGAGTGAACCCGACTGAGACCTCAACCTTCACAGATCAACATGCCACAACAGGGGGGGGTAGAATATAGTTAACTCCCTGAAGCACAAAGGAACTTACACCGAGGCCTCACAGCCTGCACGCAAGGCTCTGATAAATCAAAAGACAAGCTAGCTCCCAAGGGAACAGTCCCTGAGCTTCCAAAATGCGCCAAGCAGGCTGGTTCAGCAGGTACACCTGGGGGTTACCCATGAGCAGCGGACTGCCCATTTGGAATATGATTCCTCTCCCAGGCAGAGCTGCCCTAAATTGGGGACCTCTAGGAACCAAAGTCTCATAAAACAGATATAATACCCCAAAATAATAAAACAGAGCAGATCAGAACTTACCTTTTAAGTTTGCCTGTACAAGGAAACACTGAAGATGGCACTCTATTCCACTGGTGAAGGAGAACGAGCTGAAAGATGTGCTTGACATCCTTTAGCAATAGTTCACGACCAGAGGGAGTTCACCTAGAGTACAGACTCCTATGTTTATACAACAGAAAGAGATGGTTGCCATTTATTTTGTACTGATCTGTGATTATTCTGCAGCACATCAACATGTCCTATCAGTCAACATATCCTACAACTTCTCAGGAAGTTCAAGTAAAACGAAAAATCTAGAAAAGGAGAAATTAGGTTCTTACTTACTAATTTTCTTTCTGTTAGCTTGTAGACTGGTATAGTCCAGGGGTCTCAAAGTTCCTCCTTGAGGGCCGCAATCCAGTCGGGTTTTCAGGATTTCTCCAATGAATATGCATGAGATCTATGTGTATGCACTGCTTTCATTGAGGAAATCCTGAAAACCCGACTGGATTGCGGTCCTCAAGGAGGGACTTTGAGATCCCTGGATAGTCCTTACGAATGGGTAATATGCCTCACTGCTACCAGTAGGTAGAGGCTGAGATCAAACCTGTATATCAGTATAGCATGCCATTCTTGCTACTCCAGTTTGCCGAATAGCCAAGCAGAATCTAGGAAATTTCTGAACTGAAAAACAGTAAATAACACTCCGAACAGGAGTGTAAGAAAACAACAAACATCTTTAAACAACTGTTAGAACATATATAGAACTTTGACCCTGGATATCCCCACAGCTCACAAGCTAAGCTAGCTGAGCCATCGCTGCTGTTCTTAATTCTCCCCGGCCCTAGAAAAACACCAGAACCCGCAGAAAAATTCAAAATCTGCACACGAGCAAAAAACCCACAAACACCGCACAAAGACAGACAGGGTGGTGGACTATACCAGTCTACAAGTCAACAGAAAGAAAATTAGCAGGTAAGAACCTAATTTCTTCTTCTGTATCGCTTGGTAGACTGATGAATGGGACGTACAAAAGCAGTACCCATCAAGAGTGGGACCCCCAAAGAGCCGACACCAGAACACGTTCACTGATTACCGCGTCCCGACGCACGTGAACATCCACACGGTAGTGTCTGACAAAGGAATGCAGAGAAGACCAAACTGCAGCCTTGCAAATATCCACTGGAGGCACTAGAGAAGACTCAGCCCAAAAAGCTGTCTGACCCTTAGTTGAATGTGTCTTGAGAAAGTCGGGAACAGGCTTCTTCTTCAGAAGATAAGCAATAATCTCCTTGATTCAGCGCGTAATAGTAGCCTTAGAAGCGCCATCCCTCTTACAAGGACCTGCTAGAAGGACAAAGAGATGATCTGATTTCCTGATCTCCTGGGTCCTCTGCACATAAGAGCGAAGGACCTGACTGACATCCAACTTGTGTAGCTGTCTCTGCTCAGAAGAACCCTCCCAACAACCCAACACTGAGAGGACTACAGATTGATTGACATGAAAAGAAACCACTTTTGGCAGAAAGGAAGGAACAGGCTTCAAGACAACCCGCTCCCTAGAAAACTCCAAGAAGGGAGCCCTACAAGAGAAAGTGTGCAGCTCAGTAATACATCTAGCTGAAGTATGGCCACCAAGAAGACTGCCTTAAGAGTAAGGTCCATCAAAGAGCAGTCATCCAACGGTTCAAAAGGAGAGCGCACCAGAACGGACAGAACCAGATTTAGATCCCAAGATGGAACAAAGGGTCATACGGGAGGCCTGAGCAACTTGAATGCCCGCAAGAAGCGAATCACATCAGGAATGGCAGTCAAACGCTGACCTTTCAAGAATCTCCGAAAGGCTGACAAGGCCAAAAGCTGAACCCGGAGAGAAGACCAAACCAGTCCCCTATCCAGGCCATCCTGCATTCTAAGATGTTAGGCAGGGAAGTGTGACAAGAGACCACTCCTTGCACATCACACCACTCCTCAAATAGACCCCAAGAGCATTGAAATCACTTTATCTGAATACCCCTTCTTACCTAGGCAACCCCTTTCAAGAGCCAAGTCGTAAGACAAAAGGGACCCGGATCGAACATTGGAATGGGACCCTAAGTTAGAAGGTCATCCAAGAGAGGCAGAGGAGGTGGATCCGCCACAAGATGCTTCACCGGATCCATGTACTACGGTCGTCGAGGCCAATCCAGAGCCACCATACTACGAGGCCCAGATGGCGAATTATGCAGAGAAGAACTCTGCCCACTAATGGCAATGGAAGGAACATATACAACAGCCCCTCCGTTGGCCATAGTTGAACCAGAGCATCCAAGCCCTAGGCCTGACCGTCTCTGCGACGACTGAATAAGCCGGGCGTTTTGGCGTTGTCACTTGTGGCCATCAGGTCCATGCTGAGGACTGCACTATTAACTGAAAGGCCAGGGGGCTTAGACACCATTCTCCGGGATTTAGCACATGACAACTTAGGAAATCCGCCTGAACATTCTCCACTCCAGCTATGTGGGATGCTGAGATCTCTTGAAGGTGCGACTCCACCAAAACCATGAGCCTCCTGCACCACCAAAGTGCTCCTGGTGCTCCCCTGATGATTGACATAGGCCACCGCCGTGGCACTGTCCGACAAAACCTTGACTAACCTGCCCATCGGAAAGGACTGGAAGGCTAGCAACGCCATACAGATGGCTCTGGTCTCCAAAACATTGATCAATCAAGAAGCCTCCTCCGTGGACCAGGTGCCATGAGCTGAGTGACCTAGCTTCTTAGCCCCCCCAACCGAGAAGACTGGCATCTGTGAGCAGCACCATCCACTGCGGCTGATCCAGACTCGCCCCTTGTACAAGATGGGGGGTCTGAAGCCACCAACAAAGACTGCCCCGAGCTAAGCCTGGAAGCGGAACAGGGTGATCCAGACTGTGCCTCTGAGGTGATCACCTCTGAAGAAGAGCATACTCAAGAGGACGCATGTGGGCCTGTGACCTCCTCACAACATCGAGGGAGGCCACTATCGACATCAAGACTTGGAGGACATCCTGCACCCGAGGACACCGGGATGCCATAAGCAGGCGAATTTGAGATTGCAATTTGCTCACCCGGGCCTCCGGAAAGAAGATCTTCCCCAAGGAGGTGTCGAACAGGACCTCAAGATATTCCAGGCGCTGAGGTGGAGACAACCGACACTTTGCAAGGTTGACTACACATCCCAGCGACTGCAGAAACTCCACCACCCGAGCCATGACCCGAGTGCTCTCCTGGAACGACTTGGCTTGAATCAACCAGTCATCCAGAAAAGGATGAACAAGAATGCCCTCTTTGTGCAATGCTGCCACGACAACCACCATCACCTCGGTGAACGTCCGTGGAGCCGTGGCCAGACCAAAGGGAAGTGCAAAAAACTGATAGTGTTGCCACAAAATCGCAAAGCACAGGAAGCAATGATGGGAGGAATGTGTAAGTAGGCCATGGTCATATCAAGAGAGGTCAGAAACTCCCCCGGCTGAACTGCCAGAATCACAGATTGCAAAGTTTCCATGCGGAAGGAAGGCACATGAAGAGCCCTGTTGACCCCCTTCAAATCCAGGATGGGTCGAAAGGTCCCTTCTTTCTTTGGCACCTCTTCTCCCTTGAAAAGAGGAGACTGAGAGGGGACATGATCGAAACGTTCAAGATACCGAAGGGAATAGACTTAGTAGATAAAGACAGATTGTTCACCCTCTCCAAGATAGGGAGAACGAGAGAGCACTTTCTAAAGCTGAAAGGGGATAGAGTCAGTATAAACGCGAGGAAGTTCTTCTTCACCCAGAGAGTGGTAGACAACTGGAACACTCTTCCGATTATAGGGGAAAATACCCTCCATGTATTCAAGACAAAGTTGGACAAGTTCCTGCTAAACTAGAACGTATGCAGGTGAGGCTGGACTCATTTAGAGCACTGGTCTTTGACCTGAGGGCCGCCACGTGGGCGGACTGCTGGGCAGGATGGACCTCTGCTCTGACCCAGCAGCGGCAATTCTTATGTTCTTATGTAAGTAATTCGAGTACCAACCTGTGCCCCACTCCAGCGGGGGAACTGGAAACACCGCGTGAAGATCCAACAATCTCTGAAGGGTCTGGCGAAAGGCCTGCTGCTTCCACGTCACCTGTGAGGTAGAAGCGAGGAAACGGTTTTGCAAGGACCGGGCGAACTCTAGAGCATAGCTATCCCGGATCACTTCCAGAACTCACTGATCGGACATGATGTCTGCCCACTGTAGATAAAAGTCTCTCAACCGTGCGCCACCGGAACCAAGACAGGCATCGGCAAGGAGTCATTGTGCAGGATGGGGGGCAGGGGACCCGGTGGAGGCGGTATCCGCACCCCGGCGGGCCCCACGAAAGAACTGCATGCGCTGGAAGAACCTGCCTCTTGAGAGCTCAGGAGACTGAAAAGAAGCAGCCCCTTGACCTGAGCGGAAACGGCGGAAAACATACCCACAAGCAGTGCCGCCTTGAGCAAACGAGGCACTTTAGAATCAGTGAGAGTCTGAACCAACTTGTCCAGGTCTTCACCAAACAAGTAAAATCCTTTAAAAGGAAACTTCGTCAACTTAACTTTGGACGCCGAATTCGCCGACCAAGCGCAAAGCCACAAGGTACGGCATGATGCCACTCCTAAGGCCAGAGACTTGGCAGAAGCACGCAAGAGGTCATACATGCTATCCGAGAGATAAGAAGCACCCAATTCAATTTTGGCAACTTCTTGCCTTAGCAAGTCCCAATTCTCAGATTTATCATCAAGTACATGCTGGGTCAAATGAAAACACGCCCGAGCCACCAGCCCGATAGAGCTGTCACATCAAAACTCTGGTTAAGGAGGGACTCAAACTTATGCTCTTCCGGGTCCTTCAAGGCCGCACCACCCTCAACAGTCATGGTTTGCCGCTTAGAGATGGCCGAGACCACCGCAACCACTACAGGCAACCTCAGAGTATCCCTATCCCCTTCCGGAATAGGATACAGGCGGGCTATGGAGCACAAAGTGAAAAGGGGCTTCCGGCACCTGCCACTGTGCGATCATGATGTCTCGAATATCCTGATGCTTAGGAAAAGAGCGGGAAGCAGAGCGAATCCCCTTAAGCAAGGGGTCCACTGTACGCGGGGTCTCCGACACGGGGTCCTCAAAGTGCAAATCCAAGCAGACCTGAAGGATTAACTCATGGAGCTGTTCTTGCTGAAAAATGCGCACCACAGATGTATCTTCGCTGGCGGGGGGGGGGGGGGGGGGGTGCACGAACCCCTCGCTGGCAGAATCCGGCCTCCCAAGAAGATCCTTGAATTCTCCCCAAGGGTCCAGGTCCTCATCAATCACCTCGTGCTCCTCTGGGAAAAAATCTTCATCCAAGAGACCCTCGGGCATTTGGATAGAGAGGAGTAGAGGGGGGAAAAACGGCCGCTGTGTGGGGCCGCACCGGGGAAGATGTCGAGTGTACCCCCCCCCTCCCCGAGTGGATACAGAACCTCCTGCCACCAGCACACAAGCTTTACAAAGTGCTAACAAATTCAGGGGGAAAGACCCATAGCGGCCTCAAGGGACTCCCTGCCCCAGCAGGGGACCCTGACATACCTTGCCCCTTTATTTCCAGAACAGGGGGAAGGTCAACAGAGGTAAGAATGAGGAGGTTCCTGCTGAAATTGGACCTGAAACTGTCAAAATCGGAGCGTCTGAGAAGCCTGGGACTTTCCTGATACTGAGGCTGAGGAACCTACCAACCCGAAAAAGGAATCCCCAGGCGAACCGACGGTAAGGGAATCCTGTGCTCCCTAACTGTCAGTGGCTGGGGATCCCCCCGCATGGGGGAAGCCCAGGTTTCCCCACAATCCAAAGCTGAACCGCAAGGCATATACGGTGGGGTGCCCTGGCTGCCGGCGAGGCTTCCTACCACTCCGGCCTGCACAATGCTTACACAGGCTGGCCACGAGTACCTTGCGTCTGGAGCACAAGGAGCACTTTTTTCCTTTAAAAGAGCTCATTGTGCTGAAAAACGCCCTAGAAAGTGCCGGTTACTTGAGGAAAAAACACAGAAAAAAGGCAGTTATAAAGGGAGCCCTTTAAACTAGCACACCTCAGGATTTTATTTTTTGTTGTTGTTATTTCTTTTTACTTAGTCAGAACAGATTCCACAGCTCTCAAAGCTGGAGGGCTGATCAACCAGAAGGGCCAGGCCGCCTGCTGAAGCCCACTACAAAAATATGAGAAGGTTGAGGAAGGTGGGGGGAGGGACCCAGCACGAGACCCGCCAGGTTTAACACCCCAGAGGTCGGACGGATCTCCAAACAGAACCCACCCAAGCTTTATCCAGCACAAAAAGGGGAACCAGGAGTCCACAAAGTTCCAACAGTGCCAAGAGGGGAGCTGAAAAGCTTACCACCTACTATCAGAGACTGAGGAAAACTGGAGTAGCAAGAGGGGCATGCTATACTGATATACAAGTTTGATCTCAGTCAGTGAGGCATATAACCCATTCGTAAGGACAATATCAGTCTATCAAGCAATACTGAAAGAAAAATTAGAAGATGATATCAATAGAATTGCAACTGGTTAAGCAAACATGTAAGAATATCAGGCTCCTTTGCTTAATTAGGCCTGTAATTTCCTCATAAGACATATAAATGTAGGTAAGAGGGGGAATAATGAGGGCAAAGAATTGCTTTAACAATGAGCAATATGCTCACTTACATCTGCTGATAACTGCTTTGTATAAGCACTGCCGAAGACAACACTTTCAAGTGTAGGAATCAGAGAGTCCTTATTCTGGGCTGGGGCATTCCTGTTCAACCAGGAGTTCTTCATTGGACGAGGAAAACTAATACAATTCAACACAATAAGAAAATATCCACAATTACTACAGTAAAACATGAATGCAGTAGAACAGTTATCACTCATCTGCATTGGTTACCTGTGGAGGCACGAATTCTTTTAAAATTGGGGTGTTTCTATTATAAGGTATTAATGGGTTTGGTTCCGTCCTACCTAACTGAGTTGTTTTGTTATTTTTCTATGCAACACTCACATATTGCCAAAGTCTTTTTTGCTTTTCCTCCATCTAAGGGCTGTAGGTACAAAAGATATCATGATAAGACCCTCTCTTTTCAAATTGCTTTATGGGACAAGGATTTCAAGCGGCTTTCATCATCATCTATTTCTTACCTTCATTACAGGAAACAACTTAAGACTGTCTTGCTTATTAAATTTCTTAGCTCTTAATACTAACATATTCTTCACATTGATTTATGTATCATAGCTAGTCTTTTGTAAACCGCATTGAACTTTACGGTAATGGCAGCCTAGAAATAAATTCTTATGTTATGCTATGTCATGAAATGCTTTAAAACACAGCAATTAAAATTCAGTGACATCAATGAGACAGAATGCAACAATTTTTGTGAACTTTTTCATTTACACTTTAGTTATGTGCTAAGACAGGAATTCTCATGGACTAACAAAAACATTAATCTCCCAATTTAGAACAAAATACATCTTACTTTCCTATCAAAGACTGCTGGTCTATGGACTGCTCTACAAAATAGTCTCCAAATTACTTAAGTTTGCCCTCACCTTACTCTCTCATGTATAAAGCTGGAAGAGATTTTTTTAAAAAAGGTTTTCTGCTTCTCTGACTCGATGTCTCAAATTTGAACAAACTGCTTCCAAATGAACAAAATATCACTTCTAACTACAGAAGAGATTATTGTCAAAAGCTAATTTAGCACATTATTTATTTATTTAGTCCATCCTCCCAAAGGAGCCCAGAACGGGTTACAAAGGTACATTCACAGTGTAGGGGTGTTTTCTTATTTGCACCTGAAGGTTAGGCCTCTCTGACGTCATAAAGCCTGAACCATTGTCTGTAAGAAATCATTCCAGCATGAACCATGCAAGAAGAAAACATCTTTGCTGTTATAATGCCTGATGCATTATGGGTATGTAAGAGAACTGTATTCTAGTCAAGGACATCCAGCTATGCCTACATACTCAGCCTGTGTGAATCTTGGGGGAGGCATTGCTCCTGTGCTTCTTATCTAACGAAGGCGCCTCTGCTTCACAGCTTGTGCGAGACTCTATACAGAAAGGCTATTCATCTAAGTTATGTTTCTGGATTGGTCCGGAGAGGTCATCTGACAAGATCCAAGTGAAATGTGCTAATTATAATTTAGTCTATGCTGGGATGCGTGAACTTGCATCTTATCATAGGTTACTCTGCATCTTTTATAATAATTAAGACCTGAAAAGTTACCTCTTGTGACTCTCTGCCTGAGAGAGAGAACCGGACTTTAAACAGATCTGAATTCCATCACATAAAGTAAACCTTTGCTGCCAACCTAATTTACAGCTGGACCAGTGGCTGACGAACTCTTTTTCCTGTAGCAAGGGAATTCATATCTTTTGTGTTGAGAAGAATAATTCCGTCTCCCGGGCTAAGGCCTAATTGGATGGTGAGAATAAGGAACTTATCTATCTTATCAGCTGGGGTTAGGTAAATGTATTCCATTTGTTGCATAGGATAAGGATTTGTAAAATTACTCTTGGTGATAAACTGTAATAGATTGCTGCTAATCAGGTATTATTATTATAAGGAATTATTTAGAGTGTAAGAATTAGTTTTACTTATTTATCTAACAAGTGTGGTGTGATAATTATGTACTGAGTTTCATACATGTATTCGGATTTTATGTGAACACTAATTAGTTATTGCTGATGGCTTATGAATATTTCTCATAGCCTGGGTCTCTATTCTTAGTATAAACTGGCAAAATAACGAACCTTGGGTAAGGAGATTATGGTTTCCCTAGCATCTGACTAAAACAGGCACGTATTTGTTTATGTAACTGATTAGTCATCCATAAATCTTTCCACAACAGTATAGAAAGACAAAATTATTACTCTGGTTCAAGGTACACAAATATTAAATTCTACAAACCATCACTATCAACTGTTTGAATAATTCAATTCTAATCATAATCTTTCTTATGGCTGTTATTATTTAAAGGCATTAGAAGATAACCATGTCAGGCAGGGTATCAGATGTCAACAAGGTATGGTAAGATATCAGATGTCCTTCAAAGAAACCTATATGGACACAGTTTTAGGACAAATGTCCTTCAGCATATTTAATACAGACATCATTCTAAATAGTACATTGTGTTATATGTTATTTAAATTGATAAAAATATTACAAATTGCAAACTGTACACTAAAAATGTGACAAGTAGAAATTGGTTCTTACTTGCTAATTTTCTTTCCTTAAGTTCCTCCAGACCAGTCCAGATGCACTGGTTAGTGCTGTCCTGTCAACAAGTGAAAACTGAATTACAGAGATATAATGTTATCATTTAAGAACCTTGTGCAGCCACCTGGGTAGTCAGTGTTTAACATATCAAAGCAAAACTCCACTCAGAATTAATGAATAGCTCAACAAAAAACACCAATGGAAGATAAAACCCTTCAGGTTAAAGATCCAACAGAATAATGACCTAGCCAAAATTTCTTTCTCCTGCAGCATAAATACTTTAAACAAATGGATACTAAAACCACGGGTAGGTTCTGGACTGGTTTGAAGGAACTCAAGGAAAGAAAATGAACAGGTAAAAACTATCTACCCTTCCTTATTTTTCCACCAGACCAATCAAAACACTTGGGATGTACCAAAATAGTATTTGTAGGTAGTCAGAGATTGGATGTTTAAGAATCATCTCAGTGTGGCATAAACTCAAATTCTACTCATGGTGGGACACAGAAATCCCTGCCGCTACCACTTTGGCACAATGGACCGCATCAATTCATATGAACATCTAATCTCTAGTGATGGGCAAAAGAATGAATGGATTTCCAGGTTGTCACTTTGCAGATTTCATGAAGAAGAATTAAAGATTGTTTCATCCAAGAAGCAAATTCACTTCTGTAAAATGAGCTTTTGAAATTTTTGGAACTGTATGACCATGGAGAATATAGGCAGAAGCAACAGCCTCTCTAACCTAAAGAGACTGTTGCTTTTGATGCTGCTTCTTCTTTACAGGCTCCATTGAAAAGAATAAAGAGCTTCTCCAAAGTAGTGACAGATGTCTAGGAAGGGACAGACAAACCTGCCTGCAGCATTGAGGACATACAAGTGGTATCCTTTCAAGCCGCCACATCCATTCTGTAGAACTTCACGAAAGAGTGGAGAATAGAACAAGTAGCTGCTCTACAAATTTCATCAGGCGAAAACAACCCGGGTCTCCGCCCAACAAACAGCCACTCCTCAGGTCTACTATGCTGTGATTGAGATAAGGGGCTGTTTACCGCAGGCAATATAGGAAGATGAAATTGCCATGTGAATCCATCTGGCAATCAAAGCCGTGGAGGCTGGCTTGCCTCATCTCAAATGGCTGGTCAGCAGAAAAAGGTGGACTGATAGCCAGAAATCATTAGTCCTCTCCAAGTAGTACAGAAGTCTACGTACATCCAGCCTCTGCAAAATCTTATCCTGTTTTGCCAAATTTGTGGGATGAGAGATGGGTAAATGAATCTCTTGATTGATATGGAAGTTAGAGACTACCTTCAGTAGGAAGGCAGAAACCGTCCACAGAGAAACACCTGACTCTGCAAACGGGAGGAAGGGCTCTCTACAGGAAAGGACCTTTAACTCTGAGATCCATCTTGCTGAGAGACAATGGAGACAAAAAACGCAGCCTTAACATAGAAACATGACAGAAGATAAAGGCCAAATGGCCCATCCAGTCTGCCCATCTGCAGCATTCACTATCTCTTCCTCTCCTTAAGAGATTACCAGGGTTCTGTCTTAGGACCTCTTATTTTCTCTCTCTACACCTCTTCTCTCAGTGCCCTGATCTCCTCCCATGGCTTCCAGTATCATCTATATGTTGATGACCTTTCTACACTCAAAATTTCACCTAGAGTCCAAGAAAAATCTCTGCTTGTTTAGCTGACATTCCTGCCTTGATGTCCTGCCATCATCTGAAACAAAACATGTCCAAGACAAAGCTGCTTCTCTTTCCTTCCAAGACTGAGCTGTTCCTCTTTCCTCCTAAACCCCTCTGCTCCTCTCCCTAAGTTCTCCATCTCTGTAAATAATACTGTTATCTTTCCAGTCTACTCTGCTCCCAACCTTGGAATCGTCTTTGATTCCAACCATCTCATTTTCTATGCAAATCGAACGAACTGGTAAAGCATGTCGCTTCTATCTTTACATCACTAAAATTCACTCCTTCCTTTCTGAGTATATTAACCGGACCCTTGTCCACACTCTCGTAATCTTATGCTTAGAATACTGAAATCTACTTCTACCTGGTCTCCCCCCTGAAATTTGTGCAAAACTCTTCTGCACGACTCATCTTCTACCAACCTCGCTACACTTATGTCACCTCTCTCCTAAAATCACTTCACTGGCTCAAATCACTTCTCTGTCTCCACCACCTCTTCTGGAAGACTGTTCCATGCATCTACCACTCTATCTGTAAAAAAGTATTTCCTTAGATTACAGTTCAAGCTCCTACTGATGACCTACAAGTGTGTTCATTCTGCTGCCCCTCAATATCTCTCTTCTCGCGCCTTATACACTTCCACATATAATTCCAGATTTCATACCTTTCATCTAGCTGCCCCCTATACCTGGAATAAATTACTTGAGTTTGTCCGCCAAGCTCCTTCCCTTACCTTGTTTAAAAACAAACTGAAAACCTACCTTTTTGATATAGCTTTCAATCCATAACCCTAATCTCCACTGCCCACCAACCTAATAATTAGTAGTAGTAGTAGTAGTTGCTGACACCTGGAACTGCCAAATCTCTGTCTAGACCCCTGAAAGGGCCTCTGAAAAAAGTAACTGGAGGAAAATTGGTGGAATCTCCTAGAGGTACAAAAACTGCCTCTGCTGCCCCCGGAAGAATGACAGCCCCTGCTGTCCGGAAGGGATTTGGGATGGCGATCTGCCATATTGGCTATGATGTTGTCAAGCCCCTTGCCAAAAAGCATCTACTCCTTGAAGGGTAATCTGCTGAGAGTGGACTTGGAAGTTGAGTCACTCGCCCATTTTCTGATCCAGAGCATTTGGCAGACAGAAATGAAGTAAGCCAAAAACGTACTCAGGACTCTGATGATGTCATAAAGAGCATCGGCCACATAATCTAGTCCCTCCTTAATTATGTGTGGACAGATGGCTCTGAGGAACTAGTCTGCAATCTGTTATGAATGAGGCCACAACCGGAGGCAGGTGCTGCAGCTTTGATACCAAAGCCAGCATTTCAAATTGTCTTTGAAGGACTATGTCCACCATATGATCCTGTGTGTCCTTTAGCATCACTCCACCCTCATTAGGAAGGAAAGTGCGCTTGGTCACTTGCACTACTGCGGTATCCACTTTCAGATGCACAAATAGCTATTAAAAGTCCGGAGGCATAAGAGAGCCTAGACATAGCTTTGGCCACCTTTAGAGAGCCTTTAGGTGACTCTCATTGGACAGTGACTACGAAGGTGATGTCCTGATGAGCAGAAAAAAAAGTCTGCATTAGTGCCACTCATAACAGAGTACTGAGAGGTAGAGGGCAGCTGGTTTTAAGAAAGGTTTGGACAATTTCCTGGAGGAAAAGTCCATAGTTTGTTATTGAGAAGGACATGGGGAAGCCACTGCTTGACCTGGATCAGTAGCATGGAATATTGATACTCCTTAGGTATAGAGCAGGTACTAGTGACCTAGAAGGCCACCGTGAGAACGGGCTATTGGGCTTGATGGACCATTGGCTATTCTTATGTTCTTAATGGCTTCAATGCAGAGAGGGTGTCAGAAATGACATGTGAAGAGGAAGCTGATTTGAAAAGGTGACACACTGAGGGATAATCACCGTGATCCGCAGCCACTCCTGCCTCCGAACCCTGAAAGGGATCCTAAATCATCCACAGACGCAGAGTCATAAAAAGAGACTTCCAGTCACCTCAGTTCTTCTCTGAAGGATCACTGACGCTAGGAGCCAATGTGGTATAAGGCAAAGATGCCTGCTTGGGAAATGAATCCCTCTGAGGAGGAACTGGCATGCCAGAAGGCAGAGCATTGCTTCCTGGGTGTTTAAGTATGCTTTTCATAAAAGGCTGATAAATTTGGAAAAACATTGCACCAGAAGCCCCGAGAACCCCTGCAAAACACTAGACTGGGGAATTAGGGTCTCCTCCACCACACGTTTGTGTTTAGCTCCCTTGTTGCTTGTGGTTTCTGAGCGGAATCTCTTCCCCACAAACCTGGCTTTCTGGGCTTTTTGGGGGTTGTAAAGACCTGGAGGACTGAATAGAGACTGATCCGAAGCACCCAACCCCTTTCTCCAGCACCCTGCAGCATATGGAACATGACCGCTCCTCAGCCAGTAAATCTGTGCAAAAAATGCAGGAATTGAGGCTAGACTGACCAGGGACATCCCTTAAAAATGATCCCTAGTCAAAACGCGGGTGTTTGAGGCAGAAAAAAGGACTTTGAAATATATTGCTAAAGAAAATTGCTCAAAATCAAAATTTGTGCCAAAAACGGCCTGTTGAAGCTAAACCAAAAAACAAAATTTAGCAAAAAAGGGGTTTTGAAGGGGGGCACCTAACCCTAACCCCAGAAACCCTAAAAAAACTGGGGTTTTCAGACCTCCCCAATTTTCCCCACAGGGAATAATAGGAGAACTCACTGTGATTTCTGGTGCTTGTCAACTTGTATCAGCCTGCCTGCAGGGAAAGGATTTCTATCTCAGAGATAGTCAGCACAAGTCTATCGATGGAGATCTTCTTGCTGCTGGTTGGGTGGACCCTGACCAAATTCCCACTCCCACCCCCAAATGTCCACGCGACACACTGGGGGGAGAAACTTCACAGACGGCTCCTTGATACCCAGAGTCTCAAGCCTCTGAAAAATCAGCAGGTGAGAAATTCCCAGGGGAACAGACCCTGAGCATCTGAAGGGACGTTAAGCATGCTGGCTCCACAGGTAAGAGATTGGCCTGAGAGCAGTCCACTCATGCAGAACTGTGTCCTTTTCCCGGTGGAGTAAGCCCAAGAAAGGGACCTACGAGCACCAAAGCCATACAGAAAAATCATAGACCAATGGCAAAATACCTGAAAATAACAAAAAGAAGCAGAGCAGATCAGAACACACCTTCCGAGTTCACTTGCAGAAGGAAAAACTGAAGAGGGAGCTGTTCTCCACTGTAGAAGGGGAGGAGTTCAAAGCGACACCCTTCTGCAGATTTGTGACTAATGGGAAGTAACAGCTACTGTACAGAATAACACAGTTACTTACCGTAACAGCTGTTATCCAGGGACAGCAGGCAGCTATTCTCACATATGGGTGACGTCATCGCCGGAGCCTGAATGCGGACGCCTCGCAAGCAGACTTGCTTGAAGAAACTCGAAGTTTTGAGTCGCCCGCACCGCGCATGTGCCTTCCCGCCCAGCGCAGGGCGCGTCTCCTCAGTTCAGATAGCTAGCAGAGAAGCCAACCAGGGGAGGTAGATGGGTTGTGAGAATAGCTGCCTGCTGTCCCTGGATAACAGCTGTTACAGTAAGTAACTGTGTTTTATCCCAAGACAAGCAGGCAGGTATTCTCACATATGGGTGACCTTCAAGCTAACCAGAATGGGATGGTGGGAGTGTTGGCAATTTAGGAGAATAAATTTTGTAATACTGTTTGGCCAAACTGTCCATCCCGTCTGGAGAAAGTATCCAGACAATAGTGAGAAGTGAAGGTATGAACCGAGGTCCAAGTAGCAGCTCTACAAATTTCCTCAATAGGGGTAGATCTGAGGAAAGCTACTGAAGCTGCCATTGCTCTGACTTTATGGGCTGTGACTTTACTGTGAAGGGGTAATCCAGCCTGGGCATAGCAGAAAGAGATACAAGCCGCCATCCAGTTGGAGATGGTACGCTTAGAAATAGGATGGCCCAACTTATTTGAATAGAAGGAAACAAAAAGTTGAGAAGCAGTTCTGTGTGGTTTGGTGTGTTCCAAGTAAACATAGAAACATAGAAAATGACAGCAAAAAAGGGCCATGGCCCATCTAATCTGCCCACACTAATGACCCACCCCCTAACTTCCTTGATGAAGAGATGCCACATGCCAATCCCATCTTTTCTTAAAATCTGGCACGCTGTTGGCCTCAATTACCTGTAGTGGAAGATTATTCCAGCGATCAATCACCCTTTCGGTGAAGAAATATTTTCTGGTGTCGCCATGAAATTTCCCTCCCCTGATTTTCAACGGATGCCCTCTTGTTGCCATGGGTCCTTAAAAAAAGAGATCTTCTTCCACCTCGATACGGCCTGTGACATATTTGAACGTCTCTATCATGTCTCCCCTCTCTCTGCGTTCCTCGAGTGAGTATAGCTGCAATTTACCCAGCCGTTCCTCATACGGGAGATCCTTGAGTCCTGAGACCATCCTGATGGCCATTCGCTGAACTGACTCAACTCTCAGCACGTCTTTTTGATAATGTGGCCTCCAGAATTGTACACAATATTCCAGATGGGGTCTCACCATGGATCTGTACAACGGCATTATGACCCGGGGCTTATGGCTGACGAAACGTCTACAGATACAACCCATGATTTGTCTGAACTTGGATGAAGCTTTCTCCACTTGATTGGCAGTCTTCATGTCTTCGCTAATGATCATCCCCAAGTCACATTCTGCTACAGTCCTTGCTAGGATCTCACCATTTAGGGTGCAAGTCCTGCATGGATTTTTGCCGCCAAGGTGCATGACCTTGCATTTTTTGGCATTGAAACTTAGTTGCCAAGTCTTTGACCAATGCTCCAGCAGGAGTAGATCTTGCGTCATACTGTCGGGCATTGAGCTTTTGTTGGGCACTGTGCTTTTGTCTATTGTGCTTTTGCCTACTATGTTGCATAGTTTGGCGTCATCGGCGAATAATGTAATTTTACCTCGAAGCCCTTTAGCCAAGTCTCTTACGAAGATGTTAAATAGGATCGTGCCCAAGACCGAGCCCTGCGGTACTCCGCTTATCACCTCCGTCGTATCGGAGAGGGTACTGTTTACCACTACCCTCTGAAGTCTACCCCCAAGCCAGTCCTTAACCCATGCAGTTAATGTTTCACCTAATCCCATCGAACTCATCTTGCTCAATAACCTGCGGTGTGGGACGCTATCAAACACTTTGCTGAAGTCCAAGTACACGACGTCCAGGGACTCCCCTATATCCAGCTTTCTTGTTACCCAGTCGAAGAAGCTGATCAGATTTGATTGGCAGGACCTTCCCTTCGTGAAACCATGTTGATGGGGATCTCGTAGATTCTCCTCGTTCAGGATTGCATCTAATTGGCGTTTCATTAGTGTTTCCATAAGTTTACTCACTATCGATGTGAGATTCACCGGTCTGTAATTCACAGCCTCCATCTTGCATCCCTTTTTGTGGAGTGGAATGATGTTAGCCGTTTTCCAATCCAACGGGACTCTTCCTGTACCTAGAGAAAGATTGAAGAGCGCGGATAACAGTTCCACCAGGACGTGACTCAACTTCCTGAGCACCCTAGGGTGTAGTTTGTCTGGTCCCATAGCTTTGTTCATCTTGAGTCTTGATAGCTCAAAGTAGACACTGCTGGGCGTAAACTCGAAATTTCGATACGGGTCTTCCGAGCTTTCCCTTGTCTGCAGCTGAGGGCCGGATCCCGGCGCTTCGCAAGTGAAGACTGAGCAGAAGTATTCATTTAAAAGTTTGGCTTTATCGGAGTCCGATTCTACATAGTTCCCATCAGGTTTCCTAAGGCGTACTATCCCATCTGTGTTTCTTTTTCTGTCACTAATATACCTGAAGAAGGATTTATCGCCCTTCTTGATGTTCTTCGCTAGATTCTCCTCCATTCGGAGTTTGGCCTCTCTGACTGCTGTTTTGACTGCTTTAGACTTGGCCAGATAGTCTTCCTTAGATTCTTGCTTCCCTGATTGTTTGTAGAAGATAAACGCTCTTTTCTTCTTTTTTATGAGGTCTGAGATCTCCGCAAAGAACCACTGTGGTCTATTGTTTCTTCGCCGTTTACTTACTGATTTTAATTAGTGGTTGATTGCTTCGTGTATGGTTGATTTCAGAGTTGACCACATTACCTCTACATTATCTGTTTCGGCTTGGTGGAAGAACCTCGATGCACTCTCAAAGACTCTGCTCCTTGTTTAGAGTGTGAGGATTCTCGTCGAGGCACTCGCACAGAATCTGCTCCTTGCTTTTCGTGCTTGGATGGCAGACCAGACACTTGCAGAGACTGCTCCCTGCAAAGGGTGTGTAAGTTCAGACTGGGGTAAAGGAAGCGGCTCGACCTCGCGGGAGTCTGATGAATGCCCAGGCTGGATAAGAGGAAGCAGTTTGGGTCCCATGTTAGAAAGGAACTGAATTAACTGCTTCTCTAACATGGTCTGGAAAGAAGCCGGCAAGGATGGATCCGTGTCTGAAACCAGACCACCTGCTTTGGCTGAAGGTTCCTTCGAGGTAGTGTGAGTGTGTTTAGACTTAGGAGTCTTGGACACTTTAATCACCACCGGCGAAACCGACTGCTGAGCTATCTGACCTGAGGAAACAGGGGAAGATACAGCAGATGACGTCAAAGCAAGAGCCGCTGCAAACGGCGAAGGTCTGATGAGGCTCGAGGTGGAAGCAGTAGGCGCAGAAGGAGCCTCGATGGAAGTCAAGGCCGAAGACGCTTTCGAAGTCGGGAGATCAGTAGGAGACTCCATCTCAAAAAGCTTGTCCACCAGAATGCAACGACGCTTAAAAGCACAAGGCTGAAGTGTTTGGCAAGGCAGGCACGACCTAGGATGATGTTTCGACCCAAGGCACTTGAGGTAGCGTCTGTGAGGGTCCGTAAGAGAGATCGCGTGCTGACACTTGCTACACCTCTTGAAGCCCGTAGCAGGCCGTGACATAGACGGAAAAATAGCCGCCATAAAGTCGAAGCCCTCGGGCTGCGGCCGAGCGGCCTGTCCCGGAAAACGAACGGAAGAAAATTTTTTTTTAACTAAAATAAAGGAAATAAAATAAAACAGCGATTCATGAAGAAAAAAAACAAACCGCGGTTGAGAGAAGGCACAAAGTGAATGAAGTTAAACGCAGAGAGTCAAAGACGGACTTCTCAGCTCTGCGGAAAACTGAGAACTGAGGAGACGCGCCCTGCGCTGAGCGGGAAGGCACTCGCGCATGCGCGGTGCGGGCGATTCGAAACTTCAAGTTTCTTCAAGCAAGTCTGCTTACGAGGCGTCTGCATCCAGGTTCCGTCAATGACATCACCCATATGTGAGAATACCTGCCTACTTGTCCTGGGATAACCTATGATTTCACTACTGAAATTGTATAATTCCATGGGGAAACCGTACCTCAAATACTATGTGCAATTCTGGTCACTATATCTCAAAAAAAAAAAAAAAAAAAAAAAAAAAGATATAGCAGAATTAGAAAAGGTATAGAGAAAGGGGATGAAAATGATAAAGGGGATGGGATGATTTCCCTATGAGGAAAGATTAAGAAGCTAAGGCTCTTCAGCTAAGAGACTGCACAACTGAGAAGAGATATGTTAAGAGTATTAACTACTGAGCAGAGTGGAATGGGTAAATGTGAAATGTTTATTTACTCTTTTCAAAAATACATGAACTAGTGGTCATGCACTGAAGCTACTAAGTAGTAACTTTAAAACCAATCCTATATAATAAAACGCTAGCCGCGCATGCACACTCCAACTTTCGTGATCTGTAATCCCTGTTCCATGTTCTGTAGGTCCGCGGCCAAGCAGGAGTGCGCATACGCGAGTCCCCAGCTCCTACCTACACTCGCAGCACTGGCCGCCATTGCTGGACTCCCTGCTCTTCGGTAACTCAGCAGTGGATAGAAGACACCGCCGATCTCCATTCCTCCGGGGGGGGGTCTGGGAGGAGAGGGTTCGCGGCCACTCAGCGCCCCCACCGAGGAGCCCAGCAACTTTTGCGCCGCAGCAGTAGGGAACAAGTCGACCACTCCCCCCTCCCGCACCAACCGCTGCCGCTCCTGTTTGAAGCGGCCCGATGAGGTTCGCGGCCGGCTGTAGCGAACCTCGCAGGCCGCTCTCCACATGAAGCACGTTCCCTCTGACGCGATCGCATCAGAAGGAACATGCTACCATATGGAGAGCGGCCTGCGAGGTTCAATACAGCCGCCCATGAACCTAAGCAGGCAGCTTTGAACAGGTGCGGCAGCGGCGGCAGGAACCATGGATGGATGGAGGGAGGTAAGAACGGGAGGGGAAGCCGAAAAAGAAGGGCTATGGAGCAGGCAGAAAAGGGAGCTGTTTTGGTGGGAGGGTTGTGCTGAGTGCACGAAGCAGGCAGGCAGGGGGAGAGGCAAAGGGGGCTGCTTTGGGGGGATGGTTGTGCTGGGGGACGTCAGCAATCATGGGGGGAACAGAAGAGGGCCACGGAGCAGGCAGGCATGGCACAACAGGGGGCCAGAGGGAGAGCGAAAGGGGGCTGCTTTGGGGGGAGGGGTGTGCTGGGGGCAGACAGCAATCAGGGAGGGGGGGAGGAACAGAAGGGGGGCCACAAAGCAGGCAGGCATTGCACAACAGGGGGAGAGGCAAAGGGGGCTGATTTGGGGGGGGGGTTGTTCTGGGGGCAGAAAGCAATCATGGGGGGAGGAATAGAAGGGGGCCATGGAGCAGGCAGCCATTGCACAACAGGGGAATAGGGGGCTGCTTTGGGAGGAGAGTTGTGCTGTGGGCAGACAGCAATTATGGGGGAGAACAGAAGGGGGCCATGGAGCAGGCAGGCATTGCACAACAGGGAGAGAGAGAAAGGGGGCTGCTTTGGGGGGATGGCTGTTCTGGGGGCAGAAAGCAATCATGGGGGGGGACATAAGGGGGCCACAGAGCAGGCAGGCATGGCACAACTGGGGGCCAGGGGGGAGGGAAAGGGGGCTGCTTTGGGGGGATGTTTGTTCTGGGGGCAGACAGCAATCATGGGGGGGAACAGAAGGGGGCCAAAAAGCAGGCAGGCATTGCACAACAGGGGGAGAGGGAAAGGAGGCTGCTTTGGCAAGCAGGGGGGCCAGGGAGACAGACAGAAAGAAAGACGCACAGATAGGGGACCAGGGAGAGACACAGACACAAAGAATGATAAACAGACAGCGTCCAGGGAGAGAGAGAGAGACAAAAAACAAAAAAAGACATACAGACATCTACTCTAGCACCCATTATTGTAACGGGCTTAAACACTAGTCAGAGAATATATTTCTTCACTCAATGTATTTGGAATCTTTCAGATAGTACCAATGTTGAAATCAAATACTGGATGTATTTGAACTCTGGAGTCTGTTGCTAGAGAATATGGTGAACGCAGTTAGTTTAGTAGGGTTTATAAAAGGTTCAGACAATTTCCTGCTGCTATTTGAGACCCAAGGAAAGTTACTTAAGTCTCTATTACTCCAGGTACAAAAATCAGCCCAGAGAAAGTACCTGAATATAATGTGTTCAGTGTTGCATACATCTAGAAGTGCTTTAGAAATGATTAGTAGTTATTACGATGGACTTTGGAAAATCCACTGCTTATTTCTATGATAAGCACCATAAAATCTGTTTTTCTTTTTTGGAATCTTGCCAGGCACTTGTGATGTGGATTGGCCATAGTTGGAAACAGGATACTGGGCTTGATAGACCTTTGGTATGTCCAAGTAAGGCAATACATATTCTTGTTTATTGATTATTGGAAGCTTCTATACCTCTACTAATGACTGGGGAGTTAATTCTGAGCAGTTTGCATAAGCTTCAATAATGGTACATGAGCTTCAGTAAAGGTATTATAACACATGAGCTTCTTAATGTCAGAAGACATCTTCAGTATCATTTGGAAAGCAGGTTAAAAATCCAGAAATGGTTAATTTTCTGATCACACACTTATCAAAAGAAAACAGAATAGCAGACAATTTAGTATTTCTGCAAATTTCAGTTTTTAGCAGTTTACCTTATCAGTGGCTGGTGCAGTGCAACTAGGGAACCATGGACTGTAACAGATATCATGGAAAGGTGGAAGTAATCAAACATAATGTTAACATGGTGATGAAGGCCTCGATGTAGGCTGAAGTGCAGCTTTAAAGTTCGGCTACTAATTAGTTGCAAGCCACTCAAGTCTTCTGGTCTGAAGAAAAAAAAATAAATTATATATGAGCAATTATAGCAAAACCTCCCAATGCATGTTTTCAGATTTTTACTTTCTACTACTGCTATCAACTGACCCCCCATTCAATCACTGCCAATATTCTATATTAAAAGAAAGTAGGTTCTTACCTTGAAAATATATTTTCCAGTAGATAGGGATGGCATGCTGAACCATAGGGTTGTCCATGCCTGCTTGTGAGCATTCTGCAGAAGATATCAATCACAGCTTTTCAGCTCCTCCTCCTTCTCCCTGGTCTCTGCTGCCCCCTTCAAGTTTGTACAAATGCAGGCAACAACACTACAGAAGAAGACAGGAGAAGATATTATCAAGGTAAGAACCTAATCTCTTTTAAAAGTACAATAGGGATGGAATGCTGAACTACAGGGACATACCTAAGCAGTCCCAAAGGTCTGTAGAACTTAGTGAAAGCATGAAGGGAATACCAGGTCACAGACCTACAAATCTCCTAAGAAGGAATTGCCCTGGCTTCTACCCAAGAGGAGGCTACTCCTCTTGTCAAATGTGCCTTCAACTAGACAGACAGCTGCTTGCCACAAATGATGTATGCAGAGGAAATAGCTCTATGAATCCATCTTGAAATGGTAGCTTTGGAAGCAGGTCTGTCTCATCATGCTTGATTGGTTACCAAGAATAGATGATCTGGAGATGAAAACTCATTAGGACTCTTCTGACGTCCAAAATCTTTAAGGACTTGTCTTTTTTCTTGGACCCTGTGGGGTGAAATGCTGGCAGTCTAACTTTTTGGTTGACATGAAACGCCGAAACAAGCCTCAGAAAAAGGAGGGAACTGCCCACAAAGTCACTCCCGTTTCCATGATCCGGAGAAGTGGCTCCTTATAAAATTACCCCTTCGGATGCAAAAATCCAAAAGAACAGTGGACAAAACTGAAAGGAGCTATTGTAAAGGCACTTTGTAAGGAAAGTAAGTAAAGGTAAGAGGTATCATGGGGATGAAACACTGATGTACAGCAATCAGCAGAGAGACCTTGGAGCAATTAATTTTGATGTCTCGAAGTAGCATAACAGTGCAACAAATTGGTAGCCACAGCAAGAATACTAGAATGCAAAGGGAGATATGATAGGAGCATTTAAGATCCTCAAAAGTATCAATAATGTAGGAACAAATGGATCAATGTTCAGTTGCCATTGTCAGCTTTTTTATTTTCTTTTAAAGAACTCCAGCAGCAGAGATTTTTTTTAAAAAAATCCCGCTATTCAGTGCCACTATCTGGATGGTGGCCACGGCTAAATATTCATGCTGGAACCTTTCAGATAGTACCGATGTTGAAATCAAATACTGGATTGAATATTGTGCTTTTAAGTTCTGCGATTCTTCTGGCACAATCCACAAAGTGCTGAGGTGGTCTGTGAGGATACCCAGAGCTATCCAGGTGGTGCCTGTCACCTCCATTAAATGTAAATTTCTGTCATGCATATTCATTAGGGCTATCCTGAAAACCCGACTGACTGGCGGTCCTCCAAGACTGGGTTGGGAACCGCTGATCTAGCAGGTACTGCTATCTGAATAAGTGTTTTTAAATAGTGACCCAAAACTTTTTTAAATGGAAAGAATATTCTAAAACAGGGGTCTCAAAGTCCCTCCTCAAGGGCCGGAATCCAGTCGGGTTTTCAGGATTTCCCCAATAAATATGCATGAGATCTATTAGCATACAATGAAATCAGTGCATGCAAATAGATCTCATTGGGGAAATCCTGAAAACCCGACTGGATTGCGGCCCTCGAGGAGAAACTTTGAGACCCCTGTTCTAAAACAAGATGTCATAAGGAGGTTGAAAGGAGGGAGAATACATCATCCATAAAGAAAAAAGAAAAACTACTTTTACCATTTCTTTTACTACCATATATTCAAAGACAGTGATAAAATGGAGATTTCCCCTCTAGTTAATTTAAAAAGAAATGGTATTTTTCAATATCAGTTTTGACTAATTTTGATGTTCACAATTGTTAGGGACATGGTAAAACATTCTCTTGATTACTTACGAATAATCTGTATCTGTGAAGTGCAGGTCTAAAGAGAGATGAAAATTCATTTCATTAAGGGACTCCTCAATCTAAAAACAAAATGGTAGAGGTTGCTGACAACAGTGAATATAGTTTTATAATTGAAGCACTGTCCTATAGTTTGAAAACTACCAGAGACAATTAAAGAGGTGTATTGCGGAAGCAGGGATTACCTTCTTCTCATCAAGCAGCATTTTCACTTTGAAGATCAATACATCATTAACAGCAATCTCTTCATTTTTGTAGAGAATTTGAAAAACTTTACTACATATCACATTATCTTGAACAGAAGCTGGAAAAGCCAGATCAAAACCTGAAAACAGAAATTAAAGTGAAACACGGTAATTATAAGCATTACCTGACAAAATTACAGAAAACGGCATTCACTTTATCATCTTTTTTTAAAGGACACAGTAATTTCACATTTCACAATGTGGGAAGTCACAACTGTTTCACATCATTACTTTTTAGGTTCATTTCACTAGTGTATAAGCACTAACCATAATATAACATAACAAAAAACTCACTTGTATACCGCAAATGCCATTAAGTTCTATGCGGTTCACAAAGACTAGTAATACAAATGAATAAACATCCAATATCTAACTTCTAAAAGATTCCCTAAAAGATACGTTTTTAAGGCACGTCGAAATTGTTCATCTGTCTAA
The DNA here is from genome assembly GCF_902459505.1 of Geotrypetes seraphini. Taxonomy (NCBI): domain Eukaryota; kingdom Metazoa; phylum Chordata; class Amphibia; order Gymnophiona; family Dermophiidae; genus Geotrypetes; species Geotrypetes seraphini. The sequence continues at coordinate 54,674,661 of NC_047086.1, forward strand.
ATGTTGCAACTCAGTAACTACAGACAGTCCCTGAGTTACAGACACCCAACTTAAGTACAACTCGTACTTAAGAACATGGTTGCAGCTTCATTTGATTTCACTGAGCAGTATTTCCAATGACCTAGGGCCTGTTTTACGAAGCCGCACAGCAACAGCCCCGAAGCCCTTTAAATCTCTATGGGCTTCGGGGCCATTACCACACTGCAGCCGCCAGTGCAGCTTTGTAAACAGGCCCCTAGACTCCTACATTTCTCCAGTAGCAGATTCAGGAAGTGTGCAGTTGTGCATGCTGTACCTTAGATGGAATACTGGAAGGGACAGTTGGCCTTTTTGTCAGCTGGGAGCAGAGGTAAGCAGCAAAAATCTTGAAGTCTACAAAGTTCCGAGTTAAATACAAATCCAACTTAAGAACAACTCTAAAAGCATAACTCGTTCTTAACCCGGGGACTGCTTGTACTGCACAGATCTGGCTGAAATTTGATATTGTGGTGGGATGCTAAAAGTTTACAGGGAATCCTAATTTTAGTTTAAATCAGTACAAATTTCTCAGACTTTTTAAAATTATTTTTATAGTAATTTTTACAACAAACCAAGGAATAGTTCAATTGTACTGAAATATAGTAATATATTACACAACACCATAAAAAAAGGAAAATTTCCAAACAGCAAGAAAATATAATATATTCAAGTCCCCAACACTGTGAGAAGAGCCATTAGAAAATGAAAGAAAATGTGATAACAAATACCTATTAACGGAAATTAAAGGTAACTAGCATACGTAATACAATTAATAATGAGGATCATTCACAGCTGCTCTAACAGGAAAACTAGTGTCCATCTTCTTGCTACTCAAGAATACAGAGGTGAGAAGGTTCAAAAAATATATATACACTTAATTGGCATTCATTTAATTATACATTTACACTTCTCCCTCTGGATTCGCGGGGAATAGAGGCAGAGCCGGACCGCGAATGGCAAAAAACCGTGAATATCCAGCTCTGACCCACCCCCGCCTCCCTCCCACCTTCCCGGCCTTACCTGGTGGTCTAACGGGCTTTCGGGGCAGGAGCGATCTTCCTATGCTCCTGCCCCGTGCAGATTGCCATTAGGAAATGGCTGCTGTGAGTTCCCGTAGTCTCTCGAGACTACGACGGGAACTCCCTACAGCTATTTCCTAATGGCGATCTGCTCGGGGCAGGAGCGTAGGAAGATCGCTCCTACCCTGAAAGCCCGCTAGACCACCAGGTAAGGCCGGGATGCCGGGGGAAGACTTAAGGATGTTTTTTTTTTTCTTTTTTCCCCCTCCCCAAAAAATCGCGAATATGTGAAATTGCGATTACTGAAACCGCGAATGGGGAGGGGGAAGTGTACATGAATATTTTAAAGGTAATATGTTATAGAAATAAAACAAAACATAAAAGGAGATAAGGAGATACCTTTTTTTACTGGACTAACCATGCATTTTTTGATTAGGTTTCAAAGGTAGCCCTTCTTCTAAAGAACATAAATATTGACAAATATCAGTGCATATACAGTAAAACCTTGGATTGCAAGTAACTTGGTTTGCAAGACAAGCAAAACATTTTATTAAATTTTAACTTGATATACAAGCAATGTCTTGCAATACAAGTTCATACAGTATACACACATCACAACTGAGCCGATGGTTCTTCTCTCTCTGATGCTGCAGGAGTTGAGTGGCTGTTCTAAACAAGCAAAGTCTTGCAATACGAGTATATACAGTATACACGCATCACATCATCACAACTGAGCCAATGGTTCTTCTCTCTCTGATGCTGCAGGAGTGTAGTGACTGTTCTAAATGAGCGAGGTCTTGCAATACAAGTACGTATAGTATTTTGTATTAAAGGTTTTGGGGTGTGGAACAAATCGTCTGAGTTTCCATTATTTCCTATGGGGTTACAGTTGAGGTTCCTCTAGATCCAGAAAACCTGGAAAGGTGGGAGAATGGGAGGAGGGACATGACTCCCTTCAAGTGTGGCACCCCCCAAGGTCAGTAAAACCCCAGAGAGGGTCTTCCAAGCTCAGTCCGGAAAAACAAAGGGACAAGATCCAACCAGGCCTAACCAGATCTAACAAGTCTTAACCAGATTCAACCAGGCCTAACCAGATCCAACCAGGCCTCAAACCTGTGCACAGACTACACAAACAGACCACTCAACCTGCTGGAGACTGAGAAAAGACTTATTTTAAGGGGGGTGTCAAAAGTTAGTGTCTCGGTCTCCACCTGCTGGCAGAGGAGCGTAAACCCATCAGTTTTCTGTGTCGGTCTGGAAAGACGATAAAGAAGGAGAAATTAGGTTCTTACCTGCTAATTTACTTTCTTTTAGCTTCTCCAGACCAGTAGAGGTTAATCTTTACAAATGGGTATATATCCAATCATGACCAGCAGGTGGAGACTGAAAACAAAACTGTGGGACAGTATATAATATACTCCCTTCTCTATTTACCTCAGTCTGCCGAATAGCCAAGCAGAACCAAGAACTGGAAAACAGAAAGAAAACAATACTCCGAACAGGAGTAACAACTAACATACCCAAATGCTGTTGGAAAATGCAGAGGAGAAATACCCGAAGGAAAATGTCCCCACAGCTCGCCAGCTAAGCCAGCCGAGCCACAGCCGCTGTTCTTTAATTCTCCCCGGCCCTAAAAAAATACTAGAACCCGCAGCAAAAAACAAAAACTGCCCGCGAAACAGCCCCAACAACACAACAATAACAACAACAGACAGGGTGGGGACCTCTACTGGTCTGGAAAAGCTAAAAGAAAGTAAATTAGCAGGTAAGAACCTAATTTCTCCTTCTTTAGCACTCTCCAGACCAGTAGAGGTTAATCTTTACAAATGGGACGTACCAAAGTAGTCCCTCTCACGGGCGGGACCCCCGCAGGGCCGATACCAGAACACGCTCACCGAACACCGCGTCCCGACGCGCCTGAACATCTACCCGATAATGTCTAACAAAGGAATGCAAGGAGGACCAAACCGCAGCCTTACAAATATCCACTGGAGGCACGAGCGACGACTCAGCCCAAGAAGCTGCCTGACCCCGAGTGGAATGAGCCTTGAGAAACTCCGGAACAGGCTTCTGTCTCAGAAGATAAGCGGAAGCAATCGTCTCCTTGATCCAGCGCGCAATAGTAGCTTTAGAAGCGCCAGCCCCCCGACGAGGACCCGCCAGAAGGACAAAGAGATGATTGGATTTCCGGACTTCCTGGGTCCGCTGCACATAAGAGCGAAGGACCCGACCGACATCCAACTTGCGCAGCTGCCGTTGCTCAGAAGAGCCCTCCCGACTACCCAAGACTGGGAGGACCACCGATTGATTAACATGAAAAGGAGAAACTACTTTCGGCAGAAAGGAAGGAACAGGCCGCAAGACAACCCGCTCCCTAGAAAACTCCAAGAAGGGATCCCTACAAAAGAAAGCCTGTAGCTCAGAAACACGCCTAGCGGAAGTAATGGTCACCAAAAAGACCGCCTTCAGAGTAAGGTCCTTCAAAGAACAGCCATCCAACGGCTCGAAAGGCGGGCGCACCAAAACAGAGAGAACCAGATTGAGATCCCAAGAGGGAACAGAGAGCCGTAGGGGAGGCCTGAGCAACTTGGCTGCCCGCAAAAAGCGAATCACATCAGGAATGGCCGACAAACGCTGACCTGTCACCAACCCTCGAAAAGCCGACAGGGCCGCAAGTTGAACCCGGAGAGAAGACCAAGCCAGGCCTCTATCCAGGCCATCCTGCAAGAACTCTAGAATGGTAGGCAGGGAAACGCGAAAAGAGACCACTCCCCGCGCCCGACGCCAAACCCGCACATAAGCCCGAGAGGTAGAAAGCCTCCGGGACCCCAAGAGCGTAGAGATCACCTTATCTGAATATCCCTTCTTACTAAGGCGACCCCTTTCAAGAGCCAAGCCGTAAGACAGAAGAGAGACGGGTCGAACATGGGAATGGGACCCTGTGTCAGAAGATCATCCAAGAGAGGCAGAGGAAGAGGATCCGCCACCAGATGCCTCACCAGATCCGCATACCACGGATGTCGAGGCCAATCCGGAGCCACCAGAACCACCAGACCCGGATGGTGAACAATGCGAAGAAGTACTCTGCCCACTAATGGCCAAGGAGGGAACACATACAACAGCCCCTCCGTTGGCCACGGTTGGACCAGAGCATCCAGACCCTCGGCCAGACTGTCCCTGCGACGACTGAAGAAGCGGGGCACTTTGGTGTTGCCACTCGTGGCCATCAGGTCTATCAGGGGCTGCCCCCAAGCCTGCACTATCAACTGAAACGCCACGGAGCCGAGACACCACTCTCCTGGATCCAAGAAGTGACGACTGAGGAAGTCCGCCTGAACATTTTCTACCCCGGCTATGTGAGAGGCCGAGGTCCAGAAGATGGGACTCCGCCCAAAACATGAGCCGAGCCGCCTCCTGCGCCACCTGAGTGCTCTTGGTGCCCCCCTGACGATTGACATAAGCCACCGCCGCGGCATTGTCCGACAGGACTCTGACTGACTTGCCCAACCAAAGGGAGCGGAAAGCTAACAGCGCCAGACGGACCGCCCTGGTCTCCAACACGTTGATCGACCAGGAGGCCTCCTCCGTGGACCAGGTGCCCTGAGCTGAATGACCCAAACACTGAGCCCCCCAACCGAGGAGACTCGCATCCGTAAGGAGCACCGTCGACTGCGGGAGATCCAGACCCACCCCCTGAACCAGGTGAGGGGTCCGGAGCCACCAACGCAGACTGCAGCACGCCACGCCTCGCAGGGGGACAGGAACCTCCAAACCGTGCCTCTGGGGTGACCACCTCCGGAGCAGAGCATACTGAAGAGGACGCATGTGGGCCCGCGCCCACCTCACCACGTCCAGGGACGCCGCCATCGACCCCAAGACTTGGAGGAAATCTCATGCCCGAGGACACCGGGACGCCAAAAGCAGGCGAATCTGAGATTGCAATTTGTTCACCCGGGCCCCTGGAAGGAAGACCTTCCCCAAGGAGGTGTCGAACAGAACCCCAAGGTACTCCAGACGCTGAGCCGGGACCAACCGACTCTTGGAAAGGCTGACCACCCAGCCCAGCGACCGGAGAAACTCCACCACCCGAGCCGTAACCCGGGAGCTCTCCTGCAACGACTTTGCCCGAATCAAACAGTCGTCCAGGTAGGGGTGCACCAGAATGCCCTCCGAGCGCAAGGCCGCCGCGACGACCACCATCACCTTGGTGAACGTCCGGGGAGCCGTGGCCAGACCAAAGGGAAGCGCACGGAACTGATAGTGCCGACCCAAGATCGCAAAGCGAAGGAAGCGCTGATGAGAGGCCCGAATGGGAACATACAAGTAGGCCTCCGTCAGATCGAGAGAAGTGAGAAACTCCCCCGGCTGAACCGCCAGAATGACCGACCGCAGAGTTTCCATGCGAAAAGAGGGAATCTTGAGAGCTCTGTTGACCCCCTTCAAATCCAGGATGGGCCGAAAGGTCCCCTCCTTCTTGGGCACCACAAAGTAAATGGAGTACCTGCCAGTGCCCCACTCCGGAGGGGGCACTGGAACAACTGCCTTGAGATCTAGCAAGCGCTGAAGGGTCTGGCGAAAAGCCTGCATCTTCCAAGGAGTCTGACATGGAGAGGCTAGGAAAAGGACTGGCAGAGAGCGGGCGAACTCCAGGGCATAACCGTCCCGCACCACCTCCAGGACCCACTGATCGGACGTGATCTCGGCCCATTTGGGGAAAAAGTCGCACAGCCGGGCCCCCACCGGAACCAAAGGGGGCGCCGGCAAGGAGTCATTGTGCAGGACGGGAAGCGGGGGAACCGGCGGAGGGATTCCCTGCCCCCCGACGGGCACCCCGAAAGGGCTGCATGCGCTGGAAGAACTGACCCCGGGAAAACCCTGGAGCCGGGAAAGAAGCAGCCCCATGCCCAGGGCGATACTTGCGAAACTCCCGCAAACGCCCCCGGGCAATGCCACCCCGAGAAGCAGGGCGGGCACGGTCCTCAGGCAGACGGGGCACCTTTGAATCCATCAGAGTCTGAAGCAACTTATCTAATTCCTCCCCAAACAAAAAAAAACCCCCGGAAGGGAAATTTAGTAAGCTTAGCTTTGGACGCAGCATCCGCCGACCAAGCGCGCAGCCACAAAATACGCCGCGCGGCCACGTCAAAGGCCATAGACTTAGCCGAGATCCGCACCAAGTCATAAAGAGCATCTGAGAGGAACGAGGCAGCCATCTCAATCTTCGCCACCTCCTGATCCACCAAAGACCAGTCATCAGACTCCCGATCCAGGACACGCTCAGCCCACCAAAACATGGCGTGAGCCACCAGCCCCCCACAAATAGCCGCCTGGACCCCAAAGGCAGAGACCTGAAAATTTTGCTTAAGAATGTTCTCCAACTTGCGCTCCTCAGAGTCCCGCAAGGCAGAACCGCCCTCAACAGGCACGGTATGCCGCTTAGAAATCGCCGAGACCACCGCGTCTACGACTGGCGATGTTAAAGTAGCCCGATCCCCCTATGAAATGGGATACAAACGAGCCATGACGCGCGCCAAACGAAACGGCGCCTCCGGCGTTTTCCACTGTTCCAGTACAATATCCTGAATATCCTGATGCATGGGAAAAGAGCGGGAAACGGTACGGATCCCCCGAAGCAGAGGGTCCCCCAACCGCGGAGTCTCCGGCGGCGCATCCTCAAAACGCAACACCGAAGAAACCTGTGGAATCAGGTCCGGTAGCTCATCTCTCTGAAAAAGGCGCACCACGGACGCCTCTTCACCGGAGGACGGGAAACCCAACAACCCGCCGCCAGCGGCCGTCCCCTCGAGAGGGTCCTGGAAATCCTCAAAAGGGTCCAGGTCCTCATCCAAACCGACACGCTCCTCAGACCATAAATCCTAGTCCCAAGACACCCGCGGACGCTTGGACAAGGGAGGAGGAGGGGACGCCACAACAGACGAGAGAGGCAAAGCTGCAGGGAGTGCGGAGGAAACCCCACTCCCCGAAACCCCTTGGGCGCATCCGGGACCCCCAGCCGCCTGAAAATAGGCTCTGCACAAAGAAAAAAAAGAAATCAGGGGAAAACCCCCCCCGAGGGTCCCAAGGAACTCCCTGCCACAGCAGGGGACCCAGCAGAAATCTGCCCCTGTTTTTCCTATACAGGGGGAAGGTCACCTGAGGTGGAAGACAAAATGGAGGGGCCAGACTGTGAAAATGGCGACTTTCCCACCAAAAATGCTCCCTCCATAGCCTGTAGCGGCTGAGAAGCCTGAACAGTCCCAGCCGCTAAAACAGGCAAGTCGGCATCAGCTGTCAAAAAATCAGCTGAGAGGGAATCCTTCGGGGAATCCCTCCGTGGGCGGTTGGGGAAGACCGGGCTTCCCCACTGCTCCCAGCCGACTCGCGAGGCACCATCGGCGGGGAGCTCTGGGCGCCTGCAGCCGCTGCCGACGGAGCTCCACCACCTCACCGGCCCAAACCGCCGAGTTCAGGCCGGCCGCGAGTGCCTCGCGGCTGGACCTAATTGTGTCCCACTCCCCCGGAGAAGGGCACAATTGCTCCATACGCGACCTAGCTAGAAACAAAGTGCCAGTTAGATGAAAAAAATACTGTAAAATACAGTTTTCTTAAAGGGAAACAACCTTCCAGACCAGCACTACCTCAGGATTTTTATTTTTTTTTTACAGAACAGACTCCACAGGCTCTCGAAGCAATATGCCTTGCTTGATTTAGGGGGCAAGGCTTACTGCTGAGGCTCCTCTAGAAAAATGTGGGGAGGTGGAGGAAGTGGGGGGAGGGACCCCGCTCGAGACCCGCCGGGTTTGACACCCCCGAGGTCGGACGGACCCCCAAACAGGGCCCGCCCAAGCTCTGTCCGGCCAAAAACAGGGACTAGAAACCCCCTAAACAAATTCCAACAGCCCTACCAAGGGAGATGGGTACAGATCACTCAACACCTGCTGGAGACTGAAAGAAGACTGAGGTAAATAGAGAAGGGAGTATATTATATACTGTCCCACAGTTTTGTTTTCAGTCTCCACCTGCTGGTCATGATTGGATATATACCCATTTGTAAAGATTAACCTCTACTGGTCTGGAGAGTGCTAAAGAAAAGGGAGTTCTAACCATCTTTGCAGGAAGTCTTCAGCAGATGAAGCTTGGGGATCCTCATCAGCTAAAGAATTTATATTTTGAGTTGGAAGGGGGAGGGCAGAGAGAAAACTTTGTGTTTGTTTTCTGCACTCATCTCACACAGCTCCACACCCTGCTTCTCTCACTTAGCTCAGTATTCTTCAATGCAAAGTCTTAACTGCTGTAGATATTACTTTGGCAATATACAATAAGAAAAATTGTCACACCAATTAAGTTCTGAATCTGTCTTGTTCGTTCATCAAATCTGTCTGCTGCACTTCTCCTCCCTACAGTGTTGTCAGATACTTTTTTTTAAAATCCCACCCAATTACCTTGAAAAAGCAGCCCCAAAACAGCCCAATGTATGAGGAGGTGTTGAAAAGTTCTCAGCCCAACCAACTTCAGTTGAGTCAGTCTCCATCGAGGTTCTGTCCGCACTGACCGCTTCAGGTCCAGTCTTTGGCATGCTGAAGTATATCGAGTATCTCATGGAGAATGAATCTTGATCCGGAATGGGCTCTTTGGCAGCAATGTCCAGCAACCTTCGGATCATGGCCTCTACCCGGATCGCCTTTTCTGGCCTCCCAACAGGGGAGACCAGAAAATAACTGTCAGGGGATGATAAAACTTTAGCTTGTAGCTGTACTGAAGAACCTCAAGGACCCAATGGTCTGAGGTGATAGCCAGCCATTCTGCCAGAAAGGCCGAGAGCTACTCCCGATCTGCAAAGCAGCCAGCGGCCTAGCATCAGAATTGTTCCTTAGAAACCACTGCAGGACAGCTCCATGTTGACAACTGGCGCGAGGAACCACCGAACCTTTGAACACTGGGAAGAACGCTGCCCTAAGGAGCCCCCATAGTCCTGATGGGAATGTCTGAGGGGATGAAGCTAGGGTACCCCGATCCCATGGAGGGTCGAGGCCTATTATCTGGCAAGACTTGGGCTTACAGTCCTGCACACTAGCCATAAGGTCATCCAAATCTTTGCCAAACAGCAATTGCCCTCTGAAAGGCAATCTACTCAGAGTTGCTCTAGAGGAGTTGTCTCCGGATCACTGCTGAAATGGAATAGGTCGACAGGTCGATAAATACTTTGAAAATATCCTATAGTGTATCATACAGAGATCCTGGAACACAATACACTTCTCCCTCCGTATTCGCAGTTTCAGCATTCGCAGTTTTGATTATTCACGGTTTTTAGCTTGCTGGCTCCTCCCCCCAAATTACATCAGCTTGCATAGAGAAATCGCTGATTCCAAGCGTTTACAGAGAAAATCACTGATTCCCAGCACTTTCTTCACCGTCTTATGCCTCTCCTTCAGAAAAAGGCCAGTTCTCCCACCATGTTATTCACAGTTTCACCATATTCACGATGGGTTTCAATAGAAAACAGCGAATAACATATGAAAAAGTTATTTGCGTTTTTTCTGTATTTGTGGTTCTGTTAATCCAATATCACAGCGAATACAGAGGGAGAAGTGTAGTATCAGGATCATGGCGGTGCTTCGAGTGACAAACTCTGTCCACAAAAGAAGCTGTTGCCACCTTCAGCCTGGCAGCCGCTGAGTCAGAGGTGCTCGAGGACAAAAATCCACTATGCAGTCCTGAGCGTCCTTCAGCACTACCCTGCCACTGAGGAGAGAAGTGCACAGTAAACCTGCGCCACTAAAGAATAAACTTTTTGGGAGCATGTACAAGGCTCGTAGAAAATCCAAAGGGTGAAATCAACAGGGTACACAGAGGTCTCCCTGTTGATTTTGCCCTTTGGATTTTCTACGAGCCTTGTACATGCTCTTAGATTTTTTAAAAGTTTGTATTCCCAGCAATGGAGTAACATCTAGTGGACCAACAGACACACCCCTGAGGCAGGCCTCCACCAGGGGGGGGGGGAACGGGGGCCGAAACATGGACCGTGTCGGGTCATTGACTGGATCCTTTCAATATAAGGACAATGCGTCCATAGGACTTTTATACATGTGTTTTTATTCATGTTCTTCTGTATATATTTTGAATTTATAGAAATAAAAGATTGTTTGTCCCAAGGTTGACGTGTTCTATCCCATTCCCCACTTGTTCTCTCTTTATTGGATTTTACGTGGGGTTTCTGTTCCTTTTATTTTGTTCTATATAAGCTTTATTTCTATACATTTTCATATCTGTACTAAAACAGATTTTAAACTCCTGCTTACCTGTTGGACGCAACAAACTAGCTTCAATTTTGTGTGGAACTCTGGGTGGAATTTTCATAGATGCCCGGATCTGGTAAAAACTGAAATGACAATAAGATAAAAGTCATTTGTAAAGTACAGAAGGTCATGCACATAGCATACTAACATAATAAACAGCAGAAAACAACCATCTGACCCATTCAATTTGCCTAGTTATTCCCTTCTTTGTACTCTACTATCTTTGCTACAGGAGTATAAAATAATCAGTTAGTTCTTTCCAGCACCAAATTTTTCCATGCCTAGCTACAAAGCTCCATAATAACTTGGGTAGCTAACTATACTCAAGTAGTTATTACCAAATATCCCAACACTTCTAGTGACTGAGCAATAATATTTAAGAGTTCTTCCCTCTTAGAAAACTCCTACTAAAAGCTCTCTCTCTTCCAAGTAATCGAGTCCTAAAGTCCCCCTAGATATTTAGATACATCAGCTTGACACAACCGAACGGGAGTCTCTAGTATATCTAGTCAAGATCCGTCTTAGGCCAGTGGTCTCCAACGCACGGCCCCTGAAGTCCTCCACTGCGGCCAATGTTATTTGTAAGCTGCGTGGCCGCGTACCCCCTGATAAGAGGTTACACAGCTGAACTGGCTAGCTGCAAACCCAGGGCACCACCCTACAGCTTCTGTTTTCCACTGCTGCTACTGCTACCTTCCCAAATAATCAGCAGCAGAAAAACAAAATACAAACTAGAGGACCGCCATGCACTTACCCACTGTTGCCGGCTCCGCCCCTTCGACATCACATGTTTCTAGTTTGGGGAAGCAGTAGCAACAGCAGCAGGGGTATCGGGCAAGGAGCCAGATGCTTTAAGAGAGGAGAGAGGGGGGGGCACAAGCAGGATGTGAGCGGGGAGGAGAGAGGGGGCAGACGCAGGATGGAAGCAGGGAGGAGGGAAGGGGCAGACGAAAAATGGAAGCAGGGAGGAGAGAAGGGGTAGATGCAGGATGGAAGCGGGGAGGAGAGAGGGGGCAAACACTGGATGGAAGTGGGAGAGAAAGGGCAGATGCTGGTGAACAGGGGATAAAGAAAAAGGGCAGATGCAGGATGAAAGAGGGAAAAAACAGGGAAGATGCTAGATGGAGGAGGGGGAAGAGGGAAAGATTGGCTTCTTATCTTGATAATCTTCTTTCTAATAAACACATTCCATTCCAGAACCTGTGAGCAGACAATCCCTTTTCGCAAGAATTATTTTAGGAAACTTCAATAGCATTCTTTTGCTCTGCCTCCCATCCTTCTGGCCTGTCCTCCAATTCGTACCAAAACAGGAGAGGAAACAGAATAGGGAGGGGTACAGGGAAACTCCAAAAGAAACGTCTGTTCTGTTCATAACATTAAACATATAACAGTTATGTTTGGCTGTAAAGTCCACCCTGTAAAACTTCGTGAATGCTTGGAGGGAAGACCAAATGGCAGTTCTACAGATTTCTTCTGGGGTCAATGCCATAGATTCTGCCTCTGAAGAAGCTGGAGTGCCCTCCACGGATACAGGTAGACATTTTCCACTTCTGTTAAAGGATGAAAAAATGGGCACACAGATCCATCTGGAAAAGGACACTTTTGAGGTTGGTTGACCATTACGGGCAGGCCCCGCCAATACGAACAGATGATCTGACAACCAAAATTCATATGTAACCTCTAGATACCGCAGTGTGAGTTTGCGCACATCCAACAATTTCAATGCCTGATCACTCTCTCTCGATCCAGAGGACATAAAGACAGGGAAGCGTAATTCTTGGTTGAAATGGAAGCTGGAAACCACTTTCGGTAAGAAAGATGGTACTGCGCACAACCCACAAGTACCGATGACAGATTAGGTTCTTACCTCGGCAATCTGGATTCTGTTAGGATACACAGGAGTCCATACTTGAGCTTTCGATTCCCACTTCCCATGAACTGAAGAAGGCTATTCCTTTAAGAACTTGATAATTCCTCCCCTTTTGCAGTGTAATACAGCACCCTCCTTAGTTGGTACCAAAATAATCGAGCTCCACTGAAACATAAGAGAAGGAGAGGCACCTTCCCCAGCAAGAAACACATTTTGCTTTGCTCTGAATCTTAGAAAATAGAAAAATGATCAATAAACATTGAACATGTAAACAGAGAACAACAAACACTCGAATGAGTAACTCAGATCCAACATGTTAAGAACAACAAGCAGGAGCTATGGGACCCTACCAGGAGGAAGAGAAAAGCAAACCCCCAATACCTGAAACGCATCTGTTCTTTATCTTAGGTATAAAAGCAGAGGTCCTGAGATGGATACTGGCAATGTCCAAGGCAGAAATCAGACGAATCAAAACAAGTCCACACAGGGACTCCTTTGTATGGACACCTTTGTATTCTAACAGAACCCAGATTAGCGAGGTAAAAACCTAATCTGTCGCTCTGTTGCGGATACACAGGAGTCCATACTTAAGGTGAGGTAGCAGAGCTGTGCTATACGTTTAGGGAGGAACAGATGAGTCTGCCCGTTGTACCAAGGACCAAAATACAGCATCCTTGAGCTGCAACATCTACTCTGAAAACTTTGTGAAAGTGTGAAGAGTAGCCCAAGTAGCAGCTCTGCAGATCTCATCAGGCAAAATGGCCTCAGATTCCACATAAGAGGTCACACCTTTGGTGGAATGCGCTGCCAGGGAAATTGGTAGCTCTTTCTCAGCAGAAATGTAGGAAGAGGAGATCACCATGTGGCTGGCCTCAAGTGACTGATCAGAACAAAAAGATGATCAGAAAGCCTGGGGTCATTAGTCCTCTTCAGGTAGATGAACAGGGCACTGCACATATCCAGCTTGCACAAAAGTTTGTCCTGTTTGGCGGAACCCATAGTCTGAAAGCTGGGCAAACAGATTTCCTGACTGACATGGAAGGTGGAAGCCACCTTCAGAAGAAAGGAAGGAGTCATGCGCAGAGAAACATCTGACTCAGTGAAGCAGAGAAATGACTCTCTGCAGGAGAGGATCAGCAATTTCAAGATCCTTCTTGCCAAGACTAGGGCAACTAAAAACATTGTCTTGACCGTAAGGTCTAGCAGGGTGGCTTCTGAAAGAGTCTCATAAGGATCATGGGCCAGGCCCATCAAGACCACATTGAAGTCCCAAGACGGGAATGGTCTGTGCAATGGAGGTCTCAGTCTGAGAGCCCCCTGAAAACCGAGGGGCATCCGGGTGAGAAACAAGAGACCGAAGGTCATTCTGAACCTGAAAGCACGAGATACCGGCTATCTGCACTTTGAGGGACAACAACGCAAGTCCCTTTTCAAGGCCAACTTGCAGGAAGGCAAGAATCACAGGCACAGGAGCTCTCTCTGATTCCACCTGCTCCTTGGCACACCAAAACTGGAAGGTTTTCCGGGTCTTAGCATAAGCCACAACCATCACTGGCTTCTTTGCCCTAAGGAAAGTCAAAACCATGACCTCCAAATAACCCTTCCGAATCAAGGCCATGCACTCAAGAGCCATGCTGTACAACTGGATTCTCCATAAGAACCGGACCTTGATTGGGAAGCCCTAGAAGAACAAGCAACTGTAGAGGTCTGCCTCTCTGTAAACACACCAGGTCTGCATATCAAAGGTCTTTGGGGCCAATCCAGCACCACCAAGATCACCAGACCCTGATGGGTGGCTAACATGCAGATAAATCTGACTCACCATGGCCCTTGGCGGAAACACATGGAGAAGCAGATCTGGAGGCCAGGGCATCCAGTGCTGCGCTGCCCCACTCAATTCTGCAACTGTAGAAGCAGGCTGGTTTCATATTCTTGGCTATAGCCTGAGATCCATGTCTGGTTTGCCTCAAGTCCGGACTATGAGGGAAAACACCTTTTGAAACAATTTCCGGGATCCAGGGTCTGCCAGCTGAGAAAGTTGGCTTGGACATTCTCTAGTCCTGCCACATGGGCCATTGAGAAGGCTCGGAAGTGAAGTTCCGCCCACTGGAACAACATCCGAGCCTCCAAGTGGAGGCATGTGTTTCTGGTGCCTCCATCTATTTACATAAGGCATAGGCATTGTTCGAAAACACCCTGACTGTTTTCCTCAACAGAAAAAACTACAACTGAAGCAAGGCCAACCAAATGGCTCTGTTCCAGATGATTGATGGACTACTTGCTCTCCGACATGGACCACTTGACCTGGAGAAGACAATTGCAGTTGGGGGCCTCCCAGCCACTGAAGCTGGCATCAGTAATCCAGCGAAGGTAGGCTGCTATAACTACCATTACCTTGATAAAGGTGCAAAGAGCTATGGCCAAATTGAAGGGGAATGCCACAAACTGTAAGTGGTACTGAAGTATGTGAAATCTCAGATATCTCCAGTGAGCCGGAAAGATGGGAATGTGAAGATATGCCTCTGTTAAATCTAGAGAGGCAAGGAGCTCTTCTGAAGTCACCGCCACTATGATGAAGCAAACTGTTTCCATGTGAAAGTGGGGTACTTTAAGGGTCTCGTTTACAGATTTTAAATACAGAATGGGCCTTCAATCTTCTGTGCCTTTCTTGGGCACTATGAAGCATAAAGAGTATCTGTCCGAGCCCGGTTCTAAAGCATGAATGCCTAAGAGTCGGGGTGCAATGTTGCTCAGACTCTGACCTGTTTCTCTGGCCATCTGGTTGAGGAATCAAGGAACAGATCCGGAGGGGGCTGATAAAACTCAATCCTGTGTCCCTCCCTGATAATGTCCAGCACCCAGTGATCAGACGAGATCTGCTCCAATTTGTCCCTGAATGCTGACAGCCGCCCTCTGATTCGAGGAGGATCGGCAGTCCTGAAAAGGTCTCAGAGTAATAGCCAGAGGAAAACTGGCGAGCTCTAAACTAAACTAAACTAAACCTTAGGTTTGTATACCGCACCATCTCCGCATGCGCAGAGCTCGGCACGGTTTACAGAGGTTGAGAGGAAAGGAACTACAAAGAAGGGATATAGGAGAGGGACTGAGAAGATAGAGAGGGACAGGGTACAAGAGAACGGGAGATTAGATTTTTGAGAAGAGCCAAGTTTTCAAGCGTTTACGGAAGGATTGGAGGGAGCTAGAATTTCTGAGCGGGGATGAGAGGTTGTTCCAGAGTTCCGTGGTTCTAAAGGGGAGGGATGTTCCAAGTTTTCCAGCGCGGGATATACCTTTTATAGATGGGAAAGATAGTTTCAGTTTTTGGAAGGGTCTAGAAGAGAGCGGGTTTGAGGAATTCCAGAAGAGTGGGATAACGGGAGTGGGATAACGGGAGGAAGGACGCCATGTAGAATCTTGAAAGCTGAAGGCATGAAAATTGCTTCCATTGCCTCTGGCAGGTCATCAGTTTCTACTATCTGAGAGGTACTTGGGGCACGATCTGCCACACTGGCCATGAAGGGTAATCTGCTAATATTGGCCTTGGAGCCCAAGTTACCCACCCAACCATTGTCCGGTCCAGAGCATCCGGCAGGCCGAAATTGAGTAAGCTAAAACTTTACCCAAGACTCTAATGATGTCATAAAGAGCATTGGCCATGAAATCCACACCCTCCTTAAACATGTGGGGTCAGGAAATCCCAAGCTCCGAGGGACTTATCTGAAGTATGTTATGGCAGGTGCGTGTCATAAAGGAGGCCACTGCTGCAGCTTTGATACCCAAAGCTAGCACTTCAAACTGTCTTTTCAGGACTGCATCTACTCTGTGGTCCCGCACATCTTTCAGCATCACTCCACTTTTACTAGGAAGTGAGGTGTGCTCGGTCACTTGCGTCACTGCAGAGTCCACCTTCAATCGGACAAAGAGCTGCTAGAAGTTTGGAGCCATAGGATAGAGCCAAGACAAGCTTTGGCCACTTTAAGAAAGCCTTCAGGATTCTCCCACTGGTCAGTGACCAAAGAGGTAAGATTCAGGTGAGCCAGCAAAAAATTTGTCTTTGCATTAGTGCTGCACATGATGGAACACTGCAAGGTGGAAGGCTGGGCATTGAGCTTCAGTATAGACAAGGTGTCAGAAATGACATGGGAGACTAAAGCTGACCTTAAAAGGCCAAGCATGAAGGAATCATCACCGTGATCTACCGCCACACTGCCTCTTGGATGCTGGACCCTGAAAGGGATCCCACATCATCCACCGTTGCAGAAGAGCCCAGCGAAAACAAAGGCAAGGAAAGAGAGTTCCAATCAACCCAATCCTGCTCTGAAGGGTCGCTGACACAGGGAGCCGGCGTGTGATGAGGCAGGGACACTGCTTGGGTGAAGGATCCCCCCCTTAGGCAAAATCTGAGAAGTCTTGCATTGAGAGAACTTTAACCCTCCTTATACATTTATCCTATAAACGCCCAATTAACATTTATAATTCTATATAATGAGCTTCATCACAAAAATGTGATGTGCTAGTGAAAAACTAAAACACAGATTTAAAATCGGCATGAAAAATACTACAAAACTCAACCAACATTAACTCTGATGAAAATGATGTGTTAACCTGTGTAATTAAAAAACAAAAACAATAAAAACAACATCTTTGAAAAACTTAATACATCTCCGCAGCAACAAAACACAGATCAAAATGAGAAAAGGGAAGAGGGTAGCATTACTGACAAGAGGGTTGGCAGGAAACAGATTTTGAAATCCAAAGAAGATACTGCAGAGCCAATATACTAGATGCCAAGGCTTTATTTCAGTTAATAAATGAATTTTCAGTGTGGTCCACCTTTGTCATAAGAAAACAGATTTTGCATATCCTTTGAATTTTTGACATTACCTTTTGTGTACATATGAGGGGCATTCAATAATTTATCTACCCAAGTATGAAAGAAAGTAGCAAGTGTGTTGATACGTGTCTCAAGGTTACTCATGCACAGTTGTGGCTCAGTGCGAGTCTAACATTCCAAGAGACAGATGTCAGGAAAGTTCTCATGCGAATCAAGTAAGAAACAGATCAATTTTTTTACAGCACTGTTCAGTGATAAAATTTCTCACAACAGAAGAGGAAAAGCCAAAGAGATCTATGAATCCATGACTGCAGTTTATGGTGAGTCTGCCCCATCATCCTACAAAGTAAAATTTTGGAGCAAGCAGTTTAAGTGGGGTAGAGTCCATTGAAGATACTAGACGTACTGTGAAAACAACTTCCACAGAAATGTACAAGAAAGTCAAGGATTTAATTTTGTCAGACAGATGAATTAAGGTTTTCCAAATAGCTGAAGAAACGGGCATCTCAACAAGTACATTTTGAAAAATAATTCATGACAAGTTGGGCATGTCCAAGGTTAGTGCAAGATGATTTCCAAGAATGCTGACACCATGTCAGAAGGCCATGAGGCTCCAATGCTGTCAGGAGAACTTGGAGATGCTCCATGAAGACCAAGTGAAAGCTTTTTATCTTTGGAGACTGGAGATGAGATTTGGATCTATCACAGAGATACTACATCCAAAATGGAGTCACTGCAGTGGAAGCAAAAATCATTCCCCATCCCAAAAAAGTTGTAAGACAGAAAAATCTGCAGGCAACTGTCTTCTGGGATGATGAAGGATTTTTGCTTCTGGAGTTCATGTCATACAAGGCAACCATAACCAGGGAGAATTTGCCAACACAGTGATCACTTTGTGGGAGTTAATCAAGGAGAAAAGGCAAGGAAAACTCACAGCAGGTGTGCTACTTCTTCACGACAATATGCACATGTCACAACAATTACAGGCTATCATCCGAGAATATGGGTTTCAGCAGTTGAACCATCCACCCTACAGTCCTGACCTGGCTCCCTTGGATTATTTCCTGTTCCAAGCTTTGAAGAACTCTCTCCGTGGATAGCGGTTTTCAAGTGATGAAGATGTCAAGGAAGATGTTACGTCTTGGTTTGAAGGTCAAACAGAAGAATTCTTTTCAAAGGGGTTAAGTCGTTGAAGGAAAAGTGGATGAAGTATATGGAGCTATCAGGGGACTATACTGAAAAATAAAACTTTTTTGAAAACTCTTCTCTTTCATACTGAGGTAGATAAATTATTGAACGCCCCTCATACAGTATTTACAAACAACCAATTCAACATGCAACAATATTTTTAAATAAATACTTGAACCATGCCTCAAGAATACCCACCCTCTTTGAAATAAATCCACATTGTAGAACTTGTGGAGCTCCACAGAGAATTCCACTGTAGCCTGAATTTCACTCATTGTTTTGATGCAGATGTCAAGAGCTGCTGTAAGCACATCAGATACTGAAAACAAAAATAAAAGCCACAAGAAATATTATAAAAGAGGAAAGAGAATGGCCTAGCAGTTATAGAAAATCTGAAGTCCTGTGAACCTCGTTGTGACACAAGGCAAATTCACTATGGGGCTCATTTTTAAAGCACTTAAGACACACAAAGTACCATAAGTTTCTATCGTATTTTGTGTGTCTAAGAAAGTGTTTTGAAAACGAGTCTCTATCTCCAAGACCAGTGCTTTTCAACCTGCAATCCACGTACCCTAGGGGGTGCGCGGACTGCCTGTTGGGGGTATGCGGGCTGACTGCCGATTCCTCCCTGCCACCCCCGGCCCATCCGCTCCATTTAATAACCACCCACCCCCCCGTTGATGCAACTCTGGAAAGGGAAGGGCTAGGTGCATACAGCACTTGAATGCCGCCAGCCCACAAGCCTTCCCCTTGATGTCAATTCTGACGTCGGAGAGAAGGTCCAATCCAGCCAATCGCTGCTTGGCTGGCCCAGAACTTCTCTCCGACGTCAGAATTGACAACGGGGGGGAAGTCTTGCGGGCCAGCGGTGTGCAATCAACTACCTTCCTGGAGTTGCGGCAGCAGCGGTGGGTAATTAAATGAAACGGGCAGGGGGCAGTGGCGGCAGACCGGGTGAGAGGAAGAATCGGCAACGGGTTGGCTTGGGGGCAGGCAGGCTTCAGTGGAGGGAGGAAATGGGTGGGACAAAGGCTGGAAGGTAGCAAGGGGGACATAGGAACTCAGGACACCCACCTGAACAGATAGGGAGAAATACTTAATTAATGAATGTAAACCACTTAGGCTATAAGTGGTATATAAATACTAAAATAAATAAATAGGAAGGAGAGAGGGAGGAAGGGGGCACTAACTTGTGACATAGGAAGGAGGGAGGGAATAGAAAAGAACAATTGTTGGGCCTGAGTGTGTGAGTGAGAGGGAAAGAGATGGTGCACATGGGGAAAGAAAGAGGAAAATTGGGCATAGAGAGGAGGGAGGTAGAGATGCATGGGGAATAGAAGGATGAGAGGGAGAAATGTTGGATATGGTCGTGGAGAGAACATAAGCAGTGCCTCTGATGGGTCAGACCAGAGGTCCATCATGCCCAGCAGTCCACTCACGCGGCGGCCCATCAGGTCCAGGACCTGTATAGTAATCTCCTATCTATACCCTTTTATCCCCTTTTCCTTCAGGAAATTGTCCAATCCTTTCTTGAACCCCAATACCATACTCTGTCCTATCACACCTTCTGGAAGCGCATACCAGGTGTCCACCACCCTTTGGGTGAAGAAGAACTTCTTAGCACTGGTTCTGAATCTGTCCCCTCTTAATTTTTCTGAATGGCCTCTCGTTCTTGTAGTTTTCAAAAGTTTGAAGAATCTGTCCCTCTCCACTTTCTCTATGTCCTTCATGATCTTATAAGAGGGAACAGAAGGATCAATTGAAGGGGATGCAAGGGGAGGAATGTTGGGCATAGTGATGGAGAGAGAGATGTGGCATGGTGTTGGAGAGGGGTGATAGAAGGAGAAATGGGCAGTGGTGAAAATTGATCTGGGGGATGAGAAAGGAAGAAAAGGGCATGTTTTAGCAAATCCGGGCTCTGGTGCAGACAGGTTCAGTAGGAGCCCTCCCCTAGCCCCTGTCCACCTTGTCCCACCTAGCTCTACCCCCTGCTGATAAGACTTTTTTTTTTCATTTGCATTTAAAAAATTTTTTTGACAGTTCAAATAAAGATAAACTTGTACAGAAAAACTGATCCAAATAAGCACAAAGCACTACCACCACCAAATCATCCATCTGGCTATGTCACTGAATACAATACAAAAACATCTGTGATGCACATATCCAAAAGTTAACATATTCCAGCTTATAAATTCAAAATAAAACACTTTTTTCTACCTTTGCCGTCAAGACATTTTTTTTCCATCATTTTGGTCCCAGTTTCTCTTTTCTGAATTCTTATCTGTATTCTGCTAATTCTCTTTCCAGTATTCAATGCCCATTTCTTTTCTCTCTTGTTCTATTCCCTCACTATGCCTGTCTTTTTCTCTTACAGCTCCTTTCTCCCTTTTTTGTTTGTGTCCACCCAAAATTTCACTTTCTTTCTAACTCTTCTCCGTTTTCATTTTCAGCCACTTATCAATTTTTCATCTCCTCTCAGTCCCTAGCTCTCCCATTTCCCATCTTATTCCTTTCCTAGCCTATTTAATTCCATCTATACCACATTTCTACCTCTGTACTCACTATTTTCCACTTACTCATCTTCTTGCCACCCCCACTTTTGAACTGCTTACTCATCTTCTTGCCACCCCCACTTTTCAACTCTCCAACTTGGTTCTACCATTTCCAGAATTCCTTTTCTCCACTCTTGTAGTCCACCTCACTCTCATTGCCTGACATTTCCCTGTCCCTTTCCTTCCACTCCCTAGCATCTTCCTGTCCCATCTCTATTCCTTCCTACCCAGTGTGGGTCCTCCTCTCTCACCCCACCGCACATGGCCCAACATTATTCTCTCTCTCTCCTGTTCTTCTTCCCCACCCTCTTTTTTGAACAATGGGATAGAAAGAGGAAAGAGATATTGCATCTCTCCATCCCTTCTCCCCCACATTTTCCCTCCCTTCCCTCTCTCCCAAGTCCAGCTTCTTTTTCTTCCAGAATGCACTCCCATCCAGCTTCTTTCCCTCCCTCTCTACCACCTCCAGGCCCATTATCTCTCCCTTTCTCTTCCCAACTGTTCTCCCATCTCATCTCTCTCCCTCCCTCACTCCTTCTCCAGCTCTCCTGGGTACACCAACTCTCCCTTTCTCTTCCCATCCCATCTCTCTCCTTCCCTACCTCCCCAAGGTGCACAATCTCTCCCTTTCTCGTTCCAACTCCCATTCACACCATTCCCCATCCTTCTTCTCTCCCTTTCTTTTCCTTCCCTCCATCCCACTGTCTACCATCTCTCTCTCCTTTTTCTTATTGCTTCTTATTTCATCATTTTTATTATGTTGGTTCTTTTGGCTTATTTTCCTTTGGTGTGGATTTTCTCCTCTTTCTTTTTTTTCTCTCTCGGCCCCCTTTTTTTCTCCTTACCTGTGGCTTTTCATATTTCTCTTTATGCTCACCTTCATCTTTCTTCAGTTCAGGTTTTACAATGCATGAAATGTTACACTCGAGATTCTCTGTATTAACATTCTATAAAGTTGCTGTTTTGTTACAAAGTTACTTAGTGATACACTTGAGACTTTCTACATTAACATTCTGGATGGTTGCTAGCTTGTTACAAAATTTGTTCTTTCAATCAAATAGCTTTTGAAGTTTTCTTACTCAGCTACATGTTTTCTGCTCTTTTGTTGTCTTATATTGTTATGCTGTAGTTTTGTTTTTTTTTTTAGAGTTTTTCTCCCGATGAAATATGGTATTTTGATGGTCCTATTTCCATATTTTTACTTCACAGCTTTGTTTTATCCCAGACCTGTCATCTGTGAACATATAAGCCACAGGTTTTGTTTCATTTTTATGAATTTGCATATACATCATCATATGTTTTGTTCGTCGTATATACATATTTTTGACATATTTATCATCCATTGTATTTATATGTATTTATTTATTTGATTGGCCTCTGGTATTGATTTATTTGTATGGCTTATGAAAAAAATTTTTTTTTTTTTAATGTTTTAATTTTTATATGATGTGATTTAATATGTTGTGTTATGTTTTTATGTTTAGTGACCCCCTGATGCA
Source organism: Geotrypetes seraphini (assembly GCF_902459505.1). Lineage (NCBI taxonomy): Eukaryota > Metazoa > Chordata > Amphibia > Gymnophiona > Dermophiidae > Geotrypetes > Geotrypetes seraphini. The sequence continues at coordinate 54,696,937 of NC_047086.1, forward strand.
GGCGTTTCTCAGACACCAAAACACAATGCTATGTCAGGTCCACAGCTTCTGCTTGTGTCCTTTTCTGAAATAAACAAGTTGGTTTTACATCAGTGATCTTCAGTGGAGTGTTCATTGTCCATTCCCACTTCATTTTGTACTGTTTTATAGCCGTAGATTCTCTGTCCTGTTGGACTTTTTGGTGTTTACTGAGTGTGAGTGTTGGGCAGACTGGATGGACCATTCAGGTCTTTATCTACTGTCATTTACTCTCTCTCCCCAACCTTCCACCACTGCCCTATTCTGTCTCCTTCAATCACATTTAGCATCACCCCTCTGACTTTCCCCTCCCACCACTGTCCTGTCTCTTTCTTACCATCTTCCATTATCCAGGAATGCCTCATCTCTTCATCCCACATTACTGCATTGCCCCATCTCTCTCCTTCTCCCTCTTGTACCAACAAGGCCCCATCTCTCTGGCCCGGATGCACAAAACTCTCCAACTGTCTAATGACTGTCAATAAACCAGTTTGACTGGTTTAGCAATGATCTAATTTACTGGTCTGATGTACCAAATGGTCCACCGCATGCTTTCCCATGCATTCATTGTTCAACTCTACCAATGCAAATGACCTCATTAGTTATTAAAATGAGGTCATTAATATTAAAAACAGTTCCACCAACTGATGCCCTACCATCACTTCGCTATGCACAAAAAAATAACGATTAGTTTAAATGACCCGAAAAAAACAACAGTTGTTACCGACAGATCTGCCATATTGCCACCGAAAAAAAAAAGAGAGAGGCAGAAGGGATGTCCACTCCCTCCTGCCTCGGAAACCCGGACCCCCACGCTCCTGAACCCTAGCCCTTGAAGATCGTGGGAAGTAGGGAAGCCCACTCCTTCCTGCCACTGGGTGGCCCCCCCACCAAACCAACCCCCAATGCTGCAACCCCCATGACAGAACCCCCCAATCCCCAACCCCTATACTTCAAAAAAAAAATTGTCAAGAGGGATGCCCACTCCCTTCTTGCCTCGGCCACCTGTTCCTTCCGGCTCCCCCCACACCTCCTGCCCCTCTACTTTATAAGAAAAGACAGCAAGAGGAAAGCTCAGTCCCACCTCTCCAAAATGGCAGACCTTCCAATTCCCCTAAGGCCATGATAGGCTCAAACTAACAGAGCCTTGTGATCAGCATGGGGGATCCTTACACTCCAAAGAGTAACAGGAAGAAGGCTCTTCACCATTCAAAGCACAGTAGTAATAAAAAGAAGTAGAAATACATCTGGTGGTTAGAACAATGGGCTAAGAATTAGGGTCCAAATCCCACTTTCTCCATTGATATTCCTTATAACCTTAGGCAAGTCAAATTATTTCTCACTGCCAAGTATGTAATTAGATTGTAAATTATTTGGAGCAGCGATTTATACTTGAACGCAACAATGTTGAGGGAAGGGATTGTGACTCAAAGCTGTTTACATGCAGGTACTGTACTTCAAGCATTTTCTCTATCTTTCCCAGTGGGCTCACCATTTACTGTATTTATTTATTTATTCATTTATTTAGCCCGTCCTCCTAAAGGAGCCCAGAACGGATTACAAGATTACATTCACACTATAAATAAGACAAACTTTGTTGGGTAAAACAAAATTTGGTGTAAAGGTATAAATTATGGTGTGCCATAATCTGGGTATGAAATGGGAATAAGAGCATTTCCGGGCTTTTTCAGATGTGAGTGAGCGACCGGGTGGAATGGCTAGCCGTTTTTCTGCTTGGGATCTCAGTGATCGGTTGGGGACATAAATCTGTAGTTTTGATGCTATGTAGCTTGGTGTAATCTTGTGGAATGTCTTGAAAGCTAGAACCAGGGCTTTAAAGACGCATCGTTTTCAGATAGGTAGCCAGCATGGATCTTAGTGCAGGGGTGACGTAGTCGTGGAAGCCCAGGTTTTTCAGGAGTCGAATTGCAGCGTTTTACACGCCTTGGAGACGTTTTTTTGTGGATAAGCCTACTAGTAGTGTGTTGCAATAGTCTAACCGAAATAACACAAACACATATAGTAGCTAGGTAAAATCGTTCTCTGAGAAGTAAGCACAGATGCACTTTAGCTGGCGTAGGTAATAGAAACATGAATACACTAATTTTGATATATGATTGAGAGCGACAGGTTAGAGTTGAGAATCACTCACAAGCTGCAGACGTTGTCTTTGGCTGTAAGGGTGTCATTTTCCCAGGAGAGGGATGGGCGGGGGTATGTTTCTATGTTTATGTGCAGGAATCCTTGTGTATCCAGAGAAGTTTGGTTTTTGATGCGTTGAGCTGTAGTTTGTGTGCAGTCATCCAGTTCTTTAGGTAGCAATGAAGTTTTTTAATTTTTTATTTACCATCTATCTAAAGTACATGGGGCAGTGAAGGATTTGCCCAGGGTTAAAGGGAACAGCCTTGAAAACAGGTTAACAATCAAAATTCTTATTATAAAACACAAACCATGCTACCTTACCTTCAGGCAAGAAGCATGAACATTAAATCTTTACCAATTAAGTCCTATTGAAACCATATTTACCAATGCTGATGATATTTTTATCTTATTGGAAGTATATCCTAACTTAAATAACTTCTCTGCTAACATCAGTTCCTGTACTGCTAAACTACAGTCTTGGTCTTCTCAAGAAATTAAATCCAACAAACTGTTATGGTTTGGCCCTGAACATGCAATTTTGGCAAGCACAGTTACTCTTAATACTGGAGAAGTTTTGCCAATAGAGTTCTCTTCTAGAGTCATGGGAATTTTTTTAGATTCCTCTCTTTCGTTCAATCATCAGGTAAATTACCTTATTAAGAAATGCTTTTTGAGCTTATGTAAATTGAAACATGTTCGTCCTCTATTTTATCAACACCACTTCGTAGTTCTGGTCCAATCAATCATTTTATTCCAACTAGACTATTGTAATTCCATCTATGTTGGTTTAAGTAAAGGAAACGAGAAAAAGTTGCAGTTAATTCAAAATACAGCAGCAAGGATGATTTTTGGGATATCAAAATTTGATCATGTGACACATTTGCTAAAGATCCTACACTGGCTTCCATTTCGTTTTAGTCCAGTTCAAATGTTCTTGTATAATATTTAAAATTATACATGGACTGATTCTTTGATTCCTTTGTGCTTAAATTTTTCAAGATTTTCAGGCTGTAGAACCATTCCTATATACAAACTCTCCTTTCCCTCTGTTAAAAGTATCAGATTAGTCAGTAAAATGGCTCTTTCTTTTTCGTTTTTATTAACTGCATTGTGAAATGATCTACCTTCTCAAATAAGATCTTGTATTTCGCTTCAAGTCTTCTGAAAAATCTTAAAACCATGTTGTTTCAACGTTTTTTAAACTAAGGACTGTAATGTTATCCCTTTTAGATAAATTGTTGTAAACTGAGTCAAGCCCTATCTTTTTAGGGCTGACTCGGTATATAAATCTAAGATTAAATTAGATTAGAATGTTATTAGAAGACATGCTTAAATTATACTAATACAATATGAACCATAATTCCCATTATACAGTTTATGAAAACAGTAAAAATGTAGCTTTTTTAGCTTAAGTTAAAATCATTCACATTACCAGCAACTAATATGTCTGTATACCTACTTCTGATACAGTTTCCATTCTAATTCACAGAATAGCCCAACTTCCACTTTATCCATTATCACTGTCACAAGCACATTGTCAGCACCTGAAGAAAACAGATTATCACATACTGTTAATATTTTATTCCTCATCTTTCCTTCCAAACATCCAAAGTAAAATGCATAAGCACAGATCAATGCTCACTAATTACGGCTTACTTCCTGACTTTCCTCAATTATTAACCAACGGATTTAAAACAGCTATAGTAGGAAACAGTGTGTAGAGAACCCATCCAGCAATTACAGGTTTAAAATACTTAGCTGAGACAGAATTATTGGTTCAGTGGCAGCACTATGTACTGCTCTTCAGGAGACCTAGGATTGATTCCCAGGTATGGCTCCTATTCTTCTGGGTTTGAACATCAGGACGAAAGATGCAACTAAAGACTATAGACCATATATACTCGAATATAAACCAGGATTTTGGGGCCAAAAAAATTGGCCCAAAAATGGGGGTACCGTTTTATATTCTGGCCAGTGCCCCCCTCCCAGACTTATTGCAGGCTGCCGCCAGGCTCTGCACCTTGCTCCCCTCCCTGCCCTGTCTATCATACCTCCTCTACCGATCCCTGATGTTCCAGAGGTGCAGCATCAGGAGCAAGCTTTTCGCGCTCCTGCCCCGCTGCTAGCCCGGTCGGTGGCTGTCATGAGTTCTGGTTTCTTCAGCCACCGAGCACCACCGAGCTGCATCTCAGCTTCCTGACTGGCTCCTATGAATTCTCGTGAGAATTCGCAGGAGCCAGTCAGGAAGCTGCTGAGCAGCAGCGCCAAAGCAAGCTCCTGCTCAGTGTTGTGCAACAGCTGAAGAAACCAGAACTCACGGCAGCCACCGACTAACCGTATTAGCAGCAGAGCAGGAGTACAAAAAGCTCGCTCTTGCCCGCTGTACCTCTGAACCACCAGGGATCTGCACATGAGGTACGACTAACAGGGCAGGGAGGGGGGGACAGGGTGCAGAGCCTGGAAGGGAAGGAAGGAAGAGGGATGGGTGCAGAATCTGACAGGGGAAGGAGGGAGGGAAGGAAGGAAGGAAGGGAGCTGGGTGCAGTGCCTGACAGGGGAGGGACGGGGGTTGCCTGCCGAGCCTGACAGGGCAGGGCACTTGAATATTAAGCCGCCCGACTTATAATTCAAGTCATCAATTTTTCCTCCTGTTTTGGGGGGAAAATGGGGGTCTTGATTTATATTCAGATCAACTTAAATTTGAGTATATATGGTACATAGAATCACCCAGATATTCAGTTATTTCTCACAATTGTGGCAAGGGCACACCTGAGCTGAGATCAAGAGGGAGACACAAAATCTGTCACTACAGTAGCTGGAAAAAAAAAAAGCAGACAAAAACTAAAGGAAGCTGCAGTTGGTACCTTGTATGGCACCAGGGGCCCCTTTTACAAAGTCGGGGTATCATGTCCCAGCATGGCAAATGCTACACAGCCCATAGGAATTAAATAGGTTGTGTCACATTTACACACAGGATTCGCAACTGCAACTTTGTAAAAGGAGCCCCATGAGTCTTAAAGTGACCTGCTCATTGTCAACTGCCAAGCACTCAGAGAAAAAAGTAAATTTACCATATACCTGTTTTCATCAAAAATATTTGTGTGTGTTGATAGTCCTTTTCCATGGATGGTACAAGGTCATTAGGTGCCCTAAAGGAACCTTTACCTTTGCACCCCCAACAAGTAATTTTTGGCCCTTAGCTCCTGACAGATTTTAGTAATTAACCTCAAAATCATCATCATCCCAAATCACCCCTCCTAGAATAATCTTGCACAAACAGTTAATTGGCTGTCATAATTTCAACAAGAAATTCAAGTGTAACAATAAGCAAAGCATACATATTTTAATAACAGTGTAACAGGCTTACAAAATGCTCTTTCCTATGCATTAGATCAGAGGTCTTCAATGCAATGCCCACAAGCAATGGCGACACACAGAGCTTCTGGGTGGCCCGCGCAACTGTCCAGGGCTCCATCACCCAACTGTGAGATACAATGCTTCTCCTTCCTGGCAGCTGCTCTTTCACTCTTTCGGCTGCCAGCAACATGAATGAAGGAAACATGGTGCCTTGGCCGACCTGGAAGCTTTCCCTCTACTACTGCTTCCCAACTATGCAGGGACAGGAAACAGTAGTAGAGGGAAAGCTTCTGGGCCGCTGAAGGCAGCATGTTTACTTCATGTGGCACAAAGAGTGAAAGAGAAGCTGTTGGGAAGCAGTGGCGTACCTAGGGTATGTGGCACCCGGGGCCCATCATTTTTTGACACCCCCCCCCATGTAAAAAAATATTTTTTGTAATGACCATGAAATGGAATAAATGGTCAGAATAGAAACAGGCAGTGAAAATTTTCTTATATTCCAAACATAACATAACATAAATTATGTCTGAATTGTCATGACATCAGAAGTACATATGGAGTAGTTGCAGGTGATGCTTGGGACAGTTCTGATTGTGTTAATTCGGTTTTATGTGTTTTTTGAATAGAAGGGTTTTTATTTCTTTTTGAAGGTTTTGCAGTATGTGGTCGATGTCAATTGGTTGTAGGGTTGGGGGTCGAGTGTTGCAGCTCGAATGGCTAGGAGGTTGTCGAACAGTTTTTTTCTTTTGACGTTTTTGGTTGGAGGGTGTGTGAATGGTGCGTGAGTTCTCCTATGTCTGTTTGAAGTGGACTGAATTATTTAGCTGAAGAAATTAGTTACCCCTCATCCCACACACATTAATTCTCTTCCATTTTTGTTCCCATTATAAAAAACACTGATAAGTTCCCAGAAAAAAAAATACATTAAAATAAGAAGTGAAAACAAAGGCCCCTACAGATGAGAACATAACATAAGAATAGCCTAACTGGGTCAGACCAATGGTCCATCATGCCCAGTAGCCCATTCTCATGGTAGCCAATCCAGGACACTAATACCTGGTCAAAACCCAAAGAGTAGCAACATTCCATGCTACCGATCCAGGGCAAGCAGACACTTCCCCCATGTCTTAATAACAGATTATGGACTTTTCCTCCAGGAATTTGTCCAAATCTTTCTTAAAACCAGCTACACTATCTGCTTTTACCATAACTTCTGGCCACTTCATTTTTAAGTTTAGATCTTTCCTTTCAAACAGAGACCTTGCTAGATGTCAAATACAGCACAAGGTAACTTCACATGGACTTAGCTGTGCAGGAAAAGTGAATCTCCTCATACACCCACCATATAGTGCAAAAATGCGCAAAGGTCTGTTTTTTTCTTTCAATCACTACATAGCCTAATGCCACACAAGCAGCGCTGTTACAAACATATTCTGTAGGTCAATGCTAAGGATAACAAAGTTTCCTTCCTTGGACCAGAAGGAGATACTGATAAACCACTGGAAGAGATCCCAACACAACACCCAAAGACCCACTCAGTGTGTGAACCAATTGAGTGGAGTGGACTAACTGGGGGGTGGAAATGGGCCCGGAGTTTGCTCAGCAGAATTTCCCAGACCACCTCTTCCTCTCAACACATTGACACGCTGCCACCACCACCACTAGAAACACCTCACTGGGTAGGCCAGCTATGCTATAAACTTTATAAAACACATTATTATATTTTCTTATAAAGCACATATTTTAACTGAACTCTCTGACATCCTCAGCCTTTCCATTCACAAAAATAGAAGGAAGAAAAGTTCCCATTTCCTGCTGTTTCATGTCCCCGGCCTATACAATATTTTTTTTCTGCAGACCCTTCAAAAGTCTGACCAAATCCTCGTTTCACTTGCATTATAAAGTACTGAGGATGCCATCTCTCCCCAATCCCAGGTCCTAAAGTCTAAGACAGTAGCGCAAACTAATGCTGCCAGATTCAGGAAAAAAAATTTCGATTCGATTCAGCCTATTGAATTTGATTTTCCTGCCCAGTTGGGTGATTTTTTTCAAAACTCCTGGTGGGTTTTATAGCTTTTTCACCCCCTTTGGCTTCTCCTAACCACACTGGCGCTGTGGTGTAAATAAAATAAAGAAACAAAAAGGACTTTTCCTCTCTCTGCTAAATCCTAGCTCACGTTTGCAGTCCAACACCAGCTCTGTCAGGATACACATTTCAAATCTGACATATTATAATCACAAGCTACCCAAAATTGTACAAAAATACCACTTATACTAGTATTACACCCACATAAACTTCTTTTTTTTCTTTTTTTCAATTTTCTTTTTCTATTTTATCTTAATTTTTTATCAACAAACTTTTCTTTTCTTTTCAAAATTAAGATAAAATAGAAAAAGAAAAAGAAAATTGAAAATTGAAAAAAAGAAAAAAAAGAAGTTTATGTGGGTGTAATACTAGTATAAGTGGTATTTTTGTACAATTTTGGGTAGCATATTTTTCAGAGCCACTTTGGGTGATAGTTTTTGAGTTAGTGATAATATTATAATCACAAAACAGAAAATAAAATTAATTTTTCTACCTTTTGTTGTCTGGTTATATTTCAAATCTTGTTGGTCCAAGGCTCTGGTTTTCTTCTGATAACTTGCTTGCCAGGGTCTCCATCTTTCTTCTTTCTGCGTGCTAACCATCCATCTGCCAACTCTGTCCTCCCTTTCCATTTCCCTTCCCTCCCCAGGAAGTCTGGTATCTTTCCTTTTTTTCATCTCCCTCCACAGATCCACCTTTTCTTAACTACCTTTTCATCCGGCATATCTCCCTCCTTCCCCACCACCCCAGAGTCCACCATCTCTTCCTTTCTTTTCCCAATTACCCTCCTATCCAGTATCTCTATCCCTCCTCCACACCATCCCTTGTGTCCAATTTTTCTCCCTTTCAGTTCCTTCCCTCCCTAAATCTCATGGTCCATCATTTCTCTCCCTCTCCTCTATTTTCAGACCCATTATTTCTTCATCCCCCCCCCCCAAAGTTTGGCATATGCACGTCTCTTTGAACACCCCCTTCCCTCCATGTACTTCTAAACCAGGGTCCCCCCCAAAGGCCTGTCCCCCCTTAAAGGTCTGCCTGTCCCCCCTTGAAGGCCTGCACCCCACTTGAAGGCCTGTCCCACCCCCTTGTAGGCCTGTCCCCCCCTTGAAGGCCTGTCCCTCCCCCTTGTAGGCCTGTCCCCCCACCTTGAAGACCTGCCTGCCTGTCCCCCCCTTGAAGGCCTGTCCCCCCCCTTGAAGGTCTGCACCCCCCCCCAAAGGCCTGCACCCCCCTGAAGGCCTGTCCCCCCCTTGAAGGCCTGTCCCACCCCCTTGTAGGCCTGTCCCCCCCCTTGTAGGCCTGCCTGCCTGTCCCCCCCTTGAAGGCCTGTCCCCCCCTTGAAGGCCTGCACCCCCCCCTGAAGTCCTGCACCCCCCCTGAAGGCCTGCACCCCCCCTGAAGGCCTGTCCCACCCCCTTGTAGGCCTGCCCACCCCCTTGTAGACCTGTCCCCCCTTGAAGGCCTGTCCCTTCCCCTTGAAGGTCTGCACCCTCCCCCGAAGGCCTGTCCCCCCCCCTTGAAGGCCTGCCTGCCTGTCACCCCCTCCCCCTTGAATGCCTGCCTGCCTGCCCACCCGCCCCACCCTGAAGGACCGCTCGCCCCCCTGGCCTCCCCGCACCACCTATGAAGCAGCACTACCTATGCTCCCGGCCTTGACGTTCAGTCCCCACCCCCCCCGAAGGACCGCTCGCCCCACTGACCTTCCTGCACCACCTATGAAGCAGCCACAGCAGGATCGCGACGTCAGCTATCCCTGCGCTGCTTAGGCACTGCTTCCTGCGCCGCGTTCCCGCCCCTCCTCTGACGTCAGAGGAGGGGCGGGACCGCGGCGCAGGAAGCAGCGCCCAAGCAGCTCAGGGATAGCTGACCTCGCGATCCTGCTGCTTGCTGCTTCACAGGTGGTGCAGGAAGGTCAGTGGGGCGAGCGGTCCTTCGGGGGTGTGGGGGGACTGAACGGCAAGGCCGGGAGCACCCCTTCAGGGCTGGCACCCGGGGCGGACCGCCCCTCCCGCCCCCCCCTTGGTACGCCACTGTTGGGAAGGAAGGGGTAAGCAAGCATCAGATCACGGGGTTACTAAAGAGACGTTGGACCACTGGGAAGGGGAGAAAAGAAAGAGGTACCAGACCTCTGGGAGAGGGAAGGGGAAGACAGAGATTCCAGACCATGGTAAGGAGGAGAAGGAGGAGGGGTAGGGAGGAGGGAGGGAAGCAAGATACCAGATTTCATGAATTAACCTCTTGTTCTCTCCTCATGTTCTTATTTGATGCTTGTTGATTTTGTACTTATACTGGTATTGTTTCCTAAACCTACTGGTATTGTTTTCCTAAACCTCCTTTTTTCTATGACTTTGTAAACCGCTTAGGTTTTAACCCTGGTTTTATATTTGCGGTATATTAAATAAATTGAACTTGAACTTGAAGAAGGGGGAAAGGGAAGGAGAGAGATGTCAGACTACAGGAGGGGGAAGGAAAGGAGGAGAGAGAGATTCCAGACTAAGATAGGGGACAGGGGAAAGGGAAGGACAGAGAGATGCCAGACCACAAAGGGGAAGAGGGAAAGGAAAGAGGGGAGGGGAGAGAGATACCAGACTAAGGTATGAGAGAGAGGGAAGGGAAGGACAGAAAGATGCCAGACCACAAAGGAAGAGGAGGTAAGGAAAGGAGGGGAGAGTGATGCCAGACTGTGGGAATGAGAGAAGAAAGATGTCAGATATATAGGGCAGAAAATGAAAAAGGAGAGAAATGCAGGAAATGCATAAGAAGGCCCTGGAAACAGTTCAGAGCAGACAAGGAAATGCAACCAGAGATAGGGAAAGATGATCAGAAAAATAAAGTCATCAGACAACAAAGGTAGGAAAAATTATTTTATTTTCAATTTAGTGACTGAAATATGTCAATTTTAAGAATTTACATCTGCTGCCTATATGTTGCATTGATCAGGAAGAAATGCATTTGTTTCTATTTTTCTGGTGTTGTACTATATGCAAAGTCTGGCATCTTAGTGTTTCATTAGTGTATACTAGCACTTTTTAGTTTGTGGTCCAGTATTCGCATAGGATTTATCTGTGTTCTGAATGTGTGACCAAAGCCAAGTGTCCTTGCAGAAATGAATGTCGAGAAGCTTTATTGGCGTCATGGCCCAAACTAGGAAGCTATTTGTCGGCTCTCCTTCTGCCCTTTTGGACCCAAAACGGCTCTCGCTGAAAAAATAGCAAAGACCACTGCATTAGATGGAAGAACATCACAGGCCTCTGCTCTAGCAAGGTACCGATCAGTGCTGCCCGATTCGCCAATTCAAACTGATTAACCGTTTTCTAAAAAAAGAAAAAAAAAATCAGACTCCTAAAAATTCAGCGAGTCCTAACATACCTCCAGGTCTCCTAAAGCAGCAGCAGCAACGGCAGTGGCCGGCCAACAGAGGCAGTGCTCTGAACAGACTGCTCCTAGCCTGCCCCGTCAGGACCTTCCCTCTGCCACATCACTGATGACGCAACAGAGGGAATTCCTGGTGGAGCAGGCCAGAAGCAGCCTGTTCACCGCACTGCCTCTGTCCACCAGCCACCACCATTGCTGCTTTGAGAGGCTTAAAGGCATGTCAGATCTCACAGTGGGGGAGGGGGGTTGGTCAGGAGGTACTGCACAGGGGAATAGGAAGGATGGAAAGCTGCTGCACAGGGGGATGGGAGGGAGGGATGAAAAGCTGATGCTCAGGGGGATGGGAGGAAGGGATGGAAAGTTGCTGCACAGGGGGATAGGAGGGACGGAAGCTGCTGCACATGAGAGAAGAAGAATTGTTGGACATGGGGTGGAGGAGAGATGGAAGATGGATGGTGAACACAGAGAAAGAAGAAAATGTCAAATGGGCAGGAGACCCTGGCAAGTGAGTTAACAGAAGACAAACAGAAACCAGAGCCTGAGACCAACAGGGGGTGGGGGAAGTGTTATGTGGCAGCAGAAGAGAATGAGCATCTCTCACACTGCAGGGGGAGGGGGGGTTGCGGCGGAAGAGAATGGGCATCTCTCCTGCTGCAGGGGGAGTGTTGTGTGGTAGTGGGAGAGAATGGGCATCTCCCGCTGCTGGGGTGGTTACTTGGCAGCAGGAGATATGGGCATCTCTCCCACTGCAGGAATGGGAGGTTGTGTGGCAACAGAATGGGCATCTCTCCCACTGCTGGGGGGAGAGTGGGGGTTCATGTGGCAGCAGAAGAAAATGGGCATCGTCCCCACTGTCGGGGTTTAAAACAATGCTGCCACTGTACCGGCACCCCAGACCAGTCGTTAATTTTTGTCGCCAAAAGCTGATGTTGCTCTTAGATAATGGCTCGGCGATTTTAAAGAATCCACCAGAGTGCTCATTTTAATGTTGAAGAGCCATTTGCATGGCAGTGTCAGAGACTGCTAGAAAGCTCGCTAACGACAGAGATAAGCCATTTTGATAATCCGCAGCTAAAATGCGTGCAGGCTAAACGTCGGAAACCAGTTTAGCAACCGCATTAATGTTTTGAGAATATGGGACAGAGAGAAAAAGTCTTTTTTAAATTTTGTTTACACCACAGCACCGGCTTGGGGTTGGAGAGGGCAAAGGGGGGTGAGGTGGGTGAAGAGGCTACAAAATAACCCCCCACCTCCACCCCTTCTGCTCTCTCCAACCCACTGGCGCTGTGGTGTAAACAAAAAAGCACAGTTACTTATCGTAACAGGTGTTATCCAGGGACAGCAGGCAGATATTCTCTACATGTGGGTGACATCATCCACGGAGCCCCGTCGCGGACAGCTTTTCAAGCAAACTTGATTGAAGCTCTTAAAGTTTGCTAGTGCTGCACCGCGCATGCGTGTGCCTTCCTGCTCAGCTGGAGGGTGCGTCTCCTCAACGTGGTCCTAGGTTCAAATAGCTAGCAAAGAAGCCAACCCGGGGAGGTGGGAGGGTTGCAAGAATATCTGCCTGCTGTCCCTGGATAACACCTGTTACGGTAAGTAACTGTGCTTTATCCCAGGACAAGGCGGCAATATATACTCTACATGTGGGTGACCTCCAAGCTACCAGGATGAGACGGTGGGAGAGTTGGCAATTTAGGAGAACAGATTACGTAAAACCGACTGGCCGAACTGGCCATCGTGCATGGAGAAAGTATCAGACAGTAGTGAGAGGTGATTGTATGAACAGACGACCAAGTGGCGGCCTTGCAGATCTCCTCAATAGGCGTGGACCTGAGAAAAGCGACAGAAGCCGCCATCGCTCGGACTTTATGCCCTGTGACCTGACCCTGCCTCAGGAGACCAGCCTGAGCGTAGCAGAAGGAAATACAAGCAGCCAACCAGTTGGACAAGGTACGCTTGGAAATAAGATGCCCCAACTGATTAGGATCAAAAGATATGAAGAGTTGAGGAGCCATCCGATGAGACTGGGTGCGTTGGAGTTAAAAAGCCAACGCCCTCTTACAGTCAAGAGTGTGAAGCGCCACCTCTCCAGGATGAGAATGGGGCTTAGGGAAAACACCGGAAGAACAATGGACTGGTTGAGGTGGAAATCCGAAACCACCTTAGGCAAGAACTTAGGATGAGTACAAAGGACCACCTTATCATGATAAAAAACAGTAAAAGGTGGGTCCGCAACCAGAGCTTGCAGCTCACTGACTCTGCGAGCAGACGTGAGGGCAATCAGAAACACCACTTTCCAAGTGAGATACTTCAGATGAGTCTTATCAATGGGTTCAAACGGAGGTTTCATCAATTGAGCCAGAACCACATTAAGATCCCAAACCACGGGGGGGTGGCTTGAGTGGAGGATGGACACTGAAAAGACCCTTCATAAATCGGGAAACCACCGGATGGACAGAGCGAATTCCCATCAATCGGCCGATAAAAGGCAGCAATCGCACTGAGGTGGACTCGAACAGAAGTCGATTTGAGACCAGACCGAGACAAGTGCGGCAGATTGTCCAGCACGGAGGACAAGGAGGCAGACAGCGGCTTCACGCGATGCGTAGCACACCACGCAGCAAACCTAGACCATTTTTGGGAGTAGCATTGTCTAGTGGAACTCTACTGAGAGGCCTCGAGGACATCCCGCACAGACTGAGAAAAAACGAAGGAAGGAGTCAGGTGGAAAGGAACCACGCTGTTAAGTGTAGAGACAGCAGATTGGGATGCAGCAGCGAACCCCGGCTCTGGGACATCAGAGAAGGAAATACAGGCAGAAGCAGAGGCTCCCTGGCACTGAGTCGGGGGAAAAGGGAGAACCATGGCTGTCTGGGCCACCGAGGAGCTATCAAAATCATGGTGGCGTGACGGACTTGAGTTGAACGAGAGTCTTCAGAATCAGAGGAAATGGAGGGAACGTGTAGAGGAACCATCCCATCCAATCTAGAAGGAAAGCATCCGCCTCGAGACGATCCGAGGAATAAACCCGGGAGCAGAAGCGAGGCAACTTGTGGTTGAGGAGCGAGGCGAACAGATTTATCTGTGGCGTCCCCCATCGAGCAAACACCTGAAGCAGAGTCAAGGATTGGAGCAACCATTCGTGTGGCTGGAGAAGGCGAATCAACCTGTCCGCCAGGCAGTTTGCTCACCTTGGATGTAGACCACTCGAAGAAAGATGTTGTGGCGTATCGCCCACTCCCAGAACCGAAGAGCCTCCCGGCAAAGAGACAGGGAAGCCGTACCCCCCTGCTTGTTCACATAATACATCGCCACCTGGTTGTCTGTGCGCACCAGGACCATGCGATCCTGAAGCAAATGCAGCGATGGTCGGCGCTCGACCAAAGACCCTGAGTCCGGAGGCCGTCGAGGTGAGCCCCCCAGGCATACGCGGAGGAGTCCGTTGTTAGGACCTTCTGTGGCGGGGGCGCAAGAAAAAGAAAACCTCTGGAAAGATTGGAAGAGAGCGTCCACCAGCGGAGCGAACACTTCAAGGAGGGAGTCACCGCAATGTGCTGAGATGCGGGATCCCGATCCTGTCTCCACTGGGACGCCAGGGTCCACTGAGGCACTCGGAGGTGAAGTCTGGCAAAAGGAGTCACAGAAATGTCTTGTTAAGATACAAGACACTGAATATGTATTTTGGGATCCCATCCAATTGCAACAATTTTTGTTAGCTCGAGAACAGAAGTGAGTTTTCATTTTCTTTTCTTTGCCTTTAAGATTCATTACTGAGAAAATGGTAGGATGTCAACAGTTCCATACAGTAGGGAATGATTAGGATTCATATGAATTCAACCCATTTCTTTTGTTTTCCTTTAAATATGTAGTAGAAAAGCAGCATGTCTCCCCAATATTGTGGGCTTGAAAAGGATTGTTGTGTTATATTTGTATTTGAAAATTTGTATGAGAATACCTTTTTCTTTGATATCATTTGATATTGTTAAGCATTAAATTCATAATTTAAAAAAAAAAAAACTTGTACGACTTAGGAGGAGCAGACTTCGCCTTGGGTCTCGGAGAGGCGTTTGGTGGCCACCTCGATGGAGTCGTCAAAGAGCTCGTTGCCAAAGCACAGGAGATTCACAAGACGGTCCTGTAGATTCGGGTCCATGTCAACTATGCGGAGCCAAGCTAGGCGGCGCATGGCTACCGCAAAGGAGGAGACCCTCAAGGAGAGTTCAAATGCATCATAGGTCGCCTGAAACATATAAAGGCAAATCTGTGACAGCATATCCAGCAGCCGGCAAAATTCTGACCGGCGATGGATAGCCAAATCATCCTGAAAAGAGGGCATGGATTTGATGCAATGTTTGATATAGGATGTAAAAGTAAAATTGTAATTCAGAACCCTGTTCGCCATCATCAAATTTTGGTACAGGCGCCTGCCAAACTTGTCTATAGTCCGGCCTTCCCGGCACGGCGGGACAGCCACGTAAACCTTGGAAGGATTAGACTTCTTTAAAGAAGACTCCACCACCAAGGACTGGTGGGAGAGCTGAGCCTTTTCAAACCCCTTACATGGGACCGTCCGGTACCTGGATGCCATCTTGGACAGAATGGCTGAAATGGCGTAATGTGTCTCCAAATTCCAGAAGAAAGTCTGCTGCAAAACCAGATTCAGGGGGCGGCGAAAGAATTCCTTCAGTGGATAAGGAAGCTCCATCTCCTCCAAATATTCCCGGGTACACCTGGATTCTGACTGGAGGTCCAGTTGCAGCGCCTTGCCCATGTCAGCACGAACCTGGTGAAGGAGGAAGGCTTGCCCGCAGAATGCCCTTCAAAGGGCAAAGCCGAGTGGGACTTCGGGGCAGCAGAGAACGAGGGGGAAGCTTCCCTTGAATACTGCGCCGGCAAGTCAGTGTCCACAATATGGACGTCGATGAGGCCCCGCTGAAAGAACGAGGAGGAGTCGACGACAGCCTGCGCTTAGAGAGCCCAGAAGGCGAGGACCCGGAGGTCCGAAAGACGGAGACCAGGGGAGCCTGCCCCAGTGAGACCCGGGAAGAAGAGACCTTCCGACACGCAAAGGAGGTTGGAGTCTTTGACCTCAAAGCCCCTCGGCTCGGCACGGGAGACCAGCGAAGCCGAGGGTCAGACAGTACAAGGTCCAACAGTTTGATGGACCTCGTCGTGCGAGGACTTGGCGACCTACCCCGATTCGGAGGAGAATCCCTGGGCCGTTTGGCAGACCGCTGCCTCGAGGAAGAAGGACGTTTAGGCCGGTGCTTCGAACGAAGTCGGGCGGCGGGCAAGTCCGCCTCGATGGAGTAGGCGAGGAGTCATTCGAGGACAAGCGGCGGGACCGGCGCACCCTGCCTCGAGGGCCCTCGGCGCGATGCTCAGGCTAGTCAACAACAAGCGAGGAAAGGCTGAAAAATTTGCGGCTGTACTCACTCGAGGAATGTAGGGAGAGAGGAGACATGATCGAGATGTTTAAGTATATTACCGGCCTTATCGAGATGGAAGAAGAGATTCTCTTTCTCAAAGGACCCTTAGCCACAAGAGGGCATCCGCTCAAACTCAGGGGCGGGAAATTTCATGGTGACACCAGGAAATATTTCTTCACCGAGAGAGTGGTTGATCCTTGGAACGAGCTCCCGGTGCAAGTGATCGAGGCAAACAGCGTGCAAGAATTTAAGAGCAAATGGGATGCCCATGTGGGATCCCTTAGAACAGGGGTGTCCAATGTCGGTCCTCGAGGGCCGCAATCCAGTCGGGTTTTCAGGATTTCCCCAATGAATATGCATTGAAAGCAGTGCATGCAAATAGCGGCCCTCGAGGACCGACATTGGACACCCCTGCCTTAGAAGGTTAAGCCAAGGTAACCTGTCACCAGGAGTGGGATCCCTAGGATAGTAGACTTGGGGGTGGGTCAGTAGAGTGGACAGACCTGACGGGCTATGGCCCTTATCTGCCGTCATGTTCTATGTTTCTATGTGGCTGGGGCAAGCTGAGCCAAAGCAGAGATCTATGAGGTTAAGATAGCCTTAAGCATATCCTCGAACATCGGCACCAAGACCAAAGGAGTTGGACGAACGGGTGCAGAAGTGCGCTCCAACGAGGGCAACCTCGATGTAGAGTATTCCCGTTATGTGGAGGCACGCTTAGGAGGAGGTCTCGCAGAGGCCGGCAGGACTACACTCACTGCCTGGGTGGCCAGAGACTCCGAGGATGGCTTCTTCGGTAGCTGAGCTGAAGGAGGAAGAGGAGACTTACTCCAGGCCGAGGTCTTCGAAGCCAGAGCAGCCGAGGCCTTCGAAGTCGAGGGAGACATGCTCGGGACTGAGGTGTTCGAGGCCGACGTCAAGACCGAGGTCGAGACCGGGGTCAAGGCTTTATCCATGGTGAAGAGTTCCAAAATCTTGGCCCATCGTCGACGAAGAGCCCGAGGTTGGAGAGTGGCACAATGAGGGCAAGAGTCTGTAGGGTGATCAACACCTAGACAAAGTATACACCAAAGGTGCGGATCTGTGATCGAGATCACCCGACCGCACTGCGTGCACTTCTTGAAACCGGTAAGAGGCCGGGACATAAGACAGGAAAAAAAGGCCGCGGCCACGCGAGGTCAGGCGGCCAAAGGAAAAACCAGGATGCCCCGGTCGCGATCGAGGAAATGAATTTTTTTTTTTTTATTGTAAAACAGAAAAGACGCAGGGCACAGCGACTTCCGTGAAAACAATAAAAGAAGCCGCGGTGCAAGAAAGGCACTTAGATCCGCAGAGAAGAGAGACAGGGCTTTCTGGCTCCGCAGAAAACTAAGAACTGAGGACCACGTTGAGTAGACGCGCCCTCTAGCTGAGCGGGAAGGCACACGCATGCGCGGTGCAGCACTAGCAAACTTTAAGATCTTTAATCAAGTGTGCTTGAAAAGCTGTCCGCGACGGGGCTCCGTGGATGACATCACCCACATGTAAAGAATATGCTGCCTGCTTGTCCTGGGATAAAGACGTTTTCTCTCTGTGTTAGGTCCTAGCTCAGGCTTGCTAACACCAGCTCTGGCAGGATACACATTTCAAATCTAGATATTCTCCACTGGTATGCTGTCTCACTGCTAAAGCTATCAAAATTCACTTCCACAAGAGAGTATGATGAAGACCAAGCTGCAGGGTACCCAACTCATATTCTCTCTCCATCTGCTGGTTGGCGGACACAACCCACAAGTTCTTAAAAAAAGGAAATGAGTTTGTGGAAATATTTTTATGTTGCAATAATTTTCATTGGACCAAAAAGAGAAGTTGCAGAATGTGACCTTTGAAGCCTCTTGTTCAAAAGTCAGCATGTATTTAAATATTGTAATAAGGCAAAGCAGAGTTTTAATCTGTGCATTCCTCAGTAGAAATGTTTTAAATTGAAGCTGTTTTTAGCTCCACGAATTAATTATACTTACTATTTTTTACTATATAATTTGGATCTTAATGATAGAAACTTGTGCTCCAGTAAAAGATAGAAGACTTATGTAAACATTTATCAGTAAAAACCTGAATAAAAGATGCCTGTTTTAAATTATCCGAGTTACATACATGTACACATATGTGTATCATATATCTAAATGCAAAATTTACATTACAGCTTTATTTTTGTGGACTGTTCAGACTTGTATGGCAAGAACAGATAAGGGATGTACAGTATGTACATATTTTATAAAGTGGTATACAGTATATGTACACTGCAGCTCTGTCCAAAATATGTCCCTAGGAGCACTTATGCATATATTGCTTAAAAGACAGTGCTGTGTTTCGGTGTCCCCCCCAAAAAAAAAAATAATTTTATAATAGCTATTTTCTGCAGTAACACATGCTTTACATAATAATTCTATTTGCCTGTTAGCTGTGTTCTCAGTATAAAATTTACTAAATACAGAATTCACTGATTAAAGATCTCAGAAGTTCCACAACTATTACATTGCTCACCAGCTAGTGTTATTTAAAGCTTGAGTTACAATCATTCAGAAAAACTCATCATTCCACTAGCTATTAAAATTGGGCACTTACCGTAATCCTTTCAAAGGTCAATTGCATAAGAGCATAAGAATTGCCGCTGCTGGGTCAGACCAGTGGTCCATCCTGCCCAGTAGTCCGCTCATACGGTAGCCCTCAGGTCAAAGACCAGGGCTCTAAATGAGTCCAGCCTCACCTGCATATATTCCAGTTTAGCAGGAACTTGTCTAACTTTGTTTTGAAATCCTGAAGTGTGTTTTCCCCTATAATAGATTCCGGAAGAGCATTCCAGTTTTCCACCACTCTCTGGGTGAAGAAGAATTTCCTTATGTTTGTATGGAATCTATCCCCTTTCATCTTTAGAGAGTGCCCTCTCGTTCTCCCTACCTTGGAAAGGGTGAACAGTCTGTCTTTATCTACTAAGTCTATTCCCTTCAGTATTTTGAACGTTTCGATCAAGTCCCCTCTCAGTCTCCCCTTTTAAAGGGAGAAGAGGCCCAATTTCTTCAATCTCTCACTGTACGGCAACTCCTTCAGCCCCTTAACCATTTTAGTCGCTCTTCTCTGGACCCTTTCGAGTAGTACCGTGTCCTTCTTCATGTACGGCGACCAGTGCTGGATGCAGTATTCCAGGTGAGGGTGCATCATGGCCCAGTACAGCGGCATGATAACCCTCACCGATCTGTTCGTGATCCCCTTCTTAATCATTCCTAGCATTCTGTTCGCCCTTTTCGCCGCCGCCACACATTGCACAGACGGCTTCATCGACTTGTCGATCAGAACTCCCAAGTCTCTTTCCTGGGAGGTCTCTCCAAGTACAGCCCCGGACATCCTGTATTCGTGCATGAGATTTTTGTTACCGACATGCCAGCATAAGCGCCAAGACAGAAGAAGAACACTGGACCGAAATGCGGGGGGCAAAAGGCGGAGGGGAATCTGAGACAACGAAAACAGGTACCAAGGATGAAAAAGAGCAGATTCAAAGTCCCAAGAAAGATAATCATCGCTCCGTAAGCACCAGTTACCCAAATAACGAAGCAGGCATGCCAAGTTATACAGGCCAATATCCGGAAGTCCTAAACCACCGATCCTCCCCGGGCCAAACAGATAAGTAAGCGAGATCTGAGACTTCCAATGACCAGCGTTAACTCATTAACCGTGTGTTCTGAGTCTCTGACACCACCGGGTGAGAGACCTGATCTAAATAGAGCTCCCCCACTAGCGCAGAAGCCTGCGGAGCATCGTACAACTCCTGAGAAGTAATGTTTAAATACCGCTGCTATATCTTCATCCCTGTGGATCAGACCACCATCTGCCCTACGAAGTTGCAGAATAGGGGAAAATCCCTTAGCGCGCCAAATTAGGTTAGCCAACAACTTCCCACTCTTATTAGCATGCAAATACAGTTGATATTTATAATAAGCCAAAGATTTCATAGCCTGGTCATGTAGAAGTTCCCGCAAAGCCTGTTGCGAGGTCCTCAGTAATGGCCTATTTACTTTGGTGGGATGAGCCCCATAGCGGCGACAGTCATCCTGAACCTGTCGTTCCAACCGGAGCACATGTTGGTCGCGACGTTTTTTCTTTCTGCTGGAGTAAGCAAGGATCTCCCCCTGCAAAACAACTTTAGCAGCCTCCCTATAGAGAAGCGGGTCATAAAAGCATAATCTTTCCATTTGTCTACCAAAAAAGAACGGAACTCCTGGTCAGAATAAAGCGAGAGAGGAAATCGCCAATGAAAGCCCCTAGGGGTGTCTCAAGGAAACTCTAAAATAAGAACAAGCATAGCATGATCAGAAACATTATACCCCCCATCTCCGCCGATCTCACCTGAGGAAACAAGGAGTCCGTAATCAGCCAGTAATCAATACGGGACTGCGTTGCATGGGTATTAGATGTGTGAGTGTATTCATGGTCTCCAGGATGTAACACCCGCCACACATCGATCAGAGACATAGACGAGGCAAATAATGGAAGACCTCTAGTCAGGGTATACCGGTCATGGGGAAGGGGATTAGATTTGTCAATAGTGGGACCAAAAAGTTGGTTAAAATCCCCCCCTCCCCCCCCATCACTACTGGAAAGTCCTGATGGAGGAGTCTGGTGAGAGAATGCATAAAGGACTTATCCCAAGTGTTAGGAGCATAGATGTTACACAATAACAAGTCCTGCCTATTAAGAGTGACTTTAGCTAAACGATAGCGCCCCTGCGGAGCAGACCAAACCTTATGGATAGTAAGATGCAAACCTTTGCGGTATAATATGACCACACTTGCAAACCTGGGGACTCCAAACCAACCCACCAACGGTAAAGTTTAACATGTTCCTCAGAAGAAAGGTGGGTCTCCTGCAAGAAAGCTATATAAGTCTTCAGGCGATTCAATGCACTAAGAATTTTTTGACGTTTAACAGGAGATGTAATACCATGAACAATCCATGAGACAAACTTAATTATCATAAAAGAACAACAGGGTAAAAGGAAAAATAACCCAACATACTACCGGGGAAACCGTCCCAGCCAGCGGTTCACTCTCAGAACAAAGGACCACCGACAGCCCCCCCAAAAAGAAACAAAACCAGTCCACTGCCCGCCCCCCCGAGTCCCATACACACAACCATTCATACCCATTCACAACCAAACATTCACTCCCCCAGCCCAAACCTCCCCACAACCTCCCACCCCAGTCCATCCACCACCATCCCTCCCCCCTTCTCCGAAATCCCCAAACCCCAAAGTCCCATGCAATGGTCTGGGGGGGAAAAAAAACAGAATCGGGTCCCGCTGAAAGGCCCTCCTGAGCCCACCCCCCAACTTCCATGGAAAACAAGCACCCCCAGCAATGCAAGTACTCCAGCCAAACATAAGAGAGGGCAAAAAACACATTGGCAATAAAACAAAATACTCACAAATGAAGAACAGTGCAATGAAGTCCAACAACCGACCAGACAAAGGCAACTGAAACACAACCAGAAGTCAGCTGGAGTCCTTGGACAGGGGACCGGCGTAGTAGAAGCAAGCCGCTGCCAGGCACCCAACAAGGCCTCTCCATCGACCGCCTGCGGCAAGGCTCCTAGACTCCCCGCAAGCCAGAGCCACAGCGGAACAGCATGGATGCCAGCCAGGAAAAGCCCAGGAATCCGGAGCAAAGACGATCAACAAGGTGATAGTCCAGGAGCAGCTCCCACCAGGCGTTGCACAAAGGCCAAGGCAGCAGACGCCGAGTCAAAAAAGTGAGACCAACCCACAATTTGAACTTTAAGACGTGCAGGGTAGAGAAGTGCAAACTGGATATTGTCACACCCCCGGTACTAGGTTGTCAGAATGGCTACCGGGCAGTGTGCAAAATAATTGTCCTGAGCGTGCCTTCCTAAGGTGGAAGGGTCCTGCTGGCATTAATAGCGGGGTAATAACTAATCCCCTGATATAGACATATCATCAAGGAAATAAAGTATCAGCTCATAAAAAGAATGAAATAAGTTCATAAACAGAAAATAAAATAAAAGGAATTGCTCTTCCATTGTACCTTGAAACAGGATAGAGAGATAAATTCTTAACACAAATCCCATACAGGTGGTTCTCAAGGTAAGTAAGAAGTTAGCAGAACAGATTCCCCTAGGTGAAAAGTATGATCATTACCAGAGTTTCTCTTGAAAATTTGCTGAAGTTACACAGGAGAAAAAATACTTACTAAGCACCAACCTCTTAGGGGTCCTTTTACTAAACTATCCCCCTCCTTTATTAACGCATAATGCGGGTTTTAGCGCCAGCAGCGGCAGTAATTGCTCTGACACTCATAGAATTCCTATGAGTGTCGGAGTAGTTACCACCGCTGCCGGGACTATAACCTACACTACGCATTAGTAAAGGAGGGGGTAAGTTAAGTGCTAGCGTATGTTAAAAAGGCTTACCGTAGGGCAAGAACAAAAGAACATCAAACCAGGAGTTCTGAAAGAGAGCAAGCTTTAATAAGGCAGCACCCTTGACTTGGCAGTGCTGCCGGTGCAGGTATTGCTCCCCAAAACAGGTTTGCATATAAAATCAAAAATAAGAGGCCTTAACAAAACTCATGGGCCTCTGCCTTTCCACAGGTAAGTGTCCCGGTCTGGCTTTCATAAATAAATTCACAGTCCATCACAGAATTATAGCAGCATAAACTTATCAAAAGTTCTTCTAGTACAGTCCAAAGCACTGCACGGCCTTTATAACAACAGGCTTGGCTTTTCACACCAGCTTACTAAGCAGGTGGGGGAGGGGTGTAGCTGAGTCCACACAATTAACATTTGCCAAAACTGGCCCCACAAACCCAGCCCAAAGATCTTCGGGGACTCACCCCACACTACCCTCAGTTAAGTTCCAAGTCTCCTGCAAGCAGCAGCAAAAGAAAACATCACTGCTCTGGAAAGTTTAAAAAAAAACCAAAAATGCTGAGCTTCAGTAGCAAGCCCAGCCCTGCTCACTTATTGGCAGCAGCAAATCCAAACTGGCAAGAGAGAACAACAACACTTAACTCTCATCCATAAGTTCCTCAGCAGGTCCCATAGAAGTGTCCATATCTTCTGTAGAAGGAAGGCTGGATAATTGGCTTGCTCCAGGGAAGGTTTCTAGTTCTTCCATCTCAATCTCATTCTCCAGGTGAGAGGGAGGAGAACTGGCTCTGAAGACCTCTTCTTCCCTTGGCTCAGGAGCTACTAATTTAAGCTTACTGGATTGCTGGGCTTTCTCCTGAGCCCTAATTAGTTTCAGCAGCTGAGCAATTCCAGCATTAGGCTGACTTCTGGGCTGTTCCTTCCTACCGGCTATCTCAGGTTCCTTGAGGCTGTTCCTATGACATTCCCCCTCCCCCCTGAGTCCCTGCACAAAGTCAGACTTTTTATGCTCAGCCACTTTGGGGCTAACAGAACTACTGCACTGATCTGCTCTTTTTAGCTGCAGTCTAGTAGTTTGGGGATTCCTACCTGGGACAAGCCTAGCTCTAGGGCTGGGGTTGTTACAATATGCAGCTCATGGAGTCGACGGCAAACAGCGGCAATTCTCTAGGTCCTCCACCTTCATCTCTAGCTGTTGAATTTTTGAGTTTGCTGCCGTCTGGGCCACCTGTGTGCGAGCAGCCGAATCCTCCAAATCAGACACCCGCTGCTGAAAAATGCCAAACTCCACTCTCAAATGGCTCACAGAGTTGTCTAGCCATCCAATTTGTCAGAGAGCTTTTGGAGTTGAGAGGTGAGGGCGTCCTGAATCGCCTCTTTCATCTCCGTGATAATATCAGCCACCCATTCCGAGCGCGGCGAAGGTGGAGACACAAGGGCTGACTCCGCCATTTTAGGATCGGCTCTGCGAGGCTTGTCCCAATCTTTTCAGGTCACTTTGGAGGCCATAACCCCCCACACGGAGAGCAAAACACCCCGACCAACCTGCCCAAACAGTACAGGAAGTCGGGAAAGGCAGAATGCCATCGGTAAAGCTGCCGATAGAGCAAAAATTAAGAGCGGGCCCGGGAGCTCCTCTCACGCACGTCCGTTCACCAAGACGGCATCACGTGACCCTTAGCCCTTTATGTTTAAAGGGGATCACAAGAGAGGACAGAGATTGAGTGTGAGAATACTTGAGTATTACACCTATAGCAAAATAAATGAGATTTATGGTTAAAGAAATACAAAAAGAAAAAAAAAAAAGAACTTTTTACACCTGATGACAGCCAACACTTAAGGAAAATGTAAATAGTTGATTTTGAAGTCTACAATCAAGTTAAATTAAAAGTTGCTGTTTTCAGTTACCCTTTGACTCTGGCTTGAATTCTTCAACTGCAATTTAGGCAAGAGACTTGAGTGTGGTGATTGAACCCAGGATTGTAATTCTCTGGCCTACTGGAGACAAGTCCGGCTCCAGCTGCAGCCAGCTCGAGTGGCTGTAAGAACTGTCCCACTTAGAAATTCTTTTTGAGAACCCTGGATGTGGGTGACCCGACCCCGAAGAGCTGGCCAAAGCCCACAGACCATAGGTCAGCAGAGCTACGGTTACAATACTTAATGGCTTAAGACAGACCTGGTTCTATCAAGCTAAAATGTTTTAATATAAATATTTAAGATTAATAGTTTGTGTGGTATATTTGTATATATAGCAGAAAGAAACGCAACAGGTAGTTGCAACAGGAATCAGGTCCAAAAAGCAAGAGCAGAAAAGTAGCAACCAATGGCCATGGATAAAATACACTTTTATTTGAAAAGCAACCTTTGCATAATGATGTGAATCAGTGTTCAATCATTCAGACTGAATGGAGGAGAGTAAACAGTGGAGTGCCACAGGGGTCTGTACTGGGACCGGTGCTATTTAACTTATTTATAAATGATCTGGAAATTGGAACGTCGAGTGAGGTGATTAAATTTGCAGATGACACTAAACTGTTCAAAGTTGTTAAAACGCATGCGGATTGTGAACAATTGCAGGCAGACCTTAGGAAATTGGAAGTCTGGGCGTCCAAGTGGCAGATGAAATTTAATTTGGGCAAATGCAAAGTGATGAACATTGGGAAGAATAACCTGAATCACAGTTACCGGATGCTAAGGTCCACTTTGGGGATTAGCACCCAAGAAAAGGATTTGGGTATCATTGTAGACAATACGATGAATCCTTCCACCCAATGTGTGGTGGCGGCCAAAAAAGCAAACAGGATACTGGGAATTATTTAAAACAGGATGGTTAACAAGATAAGAATGTTATAATGCCCCTGTATCGCTCCATGGTGCGACCTCATCTGAAGTATCGCGTTCAATTCTGGTCTTCTTATCTCAAGAAAGATATAGTAGCGCTAGAAAAGGTTCAAAGAAGAGCGACCAAGATGGTAAAGGGGATGGAACTCCTCTCATATGAGGAAAGACTAAAACAGCTAGGGCTCTTCAGCTTGGAAAAGAGACAGCTGAGGGGAGATATGATTGAAGTGTCTACAAAATCCTGAGTGGAGTAGAATGGGTACAAGTGGATCGATTTTTTGCTCCATCAAAAATTACAAAGACTAGGGGACACTCAATGAAGTTACATAGAAATACTTTTAAAACCAATAGGAGGAATTTTTTTTTCACTAAGAGAATAGTTAAGCTCTGGAATGCATTGCCAGAAGATGTGGTAAGAGCAGATAGCATAACTGGTTTTAAGAAAGGTTTGGACAAGTTCCTGGAGGAAAAGTCCATCGTCTGTTATTGAGAAAGACATGGGGGAAGCCACTGATTGCCCTGGATCGGTAGCATGGAATAGTGCTACTCCTTGGGTTTTGGCCAGTTACTACTGACCTGGATTGGCCACTGTGAGATCGGGCTACTGGGCTTGATGGACCATTGGTCTGACCCAGTGAGGCTATTCTTATGTTCTTAACAATATGCCTAACACGTCTTTTGACATATGAAATACCTGCATCAGGGTCTTTGTAGGACAAGGATCACACCCTCACAAAAGTGACCAATGAGTTATTTTGGTGATCTTTTAAAGTACACATTGAGATCAGGAAGCTCTTTGTAGGTAGCCTCTGGAATATTAAACAGTTTTTTGGGCAGACTGGATGGGCCATTGGCCTTTATCTGCCATCATGTTTCTATGTATCTATGTTTCTGCAAAGATGTGATCCTTGCTAAATTTTATCCTCTTAACTGGTGCTTTGTCAAAAGAGTAGTAGAACTGAAGCTTGTCAATCAATTTAATAAAGCACAATTGCAAGCAAACACTATGCTCAAATGCATAAGTAAAGGAAAAAAAAGTGTTGCCTTTTACATTTATGGTTCATAAGTTGGAGATGTAGAAAACGATGCTCGCCTCACCCGTGACAGAGCTTGCACTGAAAGAGACCTGCGACACTGTCGACTCTCGGCATGCATCAATGGACTCAATGTCAAAGATGCCTGTGATGGTGGATGACGGCTTCTTAGCAGGTTTACCTGATGGTGGCACTGAGAATGACGTTGAGAGGGGCATCGATAATGGTACTACCGATGTCAATGCATCCTCTAAAAACATAGTAGACCCAAACACAAGTCTTCGAGCTTTGAGGGTTCGTGTTTTTAACGTGAGGCAACGAGTTCACTAGTCCATGCTATGCTCCAGCCCCAAGCACTGTACACAACAATGGTGTGGGTCAGTGATTGAAATGGGCCACTGACAGCAAGAACACTTTTTAAAACCCATTAACAGTTTCGACAAGAGAGAAAATACTGTGTCAGCCAAGTCAAAGGACTGAATTATGACTCGACACTAAAGGCCCAACAGGTACAAAAAAATATCCAAAATCTGGAGAAAAAAAATGAAAGAAAGAAGCAGAAATGGGTAAAAACCCCGCAGGAATACACTTAAAACAAAAAACTGAAGAAAAAGATATAATTAAATGCGTATGGGAAGGCAACTCATTGGACAGCAGTCCAAAATGCTACTTATTCGCTCTACGGAGAACAAAGAACTGAGGTACCACAAGCAGACGTGGGGTGGAAAGGCACTGGTGCATGCAAGGTGCGTGCGGGTAGTCGTGAAGCTTCAAGAAGCTTAAAGCGACAGTTCACTTTGCACTGTCCATACTGGGCTCCATAGATGATGTCACCCAGATGTGAGAATATGCTGCCTGCTTGTCCTAGGATAACTAATGAGACCCACTCCGAGTACCGTTATCAGTTTAAGAAACCAAACCTTTGTAAGGATACAGAGAAGCACTTCTCTAACGCTAATAATAAACAGGTGAAGGAAATGGCAGCAATATTCAGTGGTCTATGAGCAGACTAGGTAAGAACCCTGTCATTCTGTAACTGTCTGAAACAGGGCCTGCAATGCAAATCAGACAGATATTTAAGACACTCAAAAAAATGTAATCAGAGCCAAAAAAGAGGAATTGGAAATATGACAGATGCATTCAAATGATTAACTAGCATCACTAAAATGTAGGATGGTGTAATTTCTATAAAAAAAGGAAAATCAAGAACTAGAGATTGTAATATGAATATGGTGGTAGATGCTCCTGGAATTTTTTCAGCCTTGATTACTACTACTATTATTTATTATTTCTATAGCGTTACCAGATGCAGCGCTGTACATTAAACACACAAGAGACGGTCCCTGCACAAAGGGTGAATCAATATATGTTGCTCATATGGGAAATATAAAGGGATGAAGAGGTAGAGAGGGTAGGGGCTACAGAGGGAATGAGAAACAGATATAGCGTACAGTATCACAAGTTGGAAGTGTTAAGACCTAAAACTCAGCTTCAGTAAAGTGGGCTTTGAGTCTTAATTTGAATACCTCCAGAGATGGAGCTTGGCATATTGATTCTGGCAAGTTGTTCCAGGCATATGGCACAGCAAGGCAGATTCAAAGCAAGGTTGTCAATACTCCTAACATGTGCATCCGATGTCAAAATTTAGAAAAAAAATTGAACTAAAGAAAAATACAAACAACATGAAAAACAAAAATGAAAAATACTCCAATTCACCAAAATTTTCTGCTGTATGTTATGATAGCAATGAAAAAAAAGCAAATGTAAAGCATTATTCAGAAAGGAATGGAAAATAAAATGGAGATAAGGTCTTTCTACTGACCCATGGTACAATCACACCATGAATACTGTACTGTATATAGATCCTTTGATCGTATTCAAGTTTTGATTTACCAATAAATTACTTGCCACTTCCAAATCCAAGGTGAGTTACAATTAGGTTCTGATTATTCCAGCACCAAATGATGTGCCAAAATAGAAAAGTACAGCACGAGAAACCAAAATTATAAATAAAAGAGAATGAATCCATTATAAAAATAAAATACTAAACAAGTCAGGGCTCTTCAGTTTCCAGAAGAGATAGCCGAGAGAAGATAGAGCTAAAAAAATTTTTGACTACCATATATACTTGAATATAAACAGAGATTTTGGGGCCAAAAAATGGAGTCTTGGTTTATATTCGAGTACACCATATAATTGGCACTTTAGTCTTTACTTTTCAATGTCAGATAATGCTTTCCTGTATCCCCCCCCCTGATGACTGACGCTTCTCTCTGCACCCCTTCCCGATACTTTCCTTCATTCCTCCTGATGACTAGTGCTACTCTCTGCATCCCCTCCTAAAGACCAACGCTGCTCCCTGCACTTCCCTATGACTGATGTTGCTCTCCTGCACCCCCTCCCAATGACTGACACTTTTGTTCATTCTCCCCCTCCCCCGATGACCGATGCTGCTCTCTGCGCACCCCCCCCCCATGACCAACATTGCTGACCTCCACCCTCACCGCCGCATTTTCCTTACAACTCTTGTGCCAAGGAAGGCTGACGTCAATGCTACATCCTGGGCTGGTGCAGGGCTTTGAGTATCTGCGCATGCTCAAGTCCTGCTGTCTCCTGCTCTTTCTGAGATTTCCGGAGAGAGTGGGAGACGGCAGGCCTTGAGCATGTGCAGATGCTCAAGGATCCGCATTGACCCAGTAGAGAACAATGTCAGCTTACTTAAGCCAATTTTTCCGCAATCTCATGTTTCAGCTCTTGAATTTCATCCCACAAAGCAAGAATCTGATATTTCTTAAACAAATATTGCTTTTTCAGAGTACGGCGACAAGTTTCCCAGTAGACTTTCACAACAGTGGTGGATATACTCCTAGAAATAATCAAATAAGTTTAGCAGGGATAATAATATGTACTGTATATCAGATTATCAATAGTAAATTTGGACAAAGTGAGTATATCCCTATTTGATGCTGTAGTTCAACCTAGAGATGCTGATTTTCTGCTGTTATTAAAAAATATATTTAAGATTGCTATTGCATTGGTTAACTGTTTTTCTACCTGCACTTTATTAATTTCAGACACTGCATAATAAACGCAGGGGGCGGAGGGAGAAAGGAGAGAGAGATCTTTACCGTACTTATATAAACCCTTGGTTTATATTCGAGTCGACTTTCCCCCCCTTCCCCCCCAGTTTATATTCGGATCGGTTTATATTAGAGTATATAGGGTAGTAATAAAGATTGAATGAATTCTTTGCTTCGGTCCTTATGGAAGACAATCTAAGCGATATCTACCTGTACCCAAAATAGTTTACAAGGGTGACGATGCAGAGGAACTGAAATAAATCTTGGTAAACCTGGAAGATGTACTCAGGCAAATCAACAAGTTAGAGAGTGACAAATCGCATGGACAATATATGTATGGTATACATCCCAGAGTTCTGAAAGAACTCAAACACAAATTTGCTGATCTGCTTACATATTTACACCCCCTTTTTTTTTTTTTTTTTACTAAACCGCATCCCAGAGCACTAAATGCTTCAACACTTATACAATTCCTATGAGCGTTGGAGCATTTAGTGCCCCAATCCACGGTAGAAATCTCTACTGCAGCTTAGTAAAAGAGGGCCTTAATATAAGAATGTGACTATTTACAACTCTTTTGGTCAGAAATAGGAAAGTAATTCAAAAGATATTTAATTTTTCTGAATCTTAAACTATATAAAACTTGTAATTTGGGAAATCTATCATTGCAGTCTGTATTATACTCACCAGACAGAGAATTATTTGATTTGTTAATAACCATAGCTTTGAAACTTATTATTAATTACTAGTCTTTAAGCCCGTTACATTAACGGGTGCTAGAGATTCCTCGGCTTCCTCCCCCTCCCTTTCCCCTTCCCATCCCGGCAACCTTGTTTCCCTTTGCAGTCTCCCTGCTTCATCCGTTCCTTCTCCTGCGCGGGCCACCGGAGCAGAGAGGACTGGGCAGACGGGGCTGCCAGCCAGGGCCGGCGGAGAGGAGCTAGGCGGCTGGAGGAGTAGCAGCAGCCGCTGCCGATTGCAGCCTCCGTCCCGCCTTCGCCTCCCTGGATTTGCTAGAGCGCCCTGCAAGGTTCGCTACAGTGGCTGGCGAACCTCAGCAGGCCGCTTTGAAGAGGACCGGCAGTGGGAGGGAGGAGTCACTGGCACACGCGCTAGCGCAGGCGCCGTGAGCACTGGCACAGAAGCACAGCTCACGCCACCAGGACTCACGGATTTTCGACAGCGCATGCGCGCTTAGCCTTTTATTATTATGGATTAGAAAAATAATTCTCAACTCTCAATGCATGCATGGTGGAACTTTTTATTTCAGAAATATGAACACATTTCATTATAAATTTTAATAGAAATTTATTTACAGCACACAAATGGAAATCTCTTACAGCATACTTTTCTAACCATTGCAACACTTATATTCATATAATATCAATAACAGCTCAGATTAATAGAATAGAATCAACTAATAAACTGAAACTTAAATTTGTAGGCCGGCTCATCTCCAAAAGTTGGAGCTCGACTCGGTTAACAGTCATTAGTTAAATTATAATAAACAGAGTCAGAAAATCATTGGCATAAAAGAGAAAGACTACTTAACAGAACTAATTTGTTAACTGTTTTGAAAACAGCAGTTTTTTAAGATTTTAACGAAATGATTGAAAATAATCTAATCCTCTTATCATCAATAGAATACTGATCTCCATTAGTTTGAAAATATAAGAGTTCCCCAATTTACCAAAAGATCTTATACCCCTATGAGCTCATTTTACTAAGCTTCGCTAGTGGTTTTAGCGCGAGCGCTAGACGCTAACGCCAGCATTGAGCTGGTATTAGTTCCTGGCACATAGTGCAGGGTTAGTGTGCATGGCAATGCAGCGTGCGCTAAAAACGCTAGTGCACCTTAGTAAAAGGAGCCCTATATGAGTGAAATGAGAGTAGAATCTCAGTTAAACGGTATTTAAACAAATGGCACTCACCAATCAGCCAAAAAAATTGTCAGCAAAAAAGAAAAAAATGGCTCCCGCGCTCCTCAGACAATGTCCAAAGTGGTATTCCTGACCCGACAACCCCCCTCCTCTCCTCCCGTCAGCCCCAGAGACATCAGAAGCAGCCACAAATCTCCCTCCCTCCTGAAGCATTGCGACAGCCACAAATCTCCCTCCCTCCCTCCGCAAAGCAGCCAGTCCTGACAACCCCTCCCTCCTGCCATTCCCAAAGCAGCAGAGCTGGACCTGACATCCCTCTCCCAACCTCCATTCCTGAATCAGAAGAACCAATCCTGGCAACTCCCTCTCTTCCTCACTCACCGGAAGTTGTAGCGGCAGCCGGCGAGCAGAGGAAGCCCTGGTAAATAGGCAGCTTCTGGCAAGCCCTGACATGGTTTTTCTTCTGCCGCAACAAAAGTGACACAGCAGAGGAAAGACCCTGCTGGGGCTAGCCAGAAGCTGCCTGTTTATCGGTGCTCACTCTACTCGCTGGCTACCACTACAGCTCTGGGGGAGTGAGGGAGTGGGAGTTGCCAGAACCGGCTCTGCTGCTTCGGGTAGGGGAGAGTGGAGGAAGAAAGGGGAAGAGAAAGTGGGGGAGAAGGGGGGGTGAGAAAGTGACCCAGAAAGAAGAGAAGAACAGATGATGGACCTAAAAGTGGGGTTGAGGGGATGATAGAGTGATACCTATTTTAACAGCAACTCTCAAATATCCAAAAACTTCAGTTATTCGGCATCCAACAATCCTCATGGGTACTGGATAACTGAGATTCTATTGTGTATATAGTTCTTACTTTATCTTATATATCTGCCTTTTGATATCTTAATGCTGCATTTGAAAATTCAATTAAAATATGTACAAAAAGAAATTGCTGATCTGCTGTTAGTGGTATGTAACCAGTTAAAATAATCAGTAGTAGCTGAAGATTGGACGTGGCCAATATTAGGCTGATAGGGGTCATTTCATATCAAGTGGTCCCCAGTCGACCATTTCAAAATTCCATGAAAATTTATGTATGAGTAGCCTATGGTCTTAAACTAGGCTGTGCAAAATATTAGACTCAGATATGCATTTGTTCCTGATGTGAGGGGTACTCTGATTCCGGTCACGAGTAGACCAAAAGTGGCTACTGTCAGTATCTATAGCACAAAAACCAAAACTGGTAGAAAGCTCAAATTTAGCTATCTATACAGTTTTTTATGCCAAATTCAGATATACTGATAGAATTACCCAAATTAGATTACTTTGGCCCCCTTTTTTCAAGCCGTGGGTTAGCAAGGGCCAGCGAGGTAAATGCTTCAACGCTAATTGAATGAGTGTCAGAGCATTTACCTCACCGGCCCACGCTAAAACACTCTACCATGTTTGGTTTTAAAACCAGCAAAATGGGTCAAAAAATTAATCACACAAAACGAGGCTCATACGTTGGTCATCAATAACTTTGAAAATATTTTATCAAATGTCTCATAACTTTACAAATATATTAACAATGCTGACATCTGTACATATATAAATTTAATGCTAAGAAATGCAAGGTCATGCATTTGGGCTGCAAAAACCCAAGGGAAGGGGTGAGGAACTTATGTGCACGACAGAAGAGCGGGACTTGGGTGTGATTGTATGTGATGATCTTAAGGTGAAAAGGTGACGGCGAAAGCTAGAAGGATGCTAGGTTGCATAGGGAGAGGCATGGCCAGTAGTAAAAAGGAGGTATTGATGACCCTGTATAAGATTTTGGCGAGACCTCATTTAGAATATTGTGTACAATTCTGGAGGCCGCACCTTCAAAAAGGATGGAGTCGGTCCAGAGAAAGGCTATTAAAATGGTATGTGGTCTTCATCATAAGGCATATGGGGACAGACATGATAAAGATGTTTAAATACCTATATAATGTAAATGCGCATGAATTGAGTCTCTTTCATTTGAAAGAAACTCTGCAATGAGACGGCATAGGATGAAGTTAAGAGGTGATAGGCTCTGGAGTATTTTAAGGAAATACTTTATTTACAGAAAGGATGGCAGATGCATGGAACAGTCTCCCAATAGAGGTAGTGGAGACAGAGACTGTCTGAATTCAAAAGGGCCTGGGATAGGCAAGTGGGATCTCTCAGAGAGAGAAATAGATAATGGTTACTACGGATGGGCATACTAGATGGGCCATTTGGCCTTTATCTGCCATCATGTTTCTATGTTTCTAAGAGCTGTCCAGCAAGAGTTTCTGCAAAAATAAGTCATGGTAAAAATGCCTTTGTAAACTTGTGCTTTAATTTGCCTTGTTTTCAGGACAAAATATCTCCATGTGGGTCATCTTAGATTTTTTTCCCCTTTTTTATAGCACTAAATCTTAGCTGCCCAATTTCAGACCATTCCTCAAGCTTCACTAGGTCCTTCCTCATGTTATCCACACCATTGCAGATTTTAGTATTTTTCACAGAGATGCAAATTTTACCAAAATCAATTTTTCACCCTTTCAAAAAGTACTATAACCAGAGGACACTCAATCAAACTACACAGAAATACTTTTAAAACAAATAAGAGGAAATATTTTTTTCATTCAAATAATAATTCAGTTCTAGAACGTTGCAGAGGATGTGCTTACAGCAGTTAGCATAGCTAGGCTTAAGAAAGATTTGGACAAGGAAAAGTCCATTGCTTGCTATTGAGACAGATATGGGGGAAAACCACTGTTTGACCTGGATCAGTAGCATGGAAAGTTGCTACTATTTGGGTTTCCACCAAATACTTGTGATCAAGGTTGGCCACTGTTATAAACAGGAAACTAGGCTAAATGGACCATTGGTCTGACCCAGTATGGCTACTATCATGTTCTTAGTAGTAGTAGTATGTGATTGTATAAACCTAGAAACATACACAGCACTGTACACCAAACATATTAGAGAAAGTTTCTCTCTACAGGGCTTGATGGACCTTCAGTCTATCCCTGTATGGCAACTCTTACGTTAACAATATAAACGACTGGGGAGATATAAGAAGGAAGTTCCTAAAGGTCAATAATATCCTGACACTGGTAAAGGAACCAATTAAGCTACTTTAAATGCTTTTAACCTAGAGTACATAAGACTCCAAAGATGGATTGTAAGAACTCAATATGGGGACAAACCCCTGTAGAGATTCTTATGGTATCTATCATTGCACCATTTTGTGGTTAAAGGTAGTTTAAAGTACTGTTAAAGCCATGTTCATGATTGAATTAGTCCATAAAGAAGCGTAATGTCCAATTGTAAATAAACTTCAAATTGATAATCTCAAAAATAGACTTAGCTTGAAAAATATCAACAGCAAGTGTTCAGCTGGGTCCTGACGCGTTTCGCCGCTATGGCTTCCTCAGAGAACCCGCTAAATAGTTGGAAATGTTCAATGCTGTGAATATCCTAAACATACAAAACACAGTGCATGAGGTTATAAAGCTGAAAATCCAAGTAAATAATCAATACCTATAAAACACTCACAGCACTACCGGCTGAGTACCTGATTCAAAAAATAATTTTTCTGTTTCCTGTGACGTAAGTGCTCAGCTGAGCACCCCATATTTATACTGTGGAAGATGTGTCAATCACCTAGTGGAGAAACGCCCACCACTCCACTTCTTTGTTGAGGCCAGCAGGAGAAACCGTCTGCCAGTGATAAATCCACTTTTGCTCATGCTTCCACAACCAAGCTTTATCATTTCCCCCTCTGATGTTATGAGCCACTTCCAAAACAACAAATTGTAAGTCCTGTAGCTGATGTGGTATAGCGTGCCAGTGCTGAACAAGAGGGGCATTCATATCTCCCCTTCTGATTTTGCTCAAATGTTCAATGATATGTGTCTTGATATTTCTGGTAGTGTGTCCTATGTAAAGTAATCTGCATGGGCAGAGGATCATATAGACAACCCCCTGCGTGTCACAATCTGTGTACTGACGTAAATAATGCTTCTTAGATAAACTGGGATGTTGAATGTAAGCAGTTTCCAGTGCATGATCACAGACGGTGCAATGCCCGCATTTAAAATGACCTGTAACTTGCGTCAATGTACTCTCCGATTTACTCACAAAGTGGGAGGTAGAAATACACTCACGAAGATTTCTGCCTCTGAAATAGGCAAAAAGAGGGGGTTGTAAAAGACTTTGATGTACCTGGAGAATGTGCCAATGAGTGTTAATGATCTTTTTAATGGCAAACGCTTTATATGAATAAGGGAGTGTGCATACCATCCGATCCTCAGGTTGATTAGGAGATTGCTGTAACAGGTAAGAACGATGGGCATACAAGGCCCTCTTGTAAGCTTTCTTGATGGTGCTGTAAGGATATCCACGATCCTTGAATCTCTGCCACATATCTCCAGACCGGATTTTATATTCTTCCTTACTACTGCACAGACGCCTGAGTCTTAAAAACTGACCCACAGGTAAATTATCCCTCAGGTGACGAGGATGGCAACTCTCGTAGTGAAGTAAGGTATTTCTATCAGTTTCTTTGCGGTGTATGGTGGTTTCAAACATGCCATTGTGAAAGGTGATATCGATGTCCAAAAAAGCTATGTTGGTATACGAAATACATGAAGAGAATTGCAAATGTGGGTTACAGGTATTAAGCCACTGTAAAAACTGATGAAAAACATCTAAAGTGTTTGTCCATATCAAAAAAACATCATCAATATAACGTTTCCATACATAGATGTCCGATACATAAGAGGACGTATAGACAAAGGTTTCTTCAAAATCAGATACGTATAGACATGCTAAGGACGGGGCCATGGTAGCCCCCATGGCCGTGCCCTGAATTTGCAAAAAGAAATCAGTATCAAACAAAAAATAATTCTTCTGCAGCGCTATGCTCGCAATGGCTACTAGGAAATCAACTCTGTCCGTAGACAACTGAAGAGTACTGAGATATTTCTGTATTGTTTCAATGGCACTGGATTGTGGTAGTGCTGTGAGTGTTTTATAGGTATTGATTATTTACTTGGATTTTCAGCTTTATAACCTCATGCACTGTGTTTTGTATGTTTAGGATATTCACAGCATTGAACATTTCCAACTATTTAGCGGGTTCTCTGAGGAAGCCATAGCGGCGAAACGCGTCAGGACCCAGCTGAACACTTGCTGTTGATATTTTTCAAGCTAAGTCTATTTTTGAGATTATCAATTTGAAGTTTATTTACAATTGGACATTACGCTTCTTTATGGACTAATTCAATCATGAACATGGCTTTAACAGTACTTTAAACTACCTTTAACCACAAAATGGTGCAATGATAGATACCATAAGAATCTCTACAGGGGTTTGTCCCCATATTGAGTTCTTACAATCCATCTTTGGAGTCTGAGCACTACTCTAGGTTAAAAGCATTTAAAGTAGCTTAATTGGTTCCTTTACCAGTGTCAGGATAAACTCTTACGTTAAGACAAATGATGCAGAAATAGGGAGCAATTGTTTACCCTTTCAAATTGAACTAATACTAGAGGACATTATAAAATTAGTATAAAGCACAATTAAAAGAAATTACTGAAAAAGTGTTGCCTTTTTCACTCAATGTAGTTTGTGGAAAATGTGATCAATTAAATTGGCATACTGGGGTAAAAAGCGTTTAAACTAGTTCCTAGAGGAAAAATCCAGTTATCTATGACAGTGTCTCTCAAACATTTTTAGCTCAGGCACACTAAATGGAGCAAATGTTTTTTTGCGGCATATTATAACTGAAATAAAATTGCAAAACCAATAAAATATTAAATTTGAAAGTTATTTATTTAAAGCTCTTTAAGGTATGTATGGGTAATAGTAACAACGGTGAAATTAAAGTACTGTAGGTAGAATAGAATTGCTAATCAATGCGATGGATAAGCTTGTTTTTGAGTGCAAATTAACTCAAAACATAGCTTGATAGTCAACAAGCAAACACACATTTCATTATCCACCATCTGCAGTTCTTCTCTTTTTTTCAATTAAATATATGTTAGAGCTAAAAATCCAAGTTCGCAAAGATAAGAAGATCCAAACTGTAACAAAGCCTTGATTGCTTTGTTGCTCAAGTTAGGATAGCTACTGCACAAACAATAAAAATTAAATTACTTGCAGTTAGTATTTCAAGGGCCAATCAAATCAAAGAATGGTGCTTGTCTGGGCATTGTATCCTTACGCATGCAGAAGCTCTTAACATTGACAATTCTTGTGTACGCGACATACATGTCATCTAGTCTAGTGTATACTTATGAAGGGAATTTTTAAAAATAAAATAAAATTCTGGAATCTCTAGGGGCACACTGTGCCGCAGCACACAGTTTGAGAGACACTGATCTATGGCTATGAGCAACAAAGAATAGATCTAGCATCTTGGATCCTGGCAGATAATTGTAACCCAAATTAACCACAGTGGCAGTCAGAATGCTGGGCTTAATGGACTTTTCACCTGACCCAGATTTAAGCATATTTCAGATTGGTAAAAAGGGGAGGGGGAGATGAAGCAGTTTCATAAAAGGCATTAGGGACAAATGGGGAAGAGAGTAGAAAGTTGCGCGGGGACAGAAATCCCACCTGTCCCCGCCCAAATCTCCTCCATCCCCACAAGAAATCTCCTCCATCCCTGCCCATCCCTGCAAGGAATATCATCCGTCCCTCCATAAAAGTTACCTGTCCCCATAAAAAGCAGCAATTAGTTCTGACAGTTTTGATTTTTTTTTAAGTCTTAGTTTATTTAAACCAATAATAAAATACAATATAAACAAATAACAGTGAACAGAAATAAGAGATGCATACATCACCGGAAAGAATTAGAGTACACATTAGGTCTTGTGACTGTAGGGTCGACCATTTCTTGTTAAAAGAAATAAAATAGTTGGATTTTTTGGCAATATAAAGCTCATATCTGTAGAGCAAACAAATCTGGTTCCACCATATGACATAGGTAACTTGTGAGAGGTCTTCCAAGATCCACAAATGATTTTTAATACAGTAATTAGTAAAGAATCAAACAATACAGCATCAAAATAATTTAAATCAGAATTGCACTTTTCAGGATAATGGTTGCATAAGAAAAATGTGCTAAAACTGAACTGGAACCCCCAAAACAAACTCAGCAAATACTTCATTTTGTACTAAACACAATTGGTGGCATAACCATGAGAGGGAGCTGGGCCTCCCACTTTGAGATTAATAATAACTTTATTCTTCTATACCGCCACAATCTTGCGACTTCTAGGCGGATTAGCCCCCCCCCCCCCCTTTCAAAAGGAACATCTCCCTTGCTGGTGGGACATTTTGTTTTTCCATCATCTTGGTCCCAGTTTTTGCTTTTGTCTATCTTCTACTAATTCCCTTTCCAGGCCTCGGGAACCCCAGTTCCATCCCTGTGGGAGTCCCGTGAGCCTTGGGGGATCCTCGTGGGAGCCCCATAGACCGGGGAGGGGATCCCTGTGTGAGTCCCATAGACTTGGGGGGGAGGAATTCCTGCAGGGTCCCCACGGGATTCCCACAATTCCCATTCCTGTGCAGACCTCTAGAAGAGAGGTGGTCAGGCTGTGTGATTTGTCTGGCAAGTAGCATACTTATCTACCCCAAACAGTAAAAACTAAACAGAAGACAAATCTAACTTGGATAAGAAGCAATACCTTAAACGTTGTCAAAAAAGTATAAAACTGACACCTTTCGGCTAAACCTCATATACCATCATCTAGGACAGTGGTCTCAAACCCACAGCCTGGGGGCCACACGCAGCCCGCCAGGTACTATTTTGAGGCCCTAGGTATGTTTATCATAATCACAAAAGTAAAATAAAACAGTTTCTTGATCATGTCTCTTTAGCTATAAATGACAATATTATTATTAAGACTTAGCTAAAAGGAAAGATTTATAAACTATAAAGAGTTTTACCTCATGCAAAATGGTCATTTCTTTAATAAGACATTAACTATTTTTTCTGACGCCCTCCAAGTACCTACAAATCCAAAATGTGACCTTGCAAAGGGTTTGAGTTTGAGACCACTGATACAGGATGTGGTAAGTATTACAATATATACAAACACACAAGTTCTTCTAGCTATATTCGTCTTGCAGAAAACAAGATTCTATAGACTAAGCCAATGTGGCTCAGAAACGTTCAGTCCAGAAGCTTTTAACAGTACATTTCTTTTTTTTAATCGGTGCTAGTTATCTGCTGCTGGTCTTGAAACTAAGGAAGCTTTGCCGAGTCCTTGCTCTGGTTTTCCTGATGCTGCTCTCGCAAAAGCATCACGCGAAATCTCAAGTCACTCGCGTTTAGCTGCCTACACAGGCAAGCAACTCTCCTCACGAGCATTCAAGCAGCCGGTTGAATAGCCCCCGGTCCAACATCTCTCCTTCTAGTTCTACCCCTTCTTCTCCCCAACCACGGCCCCACATCCCTCCCTCATTCTCAATCCCCGCCCTCGCCCTACCTTTAATTTGTCTTTGCGGTCCTAACAGCGGCAACAATTCAAACAGGTTGCCTGCGGCGACCCAGGATCTTTCCTTCAGCCGCGTCCCGCCCCGCCGGAAACAGGAAGCTGCGTCAGAGGGGGGGGGGGAGACGCGGCAGAAGGAAAGAAGTTGCGTCAGAGGAGGTGGGCGGGGCACGTTAGCAAACGGTCTCTGTGGGGTCTGCCGTAGCGAGTCTGCTTTGGGTTGCTACCATTGCCGGCAAATTCAAAGGTAAAGTTTTTAAGGTAGAATTGAGACTACGGAATTGAAGGGGAGAGAGGAGGGAGGTGTTGGCTGTTGAGCGTCTGTTTCGTCTCATGGTTAACGGACTAGTTTGGGGGTTGCCTGGGAGCTGCCAGGAGGAAGGGTGCGGGGCTTCGACCGTGGAAATCTGACGGAGAAAACAATTCCCGGTGGGCATTTTTTGTTTTGTACAGTCAGGGGACACCACGAGCCTGTTAAACGAAGCTTCTCTAGTCTACCAAAGTAAACATGCATAGATTTGTGTCCCCCCGATTTAGCCTTTGAATCTGTACACCCTGTGGCTTTATTTTATTACCCGGTCAAAAAAATGAAAAAAAGTAGGGAATTATTTTAAGAAAGGTAACGTGTGAGAATGTGGAGATCAAAATTTTTTTTTATAAATTCCAAACCAGATGGTCTCCAATTAAATATAGGATGAACTGAAAATTAAATTTCATCTCGAGTTCTCTCATACGCTCAGAATTGTGCAATTCAGCCTAGGACCGAAGTCCCAACAGCCGAACCCACCACCCAGTCACTGTGTATGGAAGTTTTTATAAATACTTTGTATCATTTGAAACCCGTGAGATTTTAAAAGCTAAGTTATAAGCATTTTTCAAATTTTTTCAACTGTTTACCTATTTATAGATTGAAATGTTTTCAAATGATACAAAGTATTTATAAAAACTTCCATACACAGTGACTGGGTGGTGGGTTCTGCTGTTGGGACTTCGGTCCTAGGCTGAATTGCACAATTCTGAGAGCGTATGAGAACTCGAGATGAAATTTAATTTTCAGTTCATCCTATATTTAATTGGAGACCATCTGGTTTGGAATTTATTTTATTACAACCACAAAAAACAGGGAGGAATGGAGGGAAGTGTAATACAAAAATATCACTCCAAAACAAAAGCACCATACAAGCCAAGAATGCTAGCTTATTACTTAAGCAAAAGAAAAGCCTCAGGCAAAAGGAGAGGTGTACCCACACTCTTCCACCCAAGCATCATAGGCAAAAACTTTTGCACAAGTTTAAAGTTAGCAGGTGGGAACAAAAAAATAGCCGAGAATGATTAATGGTAAAAACCACTGAACACAAACAGGCCAGGCTGACGATTGTTTCATGGCTGGTATCCAGTGCTTCAGGGCCTTAGCTCCAAATCCAGGCTATCAGTATGCAGATCCTAACTGCTGCTTTCAACCTGGCCTGGCCTGTTTGTGTTCAGTGGTTTTTACCATTAATCATTCTCGGCTCGTTGCCCTACATGCTGCACGTAACTGACGCAAATCCTTCCCTCCGACATAAGCGCTGACATCGGAGAAGACTTCCGGTCGGCTATGTGTGCTGCTGCAGGGCAGATAGGAAAAGAAGACTAGCCTCGCAGCTCGAGTTGCATCCAGCCCTGCGGGATCCCCACAACCCGAGGGGGCGTTCCCATGGGATCCATGCGACCCAAAAGGGGAAACCGCAGGATTCCTGTCCCCGTTCAGCTCTCTAGAAGGAAACCCAGGCCAGAAAGGGGGATGAGAAGGAAGAGATGCTTGACTGTAGCGAGAGAGAGAGACTGATGCCAGACCATGGAGTGTATGGAAGAGATTCAGGTTCAAGAGAGGTGATGAGGGGACATGAATGCTGGACCCACAAGTGGGGGTGGGGGAGATGGTAGAGAGAGGAAGACAGAATGACCAAGACCTGAGAAAGGATGGGAAGGGAGGAAGAGATTCTTAGCCAGGGGGGAGATGCCAAACTATGGAGGCCAAGGAGGGGATTCAGGGTGCAAGTGAGAGAGGGAGACAGAACTGCAGTTGGAGTGAGTGAGAGAACTGAGGAACCTGAGAAAGGAAAAGGCAGGAAGGAATTTCAGGCCTCCAGATTTGGAGGATTCTACTCGACACTACAAATTTTGCAGAATTTTGAAATATTATGTGCAAAATTTTTGCACAGAATTCCATCGGGAATAGGTGGTGCAGAAAATTTGACTTGACCAGATATGTTTTGACAAGACCTCTAAAATTACAGTAATATGGAAAAAAAGAGATCTCTAATCACATGTTCTTATGATAAACTTATCATAAAGCTCACTATGCCTTACGTGAAAGCTCTCTCGAATTCTATAATAGCACACTCCATACACTTCACAAGGGTACTCAGTCAATACAGACTATCTCAAAGGGTAGACAAAACTTAGCTACCACTTCAATGCCCTTATGTATTTTATAAATTCTTCCACGATCCTCAGCGGCACCACTTAGCTCAAAACAATCTCATTGCTCCAAGCTTTACGTGTCAATTCGTCATTGGATCACTATTCTTAAACGGTTTTTTTTTTTTTTTTGCAATTTTCTTAACTTTTGTGTATTTATGTATTAATAAAATTATTTAAGACTTAAATGTTAAATTATAAGCATATCACTTAGCTTTAGTCACGTGGTCTCTGGCAGGGGATTATAACACCAACATGTTTCGCTATAGAGCTTTATCAAGGATAACCCCTCACTTATTATGCCGCCAAGCTCTGAGACCACTGTGGCTGTGTCTCTTTATAGCACGGTTTATTTCAGATTTATGCTGTTTTATAACCTGTTTCAGTTGTTTGATTGTTATATTTGATGTTAGTAGCAGATTAGACTGATTTGTCACGGAGTCCTCTACAGGTGACTGCTAGTCTACAAACGGAATACCTGAGGTAAGAGGAGAGGGTCTGAAAAAATTATGTAAATGAGGCTTCCTACAAGCAGTCTCACAACTGGGGATGCATAATCCACTTGTCCAGGAACAGAGTGTGGATTTCCAAGAGAATAGCAAAGGTAAGAACCTAATTTTTTGATATAATAAACGGTTAAACATGTAAGATGTGATAATAGTAAGATAAAATTACAGGGTTTAGAAAGGACAATAAGGTTTCATTGTCTTTTATGTTGTGTTTTTTGTGTTTGAATGTCAGTGCTTGATGTTTTGCAGTGCACCAGGAGGCAGGTGTCAAAAAAGCACACTTTTCTTTAGTACGCCACAGCAGCACACTTCAGTGTGTTCTGGTCCAGTTTCAGAAGTTTAAATTTTATATAACAATCCTTTTCTTCTCTACTGGCGCACTGTT
The DNA here is from genome assembly GCF_902459505.1 of Geotrypetes seraphini. Taxonomy (NCBI): domain Eukaryota; kingdom Metazoa; phylum Chordata; class Amphibia; order Gymnophiona; family Dermophiidae; genus Geotrypetes; species Geotrypetes seraphini. The sequence continues at coordinate 54,740,438 of NC_047086.1, forward strand.
TTGTCCCCTGAAGAAGATGATTTTAAATTTTCAAAACTTGGATCCTTGTTGGGACTTATCAAATAAAGTGTTTCCTTCAAACTGATCTGACATCTTGTTTGCTTTTTTTGTGTATTCAATTGATTTGAAACAATGTCAAAACATAGCATTATGATTCTGCAAATTGTTTTACTACTTGGGACCTGGGTTGGCCACTGTTGGAAACCTGATATTGGGCTTGACGGACCTTCGGTCTATCCCAGTATGGCAGTTCTTATGTTCTCAGCCTGATGCACAATCCACAAAAAAAAGGTCTATCAATGCTAATGAAAATGAGGATTTTATGCTCTGAAAAATTACAATCAAGCAATATCTTTGTCAAAATATTTTCTAATATAAACTTCATTTCAGTGTAATTTAATTTCCTTATTAATGCCATAAACTGATCAATAGTTGTGCTTGAGAACAATCACTGCCCATTCCTTTCTCACAGACTCTAGCTCGGGGGTAGGGAACTCCGGTCCTCGAGAGCCGTATTCCAGTCAGGTTTTCAGGATTTCCCCAATGAATATCTATGATAGTGGTGTCCAACCTTTTGGCTTCCCTGGGCCACATTGGCTGAAAAAAAATTTTCTGGGGCCGCAAAACGTGCAAACGCTGCAGCAAGACAGAGGAGAGAGCCAGCAAGACAGTAAACACCCGGGGACAGCAGAGGAAAACACTGCATTGCCCTCGACCAAGGCCACACAAAATACTTCACGGGGGCTGTAGGTTGGACACCCCTGATCTATGAGATCTATTTGCATGCACTGCTTTCAATGCATATTCATTGGGGAAACCCTAAAAACTCGACTGGAATACGGCTCTCGAGGACCGGAGTTCCCTACCCCTGATCTAGCTTATGCATGCTCCAAGTTCGAATAAAATACTGCATCTTCATACCCAACAGAACCTGGAAATTCTTTAGGCTAACCCAAATAGTATTCAAGCCAGAATATATATAATAATTTAAATAATAAAAGACCATATTTTATCTCCAAGTAAAATAGCCTCCACACACACGGACCACAGCTACAGCATAGAGAAACTAAAAGACACAGTGCCCAATTTGGAGGGACAGCTGCTGTCATGTTTCACAGAAAGAGGATAATTCCTTAAGAGTTTATCATCTCAAATTTATAGGCAACTTCCTGCTAAGCTTTATTATATTGAAAGCATTTATTTGGAGCATTACATTACATTACATTACATTAATGGGAGCAAGAACCAAGGACATCGTGGACAAAATTGGAATGATCCTGGAAGGGGCAGAGACAGAAGAGACCGCTGTAGTGATCCACATCGGGACGAACGATGTCAGCAGGAGAGACTACAAAAGAAGCACGCTGTTAGAACAATTCAAGATTCTGGGAAGGAAGCTGAAGATGAGGGCCCAGAAGATAGTGTTCTCAGAGATCCTACCAGTACCAAGGGCAGATGTGAAAAGGCAGGAGGAACTACAATCAATAAATACGTGGATGAGGAGATGGTGTGAGGAAGAAGGATTCCACTTCGTGAGGAACTGGACGGCGTTCTGGGGCAAGAGCAAGCTCTACAGGAAAGATGGACTGCACCTGAGCACAGCAGGAACTAGACTCCTAGCAAACAACGTCAAGAGAGGAATAGAACAGGCTTTAAACTAAGAAGAAGGGGAAAGCCGACAGTTGACAAAGGGTCGACAATTCGGAAGACGGTATCCTGTGAAGATACCGAGGGGAAAAATGGCTGGGAAGGAACAAGGGACAAACTGCAGGAGTCGACTAACCCAGAAGAAGTGGTTACAATGTCTGCAGCAAAAGAGAAGAAAATATGGACCGAAGCACAGGGAAAAGAAAGGAGGACAGCAAAATACCAGGATCTAAAGTGCATATATGCTAATGCAAGGAGCCTAAGAAACAAAATGGGGGAACTAGAAGCCTTGGCCAACGCAGAAGACATCGACATCATTGGAATCTCTGAAACATGGTGGAATGAGGAAAGCAAATGGGATACAGCACTACCGGGATACAAGCTCTATCGCCAGGACAGAACAGGACAAAAAGGAGGTGGAATAGCCCTATACATAAAAGAAGGCATACAATCCACACAAATGGACACAGCAGAGACGGCCAGCAAGCCGGAATCTCTATGGGTTAAAATACCGGGAAGGAAAGGGCCTGAAATAAAGATGTGCCTATTTTATTGCCCACCGGGGCAAACCAGAGATATCGATGAGGAAATGGAAGCCGAGATGAAGCGTGAATGCAAAAGCGGCAACACGGTTATTATGGGAGACTTCAACTACCCTGGGATAGACTGGAGGCTTGGAAGCTCGAAATGCGCTAGGGAGACAAAATTCCTGGAAGCTACACAGGATTGTTTCATGGAACAGCTTGTTAGAGAACCGACGAGAGGAAATGCCACTCTGGATCTAATCCTAAATGGGTTAAGGGGACCTGCAAAGGAAGTAGAAGTAGTGGGACCGTTGGGAAACAGCGATCATAATATGATCAAGTTAAAGGTTGAGGTAGGAATGTCAAAAGGCAAGAGATCCATTGCGACAACCTTTAACTTCAGGAAAGGAAACTACGAAGCAATGAGGGAATTGGTAAGGAAGAAACTTAGGAACACTTCCAAAACATGGCTAACGGTAAATCATGCCTGGTCCTTCTTCAGGGACATGGTGAGCGAGGCGCAAAATCTGTATATCCCCAGATTCAGGAAGGGGTGTAAAAAGAATCGAACAAAAGACCCGGCGTGGATAACCAAAACAGTGAAGTAAGCGATAGGCAATAAGAAAAAATCATTCAAGAAATGGAAAAAGGACAAAACTGATGGGAACTGGAAAGAGCACAAGAAGCATCAAAAAGAATGTCACCGTGAGGTTCGGAAAGCCAAAAGAGAGTATGAAGAGAGGCTAGCCAGGGAAGCAAGAAATTTCAAACCATTCTTCAGATATGTTAAAGGGAAGCAGCCGGCTAGAGAGGAAGTGGGACCGCTGGACGACGGAGACAGGAAGGGAGTGGTGAAGGAGGAAAAGGTAGTGGCAGAAAGGCTTAACATGTTCTTCTCGTCTGTATTTACAAACGAAAACACGTCCAACATACCGGAACCTGAGCAATTCTTCAACGGAAGTCAGACAGAAAAATTAACATCCATAGAAGTGAGCCTTGAGGATGTTCGTAGGCAGATAGAAAAACTAAAAACTGACAAATCCCCGGGTCCGGATGGCATACATCCAAGGGTTCTGAAGGAATTAAAGGAGGAGATAGCGGAACTACTGCAGCAAATTTGCAACTTATCCCTGAAAACAGGCGAGATCCCGGAAGATTGGAAGATAGCCAACGTTACGCCCATCTTTAAAAAGGGATCAAGAGGTGACCCGGGAAACTACAGGCCGGTGAGCCTGACTTCGGTTCCGGGGAAAATGGCAGAAGCACTGATAAAAGAAAACATCGATCAACATTTTGAAAAACATGAACTTCTGATAACCAGCCAGCATGGTTTCTGCAAGGGAAGATCGTGCCTAACGAACTTATTGCACTTCTTCGAAGGGATCAACAAACGGATGGACAAAGGAGACCCCATAGACATCATATATCTAGATTTCCAAAAAGCCTTTGACAAGGTGCCCCATGAACGTCTACTCCGGAAACTGAAGAACCATGGGGTGGAAGGAGACGTACATAGATGGATCAGAAACTGGTTGGAGGGTAGAAAACAAAGGGTAGGAGTGAAGGGTCACTACTCCGACTGGAGGAGGGTCACGAGTGATGTCCCGCAGGGCTCGGTGCTCGGGCCGCTGCTATTTAATATCTTCATAAATGATCTAAAAACAGGAACGAAGTGCGAGATAATAAAATTTGCGGACGACACCAAACTATTTAATGGAGCTCGGACTACAGAGGACTGCGAAAAGTTGCAAAGGGACTTGAACAAATTAGAAGAATGGGCGGCGAAATGGCAGATGAAGTTCAACATTGAAAAATGTAAAGTATTACATGTGGGGAGCAGAAACGCGAGGTACAACTATACAATGGGAGGGATGTTATTGAATAAGAGTACCCAGGAAAGGGACTTGGGGGTAATGGTGGACATGACAATGAAGCCGTCAGCACAGTGTGCAGCGGCCGCTAAGAGAGCGAATAGAATGCTTGGTATAATCAAAAAGGGTATTACAGCCAGAACGAAAGAAGTTATCCTGCCGTTGTATCGGGCGATGGTGCGCCCGCATTTGGAGTACTGCGTCCAATATTGGTCGCCGTATCTTAAGAAGTATATGGCGTTAGTCAAGAGGGTTCAAAGGAGAGCAACACGTCTGATAATAGGTATGGAAAACCTGTCATATTCTGAGAGATTGGAGAAGCTGGGTCTCTTTTCCCTGGAGAAGAGGAGACTTAGAGGGGATATGATAGAGACTTACAAGATCATGAAGGGCATAGAGAGAGTAGAGAGGGACAGATTCTTCGAACTTTCGAAAAATAAGAGAACAAGAGGACATTCGGAAAAGTTGAAAGGGGACAGATTCAAAACAAATGCTAGTAAGTTCTTCTTTACCCAACATGTGGTGGACACCTGGAATGTGCTTCCAGAGGACGTTATAAGGCAGAGTACGGTACTGGGGTTCAAGAAAGGATTGGACAAATTCCTACTGGAAATGGGGATAGAGGGGTATAGATAGAAGATTACTGCACAGGTCCTGGACCTGTTGGGCCGCCGCGTGAGCGGACTGCTGGGCACGATGGACCTCGGGTCTGACCCAGCAGAGGCATTTCTTATGTTCTTATATTACTGGCTTATATTCCGCCTGTACCTTTCAGTTCTAAGCGGATTACATCAGAACGATAACTGGACATTTCCAGGAAGAGAAATACAAATTACAATTAAGGCGTAAGGTCTAAAGCAATTTTGATGAGTAGATTCTAAGAGGGGGAGAGAGGGGAAAAGGAAGGGATTAGGACGTTTGGGTGAATTTCTTGAATAGTAGGGTCTTGATTTCTTTGCGGAAAGCCTTGAGGTCAGTTGATGCTGTCAGTAGGTTGGTGATGGAGGGGTCCAATTTAGCTGCATGTGTTGCAAGTAAGTTGTCATACATCTTTTTGCGTTTAGTTCCTTTAAAAGGGGGGAAGGAGAAAGGGGATTGGGTTCTCCTCTGTCTGGTTGAGAGGTTCCTGTTTAGACGGTTGTTTAGGTGGGTGGGTGCCGTTCCGTTTAAGGTTTTGAATAACATACAGAATAGTTTGAATTGGATGCGGGCTTGTATTGGAAGCCAGTATGAGTCTAGGAAGGCGTTGGTGATGTGGTCAAATTTTCCAAGGGAATAGATTATTCTGAGGGCAGTGTTCTGCACGGTCTGTAGTTGTTTTATTAGGTAGGTAGGAGCACTCTTATTTACCATATAAACCACTGTGTAAGATCATAACTGCATTACTTGCAGTGGCGTGATCCCTCACTTGGTCTTGCCCATGTGAGTTCTAATCTCAAAATGGCTGCTACAATTGACCATGGCTGCCATTTTGAGAGCAAAGCCAGCATGTACAGGAACAACGGGGGATCACTTTTGCCTTAACTATCCTAGATCATCAGAGACTATAAAATAAACCTGAGTGGGCATGTATAGGTGGGCAGGAGGCAAAAGGCAGCTCCTGTTCAGAAGGAAGGGGGAGAGAGGAAGACAAGACAAAGCACAAATTTTCAGCTTCTAGCAAAAGCACCTGGTCAGTTTCAGCTGAAACCGAAACCATGATCATAGCCTTTCAGCTGAAACTGGGCAGAAAAAGGATTTTGGACCAGTTATGGCACCAAAGCCGAAATTCAGTTGGCTTCTATATGGTGCTTGGTTCCAGCTTTGGCTAAAGAAATAAGCCGTTTTGGGGTAGCCTAGAAGGAAGTTGATAGGGTTGCATGATGGACACCCAGGGGTACTGCCTAATGCAATTCATTCTCAGGAAAGAAAGGTGAGTAGTAGAATGTCTCTAGGATCTATGCTAGGGCTTGGGTCTTTTCAATATATTGAGTGCTGAGAAATAAATTAGACTGAATTGCCTTTTTTCCTCTTTTGCATCCGACACAAAGTTCTGCAATAAAGTGGACACCCTTGAGGGAGTAGACAGCATGAGTCAAGATCTAAGAAAGTTGATGGAGAGGCTGAGTTCTTAGCAGTTAAGGTTTTATATTTAAAAAATTCAGAATTATGTTCTGGGTGTAGCAATCCAAGGGCACAGTACACAGTGGGTTGGTGGGAGATGAAATACTGATGTGCACCAACCAGACAATATATGAATGTCTGATAATCTCAAGCTAGTGTACAGGGCCATGGTGAGACCTCATCTGGAGTACTGTGTGCAATTCTGGAGGCCACATTACAGTAAAGATGTGCGCAGAATTGAATCGGTTCAGCGGACGGCCACCAGGATGATCTCGGGGCTCAAGGGTCTCTCGTACGAAGAGAGACTGAACAAATTGCAGTTCTACACTCGAGGAACATAGGGAGAGGGGAGACATGATCGAAACATTTAAGTACCTCATGGGATGTGTCGAAGTGGAAGATGATATTTTCTTTCTCAAGGGACCCTCGGCCACAAGAGGGCACCCGCTCAAACTCAGGGGCGGAAAATTTCATGGCGACACCAGAAAGTATTTCTTCACAGAGAGAGTGGTTGATCATTGGAACAAGCTTCCAGTGCAGGTGATTGAGGCAGACAGCATGCCAGACTTTAAGAATAAATGGGATCCCTAAGAGGGTCAAGATAAGGAAATTGGGTCATTAGGGCATAGACAGGGGGTGGGTAAGCAGAGTGGGCAGACTTGATGGGCTGTAGCCCTTTTCTGCCGTCATCTTCTATGTTTCTATGTAGTGTAATAAGGAAGTGAACAAAGCCAGAAGGTGTGAGGGTGCATTGGGGGAAGCATGCACCAGTAGAAAAAAAAAAAGGAGGTGGCTCTGTGCAGGTTATTGAGACATCTAAAATGTGCTCAGTTCAGAATCATCAAAATATGAAAAGGAGGAATGGGAGGTAATAAACCTATACTGTATTATCAACAAAAACTCCCCACTAGTTATTAAACCAAACCCCAGCCATTATTATAATATAAATGCAAGCAAAAAAAAAAGTCTCAGTGAGGGAAAACCATTCTACTAACCACGCATCTTAAAAAAAGCTTTCGCTTCAAGGTATTGTATATTAATTTGAAAAAACGTGAGAAATTAGTAACAATCCTTTGTGTAAAAATGTATTACATATGCAGTAATTACTATGTGCAGCCAGCCAATGATCGTTTCGTAGCCAAATATGCTGCTTCAGGGCCACATAAGCTCAAATAGCAGTTGAACTGTTTGAAGCAAGTTTCAAGTTTCAAGTTTATTAGGTTGCTTGTTGAATCGCTTAATCAAACTTCTAAGCGATGTACAATAAAATATAAATGAAGGGAAACAAAAACATTACATACAATTTCTCAATTATAACGTAAAAAAAAAAAAAAAAAAAAAGGGTAAAAAGGGAAAGAACTCCATTTTTTATAGTAAAGAAAGAACATAAAGGGAAAACACATAAGGAAGTTAAAATTGGCTGAAAAATAATTTACTAAAATAACACTGTATAAAAAATTTTACTTAATTTGCAAATGCATCCTTGAACAGAAAGGTTTTTAATTCGCATTTAAATTTCCCGAACACTTTCTCCTCCCGTAAAAACATAGGAAGCGCATTCCAGATCTGGGGGGCTGTACATGAAAAGATATATTGTCTTCTTGTGCCTATTACTTTCAAAGTAGGAATTGATAAGAGATTCCGTTCACTAGATCTTAAAGTTCTTTTAACAGAATATGGGATAAGTAGTCTGAATAAAAATGCTGGAGTTTTATTTTCTAATGTTTTAAAGATAATAGTACATAATTTGTGTGTAATTCTGTGTATGACAGGAAGCCAATGAGCCTTTTTAAGGAGTGGTGTCACATGGTCGAATTTTTTAGATTTTGTTCCTCTGCATTCTTCACAGGGTCAGCATAGGAGGGGGGGAGGCAGGACAGCAGTCTTGGGCATCATAGCTCCAGTGGGGCCCATAACCCGGCATCTCTTTACCTTTTCCCCAGCACAGCCTAATAATTTCTCTCCCCCATCACCTTAGTCTATGTTGAAAAACATTTCCTTTGGCAGGAGGTTGACAACACAGCAGTAACCGATCAGCTACGTCGATGCTTTCTCTCTGCCGCAGTCTGCCCAGGCAGAAAGAAAAGTTGCAACAGGGGGTATAATGCAGCAGAAAGAAAGTGAGAAAGAGTGGCTGCATTGTTGGTGACCCCCTGCCAAAGGAAATGGTTTTCAACACAGACCGGAAGGTAAGGGGGAAAGCAGAGCAACATTAGGCCATACTGGGGAAAAGGTGAAGAGATGCCATGCTACTGGGGGGGGGGGGGGCTTTGAGCTATTTTAAGTTAGTTGTGAGGGGAGGAGGGACTAGATAAAGAAGTGGGCTCAGAAGTGAGGGGGGGATGAGAGAGAAAGATGGAAGTTGATAGGGAGGGAAAAGAGATATTGGATTTGGGTGGCGGGGTTGAGAGGGATACTGGATGGGAGTGCAGTCAGGAAGCAAGAGAGAAATTGGTCCTGGAGATGTAAAAGAAGGAGGGAGAAATGTTGGACATAAAGTTGGGAAGGAAAGATGTTAGATAGTGGAGCAGGAGTAGGGAAGAACTGTAGGGAGCAGTGTTTGATGGGGGGAAGAAGAGAGAGACCATGGAAGGGAGGAAGAAAGATGGAGTGAGGGGATGGGGCAGGATAATACCAGACCATGAGGAGAGAAGAGGGTGTGCAGATGCTGAGCTACAAGAGTGGAGTGATGGGAGATGGTGCAATCATGTGAGAGATCCCAAGGGAAGGGATGATGAGATGAGAGAGGATTTGAGTACAGAGGTAGAAATGTGGCAATGAGGTATAGTTGAAAAGTAGGGATTAGGAGACTGGGGAAGGAGTGGGATGGGAAATGAGAAATTGATGGAAATTTGAAAAAAAGAAATGAGAGAAAGTGAAATTTGAGTGGGTAAAAAGAAATGAGAGTGTGAAATTTGAGTGGGTAGCAAAAAAATGAAGAAAAAAAAACCCCAAACCCTAAAAAGGAACAATTAGTATATGAGAGATGAGTAGTGAGGGAATGAAACAAGACAGGAGAAATGAGAAAGCCAAATGGATAACAGCTACTGGAAAACAGAAGAGACAAACGGAGACCAACATAATGGAAAAATTAAACATCCAGAAAACAAAGGTAGAAAAAAAGTATTTTATTTTGAATTTATTAGCTGGAATGTGTTAAGTATGGATATGTGCATCACAGATCTCTTTGTATTGTGTTTAGTGGCATGGCCAGACAGCTGATTGGGGGTGGGGGAGAAGCTGAGCTCAAAGTGGATGGGCACCACATTTTCTTCATGCCAAATGCAAAATATACATATCTGAGCTGGCAGAGATCCCCCAAGCCCCACCAGCTGAACACCTCTTTCTCCAGTCTGGCAATCGGAACTTTCCCAATTCTGCAGCTGGTGGCAGCTCAAGGACACTGCCACTAGCTGCCAAGCTTGAAGATTTCTTTCTGCCAGATTAGATAAGGAAGTGTCTTAAGCTTGCAGGACCCCACCAGCCATAGTAAAGGAGATGGCTAATTTTGGGATGGCTGGGCTCAGGACCTCTATGGCTACACCACTGATTATGTTCAGTACAAAAAGAAATGCAGTTCTATTTTTATTGCTTCAGTGTTGCAGTACTGACTAAGTTTAATTTCTTGGAGATCCTAGTTCAATTTTGGTCTTCATATTTCTATTTGCAGTCCCTTGCTCTATTTGGTGAAGGTCTGTCTGTTTGTGTGTGAAGTTATTTTATTTAGGCCCTCTTTCATGGAGCCATGTAGGTTTTTTTAATGGCTTGCTGCGGCAATATTAGCTCTGATGCTCATAGGAATTCTGTGAGCATCGGAGCTTTTATCGCCACAGTAAGCAATAAAAAAGCCTAATGTGGCTTCATAAAAGAGAGGGAGGGGGTTAAAGTTTTATGTGTGGTAATGGTAGATGAGATCGGGGAGAAAGCTATGTGAGGGAAGATCGAGGCTCCCTCTTTAATTTCTGCTCTGGGCCCCAGTCCTGTATAAAACCAGCCCTGGGTCAGTTCTAGAAGCTGTAGAATATAAAAAATAGACTGCTAGGTCTCCACCAAAAGCTATGTGAGGTGAATTTGAAAGGAGAGGGGGGATTTGAAAGCATGTTCAAATATCTTAATGAAATTAACACTAAAACTTTCAATAATTTCCCTAACCTAGAACGATCAACTGCTTCTTATGTAAACATAGACCACTCAATATGTAGTGCTACTTAAATCACCAGGGATCCAAGATGGCCGCCTTCACCTGACGCCCATTTGGTCTTTTCTTCATTCTTGCTGCTGTACACCGACTCAGGGTTCCCGATCATTATTTTCTATACCAATGTGGCAGGGAAAGAGCGCTGCTGGTACCTTGAGGTGCCCAGAACCTGCAGTTTCAGGTTCGATTGAGAATTTTATGAGAAGACTAAAAACAGATTTTATTGGAGAGTGACCTGCTGGAGACACCATCATGGAGTGGAGGCTCGGTTGATCTCCCTGGATGTGACGCTAAGCCACTATACTAGAGCTCCTCAGCTGCAGAATGCTAGCTCCCTGCAGTAGGTTCAGGAAACACTGAGGCCGGTGGAAGTTTCTGATCTGGAGGCTCAAGTAAAATTGTGGGTTTGGAGTTTCCGTGGTTGGAGGATATTGGTTCACCTTTGGAATCTGTGAAGTATTAAAAACATCCGAGAGGGAGATATTGGTCTCTTCTTGGGAAGAGTCGCAGGGTGGTGAGCAAACTATAACTTTACAATTGCCAAAATTTTTCTTGACTAAACCTTCAGAAGTCACACTAGACTCACTGTGGGATTTAGTTGCAAATCTGGGAAAATCTTTGTTTCCCAAATTCAATGTCTGGAGGAAAGAACAAAAAAGCATGAAGAAGAATTAAATGCAATGAAAATTAAAATAGGATCTTTGAAATCTCAAATTGACAATGTTAATAAAGATTTAAATGAGACATGTCAGATACAAGAAGCAATGTTAAAGATAATACTAACATGAGGAGAAAAATAGAATTATTAGAAAATAGTTCTCAAAATAATAATTTACATTTCTTGAATTTTCCTCAGGTGTTCTCAGTAATGCCTAGAGAAATGTTGGAAAACATATTTCTCATAAATTATTTTAGTTCCTAAAGAAACAATTTGTCCTTTTTCTCAAGTTTATTACCTACCAGTAAAGAGTTTGCAAGAACAACAAAATCTTAAAATGAAGCATCTAATATTTCAACTATCTTGGAAACTTCTGATAGAGAGGTGGCTAAATGGAAATGGGCGGGGGAAAATAAGTCTTGTCTTTATTATATTAAGTTTATTGTGCTGTAATGTTAATATTATATATAAATGCATCATCTCTTGTACACAATTGAAGTTTTAAAAATGAATAAAGAATTAAAAAGAAAGAGAAGCAGCTTGGATTTTAGGCCCACAGAAGAGGGATAATTTAAGGCTGTGTGCATTAATATTTTTTCTTTGTAAGTATATTGTAATATTAGAACTGTTTCTTCTGTTTTTATTTTTTATTATTGATTTAAGTTAGTATCAGAATGAAAATTCAGGAATTCTTCAGTGAGGGGAAAGCCACTCCCCCAATATGTATACATGTACAAGAAGTGCCTCCTTATATGGTAGAAAATATGTATGACCAATTATATGAACGTAGAAAATATGTTGTCATATTAGGTATATAGTTAAAGAAGGCAGGACGGCGTATGAGACCGTTCCTCAGAAAGATGCATTTACACTTCTGACTTAGACATGTGTCCTTGTACAAATGCCTTTTGAAACAAGATTACTCTGTTATTATAATAAACATATTTGATTGGAAATATTTGAACAATCATTTCAGAGTATCCTTGGGCAGGGTTAGAAGGTAACTTTGCTCGCCAATGTCTTATACAAGGGCATCAATACCTCCTTTTTTCCTACTGGCCATACCCTTTGCACCCTAGCATCCTTCTAGCTTTTGCCGTCACCTTTTCAACCTGTATAGCCACCTTTAGATCATCACATATTATTACATACAAATCCCACTACTCTTTCATTCACAAAAGTTCTTCACCCCCTAAACTGTGCCATGTTTTCAGGTTTTTGCAGCCCAAATACGTGACCTTGCATTTCTTTTTTTATTCAAACATGCTTTATTAGAATTTTTTTAACAGAAACACATCATATACAACAGAGCAAAAATGAAATAAGCATACAAAGAAATTAAGCATTTTCAGCATGAATTGAAAAGGGGCCCACATACAATTGACAGAACGGAACCGAGAGGGAAAATAAGTATTCTCCATTTCAAACTTATGGATTAGAGAAACCAAATTACACCAAGTGGCCACATGTAAATCATGAAGAATTTTCCAGTTTCTAAGAATTACTTTCACGGCAAGAGCCATCAAAATATCAAATAAATGAGATTGATCCTCAGAAAGGGGAGATACAAGTACAGTGCTTCTCCAAAAGACAATAGCCACAGTGAGCTCCTCATCTATGGAGAAGATATGAGAAATAATACTCTAAACAGAAGACCAAAAAGGTTGTAACTTAGAACATTCATAAATCATAGGTACCAGTCTCAGCAACATAATGCCAACAAAAATCAGATGATAAATGTCCAATTTCCTTGGAGTCCATAGAGCGCAATGATAAACAAAATATAAGGACTGTGTCAGATTAGCAGACATCGATATTATAAAAGTCCGAAGCCAAAAATCCTCCCATTGTATTGAAGTTAAATTATCCGTCACATCCTTGTCCCAAACAGCATACAATGAGTGAGGAGATATATCATCAAACTTATTAAAGTCCTTATATATACGAGAAGATAAATGGTGCTCCATACATAAAATAGACATGTATTTATAGAGATCTGGGAGCTCAGTAGAAAAAAAACAGCTTACTTTTAGTCAAACATTGTTGTAATTGCAACCATTGATACGAGGCCAAATCAGCCAAATGAAATTGACCTTGTATATCCTGAAATGTACGCAAAGTTTGATTCCACAATTGATCCAGGAAGAATACCACTTTAGCCATCCAAGACAGCCGAAAAATAGGGGCAAGAGCAATGCGAAAATTGGTGTTAAGCCAAATAGATTGATGGAATGTATCCTGTATACGAGTCTGAAAAAATGAATCCAACTTCATAAGAGCCTGAATAGTGCCCAACAAAATTGGATGGGTTCGAATCTTAGATGGTAAAATACAGCTAAGTAGTGATTGAAAGGTAAATGGTAGAATCAGAATTCTCTCTATCCCTACCCAGCGAGGAAACATCAAATCATTACATGGTTGAAACCAGTACCAACCGTGTCGCAGAAGAAAAGCCCAATGATAACAATAGAAGTTAAGGAAATTAACCCCTCCATGACACTTCGACTGTTGAATAGAGCGTTTTGACACTCGAGGAAGTTTACCCTGTCACAGAAATCTACTGATCTTGGACTCCAACAACTTATAATATGCTAAGTCAAACAAACACGGTAACGTCATGGACGTATACTTAATAACAGGCGCTATCATCATTTTAACAGTCTCCATTCTCCCCCACCAAGTAAGGAACAATGGAGACCATTTCCATAATAGGCCCTCTACAGCAGTCAACACCCTAGCTCTATTAAGGGACAGACTAGAATCAAAATCAGTCGCAAATAAAATCTCTAAATATTTAACTGATGAAATAACCCAATTAAAAGAAAAATGAGAGACATCTTGTTGAACGCAGTGAATATTCAAAGGCAAGATATCAGACTTTTCCCAATTAATTTTATAGCTGGAAATAATAGAAAAATCTGAAATAAGAGCCATCAAAAGGGGGATGGAATCGGATACATCAGAAATATATATGACCATATCATCCCCATAGAGCGAAATGTTAACCTCCTGAATCAGAGTAAACTGACAAATGGCAAGAGCAAGTGGTTCCAAAGCCAGATCGAAAAGGAGCGGGGATAAGGGACACCCTTGTCTAGTACCACGGGATAAGAAAAAATAACGAGACAAAACTGAATTAAGCCAAAGTCTAGCAGAGGGTTGAGAATACAAAACACGGATCATATGAACAAAAGGAGGTGGGAATCTAAACCAATGAAGGACAGCAAACAGATAGGGCCACTTGACCCTGTCGAATGCCTTTTCCGCATCCAGAAATAAGGCAGCCATAGGGTCTGTAGACTTTTTAGCAGCTAAAAGCATATGGAATAAAAGACGAGTATTAGAACTAGAATATCAAGAAGAAATAAAACCAGTTTGGTCAGGGTGAATAAGTTTAAATAAAACAGGATAGACGAACCGCTAAAACTTTGGCATACAATTTGGCCTCAACATTTATCAAAGAGATAGGGCGATAATTTTTGATCTCTGTAGGATCCCGATCTGGCTTTGGAAACAGTACTATAAGTGCTTCGAAAAAAGTGGAGGAAGCATGCATATTATGTGAGATATGATCATATAATTTCAATGATGGTAATATATTTATTGTTAATTTTTTGGACATATTATCACACTTATTGTAAGTTTGAAAATGAATAAAGAATTATAAAAAAAAAAAAAATTCAATAATCTAGGCAAAAGAAAAGAAGAAAACTTATGAAAAAATTCCACCGGGAAACCATCCCCCCAGGTGACTTACAGGGTTTCAATGATTTTAAAGCATCTTCCAATTCCTCCACAGTTATAGGAACACTGAGATTAACAACGTCGGCTTCCGACAAAGAAGGATGAGATAATCCAGTGAGAAAGTCTGATATCTTGTCTTCACCAAGAGCATAGTCTGTAACATATAGGGAAGAATAAAAATCGGCAAAAAGCGAACTAATATCTTCAGTACTCATGACCACCATTCCCGATGGAGATCTAATACCAGGAATTCTCTGAGCAGCCCTTTGAGTTTTCAAATAGGATGCCAATATACATCTAGCTTTATTACCACCAGCATAATATTTAGCTGACTTTTTAAATAAAAAGGCCGCAGATTTTTCGGAGCAAATAGTATTATATCGATACTTGAAGCGCAATAAATTATGTTTAAATATATTTATTGATTTTCAAATCATATAATCAAGAATACCTTGTACAGAAAGCAAATTAGCAATTCTACATAAAGCAAGAAACATTCCAATAACATTAAATCATATATTAACTAAAATGCTCAAGTCCTCAAATTTGGATCCAAGATTTCTTATAAAATAAAACAAAGATAGAAGAATTGAACTTAATGTACACTCTTTCATAAAGTTAGCTGGAAGGCTGATTGCTGGGATTAACCAATAGTCATAGAGCTTATGATTTTTCTACCTCCAATCGGGAAAGCACTAAAAAAGAAGTCAACTGATTAGGCTCAAAGAAAACATATTTAACTGATAAAGCGCAATAAATTATAATAAACAAGAGGATCATTACTACAAGCATACTGGTGTTCTAAATCTTTAATCTGAACATCCAACTCCTGTTTTAATTTAAAAGTAATCTTATGTTGTTTAGCGACATAATTCATAATGAAACCTCAAAGAGCAGCTTTCATAGCATCCCATTGTATACTCACCGAAGTGGAAGCATCATCATTGAGAATAAAAAATTCAACAAGAAAGGCTTCAACTTCAGTGACAAAGGTGTCATCCAGTAGAAGGGACATTTTGAATCGCCATCGGGAATGTGCAGTAGATGTGAAGTCTCCAGTCAGAACCACACTAACAGCTGCATGATCAGAAACTAAAATAGTATGAATCTGAGTAGAGACCACCTGAGAAATTAACTGTTTAGAAAGCAAAAAATAATCTATACGGGAAAAAGATGAATGAGGAGCAGAAAAACAAATATATTCCTTTCCAATAGGGTTCAACAAACGCAACTGATAAGTTAATCCAAGTTAATCCATAATAGAGCATAGGGTAGAACGAGATATAGAAGAAGAAACTTTGTGAGAAGAGGACCGATCTAAAAGGGGGTCCAGGCAAAGATTAAAATCTCCGCCAACCAATAAAAGCACCGTACTAACAAGATCAGGTAAAGAAAACACTTCCTTAAAAAATCCTGGGTCATCCTGGTTAGGTGTATAGATAGAGCATTGAATAAAGCACCATTATGTGATAACTGAACCCACACCCATCTACCATTTACGTCTGTTTTATGCTGCACTATAGCAAAAGTTGCACGCTTATGTATTAAAACTGCAACACCACCATGTTTCCCTACAGCAGGTGCAAAAAAAGCATTGTTCCACCCAATCGGTTTGCAGCTTCAGAGATTCTGCATGGCTCAAATGTGTTTCCTGTAAACATACAATCGTAAATTTCAAAGATTTTAAATAATTCAGAATCTTTTTCCTCTTTATCACTTTATTTAGGCCATTGACATTTAGAGAAACACAGTGGCAATCAGAACTGAGCATAAAATAAGATACTATAAGAGAATATAGAAAATGCTAAAAAAAAACCATATAGTAATGCTCCGAAGTAACGCTGAACAAACAACCTAACTGAACATCAAAAAAACTAACACACTAAGGGCAACAAAAAGATCTCCGAAAAGCATAAGGCAACCGCCTCTGTGGGGTGAATAACAGGCGAGGAGAGGGGTTCAAAAGACTCCCATAAGGCCAATCAGAGATTTATGAAATAAAAAAAAACCCAAACAAAAATCATGCACCAATGGCAAAGGAACAAAAAAAGTACTTATAATATAGCCAGTACCGAACTATAAGCAATAACCACTAACAATCAAAACACAGTCAAATAGCAAGCTGAGACCAAGAGAAGGCATACATAGCATTCAAGGAAGATGAGAGGATTGAACGTCCATATCAGAAAGACCCTGATGCTGAAGATAAGTTTGAATATCTTCGGGTGAATCAAAGTTCTTGGTCACATTATTTAAAGTGACTCGCATCTGAGCGGGATAATATAATCCATATTGTGCATTCAACTTTTTCAATTCGAGACGGAGGGCCAAAAACTGCTTCCATTTGAAGGCTGTAGCTTTCGCAAAATCCAGTAGGATAATGATCTTAGAGTTATTCCATTTCAGTGGAGCATTGGCTTTAGTGGCATTCAATATCGCCAGCACTTGAGGGTAACGCAGAAGCTTCAATAGCATAGGCCTTGGATAAGGCAATGATGAAGAGGACCTCCCTGCCGGCACCTGATGGGCACGCTCAACTTCCATCGGAGGGACAAAATGCAGATGTAACAATTCCGGAAGAAATTTGACACAAAATCCCACAGGATCATTCGCCTTCGCAGTCTCTGGTATGCCGAGAATTCGCAAATTATTTCGGCGACTCCTCTTAGCTAAATCTTCATAGTCTTGTTGGAGTTTCACAATCATTTTTGCATGTGCGTCATACGTTTTCGACTTCATCTCAAGCGCTGCCGTACGAGAATCCAGACTCTCAAACTTTTGGCAAAGCACAGACAATTGCTCCGATTGAGAGTTAACACCAGCTTGCAAATCTTTGAGCGCTGCGTGAGTAAATTGAAGCATCTCCTTGATCTCAGCGAACTCTTCCTTCATGGCTACCGGCAAGGCTTGGTTCGTCAATTCTTTAGCAGCCGACGCCTTTTGAGGCGAAGGCGGATCTTGTTTCGATCGTTTTTGTAGATTGACCAGCCACTGTCAATACGCTGCATTTTTGACATAATCCAAAAAGGCACAATAAAATCCAAAATAGAGAAAATTTCTGTAAGAAATAGTAGTCCGAATGATGCATGAAAAGTAGGCCCAACGGGAGCTCCTCTGAAACATGTCCTCTCACATGCTCAGCTAAACAGCGTTCTCCCGACCTTGCATTTCTTAGCATTAAATCTTAGCTGCCAAATTTCAGACCATTCTTCAAGCTTTGCTAGGTCCTTCCTCATATTATTCACATCATCAGGGGTGTCTAATCCATTTCAGATTTTGGTATCATCCGCAAAGAGACAAATGTTACCAGTCAGCTCTTCAGCAATATCGCTTACAAAAATGTTAAAAAGAACAAGCCCAAGAACCAAACCTTGAGGCACATCACTGGTAACACCCCTTTCCTCAGAGTGATCTCAATTGACCACTACCCTCTGTCGCTTCCACTCAACCAGTTCCTCACCCATTCTGTCATTTTGGGACCCATCCTGAGGGCACTCAGTTTATTTATTAGATGCCTGTTTAGAACACTGTCACAACCTTTGCTAAAATCTAAATACACCACATCTAGCACACTCCCTCTGTCCAATTCTCTGGTCACCCTGTCAAAGAAATTGATCAGATTTGTCTGACAAGACTTGCCTCTAATGAATCCATGTTGCCTTGGGTTCTCTAATCACAGTATTCCAGAAACATAACTATTCTTTGTTTTAAAAGCATTTCCATGAATTTACTTACCACAGAAGTCAAACTACTGGCATGTAGTTCCCTACTTCCTCACTTTCACTTTTGTGGAGAGGGACCACATCTGCCCTTCTCTAGTCCTCCTGTACCCCTCCCAAATCTAGAGAAGCATTTGAAAAGGTCAGCAAGCAGAGCCACCAGAACGTCCCTATATTCCTTCACTATCCTTGGATACACCATCCGACCCCACCTATGTCCACCTTCAGTTTAGCTAGTTCCTCACTAACACAATGCTCTGAAAATCGATCAGCTTCTACCACACCACATTGTACAAAAATATGGACCCTAAACATTAGGATCCTTTGCCATTATACCTAGAGATAGCTAAAAAGACTACAGATCTGTCTACAGATAGGCAAGATTAGTAGAAAGAATTACTAGAACGTGGCTCCTGTTTTGTTTTTAAATTACAATAAAGGTAAGTTTAAAAGAATGTCTCAAAGGGGACCTACTGCATAATAATGAGTTCCAGAAAGAACTAGGTAAACAGATAATGAAAAACTTAGATGCTGACAGCTTACAAGCTTTCTGTGAAATCAGTGATGGAAAGTCATAGAAGGTGACTTTCACTAGGGGCTCCTTTTACAAAGGTGCACTAGCGGTTTTAGCGCATGTGCTAGCTGCTACTGCCTTCTTTTAAGCAGGCGGTAGTTTTTCGGCTAGCGTGCACTAATCGTGTGTGTGCGCTAAAAATGCTAGCGCACCTTCGTAAAAGGAGCCCTATGTGTGCAAGCCCAATTTCAAAAGGAGAATGGCAGTCATGAAACTGATGTTTTACATATTCAGATGAGATGGGACAGTATGCTCCAGAGGAATTCTGGGAGAATGTTTTCTTAAGGGAGAAAGAAAAAGTGAAGAATTTGGGATTGCAAAGAGGGCTGCAGTGAAATGTAGTTGAGAGCAAATTAGGGTGAAGAGAGAAGGTTCTTACAGTGGTGCAGAATTGGGTCAACCTAGAAGGGAACTGCTGTTGTACATAACTGGCTGTCTAACTACCTCAGCAGAAAAACTGGAAGCTCTAAATGGGAACAGCTGAACATAGAATAAAGGC
Source organism: Geotrypetes seraphini (assembly GCF_902459505.1). NCBI lineage: Eukaryota > Metazoa > Chordata > Amphibia > Gymnophiona > Dermophiidae > Geotrypetes > Geotrypetes seraphini. The sequence goes on from NC_047086.1 coordinate 54,759,975, forward strand.
CCTCATTGCTGGAAGCAGCTGTTCCTAAACAGTGCTTTCTGGGGAAGGAATGAATGCAGATGGCATCCTGTGATGGTGGTATTGTAGCAATATGTACAGTAATTGCTAGAATTTGTTAAATCTTTATCTGAAGTAGAACTACTTTATGACGTGTAAACTAGAAATCACAGCTGCTTAGTTCATTTCATGCATGGCAGATTATTTTCCTTTTTTTTTTAATAATGTGATAAGCTTTGGCTAAATATGTTGCTGGTGTTGCCATCTGTGGTATTTGAATATAATAATGTGTGAATAACAATAACTTTGTTTTCAGCTCAGGTGTTATCTCATTATAAACATTTGGAATTGAAGTAGAAACAACTTGTGAAAGATAAATGAGAATTTTACCCTGGACTTCAACTGATATACTCTGGAAAAAAAAAAAAAAAACCAACAACCCACAAACCTAATATGATTGATTGTAATATTTAAAATACATGGTTTTTAATAGTAAGTAATCAATCATTGCTTGCTGAATTACCACAATGGAATTAAATAACCAAATTCTACTATAAAAATGATATATCTCTAGATTAAACTTTAATCTAATTTCCATATTCTAGTGGATTAAATTCTAGAAGGAGATAAAGAAAATTAAAACAGAATAAGACAAAATTAAAATGCAAAGAATCACTCCCTCAGAGGCCAATCTTTTTTTGCCCAAATGTTCATGTTTGGCTCTACTATCCCAAAGGCATAAAAAGCAAGGATACTTTGTGTAGCCACCATATCTAAGAAACTAGAGCTGATGCGGTCTATCCAATGCAATTTTCTGAATTTGTGCCCCAAATAACCTCAGGATCAGGTCAAAAAACCCATGGCACCAAGAAAAAAAAATATTTTATTGGCTTGTGTTCTACCTCAGTTATCCCAAACAAATGCTTATAAAAACACAGAAAATTATGGCTGTTAAGGACCACAAAACCCATCTGGTCTACTAGTGCTCCTGTTACTGACCTATAAGTGTATTCATTCTGAAGCTCCTCAGTATCTCTCCTCATACTCCACTACAGCAAGTCCATTCATCAGGCAAGTCTCTCTTGTCACCTTCCAACTCTGTCCCTTCTACGTTGCTACACCGTATGCCTGAAACAACCTGCCTGACCCAGTGCATTGAGCCCTGTCTCTGCTAGTCTTCAAATCCAGGATGAATGCCTGCATTTTTAAAGCTGTGTTTAAGTCTTACTCTGCCAACTTGTGAAGCACCCATATTTGTTGTCATTCCCTGTTACTACTCTATTCTTTCCTCCTATAAAATCACTTGTAATTCCTACCTAAGTATCATGTATAAATTCACCTTTGTCCTCTATGTCTATTATAATTAGATTTGTAAGCTCTTTTTAGCAGGAACTGTCTCATGCGTGTTTAATGTACAGCTTTGCGTGTGTCTGGTAGTGCTTTAGAAACAATAAATAGTAGTAGTAGTAGTAGTTGTGCTTAATGCAGTACTGCAGAATTTTACAGGATTTCACCCTATACCCTCACAGTCTCAAAGCTAAGAGTCCTTTGTGCTCTTCCCATGCTTTCTTGTATTGGCTTTTGGTACTTTGACTGAGAGGCTGTTCCATATAAGAACATAAGCGTAGCCTCAGACCAATGGTCCATCTAGCTCAGTAGCCTGTCTTCATGGTGGCCAATCCAGGTCACTTGTACCTGGCAAAAACCCAAATAGTAGCAATAATCCATGCTACCGATCCAGGGCAAGCAGTGGCTTCTCCCATGTCTCTCAATAACAGACTATGGACTTTTCCTCCAGGAAATTGTCCAAACCTTTCTTAAAATCAGCTATGTTAACCACTCTTACCACAACATCTGGCAATGCATTCCAGAGCTTAATTATTCTCTGAGTGAAAAAAAATTTCCTCCTATTGGTTTTAAAGGTATTTCCCTGTAACTTCGAGTGTCCCCTATTGTAAGGTACCATCAACTCGTGTTCTAGCGACTTAATGAATTTAATATAATAAAAGCCTAAGCACGCATGCGCACTCTTACCAGCGTTTTCTGTTTTCCGTGCGCTGTAGGTCCCCGCAGGTAGGAGTGCGCATGCGCGCTTACCACGCGCATCTCTCTCTCTCCCGAGGTGGATGTCGGCCGCGGCGGCTGTCAGCGTCTGCATGCCGCGGCGGCTATTGGGCTCTTCATTTTTAATGAGACATCTACTGACATTTAACGCGTTTTGTCAGCTTATCCGTGGAATTTACAGCAGTGCTGCAATAGAATGTAAGCCCCGAGACCTGACATGTTAGAAATAGATTTCTAGGGGAGAATTTACTGCTCTGTAGTAGAAAAACCAGCCATATACGGTTTCATTATTGAGTGTCCGGCCCTACGAAAGAGCTGGCATTTTTTTGCCTGAGTGTTAAACAATAAGAAAAATGTCATCTATATTTCAGATTCTAAGGCAAAACTATCCTGGAGTCAGCCTTTCATTGTGCATATAACACTGCTCAATTGTGTTTGCCTAATGAGAGCACAGGATATGAAAACGGATCAAGGAAATTCGTTAATTGCAAGAATACAATGTGCTGCTTTATAATTATAAGTGAGCACTGAGACGGAATACCATCGGAATAGTTAAGGAGAAATTAAATAGTTGGTTAGGTTGAAAGAATATCGGGGATGCAGTCGTTCCAACTTCTAATTATTTCTGTCAGTCACTACTACTACCGTGTTTACCATTTCTATGGCGCTGAAAGGTGTACACAGTGCTGTGCATTTAATATGGAATAGACGGTCCCTGCTAAGAAGGGAGGCCTACTGCTGGACGGGGAAGCAGGAAAGAGGTGCTAGGGGGGAAGAAAAAGGAAGGGAGGCCTATTGCTGGACGGGGGAGCAGGAAAGGTGCTGATGAATAGGGGAAGAGACGGGGGGGGGGAGAAAAAGGAAGGGAGGCCTACTGCTGGACAGGGGGACAGGAAAGAGGTGCTGCTGGACAGGGGGGAGATAAAAAAAAGGGAGAAGGGCTGCTGCTGGATAAGGGGAGCAGTGAAGGGGTAGTGGTGGACACAGGGAAAGTAAAAGGAAGGGAGAATGGGTGGACAGCCGAGGAAAAAGAAAGAAAGACAGAAATACAGAAAGCGGCTAAGGAGAGAGAGAGAGAGAAAGAAATATAAAGACAGACACACACACATATATTCTAGCACCCGTTAATGTAACGGGCTATAAGACTAGTTATAGATATAAAAAGAAATCAGTTTTGTGCTAGTCCAGAGTCATCCCCATGGTGATTTTCAACATGTCCAGCACTCTGATTGCAGGTTGCCCTCTTTGCCTGGTTCCTTCGATCTTCCGAAACATGATCTTTCTCTTCTGATGGTGTGACCAAAATAATACAGTCGTAACTTCATCATTTGGGCTTTGAGTGACATAGTGGTTTGATCTCTTCCAAAATTGATTTGTTAGTACTTCTTCAGTATCAAAGTTCAAATGAGTCAATCTTCTTTCTGTCTTGTTTCCTTAGTATCCAGCATTCATATCCATAATTGACCACTGAGAAAATGAGTGTGTGGACAAGTCTGATCTTTATTTAGAGTGTTATATCCTTGCCTTTGAATACTTTCTTAAGAGCCTTCATTGAAGAGTAACCAAGTGCAATTCAACGGCGTATTTCTTCCCTGCAGGTTGTTTCTTTGTTTATGAAAGAGCCCAGGAGATTAAAATCCTTTCAACTTCTATTGTATCACCTTCACGCACAAAATTTTCATAATTTTCCGTGTTCATGATCTTCATCTTGTTTATGTTCAGTTCTAATCCCATGTTATGACTTTTGGCTTTGACTTTTCTCAGTAGATACAACATGTCTTCTTTGCTGCTGGTGATGAGCGTTGCATCATCTGTATAGCGCAGGTTGTTTATATTTTGGCTACCAGTTTTGAAACCAATGCTCTCTACTTCAAAATTTGCTTTTTCTTAAGATTGCTTCGCCGTAAAGGTTGAATAGTTTAGGTGATAAGATGCATCCTTGCCTGCCACTATCGGCCTCTTTTACAAAGCCGCTCGGCAACAGCCCTGAAGCCTTTTAAATCTCTATGGGTTTCGGGGCCATAAGCACAGTGCAGCTGCTAGCATGGCTTTGTAAAAGAGGCCGTATGTTTTATTAGAAACCAATCAGTGTTGCTATATTCAGTTCTCACTACAGCTTCTTGGTTGTTGTAGAGGCTCTTTATCAGCTGAGTTATATGTTTGGATATTCCTATTTGTGATAGAGTTCTCCATAATTTATCGTGATCTACACAATCAAAGGCTTTACTGTATTCGATGAAGCAAAAGTGTAGCTTTTGGTATTCTAAAATAGATAGAATAAATCTGTCCCTTTCAATAGGTAATTGGTCCTTAGTTCCATGGCCGGATCATTTCGTTTTAGATTTTACTTTAAATTGGAAAGAACTAAAAATTGCTGTTAATGTTAAACAAGAAAAGGCAGAGGTTGAATTTAGAGAGAAAATCAAAATAGAAACATTTTGAGATCCTGTTTCCATCAAAAACACTTTGCTGTCCTTGTCCAATCCACAATCCTTTCCAGACTGGACTACTGCAACTCTATCTACCTTAGCCTAACAAAGAAAAACCTTCAAAGACTCCAGCGGATTCAGAATACCGCTGCTAAGCTTATCTTCGCAAAAAGCAAATTCGACCATGTCTCACCGCTTTTATCCAAGCTCCACTGGCTTCCGATTATCTCCAGAGTCCACTTCAAATGTGCCTGCCTCACTTTCAAGATCCTACACGGTATCCTCCCTCCCTTCATTCCTCTTTCTTGGAACTCCTCTAAACCCAATTCCGCCAGATCCACCCAAAAACTGAAACTTTCCTTTCCCTCTCTAAAAGGCGTTTCACTTGTAGGAAAACTAGGTTCTTCCCTCCCTTTCAGAATCACCCAGCTCTGGAACAACCTTACCTCCCCTCTTAGGAATCTGAGCTCCCTCCAACTCTTCCGTAAACATCTGAAAACCTGGTTATTCTTAAAAATGTAACTCCTCCTCCCTCTCTGGTTATTCTAGTCCTCTAAATTTTCTCTTCATTTTGCCTCTTCCCTCCACTGGAGTTCCTTTCTACCATAACTCTTGTTAACCGTGTCGAGTTTTACGAATGTAGAGATGATGCGGTATACAAACCTAAGGTTTAGATTAGATTAGGTTAGGTTAAGCTATTGGCTCTGAATTTTATGATAAAAATGTTTCCAATAGATTTAATTAATAATTGGAATCAAATCACTTACTCTATTATAGAAGACTAGTCTTTAAGCCCGTTACATTAACGGGTGCTAGAATAGATGTGTCTGTCTGTCTGTGTTTCTTATGTGTCCTTCTGTCTTCCCCCCACCCCCCACCGAGCAAAGCTGTCTGCCCCCAGCACACACCTCCCCCCCAAAGCAGCCCCCTTTCCCTCTCCTTAACTGTCTCTCCATGGCTCTCTTCTGTCTCCCCCCACAGAGCAAAGCTGTTTGCCCCAAGCACACTCCTCCCCCCAAAGTACCCCCTTTCCCTCTCTCTCCATGGCCCCTTCTGTCTTCCCCCAGAGCAAATCTGTCTGTCCCCAGCACACTTCCCCCCAAAGCAGCCCCCTTTCCCTCTCCCTATCTCTCCATGGCCCCTTCTGTCTCCCCCCAGCACATCCCTCACCCCAAAGCAGCCCCCTTTCCCTCTCCCCCTGGCCCCCTGTATTGATCCCTTGCTTACCCTCCCTCCATCCTGGCGTCTTCTGGCCTGCTCCTCTTCAAAGCAGCCTGCGATCGTGGTAGCCGGCTTTAGCGAACCTCACAGGCCGCTCTCCAACTCGGAAGCATGTTCCCTCTGATGCGATCCCGTGCATCAGAGGGAACGTGCTACTGATGTTGGAGAGTGGCCAGCGAGATTCGCTAAAGCCGGTCACCATCGCAGGCTGCTTTGAAGAGGAGGATCAGCGGTGGCGGCGGAAGCAGCGGTGAGCGAGGGCGGCAGGTGTGTTCCCTGCCGAGGACGCGGATAGGGAGAGAGCTTGCCTGTGCTTCCAAATGGTGAGTGAGGGCGGGAGGAGGGGAGTGGCCAGAATGTTCCCTGTCGCCGGGTTCTAAAATGGAACACGGCCACGGATCACACACCACAGCAGCAGGGAACACGAAACCCTAAGTTCGCATGGGCGCTTAGGGTTTTATTATATAGGATGAGAAAGACAATTAGGCATAATGCAGGACAGTGGCATACCTAGGGTATGTGACACCTGGGGTCAATAATTTTTAACACCCCCTCATATAAAAGGGATCAGAGGCGCACCCCCTAGGAGCTGTATCTGGGGTGGACTGTCCCCCACCCCCACTCCCTTGGTACGCCACTGCTTCAGGAAGGGGATTTTGATCTCCAAAGTTAGTAAAAATGTATTAAAATTAGTCAAATAAAATGATTACCTTATTTCCATCTTCTATTTATAAATGTTTATCAATATAGCAATAATACTACTTTATTCTAAAGCAACAAAAATACATTTTTTTTCTACCTTTTGTCTTCTGTGCCTTCATCATCTTCTCTTCGCTTTCCATTCCATCCAGAATCCACCCTCTTCTCTGTTCCTTCCATTTTTCTCTTTCTGTCTCCACTCCCTCCCCCATGCTTTGCCATCTCTCCCTTCTTTTTCCTTCCCTCCTTCCCACACCAACTCACCCCATGGTCTAGCATCTGCTTCCCTTCTCCCATATCCTGGGATCTCTCTCCTCTCCCATTTCTCCCTCTTCCTCCATGTTCTGGCGTCTCCTTTCCTTCCTTTCCCTCCCTGCCTTCCCAATGGTCTGGCATCTTGGTCTCCTTCCCTTCCCCCTCCCCATGTCCTGGTATCTATGCAGCTGTGCTAACCAATTAGTGCTGAGCATGCCTGCTCTCTACTCCCCCAAATGCCCCCAGTGCTAAAAAAATATTTTCAATTTTTTAGTGTGTGAGTAGCACATGCTGAACACAAAACTTCTGTGGTATGCCAATGTGCACTCCATGGTAGTGGAATTAAACATAACATAAATATTTATTTATACTGTATACTGCAAAAGCCTTTTGGTTTGAGGCGGTCAACCTTTGATAAGAACACATTAGTATTTACCACAGCTTAGTAAAAGGGTCTCTATGTTTGAACATGAGCTATGGAGGGTTTACTGACTTGCCCCAAATCACTAGCAGTAACTGGAATTTGAACTGGACTTCCTTGGTTGTCAGGATAGTGCTCTAATCACTAGGCTATTTCTCCATGTCTTGGAGTCTTATAGTTACTAATAATTGCAGAACTGAGCATGATTTTTCTTTTACAGAGTTTTGGAAAAGCAATATCTTCCTTGATATTATGAAACTTCCTTGTAACATCTGACACCTCCAAGATATATACGATTTTAAAAAATTACCATACAAATCTCCTTAGGCTCAGTAATCAATTTTGCTTCCACTGTTTTAAAACCCCTGCTATCTCTTGTCCTCCTGAGATATAATCAAACGAGCTAATATCCTACTGCTCTTGATACCATATGCATATCATTTGCATTTAGTTTGAAACATTACATACTCAATATTTTGTAGAAAAAATCTCATTCAATGCAAATTTTGAATTAATCTTGTAATTTCTTTTTCCAAAAAAGGCCTTCCTTCTTTCTGTCTTTCCCAACTATTGCTGAGAAATGAACCCCCTCCTTTTCCGTATCCCAAACTATTTGACTGGAGATTTTTCTAATATATTTTTTTTAAAGAAATTAGATGTAATCTAATCTATGTAAAATTGTAAATATTAATTTCCTCTTTCCAGCTTTTTCATCAATCACATGTAGATTAACAGTCACTATCTCAGGAGCCTAATTACTAAAAGTTCTCTCATTTTATGCTTATCAGATAAATTTTTGATTTAGTGGATGAGATCTTAGGGGCATAGTTATCAAGGTAGGCTACCATTAACATCTTATTTTACCACTACTGTTTTAGCACAGGTCTCATTTTATGCATCGAGACCTAATTTCTAGTAACTGGGGTTAATAGTAAAACTAACACATCTTAACAGTAACCCAACATAAGTAACTCCCCCCTAAGTTGTCTATAGCTGAGTTGAAGTAACAACAATTGAGGCCTCAGATACAGCAAAAACTCCCCCCGTGGAAAAGATGGCATAGAAAATTAACCCCCCACCCCGTTTATTAAGCTGTGCTAGAAGTTTTTAGTGTGGGCTGGTGAGGTACGTGCTCCGATGCTCATAGGAATTTTATGTGTATCAGAGCATTTGCTGCATCAGCTCACTCTAAAAGCCTCTAGCGCATCTTGATAAAAGGGGCCCTAAATGACTCAGTGAACAGCTTTTGGATTTAGAATGGTAATCTTGAAAAAAAAAATAAAAAATTAAGAATGTGGGGGGGAGGTTCTACAGACTAATGAAACAAGAACTATGCAAGTTCTGCTGAAGAAAATATTTACTGTGGTTGTTAATAAGGAGATTCTGGAAAACAAGAGATTGAAAGATGGATGGTAATTTTGGGACAACTTGAGGGAGCACAAATGTTACTTTTGTCATATTGTAGGCCTAATATTGGCTCAGTGAGAACCTAAATGTCTGCACCTAATTTAAGCGCACAATGACTCCTAAGGGCTCCTTTTATCAAGCCGCGCTAGCGGGGTTAACGCGCATGATGTTTCATCACGTGTTAACCCCCACGCTGACCTAAAAACTACCGCCTGCTCAAGGGAGGCGGTAGCAGCTAGCACAGATGGCGGTTTAGCACGCGGTATTACGCGTGTTAAACAGCTAGTGCGGCTTGATAAAAGGAGCCCTAAGTAAAAAAACAGGCGCCTAACTTGAAAATATGCCTATGATGTGCCCCTAACCATGCCCACTTTTAGGTAGGCACTTTGGACTAGGCACCTACTTTTTTATAAAAATGCTTTTTTCGAGTTAGGCACCTAACTTTCAATTAAGTCCAATTAATAGCAATTATAAGGTGATAAATACCAATTAGTGCTGATTAAGCCTATTAATTAAGGTAGGCGCCTTAGGGCTAGATTCACTAACCCTCCTATTCATGTGTGATCCATGTGCGATTGGAGGCAGGCCGACCGATTTGCCAACCATCTGCATGTAAATGAGGGCATTCGGAGGCACACCCCCAACCTACTGCCTGGTTCGCTAAAGTCCTAACAGTAGTGACAGGAGAAACAGCCTCTTGTCACTACTGTCAGGACTTCTGCCAGCTTTTTTAATTTTTTTAAATCAGGCAGATATTTTGTGTGTTTTACACATGCAAATTATCAGCCCGATTAAAAAAAAATTAAACCTCCCTCCTTCCCTCTCCTGACAAGTGCCCCTTCACCTCATCCTTCCCGAACCCCGAACCAAAAAAATCGACCCGATGTGAGGGTCCCACTCCCGAACGGCCCACCGCACCACCCCCCGACCAGCCCACCACACCCCTGACCAGCCCACCCCTGGTCAGGCCTGGCCGGGCCTGCCTGCCTGGACCCACCCCCCATACCTTGAAAATAGTTGGGAGCAGGAGGTATGCCTGGTCCCTCCTACTCCTTAGGCCTCCTTCTTTGCATCTTCGGGAGCAGGAAGAAGTGCAAAGTTCTCCTGCTCCTGCTGCTCTCCGATGCCGCTACGCAATACAGGCCTTAGGCCACGCCCTGGTGCATCATATGATGCACAGGGAGGGTCCTAAGGCCCTGATTGTCCGAGGCGCCTCGGGCTCCTCAGCTAATCAGGGACTTCCTTAGGGAGGAGTCTAAGGAAGTCCCTGATTGGCCTTAGACTCCTCCCTAAGGAAGTCCCTGATTGGCTGAGGTGCCCTAAGTGCCTCCCATGGGAGGAGCCCGAGGCACCTCAGCCAATAAGGGCCTTAGGCCCCTCCCCATGCATCACATGATGCACCGGGGCGTGGCCTAAGGCCCGTATTGCATAGCGGCATCGGAGAGCAGCAGGAGGACTTTGCGCTTCCTCCTGTTCCCGAAAATGTGATGAAGGAGGCCTAAGGAGCAGGAGGGACCAGGCACAAACCTAGGAAAAATGATGGAAGGAAGGAGGGAGGGGCATGAATTTAGGACACAGAATGAAGGGAAAGATAGAGGGGAGCATGAGCCATAAGATGGAAGAATGGAGGGAGTGAGGGAAAGAGATGCAGAGGTGAGGGAGATAATAGAAAGGGAGAATTGGGTGTCTGAGAGAAGGAAAGAGATAGTGCAATTGGGGAGATAAAGAAGGAGGAGAACTGTTGGGCAGAGAGAGGAGGGACAGAGAAAGAGAGAGAATTATTGGACATTGTGGTGGGAGAGGTGTGAGGTAGAGATGCATGGGCGCAGTAAGAAGGGGGAGAACATGCTGGGTCGAGGAAGCATCCTGGACTTTTCTTTTTGGGGGGAGGGTACTAAAAGAAGTGCCAGATTGGGCATGGGGGAGAGCTTATGGGACCAGAAACAGAGGACAGAGAGAGAGAGATGGTGGGCAATGGTCTGAAGGGAGAGAGGTTGGACCTGGGGTGGTGTGGAGTAAGAGGGAAAGAGATACTTGAAGGGAGAACTGTTGGGAAGAGAAAGAAAGAAATGGTGGATCTGGGGAAGGGAGGCAGGCAAAGGGAGATATGGGATGGGGGTAGTTGGGAAGAGAAAGGGAGAGAAGATGGATCTGGGGATAGGAGGGAGGGAGAAATGTTAGGCCTGTGGATGAAGGCAGAGAGATGCAGCATCTTTCTTTTTTTTCTCCATTTCATTGTTCAGCATCAAGGGGGGAGGGAAGAAGAAAAGCAGAAAAGAGAGGGAGCAAAATGTTGGACCATGGAGATAGAGGAGGAGAGATGGAATCATGGAAGGGCAGGAGGGAAGAGAGCTGGGATAAGATGATGCTAGGGGATGGAAAGAAAGGGACAGGGAGATATAGCCTGACCTGTGGAGAGAGGGAGGGGTATTCTGAAAGTGGTGAGCCATGTGGATGAGGTCAAAAGGGAGATGACAAGATGAGTGAGAGAGCAGTGAGTTCAGTGGTAGAAATGTGTTAATGGGGAGTAGATAGAAGGGAATAAGAGGCTGGGAAAGGAGTGAGAAGGGAAATGGGAGAGGTAGGGACTGAGAGAAGATAGAGAATTGAGAGGTAGCTGAACATTTGAAAAGAAGAAGGGTGAGAATGGATGGCAAGATTTGAGTGGGAAAAGAGTGAGATGGGAAATGGGAGAGCTAGGGACTGAGAGAAGATGGAGAATTGAGAGGTAGCTGAACATTTGAAAAGAAGAAGGGTGAGAATGGAAGGCAATATTTGAGTGGGAAAGGAATGAGATGGGAAATGGGAGAGCTAGGGACTGAGAGAAGATGGAGAATTGAGAGGTAGCTGAACATTTAAAAAGAAGAAGGGTGAGAAAGAAGGCAAGATTTGAGTGGGCAGAGGCAGAAAAGAAAAAGTTAAGAAAGCTGAAAAGGAAAAATCAATACATTGGAGACAGGCATAAGAAGGAAATGGAATGAAAGAAGAGGAGAAAAAAATGGACAGCAGACACTGGAAAGAGAATTAGTTGAAGATAGTAAAAAAGCAGAAAGAGAAACTGAGACCAAGATGATGGAAAAACAAAACATCCAGACAACAAGGTAGAAAAAATGGTTTTATTTTGAATTTATTAACTGGAATATGTTAGCTTTGGGATATGTGCATCACAATTATTTTTGTATTCAGTGGCGTAGTAATATACAGCTAATTTGGGCGAGGAACTGGAGCCCAAAATTAGTGGATGGGCACCAAAGTTTCTCCCTGCGTGTGTGCAAATTATAAATACTTGAGCTAATGGGGATTCTCAAGTCCTGCCAACTGAAGACATCTTCCTCCAGTCTGGCAACTCAAAATCTCCAAGCTTTGCAGTCAATGGCAATATCCTCAAGCTGCCCCTGCTTTCATGCATGCATGAAAGCCAAGGGGGGGGGGGGGCAGGGAGGTGGGAAGGCAGCAGCTCTGCAATATTGCTGCCAGCTGCAGAACTTGGGAAGTTGGAGGAAGAGGAGGTGGCTGTCAGTTGGTGAAGCTTGGGGATCCCTTCCCTACTAGCTATAGCAGGGGAGATATTCATTTTGAGGGAGCCTAAGCTCAAAAGGAGAGGCCCAAAAAAGCAGTAATATTTACCCTGATTAAATGATCCTCCAGGTGCGCTGCTGACAGCTGATTCAGCATCCCCACTCTGATGAGGCTCACCTCTGAAGAGGCTCATTGTAGCTGTAATAGAAGTGAATGGGAGAACCAGGAGCACGCATCTCTGCTCATCAGAATGGGGATGTGGAAACCTGTGGCTGCTCCCATTGTCAGCAGTTTATGTGGAGGATCACTCAGTCAGAGTAAGTATTACTGCTTTTTTGGGTTCCTCTCCACAGTGTCCCTTTAATGAAGGTTTATTATTAGATACGTACATTTTCTATATTAGTGATTGCAAATTTGGGACCTGCTCAACCTTTTTTTTGCTCATCAGTTAGTGTTAGTGTTTGCGCGGCCCTAGAAAAATTTTTTTCGGCCAATGCAGCCCAGGGAAACCAAAAGGTTGGACACCCCTGCTCTAGGGTATACATATTCAGGACTTCCAGTTTCTCCTCATGCGTCTTCAGGTGCATGCCTCCTATCATTTTCGTCGCCCTCCTCTGGACCGCTTCAAGTCTTCTTATGTCCTTCGCCAGATACCAAAAGTGAACACAATACTCCAAGTGGGGCCTCACCAACGACCTGTACAGGGGCATCAACACCTTCTTCCTTCTACTGGCTACACCCCTCTTTATACAGCCCAGCATCTTTCTGGCAGCAGCCACTGCCTTGTCTCACTGTTTTTTCGCCTTTGGATCTTCAGACACTATCACCCCAAGGTCCCTCTCCCCTCCGTGCATATCAGCTTCTCAGCTCCCAGCATATACAGTTCTTTGATTATTAATCCCCAAATGCATTGTTCTGCATTTCTTTGTATTGAATTTTAGTTGCAGGCATTAAACCATTCCTCTAACTTTTGCAGATCCTTTTTCATATTTTCCACTCCTTCTTCAGTGTCTACTCTGTTACAAATCTTAGTATCATCCGCAAAAAGGCAAACTTTTCCTTCTAACCCTTCAGCAATGTCACTCACAAACATATTGAACAGGATCAGCCCCAGCACTGAACCCTTGAGGGACTCCACTACTCACCTTTCCTTCCTCCAAGTGACTTCTATTAACTACCACCCTCTGGTGTCTGTCCGACAGCCTGTTTCTAACCCAGTTCACCACTTTGGGTTCTGATTTCAGCCCTTCAAGTTTGTTCAACAGCTTCCTATGAGGAACCATATCAAAGGCTTTGCTGAAATCTAAGTAAATTACATCTAGCATATGTCCTCGATCCAGCTCTCTGGTCATCCAATCAAAAAATTCAATCAGGTTCGTTTGGCACAATTTACCTTTTGTAAAGCCATGTTGCCTCAGATCCTATAACCCATTAAATTCAAGGAAGTACACTATCCTTTCTTTCAGCAAAACTTCCATTATTTTTTCAACAACCGAAGTGAGGCTCACTGGCCTGTAGTTTCCCGCTTCATCCCTGCAACCACTTTTGTGAATAGGGACCACATCCGCTCTCCTCCAATCCCCAGGAACTACTCCCGTCTTCAGAGATTTGTTGCACACATCTTTAATAGGACCCGCCAGAACATCTCTGAGCTCCCTCAGTATCCTAGGATGGATCCCGTCCGGTCCCATTGCTTTGTCCATCTTCAGTTTTTCATGTTGTCCTCATTTGCATGCACGGATGCATGCATGATCGGTTTGCTTAGTGAATCTAGCCCTATATCGGCTAGGCATGCTGATGTAAGCACCTAAGTTACATTACGCTGAACATCTCTGGCTTAAATCCTGTGTGCACGCCGACTTCATACAATTCAAATTCATGCTAACATCATTCCAGTCTGCCCTCTTGCTGGCCAAACAAGAATACTATATCCATTTAACCATTTCTCTTAGCTCCAATCCTCGCCGTCTCTTTATCACACTATTCCCTACTCAAAGCACCCTCGCGGTCTATCCCCCCCCCCCCTTCAATTTCTCCCCAGACAATTGCAGAGTTCTACAATAAGATTCAGAAGATTTACTTTTGAGCTCTCAACCAGGCTGCTTCCCCTTCCCCTCCCTTGCGCGGCTTGTAAAGGAGGGGGTAAAAATTATCTGCATGCAGTGTGCTTTATAGTTTAATTTTGTGGTTACCATTATTTATTGTTAATAAGATTATATTATGTGTATATGAAAAATAAATTGAAGAAAGGGCATTACAAATTAGTACTGTTATTAGGGGGGGTGAGGTCTGGGGCGAAGCTTGGTCAGTCAAGGGTACTCAGTTGATATTTGTTACTTAGGAGGTAATTAGCTTGAAGAAGTTGAGAAACCCTGGTTTAAGCTGCTTGGAGCATCCTCTAGAACAGTGTTTTTCAACCTTTTTTGGGCAAAGGCACACTTGTTTCATGAAAAAAATCACGAGGCACACCACCATTAGAAATTGTTAAAAAATTTAACTCTGTGCCTATATTGACTATATATAAAGTAATTCACTTGAGTGCCACCGCCGCCATTGGGAACAGGCCGGCGCCAAGTTCTCCCTGCTTCTCTTCCCCGCGGGGCTGACCAACTCTCGCCACCCGTCGTCAATTCTAACGTCGGAGAAGATGTTCTAGGCCAGCCAGGCAGCGATTGGCTGGCCCAGAACATCCTCTCCGACGTCAGAATTGACGCGAGTGGCGAGAGTTGGCCGGCCCCACAGGGAAAAGCAGGGAGAACTTGGCGCCGGCCTGTTCCCGATGGCGGCGGTGGCACTCAAGTGGCTAAAGAGCCGCAGTTTGCCGGCCTAGGGACAACACTGGAGGGTGGCCAGCTGTGCACCCCCTTGGGACGTAAACCCGGGGTGGGGCAGACCGCCCCCCCCCACCCTGGTATGCCACTATCTGTACCTCACTCCCTCCCTATGACCAAAAATTCTCCTTTCTTCTATTCCCCGTGTACACAACCATCTCTTTCCCTCCCTTCCTCTCTCCAAAGTCCATGCCTTCTGTGTCCAAACACTCATTCCCTCCCCCCCCTCAGCATCTCTTTCCCTCCCTTCCTCTCTCCCAAGTCCATTTCTTCTGTGTCCAAAAACGCATTCCCTCCCCCACCTCAGCATCTCTTTCCCTCCCTTCCTCTCTCCCAAGTCCATGCCTTCTGTGTCCAAAAACCCATTCCCTCCCCCACCTCAGCATCTCTTTCCCTCCCTTCCTCTCTCCCAAGTTCATGCCTTGTGTCCAAAACGCACTCCCCCCCCCCTTTTGTGTTCCGTGTTTGCCTCCCAGCCCATCTTTGCAACTTTCTCAGCAAAATGAAGCTCAAGCCGCGAGGCTTGTCTTCTGCTTCCTGCCTGCCTTGCCACGCACAAATAGCCGAACGGAAGTATTCTCCGACGTCAGCACTGACGTCGGAGGGCAGGCTTTGCTTAAGCCCTCCCTCCGACGTCAGCGCTGACATCGGGGAACGCTTGCGATCGGCTATATGTTAGCTGCAGGGCAGGCAGGAACAGAAGACGAGCCTCGTGGCTCGAGATGTATTGAACTCCGCGGGTCCCCCGTCCAGCTCTCTCCTGTCCACGTGGGGCGGACCGCCCCTCTCCCTAGACTGTGGCCTAGGACCCTGGGGGAGCCCGGGCCCCCTGTCAGCTCCGGGCCCCTGAATGGAGGACTGGTGGTACTGCCCTGATGGCGGCCCTGACCGTACGGCACACCAGGCAACATCTCGCGGCACACTAGTGTGCCGCGGAACAGCGGTTGAAAAACACTGCTCTAGAAAGGCAAACCAAACAATGATTTATTTACCATGGGATGCTGAAAAGTTCTCAGCCCAAAAACTTCCTAAATTCTGAGTGTTAGTTTGCTACTGTAACTGAAAAGAGTGTTATCTTATTTTGTTATTTCCCAATTTGCAGAAACAAAATTCTACAGGTATGCTTTTTTTTCCACATTGTTTGAGATCATTGATTGAACTATATCCACATCATTTTTTTCTTGGTTGGGCTGAAACTTTTCAGCACCCCCCCTCATATTAAGGCCCTAGGACCTGCTAAAATAACATTTTATAATTCACTTATGGTTTAGATTGCTACATCACTCAAGATTTAACAGCTTTGCTCATCAATAACTCATGGTTTCTGTTCCACATTCAGTCGGTATATTAGCTGTAATAACATACACGCTCACACAAAGAAATTCATACACACAACACATAATGTAGTGCATTAGCTTAAATTAGTGGGCAATGAAAAATACTGCACTCAGAACGTAGCGGTGAAAATGAACTGTACATTCAGCACACAGCCATTTTGTATTCAGTGTATTCAGCAGATGAATGAGAGGTATTTACTGCAAAAAAAAAAAGTCAGAGCTTATATAAACTCCACTTCACCTCCTATTACATCTGTGCTCTTCATATAATGTAAGCTCTAGCAAACTTAAAAGAAAGAAGCAGTGTATTGAAAAATCTTTCAAAATGACTCCTCCAGGAAGAGGGGAAATGTAATTACATTTCAGATATGCTGCCCTTTCCTTGAATAAATCCATGGATTTACTTAAAACACAATATATTTTTTGTCTTCCAGAAGAGACAATATAAATGCACTGAATGCAGTGTTGCACAGTTGATGCAAACAAAAAAAAGCAATTTTTATCACTTTTGACCATTCTGCTGAAAGTATATAAAGCATTCTGCTTGCGGTACATAATTAAAACCACAATGAACATAAGAAGTTGCCTCCACTGGGTCAGACCAGAGGTCCATCTCGCCCAGCGGTCCGCTCCCGCGGTGGCCCATCAGGTCCGCGACCTGTGAAGTGGTTTCTGACCACTTTTATAACCTACCTCAAGTTCTATCTGTATCCCTCTATCCCCTTATCCTCCAGGAACCTATCCAAACCTTCCTTGAACCCCTGTACAGAGTTCTGGCCTATCACATCCTCCGGAAGCGTGTTCCATGTGTCCACCACCCTCTGGGTAAAAAAGAACTTCCTAGCATTTGTTCTAAATCTGTCCCCTTTCAATTTCTCCGAGTGACCCCTAGTGCTTGTGGCTCCCCACAGTTTGAAGAATCTGTCCTTATTCACTTTCTCTATGCCCTTTAGGATTTTGAAGGTTTCTATCATGTCCCCTCTAAGTCTCCTCTTCTCCAGGGAGAATAGCCCCAGCATTTTTAACCTGTCAGTGTATGAAAAATTTTCCATACCTTTTATCAGTTTAGTCGCCCTTCTCTGCACTCCCTCGAGTACCGCCATGTCCTTCTTGAGGTACGGCGACCAGTATTGAGGTACGGCGGCCAGTATTGAACACAGTACTCCAGGTGCTGAACACAGTACTCCAGGTGCAATGGTGTGTAAATTAAGAGGGGGAAAAACAAAATTGGCGAATAAGACAAGATTCTTTATATGAGTGGGTGCTGAAATGTTCTTAGCCCAACTAAGAAGAGAATGACCTGGATATGGTTCAATCACTGACCTGAAACAATGTCAAATGCAATAACACTCTCTTCAGCTACAGTGGCAGAATAACCTCTCAGAATTTAGGAAGTTGGTTAGGCTGAGAACTTTTTCAGCACCTCCTCGTATTGTGGCTCACCTGAATAGCAAACTTTAGGGGTTAAGATGAGAATCTTAAAAATGACGCAAAAAGGGACTGGCAACCACCGAAAGTGAAAGAATAATGGCGTCACTTGATCAAAATGTTTTGCTTTACAAAGCAGTCACACAGATGATCCCCTCTAAAGATGTGGCAACAAGAGAGTGCTTCACTCAGAGAGTGGTTGACACCTGGAATGCCCTCCCAGAGGAGATTATTGCGGAATCGACCGTCCTAGGCTTCAAGAGCAAACTAGATGCATATCTCCTTAAGAGAGGCATATAAAGATATGGTGGACTATAAATTACGCCAGGTGTACACCTGGCAGGGCCTCCGCGTGTGCGGATCGCCAGACTTGATGGACCGAAGGTCTGATCCGGAGATGCTAGTTCTTATGTTCTTAAGACTGAGGGCTCCTTTTACAAAGACGCAATGGCGGCTTTAGCGCACGCTAAAATGTCGCGCGCACTAGCTGCTACCGCATCCTCTTGAGCAGGCAGTAGTTTGTAAAAGGAGAGAGTATTACAGAGCAGAATTTCCCACTGTAGGTTTTTATTTAGGAGATGTCAAGTGGTGATTGAATTAGCATCGATTAGAAGCTTAGGGGTCTAGTTCTAACATGAGCTACACTTAAAATGTGTTATTTTACCCCTAACTTGTGCTATTTTACCACAGGTCCTGTGTTATGCAATGAAATTTCCTGCACTTACTAATAACTTAGATTAACAATATGGGTAATGCATTTGGATATACTGTATTTCTATGGTACAGCCAAAGTGGTTTACATATTATACTTATCTCTCTCCTGGATAACTTGGTAGCTCTCTTAGAGACCTGTGAACATTTCATGATATTTAGCAGAAACAAAATTCTATGTTTTGACATTGTTTCAGATCATTGATTGAACCATATCTACAGTGGCGTACCTAGCATATATGACACCCAGGGCCCATCATTTTTTTGACCCCCCCCCCCCCATCTATATCAAAAATATGATTTTTAGTAACAATCCACATATCGCACAAGAGTGTACCTAGGAAAAGGCAGCATCTTAAACACTGCAGTGAGCACTAGAACACCAACACATACATTGTAAAACTAAACAAGCCAGATCCCGCAGTCAATTGATCCTGTAGTCAATGCCAACTGAAAACTATGTCCTTTTCATACACACAGAACAGAGATACACCCTCACCTCTTGCCTGCGCAGTATTTCTACCCTCCCCCTTCCCTGTGCAGCATTTCTACGTTCCCCCCCTTCCCTGTGCAGCAGCAACATTTGTCTTCTCTGCCCAGCATGTCTAGCCGGTTCCCCTGCTCAAAGCCGCGGGCGTCTACACCTCATGCAATCCACGGCTGCGTCGGAAGCCTTTTCTCTGACATTGTGACATCAGAGGGAACACTTCTGACGCAGCCGTGGATCATGTGAGGAGCCGGCGCCCGCGGCTTTGAGCAGGGGAGCTGGCCAGAAGCTGTACAACCGCCGGAGTGAGCACCCGCGGACACCCCTATTTACTGCCGCTACTGCTGGTTAAGGAAAGCAGCAGTGGCAGAATAGGGAGGGTAGCCGGCTGTGCACCCCCTTGGGGCATGCACCCGGGGCAGACCATCCCCCCCCCCTTTGGTATGCCACTGCATATCTACATCATTCTCTTGCTGACTGCGCTGAGAACCTTTCAGCATCCCCTCACATATATCCTCTTTGGCCTAGATTCACTAACCTGGCCGAGTCAGTCTGATCCGTGTCCAATCCAACACAGGCTGACTGATTCTCAACAGGCCTATATTCAAATGGGGGCAATCGGAGAAATGCCCCCCACCAACCTCAAGGATCGCTCTCTAGCGATCCAGACGCATGCGCTGACCATCTACTGTACCTGTAGATGGTTTGCGCATGTGTTTGATGTCCGTGTTTTGTTTTTTACTTTTTACTCGGG
The DNA here is from genome assembly GCF_902459505.1 of Geotrypetes seraphini. Classification (NCBI taxonomy): domain Eukaryota; kingdom Metazoa; phylum Chordata; class Amphibia; order Gymnophiona; family Dermophiidae; genus Geotrypetes; species Geotrypetes seraphini. Next base: position 54,779,535 of record NC_047086.1, read on the forward strand.
AGCCCGTGGTTTTACAGAGCGGGTTTAGAGCGGGTTAAAACCACGGGCTTGAGTTGGGGCAGAGATTGGAGATTCGCAGGAGAGTCAGGGCAGGAGATTCGGAGCAGAGATCAGGCCAGGAAAATCCCCTTCGCCGACACAAATTCACTGCCCCAGCGAGTCCCTGCTGTGAAGAGCCACAGCAGTTGGAGACTTTTAAAAACAGGCAATTATTCTCTCCTGCTCTTTGTCACTGCAGTGCGAGTCCGTGGTTTTAAAGTGGGGCTGCTATGCGGGGAAGGGCAGCAGAGAACAGGAGAGTCGTGGCAGCATGAGCAGGGCTCAGCTGGAAGGGGCAGAGAACAGAGCAGCAGAGATGGGCTGCAGGGCTGAGATTTCAAGCCGAGGACAGTCAGAAAGGATGTTTGCGATTGGTTCCCAGCAGTCGCTTCTTGTGTTGATCGGCCAGCCCAGTCGGTTTGCAAGATTTCTTTAGTGCATTGCATCCCTGCCTACTTTGTATGCCATTCCCCTCATTTGTATGCATGGATCAGAATTGGATCGGCACAGAGGTAATTGAATCGGGCCGGAGTAAAATCGGGTCGCAAAGGGGTCGCAAACCGATCGGTACATGATAGGTTTGCTTAGTGAATCTAACCCTTTGTATAGAAATGTATGCATTTATAATCTGCCGAGCCAACTATACAGGGTCCTCAGGAGATCATAAAATGATGGTTATGAAAAAAAATTATATGAATTTCTGTGTAATAAGGCAGCTGATAACTCAATGGTTGAGGTCAACCAATTGCAGAGCAGCTTTAAAAATATTAAGTGACATCATAATATGCTCTGACCTTTCTAAGGTTTTAGCTGAATTGGCCTATTTCCTCATAGGAAATAGAAAGAAGGGATTCTAATCACTGGGAATGTGAGTCACTGGATACTCTAATATTAGTGTTAGAAAATTACATTAAAATGAATGAATGGTTCAACGTTTATTAGACACACATAGACATGTTGATCTTGTAGTGTTAGTTCCCTATATTAAAGTAGGCTAAAAAGATTACACTATAAGTCCCTTGCAGGAAGTGAAAAAAATATCAGTAGCATATAAAAAGGAAGACCAAAAGAAAATTGCAAAAAAATGCCTTATTCAGATGACATCCAATGTTGGAAACCACAAGAGAGATCAGGTAAACTAATCATAGTCCACAAAATCAGGGCTTGCTTCAGAACAATTGTGCAAAATTGCTTGAAAATCTCCTTCCCCTCCCCTCCCCTGTGTTCTAAATAACAAACAACACAGTCTGCACATAGCCTTCTGCAGCTCTTGTGGTTTCTAAATAGCAGCTGGAGTTGATATTAGACAGACATGTTTATGAAGTTTCTTTTTTCATTGCTCTTATGATTTTTTTTTTTTTTTTTTTAGTTGCGTCTCTTTACCTGATTTTTAAAATAAAATGATTTTCTATTATCAGATTCCAAGGTTACAAAAATGCATTGAGAATTCAAAGCTATCAAACATCATAATACTGATGCACTGCCAAAAATATATTTCAGTATAATAAAGGCTAACAGTTTATCTCAATTTTCCTTTCTAAGTTTTCAAAGAATAAAATATTATGAACTACCAGTATAATTTTCATAAGATATTTTCTAAGCCCAGCCCACATTAAAGTGTGTGGTGGTGATTTTTGCCATATATCTTCTTTTACTTTTTTTATTTCTTTATAATAAGGAGCACATTTCTAATACAATAACATTCAGTCATTCAGCAGAAATAAATGATAAGAGCACAATTACTTTCCAGTGATGTTGACATCCAAATTAGCAGGAGCTCCCAATATGCATATCTTAAAAGACCCTAGGGCTAGATGCACTAATGAGGATCGGAAAGACCGTGTGGGTCTCTCCAATCCAATTTTTTAGCCGATTCAAAAAGAGCTATTGATGCGTTAAAAAGTTTGCATACAAATGATTCACGCGGATGTTCGTCGTAAACCTCCGACTGAGCGCTGTGCGAGCGACTCTCTCACATGCATAGAGCTGGTAAGGAAAGCCCGAACAGATGAGAAGTAGTGGAAGCACCAAAAGCAGCCTCTTGCCACTCAGCTGGGGTAGGAAACTTTTTTTTCTTTTTTTTAATGGGCACAGATGCTGTTCTCAGCCCACCAGCCAATCAACTTCCTAAATTCTGACCATTATTTTGCCACTGTAGTTATTTTATTTTGTTAAATGCCAATTTGCAGAAACAAAATTCTATGTTTTGACATTCAGATCATTGATTGAACCATATCCACCTCATCCTCTTCTTGGTTGGACTGAGAACTTTTCAGCATTCAGTGTAGAAGGGCCATTATTCATTTAAGAGTGAGGGTCTGATGGGATGCTGCTGTTCAGTCATCCTTGTGAAAAAATTGCTAGTCCTCGGAACACACCAGCCAATCTGATTTTCAGGATATCCCCCAATGAATATGGATGGGAGAGATTTGCAGAGGCATATTCATTGGGGATATTCTGAAAACCCAGCTGGCTGAGCATTCTAAGAATTGAGTTGAGAATGAATCCCTGGCTTCTGCATCCTTGAAGGAGGAACTCCTCTCCTGTCTTGCACCCCAGGGCAGCTAAATCTGGTCCTGGATTTATCGTATTCGCTGTTTACTAGATTCTAATATTGTGTAACATTTTGCAGCGGAAGCGGGGCAGAGTGGTTAGCAGAATGACAACCATGGAAACTAGGGATCAAATCCCACCCCTTCCACTGATGCTCCTCGTAACCTCAGCAACTCACTTCACTCAGCAGCGCCTCAATTACAATTTAGATTGCAAGCTCTTTCTGGTAGGGACCTGCTCAATTGACCTGAATATATAACTCACTTTTGAGTTTAGATATGGAAAATTTGAGTAATTAAATCCCAAGCATTAAAATCCAACACTTTGCTGCTTCTGCCTGTAAATTTCCAAAAAAGACTGTGCTCCTTTCCATAAGGTTTCCCTTGCTAACATTGAATGTGTTATTGATGTTTCATCCTTACTGGGGTCTGTACTCCTTTCTTCTGCTGTGGTTTGTTATTTTTATATCTGATCCTCTGTTAGCTCACCCATACCAGTCAACAAATAGAGGTTTGTAGAGCAGACCACCCCCTTGTTTCGGCTCCCTCCTTCCCTCATTGATCCTCCAGCTGCAGCTACAGCAGTTTCCCCTTCCCCCAGCACCCTTCATTGGTGAAATGAAAGAGAGAGAATTTGTGTTCAGAGAAACTATAAATGTAGGGCTGCCCATAAAATCCTAGTGCCTGTGCAGATAATAACCAGAAAGAAACATGAAGAGTGACTGGTAAGCACAAAGAAGAAAGAGAAGGTGAAATAAGAAATCTCAGTTACTCAGCATTTGATAAAGGTCCCCTTATTGGCAGTAGAAGCTTAAAGAGAAGTCCTGTAATGCAGCTATCTAAGGAGATGAGACACAGAGGAATAGAGAATAAACCAAAAGGAATTTGTAACTGCTGTGTAAAGAATTACTTATTATTATATGAACAATTTTTATATGATTCCTTGTATAAGCATTCATTCCTTTATAGTCAATCTTCTGAGGATTATTTGTTCATGTTTGTTTGATCTTATTTGTATGTAAAGAAATGTTAAACCATTTAGGTTTAGATGGTATAGAAAATTTTAAAATAAATAATTCTTGTCGAATGTCTTCAGTAGAGCTCAAAGTGGTGTATTTTCATCCTGCAATGCTTGACACTTCTTTCTCTTTCCTTCTAACAGGGCAGTTGGAACTTTTTTCTATGTTATCAATTTCTTGAGACCTCTAGTGTCTGCCACCATCGAACACTACACGGGTAAGCAAAGAATGCCACCTTATGTGACTTTCACTAGACCTTGTCCCTCTGTGGGAAAGAAAGAAGGAGTGATAGAGAACGAAAAGCAAATTTAAGCATGAGAGAGAAAGAGGTAATGATTTTTATAAGCCTGCTTTTAAGCTAGTGGTTTATTTATTTCTCCCTGCTCTCAAAATATTTTCCTGTTTGCCTCCTCCCTGCTCCTGGAATCGCTCTCTTTCTGTGCTAAATCATGTTAAGCTTGTCTGTCTATGAATTGAGTATTGAATAAATAATTGGTCTGAAACGATGAATTTTATACTGGAACAGAGTGAAAAGAAGAAATGGATCAGTAAAGTGCTGTGAGTGGGTACCAAGTTCTGGGATAACAGGGGGCCAGCACAGGAGGGTCTTGCAAGAGCCTCCTGTGCTGGCCCCCTGTTATCCCAGAGCCCCTACAAAAAGGAGGGCCTAGCTAGCATATAGGAAAGTTTGTGTCTGGGTTTCCACAGACAAGAAGAGATCAACACAGTAGAGTTTTTTGTCAAGGGATTTGGGAATGAAGTGGAATAGGTGGTTGCCTGACAGGGCTGATCTAGTCCTAGGTTTACTCCATTGTGTGCAGGTAATGAATGTGCATTCATTTTTGAAACATTTTCCATGTCATTTCACACCAGGGATGTTTTTTTTTTTTGTAGTGAAATAACAGTAACTCCCTCCAAATGTTTTAAATATGTTGTTAATGGCGCATATTCTTAAAAAAAAAAAAAAAAAGTGTGCATTATCTGAAAAAGTGCTCAGTATTCATGAAAAGTGTGTACTCTTTCCCACTACACATGCATGAGCTTACCATGACACATGCACAAATAGAACATGCATGCAGAATCCATTTTATATTTTTGAGTGCGCGTGCTTTTCAAAAAGAATGCAGACTATGAGTAACATTGCTCCTGAAACAAAACAAGAAGAAGAACCCCCCCAACCCTAGGGTTACCATATGGCTCCAAAAAAAGGAAGACAGATTGAGACATCCGGGTTTTATGGTAACCTTACAACCCCCACCTCAAAAAAAAATCAAATGGATGGAATGAAACTTTTTATAAATGACCTGAGAAGTGAAATGACACAAACCCTTTTGGGCTGTGCACCCCTAGTTCTGATTTCTTTATGCATTCCCTAGAAAAAGCAAAACCTCGATTCCATGCATGCAATGGAATTAGCCATAGGGCTGAAATGGAGCTGCCAAGGGATGCCAACCCACTCCGTGGGAGATTCGGGGTCTGCCTCCAGCCCATCCTGCCCATTGCTCGGCCCAGGACCGCTCACTGCTTCACCTAAACCTGCCTATTGCGCCGCCCCTGGCACAGCTGATTAGCAATCTGGATAACCTTCAATTTCAGGACACTGCTGAGCAGCATAGCCAACTTTGTAACTAGCCGCCCAAAGTTACCAAGTTGGCTGTGCTGCTCAGCAGTGTCCTGAAATTGAAGGTTACCAGGTTCACAAAACTAGGTAGTTGTTTTTTGCAACTATAGACCAACAGCTGATTGGCAGCCAGAGGCAAAAGGAGTTGCTTCCCCGTATTGTGGTAGCAGGAAAGGTCTTCATAAAAGTTAATTTCCTGCTGCTGCGAGATTAGTGGCAGCAGGAAATGACCTTTCGTGAGGGCCTTTCCTGCTGCTGCAGCAGCACAGAGAGGCAACTCAGAGGGAGATCCCAGCTCACTGGTAGGAAAGTGGGAGAAGACCCATGAAAGCAGAAGTCTACCATTGAAAGCAGGAGACATGGCAGGTCTGTTGAATCTACCCTGTCAGATGAATCTGGAGCCAGTTGGGCAACCTCAGGTGAAAGCTATCTGACACACAAAAGATATTGTGACACCAGCGGAACACGGGAACCTGACATACAGGAGATTCTGTCAGGAATCACAGGAAGCTCTTAGACAGAAGTCTCAGGGGAGATAAGGGCCCAGTATAAAGAGGGTTATGTTGTCAATGGCACTGGGTGAAAGAAGAATCCAACAAACAAGAGGGCTCTCTTTTAAGATCTTCCATGAGGGAAGAGCCTGGTATACAAGAAGCTTTAATGCCCTTGGGAAAAAAGATGGCTTAAGAACTAGTATAGTGTAAGCCATGGGTCTCTGGGATGAAGAGGACCTCAGAAACTAGAGATACAATTTCAAGCTTCCTGGGATGAGGAGAGCCTGGCACACAAGAGGATCTATGTTGATGGCTATGGGATGGGAGGAGGGCCCAGCATTCAGGAAATTCTCTGTTGAGGCCTGGTCAACAGAAGAATGGTCTCAGGTTTTAGGGGTAAGGCAGAGGACACAGAAAAGTTAAAGTATTTCTGTACTTTATAACCGTGAGCTCTCTTTCTAATAAGGTTTCAGGTTTCAGGTTTTTATTTAAATTTGATGGATTGCTTATTCAAAATTACTAAGCGATTTACAGCTTCATAAAATGGGTTACAATGAGTAAGTAACAAACAATAGTCTTAGAGCTAATAATTTTAAGACGAACACGAAACATAAGGATAAAGGGGTAAAGTTACATCTTTATAGCTTGAGAGAAGAGAGAAAGTAAAGGATGAAACAATGGGAAGGGGTAAAAGTTCTGAGCCCTCATATTTGTATCTAAAGATGAAGGATAAAGATTGTACGCGTCTTTAAAAAGGCAACTTCTAAGAAGTTTCTTAAATTGGGGGTCTGGATTTTCCAAATGGAAAATCTGGTAACCCTACTCTTCCTCATTCATAGCCTATCTCTTGCTCCTCTTACAACACACAATAGAGACTATTCCATGTGCACCCACTCCTCACTCATTCCATTTTCTGTGATACTCTTTCTCACCTCTCAATCTTCCATTACATACACTGGACACCCTCTTTTAAGGTGAAATCAATTTTTATTGAACAAACAGATGCATTAACAATGAAAACAACAGAAGGTACGAAGGCTGACACCCTCTTACATATATATACCTTTTCTCCCTCACACTACAGCACCTTCCCCATCACTGTCATAATTTAAATTTTAGTCTAGTCATAACTGTGCAATAAAGCCATGATCACTGTATGTACTACTGCTTATCAGCTCTATAGTGTTGCCAGAAATGTGTACAAATATATACAAATGTATACGAGGATGGCTTGAAAAGTTTGGTAAAAAAGTGAGTTAAACAACGTAGTCTCCATCGAGGGCTATACACTTCCCCCTCCCCATTCGCGGTTTCCCTACTCGAGATTTCACATAATCGTGATTTTTTTGGGGGGGAGGAGGAAACCCCCCCCCCATATTTTTGTCTTCATCCCGGCCTTACCTGGCTGTGTCGTGCAGGATTCTTTCTCAAGGGACCCTCGGCCACAAGAGGGCACCCGCTCAAACTCAGGGGCGGAAAATTTCATGGCGACACCAGAAAGTATTTCTTCACAGAGAGAGTGGTTGATCATTGGAACAAGCTTCCAGTGCAGGTGATTGAGGCAGACAGCATGCCAGACTTTAAGAATAAATGGGATACCCATGTGGGATCCCTACGAGGGTCAAGATAAGGAAATTGGGTCATTAGGGCATAGACAGGGGGTGGGTAAGCAGAGTGGGCAGACTTGATGGGCTGTAGCCCTTTTCTACCGTCATCTTCTATGTTTCTATGTTTCTATGATAGCTGGGTGAGCCATTTGGGCTTTATGTTCCATTTTGTGCAGGCCTCGTTGTTCGGGATAGTCGCTCCGCTGTAGACACAGAGGCATCGGTGGTACGGGGAACAAGGGAGCAATTGTTTTCTGACCGTTTGAGTTCAGGCATCGGGCGTGCGCGCGCCTGTCCGTGGTAGTGCGCAGGAGCTGAATTCCAGCCTGTGGGATAGTGCGCTTTGCCGGTTGGAAGTGCTGGTTTTCGAGGCAGGAGCGATCTTCCTATGCTCCTGCCCCGTGTAGATAGCCATTAGGAAATGGCTGTGGGGAGTTCCTGTAGTCTGAGAGACTACGGGAACTCCCCACAGCCATTTCCTAATGGCTATCTGCACGGGGCAGGAGCATAGGAAGATCGCTCCTGCCCCGAAAACCAGCTAGACCACCAGGTAAGGCCGGGATGCCGGGGGAAGGCGGAAGGGAGGCGGGGGTGGGTCAGAGCCAGATATTCGCGGTTTTTCACCATTCGCAGTCTGGCTCTGCCCATATCCCCCGCGAATAAGGAGGGAGAAGTGTACACTTAGTCCAGAGTGTTTCCATTTTGTTTGTACACTATTTTTCCTACAATACAAAAAACCCTGGAAAATCACTAGACTAGTGTATAGCCCTCGATGGAGACTGTGGGCCTGTTTTACAAAGCCGTGCTAGCGGCTGCAGCGTGGTAACAGCCCCGAAGCCCATAGAGATTTAAAGTGCTTCGGGGCTGTTGCCGCTCGGCAGCTGCTAGTACGGCTTTGTAAAACAGGCCCTATGTTGTTTAACTCGCTTTTTTACCAAACTTTTCAAACCACTCTCGTATTGTGTGTCATACTGTACTCAATCTAGTTAAGACTAAAATTTTTAGCTCTCCAAAGCTTCCTCTGTTGTTTTTCTAGGAGTTGCAGCCTTTGCTCAGTGGTGATATCTTTTGACTAGCACAAATGTGGAATTTTACCGAGTTCTGGAGGGAATTTCAGTCTGTGATTCCTGGACACTAAGACCATCATTGAAATGGTTATACAAATGGGGGAAATGTACCAGCTAGAGGCATGTTTCGATTGAGCTGAATCTGACTTTTGCTGCTTGGGTTGTCTGGGTTGGAGGATATTCTGGAGGCAGCATTCACTCAGCCCGTGGGGAAGGAGTGCCATCCATTGCTCAAGAGTGACACCTAGTGTCTTTGACAAAAGTGAAACCCATCACACTGGCCTGAAACACATCTTTTATGCAGCCCCATCCTCTGAACACCTCATTCTGCATTACTAGCTCATATATCCTTCTAGCACACAGTCCCCCCAATTCTATATATAGCGCTCAAAATTGCATGTGCAGATTTGGGTGCATACCTAAATTGTGTGCAATTTAATTGCTTAATGAACCCTAATTTGTACCGTTCCCTTGGGTTTTTGCAGCCCAAATGCATGACCTTGCATTTCTTAGCATTAAATTTTAGCTGCCAAATTTCAGACCATTCTTGAGAGATGAAAATAAGTATGCCTCCACTAGAAATAAATAAATGACACCCAACTTGGAGTGTTGTTTATAGAATAGTGCTTAGTATACTTTTTGGTTTTTTTTGGGGGGTGGCGTGCAAATGTGGGTACCAAGTCCATTATATAGTACTGTATTACCCTTTTTACATATGCTTCTAACACTTCCATATTCTGCTCCTCCCTCAAAATGCTTTTTTGTATCACCCTTTTAACTCTCCTGTACCTTCTTTACTCCTATAAGAAGGGTCTTGGTACCTGCAGTAGAAGAGGGGTGAGGAGGTGGTGGGTAGAGGGGAAGGGAGGACAAGGTTAAGATCTAAGAGAGCTAAAACATTGCTACTTTATTGGGATCTGAATTCCCAGAATCTGAAGGAGAAAATTGATTTGCCAGCTGAAACCAGGATCTGAGAGTTTTAATTCCTATAGCATTCTAACATGAGGGATTTGAAGAAATGGAACTATGCACCTCTCTCCTGACCTAAATAAAAACATATACCAATATATCTCAGAATTCTATCTTTCAATCTGTCCCGCTGCTTTCAGTCAGGGAGAGGGAATTGATATTATAAACATGAAGTCTGGTTTGGTCTCCAGTGGCCTACAGCAGTGCTATTTACTGTTCTGTAAAAGACCTGCATTTCATTCCTTGGATGGAGGTGCTGTGAAGGCAGCATTCAGACTGGGGATGAGATGAAAGTCCCAGCTATTGCAGTGTGTCACTGCAATAGCTGGGACTTTCATATAATTTTGAACATTCTGTTTTAGCCAATATGTGTCATATTGGCTAGGACCAAATTGCAGTGTACCAGTTTCTGGATGGAATTGCAGTATGTGGCTCCTGACCAAGGGCTATCAATACAATGGTCTAAGGAAGTAATACAATGGGAAGGAAGTAATACATTTAAGAAATACCTCAGGTAGTTGTGAATGAAGGTTTGTATTCCTTTGTGCTATAGAAACATGTTTTCACAGAGCTGGAAATCGAGAGAAAGAGGAAGAAACAGAATGTTCAAAATTATAAAAATAAATGTTTTATGAAATTACAATTTGCTATTACTCATTAAAAAAAAAAAATAGATATTACTTATTAGACAGAGACCTTCTGCCTTGTTATGGTATTATATAGTATTACATTAACCTTTTTGTTTCCCTAGGGTTCCCATACTATGGCAGTTTTAATCAAGAGAGGGCCCTATGTCCCCAGATCCAGATTGGCCAAGATGATTTGCCAGGCAAGTAGAAAAGTGCGCCCAGGAGCTGACCCTCTGTTCAGGGGTTATATGCATCAGTATTTCCAGCTTTAATCAGTAGAAAACTAACTCAGAGCTGTCTTGCTTTGTCATTGTAGGTTTTGACTTGATCTCTCAGTTTCAGATAGATAAAGCTGCTTCCAGGGGTGTGATCCAAACATTGGTTGGGTCCACCCCCTTTCAAGTGGCCTACAAATTAGGAGCAAATGTGGATTTCAGACTCCCAACCAGGTAACATTCTAACTTTTTACTTTTAAAGTCTGGTTCAGTTCCTTTAATTCTCATTTTTCAAGAATTTTCTTGATGGTTGGCCACAGTTGATTGGTTTATTTATTTCACAGTGGCGCAGTGTGTGTGTGTGTGGTGGTGGTGGGGGGGGGGGGTGACACTGAAAAGGATTCAGGTCCCAATTCCTGCCCCATACTTTCTCTGTCTCTGTCATATGTAAGTCAGGTACCTGGGGACACATCTTAAAGACCAGAAACCATCTTTCAAATATGTCCGTCTTTTACTATGAGTTTCACATCTTTTATACGAATCAGGTTTGTCAGCATGTGATGGCATGTGACGTAAGGTCACATGAAACTTTAAACACATCAGCATTTTTCCTATCTAGAGATTGAAGTCCAAAAGGTAAGAAAAAGCCTTGACCAGCAGAGCTTCTTAACTAAAGCTGTCTGTAAATACGGCTTAACAAAACAATTGAATTCACTTCACTACAACTCTGTTTAAACATTCATGTCAAAGAAAGAAAGACAAACATAGATGTCCTTATACCATCTTCAAAGAAGGGAAAGATAAACAGGGCCTACCTTTGCATCTTTAAACAACATATGCCTAAGGACACTTACTAAAGTTCTGATACGTGTCCGTTCAATTCCCCTCTTACGTCATGTAAATGACGTCACAAATACACAGCATGAGCTGGAAGGGAGTGATACTCTAGGTATGTCTCTCAAGGAGGGGTCTTTTTAGGAGCTGTAATACGAATAACACAGTACATGAGCAGTCAAGACAAGAGTGCAAATAATAAGAAATTATGCATTCAACTAAAGTGCTGATCCCAAAAATTAGATAAATCAGAGTTACATTTGGACTCAGCAAAGAGGTCTGCTAATTTCTGAATGTCCATAGGAGGACCTATATTGTCAGAAAGAAAAGTACAACAGCATAAAATACTGAGGAGAATTTTTCAGAATTCTCAGCTAGAATCATATCTAGGGCCATATGATTTTGAGAACCATCTGAGAAGTGGAGCCTAATTGATCAGTAATACCTTGCAAGGCGTCCCTAGAATAGTTCACAAAGCGTTGCTGATTATAATAATTTTAACTAATCCGATCAACATTCTTATTGATAGTAATAAAGGGAATAAGGAACTCAAACCCAGCCTTAACCTGAGCTCGGGCCTTAAATTCATCTGGGACCCCTCTTGGGACCCCTATAGCATCTATGTATACATGTGATCAGATTTATATCAAGACAAAAAAGAGGAAAAACCATGTGAATAGGAAGGATGCCTTTCAGAAACAATATGCAGAAGCATGGTAACCTTAACTAAAGTGCACTGGCCTATCCACTGGCTGGGTAGCTTAACAGGGAGCCAAAAGTCTCCATAAAGCCAGTAAATATCAAATCTGATGCAGCAACAATAGGGCATACCTATGAGCCAAGACAGAACAATAACCTGGGGGTAAATTACCTACAAAACTACCCTGTGTCAGATTAGAAACATGACATGTGTAATTGCCCTTATAGATGATAACGGCAATATCAAGCTTTTGCTGTCCTGGCAACAAAGGGTATTTAGAACACTGCAGTGCACAAAGAGGATAGGTAAAATTAGAGGAGATATTGGTAAATAACCCAAAAAGGCATGGTTGGATACCAGGAGGGAGGTCCAGAGGTACGGTTCCTAGATGGGGTCTAGCTTGAGCACATATGTAACAATTACTCTTATTATGTTGATCAGCAGTGAATTTCATCCATTCTAACCAAAGGTTACGTTCTGAAAACCCTACCTCAACAGCCACAATATCTTCAAAAGTGGGATTGGCAATAGCCATCATGTCAGTAAGTTTATTGAATGTAGGGGCCAGTGGGTTAGTATTTTTTGGGGCCCCCACAAGATGGCGGGAGAGGATGAGTGGAGGTAGATAGATCCCGTAAGAAAACTGATGATAGCTAGACCCACCCTTAAACCACATGTCCATAATGTACATACCTTCATCAGTAGGTCTAGGGTTGTCAATAGTAAGAGAAAGCTTAATAATTTGTGCAGGAACACTTTTCCTATAACAGTGTCCAACCTTATGAAGGGTCATACAAGTAAGCAGTGATTTACCATTTTGGTCCACTGTTTTTCAGAGTATTTTCTAGTTTATAAACCCAGTCAGTATTAATATTCCACCCTACCACTCCCCAGAATGCACACTTATCCCCCCAACGTAAGTCAGTAACATATACATATATGTCCTTAGTTTTAGGAATCTCTGAGGACCAATGGCACAGCCTTGGGATATCAATTGATGAACAGTCCACAATGTCACAATACTCAAAGGAGAAGGTGGCAACTTGCACACTGCTGGAATTATACCAAAGGGTAGCATACTATCGGTCTTTTCTGGATTCCAATTGAAGGACAGCCTTTGCGAGGGAGTAGTCCAGCTTGACGTCGTTCGCAAAGAGGTGTCGGGGGTGCTGTTTACAGTAGGAGTGTCATTTACAGATGGGTATGGGCAGAAAGTGTCGTGAACCCAGAACACATCATCCCTGTAGACCCAGTTAGAAATGATCCATACAGGGAGAAAAACTAGCAGCAGCAGTGCCAGTAAGAGAATGATAAAGTTGGTAGAATGCTGCAATGAGATCATCATGTTGTTCCACTGGAGGAGGTGAAATCTGCGCAGGGAAGACTTGCTTCTGGGGTTTTAGGTTAACCCTCTTCAAGCGACTTGCGTGGATCCAAACAGGAAACTCCTCAGTGGGTGCAGCGGGCCTGGGCACAGCGATCACAGTAGTGGGAAGGCCAAAGGGGAAATCTGTCTGCTTCCGATCCTTGGAAAGCTGCTGGATAATCACCAGGCTGGAAAAAATGGGTAGGAATCTGTGGAGAGAAAGGAGAAGTGCAAGACACGTTTCTTTGAACAAGCCCTAATATTTCAATTAGCTTTTGGACGTATTCCTCCTGTATCAAGGGAAAATCTACCCATGGGGCGGGGAAAGGTCATCCCGTGAGAACCTCAAAGGGAGAACAGCCAGATGTCTGTGCATACAGAAAGAGATACTTGAAAAGAAATGCTTGGAAAGCATTCCAAATATCATTCAGCAGCTGTACTCCAATGTGATCCAAATAAGAGATAGAAAACAAGAGAAACCATGTTGCCTGTACTGAATGTGGCAACATGTAACAATACCAATTCATTCACTTAGCATAGCCATGGCAAAAGAGAGACAATACTCAGTTACTTAAGGTTCTTAATTGAACAATCCAAAAGGATATGTTTTTATCGTGCTGCATATAACTATTATGCACCTCAGAGAAACCATACTGATGTACTGAATGTATTCAGAAATGTATATTGAATGGATCATATGTAGGGAACACCACGAAATAAACGCTGCATAAAATAAAGCTTTTTCTTATAACCCCTAACTAAACTATATTCAGAATATAAAAGCTATAAGTAAAAGAACATTGCGCAGTTAGGCTAGTAAGAAGTGGAAAAAGAGCTCTAGAAGTGGCCAATATTATGTATCCTGGGGTACCCACTAAACTAAGACAAGTAAACATGACACAAACAAAACATAAAGTTTTAAGCGTGGAGCTATTACTCCATCTGTCAAGTGTGCAGGGCTGAATTTAACTCTGCAAATAAACACATTGATATATAAAAAACCAAAACAACAAATAATGTATATCATAACCATCTCATATTTGAAAAAAGGCATAAAGCTAATGTCTCTTTGGAGCGTCTCTATCTCTGCAGTGATAAAGAGGACCCGTGGAAAACATTAGAAATATCTGTGCCAAAACTGATCTGGGATGGCTATGTATAAATCCGGAAAAAACATTTTAAATTAGCAACATCCTAATTTCAGCTAAAACAATAGAAAGGAATTGTATTTTCCAATTTATTTTCAATTCACAACCGTGCCAGCTGTAATTATTGAGCTATATATCTCTGTATCAAGGAGCAAAAGGTCAAGAATGAAAATATCACTAGCAAGAAGTTAAAATGTCGAGCGAGCACTACGATAACCAATACCATGATATTGGGCAATGAATAAGGGAGAGCTAGCAGCTGGTATCCAGGGTTTCCCCTCTTTGCACCAAAGTCCGTCCAAAAGGGCGGCTTTGGGCACCTGCCAAACGCCAGGCATCAAATTCAGAGGAGGGGGTGGTAACAAAGGACTGAAGCTGTGAAAAAAGAGAGGAAGAGAATCCTGTTCACCCTTGAGACCCAGAAGCCTATTTAAAAGAAGGGCTTGGACATGTGAAAAGTATGAAGGGTAATGGGGTGACCTAGGATCAGAAAAGTAACCATCTCTACCACCATAGCACAAGCAGCCAGGGAACTTGAACAGGAGTGACTATAAAAAAAGGCAACAGAGCGTAATTTACCGCCATGTTCTCCCTTCATGGTGTTACAATAGTCCCAAACAAAGAGATAAAACATGTGGGCATAAGCAGGAAAACCCAAACTTGAGCTAGAAACCAAAGCACATCTTAAATGTCCAACATTTCATAAGTCCATCTGATAAGAGCAGTCATTTCAGAAACCAGGGTCTGTCTCAAAATCTGGTCATAGAAGGAACAAGCAGAGATCCATTGGCGGCAGTGACCAATCATAGCAAGAAAAGTAAGCATGTCTTTCTTGGTAGCTGGGCGGGGCCGACCCAGAATAGCAGCAGTGCAGAAAGTGCAGATTTTCCTCTGACCATGAGACAGGACAAAACCCAGGTATTTCACTTCAGATGTACACCAGTGCAGTTTATTTCATGACACCTTGTGACCACACACAGACAACCATTATAAAAGGTACAAACTATCAATCGGATAGGTCTCCTGAATTATGGAACACAAAAAGTTGTACAAAATAAGAATAGGACCATGAGGGGCAGTGCATGACTTGTAGAATAGCCCGAAGGACATTCCACACTAGGTATACTGTTGCTTAAAGGTGAAGGCAACCTCACCAAAGGGACTAAAAATAAAACATTCTTTAGGATAATGACAGAAAAAAATCATTGGCTGCCGGTGGAATGGTGGAAGAAACATAAGGGCAATGAGAATTACCAAAACATTAACAGCCCTAAATCTAGGACGAAACAGGGAATGCCATCAGCTTTGGCAACAAGAGCGATGGGCGTATTATAAGAAGAGATGGTGGTTTTGATAATGCCGGAGAAAAGTCAAGAGACGAGCAGTGGAATCTCACCTTACTGCTTTATAAAACCAAGAATGAGTAACTTCAAAGAAGCACTATAGGGGGTCAGTGGAAGCCCAAACAGAGAAGTCTGGGGGAAGGGACAAAAACATTCATGCACAGACCCTGATAATGAAAGCAAAGAACAGATTAGCTTTGCTCTGCACAAGAAAGAAAACCTTTAAAACGGAATTTTTTCTTTTTCTTGTTTCTTTTTTTTTTTTTATGATCCAGCACAGAACACAAAGAAAGCAGCCATAGAAAAAACGCACAAAATTAGTCAGGATCAAAAGGAAGACAAGAAATAGTGCTTGTGTACAAACTACAAGGGAAAGATCTTAGACTGATTCAAACAGCGCTTTCAATTCATTCCACATAACAGCATGTCCTACCTCAGTATTAAACATTGGTGACACAGAAAGATGGGAACTGAAGGAAAAATGTCATACACACACACAGCCGTACAAGTCTCATTTGTCTAGGAGTAAGTGCCTTTATGACTCATTACAAAACCCATATAACAATGCAAAAATATTCGCTTATCTTACCTTATAAGCGAGGTACAGTAATAAGAGACAATAAAATCTTATACTCTATAAAAGTGTTAACCTTACAAATGACAGAGTGGGCAGGGGGGTTCTATAAATAATTTCATTCTTTCCGAAAGAATGGCAGCTGCGTATATATATGAGGGGTGCTTACCGAAAGTACCCCAAGATTTTTCCCAAAAAAACTCCATAATAGAACCCAAAGCTTGAACTTAAAATAAGGGGTTGGGTACAGGTCACCACTACCCAGTGAGTATTAAAGAACAGAAAAAATTCAGAAATACTCACAAAATACCGGTGATATCATCTGCCCATCGCGGACGTGCCCCCAACTGAAAAGGATTCAGGTCCCAATTCCTGCCCCATACTTTCTCTGTCTCTGTCATTTGTAAGTCAGGTACCTGGGGACACATCTTAAAGACCAGAAACCATCTTTCAAATATGTCCGTCTTTTACTATGAGTTTCACATCTTTTATACGAATCAGGTTTGTCAGCATGTGATGGCATGTGACGTAAGGTCACATGAAACTTTAAACACATCAGCATTTTTCCTATCTAGAGATTGAAGTCCAAAAGGTAAGAAAAAGCCTTGACCAGCAGAGCTTCTTAACTAAAGCTGTCTGTAAATACGGCTTAACAAAACAATTGAATTCACTTCACTACAACTCTGTTTAAACATTCATGTCAAAGAAAGAAAGACAAACATAGATGTCCTTATACCATCTTCAAAGAAGGGAAAGATAAACAGGGCCTACCTTTGCATCTTTAAACAACATATGCCTAAGGACACTTACTAAAGTTCTGATACGTGTCCGTTCAGACACCTCTCCTCCTTTCCACCCCCCATTACCTCCTTAAACATTTGCTGGCACGAGCAGCATCTTTTACTTGCTGCTTGTGCCGGCCTTGGCTCCTTTCTGATGTCACTTCCTGGTGGTGGAACCAGGATATGATGTGAGAAGGGAGCTGAAGCTGACGCGAGCAGCAGGTGGAGTATGTGTTCATGCCGGCAAACATTTCAAGAGGTACGTGAGGAGTGTGGTGGGGGGCTCAAATGGCAAGGAAAAGGCGGGGAGAGCACGATGTGGCAATGTAGGGCACCACCACCCTGGGTGCTAACCTCCTTCACTACACTACTGTATATTGCAAATGGAGCCAATGATGGTTTACATAACAGAAAAAAAAATAATTACAGAGGGGAGGGATGGAAGGCCTCAGATACGAGATTTTTTTTATCACTTTATAGGATTAGTGTTTTTATGTCCATTGTTCTTAAAGCAAAGTTTAAGATTAACATCTTACCTGCCCTACTATTACTACTACTACTATTAATTATTTCTATAGCGCTACCAGATGCACGCAGCGCTGCACATACTCACAAAGAATAAGAAAACAGTCCCTGCTCGAAAGAGCTTACAATCTAAACAGGCAAGACAGATGAACAGGAAGTCATGGATACAGTTAAGGGGAACGGTTAATCAGCGGGCTGGGTTGGAGGGCAGAGGAGTAGGGTTAAACCGCATAGAACTTCACGGTATTGCGGTATATAAGCTGTTATTATTATTATTATTAAGGATTGAAAACTATATCAAAAAGGTGGGTTTTCAGTCTTCCCTAAAAGCCTGTTCAAAATGCATTTTGCTTTGATAAGTCCAACCCAGTGATGGGGCTGTTCTGTAACACTGTACACAGGTATAGACCTCATGTATTTTAGTACACAGACAGATGTGTAAGTACTATCTTGAGTCTTTGCAGTTCTTGTCTCAGCAGGTTCACTGGGTTACTGTGCTGTCTGCTGCCATCCAGTGGTGGAAAGTGACCTCCGTTGCGCTGTTCATTGCATTGATACTGACGATTTGTCTGACCGAGTGGTGCAAATAGACAATATCATAGCCAGTGATTGTATCGTTGAGCACATCTGTTGATTCTAATTACGCTGATTATGTCAGTCTATGATAAAACTAAGCGTATAGCTCCAAACTCTGAGGCCTTTTTCCCTGAAAAATAAATACAGATAAAAAGATAGACATGCTAATTAGCACTTACTTCAGACATTCCCTTATAATAGAGTGGATTATATTGTATTTGGAGTTATACTGATACTGAAGAGTCATCTCCTTGCACTCTTTCCATTTAGGCTGGAATTAGTGCCAGTATGACCTCTACAGATGCACCTCCTGTAATTTTGTACTGCTAGATTTCAATAATCATGCATTAGAAATAGTATCACTATTTATAAAATCTTTCTTTTATTATGGGGGTTGGTACCAATAAAATATTATTTAAACAGTGGGTGGCAGAATTAGTTAATTTTTAACCATCCTTGCTTATTTTTTATGGGATATGGGATAAAAATACCCCTAAAGAATAATGATTTAATGTATTAATTTATTTAACTTTTATATACTGCTTGCAAGCCTAACAGCTATCAAAGCACAGTTCATTCAGGGACAGTATATAAGAACCTAAACATTACCATACTAGGACAGACAGAAGGTCCATCAAGCCCAGTATCTTGCTGAGTTTTGTATTATTCTTAATCTGTTAAGAATTTTTTTTATGAGATCCCACATAAATTTTATTACAATAGTCCAGGATGGACGTTATAAATTTTAAAAAACTTTTTCCTTGCATTTAAAAATTGCCCTCAATTATTTTTATATTATCTAAACCAGAATAACTATATCAATTGTGCAAATCAAAATAATGATGTCACATATCTAAACTGATTTTACACTAAACAATTGTTAAGTCTCCAGTAGAGGTGTGCGCAGGTACATAATCTGGTCAATTCTTTTCCATCTCTACCCCCATCCCTATCGTATTGCTAGCATCCCCCACCCAATCATTTAACCAACCTGCATTTAAAGATAATAATAATAATAACAACTTTCTTTTTGTATACCGCAATACCATAGCGGTTCACAATAAAGAGATAACTGACAAACAGCGAATTACAAACAGTATCAAGATTCAGTGGTCTGATTATGAGGATACAAATTTATCAAAAAGATAGGTCTTTACTGATTTTCTGAAAGATTGATAAGATGAAACTTTCAAAATGATTTTACTCAGCCAATCATTCATTTTTCCAGCCTGGAAAGAAAGAGTTCTATCCAAAAATCTCTTGTGCAGAAAGCCTTTCAATGATCTTGTAAATTCAAACAAATCATAAAATGCATTCTACAACATCAAAATTTAACATAAAGAATAGATATTATTTTGTTAAGTATGCAAGACTTTTGACATTTTTTTAGCTAAGGTACTGGTGTTTCAAATTTCTGAGCTGAGGTGTGCATGGAGACGTGATCTGGTCCCCACCACCTCCCATCCCCATACACTTCCAATCAGGGTGGATAAAAATTGATGTTTTACAGAAATTGGATTTTTTTTCTATTTAAATCAGGTTTTTTAATGCCAAGTAGGAAAACCTAGAACTGGAGAGCTGGTACAGTAATTAAAGTGCATGCATAAGATAAAAATAATTTCCATTTGGGTGTATCCTTGGCCTCTTTCTGCCTTGTGTCTTAAAACTGAAAACCTTGTCTATCCACCTGTTTAGTCCCTTGAAGAAGTGCAGCAAGTTCATCAAGCAAGATCTGCCATTGCTGAAACCGTGCTGGCTGGTCTTCATTAAACCATGTCCATCAAGGTGATCAATGATGCGGTCCTTTATCAGCGCCTCTACCATCTTTCCCGGTACCGAGGTCAGACTCACCGGTTTGTAGTTTCCCAGATCTCCCCTCAAACCTTTTTTGAAGATCGGCATAACATTCACCACCTTCCAGTCATCCGGAATCTTTCCCGATTTAATCAACAGATTGGCTATCAGTTGAAGCAGTTTAGCTATAGTCCCTTTCAGTTCCTTGATGACCCTTGGATGGATGCCATCTGGTCCCGGGGATTTATCGCTCTTAAGCCTATAAATCTGCCTGCATACCTCTTCTAGACTGACCGTCAGCCCTGTCAGTTTCCCGTCTTCATTTCCAGCATATAGTCTGATGGGTTCCAGCATGCTGTGTATATCCTCTTTGGTAAATATAGACGCAAAATATGTGTTCAGTTTGTCTGCAATTTCTTTGTCCTCTTTTAGCACTCCCTTTATTCCATGGTCATCCAACGGTCCCATTGCTTCCTTTGCGGGTTGTTTCCCCTTAATATATCAAAAGAACAGCTTGAAGTTTTTTGCCTCCTTGGCTATTTTTTCCTCGTACTCTCTTTTGGCCCATTTTACCGCCTTATGGCACCTAAGTTGATGTTTGTGCTTATTCCAGTTTTCATCCGTTTTTGATCTTTTCCATTCCTTAAACAAAGTTTTCTAGTCTCTGATCGCTTCCTTCACCTCTACATTGAGCCATGCCGGTCCTTTGTTCTTTTTCCTCTTGGATCCTTTTTTGATACATAGTATATATAGATTTTGCATCTTGATGAGTGTTTCCTTAAAAAGGGACCAAGCTTGCTCTAGCGCAGGGGTGTCCAACTTGCGGCCCCATGAAATATTTTATGAGGCCCCTATCGAGGGCGATGCAGTGTTTTCCTCCGCTACCCCTGGGTATTTACCGTCTTGCCGGCTCCTTCATCTGTCTTGCTATAGCATTTGCGCAGCCCCAGAAACATTTTTTTCAGCCAATGCGGTCCGGGGAAGCCAAAAGGTTGGACACCCCTGCTTTAGCGTTTTCACAGTGCTTATCCTCTTCTCAATCTTCTTCCCAACCATGAGTCTCATCCCTTCGTAATTTCCTTTTCAGAAGCTTAGCGCTGTGTCCGTCATTCTGGACCGATGTTTCTCTGCTGAGTACAGGTCGAAGCGGATTATGTTGTGATCACTGCTTCCCAGAATCCCTTCTACTTCTACACCTTGTGTCGGTCCTCGCAGTCCATTTAGAATTAAGTCCAGAATTGCATTTCTTCTTGTATTTTCTTTTACAAGTTGTTCCAGAAAGCCATCGCCTACAGCATCCAGGAATTTGGTCTCCCTAGCGCAGCCAAAGATGACTAAGTTCCAGTCTATCCCCGGATAGCTGAAGTCACTCATGATAAATGTGTTGCCTCCCTTGCAGTTGCGTTTAATCTCGTCAGTCATTTCTCCATCAATTTCTTCGGACTGTCCTGGGGGTCGGTAGTAGATGCCAATCTTCGTTTCCAGTCCATTTGTTCCCGGAATTTTGATCCATAGAGACTCTAACTTATTAGTCAGTTGTGGCGTGTTCTCTCCAGTAGATTCAAATCCCTCTTTGACGTATATGACAATACCCCCACCTTTTTGAGCCACTCTGTCTCTGTGGTATAGTTTGTATCCCGGTAGCACAGTGTCCCAGACGTTTTCCTCAGTCCACCATGTTTCCGTGATACCGATGATGTCAACGTTATTTTTTGTGATTGCTTCTAATTCACCCATTTTATTCCTTAGGCTCCTTGCGCTCGTGTACATACACTTGAGTTTAAGACCTGTTCCTTTCTTGCATTTCCTTCCTTCCTTCAATCTGTCTTGTGATCCTGTGGGTCTTTCCCTATATCTTCCTGCACGATATCCTCTGGTGAGTCTTCCCCTCTACTTTCCTGCATGGTATCCTCTAGTGCTGCTCAATTCAGGAAAAAAAATTTTGATTCGATTCGATTCAGCCTACTGAATCGATTTTCCTGCCCAATTGGGTGTTTTTTTAAAACATCCTGGTGGGTTTATTTTATAGCCTCTTCACCCCCTTTGCCTTCTCCTAACCACACTGGCACTATGGTGTAAACAAAATAAACAAACAAAAAAGACTTTTCCTCTCTCTGTTAAATCCTAGCTCACGTTTGTGGTCTAACAAAAGCTCTGGCAGGATACACGTTTCAAATCTGACATATTGTAATCACAAAACAGAAAATAAAATTATTTTTTCTACCTTTTGTTGTCTGGTCATTGTTCAAATCTTGTTGGGTCCCAGGCTCTGGTTGTCTTCTGATAGCTTTCTTGCCAGGGTCTCCTTCTTTCTTCTTTCTCCATTCTAACCATCCATCTGCCATCTCTGTCCTCCCTTTCCATTTCCCTTCCCTTCCCTGGAGGTCTGGCATCTTTTCTTTTTTTCATCTCCACCTACAGATCCACCTTTTCTCAACTACCCTTCCATCCAGCATCTCTCCCTTTCTATAACTTTCATCCCTAAATCCCATTGTCCACCATCTCTCTCCCTCTCCTCTGTTTTTAGACCCCTTATTTCTTCCCCCCAAAGTCCGGCATATCACGTCTCTTTGAGCCCCCCCTTCCCTCCCTTCCTCCGTGTACTTCACTAGGGCCCCCTTCCCTGAACGCCTGCACCCCCCTGAAGGCCTGCATATTCAATTTACCTAATTTCAGCAGCCTGCCTTGCAGAAGATCGCTGGCTCTAACGATCTTTGCAAGCTGCCATACGTCGTCCGAGTTGTCTTCTCTCTGCCGCGGTCCCGCCCCTCTTCTGATGTCAGAGAAGGGGCGGGACCACTGCAGAGAGAAGACAACTTGGACGACCGACGTATGGCAGCTTGCAAAGATCGCTAGAGCTAGCGATCTTCTGCAGGGCAGGCTGCTGAAATTAGGTAAATTGATGCGGGGAAGCCGGACACCAGCGGGGAAGCCACTTCCCGACTGACCCTCCACACTCGCCCTCTAAAGCAGGAGCAGCAGGCCAGCAAAAGGCAGCGCTGCCACTCCTGCTTAAAGGGGGAGGGTCAGTCAACGAATCGGGAGGCCAATTTTTTTCTCATGTAAATCGATTCGAATCGTGAATCGGGCAGCCCGATTCTCAGCTCCCCAGCCCAATTCTAATTTTCCCAAGCTCTCCTGCTCGATTATCAGCTTCCCCAGCCCCCCTGCCCATTTCTTAGCTTCCCCTGCCCGATTCTCAGCTTTCCCAGCCTCCCTACCCAATTCTCAGCTTCCATCCCCAGCCCTCAAGACTCACCAGCCTCTCTGCTGATTCTCAGCTTCCATCCCTAGCCCCCAAGACTCACCAGCCCCCCTGCCCGATTCTCAGCTTCCCCAGCCCCCTGCCCGATTTTTAGCTTCCCCAGCCCTCCTGTATGATTCTCAGCTTCCCCAGCCTCCCTGCCCGATTCTCAGCTTCCCCAGCCTCCATACCCGATTCTCAGCTTTCATCCCCAGCCGCCAAGACTCACCAGCTCCCCTGCTGATTCCCAGCTTCCATCCTCAGCCCCCAAGACTCACCAGCCCCCCTGCTGATTCTCAGCTTCCATCCCCAGCCCCCAAGACTCACCAGCCCCTCTGCTGATTCTCAGCTTCCATCCCTAGCCCCCAAGACTCACCAGCCCCCCTGCCCGATTCTCAGCTTCCCCAGCCCCCCTGCCCGATTTTTAGCTTCCCCAGCCCTCCTGCATGATTCTCAGCTTCCCCAGTCTCCCTGCCCGATTCTCAGCTTCCCCAGCCTCCATACCCGATTCTCAGCTTTCATCCCCAGCCGCCAAGACTCACCAGCACCCCTGCTGATTCCCAGCTTCCATCCCCAGCCCCCAAGACTCACCAACCCCCCTGCCCAATTCTCAGCCCCCCATTGATTCTCAGCCCTCCTGCCGATTCTCAGCCCCCCCTGGCTGATTCACAGCCCCCACGGCCGATTCACAGCCCCCCTGCTGGTTCATTTACTTACTTGACTGGATGTGGAATCGCGGGGAAGAGAGGAGAAATGCGGAGACAGAGCCAGCAAAAAATACCCTTTGCTTCCGAGGTCCGCTTCACGAGGTCTGCTCGCTCCCCCCTCAACGCTCCCATGTCCTTTCGTTTCTTCTGATGTAACTTCCGGTTTCGCAAAACCGGAAGTTACATTAGATGGGAACGAGTCCAGCGGCCGGCGGTGAAAAAAAGAATGAACTTGAATCGGGGCTGAATCGGTGAGTCCGTTTTTTACAAAAATGAACCGATTTGAATCGGTGAACTGATTCTAATCATCAATCGGGCAGCACTAGTATCTTCTGGTGAGTCTTCTCCTCTATCATCCTGCATGGTATCCTCCGGGTACTAGTTTCCGAACCATCGACTCTCTCTCTCGGTCGACTGTCGGCTTTCCCTTCTTCCTAGTTTAAAAACTTCCCTCTTGATGTTGCTTGTCATTTAAACCATTATTATGTACAGATTTATTGATACAAATATGTTTTCTCTGTTCTCTTCAATACATGACAGAGCTCCATGTCTGTAGTGAGAAGCTGAGCTGGTCCTTGTTTTCTGTATGCACAGACTTATAATTATTATGTTGTACATAAAATTTGAAATAGAAGCCTATGTATTCAATGAGAGTAAAGACAGGCTGTCTTCACCTCTCCTTCCAGACCTGAAGCTGACATTCACCCACTACAAGTCTTAAAGGACTAAAGTTACAAGTTTTTTCCTGCTATTCCCTTTTCTCTCCCCTCCCCCAAGTACACCCTGTTGAGAACTGGAAGTTGCTGTCATTTAAGTTTTTACAGTGCACTGCTGATATCACAATGCGCTGTGATGTCACTACAGAATAGTAGCAAACTTTCTGTTTCTTGGATAGTTATCACAGCTATGCACGATGTGATGATACAACTGTGCTGGAAACTCTTGGTTTTGAGTACATCTTCCATTCCCCCCATCATACGAATGATAAAAGGACTGCGAAGGGGATCAAGGAAATAGCAGGCATGATAAGACTTTTCTTTGTTGTTCATTGAGGAAAGAACTGGAAGACTGTTGAGTGTTGTATAATTAGATGGGGTAGAAGTGGCATCATTTACAGAAGGGTTTGTGCAGAACTGAAACTGCATGAACAAATGGATGAGGCTATATGGGATGATTCCTAAAATGTAAAGGCAGTTCAGAGAGTTTCTGATGGATCTATTGAAGGATTTGTTCAATACCTCCTTTGGAGACAGGTGCAATCTTATAGGACTGCCGAAGGGTGGGTGCAGTGCTGTACCTGCAGCTGGTGTGGCAGCACAGGCCACAACTGTAGAGGGGGGTTCAAAGATTGCTCTCAGCCCACCATGCTTTCTCATTAGTGATGCCAAAGCAGTTGAGGTGGAGGGCACCAGTGGGTGAATCATGTAGGATAAAACTATAGCTTGGTATAGTCCTGGGTGGATGTCCCTCTTCTAGTTCTCAGCTGGTTCTGTTCCATATCTTTGTGTGTGACACTGTGGAAGGGCTAGAAGAAAAAGTTCGGACTCCCCTGAAGGAGTACACAGAATGAGGAGAGAGCTGTCATTTGTTTGACAGTTATAATACAAAAAAGTACAACGTCGACCATAATGGAAAGGAAAAATCTAAAGAAGCAATGTGTAAGAGAGACCTAGGAGCGAGAGCTTCCAGTGTTGGCAAGGTGGCAAAACAATGTGACAAGTCAATAGCTAGAGAAGTGTATCTCAAACTGTGTGCCTCCTGAGTTTTCAGGTGTGCCGCGGTACACGGGGAGGAGGAGATGCGCCAGTGCCAGCTGACTGTCTGCAGGACGTGCCTCTCGCAGTGAGAGGCACGACCTGTAGGCAATCAGTGGGTGCCAGCACCTATCCTTTTCTCTGGCTCTCTTCCCTTCTGGTACCCCCCCACTAGCATCTCAGGGCCAGCCTGGAGGACCTTCACACACACACACAGACATCAACATGATGATGTGAATCATGTGCATGATGTCATTACGGCGATATCCAGGTGCCTCGAGCCACGGCCACTACCTTATAGTGTGCCGCGGCTTGAGAAAGTTTGCAGGACACAGAGCTAGAGGAACAACAAGTAGGGGTATGCAATGGAAATTATTTCCTTTCATTTTTCATATTTTTCTGTTATTTTTTCTACCACTTTGTTTTTGTTTTAAGAAGTGTTTTGGATATTCTTTTCATTAATAGTATGCGCTATTTTACTTAGTACATGCTATTCTTACATGCTATTCTTAATAGTTTATACTACTGATGACAACAAAAGCCCTGTTTTGAAAATGATAGATGACATAGGCTAGGGAGTTTGTAGCAAAGTGGTTGGAGCTACAGCCTCAGCATCCTATGGTTGTGGGTTCAAACCCAAGCTGCTCCTTGTGACCCTGGGCAAGTCATTTAATCGGCCCCTCTTGCTTGTGACCCTGGGCAAGTCACTTAATCGGCCCCTCTTGCCCGAGGTACATTAGATAGATTGTGAGCCCACCAGGACAGATAGGGAAAAATGCTTAGGCAATAAGTAGTATATAAATTCTTACATAAATAAAATACTAAATAAATAGTATCAGGCATAAAAATGGAGGTGATAATACCTTTATATAGTTCATTGGTGAAGCCTTACTTATGATATTGTGTTCATTTCTGGATGCCGCATCTCAGAAAGGATAGAGAAAGTCCAGAGTTGATCCCGTGAAGTGTAACAAACATGGTGCTGGGTTTGCAGCAGAAGTCATGTGAGATTAAACTTCTAGACCTGAACACATATAATACATATAACACATATAATGGATGGGGTTATATGGGATGATTCCTAAGATGTAAAGAGACTTCACAGAGTTTCTAATGAATCTGATGAACGATTTGTTCAATACCTTCTTGGAGGCAGGAGCGGTCTTATAGGAATGGAGAAGGGTGGGTGCAGCGTAGTACCAACGGCTATATGGGTGATGTGGCAGCACAAGCCACAAATATAGAGGAGTTTTTGGTTCCAACCCTGCACTATTCCTTGTGAACCTAGGCAAGTCACTTAATCCTCAACTACATTAGATAGATTGTGAGAGTGTCAGGACAAATAGGAAAAATGCTTGAGTACCTGAATGTAAACCACATACAGGGGCATAATAATAATAAAAAAGTAAGTCCCCTTTTGGCCTAAGTCACTAGACGCTGAAAGTAGAAAGCAAGGAAATGTCCATTCTCAAAAAAATCATTCAAAATGAGGTTTTTTTGAGAATGGTCTACCTCCATGTTCAGCAATCTACTCACCCAGACTGCCATTACGTCTAGCCCTACAACACATTCCCGAACAAAAAATTGCCCAAGTCCCAAACGGCCAAAACCAGACCTTTTAGGTGAAGAAGGGGCCAGTCCTTCACCTTAAAGCAGGATTCTGTAACTAGCGTCATTCAAAAACAACGCTGGTTACAGAATCCTGTAACTGTCCCCCTCCCACACATGATCACGGCAGGAGAGATACCTAATCTTTTCTGCTGCGATCGCGATCCCCCCCCAAATGGCAAATACCAGCAGAAAGGACCCCAAGCCCTCCTGCTGAAGATGCACCCGAACTGGCAAATACCGGCAAGAGGGAGCCCAAGCCCACCTGAACTTGCAAATACTGGCAGAAGGGATCCCAAGCTCTCCTGCCGAAGATGCACCCCACCCGAACCGGCAAATACTGGCAGGAGGGATCCCAAGTCCTCCTGCCGATACCCCCACCTAAACTGGCAAATACCGGCAGGAGGGATCCCAAGCCCTCATGCTGATACTCCCACCTGAACTGACAAATACCGGCAGGAGGAAGCCCAAGCCCTCCTGCCAGAATACCAACCATCCCCTGAATGTACTCCCCCACTCCCCTGTCCCCCCTACCCTGGACACCCCCTCCCACTAACCTGAAAGTTGGCCAACCAGGTCCTCTCTCCGTCTGTCCAGCAGCCCTTCCATCATCTAGTGCACCGGAGAGTATGCACCGGGGAGGAGTCTAGGGCCTGATTGGCCCAGGCGCTTAAGGCCTGCCCACAGGAGGGGCCTTAGGCAACTGGGCCAACCGGAATTGGGCCAGTTATCTAAGGCCCCTCCTATGGGTGGGGCCTTAGGCACATGGGCCAACCGAATCTTTGGTTGGCCCATGTGCTTATGGTCCCGCCCATAGGAGGGGCCTTAGACAACTGGCCCAATTCCAATTGGCCCAGTTGCCTAAGACCCCTCATGTGGGTGGGTCTTAGGTGCCTGGGCCAATCAGGCCCTAGGTCCCTCCCTGGTGCATCCCACAATGCACCGGGAAGGGGCAGGCCCACCATTCTGGGGATGGTGGGCCTGTTGACCAGAGAGAGAACCCGTCATGCTGGCCAACTTTCAGGTTAGTGGGGTGTCTGGGGTATGGGGAGCTTGGGTACTGGGGGGCACATTCAGGGGTTCAGGGGGTTGGTTGGTCTTCCAGCAGGATGGCATGGGCTCGCTCCTGCCGGAATTTGCCGGTTCGGGTGGGGGTGTTGGCCGGAGGGCTTGAGATCCCTCCTGCTGGTATTTGCCGGTTCGGGTGTGTCTTCGCTAGGAGGGCTTGGGATCCCTTCTGTCAGTATTTGCCAGTTCGGGTGCATCTTCGGCAGGAGAACTTGGGATCCCTCCTGACAGTATTTGCTGGTTCAGGGGGGAGGGGGGATCGCGATCGCAGCAGGAGAGATTAGGCATCTCTTCTGCTGCTATCATTGCGGTAGGGGGGTGAACAAGTTGCCTGGGTTGCTGAGCTGATCGCGGCAACTGCAATCAGCTCAGTGGCCTGTATTAAGAACTTATACCTGTTTTGACTTGGCCTAAGTCAAAACATATCAGTTCCGTCTGGCAACCTGTCAACCCTTTTTATGGTTATGGCTGCCAGACGACTAAGTCTAGGTCAGCCCACTTCCCGCCTTATCCCCTCCTCCAAAAATGCCTCTTTTCGCTCTAGGCATTCAGAGTCAGGGTAAAGGCTAAGCTGGTTTTAAATATGTCTAAAACCAGTTTTAATTATCAGTACTTGACGATCTGTCTTTTTGATCGTCCAAGTACCGACTTAGGCCACTTTTTGAACTTTTTTTTTTTTTTTAAATTATGAGCCCCTTAGGCTATAAGTGGTATATAAATACCAAAATAAATAAATATAATCTAAAAAGAGACGAGAGATATGATACAGACTTTCAGATACTCATACATGAAAGATATTAATGCACCAACTAGTTTTTTACAAAGGGTAGGAAATGGCAGAACTGGGGTCATGATATGAATCCATAAGGTCGTAGGCTAATACAACACTTAGGGGGGGGGGGGTTAATTAGAAGGTGGTTTGAGGTGCTAGTTTCTCAAAGTAGACCCATGTGTAAATGTTCAGGAGCCTCATGCTTATTGTTATCCCAATTCTTATAAATTCTAAAAATATAAGGAATTCAATCAAAAATATCCAATTTAAAATAGTACTAGAGCAATTGGAAGGGGGAAGGCTAAATCTATTACATATTTATTGCCACAGGCACAAAATGTGGGTAACCTTTGACAAATTGGGTCTTCCACAGTTGTTTGGCTTGTATAGAACTCGAGAGATTAAATCCATCCCTGTAATGGCATGCCATCTCACAAACAAAAGACATTTGGACTAAACGGGTCTCTATGTGCCTTACCTTATTATTGACTGTAAAGATTACCTTAAAATACTGACATTGTCTTTTTTTTTTTTTTTTTTTTTTGCTGTCCTTTGGTCCTGTACAGATATTTAAATCCCAGTGGATTTCCCAATGAATATTCCTTTCTTGTCACTCTCCGGATGCCTGGCAGCACACGTCAGAAGCACTGGACCATTTGGCAGATTTTGGATTCTGTTGGGAATGAGCAAGTAGCGGTGAAGCTTCATGGGCAAACTAAGTCGGTTCAGTTTTATTACAAGGGACTGGACACACGTCTTCACTCTGTCACATTCTCCCAACTGCCATTCCTCTTCGACTCCCAGTGGCACAAGATTTTGATTAGTGTGGAGAAGGAGACAGTCACTCTTTCCATCGACTGCCTCTTGATTGAGTCCTTGAAGATAAGCCCCAGAGCTGGCATTAAGGTGGATGGCTATACCATACTGGGCAAGCTGAAGAACAATCCTCAAGTGTCCGTTCCAGTAAGTTTCCTGATGATTTCACTATTACCGGAGTTATGGTAAAATAAAAACAGCTTTCTGTCCACATCTCTACATTTTTGCTTCACTTCAAGTTGCTTCTGTACCTGGAGTGAAGTAGGCAAGAATTCTACCACCCGTTAATGGAGCTTGCGCAAAGGCTAGGGCTAAGAATCACGGGCCCTTCTTATCCTAAGGTCCCTACAATACTGAGAAACAAAATCAAAATAAATACATACAAATGTTAGAGGGGAGGAGTACTTTTAAAAAAAAATTCTTTATTCATTTTTAAAACTTTCAATAAGTGCAATATAAGATAAAATCATTTTACATTTTAATATCACTTAATATACTATCAAAGTCTAATTCACATCAAATATCCCTCCCCCCCACGAACCCAACAATTGTCCTTAAGCATAAGAAAACATAAAACATCCCCACCCACCCCTTCAACTTGGATGTGTATGTTCAAAGGGAAAAAGTAATATTCATTCTTTACAATATTTTGTTAATGGCTCCCAAACTTCCTTAAATTTCTTAAAATGCCCTTGCTGTTTGGCTATTACACGCTCCATTTTAAAAATGTGGCATAAAGAATTCCACCAAAAATTATAATTCAGCCGGTCCCAATTTTTCCAGTTTTTCATAGTACTTCTAAGATTATACCAAGCAATTATAATCTTAGATGCCACGCGGGGCCTTGGTGGTTCGGAATAATCTTAGAATTCTCGCCACATAAAATTTTAGAATTCTCACACCCCAAGGTTCAAATAGGGGGCATTGGTGGTTTCCCTGTATTTGCATAACCAGGGCCTTCTTTCCTCAAAATCCTGGATGAATGAGTATATGTCTGTGACACTTTTATATTTCAAAGAAGTGAGTTTAGACATGTCTCTCTCATCCGGGTCTCTACTCCTAACTTCATGTCTGTTGGCTATCTTTCCTTGTAATTTTACCTAATATACTCACCACTAGGAGCTAGAGGTGCTAAGTGGAATTTTTTTCCACAGACATGAAAAGGAAAAACATTGCTTAGCACATCTGATAATACGCGGGAAGGGGCTGAATTTGCCTAATATTGGTTTATGGTTTAGTTGTCATTTACTGTACCGCAATTAGGCCCTCTTATCAAGCTGCGGTAGCGAATGCCGCACAGCAAATGCACTGAAGCCCATTCAATCCTTATGGGCTTTGGTGCATGCACCGTGGCAGCATCGCTACTGCGGCTTTGTAAAATGGGCCCTTAATACATTCTCCCTTTTACAAAACCGTAGCGTGGTTTTTAGCACCGGCCACAGCGGTAACAGCTCCGACGCTCATTATGCCCAGAATTCCTATGAGCGTCGGAGCCGTTTTCGCCACGGCTGGCGCTAAAAACTGCACTTATGGCTTTGCAAAAGGGGGCATAGTAGTGCAACAGAATGGTGCACATTGAAATACAAATTAAAAATAGAAAGATAGAAAGAAGCACCATAAATGTTAGAAAAGGACATGCTCCGAAAGAGAGCAAGAAATCCAGTTCAACACATTCATGAAAATAAACTAGCAACCTGTAAAATAAAATAAATGGCCCCTGGTTGGTTAAATTGCATATTCTGAGCTAATGAAGTATAGAGCTTGAACTTTGGATTGTATGATGGGGTGCTGGTTGCTCAGTCGTTTTATTGTCTGATTGTTTTTGTACGTCTTATTATGAGGATGATTATGTATGTATTTGTTGTGACCTGCATTGTGCAAGGCGGGATACAAATAAATAAACTATATTTAGTGGCATTTAACTGGTTAGTGCTGCTTTTAGCGCCTATCTCAAAACTGACTATTTTGGGGATGTTCCAGAGGTGAAGCCAGCATTTGGCCGGTTAAGTGCCATTATTCAGCACTTAATCGGCCAAGATAACTGCATAGTCAGTCCTATCCTTATAAGGTGCAATAGCTGGTTAAGTGCTAAATATTGTACTTAATCGGCTTCACAAACCTGGAAATTCAGTTCTGAACCTGGACATTGCCTGGCATTGAATTTCTGAGTATAATGCCAATGGTGGCAAGCATAAAGCTAAATGATGCCAGTTGAATATCGGGGCCAATAATTGTAATTCTGAGCAGTAACCTCAACATTCCAGGTTTGGTTCCTGGCTACTTTCTGTTCGCATCTTTCACAGACATTTAGAATATAATTACCACAAGAAAAATAAAAAAAAAAAGTTAAAGTACATCTCTCCTCATACTTGGATCAATAAGAAAATTTGGGCCTAGTGGCTCTGAGCTCTTTAATTACTTATCGATAGGGAGAAAAGAGTTGCAGTGGAATATGATTATGTGGGAGTAGTGGCAGAATGGAAATTAGGGGAGAAACATATTTATTTAAAATGTAGGTATGAAATTCAGATTCATAAGAACCACATTGAACTGAGAGGTTACTGTGGTTAATAAGTGAATTTGTTATGCTATAAGCAGTGACGTACCAAGGGTGGATTGGAGGTGGGGGGAGGACCGCCCCGGGTGCACATCCTAGGGGTTTGCACAGCCGGCTGGGTCCGGAACCTCCCATGCTGCTCTACAACAGGACCTGCACCTCAGAATGACTGCCGTACTTATTCCAGAGCAGAGTCGGCAGCTGTGCTGAAGTACAGGAAGGTCCCGCGATGCCTGCATCTGCCACCTCTGCTCAGGAAGACGTAAGTGATGCCGCAGTCATCGCAGGACCTTGCCGCAACTCCCTGTGTCTGCCAGTCCACCCCTTCCAACGTCACTTACGTCTTCCAGAGCAGAGGCGGCAGACGCAGTCATTGTGGGACCTTGCTAGTTTGGAGGGAGAGAGAAAGGAGCATAGAAGGGTGGTGGAGGGAGAGAAAGGGAGCAGGGTGGTATGGAAGGATGGTGGAGGGAGAGAAGGGGGGCAGGGTGGTATGGAAGGGTGGTGGAGGGAGAGAAAGGGAGCAGAGTGGTATGGGAGGGTGGTGGAGGGAGAGAAGGGGGCAGGGTGGTATGGAAGGGTGGTGGAGGGAGAGAAAGGGGACAGGGTGGTATGGAAGGGTGGTGGAGGGAGAGAAAGGGGGCAGATGCTGATGGAATTGGTGTGCAGGGAAAGAGGAGAAAGATATAAGGGGAAAGGATACTGGATGGAATTGGGTTGGAGAGAAAGAAAGGGGGAAGATGCTGATAGAAGTAGGGGAAAGGGAGAGAAGAGAGTGAAATGCCAGACCATGGGGGTCTTGGAGAGGGAAGGGAAGAAGAGGAGAGGAGAGAGATGCCAGACCATTGAAGGAGGGAAGGGAAGAAGATGGATGCCAGACCAATGGGGGTGAAGGGAGAGATGGAAGGGGGAGACATACAGTTTATCCCAGGACAAGCAGGCAGCATATTCTTAACACATGGGTGACGTCACCGACGGAGCCCTCGGTACGGACCTTTTAACTAGAAGTTTCTAGTTGGCCGCACCGCGCGTGCGCGAGTGCCTTCCCGCCCGACGAAGGAGTGCGTGGTCCCCAGTTTCTTCGTTTCCGCGGAGCGAAGAAGACGCGTGTATTTTTTCAACGGCCGTTGAAATCACTTTTTGCCTTCCCGCTCGCGCTTTTGTTATATATTTTTCTTCCTCTACCTTCGGGTTTCCTTTTTCTTTCAATTGCAAAAAAAAAAAAAAAAAAAACTTTGATTTTTATTGTTTCTTTCGTTTTTGCCCCGGCGGGGCCTGTTGCCATTATACAGGCCTCGGACTTCGATTTTGCGGAGGCTATCTTCCCCTTCATGCCCCCGCAGGTCGGTTTTAAGAAGTGCCAGCGGTGTGCACGCCCGATCTCCGTTTCTGACCCACACAATTGGTGTTTGCAGTGCCTGGGTCCGGAGCATCGGGCAGATTCCTGCACCCACTGTGCCACTTTACAAAAACGTACACTTAAAAACCGAAGAATCCAGCAAACCCTGCTCTTCGGCTCCGAGTCGGCGATGGATTCATCACCCTCAACGGCGGTACCGCAGAAATCGGCACCGTCCAGCTCGACACCGACCGATCCCGCATCGGCGCCACTGGCGCCAGGTAAGCCGGCTAAGAAGCCTTCCTCTTCCCTCGAGCGCCCTCCAGCTACGGTGACGACACCGTCCATACCGGCATCGCACCGGTCCCGTAAACGCTCCGCCCCGATAACGGTGAGTGCCTCGTCATCGGCCTCCTCATCGCCGGGGCGTGGAGCGGCATCCAAGGAACCGAAGAAAAAGAAAGCGGTTCCGATGCCACCCCTGGATGACCGTATCTCGGCCATTCTGCAAACTCAGCTTCAGGAGCAGTTGAAGAAACAGCTTGAACAACTGCTACCCTCTATCCTGGCACCGCTCCTTCCGGTACCAGACCGGCCCGAGCCCCGCACCGAGCCCCCGGTGTCCACTCCTTCGGTACCGGTAAACACCTCGATGCCGATCCTTTCGGCCCAACAACTTCCTGATGATCCTGTGGTTCATTCTCAACCCACAGTGGATCCTGCTCGGCACCAGGCGGTACGGCACTCTTCTCGGGACCGAGAACGACGCCGATCGTCCTCCCCTGGTGCCGTTTCGGTGCGCTCTGGTAAATCTTTGTCCAAGACTCGCCACACCGCACCCTCCACCCCGGTGTCCCGACACGCACCGGAGGTCAGGGATCCTGATTTATGGGAGGAGACTCCTCTCGGTACCGAGGAGGATCCCTCCTCATCTGATGAGGAACCATCGGCACCTGATGCCACCTCTAAACCTGAGCAGTCCTCTTTTTCTAAATTTCTGAGGGAAATGTCTGCTGCTCTGTCACTTCCCCTTGAATCTGACTCCAAAAAGTCCCAAGCCTTTTTAGAAGCCTTAGACTTTGAGCAACCTCCTAAAGAGTTCCTCAAACTTCCCGTACATGACATCTTACGGGAGACATTCTACAAAAACTTGGAAAATCCCCTCACGGTACCGGGAGCTCCCCGTAAACTGGACAACCTTTACCGTGTCATCCCTATTCCAGGATTCGACAAATCTCAATTGCCCCATGAGTCCCTTCTGGTGGAATCCACCTTAAAAAAGACTCAGGGCTCCAGTGTCTATGCCTCTACCCCTCCTGGCAGAGAAGGTAAGACCATGGACAAGTTTGGCAAGAGGCTTTACCAAAATGCCATGCTTGCCAACAGGGCAAACAACTATTCCTTCCATTTTTCCTTTTATCTCAAACACTTGGTCCAACAGCTGTCTGCCCTCCAGAAGTACCTACCTGAGCGCAAGGTCCCGCTATTCCAGCAGCACATATCTGGCCTTCTCCAAATGCGCAAATATATGGTCCGCTCGATATACGACTCCTTCGAGCTCACCTCTCGGGCCTCTGCCATGGCTGTAGCCATGCGTCGCTTGGCCTGGCTCAGAGTCTCCGACCTGGACATCAACCACCAGGACCGCCTGGCCAACGCCCCCTGTCTCGGGGATGAGCTTTTTGGAGAGTCACTGGATTCCACCACCCAGAAACTCTCCGCCCATGAGACCAGGTGGGACACCCTGATCAAGCCGAAAAAGAAGGCTCCGCCTGCTCGACCCTATCGGCCTCAATCATCTTACCAGCGGAGGTTCTCAGCCAGGCCACTCAATCCACCTCCCCAACAATCTCGGCGACCCCGTCAACAGCAGCACCATGCCCAGGCTCGGTCTCAGGCCACTCAACCCTCCAAGCCTCCTCAGCCTGCTAAACAATCTCAGCCCTTTTGACTCTTCTCTCCAGGGCATAGCCAGTCATCCACCCTCGCTGCCTCTTCCACAGCCTATCGGGGGTCGTCTCACCATTTTCTCAAGCCGTTGGGAAGTCATCACGTCGGACCAGTGGGTCCTCAACATCATCCGCCACGGCTACTCTCTCAACTTCCAGACTCTGCCTCCGGACAACCTTCCCGTAGAGTCTGCTTCAAACTCATCTCAAACCCCCCTCCTCCTGAGGGAGGTTCAATCCCTCCTCCTTCTCAATGCCATCGAAGAAGTACCTCCAGATCAAAGGGGGCAGGGATTCTACTCCCGCTACTTCCTGGTACCCAAAAAGACGGGAGACCTCCGTCCCATTCTCGATCTCAGGGACCTCAACAAGTGTCTGGTCAAGGAGAAGTTCAGAATGCTCTCCCTTGCCACGCTCTACCCTCTTCTTTCTCAACACGACTGGCTATGTTCCCTGGACCTCAAAGAGGCCTACACTCACATCTCCATCAATCAACATTCTCGCCGCTACCTGCGGTTCCAGGTACTGCACCACCACTATCAGTACAAGGTGCTACCGTTCGGCCTCGCCTCCTCACCCAGGGTCTTCACCAAGTGCCTTATAGTGGTAGCGGCCTTCCTCAGGTCTCACAACCTCCAGGTGTTCCCCTATTTGGACGATTGGTTGGTGAAAGCACCTACGTCTCCACTTGTGCTACAGGCTACTCATCACACCATCTCTCTCCTCCACCTCCTGGGGTTCGAGATCAACTACCCCAAGTCGCATCTGCTTCCCACCCAGCGACTTCAATTCATTGGAGCAGTTCTGGACACCACGCTAATGAGGGCTTTTCTCCCCTCCGATCGCAAGCAGACCCTGCTCCATCTCTGCCGTCAGGTACTCATGCATCCCTCCATTCCTGCTCGACAGATGATGGTCCTCCTGGGTCACATGGCCTCGACAGTGCATGTCCTTCCTCTGGCTCGTCTCCACCTTCGTACACCTCAGTGGACGCTCGCCAACCAGTGGTCACAGACTACGGATCTTCTTTCTCATCCCATCTCTGTGACATCATCTCTTCAGCAATCTCTCCAATGGTGGTTGAACTCCTCAAATCTTTCCAGGGGTCTACTTTTCCATCTGCCCCCCCACTCTATGATCATCACCACAGATGCGTCCCCCTACGCGTGGGGAGCTCACCTGGGAGATCTACGCACCCAGGGACTTTGGACCCCACAGGAGCGTCGTCATCACATCAATTTCCTGGAACTCAGAGCCATGTTCTACGCCCTCAAGGCTTTCCAACATCTTCTCTGTCCTCAAGTCCTCCTCCTATGCACAGACAATCAAGTCGCCATGTACTACATAAACAAGCAAGGCGGCACCGGATCTCGCCCCCTTTGTCTGGAGGCTCTGCGCATCTGGACCTGGGCCACGGACCGCAATCTCTTTCTCAGGGCGGTCTATATCCAGGGCGAACAGAACTCTCTGGCCGACAATCTCAGCCGCATCCTTCAACCTCACGAGTGGACGTTGGACCCTCCGACTCTACTCTCCATCTTTGCTCGATGGGGCACTCCGCAGGTGGACCTCTTTGCAGCACCTCACAACCATCAGCTGCCCCAATTCTGTTCCAGACTCTTCTCTCCTCACCGTCTGACCCCGGATGCATTCCTGCTCGACTGGAGGGATCGGTTCCTCTATGCCTTCCCTCCACTTCCTTTGATGTTGCGGACCTTGTCCAAACTCCGCAAGGACAATGCCACCATGATCCTCATCGCCCCTCGGTGGCCTCGTCAACACTGGTTCTCCCTTCTGCTTCAACTCAGCTCCAGGGAGCCCATTCCTCTTCCTGTGTTTCCTACTCTACTTACACAGCAGAATCAGTCTCTACTACATCCCAACCTGTCTTCCCTCCACCTGACAGCTTGGTTTCTCTCGGGCTGACCTCTCCTGAGAATCTATCTCAACCGGTCCGCCTCATTTTGGACGCCTCCAGGAAACCGGCCACTCTCCAATGTTACCATCAGAAGTGGACCAGATTCTCCTCGTGGTGTCTCCGGCATCATCAAGAACCCACCTCTTTGGCGGTGGAAACTGTCTTGGAATATTTGCTCTCGCTGTCCAACGCTGGCCTCAAAACCACCTCCATCAGAGTCCACCTCAGTGCCATCACTGCGTTTCACGAGCCTATTCTCGGAAAACCCCTCACGGCTCATCCTCTGGTTTCAAGATTTATGAGAGGGCTCTTCAACATCAAACCGCCTCTCAAGCCTCCTCCCGTCATCTGGGACCTGAATGTGGTTCTCTCTGCTCTCATGAAACCTCCGTTTGAGCCTCTTGCCACAGCTTCATTCAGGCTTCTTACATGGAAGGTGCTTTTCCTAATTGCCATCACCTCTGCCAGGAGGGTTAGCGAACTGCATGCACTGGTTGCCGACCCACCGTTCACTGTTTTTCACCATGACAAGGTTGTTCTGCGTACCCACCCTAAATTCCTTCCCAAGGTGGTCTCGGCTTTTCACCTCAACCAGTCCATTGTGCTTCCCGTCTTCTTCCCTAAGCCTCACTCGCATCCTGGAGAACAGGCGTTGCACACGCTGGATTGTAAGCGTGCCCTTGCTTACTACCTTGATCGTACCAGAGCTCACCGAACATCCCCTCAGCTCTTTTTGTCTTTCGATCCCAACCGTTTGGGCCGTCCTGTCTCCAAACGGACACTTTCAAATTGGCTTGCTGCCTGTATTGCCTTCTGTTATGCTCGGGCCGGTCTCTCACTGGAAGGATCTGTCACGGCCCACAGAGTCCGAGCTATGGCTGCTTCTGTGGCTTTCCTCCGTTCCACGCCCATCGAGGAAATCTGCAAGGCGGCCACTTGGTCCTCAGTTCACACGTTCACTACTCACTACTGTCTGGATGCGTTCTCCAGACGGGATGGACACTTCGGCCAATCTGTGTTACAAAATTTATTTTCCTAATGGCCAACCATCCCTCCTCCCTCTTTGTTAGCTTGGAGGTCACCCATGTGTTAAGAATATGCTGCCTGCTTGTCCTGGGATAAAGCACAGTTACTTACCGTAACAGGTGTTATCCAGGGACAGCAGGCAGATATTCTTAAGTCCCACCCACCTCCCCGGGTTGGCTTCTTAGCTGGCTTATCCTAACTGGGGACCACGCACTCCTTCGTCGGGCGGGAAGGCACTCGCGCACGCGCGGTGCGGCCAACTAGAAACTTCTAGTTAAAAGGTCCGTACCGAGGGCTCCGTCGGTGACGTCACCCATGTGTTAAGAATATCTGCCTGCTGTCCCTGGATAACACCTGTTACGGTAAGTAACTGTGCTTTCTAGAAGGGGCATAGGAGAGAAGATGCCATATAGAAGGGGCAGGCAGTGGATGAAAGGAAGAGAGTGACAAAAAGATGAGGAAAGCAGAAACCAGAGAAGACAAGGTAGAAAAAAATTTTCTATTTATTTATTTATTTGCTTTAGGGGAGAGATTCATCGCTGTTTCTGTGGTGTTGCATTGCATGCAGAGTCCAGCTTCTTAGTGGTTCAATTTAACCTTTGCCTACATATTTCTATTTTATCCCCCCTTTTACAAAACCGTTGAGCATTTTCAAGTGCTGGCCATGGTGATAACATCTCCAACGCTCGGAATTCTATGAGCGTCTGAGCTGTTACCACCGTAGCTAAAACCGCACTACAGTTTTGTAAAAGGGGAAGGTGTTTTCTGTGTTCAAAAGACTTGGTTTTCTGTTAGGATTGACTGTGCAGGATTGATCTGTACTTGTCTGGCTTGTTTAGTTTTACAATGGGTGTATTGATGTACTGTGAGATGCTGCGTTTTCCTAGGTACTCATGTGTGACATGTGGATTGTTACTAAAAATCATGTTTTTCATACAGATGGGGGGGTATCAATAAATGATGGGCCCCAGGTGTCACATATTCTAGGTACGCCACTGGTTATAAGAATAGCCTTACAGGGTCAGACCAATGATCCATCTAGCCCAGTAGTCTTTCTTCACGGTGGCCAATCCAGGTCACATGTACCTGGCAAAAACCTAAATAGTATTAACATTCTGTGCTACTGATCCAAGGCAAGCAGTGGCATCCCCATGTCTGTTTCAATAGTAGACTATGAACTTTTCCTTCAGGATCTTGTCCAAACCTTTTTTAAAACCAGCTACGTTACATGCTCCTACCACATCCTCTAGCAACGTGTTCCAGAGCTTAACTATTCTCTGAATGAAAAAATATTTCCTCCTCTTGGTTTTAAAAGTATCTCCTTGTAACTTCATTAAGTGTTCCCTAGTCTTTGTAATTTTTGACGGAGCAAAAAATCGATCCACTTGTAAGTTGTACCTGTTCTACTCCACTCTGGATTTTGTAGACTTTAATCATATCTCCCCCTCAGCCATTTATTTTCCAAGCTGAAGAACCCTAACCATTTTAGTCTTTCCTCATATTCTATTACTATACCTGGGACAGTAGAGGATAAAGTGACTTGCTCAAGGTCAAAAGGAGCAGTGTGGGTTTGAACCCACAACCTCAGGGTGCTGAGGCTGTAGCTCTACCCACTACG
The DNA here is from genome assembly GCF_902459505.1 of Geotrypetes seraphini. Taxonomy (NCBI): domain Eukaryota; kingdom Metazoa; phylum Chordata; class Amphibia; order Gymnophiona; family Dermophiidae; genus Geotrypetes; species Geotrypetes seraphini. The sequence goes on from NC_047086.1 coordinate 54,819,765, forward strand.
CAGTAGTGGTTTATACTTCACATGTGGTTGAACATATAGGGATGTGGGTCCTCCAGTAAGGAATCTGGTAATTGTTTTTCCATGCCTCTTTAGGATGCCTATGTAAAAATTTTTCAACAGAGTGTGAAATCTCACAAAGGCACAACAGCAAGGCTCAGAATATTCCCACTGTTCAGGGAATCCAGGTTTTTGAAATTCCCCATGGATTTGGCTCTTCCATACATCTTCAAATCTGACATGTAAGACAGTACCATTGCATACAAAATTAGATAATTAAGTATGCATTTTAAAAAAATGTTACAGCTGTAGAAAAACTCAAGCTGTTCTCATGGAATTTCCCCCATTTCTACCTTCCCCCTCTCTTATCATTCTTTCTAATGTGCATATAGTAGTAACAGGCATGCACACAAAAGGGTTAAATTACCACACCATTTGAAACTTGTGAGCAGTAGCATCAATCATCAAGGTTTCAATTCTAGCTATCGATAAGGGCACGACATATTTCAAACTTCTACTAATTCAGCCCTTCTGCATGGGTCCTGTAGACCACCGTTTCTCAACTCGGTCGTGGAGTACCCCCTTGCCAGTCAGGTTTTCAGGCTATCCACAATGAATATACATGACCAAAAATTTGCATATAATGGAGGCAGTGTGTGCAAATCAAGTTTATGCACATTCATTGTGGAGAGCCTGAAAATCTGACTGGCAAGGGGGTACTCCAGGACTGAACTGAGAAACACTGCTGTATATGAATAGCATACAGGGGATAATTCTATCAAGTGGGCTCTAACATACGCACATTCATGCACAGAACCAAAATTGCAGCTAAGTGCTATTCTATTGAAAAGCACTTACGGAAAATAGCGCTTAGTTGAACGGTGGGCAGTGTTTGGGTAGAGAATGGGCAGGGTGCACCGTTATGCATGTTATGCACTCAGAGGGTGGTGAACACCTGGAATGCGCTTCCAGAGGAGGTGGTAGGGCAGAGTACGATTTTGGGTTTCAAAATTGGATTAGATGATTTCCTGAAGGAAAAGGGGATTGAAGGGTATAGTTAGAGGGCTACTATACAGGATATTAAATGATTAGGGAATAAAATGTTTTGGGTAAAAGATCACTTACAGGTCATGGACCTGGGGGGGGCCGCCGCGGGAGCGGACTGCTGGGCATGATGGACCATGGTCTGACTCGGCAGAGGCGATGCTTATGTTCTTATGTAATTTACAGGTGTGTTTAAGCACTTAGCTCTATGGCTGCTGTAAGTGCTTCCACTAAAATGAAAGGCATGTGTTTGACCTCTTTATGTTCCTCCTCTTCTCATTGCCCCATTCTTTCCTGCTGGAACCCTCATGCTTCACAGTTTGGTAGCTTGTGAGTATTAGTAAGTTGAACCCAAAGGAAAGGGATACTGTTAGTGAAGGTGTTCTTCCTAGGACCCTCGAGTGGACCTAGCTGTGATGCTTCTTCTTCTTAGGTGCCGTTGACTTGTGCTCGAGTCCTAGCGACCTGATGAATTACGGATCTAAAATGAAATCAGTTTTGTGCTAGTCCGGTAAGGTCCTCCAGCGTCATACCCATGGCTGTTTACAATGTGTCCAGCTATCTGATTGCAGGCCACCCTCTTTGCTTGGCTCCTTTGATTTTTTCCAAGGATGATGTCCTTCTTCAATGATCTTTCTCTTCTGACAGTATGACTAAAGTGAGACAGTAATATTTATGCTAATGTTGTTGAATGCTTAGTTTAGACAGATTTGTCTCTTACCAGGGGAAAATTAGATATCTGCTTGTTGTCTCTGGCTATTCTCCTCTAATAGTTGCAGTAAACAGTTATTCCAGTAGAATAAATTACTGTAAGAGGGTGTGATTTCCTTTGGTACCTCTAACATCATACATTATTCTGGCACCCTTATGGAACATCTCTCCACTTTGAGTTGCTTCATCTCCCTGGCTGGCACTCCAGTTCCACTAGAAACATAGAAACATAGAAATAGACGGCAGATAAGGGCCACAGCCCATCTAGTCTGCCCACCCCAATGACCCTCCCCTACCTTTCTCTGTGAATAGATCCCACGTGTCTATCCCATTTGGCCTTAAAATCAGGCACGCTGCTAGCCTCAATAACCTGAAGTGGAAGACTATTCCAGCGATCAACCACCCTTTCAGTGAAAAAGAATTTCCTGGTGTCCCCGTGCAGTTTCCCGCCCCTGATTTTCCATGGATGCCCCCTTGTTGCCGCGGGACCCTTGAAAAAGAAGATATCTTGTTCCACCTCGATGCGGCCCGTGAGATACTTGAATGTCTCGATCATGTCACCCCTCTCTCTGCATTCCTCGAGTGAGTACAGCTGCAACTTATCCAGCCGTTCCTCGTACGGGAGATCCTTGAGTCCCGAGACCATCCGGGTGGCCATTCTCTGGACCGACTCCAGTCTCAGCACATCCTTACGGTAATACAGTAATACCAGCCTGTACCTGGGTCCAGATCAGTTAGGGATGTGCATAGGACACCAACACGTGGTTCATTTTCATTTTGTTTGGGCTTTTCACCCCTGATATTTAAGTTCATTTCACACATTCATTTCAATAAAAACATTTTAACTCATGTTAGAACTTTTTAGCATGAACAAATTGACTTAAAGCACATGAAATCAATTTTGCGTGAGTTACATTTTTTAAGGTGCGCTAAAAAAAAAATGCAGATCCCTAAAATCTGTTGTTTAGTAGCTTTATCAATGGTTCTGGAGTGCTTGCCATAGAGTTGTGAGAAATATGAAACCACTTCAACCAGCAAAACCACCAATTCTTGAGAAAGAAAGTAGGGTTCCTGTCCTTTCTGTATATTTAAACGGTCATTTTCCTGTGCTCTGTGGAGCCTCAGTGTCCTTCTGGTCCCTGTAGCCTGAGAGTTCATTGACATCTTCATTACTGCAGCCAAATGTTGCAGAGAGGCTGAGGTCCCTGCAAATCATTCTGCGTCCTTTAAAGTGGGGCTTTTCTTATCAGTCTGGTGCTTCCACAGTACAGCAGGAATGTTCTTATAGGCAGCTTGTATACTTAGGGATGTTAATTTTTTCATGTAATGCAAGGGTTGTAGTAAAGAACTGTATATTGAGGGTTACAGCTTAACCACAACATATGAGTTCTTTCTGAATTACTTTGCCACTTAGCAGTGAGAATTAGCATAATACATTGTTCTGTTTTAAATTTTTTATTCATTTTCATACATCCACAAGTGTAACATAGAAATTTAAAACGATCTCATAAAACTACACTTGAATTCCTTTCATGTACCACTGTAAATACAATGAGAATGAGGAGAGGTTGAGTCTAACACATTGTTGATTTATTTTTATATGCTTTTATGTATAATGTATTCCATTTCGTTATTCTTTGTGTTCAGATTTCCCACTTTTCCCTTGCAGCCTAATTTAGATCCCCTGCAGAGCTGCTTCCAGTCTATGGCCACCTTGCTGTTGGAACAAAGGCTTGTCCTGCATACAGATCCCCCCTCCTCCCCCCCCCCCAAAAAAAAAAAAAACAACCACTGGCTGAGTAAACTGTTGGTTACAGACAGATTTCCTGAGTCCCAGTTGGCTCTCTAGTTATTTGATACTTCTGTATCCTCTGAAGTTTTGTTATTTTATGCCTTTTGGTTTATCTTTACTCTTTTTTTTCCTCTTTTATTTTAATATTTTTATCTTATCACTGTTGGTTTACTTCATGAATGTTAACCGAGTCTAGCTCCATGTTTTATGAAGATGACCCGGTCTATAAATTTAAGTTTTAGTTTAGTTTAGAATGTCATGCTTCACTCTGAATGTTCTTTCCAAAACCACATATCAAATCTCTTGAGGCAGGGATTTGTGCTTTTTGGCAGGATTCGTTCACTGCACAAAAATCTTGATGTATTTGCCCTTCATACACTGGTCCACGCTTTCCTTATATCCAATATCGATTGTTGGTGCATTATTTATGTAGGCTTACCCCAAACCCACCTCAAATGCATCCAGACACTACAAAATATAGAGGTGCATCTTCTGTGTGGTACAAAACGTTTTGATTTTGCTTCCTCATTACTTTTCCAACTACATTGGTTACCAATTTTGGCTGGATAAAATTTAGGGTTCTCTGCCTCACTCAGATAGTAAACTCATCAGTAACATCAGAAATTATTTTTCATGGAAAGGGTAGTGGATGCCTTGAATGCCCTCCTGGAGGAGGTGGAGTAGACAGAAACAGGGAAAGAATCCAAAAAGTCATGGAATAAACAGAGAGAATACCTTAATGGAAATGGGTAGAAATCAAGCATTGGGAGCTTCAGCTCAAAACAGCAATGCAGTATTCTTCTAAGCAACATAGAAGTCCTTCACCTGCATTCCTACTGGCTGCACTGGGCATCAAATACTGCATTTGCAACCAGTCCCTGCCAGTAGAAGCACTAATATAGGACTCTCATGGAGCTTAGAGAAATCATTGCAGCAGTGAAATGACCATTTTTGCATGACTAAGAAGAGAGATCTTGCATGGAGTAGCAGTTACAAATCTAAATAAAGTGATAATTACAGTCCTGACCACTTCATTGGGCACACTAGAAGGGTTATTCTAGTCTTACTTGGCTCTCATCTACTGTTCTACTGTGACAGCAAGATTATTCTTCCTGTGGCTACCCATCAAGTGGCTTGGGATGACTACTGTTATGTTCATCATATGTGTTTTATATTTTCAATCCATCAATGAATCTTAAAGCCTAGAAAAATGGATCTGTTGCAATTTTTTGTATTACAGTTTGACCTCCAGTGGATGCTGATTCACTGTGACCCTTTGAAGCCCCAGAGAGAACTCTGCACTGAGCTTTCAGCCACAAGAGTGGTAAGAACATCTTTCACCAAACATTCTCCTTCTTTTCCTCTTCCTGCCTCTGCTTCCTGAACTCCTGTCCATCATCTTTTATATATAATGAGGCCAAAGCAGAAAGCCATTGTGAGCATAAGGGCAGGGTTATCGAGGATTGCAAACACACAATATTGGCTGAGCAATACAGAGAGAATTTAAGTGTAAGTATTAACTCACGTAGTAGACATGGTTGTACATTGTATGAAAATGTATGGTAATGAGGCCTTAAGTGTTCTTTGGCAATTCAGAGAATGGAACAGGGGCTTTTGCCACATGGACAACGCAATATATTTTTTACAAGATCCAAGGCAGCATAGAAGGGTTAATGACGTATTTGATGCCAGATTTTAAGATTTAACTGCCAGTTTTGTTTTCTTCTGCAACCAGAAAGAAGGGCTTGCAAGTTTGTTTTTTGTTTTTTTATATATATAATATTTCTTTATTGAGCAAACCAGTACACACATAACATAACAGAGTAAAGGGACATCCATCAATCCAGAAAAAGAAACCGCCCTACCGGGCATACAGAGAAAAGGTCATAAATACAACCAAGATCAGATGTCTCAGGAACAAGAGGTGCTCAAATCAATTTTCCATGTAAAACCCTCTGAAACCCCCCCCAGGACATATCGTAGCACCCCAATACTATAACATACATTAGAATACACCAAGTTTAATGGGAGATAGCAAAGCTTGCATGCATGTTGGAACAAAAACAAAAGTGTCAGCATTGCTGTCCTTTTGGTTAATTGCATTATTTCCTTTTCTTTAATCTTTTTCTTGTGTCTTGAATGTTGTGGACTAAATAATTAATTATTATTTCTTAGGTTATTATGGTACCACATATTATGTGGATGTTTTAATTTCTAAATCTGTAATCAAGTAAACTTTAGGTGTCTATATTTTGAAAATCAATAAATATATAAATGAAAAAAAAAATACAAAAAACAATAATCAGGTCTTAAACACTGTACACACCACTTGTGTGAGTCAGTGATGGAGATCGCGCATTGACACCAGCTACACTTTCTTGAACCCTGTAACTGGCTGGGACATGGAATGAACACGGCTGCGGCGAAATCGAAGCCCGCAGGCTGAGGCCGCAGAGTAAGCCCCGCCGTGACATGAACGAAAAAACAACAAAACTTTAATCAAACGCGTAAATAACACAGCGACCCTGGAAATAAAATACATGAGCCGTGGTAAGAGAAGGCACGAGTTTAGAACTAACTCTTGCGCAGAGTTTTGAAACGAGGGCTTTTCGGCTCTGCGGAAAACTTAGAACTGAGGAGACGCTGAGGAGACGCGCGCCCTACCTCAGGCAGGAAGGCACTCACACGTGCACGGTGCGGCAGTCGTGAACTTTCTAAAAGTCCTTCAAGCAAATCTGCTTGCGAGGCTGTCCACATTGGGGCTTAGTGGATGATGTCACCTATATGTGAGAATATGCTGCCTGCTTGTCCTGGGATAACATATTAAATGGAACCTAGGCAACAGAAAATAAGGTAAATCACCAGAGTCATATGAAATTAACATTTTGCCCTAAAGGGTAGCAGTAGGCAGGGAAGGAGATTTGTTTGCTTGCCCCCTGTATCAAACAAAAGGTGTTCTTCTGCCCCTGAAAGGGTGACTGAATCTGGGACTGGGCAGTTCACATATTAAATGGGAGAATGTCACTGAATATCTTTGGATGTAGGTCAAAAGAAGTGGTCTCCGAACACAGTGCATACACGATGCTAGGGAAACTGTTTCTAGGCATAAGTTTGCTGCAGATTATAGAAAATGCTATCTGTTTGAGAACAGATTGCATGCAAATTAAAGGGAATGGTGGAGGGAGGAAGGGACTTTTTCTAAAGCAGTGTTTTGCAACTTCTTCCACCCAAGTTATCCGGTTCATAGACAACGGCGCGAAAGACAAAGGCGCCCGGACAATTGAGCGCAGCACGGAGGCGCGTGCCGCTCTAAATGACTGTTTTTAGGGCTCCGACGGGGGGGGCGTGGGGGGGAACCCCCCACTTTACTTAATAGACATCGCGCCGGCGTTATGGGGGGTTTGGGGGTTGTAACCCTCCACATTTTACTTTTTTTTTTTTTTTTTTTTTTTTTTTTTTGATGTCTGGTGATTTTATTTTTCTTTTTTTTTTTTTCCATTATATTTTTATTTTCAAATTTTACAAAAAGTGTACATAATAATAAAATACAGTTGATAAATGCATGGTATCACTTTTATATCTAACACAATGTATGTCTGGATTTGATTTTCCCCTTCACCCTCCCCCCACCCTTTTATTGCTTTAATATAATATTTTCAAATTTTATAAAAGTATACAACATATTAGAATATAATTGATAATTATTCAATAACATATTTATATCTAATACAATATATTCTGGATAAATTTTATTCATTTTCCCTCCCCCCACCCTTCTATTATTTTTTAATCATATGTTACATTTTGTATCATATATTATAATTTATTATATATAATTTGTTTTCCTTACCCCCCCTATATGTGTGTCATAAAAAAAAAATCTCTAAAAGAAGAAAAGAAGAAAAAGTATTCCATTATTTAATCATTACAGTATTTTGTCAATGGCCCCCATATTTTTATAAATTTATTATATGTCCCCTTTTGTATTGCTATTGTTCTTTCCATTTTAAAAATATGGCATATTGTATTCCACCAAAATATGTAATTTAGGTTGTTGTAATTTTTCCAATTGTTAGTTATATGTTGAATGGCAACCCCTGTCATAATTAATAAAAGCTTATTATTTTCTGGTGAAATTTGACTTTTTTTTCTCATCATTGTTCCAAATAAAATTGTATCATATGATATTGCAATATGATTTTCCATTAATTTATTAATTTGTGGCCAAATTGAATTCCAAAAAATTTTAATATAAGGACAATGATATAATAAATGATCTAATGTCCCTGGTTCTAGATTACAGTGCCAGCATCTATTAGACTTAGAACTGTCTAGTTTTTGTAAACGAGTAGGGGTCCAAAAAGCTCTATGTAATAAAAAGAACCATGTTTGTCTCATAGACGCTGACACTGTACATCCCATTCTCCAAGACCAAATTAGTGGCCATTGAGATGCATTAATTTGATGTCCAATCTCAATGCTCCAAATGTCTCTTAGACCATTTTTTGGTTTTTTTATTCAAATATCCAGATATTAATTTATACCACAATGCGGCTTGATGTCCTAGGAAGTCTGCTTTAAAGCATAAGAACTTTAAACTATATTGATTGTTTAATGATTTCCATTCAGGGAACCCAACCTGAATGGCCTGCTTCAATTGCAACCATTTAAAACTTTGTGTTTTATTAAGACCAAATCTATGTTGCAATTGTGAAAAATCCAGCAGTTTACCTTCTGAAATAATATCATCTAGAGATCTAATTCCTGCAATAATCCAGTTCTTCCAAAGGATTTGAGCTCCGCCAATTTTGATCTTGGAGTTTATCCATATGGATTGATTAGTTGATTTATATATTGGGATGGGTGTTAATTTATCAATAAATCTCAATGTTTTCCAAGTATCCATTATTATTTTATTTTCTTTGTATCTTTTAGGTATATTAATACTTGGTAAATGAACTAAATTTAGGGGAAACATAAGGCGCCATTCCAAATATAACCAATCTGGTGCATTATCTATAAGTTCTGGGAGGATCCAATACATACCCTGACGTAGAATATAGGCTTGATGGTACCTATAGAAATTTGGAAAATTTACCCCTCCCTCCTTAATTGATTTTTGTAAGGTTACTAAAGCTATTCTAGGTGTTTTACCAAGCCAAAGAAATTTTGTTAAAATTCTATTAAGCTTTTTATAAAAGGACCCCTGAAAATAAATAGGTATCATACTCATTTGGTAGCAAACCACAGGCAACATCATCATTTTAATAGTTTGAACTCTGCCCCACCAAGATATATGTAATGGGTTCCATTGTTCACATAACTCCATTACTTTTTTTAATACATATTTTTCATTTTCTTTTACAGTATCTTCAATTGTTTTTTTAACTTGAATGCCTAGATATTTAAATCCTTCTTCTTTCCATATGAATGGAAAAATATCAAATAATCCTTTTACACAGTAAACATTCAAGGGTATAATTTCAGATTTATTCCAATTAATTTTATAACCTGAAAATTTGCCAAACTTATCAATTAATTCCAATAAAGAAGATAAGGTAGACTCTGGATTTCTCAAATAAAGCAAAATATCATCAGCATAAGCCGAAATTTTATATTCCATATCTGAATATGGAATTCCTTGTATCTCCCTCGTTTGCTGTATTGCTAACAATAAGGGTTCTAATACAATATCAAATAATAAAGGAGATAAAGGACAACCTTGTCTAACTCCCCTCTGCAATTGAAAACCATCAGATATCTTATTATTAATATTTAATCTTGCAATCGGGAAGCTATACAATGTTTTTACCATTTGTATAAATCCAGAACCTATACCAAACCATTCTAAAGCCTGATACATAAAATTCCATTCTACCCTATCAAATGCTTTCTCAGCATCTAATGAAACTGTAAAAGCCGGTTCATCCATTTTTTTTGACAAGTTTAGCATGTGAAATAATAGTCTAGAGTTATTGGAGGAATGTCTTTTAGCAACGAAACCCGTTTGATGCATATCTATAATATGTGGGAGAGCTTTGGCTAATCTCAAAGCCAAAATTTTCGCCAAAAGTTTATTATCAACGTTTATCAAAGATATAGGCCTGTAGTTTGAAACCAAAGTAGGATCTTTATTTGGCTTAGGCAAAACAATTATTATTGATTCAGCCATAGTACCTTTTATATTACCTTTTATAAGTTGTGTCTGATATAATTTTAATAAATGTGGGGAGAGGATATTTTGAAATGTTTTATAAAATTCTACTGTGTAACCATCACCACCTGGAGCGGATCCAACTCTAAGAGATCTCAATGCTGTTTCTAATTCTTTTATTGATATAGGTTCTTCTAAACTTCGTTTTATATGATCAGGAATCTTAGGTCCATTTATTAAATCTAAAAATTTTTTTCCATCTTTTTGTTTCTCCAAATAAGGTTCGGAAGAATATAGATCCTTATAAAAATTTAAAAATTGTTTTAATATTATATTTGTTTGATTTGTTATTATACCATTATCATCTTTTATTCCATTAATATTAGTTCTCCTTTTTTTTGCCTTAAGATAATTTGCTAATAATTTTCCCGCCTTATTAGAATTTCCATAATACACCGTTTGTTTGGAAAACAAATCTTTTCTTATCATTTTTGAAGTTAATTCATTATATTTACCTTTTACTTTCAAAAGAGCTTGTAAAACTTCATATTCCCATTTACTTATCAATTTAGCTTCTAATATTTTTATTTCTTTTTCTAATTCCATATATTGTTTTTTAATTTGTTTCCTAATAAAAGCTGAATATGATATGATATTACCCCTCATAGTTGCTTTAAATGCATCCCATACATTCTCTATAGATGTATCTTCCACTAAATTTATTTGAAAAAATTCATTAATTTGTGTTTTAAAATTTTCCAAAAATTTGTCATCCACAAGCAATGCATTATCAAATCTCCAAAGAGGTCTATTATTTTCTAATTGATCTAATTGTAATTCTATCCATATTCCCGCATGATCCGAAATGATAATAGGATCAATGGAGGCTTTAATCACTTGTTGCACTTTATTTGTTGAAACAAAAATATAATCTATTCTTGAAAATGATTTATGAACATTTTACTGTAAACTTAACTTTTTCCCTAAGAGTTTGTAGAAGATGCACAAAACTCCAGTGGCGAATCTGGCCATTTTCAAAACTGCAAAATGTCTATCTTAGGTTGTTGTTTTTTTTTTTTTTTTACAAAATGGCTATTTTTTCAGATGTTCATCTATCTTTTTGAACCTGTAACAGTGCAAGCGGGCTCTGGGGTGTTTGGGCCTGCACACGCACAGCGAGACACAAACGTCAATAATACAGAAAAACTCTTTATTGATTCAAAAATAACAAAAACTCCCTGAGTCCTGTTACTTCAGAGGGCTGGGTGTACAGGAAACAGTCTCTTGGTTTAATAAACAAAAAGTCTGAGATGGGCCTGGAGCTGCCATGCCCCAAACCATAGGCATCAGAATGGGGGTGGGGGAGGCCACAGGGGCCGTGGCCTCCCCAAAAAGTGCCCAGCATTAGAGGTGAACAACCATTGCAGTCCTAAGTCCTGCCGTAGCCTGCAAGCAACTTCACCCATGCTCCGAGGCTCTAACTCTGCGCTTGCTGGCTTCCTGACTCTTCAACGATGAAACCAGAAGTTATGTCATAAGGGGGAGGGAGGAGAAGCGAAGCTGGCAAGCATAGCGTTAGAGCCCTGGAGCATGGCGAATTCGCTTGCTGGCTACAGCGGCATTGGCGGGAGATAGGGCAGGCTTCAACTCGCTGCTCCTGATTACTTCGGGCCTTCCTCACTGTTAGGTCCTGCCTTCGTGGAAACAAAGTAGGTGGGACTCGGCAGCGAAGAAGGCCCGAAGCAAGCAGGAGCAGTGAGTTGTGAATGCTGCGCTGCTGACAGGGAGGGAGAGATCCCTGGCTGCAGCAGGGGGCAGGCAGGAAGGTGGGATCCCCAGGGGTAGCGGCTTCTAGGGATGGGTGAGAATATCCTCCAAGGTGGCTAGGCTGCATACCCCCAACAAGCGGCCCATGTACCCCTATAGATACGCGTACCGCATGTTGAGAAACACTGCTATAGACTCCCTCACAGAGCCATTAAAAAAAGAAAAAGTCCAAAAGATAAATGCACAAAGCAAGCCACTGGGATGTAGGAGGGGCCAGCAGTTTTAGTAGACTGGCCACACAGAGACATCCTAATAGAGCAAGGGGCACCTTAGTGAACTTCACCTACAAAGGCCCATGTGCACATCTTACCATAGCCCACTTATATTTTATGGTGAGTTCTCCAAAAATGACCCACTGGATCCAATTGTACACCACAACAATAGCTGCTGCTAGTCCGGGGTGGGGAAGGAAGAGAACTGCTGATGCTAATCTGGAGAAAGATAGAAAGAGAGCACAGTTCAGCTAGAGGGAGGAAGAGAAGAGAGAAAAGCAAATATTCCTATTATACAATTTGATATACTGCTCAAGCTTCCAACAATTTTAAGTGGTTTACAATAAAAATAAGAAAAATTCCAAAAGAAAAGAACTCCATAAAAGTAAAGGACAGTCCTAGTACCATTCATATGAAAAGAACATACATAGTAACATACATAGTAGATGACAGCAGATATGGTCCATCCAGTCTGCCCAACCTTACCCACTCTTTAAATTACTGATTTAATTGAAATGCTCCTTCTGAGCTATTTTTGGGCCAAAACCCAAAGCTCTGCCCGGTACTGTGCTTAGGTTCCATCTACTGAAGTCTTCGTCAAAACTCACTCCAGCCCATCGAAGCCCTCCCCAGCCCAACCTCAACCAAATGGCGATAAACAGTATCATACCAATGATTCTAGGAGACATTCATCACATGCCAGACGAGAGAGTCGACGTTTAATAAATATGATCATTTTGGGGTATATCCTCACCAAAAGCTTGTGAGAAAAAAATAAGATTTAAATAATGTTTTCAATGCTTTAAAGCAGTGGTTCCCAAACCTAACCTGGAGGACCACCAGCCAGTTTGGTTTTTGGGATAGTCCTAATAAAATCCTTTATAGAAGTCAATCTTAGATGTGAAGAAGGCATCAATGAAAGTATGTAGGTCAGCATTTTTAAAAAACGTGTTTAATTGATCTTAAAGTTCTAAGTGTATAGAACACTTTTTAAATTATTTCTGAAACCTGGTCATTAAATGTCAAGTGGGAGTCAATAATGATTCCCAAATATTTGCATTTTTGCATCAATGGTATTATTTCATCTAAAATTTAAATTTGTGGTTCTGAACATTGTCCTGTGATAAGAGAAACATTTCTCAATATTAGTTTGTTCTTATTAACCCCTACCCCCATTTTACAAAACTGCGATAGCATTTTTTAGTGCAGTCTGGCGTACTGAATGTTCCATGCTGCTCACGACGCTCATAGGATCTCTATGAGTGTCAGGAGCAGCGCAGAGCATTCTTTGGTTGCTGATTTCCTGAAAGAATTGAATCCTTCTGCTCTTATTTGTTTCAATTTGTATCTATTTGTTTTAAAGTTTTATGTATGTGACAGTTTTGTAAACTGTTTTGGTTTAAAAATGGTATAGAAATTTTTTAAATAAATAAATAAGTAGTTTTTAGCTATTTAATCTAGAATGCCAAGAATGTTGCTACTATTTGAGTTTCTGCCAGGTATTGGTGACCTGTATTGGCCACTTTTGGAAATAGAAAATTGGTCTGATGCACTAAACAGGGTCGCTAAGATCATAAAAGTTGCTGTTGACCAATTTTTTTCCAATTGTGGAACAGCGATTGATGTTTCAACAGGTTTCCATGCAAATTATTTGCACAGAGGTTCGCCGTAATCCTCGTCTGACCAATCGCTCTGAGAGCGCAGAGCTGATTTGGGAATCGCTGAGTGGCAAGGGAAGCCCCAAAGCAGCCTCCTGTTGGGGCTTTTTTCTTTTTTTAATGGCATAGATGATGTGCGCGTGTTACATATGCACAATATCTGCCCCAATAAAAAAAGAAGAAAAAGCCGCCCCCATGACTGTCCCCTTTCCCCATCGACACCACGATACTGCAATTGGCAGGAGGGATGCTCCCTCCCTCCTGCTGCCGGCCCCTCCAAACCCCTGACACCCCCTAAACCAACCCCCCCATTGAAGATCGGCAGGAGGGATGCCCAATTCCTCCTGCCTTGGCGACCCTCCCCCACCAAACTTACCGCCTCGCCAGGCTCTCCCCTCCAACAACCTTCCTATGACCCCGGTACTAAATGAAGCAGGAGGGATGCTTACTCCCACCTGCCACAGCAAAACTTCCCCCCCAGCCAGGCCTCCCCCAATTCTCTTCTGCCACTGAATACATCCCAGGACCCCGGCCCCCCATCACACCCTCCGAACCTTCTCGTACCTTGAAATTAGTTCACAGCAGATGGGATGCCTGTCCTTCCTGCTTCTCGGGCCCGCTACTACAAAATGGCAGGCCTTCCCCTTCCTGGTGTATCCTGGGATGCATGGGGAGGGGCTTAAGGCCCTGATTGGTTCAGACGCCTAAGGCCCCTTGACTAAGCCAATCAAGGCCTTGGGCTCCTGCCTCTTTATCTCGGGATACAGAGGGAGGAGCCTAATGCCCTGATTAACTCAGACACCTAAGGACCCTCCTTCCTGGGCCATGATTGGCTTGGACGCCTAAGGCCCCTCCCTCCTGGAAGAGGCCTTAGGTGTCTGAGCCAATTATGGCCTTATGCTCCTCCCTGTGCATTCCAGGATGCACCAGGAAAGTGAAGGCCTGCCATTTTGCAGTGGTGGGCTTGAGAAGTAGGAGGGACTGGGCATCCTTCCTGCTGTAAACTAATTTTAAGGTATGGGGAGGTTCAGGGGGTGGGGGGGGGGCTTGGGGGGGCGGGGTGCATCCAGTGGTAGGAGGGAGTTGGCTTCCCTCCTGATGATTTTTTTTAATGAAGGGGAGCAGGGGAGGGGAGGAGTCAATTGGGAGGGTCTGGAGGGGAGGGGGATTCACTGTGGCAGGAAGGAGTGGGCATCCTTCCTTTCTCTTTTAGTACTGGGGTTGTGGGGGGGGGAGTCATGGGGGTGGGGGGCTGGCAGGGCAGTAAGTTTAGCGGGGGAGGGGGTCACCGAGGCAACATCTGTGCCTATAGAAAAAAAAAGAAAAAACAGGCAGACCTGTCAGTAACACAGTTATCAACAGGTCTAGATCTGTTGGTTTTTCAGGGTCGGGTTTTCCGATCCGATTCTAGCATGCAAAGTTAGGGCATCAGTTGGATGGCTGGTTTTAATATTAATGCCCTCATTTGCATGCTAGAATTGGAGAATGAGTAATCGCATGGAAAACCACATGGTGAGTTGATTTTTGCATCGGGTCGGCAAATTTAGCGACAATCGTTAGACAATCAGAAACTTAAGTGCTATTCTTATATAACATAACATAACTTTATTCTTCTATACCGCCACAATCAATCGAATTCTAGGCTGGACAATCAGCGAACTACAATTAATTAAAAATACAACAGAATTCCTAAAATATTAAATATAAAATTTTGATTAACAATGATGTCCCCCATGCAGGAAATAAATTTATCAAACAACGCAGGTTGGATGCAGGATAGAGAGGAGGCTGTTTCAGAATACAAGAAAGATGCAATGACTCTGGGAAGGGTTAAGGTCCTACGGCTGTCATTCTATCCTTTTCCAATCCTCAAGCCTCCCCTGCAGGTTTATGAATAAACATGAGGACCTGGGGACTGTTGCACATGATCCCTCCTCTCCTAAGCACTTCACTTTAGGCTCCTAAAATCCCACTGGGGTCAGAAAAAAAAAATCGGGTGGTGGCTAGTCCTGGGACTGATCATGGCTAGCTGTGCCAGGGCTGGGAGATCTTCGCTGCTTGTGCTTTGCTTGCAGATACTCTGTCTCTGCAGGGCTCAAGTAAGTTATGTGCTGTTTTTCTCTTTTGCAGATCGGCCAGACAGCAGTGCAGGTGAGTTTGCAGAGACAGGACTGGGAGAGGAGGGCGAGCCAGAGTTTGTGCTACTGGAGCTGAGTAATAAAGGGCAAAGGACTGTGAGGGTGACTGTTAGAAGAGGCTGCAGAGACTGACGCTTGAGGCCCAGGATAATCCTGGCGAATGGGCATGGATAGCTTTCAAAACTAAGGGATATACCTGCATTTTCCATGCTCAGATGATATTTACCTTGTTTCTTTATGATGGGGTTAGTGAATATCTTTATCTGTAGGTCACTTTTTTTTGTGCTCTTTGGTGCAGGAATAGTTTTACTTGCAACGCAGGATAAAATTTTTCACCCAGACATGTGGTCAAATGTTGGTGAATTTAAATATTTATGGTTTATATGTCTTTTTTATAGCCTAAACTATTCATAGGAGACTGGTGTGGACTTAACACTACCAATACATCAGTAATGATATTTAATTTGGGCTAGTTATGTTTTCTTCCTTGTTCTATTATATCATAATATTTCTTTTTATAAAGAAATAGCATAAAATATAACTTCTAATGGATTTTTAGTTAATTTTAAGTGTCGTTTTTTTATTTTAATGTGCCAAGAGGTCAAATACCTATAAGACATATATTACGGTGAATATTGCTAGCAAAAGTGCAACACATTCTTGTTTATAATTTAAGCGAAAAAAAGAAAAATACAAAAACTAAGATGAATCAATTACAAATCACTTTCCTTATGAAAGACAGTACCTGAATTATAACCCCAAAGAAGTTTTATTGAGTATTTTTTTTTTTTCTTATGCATGTGGAGAAATTTGATATATATTAGCATTTTATAACTGATTCTAGCCAGATGAAGAGTGGAAAATATTTTCCCCATTGTATGTCACAGTTAAACAGTTCATGAAAGGTTTAAAGTTTGGTATTTCAAGTAAAAATCTCAAAGTAAGATTTCAGAATATGAACTTCTGTCTTATCTCTTCCGTTTTGCTTTGCCAGAGAGGCCCAGTTGGACCCCAAGGCCTCCCAGGCCCTCCAGGTCCCCCTGGCATTTCAGGAATTGATGGCATATATGTAAGTTTCTCTTTTTCTAAGAATTTGATGTTATACTATCTTCATATTGAAATTAATAATTAATAATTTACAATATTAAATCTGGTAGGATGTTATGATGCTGTGTGGTATTAATAAATAGTTATTTGATCTTTGCATTTGTACATTGGGTTTAATTGTTTCGGTGACCCATCACATGCGCACAGGACATTGGTGCGCTGACAATTCCGCCCTGACATTTGCAACGCAGGACAAATGCGTGCCGCCCAAAAACCTTCATTTTCCGCTCTCAGGGGGAGTGGGATTGGAGGGGGGAATTTGTGCTTTCAATGAGGGGAGTGTTTCTGCCGCCTATTGCCTTCCCGTTTCTGGTCTGAGAGTATGTGTATGTGGGAACTTCCCCACTACACTCACGCTCTCGTCAGGGGGCTCTGAATTTGAACATTGCCGCAGCCCCCCCACTAGACTTACAACTGTGCCCCAAAAATCCAGCTGCTTTCATGTGCGCATTTGTCAGTGCGCGCATTTGTATGAGCGCTATTCTCCTGCGCGCTACTGATGGTGTATCATTGTTTCTGTAGTGTTTGATTTTACTGATATGAAAATGTCTTCACAGGGTGATAGAGGTCCTAATGGTCCTCCAGGTCCACCGGTAAGTCAATGAACAAAACCTCTGCACTACATATTTCTTTAAAGATTTTTCTTTTGCAGTTTATTTAGTCTAAATTAATACTTTGACTTTTAAACGCTAGGGTGCAGATGGGAAGCCAGGTAAGACTGGATCCCCCGGATTACCAGGAGAGCCTGGAGCTGATGTGAGTACATTTTCACACTAATACATTTGTGTACGAATGTTTTAAAAGTTCTGATTTTTATGATTCTTCACTTCACCGACGGGCTTAATATATAAGTATACCTGTACTAACCACTGAGGATTTAATAAGGTTTATGGGAGAGCAAGAGTCTATTTCTTGAATGTGGTCATGAACAAAATCTTAAAATAGGCAACTGCACACTAGGGCTGGTTTTAAGCAGCAACAGGCTCGACACAAGGGAGTCTCTCTCTTGTTCTTCTCTCTCTGTAGGGAAACTCAGCTCCTCTCTGTAATTGGAGTCTGAGCTTCCAGCTGAGTAGTGGAATTCTTCTAATGCGAATATCTATAGCTTTTCTTCCATGGTTGGGGTGGAGAGGCAGAGAGGGCTATGGGAAAGAGTAGAGGACTTGGAATATAAAATCAATACGTTACCATGCTGAACTTGTAGATGAAAAGATACAGCATGTGCATGCTCTGTCAGAGACTCAAATGCTTACTAAATTTTACTGCCATGGGAATCAGTGTTTAGCTCGCAAAACCTTCAAGAGCTATAGTGAAGAATGAGAAAGTGTGGTGGTCTGGGTCTAAGTTTTGGTGGAGGAGAAGCCTCCTGTCTCCTGGGAGCTTTGATGAACTATCTCGCTTGGTGTCACTTGGTTTTTGGAGGAACATAGTACAAGAACTGGAAAAGGAATACCCTGGCCTTTAAGGAATAAACTGTTCCTGTCACTAAGATGGAAAGAGAAAGGAAAACACCATCTCAGCTGGTCATACAATCGACAATAGGTAAAGCCTCAACAGGTTGGAAGACTCCAAGTCTGCTTTAGTTTCTGAAAGTAAAAGTGATATAAATATATATTTTGGGTTCTATTTGTGAAATATCTTACAGCTCTGCTTATTAATAGATTGCTACTGGCCTAAGGATATATTTCTTATAAAGCTGGATGGAAATGGCAGATTTTACTGAATGGATGGCAAAGGCAATATTTGTTAATGTATCTAAACATTAAAAAAATTAAATCCTGGGTGGTTTCGGAGCAGATCTAGTCAGTCCAGAACAGGGGTGTCAAAATCCCTCCGCAAGGGCCGCAATCCAGTCTGGTTTTCAGGATTTCCTCAATGAATATGCATGAAATCTATTTGCATGCACTGCTTTCATTGTATGCTAATATATCTCATTCATATTCATTGGGGAAATCCTGAAAACTCGACTGGATTGCGGCCCTCGAGGAGGGACTTTGACACCCCTGGTCTAGAATATTGATTTTCAACTTAGTTCTCGGTACACAGCTAGCCAGTCAGGTTTTCGGGATATTCACAATGAATATGCATGAGATAAATTTGCATGCACTACTTTTTGTTCTATGCAATCTCATGCATATTCATTGTGGGGATCCTGAAAACCTGACTGACTAGGTGTATCCCGAGGATTCAGCTGACAACCACTTGTCTAAAATAAAAAGTTGTCTAATTTGGATCTGTGAACTGATGCAACGAGGATGCATGAGTTATATAATAGATGTTAGTTCTGACATGTCTGCATATAGGTTCAGGCTAAGATATTGCTCTGAGAACCGTGAGGGAAGCTGGTCTCAAAACTCAAATCTCTGTGCAACAAGGGTCTTTTTTTAATTTTTTTTAAATTCTTTATTCATTTTAAAACTTTCATCAAGTGTACAAAAATTGCAACTCAATAATATAGATTTAAACACTTGTACATCTTATCATTATATCTTATAATTGGAAATATAACCCTCCCTCTCCCATCCTGAAATCTCTCTAGTAATTTTTATTTTTCTTATAATAGAAACCCTCCCCCCTCCCCACCCTTATCTTACATATTAAATATAGAAATATCAGAAAAATGGCATCAATCATGACAAAAGGACATTAATGGTTCCCAAATTTTAATAAAGTTTTTATAATTTCCATTTTACACCGCTATTGATCTTTCCATTAATTGCAACAAGGGTCTTAAAAACAGTAAGACATTGCCAGCAACGCTTATTCTGTCCTTCTAAAGCACCTTGCATAGAACTATTTAGATAGCAGAGCAAATCTACTCATGCTCTGCCCATTCGCTGCCCTGGCACTGAGCCATCAGTAATGATTTTCAGTGACGCTATCCAGATTGTGCTGGCAGAAACATAGAAACATGATGGCAGATAAAGGCCAAATGGCCCATCTAGTCTGCCCATCCGCAGTAGCCATTATCTCTTTATCTCTCCGCGAGATCCCACATGCCTATCCCAGGTCCTTTTGAATTCAAACACATTCTCTGTCTCCACCACCTCTTCTGGGAGACTGTTCCATTGATCTACCACCCTTTCTGTAAAAAAGTATTTCCTCAGATTACCCCGTTAACTTCATCCTATGCCCTCTGATTGCAGAGTTTCCTTTCAAATGAAAGAGACTCGACTCATGCGCATTTACATTACGTAGGTATTTAAACGTCTCTATCATATCTCCCATCTGGCTAGCTCTGTGGCACTGATTTGGACAGAAGTTGCTGTTTTCCAGATAAGTGCTTCTAAATGCTGACCCCCCACATTTTCAGATCTTTCTTAAAAGTCAGAATATCTTTGAAAGATGCACTCCTCCAGGTAGTGAGCTCCAGGGAGCAACAGTAGAACTTTTGCTTTGGTTCCTACAGACCTGGTCTCAGGTATATGAGCAGTTCAAGTATAATAGGTCCATATTCCATTTAGCTCACAAACTGAGGGCCTGATTGTGTATATAGCACCCAAAAAATCAGGGTCAACTGAAACGGCACTTAGGGCTCCTTTTACTAAGCTGCGATAGTAGTTTTAGCGTGCGCTGAATTGCCGCGCATGCTAGACCTTAACGCCAGCATTGAGCTGGCGTTAGTTCTAGCCACGTAGCGCGGGTTTAGCATGTGTTAAAATTCCGCGCAGGCTCAAAACGCTATCACAGCTTAGTAAAAGGAGCCCTTAGTGCGATGCTACAAGATGTGCGTACTTTTTCTAGAATCACGCTAAGCACTTGTGCGTCGCATAACTTTTAGGTGCAGCCATTTAGGCCAAGGAAAACCAGGCCTAAATCCTATTGCCTAACTTATGTATGCATCGGGCATATTCTACTATTACTACTTATCATGTCTATAGCACTGCTAGATGTACGCATTTATTCTATAACAGTGCACCTGACTTTTAGGAGCGCCCATGATTTGTCCATGCCTCTTCCTAGGGGCATGGGTGGAACTGGGCACGGGTCTATGGGTCTGGATTTCACGCAAGTAAAATCTGGTAACCCTAGCTTTACTACAAGATGTACTCAGGCATTCTGTATTAACTCTCCCTTTTATCAAGCTGCGCTAGAAGTATTTAGCTCAGTAAATACTCCGATGTCCATAGAATTCCTATGAGCGTTGGAGCACTTACCTCTCCAGCCTGCGCTAAAAACCTCTAGCTCAGCTCGCTAAAAGGGGGCCCAGGTTCCAAACCTGTGTGCAAATTGCATGCTAAAAAATGTTAACATTTTTTTTGCAGCAAGGGCATGTCTGGGGGCAAAGAGTGGGTGTTTCTGTGCTAATCAGTTAGTGCAGTTATATTACCATACGTTAACTGATTATCGCTTGAGCCCTTATCACCTACATAGTCTCTTTAATGGCCCTAATGCATGGGAAAGACCTGCGTAAGTGTACGCTAAGGCCATTTTTTTACTGCATCTTAGTAAAAGGCCTCCTTAGATTATAAGCACTCTGGGGAAGGGAAATCCCTACTACCCATCACTTTGAACCTTGAATTTGGAAAGACAAATAATTAAATCTAAAATCCAAATCCAAGATGTACTATACCTGTATCTCAGGTTTTGAATGTTGCAAAATAGAAACCTCAGTGCTTTTACAAATTTAGGCCCCCTTTTATCAAGCTGCGTTAGGGTTTTTTAATTGCCGGCTGTTGCTCATGAGCGTCGGAGCTTTTTACTGCAGCAGCCGGCGATAAAAAAACCCTTACGTGGCTTGACAAAAGGGAGCCTTAAGAGTTTTTGAATTAATAATTATCTCTGTCATGAATAAGTCCATTGAAAATATTTTAAAACTGCATTCAAACCTTTTGCATGGTACGATGGTCACTTATGGAAAGAAAGCTTGGATTGGCTAATTGACTCAGTCTAGTTCATCATACACAGTACAGGTTATGGCCATATATAATGTGTGAACTGGATGCTTATCTAATAGGAATGGTTGCAGAACATGAATTTAATATGTTATACATTTTTGTTATTTAAGGGACTGACGGGACTGGTAGGATCACCTGGACCAGCTGGCCGTCGAGGACAGAAAGTAAATAAGATTCTTGTTAATTCTTAAACTTACGTTTCACCTGATTTTGTGTGAAATAAGACCATGGTGGGCTTTTACAAAGCTGGTCTGCCGAGCCATCCATAGGACTAGAACAGGCGGCTAGGCATTTAGCATGCGCTGCTTGGCAACACAGCTTTGTAAAAAGACCTGTATATGCTTTATGAAATGTAAACTACTGAGGGCTTGATTTGTCAGTGGTTTTTTTTTTTCAATAGATAGTGAATGGAAAACATGCCTTAGTACATTAGATCCTGTAAGTGATTTGTAAAAGTAAAGTCATAAATGCTTAAATTATGCTGGCAATTATAGCATATGCACATACAAATTTAGAATAATTTCAAACACAGAAAATAAGGAAAAGGTGTTTTCCATGAAAGAGTCTAAACATATTTCCTTTTCGTTCATTGTTATCAGGGTGAGCCTGGGTTGCCTGGACCTCAGGGACCTCAGGTGAGTGAGACATTCTACATAACTGGAATAAAATATTTACAGGCACAATTCACCAAACAATTTTAAAATAGTTTAGAGGTATTATCATAGGGGGAAATTCTAGAAATGGCGCCGGTAGGCGCCCAAGGTGAGAAATGTCATTTGAAACGACAGTTATCATTAAATTCAAAGTGCCTACAGGTGCCTAAAGAAAAGGCACCAGAATCACACCCAGGAGGCACCTACTGGTGCCTAACACTATTATGGGCATGGCTTACGACGGAAGTGGTGTTAGGCGTTGTAAAGCACCTATGTAGGTGCGATTCATGACAAAGATAGGTGCCAGACATGTAGGCCTGGAAAACTCTAGCCTACATTTCTGGTACCTATCTATCCCGGAGGCGCGATTCTCGATACGACACCATCGCATGATTGATATGCCTTCGGCGGCCACCAGTATCGACGTTGTATGCCTTACTTATAGAAAGTGTGGCACTTATACAAAGATGATAAACGTATTGAGGGAAATTCTATAAATGGCACCTTAACTTAGGCACCCTACCGGCGCTTAAGTTAAGAGGGAAACGCCGTTTGAAACGCCAGTTAAATGAAAATTCAAGGTGCCTACTGGCACCTAAACAAATGGTGCCGGAACTGCGCCTCTGAAGGGCCTAACACCACTATAGGTGTGGCTAATGCTGGAAGCGGTATTAGGCACGATTCATGTCAAAGACTGGCGTCGGAAATGTAGGCCTTGAAAACCCTGACCTACATTTCCGGTGCCATAACTTTGCCAGAGGTGCAATTCTCTGAGCGGCCGTGATTGACGCGTGATCGGCGTCTGCTTTTAAGGTGGTTGCTGACAACAGCGCAGTTTAGAGCATCCGGCAGATTGTGCTCCAAGGACCGGTCAGATATGAATTCAGCATTTTATTGGAACTACATTCATTTTAAGTGAAATTTAAAATTAAGGGTTGCTGTCGCTGAGCTTCACCGGAGGAACTGGTAGACTTGACGTGTGTTTCTTTTTCAGTTCCGCTGGGTTCGCTCCTAGTGTTCATGACCTGTAGAATGGGTGAAGTACTACAGCAGAGTTAACGTGCCAGTGAGAAGAATATTAAGTGGCACCGAGGTCCAGAATCTGTAAATGGTGCCTGAAGTTAGGCGCCTAGATTGGCATGCCTAACTTAATTATGCAATCAGGCTTAATCCAAAACGAAAAGCTGGCTAAGAAGCACAATAGTGCAAGAACATCCTTATCAGTGCACAAGACAGAATTGTCACCCACAACATCTACACCTTCTGACCTTCCTCTCACTACAAAATAGGGGATCAGAGAGAATCCATGAAAGAATACAAAAAATTGCTGAGAATGTAAAGAATTTGCTATAAGTACTGATCTTCATTAAAGCATCTTGATAAAGACTGTAAAGCAACCACCAAGTGCACATTACCCCCAAGGTGGTGTGAAATGTAACTCCCCAGAAGACTCGGCCACTGTGTTGAGCCAGGGTTGGGAACATAATTAGGAAAAGAAGCCAGTACTGGAAATCTATATGGAAGCGTGTGGAGGGAACCAAATTGTAAAATTCTATGCTAAGATATGCTTAGCTAAGTGTATCCTGAAGGGCATATTGAAAGGTCAGTGAAGTGACTATCAAGTTTTTCCCCTTAAATATGCACATCCAAGAAGGGGGGTGGGGATTTCTTGGTTTTCTTTGAGAGTAACAATGTGGGGAGGGGGGAGGTTATTATATATTTGTCTTGAGTTGAATGTTATTGAATAGGGAAGGGGGGGATATGGAATTTGAAATTGAGTTTTGTATAATATTACGTGATATATGTAAGATCAAATGGATGTTATATACTGTTTTACTTATTGTGTTAAAATGAATAAAGAATTATATATATTAAAAAAAAGAAAGGTCAGTGAAGGTATATGTCATTCTAAATGATAGAAGTGACAAGTCACTGGCAAGGCCAGGGTTCTATGACTTGTTTGGCATACAAAGGTTGCTCTCCCTGTAATTTCAAAATGTGTGCAGAAATCATAAAGACAATGGGACAAGGAGCAAGTGGGTAGATGATAGAAGTTATGGATGGTAGCATCAAGTCATATACAGTATACCTACCCTTACAGAATGTACCTGGATACTGGACAACAGGAATTAAGTTCATACACCAGAAGCCACTTGGCACTAACCTCATTTGAAGTTTATAGCTAACCAACTCTCATATTTGGCTCCAGTAGCTCAAATTCTATTTCTACTGGGCAAACACACACTAGAGTTACATCATTGCAAAAATCCTTGGCGATATTTTAATACTATGAATTGTGAAACTAATAGTTAATATCAAAGACCAGCTCAGAGACATGAGCTCAATTTCATGAGCCTGACTTGTTCATCATGCTGGCAAGGGTTGGGAGTACTGTAGAGAGAGTGCTAGACACTGCAAGACAGTCCTCAATAAACCAGATATAACAAGGGTGGGCAACCACAATCCTCGAGAGTCACAGACCAGTTGGGTTCTTTCAGAATTTTACAATAAATATCCATGAGATTGATTTGCATATACTGCTTTCATTGTATGCAAATAGATTTCATGTATATTCATTGTGGAAATCTGGAAAATCCGATTGGACTGTGGCTCTCAAGGACCATGGCTGCTCACTCCATAGTGAACATAAATCCTGGGTTCTGAAGAGATATATGGTCTATGATTCCAGGCCAAATAAAGTCACTACCATGACCTGGTTGTGGAAAATAGATTCCCAAAGAGAAAATCAAAAAGGAAATAAAAATCCTTTATATCAATAGCATACAATGACTAATACCTGAAGTGATGTAAGCACACTAAAGACCATGAAAGACTGGGACATTATGTATGTTGCAAGACTTGAAAGGTGTGCAAGTCTTGAAAGGGGTATGTTGCAAAGGGTATGTTGAAAGGGGTACGTTGTAAGACTTGAAAGGGGTGAGGCAAAGCCACTTTAGAAAATTTGAATGGGTCACAAAAGAGTACCTATTGCTTTTCAAAGTATTCTGTGTTAGTCTGAACTAATGGATGCAAAATTAATATCTGTTTTCATAAGGGATATTGTATCACTGTGGACGCATATCCATGTTAATGATACTATGGCACTGGGCTAAACTTTCTAATTTAAGCATTGCCATGGCAATGCTGTGGAAGAACATACTAGTGGTATATTACAGTATGCTCTAGTAGCATTTACAATATAAAATAAGCTCAAGTAATTTATTGTAAAGTTTTCAGTAGGTTTGTTAGTCTTTTTATCAGATGAATAATCAGCATTAAAAAAAGTTTCTCTCCTTCTATGCAGTGGTTTATGCTACTTCTAGCTGTAATGTCTCATCTATGACTTTTATTTATGTCCTTCTAGGGAAAAGGTTCTCCTGGACCACCCGTAAGTACATTTTGAAAGGTCTACACACTAAATAGAACACATGCTATTAAAATTATAAATTACCACACCATTTTACTAATATTGAAATATAAGCTATAGTAGACATTTTTTTTTTTTTGTAAATTTTCAGGGACATCTTCTATCAAGGGGTTTTTTTTTTCTCTTTCTACTTATGTGATAGAGATTTGCACTTATTAACATTCCTTAACAAGTTCTGATACGAGTTCAGATTTTTTAAATTAAATTGATTGTATTAAGCTAACAAAAAAAACCTCCCAAAAAAATAGAAAAAAAATTCTGGAAAATAATAAAAACCCTGAACTATGTTTGTCTTTGTACATTTCTATTATTTGATTCTCCTCAATAAAACTTTCATGAAACTTGTCTCCCATTTTGGCTATTATGTCAGTACATGACAATATATGATGTTCTAGGTAGATGTGGAACTCACAAGAATAAAGACTATTTTGGACTGGATTTGACTTCTCGGCTGTCCCCTTAATTTGGTGTTCCTAAATAGATGTGGACAATAAAGATTTATATTTTATTTATGAAACAAAGTTGACAGTGTTAGCTTTACTACCCTAAGATGAATTGTTTTTAGCCATTCAAGGATCAAATGCTATCAAAAGCATGCTGGACAGACAAGGTATATTGATTAGTTTTTGGACATGGACAGCATAGTTACATCTGAGGAGACAGCAAGGACTTGATTCTATAAACAGCATCTAATGCCTAGGTGCTGTTCGGCACAGTTGTCAATCAACTGTTAGATGCCGTTTATAGAATCGTGCCTAGTAGCGCCTAACTCAACTTAAGATGACGGTAGACATCATAATGTTAGGTGCCAGTATATTAGGCCAGGATTTTATTGGCCTAATTTACTGATGCTTAAGGTAATCCACGCCCAAACTCTGTTCCTAACCACACCTACCTTTTGGGTAGGCGCCTCGGTGTAGATGCCTACATGGTGCCTACTGAGTTAGGCACTTAAATGAAAATTAATTTTTTAAATTGTTTATGAACTGGCTTTTAATGGCACTGTTCAATTAACAGCACTGATTAAATCAATTAAAAAAAAAATTACCCCCTTTTTATGAAGCCACGTTAGGGCTTTTTATTGCAGGCCTGCAATTTAAAAAAACCCTAATGTGACTTCAGAAAAGGGGAGTAAGTTAAGTGCCTAGATTGGCTAGATGCGCTGATCTACAGTCTGTGGGGTTTTTTGAAAAATAGAATCAGGGCCCAAATGTTTAGCTCAGAAACTCAACATCTGGAATTCTGGTACTTATAAAGCCAAATTATAAATTTTAGGCTCAGAGAGCCCTATATAACTGGTTTGCACTGTTCCAATAAATATAGTATTATGGTACAAGTGTGATTCACTATTCCCCTTTTGTTGATATATGCCTGGAAACAGTTCTCTGCTCTAATATTTTGATTATTTCAAATACTTCATAGTCAACCTTTTTCTTGTGTTAATGAACAGAAACAATTAATATACAAACTTTTTTTTTTCCTTTCTAATTGGTAAATCTAGGGTCCCCCAGGTTCAGGAGGACTTCCTGGAGAAGTGGGCCATATTGGGTCAATTGTGAGTATCTTTCTAGCACTTTACAATGATGTTTTTGTGATTGCCTTATTCAAGTATAAATTGTCATATCTAATTATTCAATGCATAGGAATCCAACAGATTTGGGCCAAAATTGTATATATGGCACCCAAAAATTGGCACTGATAAAGCTGTGCTAAGCTCTGTTCTATAAATGACACTCAGAGTTGGGCGCTGTTTCTGAAATAGCATTTGGTGCTGGGATTCATACCTAAAAGGATTTATACTAAGTAAAACCTGGTCAAATTCGCATGCCTACATTATGTGCGGATCCCCCTTAGTCTTGGAAACTGCATGAAAATTCCAGGAATGCCGCTGATCTGCAGGTATCACCTGTATGGCAATATAGTAGGGTTTGGTTGTGTTTTGATGGGCTCACACTTTCTACCATAAATGTAGTGGGAAGGGTGGGATATGGGCTCGGATCTCCCTCTCCATGGTTCACTACACCGCTGAATAGGCTACTCCAGACACCTGCTTGCTGCTGTATTAGGATGTTCAATAATATCAGCAGTTTTTATAAAGGCTGATATGCACTGTTTCTCTCATATTTTGGGGGGTTGGGAAGGGGGGGTCAGTGACCACTGGGTTGACTATGGGGGAGGCCATGCTTTCATCCCTCTAGTGGTTATCTAGTCAGTTTGGGTACCTTTTTGGCCCTTAGATGCTTTTAAAACATGTCTACCTGCAAATGTCTAAATGGCGTCCAACTGCTAAGACCACCCAAAACATGCTCCCTTAACATTTAGATGTCCTGGAGGTTAAATGGCCTGCAAGGCATCTAAAAGGCCCCCTTTTATCAAGCTGCATAAGGTTTTTTTTATTCTAGCTCCGACACTCACAGAATTCCTAAGAGCGTTGGAGCTTTTACTGCAGCAGTCGTGGAAAAGCTTTGATTATTGCTTCAGGACATCCAAGTTTAAGCCCACCCGATACCCATCCATAACACACCTCCCAACATGCCCCTTTGAGCTCTGGACGCACAGCAGCTTAGAAATGCTACGGAACATCCAGAAAGTTTGTTTTGATTATTGGCACTTGGACGTCCCTGCTATTAGGACGTCCAAATGGCAACTTAGGAAGGTTTTTGGATGTTTTAAAGTTTTGATTATGTGTCTCAAAGTATTCTAATAATAATTATAGTCAAATTATATACCGCAAGGCCGTAAAGTTCTATGCGGTTTACAGTAATTAAAAAAAAAACAATAAAAGAAGTTGAATAGAACTAAAAAAGTTAAAAGCCAATAATTAGAGACACTAAAATGATCAAAATAGTGCATAATAAAAATTTTTACGAATTAGCTGCCTAAATACTTCGAAAACAGATATGTTTTAAGATGTCTCCTAAATTCCCCATAAGTGTCATTACGCAAAAGCAATTATTCTAAATCCTTACCCCATAACCATGCTTGATATGAAAAATAGATTTTTGATGATGTTTTTAAGTTTACATCCTCTAACAGGCGGAAAAGCAAAATTCAGATGTGAGTTTCTCTTATGTCTGTTGGTTGCAAAAGAGAAAAGCTCAATTATATATTTGGGAGCTAAACCAACCAAAGCCTTAAAACAGAAGCAACCAAACTTAAACTTCACCCGTGCCTCCATTGGAGGGTGTTACGTGTTCTGTGGCTCACTTGCTTAGCCTCCTGCTTCTGTTGCTGTTCCTAATAAGTTCAAGATCCAATGTGCATGATGCCTTTGTACTTTTGTAATCCTCCCTTCCAAAACATTACTGAACAAAGGGACATATTCTTGTTGTGTTATCATGCACTCCATGGGGTTTTATGGGTTTCTCTAAAAGGGAGGACAATCGTGCGCCCAAGGATGCTGTTCTTTGGTTCTCAAAGACAACTCTCAAAAATGAAGTGTACATCATGTACACCTCTAACAGGAACCTACACATTTTAACCAATGTTAAGGTATTTGATTAGGGGGGAAAAGGGTGGGTTTTACTTGTTGTTATTATATAATACATGAGTATTTCAATAATTTCACAGTAAGGATAATTTTATGATTTATTGAATAGGGAGGGAGGGGGAGGGACTATTAGATTCAATAAGGATGATATAAATGTTAGATTTCTTTCATAATATTTAAAATATTATAGAATTTTAATTTGTAATGAAATGTTAAATTTGATGCTTATATGAGAGTTAATCAAGTGTGTATCTTTAAGTTTTAAATGAGTTTATTTGCTACACTTGTTGTAACATACGAAAATGAATAAAGAATTTAAAAACGAAGTGTACATCATGAAAGTTGCTGAATAATGAGGTGACAAAAACACATAAAAGAAATGTAAACAGGCCTGGATTCTTTAACTGGTGCCTTTGTGGGCGATCTCCTTAAAAGCGGCGTCTGACCATGTGGTCAATCACACAATGGCGCCAGTTCGAGAATTGCGCCTCCGGCAAACTTAGGCACTAGAAATGTAGGACAGGGTTTTCCAGACCTACATTGCCAGCACCTACCTTTGAGACCTGAATTGTGTCTCCAAAAGCGTTTTACGGTGCCTAATGCCACATCCGGCATTAGCCACACCTACAGTGGCGATTGCTCCTAACATGGAACCCTACATCACATAGCTATAGTTCTGATTCCTCTTTCCCACATGCATCGCTTTGAAATGAAATTCTTAAAGAAAGTCGGTGCTTTCTACATGACAGCAACTACATCATCAAGGAATTAAAAGTAAGGACTAATATTATAAATAAATCTCACCATAGTTACTGTGGAACTTCAAGTTACAAAACCTGTATTGTTGTTTATAAGCATTAGACATATTGATAGATATATCTGATTTTAACAACCTGTGTCATTATACAGTATACATATACAGTATTAATAATATTAATACTGTATATGTTTATTAAAATCTTTCTATACCACCTATAAAGCCAAAAAGGAACAAAGAGGTTTACATCACAAATTTTAATCATATTTAAGAAAGGAACTCCATTGGAAAATAGGAAAGGAAAGAAGAGAAAGAAAAGAAATTAACAATTCTAAAACAAATCCACTAAAAATGTTATAATAATAATATTAACAGTTTATATACCGCAATACCGTTAAGTTCTATGCGGTTTACAGAAGATTAGTGGAGTACAAGTTGAGTTGACGTACAAGTTGAGTTAACTTAAGGGATGTGGGAACAATGGGGAGAAAGGGCAAGAGAGGGGAAGGAGGGAAGTGGGTCAGCTGTCTAGGTATTTCAGGAATAGGTGAGTTTTGAGGCGTTTCCTGAATACCTCATAAGTGGTGGGCAATAGGAGTTGTTCTAGGTCTTTACCCCATAGAGCAGCCTGATGTGAGAGAAGATGCTCATGGTGTTTTTTTAGTTTGCATCCTCTAACCGGGGGAGAAACGAAGTGCGAGTGGGAGCTTCTCTTGTGTTTGTTGGCTGAGAAGGAGAATAGGTCAGTGATATATTTAGGGGTTAGACCGTAGAAAACTTTAAAGCAGAGGCAGGCGAACTTAAACTTTACACGAGCTTCCATCGGCAGCCAGTGTAGCTGTTTGAAGTATGGCGTTACGTGATCGAACTTCTTTAGACCAAAGAATATATGAAATAAATAAATCCAAATCAACACGAATCAGTACAAATTAATACAAATTAAGGCAGATTGCGGTCCCCATTCCATTATTCAATTTGGGAGAGCCATTTGAAAAAAAATGTGCTTTTAGGTGTCTCTTAACATTTTGAAATGATTCTTCCTTCCTTAACTCTACTGGTAAATTGTTCCACAATATTGGAACTAAGTAGAAAAATGCACCGTTTCTGGTTGAGGCAAGGTGAGCCTTTGAGATATGGGGAACAGCTACTCTGTTGTCATTTAAAGATCTCAACGAACGACTAGGGGCTCCTTTTACTAAGCCGCGTTAGGGCTTTAACGCGCGGAATAGCGCATGCTAAATTGCTGCGCGTGCTAGACCTTAACGCCAGCAGTTAGTTCTAGCTATGTAGCGCTAAAATGCTGCGTGTGCTACAAACGCTAATGCAGTTTAGTAAAAGGAGCCCTAGGTGTGTAAAATAATACTAGATTAGAAAGATATAATGGTTGTGACTCAAATAATGCCGTATGTGCCAGCATCAGGATTTTAAATTTAATTCTAAATTCTATTGGTAACCAATGGAATTTCAAATATAATGGCGTTACATGATCATAGATGTGTGCGTGACCTAACAGCTGAATTGCTGCATTTTGTACTGTTTGCAAACATTTCAGTTGCCCAATTGTTATTCCCGGATATACCAAGTTGCCACAATCCAATTTAGATAGAACAAAAGAATGGATTAAAGTATGTAGATTTCTCATACATATACTCAATACATATACAGTATTAATAATATTGGTCAATAGCTGAACTGCACTCATCTTGAGCAACCTCTACATATCGTCCAATTTTATTCAACTGGCAGCAACAGTCAGATCTCAAGGGTACCATATTGGAGGAGTGGCCTAGTGGTTAGGGCTGCAGCCTTAGCACCCTGAGGTATAGGATCAAGCCCAGCGTTGCTCCTTTTGACCCTAGGCAAGTCAATTAACACTCCATTGCCTCAGGTACGTTAGTCAGATTGTGAGCCCACCAGGACAAATAGGGAGAAATACTTAAGTACCGGAATGTAAACCGCTTTGGCTATAAGCGGTGTAGAAATAAATATCAAAAATAAATAGGTAGTTGAAGTTGAAATTGAAGCTTTTCAATACATTTGGGGCCCATCCTAATGATGTGATGAATGGTAGAGAAGGCTGAATGGGGAAAGAGGAGAGAACAGGAAGAAAAAGGTATAAAGTGTGAAAAGAATAATAAACTGTAGAACCCCTTCTTTCATTAGATCATGCTTCAGCCTGAAAATTACCCTGTGAGCAAGTTGTTAAACTATTAGGTACAACAGAAGACTACTTCAGGAATGAGGTGCCATTTTTGATAGGTGCTAAAAGCAATTTAAGATTTGGCTAGTTTCCAGAAAACTATTCTGTTGTTCCACTACACCAGCCAGCATCTATATCATGACTATTAGCATGCTGAATTCTTATATTATTTTTAAATTATGTTAATCCAGATTGGTTATACTTGGAATGGCGACTCCTGTCTCCTTTACATCTTTGTCACATTCTCAGTATCAAGATGCCCAGATTGTATAAAGAAAATAAACTTTTATTAGACACATGGAAAACTCTAAGATATGTGAGTAATTTAACTGAAATTCCTATTAGTAAATCGACAAATCAATCTATATGGCTAAACTCCAAGATTCAGATTGGCGGAACTAAGATTGTCTGGAGGCATTGGTTAAATGCAGGAATACGAACTTTAAATGATGTTATTTCAAATGGAAAAATGCTTGAGTTTACACAATTGCAAAATAAATTTGGACTGAATAAATCACAATTTTATAAATGGTTGCAATTGAAGCAGGCCATTCAGGCAGGGTTCCCTGAATGGAAAACTTTAAATTTTCAATACAGCATGGAATTTTTATGCTTTCAGGCAGATTTTCTGGGTCACCAGACCGCACAGTGGTATAAAGTTATTAGTGAATTGGTTAATAAAAAACCTAAAAATGGTCTTAGGGATATTTGGAGCATTGAGATTAATCATCAAATTTTGGCATCTCAATGGCCACAAATTTGGTCTTGGAGAATAAGATGTACACTGTCAGCATCTATGAGACAAACTTGGTTTTTTCTTTTGCATAAAGCATTTTGGACCCCTGTTAGATTACAAAAATTAAATAGTTCAATGTCTAATAGATGCTGGCATTGTAAGCTTGAAGTAGGGACTTTGGATCATCTTTTATTTTTCTGTCCCTATATATTAGCCTTTTGGAATTCGATCTGGGATCAAATAAATTCTTTATTAGATAATCCTGTAGCATTAACTTATGATACTGTGATATTTGGCATATCTATGAGGAAAAAGAGTCAGATATCGGCAAGTAATAACAAACTTTTATTGATTATGACAGGAGTTGCCATGCAACATATTACTACAAATTGGAAAGATCACACAAGACTTAATTTTAATTTCTGGTGGAATTCACTATGTCACATATATAGAATGGAACGTTCGATAGCAATACAAAATGGAAATTATAAAAGGTTTAATGAAATATGGGGGCCATTGACATTGTTTTGTAATGAATAAACACCATTTTCTTAACATTATTTATGATTGGAAGGGAAAGGGGAGGGTTTATATAAATGAAAAAAAAAATAAAAATGTAAAAAAAGAAATATGACAAAGATTGATTCAATTAAATAATTGTAAGGAAAGGGAGGGGGGAAGAAGGGTTTAGATATATATACCTTTGTTATGATCTTGATAGATTTATCAAGTGATGTTAGTAAATCTATGTATTACTTATATTGTGCACTTGTTGAAAGTTTAAAAATGAATAAAGAATTATTAAAAAAAAAAAAAAAAAATGTTAATTTGACCTGTTATTTCACGTACACTGTATAAATATCATACCCTTTCCTTTTCCTTTTTTTGCTTTTTTGCCTTGTGGTACAGGCAGGGATCAGATTTGTGTGTGTGTGTGTGTGGGGGGGAGGGGGCGGGATGCACATTCTATATTCTGTATTATTGGCTAGTTTGTGAGGAAGGTCTTATGATAATATATATATCCTATCTCTTTATCTTATCTCTAGCTTTCCTATCTCTAATGAAGTTCCTTTCCTAATTTGTCTGTATTTTACTGTAAACCACTTAGATCTGTAATATTCTTAAGCAATATATCAAATGTTAATAAAACATAAACATTTTGTTAGGGGGGGGCAGCATATGTACATCTCTTTGGATGGTTTTGTTAGGAAAGTGGTATATATATATTTTTTTATTAATAAGTGGAGTAAAGCTGGTAGGTTTGTATATTACCATTGGTTAATTCATCTCATTCTTAAAATTTTAGGGTGATGCTGGAGCAAGAGGACCACCTGGCCCTCCTGGTCCACCCGGAGTCAGAGTAAGTAATGCAGGAAAGGCACTGTATAAGATTCACTCAAAGTGACTGTGGTTTCATAATGGTGCCAAGATGGGATTGTGGACAAAATCATTAATTTACAGTACGAGTCAGCAACCCTTGGTACTGTTGTGAAAGAGGTGAGGTGTAGAAAACGTGGTTTCTCAACCTGTAGTTTGGCATACAAGGAACATACTTTGTGGTTAGCTCTCTGATTTTCCTGGAAATAGGAGTACATGTTTCATCACTCCTACACTATTCTGTTGAGTAGATTAATTACTGTAGCATAATACATGATTGCAATGTGCACATTGTGATTCCTCTTTGAACTTTTCTAATTTGGTTTGATTCACACATTTGATTTCAAAATAATTTTTAAACATGCATTAGAACTTTTAATGTGTGCAAATTGATTGTACATGTATGTTAAATCAATTTAGCATGTACTCATTTTTTAACTGCAATAATGAAGCAAACAGGCCCAAATAAATACACCTCCATAGTGAATGGAGGCCAGATAAAAACTACAATGCCCTCAATTTGCTCTGCCCTAAGTCACAATTGGTAATATCTCAGTAAAGGTTTATTTATTTATATTGCTAGCACAAGCACAAGGGGGCACTCAGAGAAACTGAAAGGGGACAAGTTTAGAACCAATGCCAGGAAGTTCTTCTTCACCTAGAGAGTGGTGGACACATGGAACGCGCTCCCGGAGGTTGTGATAGGGCAGAGCACGCTACAGGGATTCAAAGAAGGATTGGATAAATTCCTTAACGATAGGGGGATTGAGGGGTACAAATAAAAGTAGAAGGGTACAGATAAAAGTAGAGATAGGTTAGGAAGAGTATAGATAGAAGAAAAAGGGGGATCAAAGGGCTATGTCAAGGAACACAGGACAGGTCATAGACCTGCTGGGCCGCCGCGGGTGCGGATTGCTGGGTGCGATGGACCTCTGGTCTGACCCAGCGGTGGCAACTTCTTATGCCTTATGTTCTTATGAGGCATAGAAGGATATAGGTGACTAAAAAACTATGCCAGGTGTACACCTGATAGGGCCTCCGCGTGTGTGGATCGCCGGACTAGATGGACCGAAGGTCTGATCCGGAGATGGCGCTTCTTATGTTCTTAAGACTGTACAATTGTAGGCTGTGCAAGAACATACCAAATCAGGCTTCACTGAGGCCACGCTCTGTTTGAAACAAGGTCTTTTTCATTACAAAAATCCAGTCCAACGTCTACATAGTAACATAGTAAATGACGGCAGATAAAGACTTGCATAGTTCATCCAGTCTGCCCAATAGTCACATTCATTTGAACCAACAATCAAGTAATTATTCATTTTACTAGAAGTCCATTCGGCATCAACTATACCGCCCTACTGCTGGAGTCGCCCTCAAAGCTAAATCCAGCCTGACAATAGGTGAATTTTAACTTATTTTAGTAAAAGGGTCACAAAATGTTAAAAAGACATTTGAAGTTGTTTGGAATCTTTTGTTTGCAAACTTATTATGCTTGAAATTTTGGAAAAGGGTAGTCATATCAGTGCACGTGTATGGTTACCATATTTGTGAAGACATATGACCCTGCCCATGGATCCACCTCCACCCTTCACTAATTTCCTTGGTTCCCTTTAGCCCTCAGTGCTTTTCTCTCTCTCTCCCCCTCCCTCCAACCAACTCCCCCATGGGTGCTTTTCTCTCCTTCAAACACCCCTGCGGCGGGTGCTTCTTTCTTCTCTCTCTCTCTCTCTCTCTCTCTCCTTCCAATCCCCTACCTGCCCTGAAGGTGGTTCTCTCTCTCTCTCTCTCTCTCTCCTCCCAACCCTGCCCCCCACCCCCCCCTGGTGCTTCTCTCTTTCTCTCTCTCCTTTCAAGCCTATTCTCTCTTATGAGTGCTTTTCTCTCTCTTTCCTTCTAACCCCCCCCCCCCCATCCTGCAGGTGCAGGTGTTTCTTTCTCTCTCTCTCTCTCTCTCTCCTTCCAACACCCCTCCTCCCCTGTGGATGTTTCTGTCTTTCTCTTCTTTCATCCACCTCCTGTCCTGCGGATGCTTCTTTCTTTCTCTCTCATTTTCCAACATCTCTCCTTCCAACAAACCCTCTGTGGGTGCTTTCTCTAAACTCACCTCCAGGGCAGTGTCTCTCTCTCTCTTTCTGTCCAATCCCCCACCCCAGAGTTGAGAATGGCTCCTCCCTGTCCCCAACTTACCTCCTCTGGTGCTGTAATTTCAATCTTCGGGCAGCCGGCAGCTTAAGCAGTGTGAGCCTGCTGCCTTTGGCCTGCCCCAGAAACCTTCTCTCTACAGCGACTTCCTCTTCCCACATAGACAGGATGCTGCAGAGAGAAGGCTTCTGGGACAGGCCAAAGACAGCAGGCTCACGTTGTTTATGTTGCCAACTACCCAAAGATTGAAATTACAGCACTGGAGGAAGTAAGTAGGGGACAGGAGACAGCCATACTCAACTCTGGGGTAAGGGCTAGAGGGAGTCCAAAACCCGGACAAACTCCCTCCAGTTGAGAAAACCATCTGGACACTCATATAGTCCTCTAAAAAGAAGACATGTCCGAGTAAATCCAAACATATGGTAACCCTATACATATGTCTTGCCACTATTAGAAAGAAACACTTGTGATTCTTTCCTTGCTGTTTTGTGTGTCTGTGCTAATGTGCATTCTGTTTTTTCATCTTTTTAGGGGACAGTTGTCATTAATGGTGGAGAACTTTTGGTAAATATTTTGCATATTTTATGAAAAAATTATATATTGAAAGTATTTTGCTTTTGTAATCCTTGGCCTCCTATGGTACCCTATGGCTGGTTTTGTGCATAGGAGGCAGGCTAGAATAACACTATAAGGTACAAAGAGGGTAAATATAGGACAAATATAAATTCCCCCTTTACTAGTACATTCAGCATTCTGAGACACTGACCCCCAGAGCTATATGTATAGAGGTAACCAGCTGCTTAGAAAAATTCTCTGTTAGCTCCCACAAAACTATTAACCAGAGAGAGACAGATTTCATCTCCCTAATCCAACTGTTCCCTTCCCCTTCTCACTCTAACTGCAGTTCTGTTTCTTGCTACACTGTTCTCAGGCTAAAAAAAAACCTCCCAAACCTCTGAATCTTTCAAAATAGCCAACAGGAGCTCTCTGTTCTTGGCAGTGGGAGGAGTCTATTTAATGTACAGATAGTTTTCATGTTGCTATGGCATCAGAAGCCTATGTTGAATTCCTGCTCTTTGAAAGATTCAGTGAACATGGGAATCCAAACAACCTCAAATGTCTTTTTAAAAAAAGTCTTTATTTTTTAAAATATCTTTGTTAAATCTATATATATTTCTTTTTTCAGTGTCCTAACTTATGCCTCTCTGGCCACCCAGGACATCCTGGTCTTCACGGTATGAAGGTAAATAAATTTTCATCACGACAAAATGAATGCATTATGAAGTTTTCCAGCTCTAGGATTATGGTAGTTTTGAATATGGGGAATAGTGGTAATGTGGGGAAATTCACAGCATTATAGGCATGTCGAAACATGGATGATAGCAGGCTTGGAACCCTGATAAACTGAACCACATAGTGGGTTATAGGTGAACGTAAACTCATTTATTAATGTTTTGGGGTTGGGGAAAATCCTATTCACTTTACAAGTTGTTCTCCTGTGGCCTGCTTCAGCAGGGTCATGGGGTGCACTACTTGTCTCCAAAAACAGTATTTTCAGCTTTTCATGGGCCTGGGACCCAGAGATAACGTTCTGTCTCTCGCCAGACATCATTCTCTCAAACTGAGCAGAAGTAGGGAGGTGGTCCTTCAATATTGTGTTTTCAACCACTAGGGACAAATAGGTTCCCTGGAGTCCTACAGAGCTTGTCTGTCCCTCACTATTAAAAATGTGATAGTGAAACAGCTCCCCCAACTCCCCATTGGCAGGACTATAGGTCACTAAGCTTACAGGGAACAGTGTTGCCAGTTAACAATCACTGACCAGAGGCTGGTCGAGTGTTCAAACACAGCTCTGCAAGGCTCCAAAATGAACCTGGCCTACCTTGATGCACCATCCTAGTTCTGCCTTCCCTGTGTCACTTTCCCCTGGGTGCATAGGTGCCAGCTCTGTGGGTGCAAAAGCACCCCCGATATTCTTTCCAGCACTGGCCAGTAGTGCTGCCCGATTCAGGAAAAAATATTTTGATTCGATTCAACCTTGCCGCCACGGGCGGTGGCGGCTCCTTGCGCGAACCACATCTGCGTCAGAAACTAAACAGTACTGAAATGCTGCTGCTGCTGCTGCACAGGGGAGGGGGGGTAGGGAAGGAGAAGAGAAATGCTGCTGCTGCACAGGGAGGGGGGAAGAGAAATGCTGCTGCTGCATCCAATTGGGGAGAGAGAGGGAAGGAGGGAAAAGGAAGACAAGGGAGAGGAGAGGAACGAGAGAAGCCAAGTCCATGAGAGGGAGGGAAAGGAAAGCAGGAAAAGAGATACCAGACCATGGAGGTGGAGTGAGAGATACTAGGGCATGGGGGGGGAGGGAAGGAGACAAAGGAAGGAGAGAGATGTCAGACCATAGAAATAGGGAGGGAAGGAGAGAGAGAGATAGGAAGGGAAGGTAAGACATGGCAAAGTAGATTTTGAGAAGAAAGCAGAAAAATTGAATGTTAAGTTAATGCCAAAGATGGATGCAAGTTTGATCCAAACAGACCGGGGATTTTAAATTACAGTCCACTTGAGGGGGCAATACTTTCAAAATAGAACAAAACACAAAAAAAACCCTCTCATCAATACTGGGCAAGTTTCTCAAATAGTATCTTCATATAACATTTAAAGGCTTTTAGATATTTAAATGTGCTCATAAGCTCTTCAGCAAGGCGCCATAGCAGCGGTACAATGTCGCTGGAAAGGTGCTTGAATTTTAATCATAACACATTGGATGGAGCAAGGATACTTGCTTCTACTAGAGTGGCAAATGTTATGGCTCTACAAAAGTTGTTTAACAGTAGACCACTTATCTGAAAAGGTCAGTTCACGGCTCCAACACAGTCTGTGTTTCGCTACGCTACATCAGGAAGCCGGAAGGATGAGCTTTTTATATTGATTTTATTTACAGTGTGCAGTGCCTGAGTCCTTTGGTCTACACACTTGATGTTGAAAAAAGACACCTTTTTTCAACATCAAAAAGAGCGTCTTTTTTCAACATCAAGTGTGTAGACCAAAGGACTCAGGCACTGCACATTATAAATAAAATTGATATAAAAAGCTTATCCTTCCGGCTTCCTGATGTATAGCGTAGGGGAAATTTTCAAAAGTTGGCTCCTATGCCCAGGTGGTGGTCTGAGAGTTAAAGTCACTTAGGGCTAGATTCTCAAAGCAAACCAGATTTCCCTCGGGCCCCATTCACTAACCTCTCCAGCGATCCACTTCGAATCCGTGCATGCAAATGAGGAGAAACGCATGCAAAGTAGGCAGGGATGTGATTCACAACACAAATTTGGGACACCGATTGGGCTGGCCGATCAAGAATAGAGGTGACTGCTTGGGACCAGTCACACAGGTCTCTGCCGACTCTCCTGCTCCATTGCTCTGCTCTCTGCTTGTGTAGGAAGGGGTTTCAGGCACCGGGGGTATCGTGCGTCTCCTGTCCCTGCTCTGCTCTCTGCCATGAGCTCTGCTTTGGAGCCGATTTCTAACCAGAGAAGGCAGGAAGTGTGACTCTCTCTGCCGCCTTCCCTGCAGTGCGAGCCCACGGGTTTAAAGCGGGGCTGCATGCCGCTTTAAACCTGCGGGCTCATACTGCAGGGAAGGTGGCAGAGAGCAGGAGAATCTGGGCGGCAAAAGCAGGGCTTCTTTAAATTATTTTTTTCCTTCTGTTGTAATTATACATAGCATCTGCAATAGATCTGTCTTTCGCATTTACTCTAATATCTGGCTGTTCAGTAGTGACAATCCTGCTTGGCTCTCTTCGGTTTGCTAGTAGTTGTCACGTTTCCAGTTATACCACTACCGCCCTGCAACTTTTTTTAAGGGGAGAGCAGGAGAGTTGGCGCGTGTCCACATTCCAATGAGGGGAAAAAAAAATCTATGCCGGGCCCGAAGGTCCAGTGCATGCACAGACCATTTACAGATGGTCTGTGCATGCACTGGGATCGCTATCGAGTGATCCGGGCAGGCAGATGGGGGCGTTCCTCCGATTGCCCCCATCTGCATATTGGGGTTTCGAGAATTTATTGGACTGATCGGGCAGGTTCGTGAATCTAGCCCATAATCCTCCATTGCCCCAGGTACAAATAAGGACCTGTCTAAATGTAAACCGCTTTGAACATGTAAC
The DNA here is from genome assembly GCF_902459505.1 of Geotrypetes seraphini. Lineage (NCBI taxonomy): Eukaryota > Metazoa > Chordata > Amphibia > Gymnophiona > Dermophiidae > Geotrypetes > Geotrypetes seraphini. Next base: position 54,860,241 of record NC_047086.1, read on the forward strand.
CACAAAAAGGTGCTATTTAAATCACATTCCGTTTCCCTACCCTTTAAGATGGGTCTGCAATTCTTTGGGGAGAAAGGTTAAGGATAGTGGCAGCTTCCTATAGACTCCTGTGCAGGGCACAAGCTTCTGCAGAAAACATCCAAGAACGATTTTGTAGAATTGCAAATGTGAAACGACTGCAATCTGTTTGTTTCATCTTATTCAAGAAAAGGTATTGCAAACTGAGGGAAATTATAGAGGCGGGTAGACAGTGTGTGTGTTAAAAATGGCTATCCATTGATTTTGTGAATATCTCTGAATAATTAATACATGAATGGCTGAGCATGGGTCATCAACTACAAGTTGTACCAGCTTCTTTGTTTATTTCAGGGTCATAAAGGTGCTAAAGGAGAGGTTGGCGAGCCTGGAAAACAAGGCCATAAGGTAAGACAAATCTGCATTATGGAGACCAGCAGGCATGAAAGACTGATGAGGAGTCAAAAACAAAGAACCGCTGCACTGATTATGTATGAAAAGACATTAAGGCAGGTCAAGCACAGTATTGTAGTGGGTACCCAAGGGTAAAGTTCCATAGGATCTTTATAACCCCATTAAATACTAATATATTCAGTTTCTTGTTGCATTCATTTGTGATCGCACACACATACTGCATCTTTGTCAGTAAAGTTCATAAATGAATAGTTACATGATTAGTTTGAATTGAAAGAGATTGTGAGAACCATCAGACTCCGGGCCGGATTTTCCTGTAGGCTAACTAGGCTTCAGCCTAGGGCAATATTTACTATAATCACAGTTATTCTTTATATTGTATAATTCTTAATTAAATATTGTGAATATCTCAGAACCAACACCCGTGACTGGTAATATCACCAAACTGGGGTTCATTGGGGGACCATCATTGAAATTCACTGTCCCCTCACCATCCGATTGTTATAAAGGTTTCAAAATGTGATTACTTATCTGCAAGTCGGATGGTTAGATCTTGTTGTAGTTCCCCAGCGGTGAAGAAATAAACTTGTGTTAATAACGTGTTAAAAACCACTGTTATAACTCCTCCAAAAATTGTCCATGTCCCCCCGACTCGTGTTTCGATGGATATCGTCTTCAGGGAAGGACTCTTCTATTAGCTCCCCGTGATCGCTTGGGGCTGAAATCTGTGATTAAGAATTATACAATATAAAGAATAACTGTGATTATAGTAAATATTGGTTTAACAATTAATATCACAGTATAAGAATCATATCTCTCCATATAAAAGTGACTATTCAGCCTAGGGCCTCAAGATCAAGAGGGGCCTACATTCAAATTGTTAGCAAAATTAAAATTACACTATTCTAAAAACAATAAACACTAAAACATTGAACTGAAAATAAGGAGAAATTCTACGCTTTGGGATCGGAACCGGCTCCGGCCGCAATGGGGCACCGACTAGGCTTCTCCCTTTCTTTTTCTCGCCCTGGGAGGAGGATCGGGGAGGGAAAGACGTCAGTCCGGAACAGCTGGGCAAAGCCCAGCCCTGCAGGGAGAGAGGCAAAACGCGGATCCGTCAGGACAGGGCGGCCCAGACTGGCATCGGGGGGGGGGGGTTAATGGAAGGCAGGCAGGCAGGATGGCATGGGGAGGTGTTCAATGGAAGGGGGATGGGAGACAGGTGGGCATCAGAGGGGGGATGAGGTGAGGAAGGACGCACTGGGGGCACTATGGACATAGGAAGGGGCAATGCTGTGTGTTATGTTTGATTAGTTATTGTTACAAGTACTATATATGGTGCTGAGAATAAATGTCCAAATAAGTGTTCTCGACTTTTTTTTATTTATTATCCTTGTCACATTTTTTATAAAGGTTAGTACCAATAACAACATGTTTCATTTAACATATTGATATATATCACACTAATGATGTATTTTATTATCTCTCATGTAATTTACAAACTTAAAAATGGGAGGTGAAAGGGCCTCTTAAGTGGAATAGCCTAGGGCCTCTTTTCATCTAAATCCGGCCCTGATCAGACTATTTTGCCTATGAACTCTGCATTTCCTCCTTTGTAAGTTTCCCTCCTACAATTGCTCAGAATGTCATACCAAAAAACGTACAGGAGATCATTTTAGCTGACTGGGTTGCAGCTGAAAATAACCTTAAATCCAGATGGCTAAATTGTGCTGTCTGGATTTTAGCCTGCAGCAACTGTGCATAGCTAAGGGGTCTATTTGTCAAGGTGTGATGCATATTATGTAGCTCAAATCCCATGATTTGCAGTGGGGCTTTTTCACTAATAATGCATGTTTATGAATTTTGCACTTAATAAATAATTCTCAAAAACAAATGGGGGGGTTGGAAAATACCATGGGAATAGGGCAGAAATAAACCTTCCCAATGTTTAAAACTAATAGCATGCAAGTAATATATGCACTGATAGCACTGAGCATTGGGAATTTAAGGGGAGGTGGGTGGGGGCCTTGTGTCTAGTGCATGCACAGAAGAGTTTTGTGGTAAGTACAACTGGTTCATAGACAAAATCGCGTGAGACAACGGCGCGCCGACAACTGAGCGCAAGGTTGACGGCGCGCCGAAGAAAAGCACTATTTTAAAGGGTTCCGATGGGGGGTGTTGGTGGGGAACCCCCCTATTTTACTTAACAGACATCACGCTGGCGTTGTGGAGGGTTGAACCCCCCTCATTATACTTGAAACCAAACTTTTTGCCTGTTTTTTAGGGAAAAAGTTACGTTTTAAGTATAATGTGGGGGGTTACAACCCCCCAAACCCACCACAACGCCAGCGCAATGTCTGTTAAGTAAAGTGGGGGGGTTCCCCCCCACACCCCCCATCGGAGCACTTTAAAATAGTGCTTTTCTTCGGCGCGCCATCAACCTTGTGCTCAGTTGTCTGCGCTCAGTTGTCGGCGCGCCGTTGTCTCCCGCAATTTAGTCCCGTCACCGTACAACTCTTGTGCACATGCCCAGGCAAACCAGGAGGTGAAGCACACAATGGCATCGTTCTTCTATACCTTAAAATAATAAGTTTTACACATTTTTTTTTATCACTTGAAAGTCTTTTATTTAAGAACAGAAAACAGGCACCAATGTGTGCTTTCACTTTCAGGTTTCAAGTTTCAAGTTTAATAGATTTTGATTTTTTACGCAATATCATATATTTCAATGCGTATTACATGTTTTACATAAAAAGAGAGCAGAGTGGACAAAATAAAATAAGATAAGACATTACATACAAATCATTTGTTCTATTACAAATTAGTACAAACTGGTACAAATGGGTAATGGGAAGAACTACAATTTATACAAAAAAGAAACATTTAAGGTTCGAACACAAAGGATGGGATTATTTAAGAAAAAGTATAGAATGAATTGATTGAAGATGCTTTAATCATTTGTAATGAATTCAGTCAGAAAATGAGGATATTGTTTAGATTAATTGAACAGTCTATATATTAACAGCCTTTTTTAAAGGAAAGAAAAGGTTTTAAAAAGCGCTTACAGTTTCAATTTGATGACCTATTCGTTTAATTCATTGGGGTCAAGATATTGTGTTTACTTGAATGTTCTATCTACATATTGAATGCATCTTTATAAAGAAAGCCTTTTAAGGCACGCTTAAATTTGTCTAATGATGGTTCGCTGCGTAAGTAAATTGGCAAATTATTCCACTGTTGGGGAGCTAGTACTGAAAAAATAGTTGCTCTTCTGGTCCCAATTATTTTCAAAGAAGGAATAGTTAGTAAGTTTTGTTGTGTTGATCTGAGTGTCCTAAATGGAGAATAAGGTATTAAGAGTCGATCCAAGAATATCGGCTCATGCGATTGTTGAATTTTTTTTTTTTTTTAATAATCTTTATTCATTTTTGAAATCTTACAACAAGTGATTTATACATAAGAAAACAATTTTCATCAAACACTTGTAAATACATTCAAACATATCTAAAAATAAATTAAATATCCCCTTATTCATCAATGAATCCTATTTCATATAATACTTATTCCCACCCTCACCCCACCCTAACCGTTGAATTTTAAATGTTTGCTTTGACTCACACACATTTGTGAATAAACATGTGGATGAAGGTGAGCCATTGGGCATAGTGCATCTAGATTTTCAGAAAGTTTTCAACATAGTTCCTCATGAGAGACTCCTGAGAAAATTAAAGAGTCATAGGACAGGAGGCAATATTCTGTTGTGGATTAGGAATTGTTTGGAGAGAAAACAGAGCATAGGGTTAAATGACTATTTTTCTCAAAGAGTGGAGTGCCACAGGGATCTGTACTGGGACCGGTGCGATTTAACTTATTTATAAATGATCTGGAAACTGGAACTAGGAGTGAGGTGATTAAATTTGCATATGACACTAAACTGTTCAAAGCTGTTAAAATGCATGTGGACTGTGAAAAACTGCAGGAAGACCTTAGGAAATTGGAAGACTGGGTGTTCAAATGACAGATGAAATTAAATGTGGATAAATGCAAATTGATGCACATTGGGAAAAATAATCCAAATCATAGTTACTGGATGCTAGGGTTCACCTTGGGGCTCCGCATTCAAGAAAAAGATTTGGGTATCATCGTGGACAATACATTGAAACCTTCCACCCAATGTGCGGCAGCACCCAAGTGAGCAAACAAGATGCTAGGAATTATTAGGAAAGGAAAGGTAAACAAGACTAACCCCCTCTTCAATTAAACTGCGCTAGCATTTTTTAGCGCAGAGAGCTGCGCTGCTCCTGACGCTCATAGGAGCTCTATAAGCGTCAAGAGCAGCGCGGACCATTCAGCGCGACTCCCCACGCTAGAAACTGCTAGCACAGGTTTGTAGAAGAGGGGGTAAGAATTTTATAATGCCTCTATATCGCTCAATGGTGCAACCTCACCTGGAGTATTGCGTTCAGTTCTAGTCTCCTTATCTCAAAAAAGATATAGCGGCACTAGAAAAGGTTCAAAGAAGAGTGACCAAAATGATAAAGGCGATGGAACTCCTCTCATATGAGGAAAGACTAAAAAGGTTAGGGCTGTTCAGCTTGGAAAAGAGACGGCTGAAGGAAGATATGATTGAAGACTACAAAATCCTGAGTGGTGTAGAACGGGTACAAAGTGGATCGATTTTGAACGTCATCAAGATTTACATAGACTAGGAGGCACTCAATGAAGTTATAGAGTAATACTTGTAAAACCATGTGATAGAGTGCACAGTGCTCAGGAAAGGATTTATACAAACACATGTAACACACTTTGTAGTGTTCAGAATAAAAAGAACTCTTTATTAAACAGCAGGGAAGAGCTGTTTCTTCACAAGTTTCCCTTAATGGTTTCTTTTCCTAAGAAACAGCTATGCTTTTCAACTTTCCCACTATTTTCTGTTGACTTTCTCAGTAGAGCTTCCTATGCCCCAAACCAGTTATTATCCACAGTTGCAAGAAACATTTTTATGCAGCATTCAATCACAGTTCTGGTCAGGGATTAGAATACAGGCAGAGTTTTCCACATAGGAGAATCTTACCTCCAGTAGATTCTATCAACAAAACAGGTCAGCTCTTATATTCAGCTTCCCTAGCTCCTATGTTTCCTCTGGGGCCTCCGTATGCGGCAAAGCTAGTCCACACATACAGCCCGGATACCCTCGGTCAAATAACTGTTTCACCTTGTACAGTCTTTCTTCCTCAGCTCAAGTGGAATTAGCTTCCCTAGGCTTCTGTCACAGCCATTTCTAGGAGCTAGGAAGTTCTTTTCTCTTCCACCAGAGACCTCTCCCTAATGATTCTCCTTGGTGGCAGATAAACACCTCCCTGCTGAACCCCGCCCTCTGAGTCAGCAGGGTTACCTTGTTAAGGTAGCTCAGCGCTGAGCTATAAAGCCCATTGTAGTCTGGGATATATAGTCTGCTCAGTCTTGGACTGGCAGCCCTTGCTGTATGGGGTGGAATGGGAGCATTATCAGAAGATAAACCCTTACTCTTTCACAAACCAATAGGAGGAAATATTTCTTCATTCAGAGACTAGTTAAGCTCTGGAATGCATTGCCAGAGGATATGGTGAAAGTGGTTAATGTAGCTGGTTTTAAAAAAGGTTTGGACAAGTTCCTGGAGGAAAAGTCCATAGTCTGCTGTTGAGACAGACATGGGGGAAGCCACTGCTTGCCCTGGATTGGTGGCATGTACTTCTGCTACCATTTGAGTTTTTAGTATAGTTTTAGGGGCAAAATTTACTATATTAAACTTTTAACTTGACTCAGCCATCAGTTAAGATGAAAACTGTCAGCAATAATCAAAATTACAATTCAGTCCCAAAAATTATTTTCATACATATAGTTCAATTAACAGGGTGGGTTACTCAGATCATAGGATCTCTTACAACATGTTATTTCAGATCCCCATCCTGGGATCTCAGCTCTAATCATTTATGCTCCACCCCTCCTCCATGCACATCTAAAATTTAAGTTTTAGATTTCTAATTTCCTTATTATCTCACAGTGACCATACTTTTAAAACAATCCCATATGTTCAGAAAATCAAGAATATAAAAAATAGACAAAAAATTCAGTGGTAACACTTATTTCCAAGGTTAACACCAGTTCCAGCACTGTTGTTGTCACTTCTGAGATGTCCGGGAGGTGTGATCATATGCCATGGTGGGTCAACATGGAGTTTGTGCAGGAACAGGAGCAGACAGCAGCCATGGTGAGATAGAGATAGGCTCAGCGGAGACAGCAAAGTACGGACATTTGAGCTTCTTCAAAATAAATGTAGCAATAAGAATAGTTTCTATTAATACTACTAATCATTTCTATAGCGCTACTAGATATACGCAGCTCTGTACAGAAGAGACAGTCCCTGCTCAAAAGAGCTTACAATCTGCTGAAGACAGATAATCTGGACAAGAAGGTTTCCTGCCTTGCTGTCTCGCTGGAATGTGTTCAAGTACCACAGTAGGTCACAATGGAGCAGAACAGCAGTTGTGGTACCTCAGTAGGAGTTGGCAGGGGAGGGGGGAGGAAATGCCATGGTGCATCAGAATAGGGTTTGAGCAACATCAGGAGCAGATAACAGCTATAGAGAGACAGACATGCTCAATACAGCGAAAGAATAACTGCTGAAATCCTGTGGTGGATATATTAAGTTAGTCCAATAAAAATGCATCACCTACAACTTGTAAAAGCTGTCAGATTTTTTTAATGCCTGCCCTTGAAATAGTGCTTGTAATTAAGGACACATCCTTCTAGGCAATATCAAATATTCTGAACCTAACAGAAAAAGGAAAGGCCATTTCAGGTTTTAACGGCAAGAGATGAGACATGAGAATGGGAATATTATGATGGCAGTTTTCCTATGAACCTTTAGCTCCAAGGCATAATGTAATCATGAACAAAGGAGTATCTTGTAAGATCATATTAAAATTGCTTTTCTCTCATTCACTGATGATGGAGCCTGGCACCATCTTCTCTAATATGCACAGAAAGGAAGACATTTAAATTTATTTCTCAATCCAGGTTTCCATGGTGAAAGCACAGACAGCTAATCAAAGAGCCATGACCTAAGACTTTTGTTATTTTTTTTTGAGTAGAGTGATAACACAAGTCAAATAGAAAGTACCTTTTTGTATTTCTTGTATACTTCTCCCTCCATATTCGTTGTGATAGGGGATTAACAGAACCGCAAATACTGAAAAACCGCGAATAACTTTTTTATATGTTATTTGCTGTTTTCTATTAAAAACCATCGTGAATATGGTGAAACCGCGAATAACATGGTGGGAGACCTGGCTTGTTTCTGAAGGAGAGGCAAAACACGGTGAACAAAGTGCTGGGAAGCGGCGATTTCTCTATGCAAGCTGATGTAATTTGGGGGGAGGAGCCAGCAAGCTAAAAACCGCGAATGCTGAAACCGCGAATACGGAGGGAAAAGTGTAATTGCTGCAGAAGGTACTATAATTCCTATATTGCAGTAATAACGCATCATAGCACCCAGCTTCTCCAGTCAAGCATCATACAGTATTTTGAGTATTGCAGTCAGGGGAGCAGCTGTATTTTAGTTTTTGAAAGTTAAAAAAAAAAGTTTCAAGTAACCAAAGTTTCCCAGAGTCATGGGTGGTTCAGAGGTGTTGCTGTAATTTATGTACATGGGGGGGGTCTTTTACTAAGGTGCGCTAGCCAATTTAGCGCACGTTAAACATTAGCACGCGCTAAATGCTAATGCATCCATAGAATATAATGGGCGCGTTAGCATTTAGCGCGCCTTAGTAAAAGACCCCCTAGGTTATAGAATAAGGGGAAGTCCACGCCTAATTTAGGCCCATGGATTTACACTACATTTTCCCACTCACTTAAGGTTGGCCAATGGGGGCTGGTTGTGCACAACATGGGAGTAGTATCCCGAGCTACTGGCTGCTGGGCTCATTGGGGGTGGGGGAGCTGTGGGCCAGCTGGGAGCCATGTCGGGAGTTGGGCGACCCTGGAGAATGGGACATGTGAGGACATGCCATCTCTCAGATCCTTGCTGTCATGGCAGGGTTGGGAGCCATAATTTGATATCCTACTGTAGCTCGAGACAAATGTTATGATTGTTGTTTTGTTTGAATTGTTAATACCAATAAACGGTGCTGTGGCTATTTTTCACCAACAAGTGTTTTGTGTGGTAATGTTATAAGTAGCTTGGGGAATGTGGGGGAAGGGGTGGTACTGGGGGGGGGGAAGCGGGCCTATCCAGATCCCACTGTTATTGGTTCATTTGTCAATTGTGCAAATTGTGTGTGCATGCCACTCTGAACACCATATATAGAATTAGGATGAGGATTACTAGAAAATCACAGAATATAAGCAATTGGCTTTAGACATTTACATTACATTACATTGCATTAGGGATTTCTATTCCGTCATTACCTTGCAGTTCAAGGCGGATTGCAAAAGAATTATCAAGGAAGTATTACAAAAAGATCTTACCAAAAAGAGATTTGGCTATTTTCAAAGAGAGTAAGAAATGAGTATGGTTATTTGTTTAGGGAAATTGGCTTTAGTGAGAGGTGGTGTTTGATACTTGCGGTGTTATTTCTTTTTCAGGGATTTAGGGGTTGATTCTCAAAACGGGCATCCCGAGTGTAGCCAGCAGTAGGCATCCTACCACCATCTCACAGCCAATCGGGATGCACTTTAAAAAAAAAATGCAGGCGAGGAAGGATGCCTACATTGTAGGTGTATATTGCGTTGCTAGGGAGATGTGTAGAAACATAGAAACATAGAAAAAGACGGCAGAAAAGGGCTATAGCCCACCAAGTCTGCCCATTCCAAATACCCGCCCTCTGGTTTCACTCCCCTAGGGATCCCATGTGAATATCCCATTTTCTCTTAAAGTCCGACACGCTGTTGGCCTCAATCACCTGCAGTGGGAGTTTGTTCCAATGATCCACCACTCTTTCAGTGAAGAAGTATTTTCTGGAGTCGCTATGGAACTTCCCTCCCCTGATTTTCAGCGGATGCCCCCTGGTGGTCGAGGGTCCCATGAGGTAGAAGATATCTTCTTCCGACTCGATACGGCCCGTGATGTACTTAAACGTTTCAATCATATCACCCTCTCTCTTCGTTCCTCAAGTGAGTACAGCCTCAGTTTATTTAGTCTTTCTTCATACGTGAGATCCTTGAGCCCCAAGACCATCTTAGTGGCCATTCGCTGAACCGACTCGATTCTCAGCACGTCCTTCCGGTAGTGTGGCCTCCAGAATTGAACGCAATCCTCCAAGTGAGGCCTCACCATGGACCTGTACAGCGGCATCATAACTTCAGGTCTCCTGCTGACAAAACCTCTACGGATACAACCCATCATTTGCCTTGCCTTGGAGGTAGCTTTCTCCACTTGATTTGCAACCTTCATGTCCTCACTAATGATCACCCCTAGATCACGTTCCGTCGTGGTCCTGGTCAAGGTCTCACCATTTAGTATGTAAGTTCTGTGCGGGTTTCTCTTACCCAGGTGCATTACCTTACACTTTTTAGCATTGAAGCCTAGTTGCCATGTTGCCGACCACTGTTCAAGCAGTAGTAGATCTTGCGTCATATCATCAGACAAAATGCTTTTACCTACTATGTTGCAAAGTTTGGCGTCGTCGGCGAACATTGATACCTTTCCTCTAAGTCCTTGGGTCATATCTCTTATGAATAAGTTGAATAGAATCGGGCCCAAGACTGAGCCTTGCGGCACTCCACTGATCACGCCTAACGTTTTGGATGGGGTACCGTTTACCACCACCTTCTGAAGTCTACCACTCAGCCAATCCTCAACCCATGTAGTTAGAGTGTTTCCCTAACCCTATTGATTTCAGTTTGTTCAATAACCTTGAACGCTATCAAAAGCTTTACTAAAGTCCAAATATACCACATCCAGTGACTCTCCGGCATCTAGCTGTCTAGTAACCCAGTCAAAAAAACTAATCAGGTTAGATTGGCAGGATCTGCCCTGGGTGAATCCGTGCTGGTGGGGATCACGTAGGTTTTCCTCGTCTAGGATTATGTCGAGATGTTGTTTGATCAGTGTTTCCATGAGCTTGCACACTATAGACGTGAGACTCACTGGTCTGTAGTTTGCTGCCTCTGTCCTGCATCCCTTTTTGTGGAGTGGGATAACGTTGGCGGTTTTCCAGTCCAAGGGGACTCTTCCTATGCGTAGGGAGAGATTGAAAAGAACAGATAATGGTTCTGCCAGGACTTCACTCAATTCTCTTAGCACTCTGGGATGTAGGTTGTCTGGTCCCATGGCTTTATCTACTTTGAGTCTTGATAGTTCGTGGTAGTCGCTACTGAGTGTAAACTCGAAATCTTGAAACGGGTCCTTCTGGCTGTCTCCTGTCTAAGCTGTGGACCAGCTCCCGGTGCTTCACAGGTGAAGACTGAGCAGAAGTATTCGTTTAGTAATTCTGCCTTCGCAGAATCTGATTCTACAAGGCTACCGTCTGATTTCTTCAGGCATTCTATCCCGTCTTTATTTCTTTTCCTGTGACTAATATAGCTGAAGAAATATTTATCTCCTTTTTTAATGTTCCGTGCTAGATCTTCTTCCATTTGGAGTTTGGCCTCTCTGACTGCTATTTTGACAGCTCTAGATCCCCAAGGCATGGAGTGGGCATGGCCTTCGTCAAAAGTGGCCTTGAGTGACTGTAAGCATTCCTACATGTCTCTGTAGGCGTGAGACAGACACCTTAAATATAGGCCTGCAAAATGCTGGCCTACATTTAAGTCGTCTATTAGTGAAAGTAGATGCGATTCTCTATAGGATTCTGATGTGTGATTGACATGCGATTGGCGGTTGCTTTTTAGGTGGCTGCCGAGATTGGCGTCCTTTAAAGAATCAGGTCCTTAAGGTATATGTTCTATGCCATTGGCAAAGTAGAAATAGGATATATTGCTTCACAACTCAGAATTGATCTGTGCAGATCCTTATAGGGAAAAATTTAAAAAACTTATTTGGGATCTGCAAGTAAATTTTCAAAGGGAAACTCCCTGTGGAAGAATTACAGAGATTTCCCAATCCATCGACAAAGTGGAAAGTCTTTAAGCACCCCAAGACTATGTACTTATGGCCTTATGCATGGTGGCACATCTGTTATCGAACCAAAAAAAGGAAAATCAGATTGTTCAACTGATATATATTGTACTTTCTATAAACAATTCAAATTGACCCAAGACCTCAAACACCCGAGGCACTACTAGTATAATTTTTTGTGCTCTTACTAGGGTTAGAAGTTCATCATCGGTCTTATCTTGAATATATTATTCAATGCACGGGTTGTTTGTTGTATGAGGAGAGCATATTAGAAGTCCCACCTCTAAAGCCTAAAAAAGGCAGAGGTGACATTTTGAAGAGTATTAGCCCCTGATGAAAGCAGTGAAATGGCTGGGTAGTCGTTGAGCTGAAAGATAAGTGCTCTTCTTAAATTTAGTAGCTCACCAAGTAAGATTGATTAAAAATAAATTTTGCCTGTATTGAATAATATATTCAAGATAAGATGGCTGATGAACATCTAACCCCAGCAAGGGCACGAAAAATTATATCTGTCACTGGCCACAAAGTCAGGGGAAGGTGAAGAAATCTTTTTAATTCATAGTACGAGTAGTTGAACCAAACTGACCATTCTTTAAGTTTGTTAAGTTAAATAAATTTGGATAAATGATTGAGTCTAGTGGAACACACAATACAGTTGCCAAGAATTTGAAGAACTGTCTTCAATATTCATGTTTTATGGTCTGTCTGTTGCAATGAATAGAACCATTTAAAACTGATATATCCAGCATCAGACTCAGACAAATAGTCAGTTAACACCTGGTGATCGACCATATCAAACACAAGAAAGACCACACTGAAAATGAAGTGCATGGATTTCCAAATGAAATTCCTGCACATTTTTGGTATCTGTTTCTGAGCTGTGTGATTGCCCTATATTGTTTTGTGGGTACACTTACCCCTCCATATTCACGGTTTTGCGGTCCGCGGTTTTGGCTATTCGTGGTTTTTTGATCAAAGGCCCCGCCCCCAAATTTACATCATAGGAAATCGCTGCTCCCGGCTGCACTTCCTTCACTGGAACAGGTCAGGTTATTTGCAGATTTGTGTCTTATTTTTTACAGAAAAACCATGAATAACATACGAAAAGTTATTCACGTTTTTTTCTCTATTGGCTGCCTTGCCGTTCCCCTATCACTGCGAATGCGGAGGGGGAAGTGTATATGCATTTGGTTTTTCACATACATTCTTTCATATCTACACATCTTTTAATTTTTTATTGTTTTGCATTTTCGCCTCTCTGCTCTCTTTATATAATATCCTATTAATGGTGTTTTATAAATGATGAGTAATAATAATGTGTTTTCTCTTTAGGGTGAAGAAGGTGATGAGGGACTTTCAGGGGAAATTGGTTCTCAAGGCCTTCCGGTAAAGTATTTTCTCTTTAATGATGCTATTGGCATCTTTATAAAATGTAGCCATTTCAAACCATTTTCGTATGACCCCAAGGAAACACTAAAGAGTGAGCTAATTCAGAGTGTCTATGTATGAAGGATCCTATGCTATACTAAGAATACCAAAACATAAAATTAATTAAATGTTTAATTTAGCACTGCTATTATTTCATAAGTATTTTTATTATCATTATGTATCTAAAGAGGTTCAAGTAATTCAACAAAAGTCATCTGGTACATGATTATGAGTATAAGCAGATGGGCAAATATATTGTCGTAATTGCCTTTACTTTGTTATTATCAGGGTCCTAAAGGATTGAGAGGATTAATTGGCATAATGGGAGCTCAAGGTGCCAAGGTAAGTATTAATACATTAAACTTGAGCCATACTGATTGCATAAAGTAAGAATCGGATGGTAGTATTTCAGTTCAAAGTAGAGACTGACATAAGGACAAATTTTTCCCCGTCCCTATGGGAATTCATTTTCCCACCCCATCCCGGCGAGTTCTTTTCCTATCACTGCAAGCTCTGCCTTCATCTGCACAAGCCTCAAACACTTTAAAATCATATGTTCTCACTTGGATTTCAGGGCCCTGTTCTTTCTTGATTTTCTTCTCATCTCTCCCTTTTAGTGTATGCAGTGGTGGATTCTCCTCCACTGCTATCCTACTGTCAGTCAGTGCACCTCAGGGCTCTGTCTTGGAATAATAATAATAATTTATTTCTTATATACCGCTATACCGTGAAGTTCGAAGCGGTTTACAATAAAGATACATTTGACAGTACATGGGATAGAAACGGTTTACAATAAAGATATGTTTAGTCAGTACATGGGATGCAAGTTGTTTACATTAAAGATTCATTTTGTCAGTACATGGGATACAAGTGGGTTTCAGTAAAGGTATATTTTGTCAGTACATAGGATGCAAGTGGGTTACAATACAAGTGGTTTACTATCAAGGTGCATTTTGTCAGTGTATGGGATACAGGTGGGTTACCATAAAGATACATTTAGTCAGTACATGGGTTACAATAAAGATACATTATGTCAGTACATGAGATTCAAGGTGGAAAGTATAATTAGTTTCGGGCCTTGGAATTAGGGGGCGAGGTGGAAGGGTCATGGCGAGGAAGAGTTGGGTATAGGAATTTAGAATTTGTTAAACAGTTGAGTTTTCAGGGATTTTCTAAAGTCTGCGTATGTAGTGGCCTCAAGTATGGGCTTTCCAAGCCATGTGTTCAGCCTAGCTGCCTGGAATGATAACATTCTATCTAGAAACTTTTTGTATTGGTAAGATTTCAAGGAGGGGTAATTAAATAGGTTTGTTCTGCGAGTGCTCTTGTTGGACTCGTTGGGGGAGAACTGGGAGATTAGGTAAGCTGGAAGAATCCCAAAGACAGCTTTGTAGCAAAAACAAGCAAACTTGAAGAGGACTCTGGATTCTGCGGGTAACCAGTGGAGTTTCTGATAATAAGGGGAAATGTGTTCCCATTTTTTTAAACCGTGGATTAGTCGGATCACGGTGTTCTGAATTAATCTCAGTTTGTTGAGGTTCTTTTTATAAGCTCCTAGGTATATGATGTTACAGTAATCTAGGGTGCTTAAGATGGATGATTGTACTAGTAAACGGAAGGACTTTTCATCAAAGAATTTTTTAATAGTGCGAAGTTTCCAGAGGACCGAAATACATTTTTTAAACAGTAGGTTTGTGTGGTTTTCCAGGGTTAGGTGTTTGTCAAGTGTTACCCCCAGAATCTTTATGGTTTGGTCAATTTTGTATTCTTGGCTCTGTAGGAGAATTGAATTGGAACCTCTTCTTTTTCCCATCTATACTCATTTCCTCAGTGCTCTGATCTCTTCCCATGGTTTTCAATATCATCTTTTTGCTGACTCCCAAATCTACCTCTCTACACCAGAAATTTCTACCAGAATCCAGGCCCAAGTCTCTGCCTACATGCCCAATATTTCTGCCTAGATGTCTCACCAACATTTAAAACTTAACCATAGCCAAGAATGAGCTTCTTATCTTTCCATCTAAACCTACCTCTCCTCTTCCCCCATTCTTTATTTCTGTAGACAACATTCTTATCCTCCCTGACTCATCAGCTCACAACCTTTATTCCTCTCCCACTTTCTCTGCACAAATCCAACAGACTGCTAAAGCCTATCGTTTCTTTCTTTATAGCACCAAAATCTGGCCTTTTCTTTCTGAGCACAGTACCAAAACCCTTATCACCTCTTGTCTGCTTCTCACAGGTCTTCCACTAAACTATCTCTGTCCTCTTCAGTCCATTCAAAATTCTGTTGCACAATTTATATTCTGCCAGTGTCACTATGCTCTCTCCTTAAATCTCTTCATTGGCTCCCTATCCATTTCCACATACAGCTAAAACTCATTTTATTGAGTTACAAGTGCATTCAGTATCCCTTATATCTCCTTATACTCCTCCCTGGGAACTCCATTAATCGAGTAAGTATCTCTTATCTGTACCCTTCCCCTCTATTACCAATTCAAGACTCTGTCCAGTCTATATTGTTCCATTTTATGCCTGGAACAGACTGCATCAGTCAATACGTCAAGCTCCGTCTCTGGCAGTATTCAAATCTAGACTACAAGCCCACTTTTTTTAGGCTACTTTTAACTCTTAACTCCCACTAATTTTGTAAAATACCCATGTCTATTTTATCATTCCCTTTGTGAGAAATTATCTAATCCCTATTTGTCATGTTTGTCTGTTTTAATTAGAGTGTACACTTCCCCCTCCCGATTTGCAGTTTTAGGACTCGTGATTTTGATTATTTGCGATTTCCTAAAACCGGAATCACCCCCAACTCCCTTTCGCCTTCCAGACCTCCCCGGACCTTACCTGGTGGTCTAGCGATCTTTAGGGGCAGGAGCGATCTTCCTACGCTCCTACTTCGTGCAAATCACTCATACAAAATGGCTGCCATGAGTGATCTACATGGGGCAGGAGCGTAGGAAGATCGCTCCTGCCCCAAAAGACCGCTAGACCACCAGATAAGGTCCGGGATGCCGGGGGAAAGGTGGGTGGGAGGCGGGGGTGGGTCAGAGCTGGCCCAAAAGTTATTCGCAAATTTTCAATATTCACAGGACGGCTTTGCCCCTAACCCCCGCGAATATTGATGGAGGAGTGTACACTCTACTGAGCATGGATTGTCTCTTACATGTTTAATGTACAGCCCTGAGTATGTCTGGCAATGCTGTAGAAATGATAAGTAGTAGTATATGATTCTCTGTGATAGCCAGCTCCATTTTCAACATCAATAAAACTGGGATTCAGGATAGACCAGCATCGAGGAATGTTTTCTATACAAGTTTAATTTTCCTTATTGTGATTTACAGGGTGCTCGGGGATTAGATGGTGATCCTGGTCCTCGGGGAATTGCTGGTGCACCTGTAAGTAGAATTGTGCATCTTTGATCCTTTCCAACAATAATTGTATCTTGGAGGGAAAGAGGCGACATTCTAATAATATTCTTTATGGAATTCTGTAGAAGATAAGTGATTGTATAGCTTATAATATATAACATTATTTGCCAATCAAAATTTAATAAATTAAAGTCAATTGATGTTTCCAGGCTTGTACAAAAAACCAACTACAACATTAAGATTGTTATGCCTTAGGAATTCTCTAGTTGTTATTATTATTAATAACAATTTATAGCCTGCTGTTTCCAATGTTCAAAGCAAATTATAATTATACATACATTATAGAATATCATCTACCACTTTTTTTTCAGTGCCATTTATTGATTCTAGCCCTATGTGTGTAAATGTTTAGAATAATTGCATTTATGGGCATATGTGTGCATACATACATGTAATTGTCAAAATTCCACCTAAAGCACTATTCGGTAAATTACCACTTAACTTACATAGCAAGGTAGATGTTCACATGTTGGAGTTTGGGCAGGAGAGTGTGGCGTAGTGGTTGTGGGTTCAAACCCTGCACGCTTCTTGTGATCCTGGGCAAGTCACTTAATCCTCCACTACCCAAGGTACATTAGATAGACTGTGAGCCCACCAAGATAGATAGGGAAAGTGCTTTTGTACCTGATTTGTAACTGGTTCTGAGCTCCTTTGGGAGTACGGGCTAAAACAGGTAAGCGGTGCAGCTCGGGCCGAGGACGAAGGCAGGGGTTGCTGAGCTCTAGAAAACCCCCAAACAAAGAAGGTGGTGCCGGAGAAAGAGAGGAGGAGGAGGAGGGGGGGGGGGAGTACCGATTACAGTACTCTTCTGATATTCGCGGTGTTTCAACATTCGTGGTCACTCCGCGAATGTAATCCCAGCGAGTATCGGGGGAGTACTGTATATAGAATTCAGAGGAATATTAAAGCTATTTTTATGAAGATTTGTTTTGAACAACGAATGACTAATAATTATAATTTATGTATTCATGTTCATTATCATAGAAAATTCTTGTATTTCCTATTTGTTTTATTATGTAAATCCTAGAGATTGCTCTGGGTTCTTTTAACTGCTGGGTTCTTTTAACTTAGAACTGCTAAGGTGTTAACAGAATACAAATTTTAATGTTCAAAAAGTTTTATTGATTTTATTTATATGTTGTAGGATTTTCTCATTTATCACTTTTACCAGTAAAAGTACAATAAGTGTATTTGCCATAAGATCAATGACTCCCTCCTTTACAAAGCTGCACTAGTGTTTTTATCTCTGGCCGCCGCGGTAACAGCTCGGATGCTCAGAAATTCTATGAGCGTCGGAGCTGTTACCATGGCGGCCAGCACTAAAAACGCTAGCCCGGCTTTGTAAAGGAGGGGGTTTAATGACTAGGAATTCTGGGTGGTCCCATGCATTTCTTCCCTCTCTACTCCCACCCCCAGTGTTAAAAATACCTTGGCTGGCATGTGAACATGGGGAAAGTCAGCAGTGGGTTTCCATCTGCCAATATCTTTTGCCCCATGCATGCTTAGTTCATGCGCATGAACTGAGTTGCATGCGAGGTGCAGACATCTGATAGAAGCATGCTTCTGACTTCTCCAGTGTTGACAAGACATAGGGCTTCCAGCAGAGGACATCTTCAGCTGGTAGGACTTGGGAAGAAATATTCTGTAGAATAGCACTTGGTTGCTCCTCAATGAAGGCTCTCGACAAAATATTCAAAGGCAAGGAAATAACACTCCAAATGAAGATCAGACTTGTTCATGGAACCACTATATGTTATAACGGTTCTGGAAGTATTCTGAGGAGATCTTGTTGTATACCCAAGGATATACACAATTTAAGGAATAAGTGCCTTCCTTTCCTTAGCACCTTATGCACTCTATGCACTTTATATTTATTGCATGGAATTAAATTAAGACTATAAAAGTCATTTAGAGCACATGTCACTTTACCAAGACCAATGATGAATGTACTATCCCAGTAAGGGCATGAAAAACTATTCAAGTATTTGAGGTCTGGTAATTCATAAGAACATAAGTAGTGCCTCTGCTGGGTCAGACCAGAGGTCCATCACGCCCAGCAGTCTGCTCACGCGGCGGTCCATCAGGTCCAGGACCTATATAGTAATCCTCTATCTATACCCTTCTATCCCCTTTTCCTTTAGGAAATTATCTAATCCCTTCTTGAACCCCAAAACCGTACTCTGTCCTATCACACCCTCTGGAAGCGCATTCCAGGTGTCCACCACCATTTGGGTGAAGAAGAACTTCCTAGCATTGGTTCTGAATCTGTCCCCTCTTAATTTTTTGAACGCTCTCTTGTTCTTGTAGTTTTCGAACATTTGAAGAATCTGTCCCTCTCCACTTTCTCCATGCCCTTCATGATCTTGTAAGTCTCTATTATGTGCCCTCTAAGTCTCCACTTCTCCAGGGAAAAGAGCCCCAGTTTCTCTAATCTTTCAGCATATGAAAGGTTTTCCATGTATTTATCAATTGTATTTTAATATTTTGTACACTTTATGTAAAATTTGAAAATAAAAAATAATGGAAAAAAAAAAAAAAAAGAAAGGTTTTCCATACCTTTTATCAATCGCGTCGCTTTTTTCTGAACCCTCTTGAATATCGCCATATCCTTCTTAAGGTACGTTGACCAAAATTGGACGCAGTACTCCAGATGCGAGCGCACCATCGCCCGATACAACGGCAGGATAACTTTTTTCATTCTGGTTGTAATACCTTTTTTGATAGTACCCAGCATTCTATTTGCCTTCTTAGAGGCCGCTTCGCATGTGCCGACGGCTTCATTGTGTTGCCCACTATTACCCTCAAGTCCTTTTCTTGGGTACTTTCACCCATTACCAGCCCTCCCATCGTATAGCTGTACTTCAGGTTTCTGTTTCCTACATGCAAGACTTTACATTTCTCTTCATTAAACTTCATTTGCCATCTCATTGCCCACTCATAGTTTTTTCAGGTCCCTTTGTAAATCTTCACAGTCCTCTTTAGTCCCAACTCCACTAAATAGTTTGGTGTCGTCTGGGAATATTATTACTTCACACTTCATTTCTGTTTCTAGATCATTTATAAATACATTGAACAGCAGCGGTCTGAGTACCGACCCCTGTGGAACACCACTCGTGACCCTCCTCCAGTCCGAGTTGTGGCCCTTTACTCCTACCCTTTGCTTTCTACCCGCCAACCAATTTGTGATCCATCTATGTACATCCCTTCCTCTCCATGGTTCTTCAGTTTCCTTAGTAGGCGTTCATGGGGTACCTTCTCAAAGGCTTTTTGGAAATCTAAGTATACGATGTCTGTGGGATCCCCTTTGTCCATCCATTTGTTAATTCCTTCAAAGAAGTGTAATAAGTTTGTTAGGCACGATCTTCCCTTGCAGAAGCCATGTTGGCTTGTTTTCATCAGTTTATTCCTTTCTAGATGCTCGTCGATGCTGTCTTTTATCAGTGCTTCCGCTATCTTCCCCGGAACTGAAGTCAAACTTACTGGTCTGTAGTCCCCCGGGTCACCTCTCTATCCTTTTTAAAAGATGGGTGTAACATTATCTATCTTCCAATCCTCCGGGATCACGCCTGTTTTCAGGGATAGATTACAAACCTGCTGTAGTAGTTCTGCTATTTCCTCCTTTAGTTCTTTCAATACCCTAGGGTGGATTCCATCCGGGCCCGGAGATTTGTCAGTTTTTAATCTATCTATCTGCTTGTGTACGTCTTCAAGGTTTACCTCCATGGATGTTAATACGACTTGATATTAATTTGTTCTCTGGTTATATGATTGTTATTTTTTGAATAAATTTTTGTTTTTCTTCAATTTAAGTTGACTTATGTACATAATCGAAATGAAACTATTTCTAAAATCCCGCCTAAATTGGCACTTGGATGACCTAAAAGTCAGGTTGTCCAAGTACCGATAATCAAAATGAGTTTTTAGATGTATCTAGAGGCATCTTAGGCCTCTTGACTGCCACTGTGCATCCAAAGCGAAAAGGTGCATTTTTCAATGAGTGGTTAGGGAGGGAGGTGGATGGGATGTAGGCCGACCAAACTTAGTCGTCATGCATCGATAATTGAAAGTTTGATAAGACTGCCTAGACGGAACTTATACATTGTGACTTAGGCGATCTAAAAACAGGTCTAAGTGCCCAGAAGGTATTCAAAGTGACCAGCTAACCACTGCAGGAACAAAGTACAGACCCCACATACTCCCTCAGTGATCAATGACCCCCACCTACCTACACCGCCATAAAAATCAGAATAAAACATACATACCTGCCTCCAGAACATCAGCACCTGTCATAGGAAAGCCTAGTAGAGCTGCAAAGAGGTGGCTTAAGTAGTCTAGGGGTGGGGAGGGGTGTGTGCTAGTGAACAATAGAGAGGAGGACCCAGGTCTATAACCACTGCATTTATGATGAAAAATGTGAGTATACAAAAACTCCCCCAAACCCTAATGTTCTGCCATATAGGTGCCACCTGCAGCCATAAGGGTATTGGAGTGGTAGACAGGTGGGTATAGTAGGTTTGGGGGTTGTTTTGGGGGGCTCACCATAACCTGCAAAGGAGTTGTGGTGAGATGTTTATGTGGTACCCTTTTTGTGAAGTTCACTCCATTACCCTGTAAAGTTCCCGACTACTCTGTTGCCATGTCTGGGTGGCCAGTCCATCACTTTACTGACCTCTCCTACATCGAAAAGGTCTTGTTCTAGACTTGGACAATGTTTTGGATGAGAATGCGGCATAAAGATAGACAACTTGGTCTGGACGATCAAACAGCTGGACGTATAATTAGATGATTCTTGAAAAAAAAAAATTTTGGATGTGTTTTTCAAGAATGGATTTTAGATGCTGCCGATTTTGGACGACTAGCGCCCTAGGCTCAAAACAGATTTAGACATTGTTTTGTTTTGTTTTTTTTAATTATGCTGCTTCACGTAAACAAGACAGAAAGAAGACTGATTAATTTGAGCTTTGGTGTTGGAGAAGGATTTTTTTTTTTATAACTGTTTATTGGCAGCGGTGAAGAAAATGCATACAAAAGACCAATACAGTAGAATAAGGCCACACTGTAAATTACAAGCAGGAGAAGAATTTTATGCATGCCGTGGACCGCCAGAAGAACTAACAAATTGATTTTGGAAGAGATCAAACCAGCTATGTCACTGGAAGCCCAAATGATGAAGTTATGACTGTCTTATTTTGGTCATACTGTCAGAAGAGAAGAGAAAGATCATTCAAGAAGGACATCATGTTTGGGAAGATTGAAGGAACCAGGCAAAGAGGGCGACCTGCAATAAAACATTGAAAAAACCATGCGGATGATGCTGGAAGACCTTACCGGACTAGCACAAATCTGTTTTTTTTTTTAACATCTGTAATTCATCAAGTTGCTAGGACTCGGGCACGAGTCAAGAGCACCTAAAGAAGGACTTGGGAATCCTAGCCAACTACTCTGAGGATGTGAGCCACTACTGAAAGGGCCCCTTATTACCTGCGCCCTCTCCTACTATGCCACTTGACTAGATTATTTTTTCTTTAGGGTATAACACAGAATAAAACAATTAGTCTCACAGATTAGAACCTATACGCCCCTGTTTTACAAAGGTGCGCGAAGCTTTTTAGCGCGCACTAAACACACACTAAACGCTAATGCGTGCATGTTATTCTATGGATGAGTTAGCGGTTAGCGCATGCATTGATTTAGCGTGCGCTAAATCTGCACTAAAACGCTTAGCGCGCCTTTGTAAAAGAGGGTCTTAGTATATGCTACACAGGGTTCAGGCCCATATCCTGAGTAATGGATAGAATCTGCTAATGATTTGAGGAGCCAAATTTGAATACCAAAATATCTTTTTTTTTTTTCCAATTGCTGAGCCTAATGGAAGAACCTCCCTTAAATGGAACATATTTGATATATTTTCAAAAATTGTCCAAATGCCTTTCATAAAGATCTATGATAGAAACTATTATAGCAAAGTAATGTTTCTGTGCACCGCTTATTGATATAGAGCAGCTATTTGATTTTGATATATCATAGCTGTGAATTGCAAATTAACTTCCAGAGAATTCAACACAACAAAAATGCTTTAAATTAGCTTTGAGAAAAATTCAAAATTGAAAAAGAAAATCAATTACCTAATTTCCTCCAGGTGACAATATGGTTAACCCATTTAGAGCAATATAAAAATTGCTGTTCAAAATGTGACATATAAATTGGTCACACTTGGGGCCATCGCTGTATCCATGGCAATGCCAAACACTTGAAGGAAAAACTGCTTTTCAAAAAAAGAAATAATTAAAGGTTAGCACAAATTGAAATAATGATCAGAAACTCTGTTGGTGTCTCAGAATGCTGCCGTAATGTATTCTCAATAATTTGTAAAGCTGTAGTTTTGAAAAATATTGGTCTCAATCTCATGTATAATGTAATGTAATGTAATTTATTTCTTATATACCGCTACATCCGTTAGGTTCTAAGCGGTTTACAGAAAATATACATTAAGATCTGGTTCAAAGTGGCTAACATTAGAAGAATTCAAATAATTTCTACAGTTGGATAGACATCAGTAAAAGAGAGCTGATGTTGGTTTAAACCACAGGTGTCAAACTCGAGGCCCGCAGGCCAAATCTGTCCCGTGGTCCAATGCCCCCAGGTTTACCTTGTGGCCAGCTCCCTCCTCATCACAGCCGTAGTGTCGCGCATCCCACACCTCATCCGGAAGCATTCCCTCTGAAATTGCGACATCAGAAAGAAGGCTTCCAGTTCGGGTGCAGGACACACGAGGAGCCGCTGCACGCAGATCTGTGCTCGCTATGGCTGTGAGGAGGAGGGAACCAGCCACAAGATGACACCGGGGGTCATCAGACCCACGGGCCACATAAAACGGCCAGGTTAGAGCCGGTCAGAAGGTTAGATACCGGAGGGAGGCACAGCATGGAGGGAGACAAAAAAGATTGGGGGAATGATTTTATTTTCAAGTTAGTGTTTGAATTGTGTCAATTTTGAGCATTTTAATCTGCTGTCTATCTTTTGCACTGCTCAGGAAGAAATATATTTGTTTCTTTTTCTCTGGGGTTGTACTGCAGAATCTTGAATCTTAGGGTGTTTTTTGTAATATATTAGTACTTTTAGTTTTTGGTCCCGTATTTGCATAGGGATTATCTGTGTTCTTGTAGGAATGAATGTTGAGAAGCATATAGTGTGTTTTGTGTTGTTTAATTTTGTGGTTAACCATTACCATTATGTGTTAATAAGATTATATTGTGTGTGTGTATATATATATATATATGAAAAATGAATGGAAAAAATGGTGTTATAATTAGTATTATTATGGGGGTGGGGTCTGGGGCGGAGATTGAGCGGGGTCTGGCCCGCGACTTAGCCTGTGTTTTGGATTTCAGCCCCTTAATGTGATTGAGTTTGACACCCCTGGTTTAAACATTTGTGAAAGACATAAGATTTTAAATAACACATAGATAGGTTGTTGCTTAACAGCTAAGGTGGGCTAACCGATTAGTGTGCGCTAAATGCTAATACGTGCAAGTTAGTCTATGGACGCATTAGCATTTAGCATGCGCTAATTCGATTAGCGTATGCTAATCGGTTAGCGCACTTTAGTAAAAGAGGGGGTAAAGGTATCTTGTTCCAAAATTTGATAGCTTAAAGGAAAAAGCTCTCTTGAAGTGAACGTCTTTGCAAGTGGGGAAGTTCAACAGCAAATGGTCTGTAGATAGAGATGTTATTTGATGGAATAAAACTCAAGCCACTCAAATACACTGGTGCTGTACCATTAACACTGTGGAGCTATCTGACCAATAATTTCAAAAATGGAAAATTCCTAACTACCGGTAATAACGGTGACATTATAATTACCCCAATTCTAAAAAATTGTAAACAATCCCTAACATCAGTAACCAACTATAGACTGGTAGCATCCATTCCATTCTTCGTAAAAATAATGGAAGGTTTAGCACATACCCAGTTGATGGACTACCTTGATCAGTTCTCTCTACTACATGAAACCCAGTCTGGCTTCGGACCTCTGTTTAGCACCGAGACGGTGATTGCGGCGACCCTAGATTACTTACGCACCTTATTCAGCAAGGGCCTTAATGCCCTAATCATGCAATTTGACATGAGCTCGGCCTTCGACTTGGTGAATCATTGTAATTCATTCTAATTCATAGAATCTTTCTAATTCATTGTAAACCGCATAGAACTTCATGGTCCTGCGGTATATAAACTGTTATTATTATTATCATTAAAGAATTTTAAAAATATGGCATGATATTTTAATCTTTATTCGTGCAGTAACCAGTAGAGTCTTTTAATACAACAGCTGTGTTCTGAAGTAGTTGAGTTTTCCTTGATGATGTTCCAGTATAAATAGAATTACAATAGTCTAATGGGGTTAAAATTAGACTCTGTACCAGAAGGCTCAAATGCTTTTCCTTAACACAGTGACAAATCAAAGTTACCTAATTCTAAAGAAGACTTTTTTATATATACAGGTAGTTTACTTGTAGTTCCATTGATAGGTATTATATTAGAATTAGCTCTATCTCTCGCTGTTCTGACAAGGTTCCAGCACAACTATTGTACAACCCCTGCTGTTTTCTGAAACCTCCCGCTATTCTGACAAGGTGACAACATTTTCTCCTGGCTTTAATTTCAAGGTGCAAGGTGCTTCTTGATTTAGTAACTGTCTGCTATGCCTACTGTGTATCTTGTGAACTTTCTCTGCTTTCCTGTGCAGGATACAGCACAACTATTGCATAACCCCCACTCTTTCCTGAGATCTGACAAGGTGATGTCATTCTCCCCTGGCTTTAACATCAACTGTGCTGCAAGGCACTTGTGCCACGGGGTGCGCCAAAGAAGCACAATTTAAGATAAGGTTGTGCTCCTTGTGTGTTCTGGGTCGCCTCTTTGGGCACCTGGGGCTGTGCTTGCAGGCTCACTTTCTTCATTGCTCTTGCACTTCTCTTGGAGATTGTGTCCTCCAAATTTGGAACCCTTCCTTCCCCTCTCCCTCTCCCCTATTCCAGTATTAATCTGAATCAATCTCCTCCACTCTGTCATACTCGCCCTTCACACCACTTCCTTACCCTTTTCGTTTCCTAGTCCCCTACCCACCTCCTTTCATACCTTGAAGACCAGTAGAGCATGACACAAGGACAAATTTGTTCCCATCCCTGCAGGATCTATCTCTATCCCCGTCCCATCCCCATGAGTTCTGTCACTATCCCTATCCCATCCCTGCAAGCTCTGTCCTCATCTGCAAAAGTCTTGAACACTTAAACATCATAAATGTTTGAGGCTTGTGCAGATGAGGACAGAGCTTGCAGGGATGGGGCAGGGGCAAGGTCAGAACAGGGATGGAGATAGATCCTGGGGGGACAGGGACAAATTTGTTCCCATGTCATTTTCTAAAGATCAGTCTACCTAACCTTTATTTGCTAAAACATAAAATGTTTCTGATCTCCAATTTGATTTCTCAATACTCACTTGATCTTCTTTTTGATACTGAGACATGGCTATGTCCCGGTGACGCCAGCCTCTCTTCAGTCTGCATGCCCATCAGGCTTCCTCTTACTCCATGTGCTGCAACCATTTCATTGGGGTGGTGGCATTGTTTGTCTCTTCCATTCCTCTCTTCAGATAATATTATGTTCATTCAAGCCCTTCACTTTCTCTGAGGTGCTCATCCTCCACCTCTCCTTTCTCTCTTCCCATTTCTTTCTTGCATTGATATACCACCCATCTCCTCCTATGTCTCCTTCTTTCTATGGGCTTGATGCCTTTACATCAGAGTGTACTACTCTTTACCATCCCCTGCTGCTTCTCAGTGACTTCAGTCATTCTTCTCCCCAGGACTTTTTCTCCTTCCTGTCCTTCACAGCTAATGCCAGTCTTAGGCAACATGTCTCCTGTCCTACCCACTCTGCCAAGAATACTCTTCACCTAGTTCTCACTTCATCTCAACTTGCATTCTTCCATTTTCTTTTCTTACCTTTCTTCTACCCTGGTCTGATCACATCCTAATTACTTTCTCTCTTTTGGTTCCCTCCCCTCCTGCTCTATGTCTTACCGTAGCTCACCCTACACATACCTTCAATGATACTACATGCTCATATATTTCCAATCCAAATTCACCAAACCAGCATATATCAACGCCATTCAAAATTTCTCAACATGTATTACCCGCATACCCAAATGTAAAAATTGAAAAGTAAATGTGAATTAGGAGTGCCCTCAGAACTTATTATCCCCTATTGCGCAGCTATAAACTTAAGCTGTCGTTACTTGGGTGGAGATAAATATATTCTTTTTCATAGGGCATACTCCCTAGTATCAATGAACAACTTTAAATAGTACTCAGTGCTACATGAAAAAAAATAAGACTACTGCTTAAGATCCACTGTCCACTTCCAAATAATAAAGTAGCTTTTAGAACATTTCAAAGCCAAATAAAATGTACTTATCTAGAGTCCAATTTCTAACCTCCCTTTTTTGCCAGGATTCTGGAAAAAATTGTGTTATTCCAAGTACTTTGACACTTTGAACAAAGCAACATCCTTCGTTCTTGTCAATCTGAATTTAGGCCAGATTACAGTACTGACACCCTTCTTCTTGCCCTCCATGTTTCTGTACAGCTCTTGATCTTCACATCTCTGTGCTTTACTCAGTTCTCATTCCTCCGTCTCTATTTATTGTTTCTGGTATTTGTTTTGTATTGTCCATTAGGCCAGCTATATAAATACTGAACGTTCCATTTTGATTATTATTTTCGTGCCTATTTTATTTATTTATTTGTTTTTATATCCCACCTTCTCATAAAAACTCGAGGCAGATATCAAATTTACTTTCTCTCCTTTTCTTTTTTCTTCTTATGTCTACATGACTAATTTTCAAGGCACTTTGCAAAAAAAAAAAAAAAATTATCGATCTTTTGAAGTTTTAGCTGCATTTGCAAGGTTTTAAGATATTGAAAAAAATTAACTGCATCTGCTTTTATCATTCCTGGCCTCATTTCATGCAAATTCAGTGAAAGCTGAATGTTTCTCTTGAAAGGAGGTAAATAGAGAGATAGAAATAAAGAAGTAGAGGGGCATAATAAAAAAAAAACATCTAAGTCCTCTTTTGGCCTAAGGCCTTAAATGTTGAAAGTAGAAGCAGGGAAAATGTCCATTATCAAAAAAATGTCTGAAAGGAGGTTTTTTTTTTTGATAATGGCCTGCCTCTACGTTCAGCTGTTTAAATGCCCAGACTACCACTACGTCTACACTAACACCATATAATCAACCTAAAAAAAGCCTATCTCCCAAATGCCCAAAACAAGAGCATTTAGGCGATGGAGGAGCCAGTCCTTCACCTAAAAGTTGGATTCTGTAACCAGTGTCTGTCAAAAACAACACCAGTTACAGAATCCCCCCCCCCCACATCGATCCGGGCAGGAGGGAGCCCAAGCCCTCCTGCCCCGTGGCACTCCCGAACCTCCCAACACGATCAGGGCAGGAGGGAGCCCAAGGCCTCCTGCCCTGGCGAACCGTGACCCTGCCCCGCTGACATTGGGGCAGGAGGGAGCCCAATCCCTCCTGCCTAGCGGCACCCTTACCCCCCCACTGGCCGATTCCGATGGGGCCAGGAGGGAGCCCAAGCCCTCCTGTCCCGGTGACACCCCCTACCTCCCACCCCCACTAAAATATGATCCCCCTGCTGACCCCACGACCCCCCCAACCCCCCTACCTTTAAATCTCATGCAGTTTTGTAAAAGGGAGGTTAATTAGTAAATTGGCTTCAGTTATAAACTTAAGCTCATAAATGAAAAAAATAAAAATTGGGTGATAGACTATCTTCTTAGGTGTAATTCTACAACAGATAGGCACCTATTGCATGGCGCCTTAGGGGGGGGGCCTATCTTCAAAGTAGGCATGTTTAGGGGTAGTGAAGGACCTAGGCGCTGCTAGGTGCGATTCTTTAAAGAACATAGGTGCCTATAATGTAGGCCTTTAAAATCCTGGCCTATGTTACAGGTGCCTATGTTTTAAGTTAGGTGCCAATAGGCATGATTCTGTAATAAGTGCCTAAGTGTAATTGACAAGTGATAGGCGCCTGCCTTTTTAGATGCCGTTTATGGAATTTCCCCCTAAGCACTATTCTATAATTGGTGCTTAAAGTTAGATGTAGTTTATAGAATAATACTTATGCCCAAGATCTGCGCCTCAATTTATGTGTGTAAATTTTAATTAAATCTAATTAGCACCATTCTCTGCCTCTAGTGATGCTCAGTTTTCCGTTAAGTGCAAGTAGCCAAGAAAGCCAATAAGGCTTTCTTGTTGTTACTTTGAGAAGCCGATGATTTGGTTATCTGTATAGATTATCCAGAACTTCTATTTAAGTAGAATTGGATTACAACATATATTTTGACTCCTGAGACAGGTGGACTTCCGCCGAAACACGGCTCCTTGTTGAGTTAGAGTTTGAATAAAAGTTTATTGGAAAAGCTTTCTCTCTGACCTCCTACTTCTGTCTGATTTGGTTTTCAAATACAATGCCAATTAAAAATTTTCCGCATGGAATTTGACTAGGCACTGCTAATCTAGCCGACTATCAGCACTTGGCCTAAGAATCATTTATAGAATAAGGGCCTGTGTAATAACAGAATGGGAACTGTACATAAAGTTCTTGGGAGTTCCAAAAAGAACATGGAACTCATGTTCTATTTGCTAGGCTATACGCTAGGCTATTCCTCAATTGTGGAATTCCTTACCAATTTATTTAAGGGAAGAACGAAATATTGATAGATTTAAGAGCAAGTTAAA
Source organism: Geotrypetes seraphini (assembly GCF_902459505.1). NCBI lineage: Eukaryota > Metazoa > Chordata > Amphibia > Gymnophiona > Dermophiidae > Geotrypetes > Geotrypetes seraphini. The sequence continues at coordinate 54,889,448 of NC_047086.1, forward strand.
ATGCTTTCATTTTAAAGATGCTGTTGACTGCTAGACATTGCAAATAAGGACCGCACACATCAGTTTAGACCCTTGATCCCTTTAACCCTGCTGAAGACTCAATTTCTTTTTTTTTTTTAAAACCCTTCCTTGATTGTCTCATTTGCTTTCAATTATTGTATTTCCGTCCCTACATTTCGTATTGGTTCTGTTTGTCCGGTAAGTCATGTTTTTGTATATAAATTTTTGTTTCCCTGTACGTTGTCATAAATTGTTTTAGAATTGTGCATTGCCTTGAATGTATGATTAGACGATCAATCAAATTTCAAATAAACTTGAAACATTTTTACGAAATTAAAGAAGTCCTGCAGTAAAAAATGACTAAGCAGTTTTGTCCAGTGCATTAAGGCCACCGCAACCATGCAAATAGCATTTTTCTATTTTTTTGTATTTATAGCCATGCACTACTTTGAGCATGAAGTAATGGTTAAGAAAAGTATATAGGTTTTAGCTTTGTTCTGGCAGTCTTTTTTTTTTTATTCCTTGTTTCATACTTTTCTTGTATTAATGTGCTTTGTAAAACATTTTGAATGATGATTTTATCAGGAAAATGATATATAAATGTAAATAAATAAATTAGTGCAACCATAAAAAAAACACAAATTAGCACGTGCACTTACTGCCACCCATTTTATAGGTGCTAAGGGCTCGTGTGTTATTCCTGTGCTCACCAGTTAGCCCCTCTTCTATGAAACTGCACTAGCGGTTTCTAGCACGGGGAGCTGCACTGAATGGTCTGCGCTGGTCCCAACGCTCAATGAGTTCCTATGAGTGTCGGGAGGAGCGCGGGCCATTCAGCACGGCTCCCCGCGTTAGAAACCACTAGCATGGTTTCGTAGAAGAGGGGGTTAGTGTATGGTAATATAGCTGTGGAAGAATGCACACTCTCTGCCCCTAGGTATATCCCCTCATTTTGTATATAATATGTGTTTCACATTAGATCTTTGAATGATAATCAATAATTCTGCTTTGTTTTTATACTGAAAGATAATTCATGATTTTGCAGGGTGATCAAGGACATCGAGGCCTAACTGGAGAGATAGGCCCGAAGGGTAACAAAGTAAGTTGAAAATGAATATTAATCATGTTTCTATTTTGAATTTCTTTCTCATATGATATGGGTTACGAGGGTCTGGCTCAGTGAATAGCAACACATGTGAACTTTGGGAAGAATAATCCAAATCACAGTTGCCTGATGCTAGGGTCCATCTTACTTGTCAGTACCCAAGAAAAAAAGATCTGGGTGTCATTGTAGACACTGCTGAAATTTTCTGCCCAGTGCACAGTGGCGACCAAAAAGCAAACAGTATGCTAGGAATTATTACCAAGAATAACTATTATAATGCTTCTGTATCGCTCCAAAGTTCAAAGAAGCTCAACCAAAATGATAGAAGGAATTAAACTCTTCTCATATGAATAAAGACTAAAGAGGTTAGGGCTCTTCAGCTTTCAAAAGAGATGGCTGAGGGGGAATATGATTGAGGTTTACAAAATCCTGAATGGTATAGAACGGGTAAAATTGATTTTAACATAGTAACATAGTAAATGACGGTAGATTAAAAACCCGAATGGTCATCCAGTCTGTCCAACCATACATGCTCCATAAATTAATTATTTAGTTTAAATGGTCTTTTTTCTTAGATATTTCTGGGCCAGAAACCCAGAGCCCAGCCCAGTACTGTGCTTAGGTTCCATCTACTGGAGTCTCCATCAAAGCTCATTTCAGCCCATCTTAGCCATCCCAGCCATCGAAGCCCTCCCTAGCCCGTCCTCAACTGAATGTTGATATACGGGACATAGGTCGTGCAAGTCTGCCCAGTACTGGTCTTAGTTCCTTCAATGTATAACCATTATTTTCTGATTAGAGATCCTCTGTGTTCCTCCCTGCCTTATGCTTTATGCCTCTGTGTTCATCCCTGCCTTATGCGCCAATCTGCAGGGAGAAAGGCAGCCGTCCAGCACCAACCACTGCCAGAAAAAAGGTACCGGGGGGCTGCGGGATTCGTGCATCGGGCTGCAGGCTTTGGGCTTTGGGCTTTGGGCATTGGGCTGTGAGCTTCAGGCTGTGGGCTTCCCAGCACCAGACCACTCCCCTGTAGAGGAGGAAAAACCAAGAAAAAAAATTTTGAACCAAAATTTTTTTCCTTGGTTTTTCCTCCTCTACAGGGGTGTGTGTCCTATGGTCGGGTGCATCTTATAGAACAAAAAATATGGTAATTCTTTACCTTAATCCTATCATTCCAGTAGGTCCTGTATGTTTTAATGTATGTTACCCTATTTTATTATGTACAAACCGCTTAGAAGACTGATAGGTGGTATACAAATTTTTATTAAACTTGAAACAACATTTTCCATAATCACGCCTTTTAAGCCAATTAAAAAATTGAAGAATACCTGCAATCCGTGTAATTATTTCAATGAATATGATAATATATGCTCTTGTCCTGTTTAACAGATGGCTTTTGTGAACTTTCATTATACCTGAATGTAATTTTGTTTTTTGTTCATTATTTCAAAATACAATAAAAAGATTGGAACTAAAAAATTAACTTCCACATGGAAATTGGCTAGGTGCCACTAGGCACCGCCAATCTAGGCATCATTTATAGAATCAGGCCTTACTGCCACCCATTTTGTAGGTGGTAAGAACATAAGAATTTGCTGCTGCTGGGTCAGACCAGTGGTCCATCGTGCCCAGCAATCTGCTCCCGTGGTGACCCCCAGGTCAAAGACCAGTGCCCTGAGACCAGCCCTACCTGCATATGTTATGATTCAACAGGAACCTGTCCAACTTTGTCTTGAATCCCTGGAGGGTGTTTTCCCCTACGATAGACTCCGGAAGAGAGTTCAGTTTTCTACCCCTCTCTGGGTGAAGAAGAACTTCCTTACATTTGTACGGAATCTATCCCCTTTCAACTTTAGAGAGTGCCCTCTCGTTCTCCCTACCTTGGAGAGGGTGAACAACCTGTTTTTATCTACTAAGTCTATTCCCTTCAGTATCTTGAATTTTTTGATAATGTCCCCTCTGTCTCCTCTTTTCAAGGAAGAAGAGGCCCAGTTTCTCTAATATCTCACTGTACGGCAACTCCTCCAGCCCCTTAACCATTTTAGTCACTCTTCTCTGGACCCTTTCGAGTAGTATTGTGTCCTTCTTCATGTACGGCGACCAGTGCTGGACGTAGTACTCCAGGTGAGTGCACACCATAGCCTGGTACAGCGGCATGATAACCTTCTCCGATCATTTCGTGATCCCCTTCTTAATCATTCCCAGCATTCTGTTCACCTTTTTCGCCACCGCCGCACATTGCGCGGACGGCTTCATCAACTTGTCGACCAGTACTCCCAAGTCTCTTTCCTGGGGGGTCTCTCCAAATACTGCTCTGGATATCCTGTATTTGTGCATAAGATTTTTGTTACCGACATGCATCACCTTACACTTATCCACATTGAACCTCATCTGTCCTAACCAGTTAGTGTACGGTAATGTACTTGCAATAACCGATTAGTGCAGGAACGGACCAGTCTACCCCTTGCCAAGTCCCTCAAAAATAAAAGTAAAATTATGTTTTAGCAGTGGAGTATTTGATTTGACAGTTACCAAGATGGTTATTCCACCTATGCCCCAAGTCAATAACACTCCTAGCCCACTTTCAACCCATTGGCAGAACTTCATACTAATTAACCTTGCAGTAATTGAAATCACCCATTATCATACTATTGCCCAATTTGCCAGCTTTAATAATCTAAGAACATAAGAACATTTCTTTATCTGTCTACCCATTCTGTCCTGGGGGACAATCTTTGAGATCTCTGACACTGCAGTTTAGCTGATCCCTAGCATTCCCACCCAGATCTTTAAAGCTCCAGTTTTTCAAATCCTCTAACAATATCCTAATTTCTAAACATTACAGATTCTTGTTTATGCCTCATTTCAGAGTCTTAAGCCTAACTTTTTGCCTTTACATTTCCCTCCTAACCTGTTCCGTGCCTTTACAGATCTGTTTCTACTGGGCTGTAAACTTCTCCTTGCTTCCGACTCTTTCTTTGATGCAAACAGCCTGGGCTTTTCTTTCATCAATCAGCAGACTGCATAAGTTGTCCCAAGTGCTTAATTAACTTCCCCTATGCTCTTAGCTGTTGCTGCTTTCGTATCACATCTGGGTGCTGCCTAGTTCTAATATTAGCTCCCTGTCAGTTCAAGACATTATAAGACTACAATTCCCAGCATTCTCATGAGCTTGCTTCATTTAGAACTCCGAAATGCTTGCTGGAGCTCCGTCTCTAACCAAACTGAAGAATGACCATAACTGATATGATTTGAATTATTCATTGTAATATTATGATGTCTAATTTATCTGACTTTCTGATAATATGTGCTTATATGTAAAATGTGTAAGTGTATTAAATATATAATTTTTAAATTTTTCTTCTCTAGTGTTATTTTTTTTAAATGAGTTGAATTTCCCTTATAGGGCCTTCTAGGTTCAAGGGGAATAACTGGCTTACCAGGACCCAAAGGAGAAGCAGTATGTATAGATATATGTTTATATTTGTACTGGTACTTAATTTTATTTATTATTTATTATCCATCTAAATGGCAGTACAGCAGTGTGGCTTGACATAGACAACTTACATTGTAGTAACAGCATAACAATAGTAAATTGAACAAATGTCAGTGTAATGAACAATTAGAGTGAGGTAAACTTGGAATATGCAAATTAAATAATAGCGATAACATGATACAGTATCACCAATGCACATATTAAAACAGTATAGTAGAACATTCATCTAATAGAAATATGATACAATATCAGCAGAATACAAATGAAACACGTTAATATCAGCACATTTAGATAACAGATAAGATACTCAACATTTCAGCACAATATAATGAAACATCCTAATAGACAGCAGAAGGAACGTGCAGTTGGGACACAAAGAGAAACATTTTCGAAAGGACACCCCAGTTTGACTGTCCTTATAAGCAGAACAGGATTAATTCGTCGAGGGCCCCTAGGTACACAAGTACACTGGGCCCCCTGCCCCGCCCCACCCCACCATGCGCCCAGGCGGAAACAGGAAGCTGCGTCAGAGGGAAGCTTTGGAGAAGCAGCACTGCTTGCACAATTACAGTTCCCATTGCCTTTCTTAACCACGTTACTTGCTTGTCTTATTTTCCGTCGATGAGGGGGGGGGCTGCATTGGCAATCGGGGGGTGGGGGCTGCGTTGCTGATCGATGCAAGAGGGGCCCATCGCCGTTTGGAAAAAACAATGTTGATGCCCTCCTTCATCGGGCCCCCCTGACCATTTCGGACCCTAGGCATGTGCCTACTTGGCCTATTGGTTAATCTTGCCCTGCTTATAAGGATTTAAAAACTTTTCTTGGTCCATTTCTTTTGGACTTACATGTTGTTACCCTGCCCTCTTGTTTTTTCCCCATCCTCTTCTCTTTCCTTAACATTATATTGTAGTTCTCCCTTTTCCCTTTTGTACCTGTTTTAAAAAATTGTCCAGATGTTTAGTTTGTTGTTAATTGTTTTAATAAACTATTTATATTACCTTAATTTTTAATTGTACAACCACCTTGAAATACATGATAAGGTGGTATATCAAATTTTTAATTAACTTGAAACTTAAACTTGTCAGAACAGAGACATCCAGCTCATAGCATCCAAAATGGACGTCCATTTCATGTAGATTTTCTAACTGAAAACATATCAGTATTTCTATTTTAAAAATACGTGAGATGGATGCCCGTGTGCTAAGGCCATCCAGTATGAACAGCCATTTTACAAACTGGGAATCCAACATATGAATGGCAAAAAAAAAAAAAAAAGGCAGGAAAAAGGACATCTGTATGGCAGCTTTCTTTGAAGAATGGCCACACAGACATCCCTGCAGAGCAGAGGGGCAGCCTAGTAGTTAATGCAGTGGACTTTAAACCAAGGAACGAAGGTTCAAATCCCACTTTAACTCTTTTATTTTGTAATTGTGAGCTCTCCAGAAACAGAAAAATACATCCCATGCCAGAATGAACACCACTTCAGTAGTGTTCAGGCTTGCAGGTGGCTTATATATTTAGGTAAAACTCTGCTTGTTTGTGTACCATTATCGCGTGGGTCCAGATTATGTGTGACAGCAACAATCCTTCTGATGACACCAGGAGGGGCCTTGAGCAACCTGGGCCAATCAGAGCCTTAGGCCCCACCCCGGGGAGGGGAAGGCCGGCCATTTTGAAGAGGTGGGCCTGCTGGCTGGAGAGAATAGGCATCCCTTCAGCCAGCCTTCGTAAACTAGGTAAGGGGGGGGGGGGTTAAAGAGGTAATTGGAGGCATGGGAGGGGGTCGTTGGGGGTACTATGGCACTGGCAGGAAGGAGTAGGTATCTCTTCCATTGCCGGGGAGAGGGGGTGTCAGGAGGGTTTTAGATGGTGGCAGGAGGGAGTTGGCAACCCTCCCATTTCCGGGAGGGAGTTGTCGGGGTGTTGTTGCATTGCGGTGTGAGGTAGTGGGTTTCTCTCCCACTACTGGGTGATGTGTGTGTGTGTTGCTTGGCAGCAGCAACATTTTGTGGCAGGTCTGAGCTGTCAAGCCTTATTTTCCTGTCAATGCTTGAGCCATTCAGGGCTCAGGAACTGACCAGAAAGTAAGGCTACGACGGCTCAGACCTGCCGGAAAAGTTTGCTCGGAAATGTAGGACAGCGAGGTTGGAGACTCATCCGGCGATAATAGAGAATCGCCCAGAGTGCTTCTTTAAATATTAATGACTTCTTGTAATACATTTGCATGACAGAGTCGGAGACTGCTAGGAAGCTCTGAAAAGACCACGGTAAGCCGTTTTGATAATCCGCCGCTACAATACATGGATGCTAAACTGGCTGGAACCGCTTTAGCGACCACATTAAAGTTATGAGAATCTTCCCCTGGGTCCATTGGTTTAAAGTCCATGACACTAGGCTACTCCTCAGACTGGCTTCCTATTGTACTAAGAATGCCCATGATACCTTTGGTAGGGTTTCCAGATTTTTATCTCAGTAAAATCCGGACCCCTAGACCCACTCCCAGGCCTGTCCAGTTCCATCCATCCCCTCCCCGTTATGCCCCATCCCCGCCCCCACTGCCTATTCGTCAGGCAGGAAGGCATCCGTGCGTGCATGGATTCAACACGATGACATTAAGCACATGCGTGCGTGCATGTGATGTCACCGCATTGGATCCGTGCATGCGCAGATGCTTCCTCCTGACACACTTTCTTTTCATAACCTGGACAAAGTGCCGGGTTTTGAAAAGCCGTCTGGACCTCCGGCCATGTTCTCAAAAGGAGAACATGTCCGGGAAAATCTGGACATCTGATAACCTTAACCTGAAGAGCCTGGTATCCCCTTTCAGTTTCACTTTTAGAGGATAGGGGACAGTAACCAGTGGTGGATTAAGGAGGTGTCTTGCCTTAATCCTTCCAGTAGTCAGTTGCTCAATCAGAAGACCTGTTTGTACCCTGGATGTGACTGAAACAGATCTAACTTAGGATGTCCTTCTTTTTAGGCTTAGACATTTCTTCCTGTTCAGTAATTGCTGTTGGACTTCCTGATTTTAGGCCCTCCTTAGTACCACCCACAACACACCCTCTTGCTATTGGGACATACTGTAGTTTTGGACGCCCCTTGTCTGGCTTTGCAAAATCAGGATTTGGATGCTCTGTGCACAAAGATGTCTACTGGTCATTTTGAAACCTCCATATGCTTTGAAAATAAACTCCAAACGCTAATTTCTTAGCACATTGGCAGTAGGTATATAGGGATGGGTTGGGATTTATATATTTTCTGGAAAAAGGAATTGGGAAAAAGGGGAGGGATTTATCATTTATGATATGATGTATTGATTGTAATTACAAATGTCATGTAATAATTAATTATATAATGTATGATTCAATTCCTGTAAGAATGAAAAATTAATAAATAAAATATTTAAAAAAAAAAGAAAATAAACTCCACAGGAAGGATGGCTTAGGCAAAGAGATCAGGATAAATTAAATGAATGGATGGATTAAGGATAAATTATAGATACTATTGAATAAGATATGTAGAATTGTTCTCGGAGGGCGTATGGCAAACTAGTTCTGTTTTTCATTTCTTTAATGATATGCTCCTTTAACATGATATGATGTGAAGCAAACAACACGTCTAAAAAAGTTTTCATCTTTCAAGGGGTTGCCTGGTGTTGATGGTCGTGATGGCATCCCAGGAATACGTGCAACAAAGGTAGTGTCATCCTGTACTGTTCTTGCTACTAAATAGCTCTTGTTTCCTTTTTCCAAAGGAATGTTGTAATTTTTTTTTTCCTCTACAAAAGGAAATACTAAAATCATTTTTCAGGCTCCTAACAATATCAGATATATTTATACAGAAGGTCTTAACTAATTACACTATCTTATATCCTTTTTTTATAAGTAGCCTTCTGCTTTGATTAGTATATTTACTTGTTTATGTTGAAAGAAAATATCAATTTACCCTCTCTTTTACTAACACTTCGCACCGGCAGTGGTGGCAACTGCTCCGACGCTCATAGGAATTCTATGAGCGTCAGAGCAGTTGCTGGCACTAAAACCCGCGCTATGCTTTAATAAAAGAGGGGGTAAATTTTATAGAACAATTTTCAGACACATGGGGCTCCTTATGAAGGTGCGCTAGGGCCTTAACACACGGAATAGCGCACACTAAATTGCCACGTGTGCTAGCCGCTACCACCTCCTTTTGAGCAGGCGTTAGATTTTTGGCTAGCGTGCGTTTATAGCGCGCGCTAATCCGGTGCGTGCGATAAAACCGCTAGTGCACCTTCGTAAAAGGAGCCCATGGGCCCCTTTTACTAAGCTGTGCTAGCGGTTTTAGCACGCCCTAACTCCCGCGCTACGTGGAAAATACTAATGCTAGCTCTATGGAGGCATTAGCGTGTAGTGCGCAGGGCAATGCGGCATGCGCTAAGCGTGCGCTAAAACCGCTAGCGCAGCTTAGTAAAAGGAGCCTTTGGTGGATTTATTTATTTAAAATTATTTTTAACCTGCCTATCCATAAATCTAGGTGAGGGACAAAGGGAACATACATAATAGCAACAAATACTACATGCAAGAAAAGTACACCACCACCAAGAAACATCATTAAAACAAATTAAAATCCCTGACAAACCTCTAGAAAAAAAAAAAAGAAAATTATGTATATTTTTCTCTTTTTTTTCTCTTTCTTCTCTCCTCTTTCCCTCTCTTTTCATCTTTCGATCCCTGTCTTATTTTCAAATTCATTTCCAGTTCTCTTGCAAGCTGGTGTCAATGCTCAGTGCTATGGAATGTCTGAACCTCACATACCTTACAGATGCAGGGTAATTAGGGTAAGAATGCACTGGGATTTCAAGGTTAAATCCTAATGTACTCCTTCTCGGATCCACACCTCTCTTTTTTTTTTTTTCTCTGTAGAGGAGGGAGGGTAGTTTGCAAAAGAAACCTTCTCTGCAAGTAAATGATTTTACATATAGAGAATTCCTTTGAAGATTATTCTTCTAACGCTTAGGTCTACCCCAAGCTCCATTTTTGAGGTGTGTGCCTCATTTTTTTATAAACTGAACATTTTATTTCAGCTTTGTCATTGCCCTACTTCCAAAACTGTCAAACCATGATTTCATCCTATTTGACTGAAAAAGGTATCACATTTTGGATACCTGTTTTGCCTCCATAATATCACAAAACATTTGGGGCATTCAGACTTTTCTTCTTAATTACCATACTTCCACTACTAACACATCAAATTTCAGCATCTTACCTCATCTGAAATTGAAATTTGGTTAAAAATATGTGCAATTATTTATATCATAATTACATGTGCACATAATAACTGAATAAGGGGATGCAGTATGGAGTAAATGAAATGTTAATGTAAATGTTTGGTTTATGTTATGGATCTGTGTGGGTTTCAGTAATAAGTATGTGATTTTGTACATCGCTTTGATTATAAATCTTTTAAATAAATAACCTGCAATACTACAATCTCAACAGTTAATTTTAATCCACAGGGTTTGCAGCAATAATGAATGATAACAATATGAATCATTATCCCCTTCCCCCCAAAATTAACTGCAGAGAACTACATCTGTCTTCAGAGATTACCGCTGTGAACCCTTTTGAGGCTATAGTGGGTTATAAATACTACATGTAATGTAATGTTAAATGCACATGTAAAACAATACAGGGCTCATAATCAAAAGAGAAAAATGTCCAAAAACCGGCCTAAGTCAGTGCTTGGATGATCATAAACGAAAGACGTTCAAGTGCCGATAATCGAAACGGGTTTTGGACTTGTTTACAAACGACCTAGGCCTTCCCAATGCTGCTGAACGACCAGAGCTAAACGGGGCGTTTCAGAAGTGTCGAGGGCGGGATTTGGGTGGGCCGTGGGCCGTGCTAGACTTAGTCGTACTGAATGTATAACTGAAAGTTTTACAACACAGCCTAGATAGAACTTGGACGTTGTGACTTAGTCCATGACCAGATAAGCACTGCAAACACATAGTACAGACCCCCCCCACACTACCCCAGTGATCACCAACCTCCCCACCCCCATAACAATTATAATCACAACTTTAAATATCTGCCTCCAGAATATCAGCACCTGGCAGCCTGTCATAGGAAAGCCTAGTAGAGCTGCACAGAGGTGGCTTAAGTCGTCTTGGGGGTGGGTTAGGGACCCATGGAGAGGAGGACCCAGACCCATAAGCCACTGTAATCACTGCATTCATGGTGAAACATGTGCACTCCCCCCCAAAACCCCCAAACCCTTTTGTACTGCCATATAAGTGGCTCCTGCAGCCATAAGGGCTATTGGGGTTGTAGACAGGTGGGTATAGTATGTTTTGGGGGGCTCACCATGACCTATAAGGGAGGTGTAGTGAGATGTTTATGGGGCACCCTTTTTGTGAAGTTCACAGCAGTGCCTTGTAAGATACCCCACTATTCAGGTGCCTTGTCTGGGTATCCAGTCCATCACTTTGCTGACCCCTTCCACGTCCAACAGGGCTTAGTCTAGGCATTTTTGACTTGGATGAATATTTGGACAAAAATGTGGTATAAAAATGGACGATTTAGCAGCTTGGACGATCAGACGGCTGGACGTATAGTTAGACGATTTTTAGAAAAAAAAAATTTGGGGCGTATTTTTCAAAAATGTGTTCTATGCTGTTTCTGACTTTGGACGACTTGCGACTTAGGCGAAAAGGACTTAGACTTTTCTTTCGACTATGTCCCTCCACCTGTATATTTTACCTACCTTACAGGACATATAATATTATTCAGTGTCGTAGACGTAATTTCATATGATCAATACACAATGGAGATAACCAGTATTGTCAAATAGTAACTTCAGCTGCATGCAATTACAAACAGAGTGCATAGAATTTTGGTAGCAATAAACTTATGACCATGTTAAATGCATATTTTTGATTTATGTGCATAAATTTTTCTAGGGTGAATCAGGAGAGCCTGGTGCTCCAGGTGAACTTGGACTTCAGGGGTTGCCTGTAAGTACTTGGTGCTGTCTATGTATCTAAAAATGAAGATGTCATCTGCTTGTGGCAATGTTCTAATGGTTCACAGTTATAAGCGCCCTGGACAAACGGGCGCCGACAAACTGGAGCGGACAGTTGAGTGCAAGACATCAGCGCACCTCAGAAAAACCTTATTTTAAAGGGCTCCGACAGGGTGGTGTGGGGGGAAACCCCCCCAGTTTACCAAATACTGTTCATGCTGCCGTTGGAGTGTTTTGGGGGGTTTGTAATACCCCCATTATAGAGGAAACTTAACTTTTTCCCTATTTTTTAGGGGAAAAGTTAAGTTTTCTGTATAATGTGGAGGGTTACACCCCCCACCCCCCAACACGGCAGCGCGAACAGTATTCAATAAAATGTGTGGGGGGTCCCCCCTCATCCCCCCCGTTGGAGCCCTTTAAGGTTTTTGTGCGGCGCACTGATGTCTTGCACTCAATTGTCCACTCCAATTTGTCGGCGCCCGTTTGTCCGGAGCATTTTTGTCCCGTCACCATTCTTTTTTTTTTTTTTTTTTTTTTTAATCTTTATTCCTTTTTATTTCTTTCAACAAGTGTACAATATTATTACAATTAATTCACATAACTCACTTGACATTCTTAAACAATATTATTATACATGTTTTAATACCCCCCATCCACCTCCCATCCCTTCCCATATCAACAAAATATTTCTTCCAAACTTATACATACTTGTACATCCCTCTTTCATAATACAATTAATCTTACATTAAATCTGTCCCTCCCCCCACCCTTTCTTCCTCAAACTCTTTATTCATTTTATTATACAAAGTAATGCACAACAATATATATCTCATCATAGTACATATATCCCCTTATATTTCATAACAACATATTTCCAATAAATTTACCCTCTTTCCTTTTCTATTCATACCTATATACCATGTTTCTTATATCCATTAATCAGTTGAAATATACCGCTAGCTAACTAAATTATCCTATCCCCCCCACCCCACCCCATTTCTATAAATTATCCCCTAAGGAAAAAGAATAAATCTTAATCATTATAATAATCAATTAATGGCCTCCACACCTCTTGAAACCTTTTAAAATACCCCCTTTGTACTGCAAGAAATCTTTCCATCTTGTACATATGACAAACTGAGTTCCACCAGAAACTACAATTCAGTCTAGAACAGTCTTTCCAATTAGTTGTTATTTGCTGAATTCCCACTCCAGTAAGAATCATCAATAATTTGTTGTTTGCTGCAGATATCTGACTTTTGGCCCTCATACACATTCCAAAAACCACTGTGTCATAGGATAATGCCACATGACTCTCCATTAATATGTTGACTTGATCCCAGATTGATATCCAAAATGCCTGAATACATGGACAATAAAATAAAAGATGGTCTAAAGTTCCAACTTCAATTTTACAATGCCAGCATCTATTAGACTTAGAGCAATCTAATTTTTGTAATCTAGTAGGGGTCCAGAATGCTCTATGCAACAAAAAGAACCATGTTTGCCTAATAGATGCTGACATCGTACCTTTAATTCTCCAAGACCAAATACGTGGCCATTGAGATGCATTAATCTGATGCTTAATCTCAATGCTCCAAATATCTCTTAATCCATTTTTAGGCTTCTTATTCAAATAATTAGATATAATTTTATACCACTTTGCTGCCTGATGACCCAGAAAATCTGCCTGGAAACATAAGAATTCTAAGCTGTAATGATCATTTAAAGATTTCCATTCAGGGAACCCCACCTGAATAGCCTGCTTCAATTGCAACCACTTAAAACTTTGTTTTTTATTCAGACCATATTTATGTTGCAATTGTGAAAATTCAAGCATCTTACCATTATCAATTACTTCCGTTAATGATCTTATACCTGCTTTAATCCAATCTTTCCAGACAACCTTAAACCCGCCTATTTGTATCTTGGAGTTTATCCAAATAGTCTGTTGTTTCGATTTTAAAATAGAATCAGTAGTTAATTTGTCTATAAACCTTAATGTTTTCCAAGTATCCATTAATACTCTATTGTCCTTACGTATTCTAGGCACCTTTATACCAAGCAAAAGATCAAGCCTAAGTGGAAAGATAAGTGATCTCTCCACCTTTAACCACTCTGGTAATTGTTCCAAAAGCTCTGGGAGGACCCAATACATACCTTGGCGCATGATATAGGCCTGATGATACCTATAAAAATTGGGAAAATTTACCCCACCCTCCTCAATTGGTCTTTGCAAAGACACTAAAGCCACTCTTGCAATTTTACCCAGCCAAATAAATTTAACCAGAATACTATTTAATTTTTTATAGAAAGACCCCTGAAAAAACACTGGTATCATTCCCAATTGATAGCAAACCACAGGCAAAATCATCATTTTAACAGTTTGAACTCTTCCCCACCAGGACAAATGTAAAGGATTCCATTGCTCACACATCTCTGTTACTTTTTGTAATAAAATTTTTTGATTTATTCTCATTGTCTCTTCGAGTGTTTTATTCAACCAAATACCTAAGTACTTTATTCCATCCTCTTTCCATATAAAAGGGAAAGAATCAAATATACCTTTTGTACAATGCACATTTAAAGGTAAAATCTCTGATTTAGTCCAATTTATTTTGTATCCTGAGAATTTTCCAAATGTATCTATTACCTTCAGTAGACATGGAATTGTTGTTTCCGGATTTCTCAAATGAAGCAAAATATCATCTGCATAAGCGGATACTTTATAATCCACTCCAGCACATGGAATACCCTGTATGTCCTTTGCCTGTCGAATAGCTAATAATAAGGGTTCAAGAACTATATCAAAGAGCAAAGGAGATAATGGACAACCTTGTCTAACTCCCCTTTGCAACTTAAAAGCATCTGAAATATTATTATTTATATATAAGCGAGCAGTTGGGGAGCTATACAGTGTTTGAATCATTTGTATAAATCCGGATCCAATACCAAACCACTCCATAGCTTGATACATGAAATTCCATTCTACACGATCAAAAGCCTTTTCAGCATCTAGTGATACCGAAAAAGCCGGATCATTAATTTGTTTTGTTAAATAATACATCTGAAATGCCAGTCTAGTATTATTAGAAGAGTGTCTCTGAGCAACAAATCCAGTTTGATTCATTCCTATTATATGCGGAAGAGCTTTAGCCAATCTTAATGCTAAAATCTTAGCTAATAATTTACCATCTACATTTATTAAAGATATAGGCCTGTAATTTGACACCAATGTTGGATCTTTATTTGGCTTTGGCAAAACAATAGTTAAAGATTCTGCCATAGTGCCTGATATACAACCTTTATTCAGTTGATCCTGATATAATTTTAATAAATATGGTAATAGGGAAATTTGAAATTCTTTATAAAACTCTACTGTAAATCCATCTCCACCTGGAGCGGTCCCAACTCTAAGGGATTTCAATGCCATTTGTAACTCTTTTAATGATATAGGTTTATCTAAACTTCCTTTTATATGATCAGGAACCTTAGGACCTTCAATTAAACTCAAAAAATCCAACCCATCTTTCTCTTTATTTAAATAAGACTCCGAAGAATACAGTGACTTATAATATTTTAAAAATTGTTTTAATATATTTCCAATTTGAGAATGTGAATTGCCTAACTCATCTTTAATTATGTTTATTTTTTCCTTCCTTTTCTTTGCTTTTAAATAATTAGCCAATAATCTTCCAGCCTTATTTGTACTACCATAATATACCGCTTGTTGAGCAAAAATATCTTTCCTTACTAACCCAGAGGAAATTTCATTATATTCACATTTTTTTTTAACAATATTTGAAATGTCTCCTGTTCCCATTTATTAACCAATTTTAATTCCAAATTTTTAATTTCTTTTTCCAAATTTACATATTGCTTTCTTAGCTGTTTCTTTTTATATGCAGAATATGATATAATTTGTCCTCTCATAGTTGCTTTGAAAGCATCCCATAAAATTCCAATCGATATTTCCTCTAAATCATTAAGTAAAAAATATTCATTAATTTTAGTCTGAAATTCTGTGCAAAATTTAGAATCAGCAAGCAATGCATTATCCCAGGACAAGCAGGCAGCATATTCTCACATGTGGGTGACGTCATCCACGGAGCCCCAGCGCGGACAGCTTTTCAAGCAAACTTGATTGAAGTTTCAAGTTTGCACACTGCACCACGCATGTGTGTGCCTTCCTGATCCACTAGAGGGCGCATACCCTCCTCATGGTCCTCAGTTCTTAGTTTTCCGCTGAGCCAGAAAGACCTTGTCTCTCTTCTCTGCGTTCTTCTAAGTGCCTTTCTGGCACCGCGGCTTCTTTATTTTGTTAGGGAGTCGCTGTGCGTTTGTTAATTGATCGTGTATTTCTTTGTTTCAAAAAAAAAAAAAAAAAAAAAGAGGACTTTTTATTGTGTTTTTCCTCGGGCAGGCCCTTCTTGGGCCTCAGCCATGCGGCTAGGCCTCATTTGCCTGCAGCTGTATTTTCTTCTTCCCTGGCCTCTCTCTGGGCTCACCTCGTGTGAGCAGAATGGCCGGGACCCTCTTTCCTTCGTTGGAATCGGACTGTGCAGCTTCGATCCCCGGTAAGTTTTTCTTTCTTTCTTTCTTCTAGGTGCGTTACCTCGGTAACGCCACCGGCTGAGTCTCAGGCATTCCAGGCATCGAGTGCGATCGTGCCCGCCTCTACGAGACCTTCAAAGCGTGCCTCCTTTCATGGGAATACTCATATCGAGGTTGCCCTTATGGAGTGCACTGCTGCACCTTTATTACCAGTTTCATTGGTACGGTGCCGACTTCTGAAACTCGATGTGCCTCGACGTCGACTGGAGCTTCGTGCCTCGACGTCGACTGGAGCTTCGTCCCTCGACATCGACTGAGGCTTCGTGCCTCGACGGAGGCTTCGTGCCTCGACGGAGGCTTCGTGCCTCGACGTCGACTGAGGCTTGGTGCCTCGACGGAGGCTTGGTGCCTCGACGGAGGTTTGGTGCCTCGACGGAGGCTTCGTGCCTCGACGGGGGCTGTGTGCCTCGACGTCGACGGGGGTTTGGTGCCTCGACGGAGGCTTCGTGCCTCGACGGAGGCTTCGTGCCTCGACGGAGGCTTCGTGCCTCGCCGTCGACTGAGGCTTGGTGCCTCGACGGAGGTTTGGTGCCTCGACGGAGGCTGTGTGCCTCGACGTCGACTGAGGCTTGGTGCCTCGACGGAGGCTTCGTGCCTCGACGGAGGCTGTGTGCCTCGACGTCGACTGAGGCTTGGTGCCTCGACGGGGGCTTCGTGCCTCGACGGAGGCTGTGTGCCTTGACGTCGACGGGGGTTTCGTGCCTCGACGTCGACGGGGGTTTCGTGCCTCGACGTCGACTGAGGCTTCGTGCGTCGACTGAGGCTGCGTGCCTCGACGGAGGCTGCGTGCCTCGACGGAGGCTGCGTGCCTCGACGGAGGCTTGGTGCCCCGACGGAGGCTTGGTGCCCCGACGGAGGCTTGGTGCCCCGACGGAGGCTTGGTGCCCCGACGGAGGCTTGGTGCCCCGACGGAGGCTTGGTGCCCCGACGGAGGCTTCGTGCCTCGACGGAGGCTGTGTGCCTCGACGTCGACGGGGGTTTCGTGCCTCGACGTCGACTGAGGCTTCGTGCGTCGACTGAGGCTGCGTGCCTCGACGGAGGCTGCGTGCCTCGACGGAGGCTTGGTGCCTCGACGGAGGCTTGGTGCCTCGACGGAGGCTTGGTGCCTCGACGGAGGCTTGGTGCCCCGACGGAGGCTTGGTGCCCCGACGGAGGCTTGGTGCCCCGACGGAGGCTTGGTGCCCCGACGGAGGCTTCGTGCCCCGACGGAGGCTTCGTGCCTCGACGGAGGCTTTGTACCTCGACGTCGACGAAGGTTTCGTGCCTCGACGGAGGCTTCGTGCTTCGACGGAGGCTTCGTGCCTCGACGGAGGCTTCGTGCCTCGACGGAGGCTTCGTGCCTCGACCTCGACGGAGGCTTCGTACGTCGACGGAGGTTTCGTGCCTCGACGTCGACGAAGGTTTCGTGCCTCGACGTCGACTGGGGGCTTGGTGCCTCGACGTCGACTGGGGCCTGGTGCCTCGACTGAGGCTTTGTGCCTCGACGTCGACTGCGGCTTGGTGCCTCACCACCGCCTGAGGCCTTGTGCCTCGACGTAGTATGCGGCTGGGTGCCTCGACGTCGTCTAAGGCTTTGTGCTTTGATTTCTGACTCACTGTCGACTGGGGCTTGGGGTCTCGATGTCGACTGAGGCTGTGTGTCTTTGTACCTTCAACGTCGGCTGCGGCCGTGTGCTCCGCGTCATTTGACGCTGGTGCTTTGACGTCGCCTGAGGCTTGTGCCTCGACTGAGGCTGAGGGCCTCATCGTCGGCTGGAGCTCGGTGCCTCGTCGTTGCTGAGGCTTCGTGCCGTCGACGGAAGCTTTGTGCCTTGACGTCACTTGGGCCGTTTTACCTCGGCAGCGGCTGAGGTATTGGGCCTCGGCGTCGACTGCGGGTTTGCGCCTCGGCGTCTCCAGCTCCGGTTTGAGAGGCTTCCCCGCTTTCTCTTCGGTTCATTCCGGGCAGCCGTGACGGAATCTTGTTGTGCGGAGTTTGGTTTCCTGGAGGAGACTCTCTCCCTGCTCCGGCTCTATTGCTCCCGCCATGCGTCATCTCGCTTGGCGCAGAGTGTGGCTGAGGATCCGAACCTCCAGGGTCGTCTCGCCGCTTTTACTTGCGTGAGTTCTGCGCTTCTTCAGGCCTCTCTTGCGGTGGCCACTAACCGCCTCTCAGACCGCGACCGGTCCTTCGCCCCTCGGGACGCCTCCAGCTAAATCCCGTCTGCCTTGGTGGGTTGGTCTCCTTCTCCGGAGGGGCCCTCTGGATACCTTTCTTGTGTTATCTCGGCCTCCTTCGCAGCAGCCGCAATAGCTGCAGCAGCGCCGGGTTAGGGTTCAGCCGCTGGCTTCGGCGACTCCTGGCCGTCCTTTTGACTATTCTCGCATAGCCTCTGGGTTGCTCCCCTTCTGGGGATTCCTCCCCTCCCTTCGGGAGGGGTGTCTCTGTGTCTACGCACCGGGAGTATTGCCTCTCTTCTGTCGGTTGGGCATTCCCATCCTCCCTTCTGCGTCTAGTCCTGGCCCTTCGTGACCTGCACTAGTTTCTAGTACGGGAGTGGGTCAGACTCTGCCCACCCCGGTCTCGGGAGTCCGTCGGGGCGGACCTGGACCCAGTTTGTCTGCGCTCCTTCTTGTCTCGGCCTCAGGGGGAGGCCCTTGTTTGTTTATGCCGGAAGGTGGCCCCTCTGTCCTCGGTCCGCCTCCGGTCTTTTCTGCCTCTGCCTCGGCAGGCTGCCTGTCGGCGCTTGAGTCAGCTGGTGTCTCAGCGGTCTTCGGCCTCGGCTGAGCTGTTGCTGATCCTTTTTGGATCAGGGGTCTCCACGGTGATGTCCCGCTGTTCGTCTGGTTTCATCTTCGTGTTCCCCGCTGGACCCGAGCATCTCAGTGATGGCAGGATCGGGATCCCGCTTCCCAGCACATTGTGGTGCCTCCCTCCTGGACACGCTCGTTTCGTTGGTGGGCCACCACTTCGTATCCCCGCATCAGAAGGTTCTGCCGATGGACTCCTCGGCATGGGCTTAGGGGTGCACCTCGACGGCCTTCGGACTCAGGGTCCTTGGTCGGGTGCAGACTGTCGCAGCCGCATCAATCTGATGGAGCTCCGGGCCATTTACAATGCCGTGGTGGATTTTCGTTATGGGTTGCAAGATTGCGGGGTCCTGGTGCGTCCCGACATCTCGGTGGCGTTATTCTGTGACCAAGCCAGGGTGTACAGGTTCCCTGTTACTTTGCAGGGAAGCCCTTCGTCATTGGCAGGGGACGTTACACCACTGCTTCTTTCTTCGGGCGGTGTTTTTCCAGGGCGTGCAGCATTGTCTGTTGGACACGTTGAGTCGCCCTTTTCGACCGCATGAATGGTTGCTCCATTCTCGGACTCTGCGGCATGTGGTTGTTCGGTGGGGAACCCAACAGGTAGTTCTGTTCGCTTCGCCCCTCACTCACTGGTTGCCTCGATATTGCTCGAGGATGTTCTCCTGGGTTCGCATCGAGGTGGATGCTTTCCTTCTCGATGGAATGGGCAGGTTCCTCTATGCGTTCCCTCCCTTTACTCTGATTCTCGGGTCTTTGATACACCTCCTGTCGGTCTGCGCCACCAGGATCTTGATGGCTCCTCTGTGGCCCTGGCGGCCATGGTTCTCCCTGCTCCTCCAGCGTGTCAGGGAGACTCAGCTTCTACCTATGTTCCCGTCTTTGCTGTCTCAGTGTTGCGGTTTCTGTTGCATTCCAATCTGCAGTCTCTACACTTATCAGCTTGGTTCCTCGCAACGTGCCTCCCTCCTTCTGTTTCTCTCAGTCGGTGGGGGTGTTCTCGAGGCCTCTCGAAAGATCTCCACTCGGCAATGCTTTTCCCAGATATGGTCCTGATTTGCTGAGTGGTGTGCTGAGCACCGCATGGATTCGCTCTCTGCCTCCTTGCCTTCAGTGCTGGATTTTCTGTTGTACTTGTCTCGGTCTGGTCTCAAATCTACATCTATTCGAGTCCACCTCTGTGCTTTTGCTGCCTTTCTTCGGCCGCTAAATGGGACGCTGCTCTCCGTCCACCAGATGGTTTCCCGTTTTATGAGGGATTTCTTCATTGTACATCCCTCCGGTGGTTTGGGATCTTTGTGTGTTCCTGGCTCAATTGGTGATACCTCCATTTGATTCCATTGATGAAGCTCTTTTGAATTACAAGGTGCCCACCTGGCAGGTGGGTTTCCTGGTTGCTCTCACGTCTGCTCGCAGAGTCAGTGAGCTGCAAGCTCTGGTTGCGGACCCGTCTTTTCCTGTATTTCATCATGACACGGTGGTCCTGCGTACTCAACCCCAGTTCTTGTCCAGGGTGGTTTCGGACTTTCCTTTCGATCTTTCCATTGTTCTTCCGGTCTTTTTTCCGAAGCCCCACTCGCCTCCTAGCGAGGTGGCGCTTCACACAATTGACTGTCAGAGGGCGTTGGCTTTTTGTCTTCAACGCACTCAGTCTCCTTGGACGGTTCCTCAATTCTTTTTGTCCTTCGACCCTAATTGGTTGGGACGCCCAGTTTCCAAGCGCACCTTGTCCAACTGGTTGGCTGCTTGTTTTTCCTTTTGCTACGCTCAGGCTGGTCTCGCGCTGCATTGCCGAGTCACGGGACATAAAGGCCGAGCGATGGCGGCTTCTGTAGCTTTCCTCAGGTCGACGCATATCGAGGAGATTTGCAAGGCTGCCACTTGGTCTTCGGTTCATACTTTCACCTCCCACTACTGCCTGGATACTCTGTCCAGGAGCGACGGCCGGTTTGGCCAGTCGGTTTTGCGTAATCTGTTTTCTTGTATTGCCAACTTCCCTCCGTCCCTTTTTGGTTAGCTTGGAGGTCACCCACATGTGAGAATATGCTGCCTGCTTGTCCTGGGATAAAGCACAGTTACTTACCGTAACAGGTGTTATCCAGGGACAGCAGGCAGATATTCTCACAACCCGCCCGCCTCCCCGAGGTTGGCTTCTTTGCTAGCTATCTGAACTGAGGACCATGAGGAGGGTATGCGCCCTCTAGTGGATCAGGAAGGCACACACATGCGTGGTGCAGTGTGCAAACTTGAAACTTCAATCAAGTTTGCTTGAAAAGCTGTCCGCGCTGGGGCTCCGTGGATGACGTCACCCACATGTGAGAATATCTGCCTGCTGTCCCTGGATAACACCTGTTACGGTAAGTAACTGTGCTTTATCAAACCTCCATACCGGTTTAGAATTATCTTGATCTACTAAATTAACTTCTATCCACACACCACCATGATCAGATATTATTATTGGTTCTATGTCAGCTTTTACAACTTTCTGTACTATCTGATCTGAAGCAAAAATATAATCAATTCTTGAAAATGATTGATGAACATGTGAACAAAATGTAAATTCCCGATCATTAAAATGAAGAATACGCCATATATCTTTTAAATTACATGATTGTATCAAATTATCTAACCCCATTGATTTCATAATTCTACTTGGTTTTTTATCCATTATTGGATCTATAACAGCATTGAAGTCCCCAGCCACCACTAAATTAGTAGTAGCCAGTGGTAAAATTAATTGTTGTAGAGACTTAAAGAATTCACTTTGATTCGAATTAGGGGCATATACATTTAACAACGCCATTGTATTATTGCCCATGCTCATGTCAACAAGTACCCACCTTCCTAGAGGATCTGCCTTAATCATATTAAACGTTGCTGGACATTTTTTATTTATCAATATTGCTACTCCTGCCTTCTTTTTTATCGCTGGTGCAAATAAACATTGTTTTATCCAATTATCTGACAGTTTCATAGACTCTATCCCAGACAAATGTGTCTCCTGCAGAAAACATATATCTATATTCTGTTGTTTGATATATGACATTACCTTTTTCCTTTTTACTGGGTGATTCAGGCCATTAACATTTAAAGAAAATATTTTGAAAGTCATTACACAAATAAAAATTTAATATCTAAGAATCTCCACTTCAATATCATATTATACTCTTTTTCCTTATATCCATACTGTAAATTATCTCGTTCCCCTTCCCCCCAACACCTCCCTATCTCTCTTTCAACATATTTCCCCCAATTCACAAAATCTTTAATAAATACTATACCAACATCTCTTCCTCCCATTCCCCTCCCTACTCCCTCCCTTCCCCCCCCAATTAATAATGCAAACTTGGAAACGCTCATATATAATCAGGTGACAAAAAGCTCCCTTCAGGCTCTGCCATATACATCATTTATCACTCCTAATAAGCTACATTATATAATATAATATCTTTCAAATAATCTAATAAGTTCAAATTTCCTTTTTTTTTTTTTTTTATTTTAATTTTTTTTTTTTTTTTTTTCCTTTCTTCCCCTCCCTCCCCTTTTTTTTTTCTTTTTTTTCCCCCCCTTATTCCACCTTTTTTCCTCCATTCCCTTTTCTTCTTCCACCCTCACTCCCCTCCACACTTATCCTTAAATTATAAAACATCTATAAATTCAGAATCTTTCCCTCACATGCCCAACAAACTCATTTTCATATACCAATATCTTTTAATATTAAATTGAATTTACTATAAATAAATAAATCAATATTATTGTATTCCTGTGAAAACAATTACATATTAATAAATTATTCAATTTTCTAATTGCATACCCCCTTTAATTAATCTAAAATCACCTTCTTAACCTTAAACATTAAAGTGATATTAAAATATATCATTATATATCATAAATAAACAATTTCATCAATCTTCCGCTTTGTGTAGAAAAACTCTCCAAGCATATTCAGCTTCTCCCCATCTCTTCAATTCTTCTTGTCTTTATATCAGCTGCTTGTTTTAACTAATTCATCACTATTATGCATCCATTTTTATCGTTCATTCCCTTTTTTTTTTCATAAAATCCCTAAACAGTTTCAGTTCCTTTAATATATTATAGTCATATAAAAGTCTGAATAAATCCAACCACACTTTCCAGTTTCATTATATTTAAATTGTCATCTATGTTTCTACAGAGTCATTCATACATTGAAGAGTCAATCCAAAAGAAATCTGATGTTCTTTGCTTTACAGTCAATTCATAGTGAAATTATTCTTAAATCCTGTTCAGATACTGCTTTATCCTTTACATCTCATACTTTCCTTGATCTTTCTTTCACTTCTTTCAAGTCACTTCTTCTTCCAAACAACTTGCATTTTTTTATAATAAGTTTATATTCTCTTTAAAATTTAGGATTTATCTGCAATCAGGCTTCTGTCTCCTTCATATTTCCAAATTCTTTTCCTTTTTTAGCGCAGTTCAAGTAATCATCCAATACAATTCTTTTTCTGTTTAAACCACCTCTTTTCCTGTAAAGTGTCCTATGCACTTAAGGAAATCTCCATCATCTACCGCCCTTTCCTTAATCTTTGAAATCATGAGTGTTTCCATTAATATAAAGTGCTCTTTGACCTCAGCTAGACTATATTCAATTCTAAAGTGTCAAGAATGTTATAAAGCTGACATCAATATATTCCAGCACTTCAAAAAGAGTCTATAGCAGGATCCTATAAATTGCTGTTTATTGCCTGGAACATCAATATCAGATAAAGGGCTGGAAATGTTACTTAAAACTGCCCTAACTTCTGTAGGGAGCCTAATTTCAACAATTAGAGCCAGTCATTCTTAGTTTATATTTAACTTTTAATATCCACCTCAATCAGAGACATCAGAATGTTCATTCACATTAATATCCCTGAGATTCATAGCATGTGGAATGATGTCATCATAGAATCCTTGCATCCACATCCTTCCATTCAGTTCCATCAGCAATTCAAATCTGTTCCATTTTTAACTGTAACTCCCAAAGTCCAATTCTCCATAAAATATTCTATATCAGAAACCAATCAAAACAAATAAAAAATCAAATGAAGAGAGGAAAAAAAAAACAAAAAAAACATCTCAGAATCAAAGTATTTCTTACTCCAATCCTTCTGTTAAATTCTAGTCTCAGTTTATGTATTCATAGGCTGTTCACATTGCTCTAAGAATTCTTTTAATTTCAAAGGATCATCAAAGTTTGAAGTTTTATTTGCAAAAGTGACCCTCATAATAGCTGGGTACATTAAACCGTACCTTGCTCCAATCGCTCTAAGCTGTGGTCTCAATTCAAGCAATTTTTTCCTTTTTTGAGCTGTTGCTTTTGCAAAATCTGGCACTATATATATTTTAGAATCCTGGCACTTCAAGGTCTTATTTTCTTTTGCCAGTCTTATAATTTCCTCCACATGCTGATAACGGAGCAGCTTACAAATTAAAGGACGCGGACCCTTTTGATTATCATATCTTTTAGTCGGGACCCTGTGCGCCCTCTCTATTTCCAGAGGAAATTTAACTGTCAGAGGTAGAATTTTTGGTAAAAATTGCTCAAGAAAGGTAATAGGATTATTTTTTTCTACCCCTTCCGGGATCCCAATCAGCCTTAAATTATTTCTTCTTTCGCGATTAGAAACATCCTCAAGATCCCTCTTTAATATTTCTATTTCTTTACAGTCTCTCTTGCAATGAGCTATTTCTTTTTCTGTTTTTTCCACTCTCTTATCTAATTGCTCCACTTTAACATCCACCACCTTCAAACTTAATTTAAGCCCTGCCAGCTCTTCTTTAACTTCCTGTATATTCTTTGCATTTTGTAAAACTATTTCCTTTATCTGGCGCAGTTCCTTAACAATGTCAATATCTTCTGCCTCATCCGTTGGCAATGGAACTTTAGAGGGGGCTATCGGCTCTATTTTTGATCTTTTATTACTTCCTCCTACTGAGTTAGCTTTTGTCAGCTTACCCGATGCCATTATGCTGTTGATCCTCGTCTTTTTAATGAATTTCAACTGTTTTTCTGTAGCTATATTTTATTTATTTGAGCCTTTTTCACAGAGCAGTTCAGTCACCCGACCATTCTCCTTCGTCTCCAAGCCACGCCCCCTCGTCCCGTCACCATTCTAACTAGCTTTAAAGTTTCTTCTTCCTGCATTTACAGTCCACCTTTTGGAGCTAATGTGCTGGGAATAACTGTTTCTTCACTCTACACCCCTGTTTTTACTTTATAACTAATATGGGTTCCAGATGTGATGATACTGCCTGACCCCATCTTTGTTTTAGGCTAGCTGACTATCATGACATTGAGAGGAACCCTCTGGATCTACCACTGCTAACCTGCATCTCCTTGACTGGAGGCTGGACAAAATTAAAGGGAGAACAATTCCACCAGTGCTACTGCTTTAGCCCTACTGAAAAGGGGGGGGGGGGGGAAATCTGTCTTAATGTAGTTTTCAGAAGAGCCTCTCGCATGGATCAGACACTTCCTTCATCCAGTTCCTCAAAAAAAAATCTTTATACATATTTGGAATGCGGAGTAGGAGTTAAAAATGGATGAGGAGATTCTTCAGAGATAGGACTTTGAAGGAAATTTATAAGAAATGAGAAATAAAGCACATTCTGATGGGGGACTTCATAAAGGGGTCCTTTTAATAAGGTGCACTAACCAATTTACTGTGTGCTAAATGCTAAGGCGCCCGTAGAATATAATGGATGCCTTAGCGTTTAGCGTGCGTTAAATCGGTTAGCGTGCCTTAATAAAAGGACCCCAAAGTGAAGGATGCAGGATAGGATTGAATCAAGGAGAGAGGAAGGTTTGGTACATTTAGAATGTCTAAGCTTTTAGGGGGTGGCGAAATCCAGTTGCTAGCCAAATAAATGTGAAAGGAGTGGGACCTGTGTTCACTGAGCACCAAATACACTGTTTTTGTTTTCCTGTTTTCATTCTTTTTTTTGATGTGGTAATGTGGTAGAATCATTACCTACTCTGCACACTGCTTTGAATGATTCTGGACCAGGAACGCTGTTTAATAAATAAAGAAATAACATTGAGATAGTAAGTATTTAAGAGTAGTTCAAGAAGATAGCAAACGATCTTGGAATTAGTTCAATTTGTTACCATTTTGGAAAATAAAAGATCAGAATTCTCCACAGAAATAAATCAGTCATGGTTGAAAGATTGGTGCAAAGAAAGTGATTTTTGACTTAGCCCACACTTTTTCAGTAATAGATCAAAGAGATGCACATATTTTCCTAATCCCAGATGGCTCACAATCTGTCTAAGGCAATGAAAAGTTAAGTGACTTGCCTAGGATCACAAAAATTGGCAGTGGAATTTGATCCCTGGCTTCCCTGGTCCCCACCCACTGCTCTAAGGGCAGCACTATAATGAGGCCTACTGAGGTAGTGGTCTCAGGCGACACTCTTGAGGGAGCGGCATCTTGCTACCGGCCAGCCTACCTGCTGGCCTGCCCTCTCTGCTGCTCCCCTTCCCGGCATCTAATCTTTCAACCTCTTCCCCCGATCGGCATTTTTTTCCATTCCTCCCTCCCCTCCCGCATCTACCTTTAGATTTGTTGGTGGCAGTAGTGATTCACAGAGCAGCTCTGCTGGTCCTGGTGCTTCTTTCTACTGTGGCTCACTTTCTATGACCACTTCCTGTTTCTGCTAGGTCTGGCCACAGTGGAGAGAAATGCTGGGGTTGGCAGGGATGCTCTGTGAATCACTACCGCCGCTGCCAAATCTAAAGGTAGATGTGGGGGAGGGGGATGGAAAAAAATGCCAATCGGGGAGGGGGGAGAGAGTGAAAAGATTAGATGCTGGGAAGGGGAGCAGCAGAGAGAGCCAACCAGCGGATAGGCTGGCTGGCGGCAAGATGCTTGCTCCCTCAACAGCATCTTGGACTTGGGGGCAGTGGTATACCAGGGGGCAAGCGAGGGGGGGAGCAGTCTGTCCCGGGTGCAGACCATAAGGGGGTGCTCCCAGGGTCTGCATCATGTTCTGGGAATTTCACTGCTCTGCCAGCATTGGACCTTCCTCTCTGCTGGCTTCTGCATTCGCAAAAGCAGGAGGAAGACCCGACGTTGGCAGAGCAGCAAGTTAAGGCTGCCGACAACGAGAGAAAGCTCTGAATAGGCTTCTTATGGCCCACCAAGGCCTTCCCTCTGCTGCATCACTGATGACATCACTGATGACGCAGCAGAGAGAAGCTCTGGCAGAGCAGGTTGCAAAAAATGTCACAGTGAGATGGGATTTGGGGGTTGGTCAGGTCCAGAACTTCTGCATAGGGGGATGGGAGGGAGAGATAGAAAGCTGCTGCTCATGGGGGAAAGGGAAAATTGTTGAAAATGGGCTGGAGAAGAGGAAGGGAGATGCAACAAAGAGGTAGAAAGGGGCGAGAGGGAGAAATCCTGCCTATGGTGGAGGGGAGGGAGACATACATGGAGAAGAGAGAAGGAGAAATGTTGGACATAGGGTGGAGGGCAGGGTGAGATGCTGGAGAGAGAAAGATGCTGGAGAGAGATATGAACCAGCTCTCATATACTGTAACTAATTTTATTATGGTGTGTTAAACTGAGCTTTTCTTTCTCATTTTGCTCTTTGTTGTTTGTGTTTTTGCTGAAAAGCAGGTTATAGTATGTGTGGCAAGAAACATGGTTTTTTGAGTTTGTCTGGCAGGATCTACTGTTTTGCTTTAAACATGGGTGATCCGGGCCTAACAGGAGTGGTGTGTGAGGCTCTGCTGTCATTTACTGTGTTACTGAAGCCACTACCCTCTAAGAAGCTGCTGTTATAGGGAGATGGTCAGTTGTGCCTAAAAGTTGGGGTAGCCCTTGCCCCACCCCTATTTTGGATGGGGGGTGGCACCAGCTCATCCCTTGCCTCAGGCAGCAGATTGCCTTGAGCCACCCCTGCACTGCTCTAACTATTAGGCTACTCCTTCACTCCATTCCAAGAAAGTTTGGGATATACTGGAGTTTGAGGTGGACTGAGAATGCACCTAGGCAGAGTAGAATATTTAGCAAGGTAATGAATGGTTTTCATCTGTCCAAGGAAGGCACTGTAAATCATAGCCATGTATTCAAATCTGGATGGGCATACAGACATATAAATGCAGCTTGGGTCCACTCGTGAGTTCTGGTTCTATAGCCAGACTATCTCTAAGTAGAGAGTTGATTCACAGGGCTACAGAATTCTTTTTTTTAATTTTTGGGTCCAGAGAGTGGGGGACAGGGAGGATAGGCAAGGCCCTACACAATTATGCACTTTGGGGGGATCAATTTAGGTGTCCAATGATTCTATTATATAATACTGGTGTAACCTATTACTGATGCACTTAACATAAGAACATAAGAATAGCCTTACTGGGTCAGACCAATGGTGCATCAAGCCCAGTAGCCCATTCTCACGGTGGTCAATCCAGGTCACTAGTACCTGGGCAAAACCCAAGGTGTAGCAATATTCCATGCTACCAATACAGGGCAAGCAGTGGCTTCCCCCATGTCTTTCTGAATAACAGACTATGGACTTTTCCACCAGGAACTTGTCCAAACCTTTCTTAAAACCAGCTACACTATCTGCTCTCACCACATCCTCTGGCAATGCGTTCCAGAGCTTAACTATTCTCTGAGTGAAAAAAAAATTCCTCCTATTGGTTTTAAAAATATTTCCCTGTAACTTCATCGAGTATCCCCCTAGTCTGTGCAATTTTTGACGGAGTGAAAAATCGATCCACTTGTACCCATTCTACTCCACTCAGGATTTTGTAGATTTCAATCCTATCTCCCCTCAGTCATCTCTTTTCCAAGCTGAAGAGCCCTAACCGTTTTAGTCTTTCCTCATACGAGAGGAGTTCCATCCCCTTTACCATCTTGGTCGCTCTTCTTTTAACCTTTTCTAGTTCCACTATATTTTTTTATAAAAAAAAATTTATTAGTTTTTATAACTTACATCAAGTGTAACAGGAAATAACATTTGAAGTGTAAAACATCACTTGATTTGCTATAATATCATCTGAAAATCATGAAATTTAACCACTCTTCCATCCCTAATACATCAAAAATATTCATATATTATAAATTATATGATTTAATAAAATATTAAAAAATACCATCCCACCCACCCATTCCCATCCCCTCATTTAAATTATCTTATTATGGGAAAATGTTTATTGCTCATTACAAAAGTTTGTTAATGGTCCCAAACCTTTTGAAATTTACCAAAATATCCTCTCTGTATTGCTAATGTTCTTTCCATTTTATATATATGACATACAGAACTCCACCAGAAACTGTAATTTAATCTGTTCTGATTTTTCCAATTGAATGTAATCTGTTAAATGGCAACTCCAGTCAAAATAAATAAAAGCTTGTTCTTATTTGAAGATATCTGACTTTTCGCTCTCATTGACATGCCAAATAAAATAGTATCATATGTCAAAGCCACCGGATTTTCTAACAACCTATTTATTTGGGTCCATATTGATTTCCAAAATATATAAATGGACAATAGAATAAAAGATGATCTAATGTCCCAGCCTCGAGATGACAGTGCCAACATCTATTAGACTTAGAGCTATCTAATTTTTGTAAACGAACAGGGGTCCAGAAAGCTCTATGTAAAAGAAAAAAACAAGTTTGTCTCATAGATGCAGACACTGTACATCTCATCCTCCAAGACCAAATTCGTGTCCATTGAGACGCAGTAATTTGATGCTTGATCTCAATGCTCCAAATGTCCCGAAGACCAGTTTTTTATTTACAAGTCCAGATATTAATTTATACCACTGTGCGGCCTGGTGTCCCATGAAATCTACCTGAAAGCATAAGAATTCCAAGCTATATTGATTATTGAGATTTTTCCATTCAGGGAACCCTGCCTGAATGGCTTGCTTCAATTGCAACCATCTAAAACTTTGTGATTTACAAAGACCAAATTTATGTTGCAACTGTGAAAACTCAAGCAACTTACCATTAGATAATACATCTTCCAGCATACGTATTCCTGCCATCATCCAATGCTTCCAGATGATTTTAAAACCGCCAATTTGAATCTTGGAGTTTAGCCAAATAGTTTGATTTGTTGATTTATGTATTTGAATAGGTGTTAGATTATTTACATATCTTAAAGTTTTCCATGTATCAACTAATATTCTGTTTTCTTTATATAACCTAGGCATTTTGATACTAAGAACATGGCAAAGTCGCAGAGGAAACATGAGTCGCCATTCCAACCATATCCAATCTGGGATATTTTCAATGGGCTCTGGGAGGACCCAATACATACCTTGGCGCATAATATAGGCTTGATGATACCTATAAAAATTGGGAAAATGTACCCCTCCCTCTGTAATTGGCTTTTGTAAAGACAGTAAAGCAATTCTAGCAATTTTACCCAGCCAAATAAATTTTGTTAGAATACTATTCAACTTTTTGTAAAAAGACCCCTGGAAAAAAACTGGTATCATACCCATTTGGTAACAAACCACAGGCAAGATCATCATTTTAACAGTTTGTACTCTCCCCCACCAAGATAAATGTAAAGGATTCCATTGCTCACACATTTCTGTTACCTTCTGTAATAAAGATTTTTCATTTATTTTCATTGTGTCTTCCAGGGTATTTTTAATCCAAATTCCTAAATATTTTAGTCCATCTTCCTTCCATATAAAGGAAAATGAATCAAATAAACCTTTTGTATAGTGTGCATTTAGTGGAAGAACTTCTGATTTACTCCAATTAGTCTTATATCCTGAAAACTTTCCAAATTTCACATTCAAATCAAGTAAACATGGAATGGTTGTTTCTGGATTTCTCAAATGAAGCAGAATATCATCTGCATATGCAGATACTTTATATTCTCGATCTGAATAAGGAATACCCTGTATCTCCTTCACTTGCTGAATAGCTAATAACAAGGGTTCCAAAACAATATCAAAAAGTAAAGTAGATAGGGGACAGCCTTGTCTAACCCCCCTCTTCAAACTAAAGCGTTCTGAAAAATTAATATATAACCTAGCAAGAGGAGAACTATATAACGTTTGAATCATTTGTATAAATCCTGAACCTATACCAAACCATTCCATTGCTTGATACATGAAGGTCCATTCTACTCGATCAAAGGCCTTCTCTGCATCCAAGGACACAGAAAAGGACGGATCTTTCATGGCTTTTGTTAAATATAACATATGAAAAGCCAATCTAGTATTATTAGAGGAATGTCTCTGAGCAACAAACCCTGTAATAAAAGGGAGAGCCTTAGCCAAGCGTAAAGCCAATGTCTTAGCTAAAAGTTTACCATCTACATTGATTAAAGAAATAGGCCTGTAATTTGAAACCAAAGTGGGATCTTTATTTGGCTTTGGGAAAACTATAGTTAAAGATTCTGCCATAGTGCCTGTGATACAACCCTTATTTAGTTGAGTCTGATATAAATTTAATAAATAAGGCAATAGGGTATTTTGAAACGACTTATAAAACTGTACCGTAAAACTATCACCACCTGGAGCGGATCCAACTCTAAGGGATTTCAAAGCTGTTTGCAATTCTTTTAGTGATATAGGCTCTTCTAAACTTATTTTTATATGTTCAGGAATTTTAGGTCCCTCTAATAATTTCAAAAACTCTAAACCATCTTTTTCTTTGTCTAAATAAGGCTCAGAAGAATAAAGAGATTTATAAAATTTTAAAAATTGTTTTAAAATAGGTTCAACTTGAGCATAAGTACCACGTTTCTCATCTTTAATGGCAATTATTTTTGTCTTCCTTTTTTTCGCTTTAAGATAGTTTGCCAATACTCTTCCCGCCTTATTTGAGTTTCCATAATACAAAGCTTGTTGAGAAAATAAATCCTTTCTTAC
The DNA here is from genome assembly GCF_902459505.1 of Geotrypetes seraphini. Classification (NCBI taxonomy): domain Eukaryota; kingdom Metazoa; phylum Chordata; class Amphibia; order Gymnophiona; family Dermophiidae; genus Geotrypetes; species Geotrypetes seraphini. Next base: position 54,921,326 of record NC_047086.1, read on the forward strand.
CAATTTAGATGAAATCTCATTAAATTTACCTTTAGCTTTTAAAAGGTCCTGTAACGTAGAATATTCCCATTTATCAATCAATTTTGACTCTAACAGTTTAATTTCTTGTTCCCAATTGGAAAATTGTCTTTTGACCTGTTTCTTAAGATAAGCCGACAAAGAGATAATTTGACTTCTCATGGTTGCCTTGAAAATTTTCACAAAATGTTGGATCTGCAAGCAATGTATTATCAAATCTCCATACAGGTCTACTATTATCTTGATCAACAATTTTGAGTTCAATCCACACCCCTCCATGATCCGACAAAATGAGTGGATCTATGGCGGCTTGTGTTACCTGTTGTACTAATTGATTTGAAACAAAAATGTAATCTATTCTTGAAAAGGATTTATGAACATGGGAGCAAAAAGAAAATTACTGACTATCAAAATGAAGTAATCGCCAAATATCTTCCAAACCATAAGACTGTGCGAAATTATCTAATCCTAATGATTTCATGATTTTACTAGGATTTTTATCCATCAAAGGATCCATAACAGCATTAAAATCCCCAGCCACCACTAAATTAGAGGCAGCCAGTGGGAGTATCAGTTGTTGTAGAGTCTTAAAATATTCATTTTGGTTCGAATTAGGGGCATATACATTAAAAAGTGCCATTGTAGTATTCCCCATGCTCATTTCCACATGTACCCATCTTCCTAAAGGATCTGAAACCTTTAATTTAAACAAAGCAGTGCATTTCCTATTCACTAAAATAGCAACACCAGCCTTTTTACCAACAGCTGGGGAGAAAAAACAATGTTTGACCCATCCTCTTTCGTTTTTTAGATTCTATATCTGACAGATGTGTCTCTTGGATATAGCAGATATCCGCATTTTGTTGTTTTAAAAATAACAATGTTCTTTTTCTGTTTAACGGAGTGAAAAATTGATCCACTTGTACCCGTTCTACTCCACTCAGGATTTTGTAGATTTCAATCCTATTTCCTCTCACTCATCTCTTTTCCAAGCTGAAGAGCCCTAACTGTTTTAGTCTTTCCTCATACGAGAGGAGTTCCATCCCCTTTACCATCTTGGTCGCTCTTCTTTGAACCTTTTCTAGTGCCACTATATTTTTTTTGAGATAAGGATACCATAATAGAAAGCAATACTCCAGGTGAGGTCGCACCATGGAGTGATACAGGGGCATTAAGACATTCTTAGTCTTGTTAACCATCTCTTTTTTAATAATGCCTAGCATCCTGTTTACTTTTTTGGCTGCCGCCACACATTGGGTGGAAGGTTTCATCGTATTGTCTACAATGATACCCACATCCTTTTCTTGGGTGCTAACCCCCCAAGGTGGACCCTAGATTCAGGTTATTCTTTCCAATGTGCATCACTTTGCATTTGTCCACATTAAATTTCATCTGCCATTTGGTTGCCCAGTTTTCCAATTTCCTAAGGTCTGCCTGCAATTTTTCACAATCTGCATGTGTTTCAACAACTTTGAACAGTTTAGTGTCATCTGCAAATTTAATCACCTCACTCGTCGTTCCAATTTCTAGATCATTTATTAATAAATTAAATAGCACCGGTCCCAGTACAGACCCCTGCGACACTCCACTGTTTACTCTCCTCCTTTGAGAAAAATAACCATTTAACCCTACCCTCTGTTTTCTATCCGATAACCAATTCCTAATCCACAACTGAACATTACCACCTATCCCATGATGCTTTAATTTTCTCAGGAGCCTCTCGTGAGGAACTTTATCAAAAGCTTTCTGAAAATCTAGATACACTATATCAACCGGCTCACCTTTATCCACATGTTTATTCACACATTCAAAGAAGTCAAGCAAATTTGTGAGGTAAGATCTCCCTCGTCTGAACCCATTCTGACTCTGTCTCATTAAATCATGTTTGTCTACGTGTTCCACAATTTTATTTTTTATAATCGTTTCTACCTTTTTGCCTGGCACCGAAGTAAGGCTTACCGGTCTGTAATTTCCCAGATCTCCCCTGGAGCCCTTTTTAAAAATCGGTGTAACATTGGCCACCCTCCAGTCTTCAGATACTACAGACGATTTTAGCAACAGGTTACATTTAGGCATCCATACTTATGTACACCAGCTGCAGAGCTTGCATAAGTATGGGTACCTCAATGCAAAACAAACATGCACAACTTAATGTTATAAGCTTAAGTGAGAGCCCAGCTATGTTCTGCCCATTTTTCACCCATGTATATACCCCTCCTTGTAAATACATGCTTATATGCTGGTATTCTATATATTTATGCATGTAACTTCTAGTTTATAAAATTGCTTTTTTGATACCTGAACATCCATTGCATTTCACTATCTGATGAGAGAATGATTTAGAAACAAGTCCACAGCACACTTTGTTGTGTAACTGAAATTTCAACTTTACCGAACAACTTTAGAGTAAAGTAACCATGGCACAGCACCAATAATATTTATAGCTCTCTAAAGATGGATAACAAATCATTCCCACTTCCAGTCTCCTACTGTATTCCCCTCTCGAGCTAGACATGCTTGCTCTTTCTTTGGTTTTATGTAAGAGTCCTCTTTTCCCTACCCACAGCTGTGTTAGCTCCACATGGGTTCCACCTTCCAGCTTGGCTCCAGTCCTGTACTACTTGTTTCCTCCTCATTGTTAGCAACAGGAATACATCTTGTGGAAAAGCCTCCATTTCTATGCTCTGTTGGCTGTTGTGCATCCCTGTCCAAATGAACATGATAGGAAGCATGCCTGAGTGTCCATCTGCTCAGTGTGTCCCTAGTCCACTCTACAAGTGGTAGTTCTCCTTTTCTTTTGCCCTGCGATGTGAGTTGTGATGCAGAGCTCTGCCACCAGGATATAGCATGCAGCCGACAGGCAGAGGAAAGAGACCAACAACTAACAATTCCTTTAGGGGTGCTCCTTTTTCCTTGACTGTGAAAATTGGTAATTCTTTTGGGCCTACCTTCTACAGGGCTTGAGGCTTTCCGGCTTTGAGTATTCAGCTTGCTTGATTGTGAGAGAAAAAGAAGCAAAAGGCCAAACTGGAGCCTTGAAAAATCTAAGGAACTAACTGAGCTCCTCTCCTTGGCATATCCCAGTTGGGAACACAGCTAGAACAACTCTGGGCTTTTATCCCTCTATGCTGTTTCCAGAATGGTTGCACCTCTGAGAAGGCATAAAAGTGAAATTTCGCCTTCAACTATAAGGGCGTTGACATCTGGGCAACATTTGAGTGAGGCAAAAGCAGTTCTGCCCCACAAACTAAAGCATTTGTGGTAAATGGGGTAAGCCCAGAAGGGATAAAAGGCTCTTATCAACTATGCAGTAATATCTGGTAGATGAAAAATACTGTATGAGTGGAGGGAGTTGGAAATGAAATGGTTAATGTAAAAAAGAGGGAATAAAAGCAAATCAAGAGGGGATTTCAAAAGCATCATCTTTGAGAGCCATGTGTGCCAATGCTTGAAATGTTGTTAACAGAATCACTGACCTGGAAGTCAAAATGGCAGAGACAGGCTTGAATGTAGTTTCAATCAATAAGCCTGGGTATAATGGAAATCGTGATTGGAATGTGAACATCCCAGGATGTAGCCTCATCAGAAGAGACAGAATAGGAAAAAAGTAGGGAGGAGTAACTCTTTACATTATGGACATAATAGCGACCATTAAAATAGAGAGAGGGCATGGAGAAGCTGGTTTATTATGGGTTGCCATGGAAAAGCCTGAGAAGACTTCTTACATGAAAATACTGGTAATATACAAATCTCCAGCATAGAAGTAAATAGATAGCTTCTAGCATGAGTGACATCATTAATGATAGCACAGAAGGGGATGTTGTTGCTTGTAATCATTTTCAATATGCCAGATGTGGATACTCCTCTTTACTGAATGTTATACTTAACAATGGAGACTATAGGGCTCATTTTCAAAAGAGAAAAACATCCAAAAGGTGACATAAAGGGGCAGGTGGATGTTTTTCTTGCCAAACGCTTCCAGCTCTCTATTATCACAACATGGTGTGGTTCCACCTCAAGAAAGGAACCACTACGTCAAATACGTCGAGTAAGGTACTAAATTTTAAAGGAACTAACTTTCAGAGCATGGGGGACTACGTCTACACAGTGCTGCAAAATCAAAGCACGACGGACATTGTAGTGGAACTATGGTCAACCCTGAAATCTACCCTGCTAGAAGCAACCAACATATACATAAAAACCATGAGCAAACGACGCAGGAACAACAGACCACGGTGGTTCTCCGCGGAGATCTCAGAACTGGTAAAGCAAAAAAAAAAAAAGCGTTCGTTACCTACAAACAATCACAGCAACCGGAAGCTAAAGAAACCTATATGGCTAAATCCAGAAAAGTTAAAACGACAGTCAGAGAAGCTAAACTCCGGATGGAAGAAAACATAGCTAGGCAGGTAAAGAAAAGGGAGAAATCCTTTTTTAAATATGTTAGTGACAGGAAGAAGAACACAAGCGGTATTGGGCACCTAAAGAAATCTGACGGCAACTTTACAGACTCGGACACAGACAAAGCAGAAATACTCAGCAACTACTTCTGCTCAGTCTTCACCTGCGAAGCGCCAGGATCCGGTCCTCAGCTACAGAAAAGGGGGGGGGGGTTCGGAAGACCCATTCCGGGACATGGAATTTACTGCAAGCGAAGTCTACCGTGAGTTATCAAAAATAAAAGTGAACAAAGCTATGGGCCCGGACAATCTACACCCTAGAGTACTTCGAGAATTGAGTGATGTCCTGGCAGAGCCAATCTTTTCTTAAGCAAGGGAAAAGTACCCCTGGACTGGAAAACTGCCAACGTTATCCCACTCCACAAAAAGGGAGGTAGGTTAGAGGCTAAAAATTATAGACCGGTGAGTCTCACATCAATAGTGAGTAAACTCATGGAAAAATTGATTAAGAAGAGATTAGACACGTTTCTGGACGATGAAAGATTAAAAGATCCCCACCAGCATGGCTTTACAAAGGGAAGGTCTTGTCAATCCAACCTGATAAGCTTCTTTGATTGGGTAACAAAAAAAACTGGACAAGGGTGAGTCCCTGGACATAGTGTATCTGGACTTCAGTAAGGCGTTTGATAGTGTTCCACACCGTAGGTTATTAAACAAGATGAACTCGTTAGGGCTAGGAGAAACACTGGTAGCATGGGTACAAGACTGGCTTAGCGGCAGGCATTTGTATGTAATTTTATACAGCATTTTCTGCATATAAAGCGTGTTTAGAAAACATTGTATCTGGATATGCATGTATAAAAGTAGGCATACAGTGAGATATGTGTACTGGCTTTCCCAAGAATGGACTTATGATGCATGTACATAAAAAAAAAATATGCAAGTAAACATATAAGAGGATAATTATATAACAAGTTACTTAGTCTGGGAGGCCAAGTAGATGCCTATTTATGAAGACACATAGGGGCTCATTTTCCAAAAAAAGAAAAACATCCAAAAGACGTCATAAAGTGGCACTTGGACGTTTGGATCATCAAAACTTCTAAATTGCTATTTTCAGAACCTACTTGACAGTTTTCTATGCCGTTTCTCAGCAGAGTGTCTAAATTTCATGGGGGGGTGTTTTGGGGGGAATTAGGACGGACTTAGAACTTGGATATTTAGCGGCGATAATCAAACATTCTACAAAATGTTCAGGGCACCATTTAGATGTTTGGGGCTAGACCTGTTCTAAAAATGAATAAGTGCAAAAAGGTTCTCAGACTAACTTGATGACTACTGGAGACTTGAAAGCATGGTTCCCCCACATTCCCCTAGTGGTCTTTGACCCCTCCCACTCCCCAAAGATGTGAAAGAAACAGTACATACTGTACCTCTCTCTATGACAGCTGCTGATATTATGGCCAGTCCTAGTGGAGCAGGAAGTAAGTGTCTGGAGTAGCCTGGTAGTCAGTGCAGTAGACCATAGTGATGGGGACCCATGCCCATATCCTACCCCTAACTAGTGCATTTGTGGTAGAAAGTGTGTGCCCACCAAAACCCTTCTATACTGACATGTAGGTGATATCTGCAGGCATAAGGGCTATTGGGGTGGTACACAGGTGGGTCCAGTAGGTTTTGGGTGGAGTTTGGAGGGCTCCCCATACAATTTAAGGGGTCTATGGTGAAATGTGTACCTGGGACCCTTTATGTGAAGTTCACTGCAGTGCCCCGTAGGGTGGCCCACTGCTCTGTTGGCATGTCTGTTTGGCCAGTCTACTAAAATTGCTGACTCGTACTACATCCCAATGGTTTGTTCTAACCAAAAGTTAGATGCACTTAAGGGCGAACATGTCTAGAAATGGTCATTTAAAAAAAACAACCTAAGGATAGATGTTTTGCGGTTTTGAAAATGTTCATTTTCTCCACCCGATGTCATGTTGAAAATAGTCCTCATAGTTGCCTCAAGTGTCTTTATAAAATACCAGTACAAAATCAGCTGAAACTGTAGCTAAAATATCACTGCAGTTATATTACAAATAATGTCACTAACATATGTATTTATTTTTTAGGGTTTGCCTGGAAATCCTGGTCTGAAAGGCATACCCGGTGAGAAGGTAATTATCATTTCATAGTAACATACGTAATATATGATGGCAGGTAGTCTGCCCAATAAGGCAGCCAGAGCAGCACCTGCTACTCCATGATATTGGCAAAAAAAATACAGCCATTTAAGAGTGGTTTTATAATTTTGGATAGTCACATTCATTGTTAATATTTGATTAAACCAGAAATGCAAAAATGTTGCAAATTGACATTTTACTTGCTATCAATATTTAGATGACTGTGACACAAAAAAATGCACATTTGTTCTTAATCCGTTCCTGTCATCCTTGGGTCATAGACCATAGGAATCTGATCGGCACTGGTTCTACTTCCCATGCACTGGAGCTGCTATGAAAGCCCATTTCTGCCTATCCATAATTGGGACAGCAACTGTAAAAGTCTGCCCTGTTTTGCCATATTTGCGACACAGACCATAGAAGTCTATGAAAGTCTATTGGAATAGCTATCTAAGCACTGACATGTTTTTATTTTGATTCCATCCTTTTTTCATATATGGATTCTTTGTGTTTATACCACACGTTTTTGAATCTCACCATCACTTTCATCTCTACTACCTCCTCTGGGAGGGAATTCCAGTCATTTACCAACTTATTCATGAAAAAAATACTTCCTGACATTACTTCTAAGTCTACCACCTTGTAATCCCAATCCATGTCTGTAGTTCTACTGCTTCCCCACCACTGGAAAAGATTTTTATGTGTATTGGTACCTTTCAGGTATTTAAATGTCTATATCATGACTCCCCTAATCCTCTGTCCTCTAGGGTATACATATTCAGATCCTCAAGTTCAACGTGGATAAGTGTAAAGTGATGATGTTGGTAACAAAAATCTCATGCACGAATACAGGATGTCCGGGGTGGTACTTGGAGAGACCTCCCAGGAAAGAGACTTGGGAGTTCCGATCGATAAGTCGATGAAGCCATCCACGCGAATCGGGAGGGGGAGCTTTATTTGCATCATTCTGCTACAGCCACCACTTTGTCACATTATTTCACTGCCCTGAGATTGTAAGACAGTATCATCCCAAGGTCTGTCTCCTGAATCGTGCTTGTCAGTTTCTTACCACCTATCTCATGCGTCTCTTTTGGGTTTCTCCATCTAAAGTGTATCGCTCTGCAGTTTTTCGCATTAAATCTTAACTGCTAGACGTTAGAACATTCTTCTAATTTTTGTAGATCCCTTTTCATGTTTACTACTTCTCTGTAGTGTCCATTTGGACAGATATTTGTGTCGTCCGCAAAAAACATAAACATTTCCTTATAAACCTTTGCCATTGTTGCTCACAAATATATTAAATAGAATCAGTCCCAGTACTAACCCCTGAAGTACACTGCTATTCACCTTCCTTTCCTCCGTATAAAGTTCATTCTCCACCACTCTCTGTTGTTTGTGAGTCAGCTAATTTCCTATTCTGTTCACCACCTTGGCTCCTAACTTCAGCCCCCTAACTTCAACTTATTAAAGAGCCTCCAATGAGGAGCCACATCAAATGCTTTACTGAAATCTAAGTAGATTATATCTAGCTCGTGTCTTTTGGTTATCTAGCCAAAGAGTTCAATTGGATTCATTTGGCATGATTTTCATTTGGTAAAACCATGCTTCTCCAGAATTGATTTGCTGTGGACTGCCAGAAGAACTAACAAATCTGATTCTGGAAGAGATCAAAATGGCTGTCACTTGAAGCCCAAATGATCAAGTTACGACTGCCTTATTTTGGTTACATCATCAGTAGAGAGAGAGAGAGATCACTGGAGAAGGACATCATGTTTGGGAAGATTGAAGGAACTAGGCAAAGAGGGCGACCTGCAATCAGATGGCTGGGCACATTGAAAACAACCATGGGGATGACACTGGAGGATCTTTCTGGATTAGCACAAAACCGATTTCTTTTTAGATCCACAATTCATCAAGTCGCTAGGACTCGAGCACGACAAAACCATGCTATCTCAGATCTTGCAACCCATTGGCTTCTAGGAAGTTCACTATCCTTTTCTTCAGCAGCGTCTCAATTAGTTTTCAAACTACTAAGTGAGACTTACTGGCCTGAAGTTTCCCACATCTTCCTTGTCCCCACTTTTTATGAAGACGGACTACATTCACTTTTCTACAATCTCTCAGAACCACTCCAGTCTCCAAAGATCTATTGAACAAATCCTTAAGGGGTCCCACTTCGATTTCTCTGAGTTTTCTGTGTATAAACTCTTTCTTCTGTGAATTGTGCAATATCTACTCCATTTTCATATATATCGTTGGCAGATATTGGTGGTTCTTCTCCAGGATTTTTCTCCATGAATACAGAACAGAAGTACTTGTTTAGCACATCTACTTTTTCCTCATCACTCTCTATATAGCAAGTCCCAGCATCTTTCAGTTTTATAATTATGTATGTTTATAACTTTCCTCCTTTCTCCAACATATCTGAAAAAAGTCTTGTAACCTCTCTTTACATCATCAACCTTTTTTTTTTCCACCTGTGCTTTTGCTAGTTGTATTTCACTTTACTTCTTTGAGTCCTATTTGGTAATCTTTTCTTTCTGCTTCTTATTGCGTTCTGTACTTCCTGACCACCACCTCTTTACCTTAATATTTTTCAGCCACTTGGAGAACCATAAAGGTATTCTTTTTCTCTTCCTTTTGTTTACCTTTCTTAGTGAAAGATCTAATGCTGTATTAATAGCTCCTTTTGGCTTTGGCTACTGCCCTTCTACTTCTTCTATGTCTACCCATCCTGTCAGTTGATTCTTCAAGTACTTCCTCATTTTACTAAAGTCAGCATGTTTGAAATCAAGTACTGTATATGCTCAAATATAAACCAGTAACTTTATTTCTCCTAAAAGGGGGGGGGAGGTTAACTGGAGGGTTAACTGAGGGTTTATATTCAAGGGGAGGGATCCTTCCTGTCCCGGCTGATTCTAAAATTCCCACCTCCCTCCTGCCTCCCAGACCCCTAGAAAGCCTACCTTGAAAGCCCTGATGGTCCAGCAGTGAACCAGGGCAGGAACAATCTTCCTACGCTCCTGCCTTGTTTGAGCTGCTATCTAAAATGGCTGCCGCGGGTTTCTGTGGAAAACTGCGAGAACTCGTGGCAGCAATTTTAGATAGCAGCTCGCATGCTGCAGGAGTGTAGGAAGATCGTTCCTGCCCTGGTTCACTGCTGGACTTTCAAAGTAGGCATTCTAGAGGTCTGGGAAGGGCGGTGGGGAGGGGAAGTAGGATGTTTTAGAGTCGTTTGTGACACAGGAGGCAGGAGGGATACCTCTTGTCATGGCTCACTACTGGACCATCAGGGTTTATGGCAGGTCTGGGGGAGGCCTGCAGTAGGGGGGGACTCAAATATAAACCGAGACCCCCCCCATTTTGGGGCTATTTATTTGGCCCAATAATCTCAGTTTATATTCGAGTATAAACAGTACTATGTACCATGTTTTAGCTCTTATATAAAACCCTATCATCTGATGATTAAATATAGCAACACCCATCAGTTTCTGATTACTGCTAGGTTTATAGCTAGTTGCAATATTACTTGGATTGCCTGTGTGCCAGATACCCATTATAAATAGCTATCTGAATAATTATAAGAGAATAAGGAATTTTATTTATTTGAAAGGATTTATAATTTGGAGTACAACCAAATGCATATATAGATCAATAAGACAAATAGAACAATACAATGGTTAATCAATGGGATTTTTCCATTTCGTTGTGCTTGTGGGACTGTCTCTTAGGTAACTCTGTTTTATAATATCTTGTGCTGGTCTATTATTGTGTACCTATTCACTCTTCTAAGTCTGCTCCAAATTGCCACATTTATTTAGAAAGGCATTTTATGAGAAAGGACGTCCAGCTTAGGATGTCCAAATCAATACATCATTGGTAATGTTTGTATTTTAGAACAGGATCTTACCAACGTACAGCCTGTTCTGAAATACTTGAGAAATGGATGTCCATGTGTAGGTGATGTACAGCATAAACATCCATTTTATAAACTACTACTAATTTATTTCTAAGCTGAGTGGGAGTCCTCCCCTTCAGTCCTGCCAGTGGGGGATGCTGTATCACTATCATATTTTTAATACTGAAAACCCGGCAAACTCTTTCAGTCTCCAGAGAACCTGCCTGTCCTTAGTGATTGAAAACACAATACTGAAGCATCACCCCCTACTGGTAGCAGTGCTGTTGGAGGACACCTGCTCAGCTTAGAGGGAAGAATGTTTGCTTTTCATGATTGGCACTGGAAGTTTGACACCTATTGACTGTAGCAGGTTCTAGACTCTTGTGCATTTTTTTTCCAAAGATTGTCTTAGTTGTTTTCTTTCCTGATGTTTCCTAACAGGGTAATACTGGTGGTCCTGGCATTCCTGGTGTGATGGGACGTTCTGGTAAACCTGTAAGATTTCTGTGTTTTCTAAGTGTTTTGTTCATGTTTGAATATACTTGTTTGGGCTTGCATAGTTCACTCTTTTGTCTTCATGAAAACAGGGTGAGCAGGGACCTCCGGGTGAAGTAGGCCCACTTGGACCAAGAGGATTACCAGTAAGTACTTTCTTTGCTTGTTGTGCTTTGTATGTCAGCTGTATTTAAAAAAAAAAAAAAAAAAATTCCATCTAATTATGGTTGTCAATGTTTTCTCTCTCTCTCTCTATATATATATATTAGTGCTGTACATCGATTAAAATTTTTAATCGCATGATTAATCATGATTAAAATTTTTAATTGCATGATTAATTGCATAAAGTGCCCCTTCACATTTCCTCCTGTATAGTGCAATATGTACATAGCACATGTAAATTCTCAAAACTGACACATTTCAATTCTCTTGTCCCATAGAAAGGTGGTATATCTCCCTCCCCTTACTAAACTACAAATAATTTATCTTACCTTTGTTGTCTAGTGATTTTATATTTCTAATCATCTCATTCTGCATCTGTGGTTCTGCTTTCCTGTGCTCTGTCTATTCACTATTTTTCTTTTTTTCTTCTCTTTACTTCCTGCCCTATATCCATCTTTTACGATCAACATTTTTATTGTGCTTCCTCCTTTTAAAATCCGTCTAGTTTCGGTCCTTTCTTTTCTCTTCCCTACCATTCATGGGCATCATCAACCAGCATCTCCCTCCCCTTCCTTTCCTTTCAGTTCCTTTACATGGGTACCCTCTCTTCCTTTCTCTCTTCCCTTCCCTCCTCTCCCCTCCCTCTCCCTACCACTCTGTGCTCACCATTTCTCTCCTGTCACCATCTCCCTTGCTTTTTACATCCCTATTTCTAGAATCTGGCTCTTTCAAACATCACTCTACTCCCCCATCTATACCTCTTTCTCTCAGCAAATCTTCCTGGGCTCCTATTCTCTCTCTCCTCCCACCTCTGGTCAGGTATCTCTCTCTCCTCCCTTCCTTTCCCAGTCAGGTATCTCTCTCTCTCTCTCTCCTCCCTCTCCCCCCTCATGGTCAGGTCTTGTCTTTCTCCTTCCTCCTTCACTCCCCACATGGTCAGCTCTCTTTCTCCTCCTTAGCCTTTCATTGCTTGCTGACAGTGCTAGCAATTTAAGCAGAGCACTGTCGGTAGGCTAGCCAGCTCCAGTCTCTTCAGTCCCTGCTACACCGGAACAGCTGATGTAACTTCTTGTTCCGGTGTAGCAGGGACTAAAGATACCACGAAAGACTGGAACTGGCTAGCATGCCAGCAGTGCTTTACTCTAATCACCAGCTCTGCCATCGGGCTTTGAAAGGTTGGCGGGAGAGAGGGAGGATATAGTGGACTGCTGTGGCAGCATCCAGTGACGTTCTAGAGAGGGATGAGAATTCTGAGCAGACCTAGGGACTATGGCTTTTTCTCTTTTGGAAATCTTGCCAAATACTTGTGACCTAGATTGGCCACTGTTAGAAACAGGATACTGGGCTTGATGTATCTTCAGTCTATCCCAGCAGGGCAAATCTTATGTTCTTATGAGGATTCTTGCTGGAACTGTGGACTATAGACAGGAGAGTGTATGGAAATGCATGGTAACCTAGAGCACAATAAACCAGCAGACATTTTTTTTTATATAACCTGCAAGCTAAAGAAGCAAAAGGAAACTGTTGGGTCAAAACAAATAGTAAATAAAATAAACTTCTCTATAGACAATATCGCCTTAGAAATAAAATTCATTTATTTATTTCAAAATTTTATATCCCAGTGGTGGGGCTGAGGCTTCCAAGGAGAGTAGAATGATTAAGTTATCTGGATTATTCGAGTTTTGAATATATATGGACTATATACCAGATAAAGAAATTACACATTTATAAACATATTGCCAGAGATATTTATGATTGAGTTATCTGGATTATTCGAGTTTTGAATATATGTGGGTTTGTGATTGGGCAGTTTCCCCTAAAATAAGACCTAGTGCATTTTGGGGGCCCAAAAATAAAATACGACAGTATCTTATTTTTGGGGAAACACGGTATGTTTGTAAGTGAAACCAAAAGCGAATGCTAGGCTCCATGAAAGCTTCAGGTATCGTTGGCATTCTTAGCAGAGCAGAAAGCAAGTCTGAGGAATTATGCTGTGACTTTTTTTTTTCTCTCACTTATTTTCATATCTCTCCCCTCCCCACCCCCACCCCCGCCTTGTATGCTGAAACATGTTTTCTTCCTTGTCGGTACAATTGGTATATGGTAGAGGTTACGCAGCAACAAAATTGATCTCCTGTGTTTTTGTGGTACAGATGCAGATTAAAGTCACAGTAGTAAGACTAGTAGCTTCTGTTGTTCAGCTAATCTGCTGAACCATATATTTAATGGCATGCAGTGTATGAATCTAGATACAGGTCTGTGACTCAGGAAGCAGCAGTGTGTGAAAATGAAAATTGACATTTTGACTTATTTACTAATCCCCTCATCAGAATGAAACATTTTTGACAGATTATAATAGATTAGAGCGTGGCGATTATACGTTTGAACACCTCAGTGATAGGAATTTTGTTTACATGTCCTTTCAACGTTTTGCTGTAAGAATTTAATACCTTCTGTAATGATCTGAGCTTGCTGGCATAAACCACAGAAAACAGCGCTATTTAGCTCACTGGGAACGACTCTCAGCCTGATAAATAGTATATAACCGGCTATCTTGCAATATTCAGCAGGAGATAGGTGGCTTTCTCCTGCTGAATATGTTTCTTTATGTTTATTATTTGATACCCTGCTAGTGCAAAAGGTCATACCAGCTTACAATAACTATATCCAGCTTAGTGGATTGGCCGGTGAACATATATCATGTGATCATTTGGTCACCACCAATATTCAGTGGCTAAATTCGACTGCCAGATAGAGCCACCTAAAAAGGTGGTACTGTATTTCTTTGGCTGTTTAGACTTAGCTAGCTGGCTCGGCCATCTAAATCTAGGCTGGAAATTCAATGCTGATTGACAGATACAGTGCTGGCATTGAATTTCCAGGTTTGCCATGGACCTGTGATCTCCCATGATCTTAATATTGAGTTGGGGGTGTTTGTGTGTGTGGCAAGTGTTTAATAGGTTTGATGTCACAAAAGTGACTGTACCAGTTACAGGATCCAGAAATTGGGTTCATATCACTCCAGAATTTAATCAGAATTATACAGATTTAGTAACAAAAAAATCCCCAAACTAATTTGTATGTTTAAAAAAATTCCCTATTAATTCAAAACAAAAGAATTGAGACCTGCATATTAATTATTTTAGTAGCATTAGGACTTAAAAGCCCTGGGGTGTGGTGAGCAATGTGAAGAGGGACAGAGAAATAAGAAAATTCTCAAAGAATCATGATTGAGAGATACCACAGATGTCTACTGGGGTGCAGTGAATGAAGACTGAGGGTCTTATCTTCTAGAAATTGACACATTTATGCATTATTTCTTATAACACTAACCCTCCCTTTTACAAAACCGTAGCATGGTTTTTAGCGTCGGCCATGGCGGTAACAGCTCCGACGCTCAAAGAATTTCGATGAGCGTCAAGAGTTGTTACCGCCCTGGCTGATGCTAAAAATTGCGCTACGGTTTTGTAAAGGGAGGTTAAATTGTTTTTATATACTAACGCTGGCTGTTACTAAATCGTGGTAGAGCTTCTTACTGCTGGCCTGCGAGGTAAATGCTCTGATGCGCATAGAAACTAAATGAGCACTAGAGCTTTTACCTCGCTGGCCTGCGATAAAAATCTCTACCGAAGTTTAGTAAAAGGAGCCCTAAATTTGGATTAACAAACAATTAGGTTTTATTTTTATTTCTTAATATCATGACCTGCAATAAATCTAATTTGGAAAGGTTGCGGGATATAAGAAATTATTTATATACCGTATATTACCTATACAGTTTCCATAGTAACAAGCATAAAATGTTAAACAAACATACCTACTTACATTACATTACATTACTGACTTCTATTCCGCCTGTACCTTGCCGTTCTAAGCGGATTACATCAAAAGATAACTGGACATTTCCAGGAAGAAGATTACAATTAATGACGCTGATAGCTAATTCAATTTTGATGTGAGGTTATAAAGTAGAAAAATGAGGGGAGCGTCAGAAGGAGCTGGAAATATACGAGAAGATTGCAGAGTGGATGCTGGTTACATTGTTGAGTCTTAGGGGATATTACAGGTAGGGAGAGGGAGAGGGGAGAATAGTATGGGGGAAAGGAAGGGGGGTTAGGACATCTGGAAAGCTTTGAGGTCCGTTGTTGCTGTCAGCAGGTTGGTGATGGAGGGGTCCAATTTTGCTGCCTGTGTTGCTAGTAGGTGGTCATACATCTTTTTGCATTTAGTTCCTTTGAAAGGGGGGTAGAAGAATGGGGACTGGGTTCTCCTTTGTCTGGATGAGAGGTTCCTGTTTAGGCGGTTGTTTAGGTGGGTGGGTGCCATTCCGTTTAATGTTTTGAATAATAGGCAGTATAGTTTGAATTGAATGCGGGCTTGTTTAGGTAGCCAGTGTGAGTCTAGGGTTAGGGTTTAACAATAGTTCAGTTGTTTAAGGCTTTAACAATAGTTCAGTTGTTAAAAAACTAACACTCTTAATAATGGTCGATAAACATCAGAAATCTTCAAATCCAGTTTGAATATAAAATTTCAGCTCAAAAAAGCTTTCACAAACACAAACACAAAATTCCTGGCAGGGTATTCCACAGCTTTACACCCGCTACAGATAACATAGTCGCACCAATCTTAATGTGGGATATTAACATATTACCTTCCAAACATAATTTCCTACTGTTTTCTGAGCTCAGACTTCAAAAAACTCTTGAAAAACAGCAGGAGAGACTTGGTCCAAAGTTTGATGAATTATAGAAAGAATTTTGAATTGGACTCTTTGTTGTATTGGTAACCAGTGCAACTGCTTCAATACTGGTGTTATACGAGACATGCCAGAAGTACCTGTGATCAATCTAGCTGCAGAGTTAATCAACTCTAGTTTGGAAAATTTAGATTCAGGCCACAATTTACTGCCGTTATACAGATCCATGGTGAGACCTCACCTGGAGTACTGTGTTCACCTATTTTGAGACCAAGACCCTTAATCCCCTTTTCTATCCTCCTCCTCCCCCCCCTCTGACCTACTCCCCTCCCCGTCTCCCTCCCTCCCCCCTTCTTCTCTCCTTGCTATTCGCAACTCTACGATCAATTTGATATGTAACCACTTGTAACTACTATCTCCATGTTGTTTGCAACTCTGTGATCAATTTGATATGTAACCACTTGCAATCTCTGCCTAACCAATGTGAACCGCCTAGAACTCTTCGGGGTATGGCGGTATACAAAAATAAAGTTATTATTATTATTATCAAAAAGATGTGAAGAGAATGGAGTCGATTCAGCGAATGGCCACTAGGATGGTCTCAGGACTTAAAGATCTCCCATATGAAGAACGTCTGAGCAGGCTGCGCTTATATTCTCTTGAAGATCGCAGAGAAAGGGGGGACATGATAGAAACATTCAAATACATCACGGGCCGCATTGAGGTGGAGGAAGAAATCTTTTTTCTTACCGGTCCCACGGCGACAAGAGGGCATTCGCTAAAGCTCAGAGGGGGAAGATTTCATAGGGACACCAGGAAATACTTCTTCACCGAAAGGGTAATTGATCGATGGAATAGTCTTCCATGTCAGGTAGTCAAGGCCAGCAACACGCTCGACTTTAAGGGACGATGGGACAGACAGGTGGGGTCGCTCCAGAGGAATGCTTAATAGATGGATTATCGAGGGAGGGAGGGTTCTTGGGTGGACAGACTTGTTGGGCCGTCGGCCCTTTTCTGCCGTCATACTCTATGTTTCTATGTTTCTTACCCTTTATTTAGCCCTGTCTTGGAGTCAGATTGCATTGAGGTATTTTGGCTGGCCTTTATTTGCTGTGCACCATGTTGGACAAGTGAACAAATTATTTTCTTCAGCTCTGATATTTATATATGTATGCACGTTTGAAGTCAAATTACTATATTAGCATCAAAATTAACTACAAAACATATATTTATGAAGGTAGTGTGTTGCCCATAAATAGGAATACTTGGTTTAAGGCTTTAACAATATTCTTTTGTTTTCATAAAGGGGGATAGAGGTGAACCAGGTCCTATTGGCCCTCCAGGACCACCTGGGAAAGTGGTAAGCACTTTTACTCGCATTAAATTTACTTTCCCTCAGTTTATTATGCTCCAGTGTGGAATCAGTATGCAGGGAACCATTTATCAGTATGAAATCAAGTTAAGACAACAGAAATGCAGGAAACCGTAATGGTGCAATGTGAAATTTATGGCAGTTGCTCCCTATACTTGCTGTTAACATGTGGTTGCACTGTAGTTGTTTTTGAAGATAAGGTATATAAGAAGCATTATGCAGTGGAAGCAGGATTAAATGAAGGCTTGACCTCTGTCCCGGCAGTAGAGCACTGCAAAGCAGCAACATGAATAGCCCTTTCAGTTCTCCAAACCCTATTTACACAGTAATAGGAGACTGAGATTTTAATAAGCCTGGACTGAATGGGACTACTGTTACAGAGGAATGCAGACCCATGGAGAGCACAAATCTGCAAGGAAGCAAAAAAAACTCGGTGTACTCAGCATGGGGGGAGGTAGCAGTTGCTGGTCTCCACTAGCTGTAACAGAACTTTTCAATCTACAGGTTGCTTTGTGTTTATGCCTTTCACAGGTCCCTTTTATTCTCTGTAATGGACATGCTAAGACGTTTGACCATGTGTTTACTTTGTAGGGTCCTGTAGGTGACCCAGGATTCCTTGGTTTGCCTGGCCCTCCTGGCTTGCCTGGAGTTAAGGGTGATAGGGTAAGTTCATAAACTCTACTTAAAGAAAATCTTGCTACCACTGATTTTACTCCCTCATTCTGTATGGGGTTGCTAAAATTTAAGCATTCATGCTTAAATTTATTGAATACTACCACCCAGACGTGCAAGTGTACATTAACACAACAGATACATGACAATAGTGTACCTAACCACTACTCTGTATTTAAGTGTTCAAATGGCTTACCCCCAAATTCTGTGTATGGCGCCTTAAGTTGTGTGTGCCATACTCCATCACAGAGCATTTCTACATGCAGACAATGTAACATTTGTTGTTTCCTCTAAAATGTTACTATCGCGTCTACAACTCGTTCAAAATGCAGCAGTATAACTCATATATGGATTATGGAAATCAGAACACCTACTGTACAGGCCTACTATTTGAAACTACATTGGTTGCCCCTAACCACAAGGACCAAGTTTAAATTAGGCATCACCGCCTTTAAAATCCTAAGAGGGAATGCCCCAATTACCTAACAGAGTTGGCCATCCTACTCCAGGGTGCCTCCAACAGATATTCCACCTGAAATTCCCAGCACGCAACAATATAAAGTCTATCAGGCAAATTACCCTATCCATCGCCAACTACTACTTCCACAACAATCCTGTAACCACTATTTCAGGTTCAGATATAATAAATGCAGGTCCTAGATATAATAAATGACTGCTTTTTTGGAGCAACTGGTCCAGAAATCAATAAGTGGGAGAGCTATTTTAGATCTAGTTCTTGGTGGAATGCAAGGCATAGTATGATAGGTAATGGTGTTGGGTCCTCTGGGAAACAGTGATCATAACATGATCAAACTTGAGCTAATATTTGGAGTGAAGTCACTAAGGAAATCTACTGTAGCAGCATTTAATTTTCAAAAGGGTAACTATGATATAATGAGGAAATTTGTTAAAAAGAAGCTCAAAGGATCAGCTGCAAAAGTTAGGACTTTAAATCAGGCATGGACATTGTTTATAAATACTATCTTGGAGGTGGGGAAGAGGGTGGGGTGAGGCACATCTCACCCTTGCTATGCCACTGATGGCCATTTTTCTCAATGGAGGAAGGTGAATAGTGGAGTATTGCAAGGATCTGTATTGGGACCAGTGCTATTTAACATATTTATAAATGATCAGATATGCATTTGTTCCTGAACTAGAGTAACTAATATGAGGGGTACTCTTGTCATGCTGTGCTTTCTGTACCAAGGCAGGGAGCCAACCTTGAAGTAACTGAAATGGTAATTGTAAAAGCCCATCTCTAAACCGTCTAATGTAACTCCTGGGACAAAACAAAGAGTCAACTATGACCTAACTATATTAATAGTTGTCCTGATCTTACCTGTACTAGCAACCCTATTAAATGTCCATCTTAAACTGTCCATAGAGAGGCAGATAGACATTTTTTTCTTGCCAAACCCTTTGAATTTGCTAATTTCAAAACCAAATTTCTAGGTGGATGTCTATGCTAAATGTAAGGATGAGCCCCCACCAATGTAAAGTTTTGGAGGGGTGATGTTGCAGCAGACAAGCCCCCAATGGTGAGATGTGGCAGCCTTACAATCCTCCAGGTTCAATACCCTCATAGAAGGTTCAGTAGGAAGTTAAATTAATGACAAGGATAGCCAAGAGTAGTTGCATAAAGAATATATATAGGCTTAATATTACAGGAAGGCAATGTTTAGAAAGATATATCAAGCATATACTGGGCTACAGATGTACAGAAAAAAATAGAAATAAGCTTTACAAATGCAGAGTGGATTTTCTGTGTATGTGAGAGAGAAGACAGTTTACCTGCAGTAACGCATGTCTGGATAGGTGAGAGACTGTGTCTATGAGAAGACAGGGAGATGAGCAAGAGTCCAGAGGAAATAGAGAAGAGAGAGGGATGGCCCATGCTCCAGAGAAAGTAAATGGGTCCAGAGAGAGAGTAGATTTTAACCCCTTGTATTTATGTTTGAGACTTGTTCTAAAAATAGAATCTAACTTTTGTAAACTGTTTGAAACAATGGTAAATAAGGTGGTGGGGCGTGAGAGACTGGAAAAGAAAAAAGAGAGAAACTGTCCCCCATAGACTGGGAGATACTGTTAATTTCCAGTATCCCTCTGACAATGGTTTCTGATTAACCATAACTATCTGTGCTAGAACCTGCAGCTGGGGCTACTATCTTAAGCATCAGACATTAGCACATCTTTTGAACCTCAGGACTGCGCCAAGGTCTTTTGTTACTTTTAATTTAGATGTAATTTAGGCATTCTAATGACATCACCCAAGATCAGATATTAATGATATAATCTCCCATAGGCCTCTGCTGACATTGGTTAAGCCAACAGAAAATGCTGACAACTATTAATGTAAGGCTGGGCTGACATATCCCATACTTTTTTTTTTAAAATGAAGGCATGCTTGTGGTACCCTTCTATATAGCATTCACTTCTGCAGATGTTTTGCCCTTCGAAGATGCCTCTCTTACCTCCAACATTACATCAGCAAATCACCTTCTCCTGCACAGTCTTCAGGCTATGAAGATAAACATTTTCCATTATTAGTTCAGACCTCTGTCTTAGGTTGTATAGTCATCTGGGTGGGGAAACCCAATATGCTACATCATACCCATCTTTGAGCAAATGAACAGTGCATGCGGGATGCAGGAAGCTTTCTCGAGAGGTTCAGGTTTAAAGGTACCAAGATGCCATGAGTAGGGATATGAGAGTATGGGAAGAGATCATATACTATGTCTAACCCTGGTATGCAATGCAATAGGCCATGCCAGATTAACCAAATTAGAACCAAATTAGTAAGTGTCAGAGAAGATACTGGAAAATCATGTTTCTGCAGTTTATCTAAATCTCAAGAGGTGTGTTAGAGTTGTGGTGTAGGCGGAACTAGGACAGGCTTATGACGAGGACATTTTTTTGCCTTAAACATTTAAGAATATGTCCAGGCCACAGTTTGGATGTTTGGGGCTAGACCTGTTTTAATAACAAATAAGCATGAACCAGCCCCTTACTCTCCAAGTGGTCACTGACCCACCCCCCACCCCCAAAGATGTAAATGAAACAGTACATACCTGCCTACATGATAACTTCAGATGTTATAACCAGTCCTAGTATATCAGCAAACAGATCTTTGGAGTAGCCTGGTGGTTAGTGCAGTGGACTGTAGAGGAGAGGACCCAGGCCCATATCCTACTCTCTCCTACACTTATGGTAGAATATGTGAGTCTTCTAGAACCTATCCAGATCCCATTGTACCTACCTATAAGTTACACCTGCTGGCATAAGGTTTGGTGTAAATTGCGTCCAGTTGAGGTGGGGTAGATTTTGGAAGGCTCACCATACAATATAAGGGGGTTATGGTGAGGTGTGTACCAGGGGTTTTTATGTGAAGTTCACTGCAATTGCTCCTAGCATTCCCCACTGCTCAGCTGGGACATCTGTGAGGGAAGTCTACTAAAAATCTTAGCCCCTCCTACATCCTAATGGCTTGTTTTGACCATTTTTCTTTTGGACGTTTTTTTAAAATATGATTCAAAAAGATAGATGCGCATCTGAAAAATGGCCATTTAAATAAAAACCAAGATCGACATTTTGCAGTTTTGCAAATGGGCATGTTTGGTACTGGATTTTTGTGTGTCTCCCAAAAATGTTCAAACTCTGATTTAGACATCATATCGAAAATGCCCCTCCATATCATTTTCTTCACTGAGAGGGAAAAACAAGAGGCAAATATCCCAAAAATTGACATATAGAGAGCTCACATTAAGAATTCACATATCTTAAGGTCAACTTATTGTTTACCAGTGACTGATTTATATAATAAAAGGCAAGAAATAAACACATTAAGGACTAAATTTTATAAAAGGTGCCTAAAAAAAAATCAGCACTGAAAAAATAGTACTGAGCGCTTTTTCTATAAATTGTGCTCAAAGATAGGCACCAGATATAGAATAACGCTTTGCGCCGGGGAACCACGCCTAAATTTAGGCATTCCTACTTACACCAACTGAAACTTACCTCCTCTTCTACAAAGCTGCGCTTGCAGTTGCCACACGGTAACGGCCCTGAAGCCCATAAAGATTTAAAGGGCTTCGGGGCTGTTGCTGCATGGCAGCCACTAGCGCAGCTTTGTAGAAGAGGGGGTTGGTGTAAATTCTCAGGCATAAATTAGGTATGGATTCCCCTTATTCTATAACTGTATAAATTGCAGAAATCCTCCTGATCCACTCATGACCCTCTCATTGCAACGCCTGCTTTTGAACCCACATGTAAAATTTAGGTGCAGATTCCGTGCCTAGATTTATACACTTGGAGGGGCATAATCAAAAACAACATTTAAGTCCCCTTTTGACCTAAGCCCTAGGCGCACAAAGTGGGCAGCAGGGAAATGGCCATTCTCGAAAAACATGTCCAAAATGTGTTTTCTTTCAAGAATGGCCTACCTGTATGTTCAGCAGTTTAATCGCCCATACCTCCACTACGTGTATGTTTAGAACACATTCCCGACCCAAAAATCGCCCAAGTCCCAAACGCCCAAAACAAGACCTTTTAGGCAAAGGAGGGGCCAGTCCTTTGCCTAAAAGTACGATTCTCTAACCGACGTCTGTCATAAACAATGCCAGTTAGAGAATCGTGGAACAATCGCAATGATCGCGGCAGGAGAGATGCCCAGTCTCTCCTGCTGGACACCCCCCCCCACAAACCCACGTGATCATCACCGGCAGGATAGATGCCCAGTCTCTCCTGCCGGACACACCCCAAACCCACGCGATCTTCACTGGCAGGAGAGCTGCCCACCTGAACCTGCAAGATAGCGATATTCACTGGCAGGAGGGATGCCCAGTCCTTCCTGCCGGTCATCCCTACCACCCACCTGCTGGACCGTCCAGCCCACCCCTCACCAGGAGTCCCCCTAACCCCACCTGATTCCCCCCAACCATTCAGACAAAGGCGGGGCCTGCCGGATGGATGGAAGGAGGATGCGTACGGCCATTAAAAAAAAGGTTAGAGGAGGGTTGGGGGGGAGAGTTTGGGGTGCGGTATGGGTGGGGTTATTCAAATTTTCCAATATACAATCAGTTAAACAAGTGGCCAACCACCACTAAGATATGTCTAAAGAGATTATACAACTAAAACAGAAAGAAACCTGACATTTGGCTGCAGCACAATACATCTTTAAAGTCCCAGTCCAAAAGAAGGGCTTGCCTTGGGGATTGTATGCTATATGGGGTTACAATCACAAATGAATTCCACAAAGAATATAATGCAAATAATCAAAATATTTAAATAGTGAAAGAGTGCCCTCAGTGTGGGGTTGTGAGCTTTGAAGTCCTGTTCCACTGAGCCGTTCTAATGCCCTTAACACAACAGAGCCGGCACCATTTAATGGGCCAGCTGCACACCATCATCGGGCCATAATACATCTTTGACAAATTTCTTTTTTTTTAAATTCTTTATTCATTTTTACATATTACAACAAGTGTAGTAGATAAAATCATATGAACTTATAAATACACACTTGAATTAACTCTCATAAACACATTAAATATAACATTTCATTACATACTTATATTCTATAATATCTTGACTATTAAGTATTACACCTGATATCTGAACAATTATTATTAAATAGAAACCCCCCCTCCCCATCCCTCCCGTAACAGAATTTCATACAAATACAGTGAGGCTATTGACATATTCAAATGCATTATGAGATAAATAAAAATAATACCCACCCTTTTCCCTTCTATCAAATATCTTACCTTGGGAAAAAGTTATCATTCATTACAAAAGTCTGTTAATGGTCTCCATATTTTCTGAAATATATCAAAATATCCTTTTTGTGTTGCAATTGTACGTTCCATTTTATATATATGGCATACAGAATTCCACCAAAAGTTATAATTTAATCTGTTGTAATTTTTACAATTGTATGTTATTTGTTGAATTGCTACTCCAGTCAAAATAAATAAAAGTTTGTTGTTATTTGACAAAATTTGACTCCTTGCACTCATTGCTGTGCCAAATAAAATAGTATCATATGCCAAGGCAACCGGATTTTCCAACATCTTATTTATTTGAGGCCAAATTGATTTCCAAAATAATAATATGAATGGACAATAGAATAAAAGATTTCTTATATATAGCAGATCAATTTCTCAGTGGTCCTAAGATTTTTAGTGCTTGAAGCAGGCCTAAATGGAATGGAAATATGTTATGGGATTGTCTTGTATTGGCATTTTAAAACGTATAACTTAAGTTTGCCTAAACTATGCCTAGAATGTATCTATGAAATCTCTATGTGCTGCCAGCACATGTGTAAGTTCCTTTTCTAACATCACTACTTATATCTCTTTGCTGTTTACATGTATAAATCAGCTTTATACTCGGGTAAATGGCATCTAACTCTTCTAAAACCATGCCCATTATATGACAATTAGATGTTCTGTGATGGAGAATTGAGTACGTCAATGGACCAGTACACACAGTCACACTCATATTCTGGGTGCTCAGTAGTTTTAAGCAAAAGTACTCTGTGTAAACACTGCTCCCATTCAGTTCCATCTCACATATTGGTCAAATAAACTGGAAATTCTTTTACATTACCTGCTTATGAAAAGTTATTTTTTCTCCGTTGTTTTCTATTTAGGGTGGGGTAGGAGAGCCAGGCCCCAAAGGGGAACAGGTAAGTCTTTAAAATTATATCTTCTCTAGTGATGCCTTTGACTATTGTATTGACAGTTGAGTTTCCTGGAAACCTGAAACATGTTATAAAGAAACAGATATTTTACATTTTCATTGTTTATTTAGGGTGACATTGGGGCAGAAGGAATTCCTGGAGAAAAAGGAGACCAAGTAAGATGTTTGCTTATGTTCCTTTTCATAGGCCCATCCATTCATAAGAGAAACATCCCTTTGATTTTGAAAGCATATGTTGCTGAAAGGTGATTCAAAGTAAAGGATGGGGAGGGATAATTGAAAAAACCTATATACTTCTATTGTAACATAGAAAAGTGAAGGCAGATAAAGAACAAATGAAACAAAAAAGGAGTGGGAAAAGTACACGATCAACCAAACTTAGAAGCAAGCAGTTTATTGAAAATACATGAATAAAATAATGCATTTACATAAAGGTATGCAGGTCTAAACATAAAAGTCTTTCATCCTTATGGTAATGGACCCCAACACGGTCCGTGTTTCGGCTGTAAAAGCCTTCCTCAGGGGTATATATAGATAAGGCCCAGTAGATGGCACCAAGATACAGCAAAGAAAATATGGTGCCAAGATACAGATAAAGACTATATGGCTTATCAAGTTGGCCCAACCATGCCATCCACCATCCCCACCTCTCTTTTAGCGATCTAATGTACTTGTTCCAAGAGAGGAGTCCTGTAGCTTCATAGAGTCTACTAAGGTATTCTGAGGTGGAGATGTGCAAACGGAGTGGCATGTACTGTGGAGGTAGTGTGACCATATGCTCCAGAAAAAAGGGGACGGATTGAGACATCCGGGTTTTACTTCCATTGAAAGCAACCAAGATGTCTCAATCTGTTCTCCTTACTTCCATTGCTTTCATCATGGAAGTAATAACCCAGATGTCTCAATCTGTCCCCTTTTTTCTGGAGCCATATGGTCACACTATGTGGAGGCCATATGTCTGAGGAGATGTAGCATTTCAGTTGAAAGAAAGCTCTGGAATGAGAGGGCATATGATGAAGTTAAGAGGTGATAGGCTCAGGAGTAATCTAAGGAAATACTTTTTTATACAGAAAAAGTGATAGATGCGTGGAATAGTCTCCCGGTAGAGGTGGTGGAGACAAAGACTGTGTCTGAATGCAAGAAAGCGTGAGACAGGCACATGGAATCTGTTATGGAGAGGAGGAAATAATGAATGCTGCAGATTCCATTAATTTACTTACCACAGAAGTCAGACTTACTGGCCCTATTTCTCCCTTACTTCCACTTTTGTGGAGATGGACCATGTTCCCAGAGAAAATGATGACAGACTAAGATTGCATGTCTTACCCAGTCTGTCCAGAATTAATATACTGGGTAAGGACCTAGTCAGAGATGTAGTGATGATATGAGTTCTGCTGTGATTTGTATTTGTTACTGTAATTTTATTGTGAATGTTTTAATTGTTCACCACCTAGAATGTAAGATAGTATGGTATACAAATGTATAAATAAATAAACTACTAAGTTCTGTAATCCTTTCCTTTCCCTCAGAGGTCTTCTATGTTTGCTTCATGTTTCTTAATTCATTTATTGTCCTTGTCTTCACCACATCCACTGGGAGGCAGTTCCATGCATCCATCAACGTATCCATCAATAATATTTGTTTAGATTTTACTGAGTCTCATGTCTTTCATCTTCATGCTATGGCCTTTTGCTCCAGAGCCTTCTATCTGTTGAAAGAGGCCCACCTCATGGGCATTTATAGAAATGAGTTATTTAAATGTCTATCATATATTCCATGTCCTATCTTTCCTCTAGGGTTTACATATTTTGATTGTTAAATGTGTCCCTGTATGATTACTCATGAGTGTACCCCCTTTCACCCTCATCCAGCGACTCTATGTTCTAGAGCTTCCTTTCTATTGAAAGAGACCCACATTGATGGAGAAATTCCATAAAGTGGTCACCTACATGTAGGTGCCACATATGGACTTAAATCATTAGAATTCCAGCCTATATGCACTTATATGTGCACAATGCACGACCTAAACTGTATTCTCTATCTACTCTCATATTTTCATTTTTTTATTAAGATATTTGTACGTCAAACTTACAAATTTTTTTTTTAAGTTTTTTATTGATTTTTTCACATATCAACAAGTGTTATAAATTTTCCATACATTTATCTTAACAATACACTTGATATCTCTATAATGTATTTTATATAAACCATATTTTTATATTATTTTATCTTATGAATTTATATAACATATATATTGTAATGATTTATCAATTATTATTAAATTATGAACCCTTTTCCCCTCCCTTTATCACATTAATTTCTCATAAGACTATCATTCATTCATTATGGATATTTTTTATAATGTATAATAAAGAGAATAAATTCTTTACCCCCTTCCCTCCCTCCCTTCTTTAACCATATCTTATTATGGAAAAAAATTAAAATCAGTCATGCAAAAATCTGTTAATGGTCCCCAAATCTTCTTGAACTTATCCATATATCCTTTTTGTGTTGCAAATGTACGCTCCATCTTATATATATGGCAAACTGAGTTCCACCAAAAATTATAGTTCAATCTGTCATAATTTTTCCAATTATGTGTAATTTGCTGTACTGCTACTCCAGTTAATATAAATAAAAGTTTATTGTTATTTGATGAAATTTGACTTCGAGCTCTCATTGCAGTACCAAACAAAATCGTATCATATGTCAAGGGCTACCGGGATTTTTCTAACATCCTATTAATTGTGAGGCCAAATTGATTTCCAAAATATTAATATGAATGGACAATAGAATAAAAGATGATCTAATGTCCCTGCTTCAAGATGACAATGCCAGCATCTATTAGACTTAGAGCTATCTATTCTATGTAAAACGTGTAGGGGGTCCATAAAGCTCTATGTAAAATAAAAAAACCAAGTTTGTCTCATAGAGGCTGACAATGTGCATTTTAAACCTCCAAGAACCAAAGTCGTGGCCATTGAGATGCATTAATCTGATGCTTAATCTCAATGCTCCAAATATCTCTACGACCAATTTTTTTTTCTTTTTATGTACGAATCCAGATATTAATTTATACCACATTGCGGCCTGGTGACGCCATGGAATCTATCTGAAAACATAAGAATTCCATACTATGATAGTTATTTAAGATTTTTCCATTCAGGGAACCCTACCTGAATGGCCTGCTCAATTGCATCCATCTGAAATATTGTGATTTATTCAAACCAAATTTATTTTGCAATTGTGAAAATTCAAGCAGTTTACCTTATATTTATTACATCTTCTAAAATCCGAATTCCAGTAATCATCCAATGTTTCCAGATAATTTTAAAACCGCCAACTTTGATCTTTGGATTGAGGCCATATTGTTTGAGTCGTTGATTTAGTTATGGAATAGGAGTTAGATTACTTATATATCTTATAGTTTTCCAAGTATCAACAAATATTTTGTGATCCTTATATAACCTTGGCATTTGAATACTGATAACATGACTCAGACGTAAGGAAACATTAATCTCCATTCTAACCAGAACCAATCTGGTATATGTTCAATGGGCTCTAGGGAGGATCCAATACATACCCTGACGCATAATAATAGGCTTGATGGTACCTATAAAAATTTGGAAAATTTACCCCTCCCTCCGCAATTGGTCTTTGTAAGGATACTAGAGCAATTCTGGGGTTTTTTCCAAGCCAAATAAATTTTGTTAACATCTTATCCAATTTTTTGTAAAATGACCCCTGAAAAAAAAATTGGTATCATACCCATTTGGTAACAAACTACTGGTAATATCATCATTTTTACAGTTTGTATTCTCCCCCACCAAGATATACATAAAGGATTCCAAACTTACAAATTACAAATTCAAAACAATGTATACTACGCATAGGTATAAATCCCTTTCCCCTTTGCAGCACCTGCCTCATCCAAGAATGCATTGGGGATTATCCATAATTATAAATGATCTGTAAAATTCTACAGTGTTTGCCCAAACTTTCAGTGGTCTGTCTTCTTCTGACTTTCCAACATTTACAGGCATCCCACACTTTGTGGAATTTACCCTCCCTTTTACAAAGCTGCGTTAGGCTTTTTTTTTTACTGTGGGCCACAGCGGTATTAGCTCTGACGCTCCATAGGAATTCTATGTGTCAGAGCTGATATGACGTCATGACCGGGCAATAAAAAAGCCTGTACATGATTTTGAAACTATTTTCTACCAAATATCAAGCAATAGATATCTTTAATAAATATCTGAAATGTTTTACCCAGACATTCATCTTGTGTTTAGTGCTTAAATCTGCTTCTCACCTTGCCGTGTACTTCTCTATCAGAGTTTGTTTGCAATAGAAGTGTGGTGTATAGGCAAGAAATGCATCTCCTACTCCTTCCCCATAATTGGTTGGACAATATTCTAATATTCGTAATACTTTGACTTTACAATTCCCCAGTTTAATGGGAATTGTATCTAAAAGATTGTATGCTAGCTGCTTTCCTTATCAGACTGCTTCTGTGTGGTCTATCTTGCCAATTCTAATACAATGTATAGTAATGCTTACAATCTTTCAAAAACACTCAAAATTTTCTTGTTTCAGAAATTCAATCTTAGTAGTTAATGATTGGGATAATATCTTATTCTATATGTTCATCCTAGTTAATTAATCCTGTTCTTTGTATGTAATCCACTATGAACTATTTGTTGGCAATAGCGGAATATAAATGATTTAACTGTAACTTTAAAAGTGTCTGCTTTAGAAATATTTCCTTCAACCTCAGTTCCACACTTGCTGTACATTGGATAAAGTTGCTTATATATGTATGTGTATATATAAACTATGGGCCTGAATTCTGTATAGGACGCACGTCACAGCATCCACCTAAGAAGTGGCTGAGAATCACGTTCCGGCGTTCTTTGCAGAATCACTTCTAACTGAAAGGAAAGACCCCTTATGCTCCCCGCATCCCGAATCTCTAACCTGAGCCCATATCAACTGGTTCCAGTTAGAGAATCATGCCTGCCTGATCGCAGCATGGGAATCCCCAATCATCTGAGCCGGCAGGACTCCTTGAAACCACGGCTTCGTGGAGTCCTGCTGGCTCCGTTGATAAGGGAAAAATACCCCTGCCACGATCAGCTGAGCCAGCAAAGAACCCCCCACCCCCCGACACCCCTAAGATTATTCCAAGCACCCAGCAAGAATATTAATCTCTCCCCCACCCAAACTCCAATGTCTCTCTCTATTTGGTTACACTTGGAAATAGTTGCTCTATCATAATTTGACGATCCTTTTTTTTTAGGGTGATATGGGACACTCCGGTGCAAAAGGATCTGTAAGCTTATTTTATTAATTCAATGATGGTAGCGTACATGATAAGAGACATATAGGAAAGATACTCGTAGATATAAGAAGGCATTGCTGGCCTTGATATACTTAGCAATTGAACATAACTGAAAATAAATTTGTGCAGCATGGAGTTACATTATAAAGTATTCTGCTGAGCTTTTACAGGACCTGGATTTTAAGAGCATATACAGTTTTTGATAAAGTTAGCTACAGGCTTATTATTTATTTAAAATCAATTTGTAGCCCGCTGTATCATGTAGTTAAGTAGCTAACAGCATAATATGCATAATCAATATCAACAGCAATAATACAAATACATTGTCTTCTTTCCTTTTGGCCTTGATTCTATCAATGGCGCCTAACTTTTAGGTTCCAAGGAGTACCTACCCATTAGGCACCATTTAAAGAAGTGGTCTTAGGCTTTGAAATCTTAGGCGCACAATCTTAAGCGTTGAAATCTTAGGCGAACAATTTATGCCAGTGTTTTCTTGGCCTAAATGAATGCACCTAAGTCACACCTTGCCCATAGTTTGCCCAGAATCTGCCCCTAACCATGCCTACTTTCTGGTAAGTATTTCAGAGCGGACGTCTAACTCGAAGTCATAGGTGCCTATCGAGTTAGGCGTCTACCAGCTAATTAAATTTTTTAAATTTTTTTTAAGGGCACTTTTCAATTAATGGTGAGGGAATATATGATTGAAGTCTACAAAATTCTGAGTGGAGTAGAACGGGTACAAATGGATCGATTTTTCACTCCATCAAAAATTACAAAGACTAGGGGACACTCGATGAAGTTACAGGGAAATACTTTTAAACCAATAGGAGGAAATTTTTTTTAATTCAGAATAGTTAAGCTCTGGATTGCATTGCCAGAGGTTGTGGTAAGAGCGTATAGCGTAGCTGGTTTTAAGAAAGGTTTGGACAAGTTCATAAAGGAAAAGTCCATAGTCTGTTATTAAGACATGGGGGATCGATAGCATGGAATTTTGCTACTCCTTGGGTTTTGGCCAGGTACTAGTGACCTGGATTGGCCACCGTAAGAACGGGCTACTGGGCTATTCTTATGTTTCTTAAGCCTAATTGAATAATTAAATTAAGTGCCTAGATTGACTAGGCGCACCAATCTAATCGCCTAACTTCAGTCACCATTTATAGAATCTGGGCCTTTGTGTGCGAGAGGTTTTTAGTAGGAACTATGAGGGCTGTATCAGACCTTTATTGATAAAAAATACTCATATTTAGATACAACAATCTTATACTAATCTCCTTTAAAGTAGTCCCCTTGGGCTGCAACACATTTCTTCCAATGGTTCTGCCACTGTCGAAAGCAGTGCTGGAATGCCTCTTTTGAGATCGCTCGCAACTGGTCCATCAAATTCTGCATGATGTCTTCTCTTGACTGAAATCTAGTCCCTTTTAGGGCATTTTCAGCTTGGGGAAAAGCCGGAAGTCACACAGGGTCATGTCGAGAGAGTAGGGAACCTGAGGAATCACAGGTGTGATATGTTTGGCCAGGAAACTCTGTATTAGATGTGAAGAATGGGCAGGTGCGTTATCGTGATGGAGCTGCCAATTGCCCACTGCCCACAAGTCTGGCCGTTTGCATCTCACAGTGTTACGAAGGTGACGCAGAACCTCTTGGTAGTACCCCTTGGTGATGGTTGTGCCATGTGGTACATACTCGTGATGAACCACACCATTGGAATCAAAGAAGACGTCAGCATGACTTTGATATTGCTGTGGACCTGCCTTGCTTTTTTAGGCCTTGGGGATGTTGAATGCTTTCATTGTGATGATATCAACTTGGTTTCTGGGTCATACCTATAAACCCAGGACTCATCGCTGAGGAAGTTGGGATCACTGTTCACAGTCTCCAACATGTTCTGTGCGATTTCCAAACGAAGTTGCTTCTGCTCGATCGTTAGCAGCTTTGGCATGAACTTTGCTGAAATTCTCCTGAAGCCCAAATCCTCAGTCAAAATGGAATGAACAGATCCAACGCCGATACTTGTCTCATCTGCAAGTTCTCTGATTGTGATTCGACGATCCTGCATCACCAGGGTCCTCACTTGGTCAATGACGATCTCATTTCTGGATGTTGAGGGCCTACTACAACGTGCTTCACTCTCCACTGATGTGTGGCCATCTCTGAAGCGTTTGTACCACTCCTTTATCTGTGTGGTGCCCATTCCTTCATCCCCGAAGACCTGTTCAATCTTGCGGATTGTTTCCACTTGAGAATTGCCAAGCATTACTCAAAATTTAATGCAGTAGCGTTGTTCAACTTTTTCTGTCATTTTGTCAAAAATTAAAATCGGAAGGAGCTCACTTACACTTCCTCACTCATTGGCAGTCTGCCAGTGACTGACATCTTCTATAGGTGGGAAAAAATTCAAGCATGTGCATTAAGGTCACCTACATATGTGCACCAAACCACACCTCCCTAGCTTTATTTGTTTATGCAAGAAAAATTAAGGTCTGATACTTTTTGAACAGCCCATTGCCCACCGTGAGAACGAGATACCTGGCTTGATGGACCATTGGTCTGACCCAGTAAGGCTATTCTTATGTTATTAAGCCTAATTGAATAATTAAATTAAGTGCCTAGATCAACTAGGCACACCAATCTAGTCGCCTAACTTCAGACACCATTTATAGAATCCAGGCCTTTGTGTGCAAGAGGTTTTCAGTAGGAACTAATCTAATAACAAGGAAAAGATTGAGCCATCTTGAATTGCCAATAGTTGCACGCAGGACTTTTAGTAAGCTCCAAAATATGGTTTTTCATGAATAAATTGATAAATCCACTTAGAAAAACTTTTTTTGCTGTTCTGGCACTGAAAATTGACACTATTCGTATGAATATCTAGCTCTTGTAAGGTTTTCTTTAGCTGCAACCTGGATAAATGCCATTATGATTTCATTACCATTTATAATAGCAGATACATCACCAAATGTATATGAAATAGATTTGACTGTTGAAGTTTTCTGACTAAGAAATATTTTACTGAAGACCAAAGCAGGGTAGGTTTTAATGAAAATTAATCTTCCTTTATGGTTTAGATTGGAAGTCCTGGAGACCCAGGTCCTCCTGGCCCTGAAGGAAGCTATGGACAGTCTGGTATAGAAGGACCACAAGGCTCATCTGGACCCCGTGGCATGCAAGGTGAACAGGGTGCCCCTGGCTTACCAGGAAGTCAAGGGCCAGCTGTAAGTAATATTTTGGCTTTATATATTTCCTTCTCCCTTTTGCAGCTGTTGATTGTTTGTTTTCATAGATTATCTATGTTGTGTATTGTAGGGTAAGGAGCCAACTGATCAGTACATCAGGCAAGTCTGTATGCGAGTGATGCAAGGTAAATCACAACTTTATCAAGTTAAAATTTAGCAAAGATTGCTACTTTCCCAGACTTGAAACCATAATGTAACTCACTCACAACTTAGGAACCTTTCTATTATAGCGTGTTAAGTGCTTAACATATGTTAACTGCTAGACTAGAGCCGCATTAAAGAGCTTTGTGGTATTTTTGCTATTAACACATGGCAAACAGGGTGTTAAGTGCTTTTTGTGTCAGAGGGTGTGGCATAGTTAGAGAGAAGATATGGAAGCCATTTGGCAAGTGAATGTGTTATACTCATACTGGGGAATGCACAAAACTTACCGATCGTGTTCCGATCGTCGCTAAACCGGTTTGACCAGTTTAGTTATCGATCAGATCAGATTCTCCGATGCACAAAACTGCACACCGCATGTTTTTCCCCCTGATCACCCATTCAATGATCCAATCCAATCCGACCCATGAAAATTAGTAAAACCCCATGCAAAATAGCCAAGTGACTGATGCACAAACATCGCATGGCTATTTAGCATCGGGTTTTACCATTTGTAAAACCCGATTGCTGTAGACCTGTGTTACTGACTAGTCTGCCTTGTTTCTTTTTTCTTTTTTTTTCAATGACCCTCTCCAACAACAACCAACAATTCCTCCCCCTTGACAAACTCCCTCCTGCCACGAAAGAACTCCCTCCCCCATACCCGAAAAAAAGGCAGGAGGGATGCCCACTGCCTCCTGCCATGAAGGAATCCACTCCCTCTCTAGGCCCCCCTTCCCCTTACCTTACAAAGTGGAAGCAGGAGGTACTGAAAAAACCTCCTGCTCCTCCTCCCTCGATGACGACGACACTGGGTCTTAGACCCCTCCCCGGTGCCTCATGTGATGCACGGGGGGGAAGGGGGCGGGGTTAAGACCCTGATTGGCTCAGACACTCAAGCCTTTCCCTTGGACTGCAAAAACCCGAGGGAGCAGTACAGTTTAGGGGGTGGAGAACTTTTGAGCACAAAAAAGGAGCAGGACTTGGGTGTGATAGTATGCAATGATTTTAAGGTGGGCAACAAGGTTGAACAGGTGATTGTGAAAGCTAGAAGGATGCTAAGGTGCATAGGGAAAGGAATGGCCAGTAGGTAAAAGGAGGTATTGATGCCCCTGAATAAGATTCTGATGAGACCTCATTTAGAATATTGTGTACAATTCTGGATACCACATCTTCCAATAGCTTTAGACAGGATACAGTCAGTCCAGAGGAAGACTACTAAAATGGGTGACTGTCTACGTCAGAAGGAATTTTTGTAATCAAGAATAATTACCAAGTAAGTGACAGATGAACAAATCATCTTACAGTCCTCAAACTTGGAGAAACATATTTTAAAGATAAAAAAGAAAAGTCAAATAGGATAGCTAATCTATCAAAAATACATAAGAACAGTATAAGTTCAATCCAGCCTAATAACCTGTAGGAACAATGGTATCTGCACCCTCAAAGTCATATACTCAAAATTGCTATCTCTGAATTGATGAAAATCTTATAACTGAGTTGGATCCATAAAGTCATTCCTTGAAGTTTAATACTTTAGAGACAAGTAGCTCCTAAGACAAATACATTTTGGCATAGCTGAAGAAATTTTTTGCTCCAGTGCATGAGTGACAAAAGAATCTGGAAAGACTGTAACATTGTGACCAGAATACAATAAACCTCAATTCCTGAACTAAAACTTCTTCATTAAGTTTTGATCCAAGGAAAAAAAAATGATGGAGGCCACTAAGTTGGCTCTGTTGACAATATCTCAGGTATGTCAGTCATTAAAAGTAGATGCCAGAACACCCAACTATCCAGCTCCCCTCCCTGCATCTAAATCAGTCCAATGATAGGAGCCAGGTCCCTAGGAAGCCCTAGGAAGCCTACTTTCTGGGTTGTGTGTATCCAGGTGTGTATATGGATTAAAGATTTACCCCTGTCAAGGTCCTATACAACCCCCTGACATACAGTCTTCTATGCTATATGCCCCTGGGAATAAGCAGTGGCATTCCCTAGGTCTACCTTAACAATGGTTTATGGCCTGTGGTTTCTTCCCCATTTTGGACTGTGAAGACTGGTTCTTTTTCTTGTTTGTTATGGACTTTTCCCTCAGGAATTTGTCCAAACTTTTTTTTTTGTCTGTTTACATTAACTGCTTTTACCTCTTGCTCTGGCAATCAGTTCCAGTGCTTAACTATACCTTGAGTGAAAAAAAATATTTCATCCTATTTATTTTAAAAGTGCTGCTATGTAACTTCATGGAGCGTCCCCTAATCTTTGAACTTTTTCAAAGAGTAAAGAGATGATTCATATTTATCAATTCTACTCCACTCAGGTTTTTATAGACCTCTATCATATCGCACCCTCAGATGACTTTTCACCAAGCTCATATGAAAGTTATTTCATCCCTATTATCATTTTGGTTGCTCTCTCTGTCTTTTTATTATTATTATTTTTTTTAATGTATATTGCCTGCAGATCCAAAAGCTATCAAAGAAGTGTACTTACAGATATTATCCCTAGAGGGCTCGCAAACTTGAGTTTGTACCTGAGGCAGTGGAGGGTTAATTAATTTGCCCAAGATTGTACAGAGCTACAGTGGAATTTGAACTGGACTCTCTTAGTTCTCAGCCTGCTTCTCTAACTATTCCTTCCTCTTTTATGAGCTTTGGTGAGCAAAATTAAACACAGTACACAATGTACCATGGAACAACAGAGGCACCTAAGTTAATTGAAGAACGCCATTAGAAATGGCAAAACACGGTGAGGCAGAAGCACCTACCAGTGCCGGAATCATGCCTACATAGGCACTTTAGGCTACCGAATGCCAGAGTGGATATGGCCAATGCCAGAAGTGGCGTTAGGTGGCCTAAAGCGATTCATGCAAAGATAGGCGTAGACCCGGAAAACCCTGGTGTACAGCTCTGGTGCCTATTTTTCCCATAAGCGCGATTCTGAAACCAGCACCTATGTTTGACTGACACACAATCGGCGGCTACTTTTAAGGTGGCTGCTTATATTGGCGCTGGTTTTAGAATTTCCCCCTATGTTATTCTTTGCAAGTTTACAAGTTTAATAGTTTCTTGATATACTGTCTATCACAATTATTTAGATGGTGTACAATAAAGTAAATTCAATAAAAGGATAAAAATGTACTCTAATAAAATTGAGAGGAATACAAGAACAGACAGGACTGACATGAAACCAAGAGGCAAAAGGGGAAAGGAAGGCATAGTTACAATAAAATTATAGTTGAGAAAGGGTACGCACAATTGGTAAGTTTATATTTCCACCTCTGGGAGAAGAGTAAGTTATCAAGTATGGAATGCATCTTGGAATAAGAACGTTTGTAGTTTGGATTTAAATCTCATCAAAGAAGATTCAAGTCTGAGTGTTGGGGCCATAACGGAGAAGATTGATTTACAGGTTGTATCATAGACAATTTCGCAAATGAAGGCGATTACTAGTAGGTTTTGAGAGTTTGATTTTAGTATTCATGAAGAAGAGTAAGGCAGGGGTGTTTGTGAGCCTAGTTTTAAAGGTGAGAAGGAGTAATTTATAGGTAATACGGTGGGACATAGGTAGCCAGTGTGTAAGTTTGTGACTAAAGCTTTTTTCTATGCATAGCCACGGAAAAATTTTTGATAATAGATGGGGATGGAAGGGGAAGGATGACTTCAAAATAAGCTGCAAGAAGAGATTAAGAATAACAATGAGAGGAATCCTGATTAGTATAGAGAGTACAGAGACAGTGAGCTCATGAAGTCTAATAAACCTTTTTGATTGCATATAAATCTCTGCTCCCGAATTTTGGAGAGATAAAGTCAAGCTTTTATCTCTGCTTTTTTAGCAGCCTTTTGTTGGTATGTGACATGTTTAACTGATTGACCTTCTAGATGGAAAGTGTCCTATAAAGATGCCATTACTCTTTTTAGTGACCTTCAGATAAAATTAATAGCTTACAAGGTTTTAGGGGAAGCTTATACAACAAATATATTTCTTTTGGCAGGTCTTATGCACAGTTCCACAGTTCTTTATTTCAGTCAAATATAGCATGTCTGAGAATATCTAAACATTTAGAAACACATCAAGTATCTTCTTGCTATCATAAAATTAGGGATTCAGTAATTCTTCATAAGAAAGCACCTTAGAATGCTTTCAATGTTCCCCAAAATCTATAGGGCTGATTTTCAGTATGGTTTAAATGTCAGGGGAGGCTCCTCTTTTCCCAGAATATTGCCCGGTTCCTAACAAATATAAGTCCCTCCCTCCTGTATCATCAGCTCATCCACATATTGAGACTCCGGAGCTCTGCTTATCTCTTGGATCAAGTGCATAGAATGGGCAACATTTATGAGAAAGCTACTCTGGAAGTTCTGGATTTCAATTTTCTATTTAAAATCCTAAATTTAGCTTCCAGAACCTCCCTCATAGAAACATAGAAACATAGAAATAGACGGCAGATAAGGGCCAAGGCCCATCCAGTCTGCCCACCCTAATGTCCCTCCCCTACCAGTGCCCTGTGAATAGATCCCTCCTCTTCCTTTGCCCTGTGAATAGATCCCACGTGACGATCCCATCTGGCCTTAAAATCAGGCACGCATACATTTTCCAATATTATTGGTACCCTCAACACAGCCAGCTCCTCCTCAGAACTAAAACAGGGGTGCCCTCACTGGGTCAAGTTATCAGGATTTCCCAAATGAATTTGCATGAGATCTATTTGCATACGATGGAAACAGTGCATTCAAATAGACTTTAGGCAAATTCATTGGGAAAATCCTGAAAACCTAACTGGATTGCGGCCCTCGTGGACCGACATTGGCCAACCTTGGTCTAAAATCTTATATAAATGACAGGTGAGATCTGCCAACTTTGCAAGAGGCAGGAAAGTGATCAAGCGATCCTCACATCCACCAGCCACATATCTATCTACATGTGTAATAATTGAGACCGAATAGGGCTGTGCTGAATATTCATATTTGACTCTGAAAAGTATCCCAAATACATTATTCTTTTTGTTTTAAGTTTTTTATTCATTTTTTCATATAACAACAAGTGTATCACATAAATGTATACAATTTCATTGAGTACACACTTGATATTGAAAAAGTATATAGTACTTAATAAGTATACCAACTATTACTCAAATTATAAACCCATCCCCTCCCCTTCCTTTGAAAATTGCATACAATACAACAAGATATAATGATAAATTATTTATATTATGTGATGAATAAAATAAACCCACCCACATCCCCTCTTATCAAATATCTTATTATGGGAAAATTGTATCATTCATTGCAAAAGTCTGTTAATGGACCCCAAAGGGGGATAAGATATTTGCATATGATAGGACCACTCTGGAAGAGAGGATTGTTAAAGAATCATTTTTGTTTTATATCGTTCCTTATAATGAAATACAATTGAAATTAAGCTGTGACCCAAAGTTATTGCTAAGTAGAGTTGTACTTTTGTAATTTGTTAGTGCTCATGTATTTGCAAGCATGGAAACCCTCAGCTCAAATAAATTATTCTTATTGGCTAAATAGTGATTAAAATATGAATTCAAATAATTGGGGGCTCTACTGTGCTAAAATAAACACATTAGATCTCTGATTTTACATTGGCTCTTTTATTATTTGTTATGTTAAAGCTCAATGCCATTATTTGTACATAAGAACATAAGAAACGCCTTCACCGGATCAGACCTAGGTCCATCTAGTCCGGCGATCCGCACACGCGGAGGCCCAGTTAGGTACTCCCTGTAGGAGACCCGGATTTCCCGTATCCCTCGATATGATTTGCAAGGAGGTGTGCATCCAACTTGCGCTTGAAACCCAGAACAGTAGTCTCTGCCACAGCCTCCTCCGGGAGAGCATTCCAAGCGCCCACCACTTGCTGTGTGAAACAGAACTTCCTGACATTTGTCCTGAACCTGCTGCCACTCAGTTTCAGGCTATGACCTCTTGTCCGTGTCACATCTGAAAATGTCAGTAATGCTGCTTCCTGGTCTATTTTGCCAAATAATAAAACAAGCTATTCAGTACAATCCTATCACCAGCTACAATAGCTGTCCTATCCCCTCCCTCCTAGGCACGTGGCTTTGGAGGCTCATCCTCGGTGCAAGAGGATATATCACTCAGAAAGAAAGTCCTGGCTACAGGGGTGATTCCCTCCTTTCAGGTGACCTTCCTCCATGGCAGCACAAAGGTTGCCAGACTGGAAGTGAGAATTCTCTACTGAGGCCCATATGCTCAAAACTCACCGTGCTTTTAATGATTGACACTAAACCAGTTTTAACCTGTTTAACTTTGAAGTATTTCAGCTATCAATGCCCAAAATGGCTAACTGCAGTCTTTTCCATGGTTTCTAGCAGCCTCCGATAATCGTATGTAAATGGATTACAACAAGCTCATCAGTATTAAAATGAGCACTCCAATTGATACCCAGATGATGCACAAAATGAAACATTGGTTTTTAACGCTCTGAAATCTCCGATAGGTCTGGAGGTTCCGGTAGTGTTAAAAAAAAGGGCCTTGAACAGCAGGGGGGAGGGCCTTAAGTATCAGAGCCTTAGTCCCCTCCCAGTACATCCCAGGATGCACTGGAAAGGAGAAAGCCTGCCATTTTGAAGAGGTGGGCCTGCCGGTAGGAGGGAGTAGGCAACCCTCCTGCCAATCTTCAATTTAGAGGTATGTGAGGTGTTGGGGGTTCGTGGCAGGGCCCTGGTGGCAGGAGGGAGTAGGCATCTCTCCTGCCGATATTCATTTTAAAGGTGGGGTGTCAGGAGTATGGGGGGGGGTATCCGGGTAGCTGAGGCAGCAGGGAGTTTTCATCCCTCCTGCCGATCTTTAATTTAAAGTTGGGGTGTTTGCTGGGAGGGCCCGGCAGTAGGAGGGAATGGACATCCCTTCTGCTGATTTTCAGTGTAAAGATGGGGGGGAGGGGTCGGTGTGGGGGGGGGGAGACTGGACTGCTACCCGCATTTTCATTTTGGTGGGCTATTAATTAAATTTGCTAAGGAAGAAAGGGTATGCAAACGAAAATAAAGTGCCTCAAGTTTATTAGCTATGTTATGCTAATTTAGGCTTACCTCAAGACCAAACCCCTCCCTCCATATTTCTAAGAGCTAATCACTTGCTGATGTAGGTGACCCAATTAAAACTTTTATACATCTAATTGAGTGTAAAGCTTTTATAATAAGCATGGAGCCCGGAATAGGTTGATGTGGGGTGAGTGAATAGGATCTGTTTTTATTTTAAACTCAGAAACTAAGAGGCTCTTTTACTACACTGCAGCAAAAAGTGGCCTTAGCATGCCTTTCTGTGGATTTTCCCCACACAAAAAAAAATTTATTTTATTAGTGGCCATGTGATAACAACTGCTTTTACACCTAAGCAGCAGCGGGTCCATCCGCAACCACCAAGAACCCACAGACCCGAACCTGCCAGGAATGTGAGATCCGCCCCCCCCTACAATCCGATAAGAAGATCAACTGTTTTTACACCTAAGCAGCAATAGGACCAGCCGCCACTACCAGGAACCCTTTGCCACGTTCCAGCCAGACATATAAGATCTTCCCCCAGCATTCCATTGGATAGATCAATCTACCTGCTTTTAAATATCAGCAGCAGTGGGAGAACAACTGCTTTTACACCTAAGCAGTATTGGGACCAACCGCAACTACCAAGAGCCCATAGACCAGATCATGACAGGAGTGTGAGCTCCACACCTCCTGCATTCCGCTAGGAAGATCAACTGCTTTAACACCTAAGTAGCAGCAAGACCAGCTGCCTATAATAGGAGCCCTTGCCCCGATCCAGCCAGGCATGTGAGCTCCTCCCCCTATATCCCGTTTAAGAGATCAATCTACCTGCTTTAAATATCAGCAGAAGTAGAAAAACAACTGCTTTTACATACAAGCAGCAGCGAGACTTACCGCAACCACCAAGAGCCCACAGACCCGATCCTGCCAGGAATGTGAACTCCTCCCCCTGCAGTCCATTGGAGAGATCAATCTACCTGCTTTTAAATATCAGCAGCAGTGGAGATCAACTGCTTTTACACCTAAGCAGCAACGAGACCAGCCACAACCACCGAGAGCACACAGACCCGATCCTACCAAGAGTGTGAACTTTTCCCCCCATGCAATCCGCTAAGAAGATCGACTGTCGGCTCCGGGCGGCTTTCCCGCAGAGAAGAGAATCCTACATTCAACGTGGGCCTCATCTGGGGCAGCCTCCTTGGAGCGGCTGGGGCACGGGCAGTGTGTCTGGGAGGAAATGCATGGATGGGAGAACATCGCAGGGGAGGAGACATAGGCATCTTGGGACTGTCGACCAAGTCTCTTCCCTGAAGAAGCCCTTTCTGGAAACGTCAATCGCTCCTCCTAAACTTACTTGCTCCACTTCATCACTGACGCTGAAACCGTGGATTGAAGACAAAGTTTTATTTTATTTTTCTTTCCAGCTTATGATTTATCTTTAATCTTATCTATTGTTTTGCCTTTTGTCTTTGTTTTGTTCTATTTCTATCATTTAAATTTCTCCAGAATTCTACTGTTCAACGGCTCCCCCTTCTGCTTCTATTCCTTTCTCTCCTCTCTTCTACCTTCCAAAGTATTTAGATCAATGCTGTCTTATTAAAATGTTTATTTTATTTTTATTTTTCCTCTAACTCTACTTTTCACTTCTCTATTACCCTCCAGGTACTTTAGTTAGATTGTGAGCCTTCGGGACAGTAAGGGAATTTTTCAAGTACCTTTCTTATTTCTAATCTTAATGTATATTTTCTGTAAACCGCTTAGAACCTAACGGATGTAGCGGTATATAAGAAATAAATTACATTACATTACATTACATAATATTGCCATTAGTGCATGGCTATTAATAAAAAAGCACTTACCGCCATCCATTTTGTAAGTGTTAAAAGCTCACATGGTAATTTTGTGCAAACCAGTTAGCATCCAGTAATGATTAGCAGAGGATTGCCCCCTCCCCACAAAAAAATGCTAAATTTTTTGAACGTATGGATTATCACACGCTAAATTGACACACAGGATGCATAAGCACATCCAATGGTCTGCAATTTTAAGCTCTATTAGGTACTTATTAGCACCTAACACAGCTTAGTAAAAGGGTACATAAGGTCTCATACAGGTTCTGGATGTCAAGAAGGTCTTAAAATTTTTTAACCACGACTGACCAAATATTCCCCGTCCTTTACAAAGCCACGCTAGCGTTTTTAGTGCTGGCCATCATGGTAACAGCTTCAACGCTCATAGAATTCCTATGAGCATCTGAACTGTTACTGCCGTGGCCAGTGCTAAAAATGCTAGCACGGCTTTGTAAAGGAGGGGGATTGACAGGTGTATACTTGCTAAAACACAGGTATGAAAACATATTTAGATTTATTCTGACCACGGTTCAAATAAGGTATAAGGAATTTTTAAAATTGTAAGTCTTAGTATTTATACAGTTTGCATAAAATATGATTAGAAGGGAGTTAGTCCCTGGACAAGATCCACTGTACCTGTGTTCAATGAAACCTTAATGATCTCCATGGTCAGAGAATCCATTCTAGTTGCTGCCTTCCTAACCAAACTCCATCATAGGATGTGTCTGTTTTATTCTCTTTCTATTCTCCTATTGCAGAGCAGTTAGCTCAGATGGCAGCCAGTCTCCGAAGGCCAGAATCCGGTGCTGCAGGACTTCCTGGACGTCCTGGATTCCCAGGTTCCCCTGGTCCTCCTGGAGATAATGGCTTTCCTGGACAACTTGGACCACGGGGTCTTCCGGGTCTTAAAGGTCCACCTGGGGAAATTGGTCTGAAAGGTCCTAAAGGTAAGGATTTTATCATTGTTTGTTTTGTTTTTTTGTTTCGCAAGGGGCTCACAGTATAAACATACATAATAAAAGTACATAAAATATATGTAAAAACCCTCACAAAAGAAGCGGCCAGCGCTTACACCAAAACAGATGCCTTAATGCCCATATTTCATTTAAACCCATCAAGATTACATTGCTTTCTGATATACAAGGGTAGAAGATTCCATTCCTGGGGTCCCCTACAGGAAAACATAGTCACACGTGAAGAATTCAGTCTCAATTCCCTTACAGATGGCACAGACAAATCATCATGATGGACAGACCGCAATTTTGATAAAGGGACATAAGCCTGAATAGTACCCACCAAACCTGCAGGAGCCAAACCATTCAAACACAAATATACCATCACAAGCAGCCTGAAATACGAATATGCAATCTTCTAACTTCAACTAGTATTGCTTCACATAGTATTCTGTGACATGCTCAGTTCTTTCCAAATGGAAAAGAGTTCTAACCACTGAATTGTTGGCAACCTGTAATGCACTCAATGAGGTTATTGGTAAATCCAAGAGCACACGATTACAATAGTCCAGCCATGATAGGACCATTGACTGCAAAATGATTCTAAATATGCTTGTTCTTCCATGGTGATTAAGTAATATTTGCTTTTTTAATTGGGTTGTATGTTGTGGGAAGGTGGTCTCTGCAATATTATACATTAAAAAAATTTGATTATAAAATGCACAAAGTTTTAGATTTCTGGCTTGAACATGGTCATTGTCCTTCGTTTGTGATATTTAAACTGTTTTACCCTTCACTTTAGGCTACCATTAATTGTGAGACTTAAAGGATTAACGCAGGTTGAAAAGTGATATATATAAGTATTTATAATTAGCTCTAGTCTCAGCTAACTGAAGTTAATATTTCTTATCTTATAAGACAAGTGGAAATCGCACTTGAGTTTCTATAATAAATATGTATTCCTTTGGAGTAATAATCTAGGAATATACTTTATGTAATATATTCAGGGAGATATCCAGACAAACCTGAAGAATGACATGTTTATCAAAACCTATTACAAATGGTGGCATGGCTCAGGCAAAGCCTATGCAAAGAACCAGGACACTGGAACATGGGGATACCATGAAAATATGTTACTTTCCAATATATCATCAGTGATGCAGAAACATGAACCAAACCATAATTTCTATCAAAATGATCCTTCCAAAATCTATTTATGAATTAAATTAATTTGATGCCTCTTGGTTCGGAAGGATTTAATTAATATTTTTATTTTTTTTTAAAGTATATACCTCTTCCAGATTAACATTCAATATGAATTACTCCAACTCAAAAGACAGTGTAGAAGATTAGAAAGAAAATGGAGAAAAAAGAACCAAGATCAAACAAAAACCGACTGGAAAAAAATCAACAAACAATACAAAAATCTACTAAGGGATAAGAGGAAAAGCTACTATACTAATCTCATAGGCACGGAAACCCAAGATTCCAAAAAAATATTCCAAATCCTGAAAGAATTAACAGACACCAACCATACACTA
This sequence comes from Geotrypetes seraphini, assembly GCF_902459505.1. Lineage (NCBI taxonomy): Eukaryota > Metazoa > Chordata > Amphibia > Gymnophiona > Dermophiidae > Geotrypetes > Geotrypetes seraphini. The sequence goes on from NC_047086.1 coordinate 54,965,986, forward strand.
CCACCACGAACGACCCCTCCACCATCACCCACCCTCTTAGCAGAACACTTCAAGAACAAAATTACCAACACCAGAGCCACTCTCATCCTTAACCCATCCCATCAAAACCCAATCACAATCCACCCTACAGGAAAAGAGGCAACCGCAGCAGACAGAATTTGGACTCAATTCCCCAACATACAATGGTCAGAATTCAACAAATTCTACAAAAAATACAGCCATGCCTCCTGTGACCTCAACCATTGCACCTCATATCTCCTTACCACCTCTAGTGTAAAATTCCGCACCATAACTCTACAATGGATTCAATTTACGCTCACAGAAGGCACATTCCCTGCTGACCTCAGCGAAATCGTCATCACCCCAATCCAAAAAGACCCAAAAGCACCACAAAACCACCCATCTAACTTTAGACCTATAGCCTCAATTCCGCTATATGTCAAAATTATAGAAGGCCTAGTAGCCAAACTCCTCACTGATTACATAGATGACCACAACCTACTCCACCCCATGCAATCAGGCTTCAGAACAAACTTCAGTACAGAGACACTACTAGGCTCCCTTATGGATACCGTCAGACAACAACTTAGTACAGGGAAAAAAATGCTTCTCATACAACTGGACCTAACTGCGGCATTCGACTTAGTGGACCACAACATCCTTCTACAGATCTTAGAGGCAATAGGCAATCTCAGATAAAGTATACTCTTGGTTTGAAGGATTCCTAAAACTCAGAACCTACAGTGTAAAATCAAACAAAGAAAAGTCAGAATCCTGGTCAAACCCCTGCGGCGTACCACAAGGATCTCCACTATCCCCTACCCTCTTCAATCTCTACACTGCTTCTCTAGGAACGCATCTGGACAATCTGGGCATAACCACCTATAGTTATGCGGATGACATCACCATCCTCATCCCATATGATCATTCTAAACCTACCATGACAGACAAACTTCACCAAACACTTGAAACAGTCACAACCTGGATGAAAAATCACAAACTTAAACTCAACCAAGACAAAACCAAATTCATCCTCCTCGAAAATGACAAGGTCCAAACCACAACCAACTTAGATATAAACGCAATCAAATATCCCATCCAAACCACCATAAAACTACTTGGCATGACCATAGACAGATGCTGCACTATGCAACCGCAAATAAATAAAACAATTCAGAAATCATTCGCAGTCATGAGAAATCTGAGACAAGTCCGAAAATTCTTTGAAAGAACACAATTCCAACTTATAGTACAATCCCTAATACTAGGTATATTGGACTACTGTAACATCCTCTTCCTTCCTTGCCCTGCAACTACGATAAGACAACTCCAAACAATCCAAAATACAGCTTTGAGACTCATCTACTCATTGAAAAAACATGACCACATCACTGAAGCCTTCATCAACTCACATTGGCTTCCAATCCAAGAAAGAATCCAATTCAAATTCTACTGCATATTATTTAAAACCCTACACGGAGACAGCCCATCATACCTGAACAATCGCCTCATCCAAGCACCCACTACCAGACACAGAAAAACGCACTCCCCATTCATACCCCCCCCAATCAAGGAAGTAAAAAGAACAAAACTACACGACGGCCTCCTAGCCACTCAAGCCGCAAGGCTGGACAACCAGATCTCCAACCTTCTGATGACCACCCCAGACTATAGGACGTTCAGAAAAGAAATAAAAACCACACTTTTCAAGAAATTCCTGAAGCAGCAATAACACCACGACCTCTTAGTAACTCTAAAACTGACATTTGATCTACCCATTACTGCACTAATAATAACAAAAGAATCTCCACTATGACCACCTATTAACTCTCTTACAAACCACCTCACCCTCAACAACCCGCTAAATGTTTATAAGATCTACAACTTACCTCTCTAGCTAATCATTGTAACTCTGTTTTTTTAAATTAACCTTTTGTAATCCGCCTTGAACCGCAAGGTAATGGCGGAATAGAAATCCCTAATGTAATGTAATATGATCAACTGAAAATATATAATGACTTTTTGTATTGCTGGGAATGCTTTGGTGGGTCAATTAAGATTATGCGTAAATTGACTCCAATTTAAAAAACAGTTAAAAACTCTGTTACACTTCCCCCTCCCCATTCCCAGTTTCGGCAATCGCGATTTCACATATTTGCAATTTTTTGGGGAGGTGGAAAAAAAGAGAAAACCCCCACAGTTTAGCCTTTCCCCCGGCGCCTCGGCCTTACCTGGTGGTCTAGTGGGCTTTCGGGGCAGGAGCGATCTTCCTACACTCTTGCCCCGTGTAGATCGCCAATAGGAAATGGCTGTGGGGAGTTCCCGTCGTAGTCTTGAGAGACTACGGGAACTCACGGCAGCTATTTCCTATTGGCGATCTGAATGGGGCAGGAGCATAGGAAGATCGCTCCTGCCCCGAAAGCCCGCTAGACCACCAGGTAAGGCCAGGATGCCGGGGGAAAGGCAGGAGAGAGGCGGGGGGTGGGTCAGAACCGGACCAGAAGATATTTGCAGTATTTCACCATTCGCGGTCCGGCTCTGCTAATATCCCCCGCGAATCCAGAGGGAGAAGTGTACTGCATTCTTGTGATTTATTAGCTGATATTTGAAAAGAAGAAATGATTCAACTTTGAAGATTTTAAGATTTAAGGTTCCTTTTACTAAGGTGCGCTAGTGTTTTTAGCATGCGCTTAAGATTAGCGCGTGCAAACCATGCACTAAACGAAAAATATTAACGCAAGCTCTATAGAGGCGTTAGCGTTTAGCGCGTGCGGTATTGTAGCGTGTGCTAAAGCCACTAGCGCACCTTAGTAAAAGGAGCCCTTAGTTCCCCCCTTTTTACAAAACCACAAAAGCATTTTTTCGCACTGGCTGATACTCTGAATGCTCTGTTCTGCTCCTGACATTCATAGAGTTCCTATGAGCGTTGGGAGCAGCACACAGCATTTAGCGTGCCAGCCTGTGTTAAAAACCGCTTTCGCAGTTTTGTAAAAGGGTGGGTTTGTGACATTTTTTAAATATTTTAGTGCTGTAAACCGTTTAGTTCTTAAACGGTATATAAATTTATAAATAAATAATAACGCAAAATCCAAATATAAAAGAACATGAAAAAATAAGAACACAAACAAAAATATACTAAAGAAATAGAAATGAAGGGCCCAATATACAGCATAGCAGAATTATATAAAAGGCACTCTGACTTGAGCACTCGTTATAGAATAGCACTTTGGGCCAGATTCTGTATAGGACGCCCGATCTCAGAAGCCCTTTTACACCCACCTTTTACAGTGTTTCATCAAAAGTGGTTCTCAGAACTGATCCTAAATTCCTTTCCAAAGTAGTCATGGAATTTCATCTGAATCAATCCATTCTGCTTCCCGTCTTCTTTCCAAAGCCTCATTCTCACCCTGGAGAAACTGCTCATCATACATTGGACTGTAAGCGTGCCTTGGCTTACTATTTACAAAGAACTAAGCCACATAGGACTTCACCTCAACTGTTCATTTCTTTTGACCCTAACAGTTGGATGATGTCATCTAAGGAACCCTGGTATGGACAGCTGCCAAATAACATCGGCACTTTAAGAACTTTAGAAAGTTCGCGACTGACCACACCGCGCATGCGAGAGTGCCTTCCTGCCCGATGTAGGTGAACGGCTCCTCAGTTCTTAGTTTTCCACGGAGTTAAGAAGTCGTGTTTTCAAATGTTCCTTCATTTTTGCCTTTTGCCTTCCCGCTAACACATATTTTACTTCTAGTTTTTTTATTCTATTATCTACTTTCTCTCTTTTTTTGTTTTAAAAAAAATGAGGGTTTTTTTTCATTTCTTCATCTCACTTTTCCCTCACTGGCTTTCAGTCAGTGGGGTCTCTTTGTTTGCCTCAGCCTTGGATTTAATTTTGGCTGAGACGGTCTTCCCGTTGATGTCCTGCCTGCTCATGGGATTTTTAATAAGTGCAGCAGGTGCTGTTGGCACTTTTTCAATGTCGACAAGACATCACCATCATTGATATCGGTGTCAAAGGAGTTACGACGGTGTTGCAGGTCATTACAGCATCGAGTCCATTCATGCCGACCTTACAGCCACCTTTCTTGTGGCTCACCTATCTTCCATCGAGGGTCACACTTATCCAGTTCACCCTCTTCGAGGCGAATCGTGACACCGGTGTTGCAGGTCACTTTGACATTGAGTCCATTCATGCCAACCATGCGACCATTCTTCTAGTGGCTCCTGCCTTCTCCACTGAGAGTTGCATCAGTCACTTTCTTCAGAATGGGCTGCGACACTGAGGTAACTGGCAAAATTGCCAAAGGTACCGGTGTTTTTTCTCTTCAGGAACAGTTTGAGTTTTTGGGGGGAGGTTTTCCTGACACTGACTACTTTGGTACCAGGCTGGCCTGAACATGACCCCACACGGCTTTCCGGTACCATCAATGGTTCATTGATGCACCATCATGGTTCAGGTCATCTTGACCATCCAGTCGTGCATTGAAGCATCATTCCTCCTGACGTTGTTGCAGTTCTTCGAAGCATCATTCTTCTTCTTCTTCTTCAAGACACTCTAGCAACTCCAAGCATGTTTTTTTCCATGTCCTGGGAAACGCAAGAACTCTGCAGAAGCTTCGCCTTTATCATCGGGCTGATACCATTCTGAGCGGCGTTCTTCATCAATCCTTATTGACTCAACCCTTCAATTTGATTCCAATGTGACTATTACAGAGGCTTCTGGTTCTTCTAAGGCACAGTCTCCTCGGAAGACTCCTCCTAGAGAGACATCTTCAACATTTTTGCTTTATAGACACAGACTCTCCTGTCAAACTTACAGTTTTGTTCCTGCTGTTTTTGTACTGATTTTTTATTGTTTTTCGCTTCAGCTCAGCCTTCTCTGCAGCTCTTCAAACTTCACTTAGCTAGTCTCCTTCAAGAACTTCTTCACCTGGGAGATCCTCTTTTTTATCCTTCTACAATTAGACCTTATATTCTCCATCCAAGGTCTATGCTTCAGTTCCGACAGAGGAGAGGAGCATATTATGGACAGATTTGCCACCACCTCTATCAGTATTTATTATTGACTGAACTTTATCAAAATTTCATATTGGCAATTGGAGTACTGTTTTCTCAGTTATCTATTTTTTGCTGTGAAGCCTTCTTGTCTGGACATTGCTTCTTTTCCTGGATGCATTTCTTCTTCTATCTATGGTGTGGAATCTAACATGGTGTAGAGTCTGGTAGTTAGATTCCTCTACCTCTTTTTATCAAACTATCTTACCTAGCAGACACCTGACTACCTCTGCTTCTCAAAGGTCTCCGATGGGGAATCTAACATGCATGTAGAGTCTATAAGTTAGATTCCTCCATATTTTTTTCACTACAGATTTTCAGCTCACAGCTGACACAGTACATAGTTTGATCTGCTTATAGTGCTTTTGAGTTGACGTCCAGAGCTGCTTCTATGTCTGTGGCCATGAGATGACTGACGATCCCATGATTGGTGTTTCTGGTGCCTTGGTCCAGATTTTTGAGTTGACTCCTGAGAGTGCATGTCTCCTTTGACAGGACAACTTCTTCGGCACACATTTACATTACATTACATTAGGGATTTCTATTCTGCCATTACCTTGCGGTTCAAGGCGGATTACAAATGGTTTGTCCAGATATTAGAAGTGTTTAGGGAGTAGTTTGTACATTTCTTTGAGTTGTTAAGGATTACATCTGAGTTGTCATGATATTAGAAGTTCATATGTAGTAGTTGCAGGTGATGCCGGTGTTAGTTCAGTTTTATGTGTTTTATGTAAAGAAGGGTTTTTATTTCTTTTTTGAAGGTTTTGTAGTCTGTGGTTGTGGTCAATAGGTTGTAGAGTTGTGGGTCGGGTTTTGCAGCTTGAGTGGCTAGGAGGTTATCGTACCATTCATCACTCACTATGACGACTTCAGGATTCCACCATGGAGTATCGAGCCTGTAAGGTGGCTTTTTTTCCTGTTGCTTTGCTACCATTCTGTCACGCTATGGTAGGAACTAACAGGGGTGAAGAGCCTGTAAGTTAGTTTTCCTGCCACTTCAAACCCTTCCTCTGCTTTTTCTGCAACGCAGGATCAACTGGTTGTTTTTCTTCAAACATGTTCATCAATGTTAGGCAGTACCTTCCAACAGGCATCCATTGCCCTCAAGTTTTTTCTCCTACACCCCTTCTCCTGATTTTCACATGCTGGAAGTTTGGGAGTGGCTGTAGGGGAGGAGGAGGCCACTACATCCTTTTTAGGATATTTTTTCCATATTCATTCAATTGAACATCAGGGGCCCATCCCCCTTTTTAGTCCTCCGATAGCTCGCATGTTACCCTGCGTAATTTTTTCTTCCCTCTTTGATCGAAATACCTGCTTATGCTCTCTCAATCTCAGGGAGATTTTGCTTTGACTTCTGGTGCACCCTGCATAAAGAACATTACTCAGATTTCTTTTTTTTTTTTTTATAATTCTTTATTCATTTTAAAACTTTCATCAAGTGTACAAAAATTGCAACACAATAACATAGATTTAACCACTTGTACATCTTATCATTATAACTTATAGTTGTAAATATAACCCTCCCTCTCCCATCCTGAAATCCTTTTAGTAATTTTTATTTTTCATATAATAGAAACCCTCCCCCCACCCCACCCTTATCTTACATATTAAATATAGAAATATTAGGAAAATGGCATCAATCATGACAAAAAGGACGTTAATGGTTCCCAAATTTTAATGAAGTTTTTATCATTTCCGTTTTGCACCGCTATTGATCTTTCCATTCTGTATATGTGGCAAACTGAATTCCACCAAAATTTAAAATTGAGCCTACTATGGTCTTTCCAGTTATTAGTAATATGTTGAATGGCTACTCCGGTCAAAATCAATAAAAGTTTGTTATTACACATTGATATCTGACTCTTTTTTCTCATAGACATACCAAAAAGTACAGTATCATAAGTTAATGCTACGTGATTTTCCAATAAACAATTTACTTGATCCCAGATTGAGTTCCAAAAGGCTAAGATATGGGGACAATAGAACAAAAGATGATCTAAAGTCCCCATATCCAGATTACAATGCCAGCATCTATTAGACAAAGAACTATTTAACTTTTGCAATCTAACTGGGGTCCAAAAAGCTCTATGTAACAAAAAAAACTAAGTTTGTTTCATAGACGCTGACATTGTACATCTCATTATCCAAGACCAAATTTGTGGCCATTGAGATGCTGAAATATCATGCTTAATCTCAATGCTCCAAATATCCCTAAGAGTATTTTTAGGTTTTTTTTTAACCAATTCACTAATAGTTTTATACCAGTGTGCGGCCTGATGTCCCAGAAAGTCCGCCTGAAAACATAAAAATTCTATGCTAGGTTGATTATTCAAATTTTTCCATTCAGGGAACCCTGCCTGAATGGCCTGCTTCAATTGCAACCAACGAAAAAATTGCGATTTGTGAAGCCCAAATTTATGTTGCAATTGTGTCAAATCCAGCAGCTTACCATTAGTAATTACATCATTTAAAGTTCTGATACCTGCAATTATCCAATGTTTCCAGACGATCTTAAAACCGCCAATTTGAATCTTGGAGTTTAGCCATATGGATTGATTCGTTGAATTATTAATAGTAATTGCTGTTAAATTACTGACAAACCGTAATGTTTTCCAAGTATCCATTAGAATTCTATTTTCTTTGTACAATCTGGGCATCTTAATACTGAGCACATGAGAAAGATGTAAAGGAAACATGAGTCGCCATTCCAAATATAACCAATCAGGCTTGATGGTACCTATAAAAGTTTGGAAAATTTACCCCGCCCTCCTTAATTGGTCTTTGCAAAGATGCTATAGCAATTCTAGGAGTTTTACCAAGCCAAAAAAATTTTATAATAATCGAGTTCAATTTTTTATAAAAAGAGTTCAATTTCTTATAAAATACTGGTATCATACCCATTTGATAGCAAACTACAGGTAGAATCATCATTTTAACTGTTTGAACTCTCCCCCACCAAGATAAATGTAATGGATTCCAATGCTCACATAATTCCGTAACTTTTTAACAGCCTTTTTTCATTTTCTTTTACAGTCTCATCTACTGTATTTTTAATCCATATTCCTAAATATTTTAAACCATCATCCTTCCAAACGAAAGAAAAGGACTCAAACATACTTTTTAAACAATGTACATTGAGTGGAAGAAGTTCAGACTTATTCCAATTTATTTTATATCCTGAAAATTTACCGAACTTGTCTATCAAGTCTAACAAACAAGGAATGGAGGAAACAGGATTTCTCAAATATAATAAAATATCATCTGCATAATCCCAATCGTTACGAGGAATACCCTGTATCCCCTTTGCTTGATTAATAGCTAATAATAGGGGTTCTAATACTATATCAAAAAGCAAAGGAGATAGTGGACAACCCTGTCTAACTCCCCTATGTAAATGAAAACGATCTGACATTTTATTATTGATATATAATCTTGCCATAGGGGAGCTATACAAAGTCTGAACCATTTGAATAAATCCTGAACCTATACCAAACCATTTCAATGCTTGATACATGAAATCCCATTCCACTCTGTCAAATGCTTTTTCTGCATCTAAAGATATGGCAAAAGCCGGATCATTCATATTTTTAGTTAAATTTAAAGTGTGGAATGTCAATCTTGTGTTACTAGAAGAATGTCTATTCGCAATGAATCCAGTTTGATGTACATCAATTATATAAGGGAGAGCCTTAGCCAATCTCATAGCCAAAGTTTTAGCCAGTAATTTTCCATCTACATTAATTAAAGATATCGGCCTATAGTTTGATACCGAAGTAGGATCTCTATTTGGCTTAGGTAAAACAATAGTTAAAGATTCTGCCATAGTACCTGTAATACAACCTTTATTTAGTTGATATTGATATAAATTTAATAAATGAGGGAGTAACGCATTTTGAAATGTTTTATAAAATTCTACTGTAAAACCATCCCCACCTGGAGCGGATCCAACTCTAAGAGACTTCAATGCAGTTTCTACTTCTTTTAATGATATAGGCTCATCTAATCTTCTTTTTATATGATCAGGAAGTTTTGGACCCACTAATAAATTTAAAAATTCCACACCACTTTGAAGTTTATCAGCATAAGACTCGGAAGAATACAAATCTTTATAAAAATTAAGAAATTGATTTAAAATATCATTAATCTGAGTATGCAAATTTCCATTACTATCTTTAATTGCTATTATTTTTACTTTTCTTTTTTTTGCTTTAAGATAATTTGCAAGTAATCTTCCCGCCTTATTGGAACTTCCATAATACAAAGTTTGCTGGGAAAATAAATCTTTCCTCGCCAATCTTGAAGAAATCTCATTATATTTCCCTTTTACTTTTAAGAGTTCTTGTAAAGTATCTTTCTGCCAATTACTAATTAATTTAGATTCTAGAAATTTAATTTCATTTTCCAGATCAGTGAATTGTTTAACCAATAATTTCCTAGTATGTGCCGAATAAGAAATGATATGACCTCTCATAGTAGCTTTAAAAGCATCCCACAATATTTCAGTGTTGATATCCACTGTATTATTGATTTGGAAAAATTTAGATATCTTTTCCTTAAATTCTTCAAGAAAAACTGAATCTGCAATCAGTGTATTATCAAATCTCCAAACTGATCTATTTATTTCCTGTTTATCTAAACTACATTTAATCCATACCCCTCCATGATCTGACAAAATAATTGGATAAAAGGAAGCTTGTAGCACCTGTTTTACCAATGAATTTGAAACAAAAACATAATCAATTCTTGAAAAAGATTTATGAACTTGTGAAAAAAAAGAAAATTCCTGATCATTGAAATGAAGAATTCGCCATATATCTTTTAAATCACAAGAATTTACCAGATTTTCTAACCCTAAAGATTTTATATTTTTACTTGGTTTTTTTATCCATAAAAGGATCCATCACAGCATTGAAATCTCCAGCTACAACTAAATTAGAAGCAGCCAGTGGGAGTATTAATTGTTGTAAAGATTTAAAATAATCATTTTGATTCGAATTAGGGGCGTAGACATTAATCAAGGTCAAAATATTATTTCCCATTCTCATTTCCACCTTAATCCATCTTCCTAAGGGATATCAAACTCCAACATTTTAAATGAAGCTGAACATTTATTACTTATTAAAATAGCAACCCCCGCTTTTTTCCTAACTGCAGGGGCGAAAAAACAGTACTTTATCCATTCGCCTTCGAGTCTTTTTGATTCAACATCTGAAAGATGCGTCTCTTGGATGAAGTATATATCAGCTTTTTATGTTTTTTCAAGAAAGTAAGCATTTTTTTCCTTTTTACAGGATGATTGAGACCATTAACGTTAAGGGAAAAATTTTTAGTCTCCATTATATTTAATAATTATCAAAAATCTCTTCTCAAATGTAAAGAATAAATAACAAATTAATTCAGGATTAGATGCCATTTTCCAAACCCTCTTCATTAGAATATAACACTTCCCCAGTTATTATCAATCCCTTTGTTAATCCCATTCCCCCCATCCCCCCCCAAATAATGACATATATAACTTGGAATCACACATATAAGTACAGATGAGTCCAGAAAGTTCCCCAACAGACCACAATATTAAGACAATATTATAATATATTCATCTTTTTATATAATTCTCTTGTTATTATTATAATCATTCCATAAATATCCATCAAAAACCTCAACAACCAATTCCCAAGCTGTATAGATCTAATTGATCTAATGTGAAGATAATATTAAGATTATCTTGCTTGGATAATCAATAACTAATTATTCTTAATATCCTTTAACATATAATATTAATATGTATAAAAGGAGACAAATTATAAATCTATAATTTACTCATAATGCAATCAAATCGCTTCTGCTCATATGTGCACAGTAACCATCCTCTTTAGAAGTGTACAGATGTTAATTAATAAATTTTCCATCACTAAAGACATATGAATTTGATTCATATTAGAATTAGATATTCCCTATTGAAAATATATTCTATAGCTATCAATGAGATTCAATGAAAAGCAATTAAAATTTAAATTAAATATATTGAAATATTAATTCTTATACAGAATGAGTTCAGCACTAGATCAAAGATAAGATCATTTTTGAAAGAATATTCGTCAGTGAAAGATCCTAGTGCGTCACATTCCCTGCGCACAAATTTACTTCCAATTGATCCCAAAATCATAGTTATAAACAGTAATGGAGTCATAAAACTCAATATTCCAGTTCTTCTTTCTCCTATTTTCTTATATCTTCCTAGTCATACTACGAGAATATATTAAGGTTAGAATTTCAGGAGCTATAAGGAATGAGCAATGAGACACAAGGAATGCAATCCATCTCCTAATGCAATAAGCACGAGACATGCCAGTTAATTATATATGTCCTTCCCTTGCACAATAACCACTGTTCAGTCCGAAGATAATATCTGCGATGAAGATTCAAATCAATAAACAAATAGTTCCAAGAATTCCATTTTCGATGCTGGTGTCTTTTCTGAATAAAGATTCTCGCTTCACCATACCAATCGTATCTGGAAATCAGTCTCTTTCTTTCTTGAACAGAAAGGTGAACTCCTCAGTTCAAAAGTTTTAGTATGAATGGCATATCCCCTATGCATTTCGATATGCAAGTGATCATACAACTTGGCAATGTAGTGAGCATAATGTTCCACCATATTCCTGTTAATCCTGCTGTAGAATTATTCTTAGTTTCGTACTCATCTTCTATAATTCAGATTTCTATTTGTGCAGCATCATTTGAACACTTCTATTGCTCGGCCTTGCCTTCCCTTTTAAAGGTATCGAGGGTCTGATTATTAAACCTATCTAACCGATTAGCTGCTTAACGATTCTTCCATGCAGGGGGTGAGCACTAGCAGTGCAGATAATTTTTTCTTTGACAGTTGGACTTTGTTTCCTTTTTCCCCAAATCTCAACTCCAACCCTTTTGGGTTTTCTAAATCATCGGAGTTCTGATTGTTACCGCTCTTCTCAGAGTTTTTCCTCTATCAACAAAGCCGGACCACTTTAATCCAGCTTTGTTTTACACCTTTCTTCTTCCATCCTTCTTGCCTAGGCAAATGATGTTTTTCTTTCTTACCTCTCATGGACTTCATGGTTCATGTAATCCTATTCAAGAAGCTTCCACTTGGGTCGTTTTAATGGTCCCTAGCATACCAGTGGTCCAAGCTTTTGACCATTGTCTCAACACCTTGCAGTTGCATTGTCTTTTCCAAAGTCTCTGCAGAGTTGGCTTCATTCTTCCCATCTGTCCAGGGGAGTTTTTTTTTGTTCTACTTGCTTTCCTCTTTAGGACTCATCACCTCATGTTTGCAGAGCTCATCTAATGGTCTTCACACTTCATGCCATCCTTAACTCTTTGTTTTTCAGTGTTTTTTCTATCCTCTCATGGTTTTTAGTCTGCAGTGTCAGCTCATGCCCTTCTTGTTTGCATGGACATTCGGGTTTGGCTCTATTGTACGACAGAATAGGTCCCTCTTTCTTTGTCAGGAGGCCCAGCAGCTCTGACACTCAGAAATTGCTCTTTGTAACAGCAATCTGCATTCAAGAGGACCCGAATTCTATAGCAGACAGACTCAGCAGAATTCTGCGACCTCACGAATAGTCGATCAACTCTCCAGTTCTCTGTCAAATCCTTTTTTAGTAGGGGATTCTTCACATTGACCTGTTTGTATCCCCTCTCAACCACAAGTTACCTTTTTCGACTCCACGTAGTACTTTCTTCTTCGCCTGGAAGAGGACGGTTTTTCTTCTGGATTGGATGCATAAGTTTCTCTATACGTTTTCCTTCCTTTTTTTTTTTCTCTCGTCCTCTCAATTCTTGTCTCACTCAGCCAGGAGTCAGCCAACATGAGTCTTATAGCCTTTTCATGGCTCAGATGACCATGGTTCTCTCTCTACTTTAACTCAGGATCTGGGAATTACTTCCTTTTCCACAATATTTTCCATTTCTTCTCATGCAGAGTCGAGCATCTTTTATGTATTCCAAACTTTAATTGTTTCACCTGACGGCTTAGAACTGTCGAGCTCAGCTCAGTTGCTCTTCTCCTTTTTCAGCCTGTCAGAATTCCTCTAGGACGTTTATATTCAAGGTCTACCCAGCAGTGTTCTCAGTAAACATGTATACCACACATAAAACTTACTAATGGTTATGCCGAAATCTTATCACACTTTATATAGAGCTATATGTTAACCACTTCACATACAGTGGCTACATATATAAGAGCTTTTTGTATGGACCTTCAGAGTGCATCCAGGCATTGCATACTACTGGCTGCTAGAGTCTTCGTAAGTCCAATCTTTTATTGAAACTTGTTTTTTAATAGCTATTAGCTTCACTGTTTTAAAAAAATATTTTTATTTCTTCCATATTCTTTAACTTTTTTTCTTATCATTTATTGTTCATAAAATTGATATAGCTACTTAGCTTATAGTAGATTCTTAACTGTCATCTACGCCACCTCTCCCGACATGCATGTTTCAAAAGAAACTTTCTTCAGGGTCGAGGGGAACAAATGAGGGAGCTGTAATCCATTGTTTAACATGGACATTCAGTAAACATGGACATGCTTTGTGTTACCCTCATCTATTATTTTCAAACTAACAGAACTATGGAATGGCATTCCCCTTATTTTAAGGGTCTCTGACTTCTTTTAATCCTTTCGTAAATCTTTAAAGACAATTCTGTTTGCAAATCATTTTGGAAATCACTCATAGCCTTCTTCTCATTGACTTATTGGGGGTTTTCCTCTATTATCCATTGTTTGGTGATGACCTGGTATACAAAGTTAAGTTTTAGTTTAGTTTAGATTACTGGAGTTTGGAATCCACCTCTGTTTCCTCAGTATTGGATTCTCTCTTTTCTTTGTTAGATTCTAGACTTCTGCTCAACAAGTAAAGGAACTTCACGTGTTTGGGGGGGGGGTCCTACCTTTTCCGGTATTCCTCCATTACATGGTTGTGCTTTGCACTCTTTATAAGTTCCTCCCACAGATTGTCTCTTTCTTTACTCTCGCTCCATCTGTTATTAGTCCAGTATTTTTCCCTGAGCCTTATTCTCATCTTGGAGAAATGGCTCTTCACACTCTGGTTTGTAAACAGGCATTGGCCTATTATCTCTATAGTACACGGGCACAGAGTACATCCCCTCAACTGTTTGTCTCCAACAAGTTGGGACATCTTGTTTCCAAGACAACAATTTCCATTTGGTTGACCTTCTTGCATCTCGTTCTGTTATACTCAGGCTGGGCTGCAACTACAGAGTCTGGTCACAGCCTACTCAGTCAGAGCTATGGCAGCCCTCCTGCCCTTGACACAACCCCCCTCCCCCCAATGACTGCCCTCCCCAAATCCCCGTTCGTCCCGTCCCCCCCGCCGACCCGCAACCCCCCCCCGACAATTCATACACAGATATGAAACATAGAAACATAGAAAGATGACGGCAGATAAGGGCTACAGCCCATCAAGTCTGCCCACACTATTGACCCACCCTTTTAAGTCTACTGACCCTCTTAAGTATAATTGTAATTATACTGCCACTCTACTGACCCTCTCTTTCAAGTCTATACCCTAGTGACCCTATCCCTTGGCATGACCCTCATAGGGATTCCACATAGGTATCCCATTTGTTCTTGAAGTCTGGGATGCTGCGTGCCTCGATCATCTGCACTGGAAGCTTGTTCCAATGCTCAATCACTCTCTCCGTGAAGAAGTACTTCCTGGCGTCTCCACGAAACTTCCCTCCCCTGAGTTTGAGCCCAACTGCCCAACTGCTAGTGTACACTTATACAATTGCCTTTTATGAGAGTTTTGGCTTCAGAAAAGGGGACGTAAGATGCTCCAATGCTCATAGAATTCCTATGAACAACAAGATAATGGCTATACAAACAACTGGAATAATCAACAGTACCATATGAGGAAAAAATTGTTCCAGTTAATACTAATCTCCAAAAGTCATAAGGAGAAAGTTAGATACTCGATCCTCAGAGGGTGAAATTACCCACAGGTTCAAGTGAGCAGCTCTCACCAAAACCCCAATCTTCACTGGATCACAGGCGTATCTTCTTTTGTCTCTTTTTAACTATATATATATTTTTTAACACGTTTCTTTTTTATCCATCAATTATTAGTTTAAATGATTCAAACGGTTTACTTAACTTGCTAATTTATATAGGGGAGCGCCTCCACCAACATGTCCATGTTTCACACGCTTTCCTCAGGGTCGAGGCTCCCTATTGTATCTGAAAACATTTGAATATCAAACATTACTCCTAAATTGATGCTATCATATTCTTAAACAACTTTTATAAATTAATGTAACTTTCTTACAATGGCCAATCAAGACCTATATATATGTATATTTGATTCAACTTACTCATGCACATAGTAGAAATCGCTCCATTCGAATAGATTTCATGTTGAACGAGAGCGTCTGTCGTCAGATCCAGTTTTTAACCCCATGAGAATGATCTCAATCGGAGATACGTCATATGCTTATTATTTCACCGGAAAGAATTCAAAGCCTTAAAGGAGTCAGACTACCGACATCCAGTCGATTTCTTCATTCAATCCATGAGGAGATAAAGTATTTAAAACGAAAATCCATTTTTGTTCTTTAATATTGAGAGCTGATTTATAATTCCCACCCTCCTTCCCTATTTTTACAGAGTCTATAATACGCCATTTTATATCATGCCAGGAGTGTTGTTTTTTAATCCAGTGATTTACAATGGGTGCCGTATCAGTTTCTGTATGAACTCTAGATTTATGTTCATTCAGCCGTGTTTTGATAGATCGCTGAGTTCTCCCAACATAAATCAGATTACACGGACACTGGATGATATAAACAACATTAGTGGTATTACAAGTAGTAATATCCTTGGATTGAATAACCAACCCCGTCGTAGGATGACACCAAGATTCTCCGGGGATGGTAAGAGAACACCACTGACATTTACCGCAGCCTACATGATAACCTCGTTGAAAGGGGGCTGAGGTACTCCGTAATATCTCTTCAATGTTCCGGTGCCTCTGGAAGGCAAACATCGGTCTTTCAGGTATATCCTCCAATAGAATTCCTATGAGCATCAGAGCAGTGTCAGAGTATATATTGCTCCAGGCCGGGGTAGAAACATCTACTGTGGTTTAGTAAAAGGAGGGGGAAAAAAGCCTTTACATAGTGCTCCTGTTCTTCCTCTGCGTTTTGCTCTGCCTAGCACTATCCAAAATTTTGAACCACCTCCTGCAGAGTTAACAAACAGCAGTGATGGATTTAACCCTTTAATTGACAGACGGTGAAACCTAACTTGATGATGAACAAGAGCAACAGTGCTAAGCAACAGGCATATGGAGATGCAGATCTCCCTTAATAATAATAATAACAGTTTATATACCGCAGGACCGTGAAGTTCTGTGTGGTTTACAATGATTAAAAGGTATTACAGATTGAGTGGAATAAACAAAGTTCAGAGTTAGTGTATAACAGTTCGAAGATCATTTTTGAGGACTAAGATTGTATAGGTCAGTTACCTAATACTTCAGGAACAGATGTGTTTTTAGGCGCTTCCTGAATTCCCTATAAGTAGTAGGCACGAGCAGTTGTTCCAGATCTTTACCCCATAACGCTGCTTGATATGAGAAAAGATGTTGGTGATGACTTTTAAATTTACAACCTCTAACTGGTGGAGAAACAAAGAGCCATAGAAGCCATAAGAGCCATAGAAGACACATGTTACTTCTGAGCAACAATGCCAAATAAAAGGTTAAGTAGAAGTTGAGCTCTTTGTGAAAGGACTGTTTCATGCTATTTATGCAAATGCATCTCAGTACTAAGAGCAGAATTGGGTAATTAGACCAGACCAATTGGGTTATTATCCATTTCTGGCAATATTTTGCAAAAAGATGAGGCGTCCTGCTGCCTCACAGATAATGTAAATCAGCTCCTTAGGACTGTATTCTATGTATATTAACCTGTAACCTGTTCTGAGCTTGTTGGGGAGAACAGGATAGAAAATGAATTAAATAAATAAATTAGATTCTAGAGGATGTAACTTTCACATGTCTCTTCTTGTAATACTCTAGGTGATCTAGGTGAAAAGGGAGAAAGAGGATTCCCAGGAAGAGGACCTAAAGGACTACCAGGGCTACCTGGTCCAACAGGTACAGAAATATAAGCTGTATTATAGCACCAGGATACTGAAGCTTATAGGGTTTAGGTTTTATTCATTCCAAGAAGGCAGTTAATAAATCCCAATGAATAAGGAATTTTTATGCAATTAGTTTGTTTTCTGTAGAAAATAAAATGAAAGGACTTGTTTTATGCAGTCAGTCCAAGCTATGCACAGCATTACCATCACCAAATTGATTCAATCCAAGTATTTTATTGTTTGGTCTTTGCAAAACGTAAAATAGCTTTATTAAGCGTGTGCTACAGCCCTGTGTAGCTCTTAGAACTGCAGTAACATTGCCATCTAGTGGATTCATAATGCAATGTCTCATTCTAAATGTTTGAAAATAATTCCTGCCAATGTGTACATGCACAGAAATAACAAAGTCCAACAGTATTGCCTATTAGTAGACAACCATATCTGAGAACTGTGTGCAATTATGTTGTTTGTGCTTGAAGTCAAATGTTTTACACTTCTTGATTAGAGAATAGATATCAGGCTACAGGTACTCAAGTGAGCAGAATATGTCTTCTAATACTGTACAAGTTCCATGACATCAGAAGGACTTGGGAATATCAAAGTTCCAGAATTTATCTCAAAGGCTACAGCTCTTCAACTTGCAGTAAAATAAACAACAGCAATGTTTTTGTTTCCGACATGAAACTTTAGTTCTTACTGAATATGTATTTCAGTCCAAGAGAGAGAAATACATCACTGCCATTTTAGGACAATCTCATAAGAAGCACTGCCAATCTGTAATAGAAGTGAACTTAGTATGTTCTGTAAATCTTAAAATACAGTAGCTACAAGATCTCTTTAGTGGAAATGTTTTTTTTTTTTTTTTTAACTTGTATTACAAATGAGTTTAGTGGATGCAGTTGCTTCTGTATATTCTTACACTAGCTGATGCCCCGGCGTTGCACGGGTATTTAATTATAGCAATAACACTGTAAATGGATTCAAATAAAGATACTTTATAGTGGTGAATGAAATTATTTTTTTACAGCTTAATAAAAAGTACAATATTCAAATTATAATGTGAAATATTTGAAAAAATGAATACAATACAACAAACGCAAAACGTGATTATAAACAACAATTTTAGTTTCACCTCCTGGAGCAAGAACATATAAATTGCTGGGTGAACCCAGCCTTGAGCAAGCAACATAGAGTTGTGGGCCGCGAGACCCCCAGAACATATCACCCCAGGTAGTGAGGGATCTGCATACCAAGTTTCGTTCAAATCGGTCAAGCCGTTTTTGAATTACTGTGAGAATGGCAGCTTTTTACATTTTTTCCATTGACATGAATGGGTGAAATCTGATTTTCTGTTTGTAGCTCCGCCCATGTGTACAGGTGGGCCGCGAGACCCCCAGAACATATCACCCCAGGTAGTGAGGGATCTGCATACCAAGTTTCGTTCAAATCGGTCAAGCCGTTTTTGAATAACTGAGAATGGCAGCTTTTTACATTTTTTCCATTGACATGAATGGGTGACATCTGAATTTCTGTTTGTAGCTCCGCCCACGTGTGCAGGTGGGCCGCGAGACCCCCAGAACATATCAGCCCAGGTAGTGAGGGATCTGCATACCAAGTTTCGTTCAAATCGGTCAAGCCGTTTTTGAATTACTGTGAGAATGGCAGCTTTTTACATTTTTTCCATTGACATGAATGGGTGAAATCTGATTTTCTGTTTGTAGCTCCGCCCAAGTGTGCAGGTGGGCCGCGAGACCCCCAGAACATATCACCCCAGGTAGTGAGGGATCTGCATACCAAGTTTCGTTCAAATCGGTCAAGCCGTTTTTGAATTACAGTGAGAATGGCAGCTTTTTACATTTTTTCCATTGACATGAATGGGTGAAATCTGAATTTCTGTTTGTAGCTCCGCCCACGTGTGCAGGTGGGCCGCGAGACCCCCAGAACATATCATCCCAGGTAGTGAGGGATCTGCATACCAAGTTTCGTTCAAATCAGTCAAGCCGTTTTTGCGTGATCGCGGCACATACATACATACATACATACCTCCGATTTTATATATATATATATAGATTATCATTTTTTTGTTTTTTTAACGATTGCGTTCACACTTTTGCAGATAAAAACATTTCATACTTCATTCTGCAAACTAAAAACTGATATTTTTCTTAAATAGGAAAGTGGATATATACAGTAAGTACCGATAATTTGGTTGTATTGAAAATGAGATCTATGCAACCAGGGTACACCATTATTAATGACTAATCTTTTAAATGAATACAAATGTTGACTATTCTTTGAGTGTTCAGTAGAATACTCTTGTTTCCTATGATGCACTTGGGGAGTAGAAACACCCCCACACACTCTCCCCTTCACACCCCCACAAAATTCAAAATAAAAATGTACATAATTGCCTCTGGAACATCAGCACCTGGCATAGGAAAGCCTAGTAGAGCTGCACAGAGGTGGCTTAAGTAATCTGGGGGGGTGGGCTACTGAACCATAGAAAGGAGGACCCAGGTCCATAAGCCACTCTAAACAATCCATTCATGGTGGAAAATGTGAGCCTACCATATAAGGGGCACCTGCAGCCATAAAGGCTATTGGGGTTGTATGTAGACAAGTGGGTATAGTGGGTTTTGAAGCTTATCACATACTATCATACCCACTCCTCTTTCATGCATAAAAGTTCTTCATCTCCCAAACTGTACTATTCCCTTGGGTTTTTGTAGCCTAAATGCAAGACCTTGTATTTCTTAGCATTAAATCTTAGCTGCCAAATTTCAGACCATTCCTCAAGCTTCATTATGTACTTCCTCATGTTATCCATACCATCTGGGATGGATACTCTGTTACAGATTTTGATATCATCTCAAAGAAGCAAATCTTACCAGACAGCCCTTCAGCAATATCGCTTACAAATAAAAAGAATAGGCCCAAGAATCGAACCTGTGGGTACACCACTGGTTAACATCCCTTTCCTGAGAATGACCTCCTTTGACTACTACTCTGTCGCCTTCCACTCAACCAAGTACTGACCCAGTCTGTCACTTTGGGGCCCATTCCGAGGGCACATAGTTTATTTATTAGACGCCTGTGTGGAACAGTCAAAGTCTTTACTAAAATCTAAATATACCATATCTAGCACTAGCCCTTTATCCAAATCTCTGGTCACCAAGTCAAAGAAATTGATCAGATTTGTCTGACAAAACCTACTTCTAGTGAATCTATATTGCCACAGGTCCTCCAATCCACTGAATTCTAGAAACTGAACTATTCTCTGTTTTAAAAGCATAATCATGAATTTCTTACCACAGAAGTGAGATTTGCCTGTAGTTCCCAACCTCTTCCTTACTTCCACTTTTGTGGAGAGGGACCACATCCGCTGTTCTCCAATGCTCCAGTAAGAATATAAGAACATAAGAATTGCCGCTGCTGGGTCAGTCAGGTGGTCCATCGTGCCTAGCAGTCCGCTCACGTGGCAGCCCTTAGGTCAAAGACCAGTGCCCTGATTGAGTCTAGCCTTACCTGCGTACGTTCCGGTTCAGCAGGAACTTGTCTATGTCTTGAATCCCTGGAGGGTGCTTTCCCCTATAACAGCCTCCGAAAGAACATTCCAGATTTCTACCACTCTCTGGGTGAAGAAGAACTTCCTTACGTTTGTACGGAATCTATCCCCTTTTAACTTTAGAGAGTGCCCCCTCATTCTCTCTACCTTGGAGAGGGTGAACAACCTGTTCTTATCTACATTACATTGCATTACATTAGTGATTTTTATTCCGCCATTACCTTGCAGTTCAAGGCAGATTACAGAAGAGGATTTTTGGACATGTCCAGAGGTGTTACAGAGTAGAGCAGGTTGCTTCAGAGGATTGTAATGATTAATAAAGTGTTAGTTAGTCTTCATGGATTTCTTGAATAGCAGGGTTTTTATTTCTTTTCTGAAAGTTTTGTAGTCTGGGGTAGTGCTGCCCGATTCAGGAAAAAAAAATTGATTCGATTCAGCCTACTGAATCGATTTTTCGATTCGATTCGATTTTCCTGCCCAATTGGGTGTTTTTTTTCAAACATCCTGGTGGGTTTATTTTATAGCCTCTTTGCCTTCTCCTAATCACACTGGCGCTGTGGTGTAAACAAAATAAACAAACAAAACTTTTCCTCTCTGTTAAATCCTAGCTCACATTTGCAGTCTAACACCAACTCTGGCAGGATACACGTTTCAAATCTGACATATTGTAATCACAAAACAGAAAATAAAATTATTTTTTCTACCTTTTGTTGTCTGGTCATTGTTCAAATCTTGTTGGTCCCAGGCTCTGGTTGTCTTCTGATAGCTTGCTTGCCAGGGTCTCCTTCTTTCTTCTCTCTCTGTGCTAACCATCCATCTGCCATCTCTGTCTTCCCCTTCCATTTCCCTTCCCTCCCCTGGAGGTCTGGCATCTTTCCTTTTTTTCATCTCCATCTACAGATCCACCTTTTCTCAACTACCCTTTCAACCAGCATCTCTCCTTTTCTGTAACTTTCATCCCTAAATCCCATTGTCCACCATCTCTCTCCCTCTCCTCTGTTTTTAGACCCCTTATTTCTTCCCCCAAAGTCTGGCATATGCATGTCTCTTTGAACTCCCCCTTCCCTCCCTCCCTCTGTGTACTTCTACACCAGGGCCCCCTTCCCTGAACATCTGCACCACTCTGAAGGCCTGCGTATTCAATTTACCTAATTTCAGCAGCCTGCCCTGCAGAAGATTGCTGGCTCTAGCGATCTTTGCAAGCTACCATCCGTCGTCCAAGTTGTCTTCTCTCTGCCGCGGTTCCGCCCCTCCTCTGATGTCAGAGAAGGGGCGGGACCATGGCAGAGAAGACAACTTGGATGACGTATGGCAGCTTACGAAGATCACTAGAGCCAGCGATTTTCTGCAGGGCAGGCTGCTAAAATTAGGTAAATTGATGCGGGGAAGCCGGACACCAGCGGGGAAGCCACTTCCCGACTGACCCTCCCCACTTGCCCTCTAAAGCAGGAGCGGTAGGCCAGCAAGAGGCAGTGCTGCCGCTCCTGCTTTAGGGGGAAGGGTCAGTTAACGAATCGGGAGGCCAATTTTTTTGTCGTGTAAATCAATTTGAATCGTGAATCGGGCAGCCCGATTCTCAGCTTCTCTAGCCCCCTACCCGATTCTTAACTTCCCCAGCCCCCCTGCCCGATTCTCAGCTTCCCCAGCACCCCTGTCCAATTCTTAGTTTCCCCACCCTGATTCTTAGCTTCCCCAGCCCGATTCTCAGCTTCCCCAGCCCCCCTGCCTGATTCTCAGCTTCCCCAGCCCCCTGCCCAATTCTTAGCTTCCCCAGCCCCCCTGCCCAATTCTCAGCTTCCCCAGCACCCCTGTCCAATTCTTAGTTTCCCCACCCTGATTCTTAGCTTCCCCAGCCCGATTCTCAGCTTCCCCAGCCCCCCTGCCTGATTCTCAGCTTCCCCAGCCCCCTGCCCAATTCTTAGCTTCCCTAGCCCCCCTGCCCAATTCTCAGTTTCCCCAGCCCCCCTGCCCGATTCTTAGCTTCCCCAGCCCCCCTGCCCGATTCTCAGCTTCCCCAGCCTGGTTCTAAATTTCCCCAGCCCCCCTGCTCGATTCTCAGCTTCCCCAGCATGATTCTAATTTTCCCCAGCCCCCTGCCCTATTCTGAGCTTCCCCAGCTTCCCTACTTGATTCTCAGCTTCCCCAGCCTCTCTACCTGATTCTAAGCTTCCCCAACCCCCTGCCCGATTCTCAAACTTATAGTGGGAATCGCGTGGAGGAGAGGAGAAATGTTTTCGTGGCGCGAAGGAGAGAGCCAGCACGACGTCCGCTCGGCACTTCCAAGTCCTTCTGATGTAACTTCCGGTTTCACAAACCCGGAAGTTACTTTAGATGGGGAGAACTCCGGCGGGTGGCAGCGGCAGAGGGAAATCATGAACCCCGTGAATGGGTCTTCATTCGGTGAGTTCGATTTTTTGCCAAACCAAATTGATTCAAATCGATTCATCTGAAGTGAATCGATTCAAATCATGAATCGGGCAGCACTAGTCTGGGGTCACGATTAGTAGATTGGAGAGCTGGTGGTCTAGTTTTGCTGCCTGTGTGGCTAGAAGGCCATCGTATAATTTTTTCTGTTTGATGTCTCTGATTGGAGGGTATGTGAATGGTGTCTGGGTTCTCCTATGTCTGGTTGTGGTAGTTTGGATTAGGCAGTTGTTCAAGTAGGCTGGGCTGTCACCATTTATGGATTTAAATAATAAACAGTAGAATTTAAATAGTATTCTTGCTTGAATTGGGAGCAGTGTGAGTCAAGGCATGCCTCAGTGATGTGGTCGTGTTTTCTTAGTGAAGAGATTAGTCTCAGGGCTGTGTTATGTACTGTTTGTACTTGTTTTATCATTGTTGCTGGGCAGGGGAGATATACTATGTTGCAGTATTCAAGGAGACCTAGGATAGGGACTGGACCATGAGCTGGAATTGTTTTCTGTCAAAGAATTTTCAAACTTGCCTTAGGTTTCTCATGACCGCGAATGATTTCTGTATTGTTTTGTTGATTTGTGGTTGCATGGTGCAGCATATCATCATTCCCAGAAGTGGCTTGAATGGGGTATGTGATTTAGTTTATTACTAGGTTTGTTATGGTTGGGGTTTTATTTTTTTCGAGAAGTATGAATTTTGTTTTGTCTATTCCCTTCATTACCTTGAATGTTCGATCATGTCCCCTCTCAGTCTCCTCTTTTCAAGGAAGAAGAAGCCCAGTTTCTCTAATCTCTCACTGTATGGCAACTTCTCCAGCCCCTTAACCATTTTAGTCGCTCTTCTCTGGACACTTTGAAGTAGTACAGTGTCCTTCTTCATGTACGGCAGCCAGTGCAGGACTCAATATTCCAGGTGGGGACGCACCATGATAACCTTCTCCGATCTATTTGGGATCCCCTTCTTAATTATTCGTAGCATTCTGTTCACCCTTTTTGCCGTCGCCGCACATTGCGTGGACGGCTTCATTTACTTGTCTACCAGTACTCCCAAGTCTCTTTCCTGGGGGGGTCTCTCCTAGTACTGCACCGGACGTGTATAAGATTTTTGTTACCTTGCACTTATCCACGTTAAATCTCCTCGAGCGTGTTTATGTCACGTTGCAGGTCTTCGTAATCCTTCTGTATCTTCACTACTCTGAATAACTTTGTATCGCCCGCAAATGTAATCACCTCACTCATCGTACCAATTTCCAGGTCGTTTATAAATATATTGAAGAGCAAGGGCCCGAGCACTGAACCCTACGGCACTCCACTCATGACACTTTTCCAGTCTGAGTATTATCCATTTACTCCCACTCTGTTTCCTATCCGCTAACCATTTTTAATCCAAGTGAGTATTTCACCCTCGATTCCATGGCTTGCAGTTTTTCAAAGCAGTCATTCATTTGGGACCTTGTCGAATGTCTTTTGAAAATCCAGATATACAATGTCGACTGGGTCACCCTTGTCTGTCTCATCAATGATGAGGCAGAGGGAATCACCAACAGGAGAAAGCCGCGAAGCAACCTCTTTAGAGTGCTATGGCTGCCGATGCTGCTGGAAGGAGGTTTGTCGGTCGGTCGTTTATCTCGCGGTAGGCAGGTCGGTGGGGTTCGCATGGGAGGGGGAGATAGGAGCGTCAGCAGGGTTCAGTGGAGAGAAGCGGCCTGCCCCGGATGCTTCAAGGAAGGCCTGGCGTCATTAACTTCTTCAGGCAGCAACAGCATTTACAATTCGCTGCTGTTGCCGGCTTCAGGCCTTCCTCTCTGCCGGGTCCTGCCTACTTTCTGTTTCCATGAAGGCAGGACCCGACAGAGAAGAAGGCCAAAGCCGGCAACAGCAGCAAATTATGAATGCTGCTGCTACCCAAAGAAGTTCATGACGCCAGTCCTTGGGAGACAGAAGGAGGAAAGGTAGCAGAGGGGGAGAGAATTGCTGCACCCAACTGGAGAGAGAAAGAGAGGGAGAAGGAAGATGAGGGAGGGAGTGAAAGGAGATGCCAGGGCTTAGAGGGAAGGGAGGAAGAGATGCAAGGGCATGGAGTGAAGGAGGAAAGTATGCCAGAACAAGTTAAAAGGAAGGGGGAAAGGAAGGAGGAGATGTCAGAGGGGGAGGGAGAGATTGAAGAAAAAGAAAAGAGAAAGATGCCAGGGCATCAGGGAAGAGAAGTTGCCTGACCGTGGGGTGGAAAGGAAAGAAAGGAGAAGAGAGAGAGATGCCAGAGCATAGGGGAGGGTTGGTGACAGAGAGAGAAAAATGGAAAAGTAGCAGAGCTGAAATGAATCATGTACAAAGGAGAGAAGGGGCACAGGATAGACAATTTATGGAAGGAGTATAGAAAGAGGGTAGATGCCATATGGAATGGGGAGAGAACGGCAGTGGATGGAAGGGGCTGATGCTGCATGGAAGACATAGAGAGGACAGATGCTGGCTAGAAAGAAGAGAATGAAGACAAGATGATTAAATCAGAAACGACAAAAGGTAGAAAAAAAAATTTTTTTGTTGCTTTAAAATAAAATAGTATTGTAGTTGTATTGATAAAACTTTTATATCAGAAAATGAGGTAATCTTTTTATTGGACTAATTTTAATTCATTTTCTACTAACTTTTAGAGACTAAAACCCCCTTTCTCAGGTCAGTACAGTATAGTGGTACCTCGGTTTACGAGTGCACCGGTTTGCGAGTGTTTTGCAAGACGAGCAAAACATTCGCAAAATCGGCGACTCAGAAACCGAGCTTGCCTCGATTTGTGAGCGGAGCCCCCCGCGATCCGGCACCCCCCCCCCCCCCGCTGTGATCTGAATTCTCCCAGACCCACCCAAACACGCTGCTTACCCCCATCTGGCCACCGGCACCGGCATGTCCTGTGTGTTGGTGCCGGTGCCCGAAGATCTTCGTCCTCTTCTTTGCTGGGCCTTGAGCATCTGCGCATGCTCAAGGCCTGCGAGTTCACGCTCTTTCCGAGCGGCCAGATGGTGGTAAGCAGCATGTTCGGGTGGGTCTGGGGGATTTCAGATCGCGGCGGGACGGGGGTACGATGCGAGTGTGTGTGGGGGGTGTGCCGGATCGCTGGGGGAAGGATGCCGGATCGCAGGGGGGAAGGTGCCGGATTGCGGGGGGGGGGGCCTTCGGGGAGAGTAATGCCGGTTCTCGGGGGGGGGGGTAGAGCAGCGCCACTGGCCTCGGGGGGTGGGGTGGGTGGGAACGTATCAAGTATGGGGAAACTCGCTTTGATATATGAGTATTTTGGTTTAAGAGCATGCTTCTGGAACGAATTATGCTCGTAAACCAAGGTACTACTGTATAATGTAAAAGCAGTATACTATATTGACCTGAAGGAGGCTATGGCCTCTGAAAGTTAATTTAAAAATGAATTAGTCCAATAACATGGTATTCTAATTTTTATTTTATTTCTATTTGGTAATTTGTCAAGTGGTGATTGTTTGTCAGGTTCTTTAAATTTACATCTGCTGTATTTATATTTTGCTGAGTATTAGGGGGCTATGTGTCACTGTTTCTGTGGTGTTTCATTGTATGCAGTTTGGCTTCTTGGCGGTTCAGTTTAACCTTTATCAACATATTTCTATTTTTAGTTTGTGATTACTTATTCCAAACTGGGTGAGGGTGTATCTGTGTTCTGTGTTTATGAAAGACATAGTTTTCTGCTAGCCTTCTTTGGGGAAATGCATCGGGCATGGTTCTTGGGAGCACCTTGAATAAACCTGATTTGAATCTCCTTATTTTCTGCCGATCTTCTTTTGTTTCATGTTGGATTTTTTGGTGGACTGCTTGCCTTATTGTTTCATTACAGGTTAACTTACATGGAGTGGAACATTATAGATGAGTTACAGATTTGGTTGTTTATACATACATATGGGTTGCAGTTGGTTGACGTAGAGTGAGGCATTGTAAACTTGGTTATTAATATAGACTTATATTTGGGATAGTATTAAGAACATAACATAAGAACATAAGAAATGGCTTCGCCGGATCAGACTCTAGGTCCATCCAGTCCAGCGACCCGCACCCGTGGAGGCCAAGCCAGGTGTTCCCTGCTGAGAAACCTTGTTTACTCGTATCCCCCAATGTGATTTGCATGAAGGTGTGCATCCAACTTGCTCTTGAATCCCAGAATGCTGGTCTCTATCACGACCTCCTCAGGGAGAGCGTTCCAAGCGTCCCCACTCATTGTGCGAAACAGAACTTCCTAATATTTGTCCTGGGCCTGGTGCCCCTCAGTTTCAGTCCATGACCTCTTGTCCGAGTCACATTTGACAATGTGAATAACGATGTTTCTTGCTCTATTTTGTCAAATCCTTTTAGTATTTTAAAAGTCTCTATCATGTCTCCTCGCAGTCTTTTCTTCTCGAGGGTGAACAATCCCAGTTTTCTGAGGCGTTCTTTGTAGCTCAAATTCTCGATACCTTTAACTTCGTGGCTTAGTGCTTTCTAATATATTTGAATACTTTTATATATGTACTAGCTAATGCCCCGGCGTTGCACGGGTATTTAATTATAGCATTAACACTGTAAATGGATTCAAATAAAGATACTTTATAGTGGTGAATGAAATTATTTTTTTACAGCTTAATAAAAAGTACAATATTCAAATTATAATGTGAAATATTTGAAAAAATGAATACAATACAACAAACGCAAAACGTGATTATAAACAACAATTTTAGTTTCACCTCCTGGAGCAAGAACATATAAATTCTTGGGTGAATCCACCCTTGAGCAAGCAACATAGAGTTGTGGGCCGCGAGACCCCCAGAACATATCACCCCAGGTAGTGAGGGATCTGCATACCAAGTTTCGTTCAAATCGGTCAAGCCGTTTTTGAATTACTGTGAGAATGGCAGCTTTTTACATTTTTTCCATTGACATGAATGGGTGAAATCTGATTTTCTGTTTGTAGCTCCGCCCACGTGTGCAGGTGGGTCGCGAGACCCCCCAGAACATATCACCCCAGGTAGTGAGGGATCTGCATACCAAGTTTCGTTCAAATCGGTCAAGCCGTTTTTGAATTACTGTGAGAATGGCAGCTTTTACATTTTTTCCATTGACATGAATGGGTGAAATCTGATTTTCTGTTTGTAGCTCCGCCCATGTGTGCAGGTGGGCCGCGAGACCCCCAGAACATATCACCCCAGGTAGTGAGGGATCTGCATACCACGTTTCGTTCAAATCGGTCAAGCCGTTTTTGAATTACTGTGAGAATGGCAGCTTTTTACATTTTTTCCATTGACATGAATGGGTGAAATCTGATTTTCTGTTTGTAGCTCCGCCCACGTGTGCAGGTGGGCCGCGAGACCCCCAGAACATATCACCCCAGGTAGTGAGGGATCTGCATACCAAGTTTAGTTCAAATCGGTCAAGCCGTTTTTGAATTATAGTGAGAATGGCAGCTTTTTACATTTTTTCCATTGACATGAATGGGTGACATCTGAATTTCTGTTTGTAGCTCCGCCCATGTGTGCAGGTGGGCCGCGAGACCCCCAGAACATATCACCCCAGGTAGTGAGGGATCTGCATACCAGTTTCGTTCTAATCGGTCAAGCCGTTTTTGAATTACTGTGAGAATGGCAGCTTTTTACATTTTTTCCATTGACATGAATGGGTGAAATCTGAATTTATGTTTGTAGCTCCGCCCACGTGTCAGGTGGGCCGCGAGACCCCAGAACATATTACCCCAGGTAGTGAGGGATCTGCATACCAAGTTTCGTTCAAATCGGTCAAGCCGTTTTTGAAGTAATGTGAGAATGGCAGCTTTTTACATTGTTTCCATTAACATGAATGGGTGAAATCTGATTTTCTGTTTGTAGCTCCGCCCACGTGTGAAGGTGGGCCGCGAGACCCCCAGAACATATCACCCCAGGTAGTGAGGGATCTGCATACCAAGTTTCGTCCAAATTGGTCACAGTGAGGATGGCAGCTTTTTACATTTTTTCCATTGACATGAATGGGTTAAATCTGATTTTCTGTTTGTAGCTCCGCCCACGTGTGCAGGTGGGCCGCGAGACCCCCAGAACATATCACCCCAGGTAGTGAGGGATCTGCATACCAAGTTTCGTTCAAATCGGTCAAGCCTTTTTTGAATTACAGTGAGAATGGCAGCTTTTTACATTTTTTCCATTGACATGAATGGGTGAAATCTGATTTTCTGTTTGTAGCTCCGCCCACGTGTGCAGGTGGGCCGCGAGACCCCCAGAACATATCACCCCAGGTAGTGAGGGATCTGCATACCAAGTTTCGTCCAAATTGGTCACAGTGAGGATGGCAGCTTTTTACATTTTTTCCATTGACATGAATGGGTTAAATCTGATTTTCTGTTTGTAGCTCCGCCCACGTGTGCAGGTGGGCCGCGAGACCCCCAGAACATATCACCCCAGGTAGTGAGGGATCTGCATACCAAGTTTCGTTCAAATCGGTCAAGCCGTTTTTGCGTGATCGCGGCACATACACACACACATACATACATACATACATACATACACACATACATACCTCCGATTTTATATATATAGATTGAAAGGGTTCAGAGTTAAAGTCCTGGGTAAGTAGGTGGGAAGGGAAGGAAGGGGGATTTGTTCAGAGATGTTTGGGGGTTGCATAGAAGAAAAATTGTACACTGGTATGCTAATCTTTGTTTTTAATTAAAAAAGAAAGAAATACAAGTGGAAATAAAGAAGTGAAAAGAAACAGATAAATGGGGCGGAGTGTGGGCGGGGCAGGGCCAGGGGGCCCCAGTATACTTGCGTGCCTAGGGTCCCTCAAAAAATGAATCCTGCCCTGGATGTGATCACGGGTCCCTCTGCTCTTACAGAATCCAGTCAGGAAGTTCACGATCAAAGATGTTGCCCAAGTGCCTCTAATGATCTTTGGAAGCACCTTGTTGGCGTGGGGATCAGGACGATTGCTCTATAGTTGGTATAGTCCCTGGCGTCGCCTTTCCATTCCTACAGTTTGATGTGAATCATGTTGCTTATCATAATTTGCATTAAACCCGCTTCAGTGGTAATAAACAGCTTTGCATATGTTCTCACGTGACAAATTAATATTTTTGTTTCGGAAGTCTGTTTACATAGACCAGTGGTTCCCAAACCTGTCCTGGGGGACCCCCAGCCAGTCAGGTTTTCAAGATATCCCTAATGAATATGCATGAGAGAGATTTGCATATAATGGAAGTGGACAGGTATGCAAATTCTCTCATGCATATTCATTAGGGATATCTTGAAAACCTGACTGGCTGGGGGTCCCCCAGGACAGGTTTGGGAACCACTGACATAGACTATTGCTAAAACATGTTGCTGCATTAAATTTAACACACTTAACACATTGTCCCCTTTGTTAGTTAATGAATGTGTTATTGATTTGTGCTCTTTTTCCCTTGTACATGAAATGTTTCTCCCTATAACATATGTTCTTTCTTACAGGTGAACCTGGCAAGCCCAGCTATGGCAGGGACGGGCGCGATGGAGAGCGGGGCCCCCCCGGAGTGGCCGGGCAGCCTGGAATTCCTGGTCCTCCAGGCATTGCTGGCGCGCCAGGATACTGTGAGCCTTCTGCCTGCACTCTGCAAGCCATAGCTTCCCCACAGTCCGTGAAAGGACCTTGAGCAGCCGGGTCAGATTGCTGTCCACGTGTACCATGGATGCTGAAAGGGTAAAAGCAGAGAAGAGACTACAAAAAACAAACTTTTTGTTCACAGGCAGACTTTATGTGCTCTTGGTAGAAGGTTGCAAAACCCGAGCATGGTAACTAAAATTTGG
The DNA here is from genome assembly GCF_902459505.1 of Geotrypetes seraphini. Classification (NCBI taxonomy): domain Eukaryota; kingdom Metazoa; phylum Chordata; class Amphibia; order Gymnophiona; family Dermophiidae; genus Geotrypetes; species Geotrypetes seraphini. The sequence continues at coordinate 54,996,991 of NC_047086.1, forward strand.
AAAGATAACTTACCCAATGTACAAGAAAACTTCTTCCTCCCCATGAAAGAACAGCGTTAGAAGCATTTTTATTAATAAAGGCATTCTCTGTCCATGTTCCCTTGCTTGATAAACAATATTCTGGAGGACACCCTCCAAAGTGAAAGAAATAGGGGAGAAATTTTTGTTTACCTTCTTTATAGCTCCAGTATTATCCTGTTTGATACATCTGTAAGTTGATCTGAATAAGAACTCCTACCCTTTCTTTCCCCAAATATATTCCCTAAGTTTAAATACTGATCCTTCTCTATATACTGTATTGTATAGTAGGCATATTTCATCAGATGTCTGAAATTTCATCTGTTCAGAAATAGATGCCAGGCTGTACATGTAAAATCAAGCTGCCCAAAGTACACCGTGCACCGGAAACTTTTCTAAATGTTTCATTTCAGGATCCTTATGGAGAGTGTGAAAAACTTCTCTGAACGTGTTAGGTTTCATTTTCAGCTACTATTTCTGTCTTTAACTTGTCATGTAGGAAACATATTCCATCTGGGGTCCCTTTTGCCTAAAGTTAGCATAACGGGAAAAGCAGGAAGCCACTCTGACATAGGATTATCTTGAAATCAGGATATTTTAAAAGTAAATGTATTTATTAGAAGGTCTATATTGACATCTCTGGTTTTATAAAAGGAAGAAATAAATTATGTTTCTTAAGCTTGTGCATGTTTTGTATGGATGGTTCATTAAAATATAAAGGAGTAGCTCAAACTGGACATGTGAAGAGACACTGGGACTTTATTTCATTAATGGTTTTCCTTTCCAGAGCTACACAGACACTGCACTCTTCCTGTTGCTTCTGTGATTTTATTTTATTTTTTTCATATTTTTATCTCTTGTAATTTTTGGATAATTAATATGGTGAGCTTAAAGAGTTACAACACTACTCAAAAGATAAGATGGATTAGAAAGCCAAACTAATAGCCAAAGCTGAAATGAAAATATGGCTTTTAATAACAAATAAAAGGTGTATAGTTATATATGAAAGGAAAAAGGATCTTGGAAACCTGCTCAGAAACTGATGAAATGCTAAAAGATTTAAGTCTAAGACTTATCAGTTCCAGATTTCAATCACTGATTCTGTAAAAAGCCTCTCATATTCCCTATACCCTATTTTGTGTAAATTAATGACTTATATCTAAAAATTATTTTAAAAATCATTGAAAATTATAACTATAATTTCTAAAATAATTATCTTCAGACACTACTGTGTATTCATTAAACCCGTGGGGTTGACAGGGGGGGAAGGGGGTTGCGGGTCGGTGGGGGGGGGGCGATTGGGGGCGCAGGGGGGGGGGGCGGTCATATTGGGGGGGGGTTGTGTCGAGGGCAGGAGGTATGGCCTGCCCATATTGTAGTGGAGGGTGGGGGTAGGGGGTCCGCCTGGGCAGGAGGGGTTGGGCTCCCTCCTGCCCGATCTTGTAGGGGGTGGGGGCGAGAGGCCAGGAGGGCTTGGGCTCCCTCCTGGTCTGATCATAATCAGGGGGGTCGCGGGGCAGGTTGGCTTGGGCTCCCTCCTGCCCCGAATGTAATCGGGGAGTCGGGGTGCCGCCGGGGCAAGAGAGCTTGGGCTCCCTCTTGCCCCAAATGTAAACGGGGAGTCGGGGTGCCGCCGTGGCAAGAGGGCTTGGGCTCCCTCTTGCTGTGATCGGGGGTGGGGGGGGAGGGTGGATCGCAGCAAGGGAGATGAGTCATCTCTCCTGCCGCGATCATTGCTGTAGGGGGTAGTCAGGTTGCTGGGGCCGCTGAGCTGATCGCAGCAGCTACGATCAGCTCAGCAACCCCTTTTTCGGCACTTATACTTGTTTTGACTTGGTCTAAGTCAAAACGTATAAGTGCCGACTAGGCAACCTGTCAAATGTTTTGGTTATACCTGCTGCACGCCTAGGTCTAGGTCGGCCCACCTCCCGCCCTTTCCCCTCCTCTAAAAACGCCTCTTTTTGCTCTATGTGTTTAGAGGCAGGGGAAAGGCCTAAGCTGGTTTTGGATACGTCTAAAACCAGCTTTGATTATGGGTATTTGGACAATCAGGCATTTTGATCATCCAAGTAGCCATTTAAGCCCCTTTTTAGATGTTTTTTTCTTTTGATTATGAGCCCCATGGAGGGGCAAAATAAAAAAAAACGTCTAAGTCCCCTTTTGGCCTAAGTCCCTAAACGTTCAACCCAGAAGCAGGGAAAGTGTCCATAACCAAAACATACGTCCATGTTTTGATTATGGCCTTCCTCTGCCTAAATGCCCAATCTCCACTATGTCTAAAAGTACCCCCACAGCACGTCTACACTTTTTTAGCCATAATGAAACAAAAACACTCCTAAGCCAAAAACGTCCAACAGAAGGGCTTTTAGGCGAAGGAGGAGCCAGTCCTTCGCTTAAAAGCTGGATTCTGTAACCGGTGTCTGTCAAAAACAACACCGGTTACAGAATCCTCCACCCCCCCCCCCCCAACAACGATCCAGGCACGAGGGTGCCCAAGCCCTCCTGCCATGTCAAACCGCGACCCCCCCTCCCGACGATATCGGGGCAAGAGGGAGTCCAAGCCCTCTTGCCCCATTGAAGCCGCGACCCCCCCGATAACATCGGGGCAAGAGGGAGCCCAAGCCCTCTTGCCCCAGGCACCCGCGGCACCCCCGACTCATTCGGGCCAGGAGGGAGCCCAAGCCCTCCTGGCCCAGGCGACCCCCCTACCCCACCCCCACTACAGTACGGGCAGGAGGGATCCCAGGCCCTCCTGCCCTCGACGCACCCCCCTCCCCCCCCAACATCTGCCCCCCCAAGAACTCCCGATCAGCCCCCCCGTCCGTCCGGCAATGCAGCTCAACGAAGAATGGGGCTGGATTGGCCCAGGGGCACCAAAGCCCCGCCTCCTGGTGGGGCCTAAGGCACCTGGGCCAATCAGAATAGGCCCAGGAGGCAGGGCTTTGGTGCCCCTGGGCCAATCCAGCCCCATTCTTCGTTGAGCTGCATGCCGGACGGATGGGTTTGGCACCCGTCTGTCCGGCCAACCTAAAATAGGTACGGGGAAGTGAGGGTGGGGTGGGGGGTCGTGGGGTCGCTGGGGGTGCCGTGGGTCGCTGGGGGTGCCGATCGGGGTTCTTGGGGGGGCGGATGTTGGGGGGAAGGGGGGTGCGTCGAGGGCAGGAGGGCCTGGGATCCCTCCTGCCCATTCTGTAGTGGGGGTGGGGGTAGGGGGGTCGCCTGGCCAGGAGGGCTTGATCTCCCTCTTGCCCCGATGTTATCAGGGGGGTCGCGGCTGCCGCAGGGCAAGAGGTCTTGGGCTCCCTCTTGCCCTGATCGTTTCGGGGGGTCACGGCTGCCGCAGGGCAAGAGGCTTGGGCTCCCTCTTGCCCCGATGTGTGTGTGGGGGGGAGTGATGCATCGCGGCTCACCTCTGCTTTTGTTTGGGACTGTTCCTCATTATTTTCCTCGTTCTAAAGGAGTTGCAACTTTCCTCAAGTGGACTGTCCTGATTGCTTTGAAATGCATATTGTTGAAATGGCTTGAGGCCGAAGCTCCGGACTATTCCCTGTGGAGATGCCGCATGATTTCTCTCCTGATGTGGGAGAGGAGGGATGTGAAAGATTTGTCTTCTCGCCAGGGCCGCTTTTTTCAGAATACTTGGGAACCTTTTTGGACTACCTTTACCCCTCTGGCTCGTAGCCAGATACTTAACTGCTGAATCATGTTTTGTACTTTCCTTTTTTCTTTATTTAATGTCTTACTTCTCGTTCAATCCTTAGATACTGTGTTTTGGAAGGAGGACCCGGGGGTGGGAATGTGGGAGGAGGGGGTTTGAGTTGGGAAGGGGGGGGTTCTTTCGGGGTCATTTTGAAATTTGTTGAGCTGGTTTTGAATTTTGTTGCTTGTACTGTTGCATTCTTGTTTGCTCAATAAAATATATTTGACTATAAGTTAATAGTATGAGGGGGGTGCTGAAAAGTTCTCAGCCCAGCCAAGAAGAGAAAGACGTGGATCTGGTTCAATCAATTGGTCTGAAACAATGTCAAAAAAACAGAGAATTTTTGTTTCTGCAAATTGTCACTTAACGAATTAAGATAAAACTCTTTTCAGCTACAGTGGCAAAAAACGCTCAGAATTTAGAAAGTTGATTGGTTGGGCTGAGAACTTCTCAGTACCCCCTCGTATTCCATAACTTACATGTGCAACTTCAAGACATTCATGATTCACTCGTGTGCAAGCCTTCTTTGCACTATAGCACTATAGCAGGGGTCTCAAAGTCCCTCCTTGAGGGCCGCAATCTAGTCGGGTTTTCAGGATTTCCCCAATGAATATGCATGAGATCTATGTGCATGCACTGCTTTCAATGCATATTCATTGGGGAAATCCTGAAAACCCGACTGGATTGCGGCCCTTGAGGAGGGACTTTGAGATCCCTGCACTATAGCATTTAGGCCCCAAAGTTTATAAAATAGAGCCTACATGGTAACATAGTAAATAACAGCAGATAAAGACCTGAACGGTCCATCCAGCCTACCCATTAATTACACACATTATAAATTCATGATTAAATTAAATTACATAGTAACATAGTAGATGACGGCAGATAAAGACCCGAATGGTCCATCCAGTCTGCCCAACCTGATTCAATTTAAATTTTTTATTTTATTTTATTTTTTAAATTTTTCTTCTTAGCTATTTTTGGTCAAGAATCCAAAGCTTTACCCGGTACTGTGCTTGGGTTCCAACTGCCAAAATCTCTGTTAAGACTTACTCCAGCCCATCTACACCCTCCCAGCCATTGAAGCCCTCCCCAGCCCATCCTCCACCAAACGGCCATACACAGACACAGACCGTGCAAGTCTGTCCAGTAACTGGCCTAGTTCAATATTTAATATTATTTTCTGATTCTAAATCTTCTGTGTTCATCCCAAGCTTCTTTGAACTCAGTCACAGTTTTACTCTCCACCACCTCTCTCGGGAGCGCATTCCAGGCATCCACTACCCTCTCCGTAAAGTAGAATTTCCTAACATTGCCCCTGAATCTACCACCCCTCAACCTCAAATTATGTTCTCTGGTTTTACCATTTTCCTTTCTCTGGAAAAGATTTTGTGCTACGTTAATACCCTTCAAGTATTTGAACGTCTGAATCATATCTCCCCTGTCTCTCCTTTCCTCTAGGGCAGGGGTGTCCAATGTCGGTCCTCGAGGGCCACAATCCAGTCGGGTTTTCAGGATTTCGCCAATGAATATGCATGAGATCTATTTGCATGCACTGCTTTCAATGCATATTCATTGGGGAAATCCTGAAAACCCGACTGGATTGCGGCCCTCGAGGACCGACATTGGACACCCCTGCTCTAGGGTATACATATTCAGGGCTTCCAGTCTCTCCTCATACGTCTTCTGGCGCAAGCCTCCTATCATTTTCGTCACCCTCCTCTGGACCGCCTCAAGTCTTCTTATGTCTTTCGCCAGATACGGTCTCCAAAACTGAACACAATACTCCAAATTGTCTGTTTTCTTTGATATTACTGGGCCATAGATCATAGGCATCCACCAGGTATTGTCCTTAGGTTCCAACTACTGGAGTTGCCATTGAATCTCTCTCACTCTAGCCTATCCAAACCATCTCATCCTTTGTGGGATTCAGACCGTAAAAGTTGACCCAGCCCTGTCCTCATGTTCCAAATTACTGGAGTTCCCATCAAAGCCCTCCTCAGCCTGTCTTAAACCAAATTTTCACATATGGGACACAGATCATGCAAGTGCAGGCCTCAGTGCAGTGTAACTTCAAATTAGTGCCAATTTGGATAAAAACAGTATAGAAATAAAAAAATATTATTGGTACTTAAGGCCAATTGGCACCTAATTTAAAAATTAAGTTAGGCGCACAACTAGCACTATTCTATAATTTGCATGCCTAAATTTGAACGCTGGTCAGAAATTTGGGCATGCGGCTTTAGTCCCTTTTTTAGTAACTATGGTCTGAAGTGCTAAATGCTCTGACGCTGCTCCAACACTCATAGGAATTCTATGAACATCAGAGCATCATTGGAGCATTTAGCGCTCCAGACTTTGGGAGAAACCTCTACTATGGTTTAGTAAAAGGGGGAGGAGGGGGGATTTAGGGCTCCTTTTACAAAAGTGCGTTAGGGCCTTAACGCACGGAATAGCGCACGCTAAAATGCCGAGTGCGCTAGCTGCTACCGCCTCTTCTTGAGCAGGCGGTAGTTTTTCAGGCACGCGCTAATCCGGTGCGTGCACTAAAAACGCTAGCGCATCTTTGTAAAAGGAGCCTTATTGAATCCAGCCCAAAACTTACACAATTCTAAAAACCAGCTAGATAAGCCATTGCATTTAGCTTTGTAATACAAGATTAAGAAAAACAAAAAGAAACAGTATAAATTATAAGCATGCCTATGCTAGATGTCCACAGAAGCCTTCCAGGGCTTTATTCCCCAAAATGCATGGAATGGTTTCCCACTGGAGGAGCTGGAGGGGAAAAAACCGTATTTTAACCCAAGAAAGATAAACAATAGGATATGATGGCAGATAAGGACCCCCCAAACCATACTACTCTGCCAATTTATTTTCTCGCATATCCCAGAGATGCCAGATGATCTCTGTCTTTCCTCTCACTTCTTCACAACTAAGAATCCTTTTGCCTTCCACTACTTTCTTGAATTTCATTGTTTATTTTGCCTCCACACAAACTCTGAAAGTATTTTCTGAGGTTAATCCTACGTTTACATGGATGATGACTTCTTGCAGTAGAGCTTTCTTTCCATTAGGAAATGTTTGTTTCCAGTGTATTTCTTATATTTTTGAGGAATTTAAATGTCCCTGTTGTTATCTATCTCTTGCTCACCCTTCTGGATTATAGACATTTGAGAAGCATTTTGGTAACTAGGCATCTCCATGGGTTAGACCAATGGTCCATCAAGCCCAGTAGCCTGTTCTCATGGTGGCCAATCCAGGTCATTAGTACCTGGCCAAAACCCAACTAAGGGCTTGGAAGGAGGTTTTTTGGTATAGATGATTATTTACAACTGAACAGAATACGGATTTGGGATAACATAGTTTATGGGAGGTCCTATGCACTGAAATCAGTCTACATTGTATGATATACCACCCTCCTAGTTTATAGTTTGGTTTTTAAAAAAATTGAATTGAAGATGTATGTATAAATTAAATAAGGAAGTAAAGTGGTTGAATCTGACTATAAAAGAAGAAATGAGATGTAAAAGTACAGTGTGACTAATTTCAAATAATATGAGATAAATTTAATAGGTTCCTATAGCCCTATTTATTTAGACAAAACCCAAAGAGGGCAAGCTGTGCCATAAGAGCCTTCTGTATAATGGAACTAGTATCCAGATTCTGTTATAGAATACTAGCATAATTCACTATTGGCACACCTAAGATTTACTTGCTCACATATCAGTCATATAGCCAGAAAGGGATTTGCAATAGAGTGACATGGGGACAAATTTTTCCCCGTCTCCGCAGGAACTCTATTTCCCCATCCCGTCCCCACAAGTTTTGTCGCTGTCCCTGTAAGCTCTGCCGTAACCGCACAAACCTCAAACACTTATGACTTTAAAGTGTTTAAGGCTTGTGCAGATGAGGACAGAGTTTGCAGGAATGGGGCAGGGACAGGAAAAGAACTCGCTGGGACAGAATGGGAAAATGAGTTCCCGTGGAGATGGGGAAAAATTTGTACCCGTGTCATTCTCACAATCAAAGCAGTTTACATATTATATTATAGTTACTTATTTTTGACCTGAGGCAGTGGAAGGTTAAGCGACTTGCCCAGAGTCATAAGGAGCTGCAGTGGGAATCAAATGCAGTTCCACAGCTTTGCAGGCCACTGCACTATAACCCTGGAGTGCTTACATGCAAAAGGTATGGGTGTTCCAGTATTTGTAAGTTACCCACATAAGTGAGTAGAAACATAGAAAGATGACGGCAGAAAAGGGCTATAGCCCATCAAGTCTGCCCACTCTACTGACCCACCCCAATAAGTCTGAATGCCATCTTTGGAGGATATATGGGAGACGCTTGTTTCATTGTTTATGTAAGGAGAATACCCGGCTATTCCAGGAAGTCACTGGCATCTCAGGTCAATTAACAACATTGGAAAAGAAATGTTTGGGTTTTAGACAGAGAATTGAGAATTTTGAATTTTAGTAGGGGAAATAGCAGAAGGAAAAAGGCAGTTTTGATTCAGGGTAACTCCTTACCTGCCCACTTGTTGGTTAGGTGGTCTATAGAGATAGTCTGTGGTACTCTGTGGTTAAGTGCAGCTGAACATCCCCACTTAGGCGATGGGAAGCGATTTAAGCAGGTAGGAGAGGCTCCTGTCCACTGAAATCACTTTGAAAATCAGCTCAAATATATTTAATCTTATAGTTCTGTGAAAGAGAAAAGACTAATGAGTGCTTAGAAGAAATGGCACATCCTCAGATCTCGTTGCCATTCGTATTAAATGTTTGCTGAAAATGAAATCAGGGCCATGACTTTCACTGGCTGTTAGGCTGCCAGCATCTCTTCATTTATGTGACTATACTGTAACCTTGTTACTTCATCAGAGAACTTCACTGAACTGTGGAGCCAATATGAAGGAGGGCAATAAACGTTGCAGAAAGTGGGATGCTATAAGCGATAAGTGTTTTGTAACCATGCCAACTATTCTTCTGTGATGACAGTGAAGACGTAGTTGTGAACATTATCAACACTGATTGATTTACACTCCACATAAAATCACACCATCCATTTTGAGAAACAACCACCGAGAGGCAATATTGATTCCAGTAATAAGACATCTGAGCATTGTTATAGAAGTGATTTTTCCCTGACATTCACTATTCTGAACTTGCATTAACAAGCTGTGAACTGGATTCTTTACAGGTTCTGTTGTATAAGATCAACATGCGACATTCCCAAGCTGCCCAGCACACTCAGCGAGATGTCTTAATAGAAACAAGATAAAGGCTAAATGGCCCATCCACAGCATCCACTATCTCCTCCTCTCCCTAACAGATCCCATGTACCTGGTCCCAGTGGCGTACCTAGCATATGTAAATTATACACTTTCAATTGGAAACTGTTGAGATAAAATGATGTTACAGTTGTGCAGGGATAATGAAAGGCCAGTGAAGCTCAATGTTGGCTCAAAAAGAAGGAAAAAGCCTCAGAATGGGCCCTCCCACCACCACAAAGGTGGATATAATAGGTGGTTGAGCGATAATCTCACAGGCAAAACCTTCGTTTGAAATTGAGCACTGCAACACTTGAGCATAAACCGTGCTTCACATAAAAATATATATATCCAGACAGAGGAACAGATTCCACTTATCTTAATGCTGATTGGCACACCTAGCATATGTGACACCCGGGGCCCATCATTTTTTGGCACCCCCCTATCTATATGAAAAATATAATTTTTAGTAACAATCCACATATCGCACAACAAGAATGTACCTACGAAAAGGCAGCATCTTAAACACTGCAGTGAGCACTAGAACACCAACACATACATTGTAAAACTAAACAAGCCAGATCCTGTACAGTCAATTGATCCTGTACAGTCAATGCTATCAGAAAGCCATGCCCCTTTCATACACACAGAAAGATACACCCTCGCCCAATATGAAATAATCACAAACTAAAATAGAAATACAGAAGTCAAAAAACAGGTAATAAAGTCAGTTAGGAAATCCAGCAGTTGCCAGCTCTTAACTACGTCTTACTCTCAGCTTGCACGCCGCCGCCATTTTGACCCCCCCCCCCCTCACTGCAACCTTACATTTTCTCTTAGGAAACACTGATCAGTTCTATTTTCACATCAAGAGATTTCTTTTTTTTTTTGTAATTCTTTATTGATTTTCAAACTATAACAGTGCAATACAAATAAAAGAACAATAAATACTACATACATTGCACTATTAACTGTACAGGTAACATATATATCATTCAAAAATAGTTCAATTTTGTGTAACTATAATAATAATGTTTATTTATCTTTTCTTTCCTTCTGTTAAATTACCTTTACACATCCAGGGGGAGGGGGGTTGGAGGGTGGGGTTTAAATATTGATGGTGACATTTGAGTAACATTTTATTTTCATTTATATTATATAATAGGTTATGTTATTATTAATTGTACGGATTCTAGAAAATCTTAAATGATATATATGTTACCTATATAGTTAATAGTGCATTGTATGTAAAAATTATTGTTCTTTTATTTGTATGGCACTGTCTTCAATTAAAAATCAATAAAGAATAAAAAAAAGGAATCTAAGATGTACCGTCTAGAATAAGAAGGGAAAGAAGACATACGATTCAAAATTTTTGAATAACAGGCAGACTAGAACTAGAATGAAGAACTGAAAGAAGCATTTTCCATAAAAAGAATATATCAGGAACAAGTGAGCATCATATGAAAAAAGGAGATACATTCAAAAGCAATGTAAGGAAAACGCTTTTTGTTTGAGTGTGGCAGACACCTGAAACAGGCTTCCAGCAGAGGCTACAGGAGTCATACATAACAGGTTTACGATACAAGTGTTCATGGAAAAGGCACCGAATGAAGACGACCACAGTTCAAGACAAACCTGTAGCAGTAGAAGCAGACAGATTGGGTCAACCAAATGGTTCTTTTCAAACATGTACTGAGTAGCACTTTCAGAAATCTGTTTTCAAAACAAATGTCAAATTTCATGTTTCAATTTTTGACATTTTTTAGCACATATGTTGCTTCTTAGTCATATGCTGGCAAACCCAATAATTCTGGTTTAAAATCTTCCATGGACTTCAGTGTTAAGGTGGCCTCCTTTGTAAGATTTTGGTCTAGGTTTTCATCAGGAATCATAATACACTTCTCCCTCCCTCCGTATTCGCTGTGATAGGGGATTAACAGAACCGCAAATACAGAAAAAACGCAAATAACTTTTTCATATGTTATTCGCTGTTTTCTATTAAAAAACATCGTGAATGTGGTGAAACCGCAAATAACATGGTGGGAGACCTGGCCTGTTCCTCAAGGAGAGGCAAACCACGGTGAAGAAAGTGCTGGGAATCAGCAATTTTTCTCTGTAAACGCTTGGAATCAGCGATTTCTCTAGGTAAGCTGATGTCATTGGGGGAAGGGGGGAGGAGCCAGCAAGCTAAAAACCGTGACTAATCAAAACCGTGAATGCTGAAACCATGAATATGGAGGGAGAAGTGTATATGCTAGACACCTCAGTCAGGCAAACCTGAATACACCCACCATAAATTCAAAAAACTCAAGTTAAACATAGAGGAGCACCAATAAAAATAATGGAGAAAAAAAAGACCTCAGTTAAACAGCTTCATGGGTCTAAAGAAACCAACAGTTTAGGTGCAACAACTCAAAAAGAGTCCAATAAACAATGTTGAAATGTAGGTAAATCCATGTTATGATCACTGTTATCAAGCGGCCCCAGCACCATTACATCCCGTACCAATTCATGCACCCCACTAAGAACTAGGTCTAGAATTGTTTAGCCTTGTTGGTCCTTGATTTTATCCCTAGCATGCCCTGATGTTACATTTACCCAGTCAATATCAGGGTAGTTGAAATCACCCATTGTTATTGTGTTACCCAGTTTGTTAGTCTCCCTAATTTCTGAAAACATTTCAGCATCTGTCCATTCATCCTGATCAGGTAGACAGTACACTCCTATCACTATACTTTTACCCTTTACACATTAAATTTCTACCCATAGGGATTCCAAGGTGTGCTTCTGCTCCTGTAGAATTTTCAGTCCATTCAATTCAAGTCCTTCCTTAACATATAACACTACACCTCCACCAATTACTTGTAACTATGCATTTGAACTATGACCTAACTGTATTACTAGCAACCCTATTGAATGTCTGTGTTATAATTGTCCATTGTAACTTACTGAGTAACTGACCTTGAACTGAATAGGTAAATGTAGAATAGGTAAATGTAGAATAGAAAACCTGATTAACATATCACCCTATCACAGTGTCCCATTGGTAATCTTTTTCCACTAGGTCTCTGAGATGCCTATTATAGCTATCTTTTTATTTAATGCAATATATTCTAACTCTCCCATCTGGTTTCTTAGGCTTCTGGCATTTGCATACAGACATTTGAAACAAGGTTTGTCACATCTGTTTATAATTTGCTCAGCAGTTAGCATGGATAATTTGCAATCTTTCATATCAGCACCGGAAATGTAGATCTGTAAAAACCCTAGCCTCCATTTCTGGTGCCTATGGTCCTTGCTAGTTGTGATTCTTTAAGCGGTGCCTATCTGTGTTGGACATGCTGCAAGCATCACTTTTCTAGGTGTCTGCCACGTCAGGCATTGCCTACAGAATCAGCCCCTTAGAGGCCATTTCCATGCCAAAAGTTGAGCACTAGTATTTATGCCAGATGAAACTTGGTTGAAGTTCTGGTGCCCAACTAAGTGATTTTTGGTACAAAAATGGAGCTATTCTATAACTCTATGCATAACTTTTAGAAATGTCCCTGCTACTCAATGAGCCACACTACTTTTAGAGTTGTGCACTAGGGGATTTAGGTGTGTGCGGTTATAGAATAGAGTGTGGGGCGATATTATCTGAGGTCCTTGGCCCTCTAGACAGGGAGGAGACCACTGGGGAAATGGTCAGAACAATTACCACAGGACACACTGTCCTGTGAAAGCCTTTTTCGGCACACTAAGCCTGCTTTAGGGTTCAGTGCACCTTAGTAAAAGGGCCCCATAGGTAGTAACTAGACTGTACTGAGAATAATAAAGCGTGACTTCATGTGCATTAATACAGTTTAGTAAATCGAGCCCTAAGACTAAATTCTTTGGCCAAGACAATTCCTCCTATTCTTGAATATAACCTGCCTTAAGTTCCTACTGAAAAGATATGAATTAAATTCCAGTTAAACTAAAAGACATATTTTAACAAAACTGTCAACAAATTTACATGTACTACTACTATTTGGGTATGATTGTATGTGATGATCTTAAGGTGGCCAAACAGGTTGAAAAGGTGACGGCAAAAGCTAGAAGGATGCTAGAGTGTATAGGGAGAGGTATGGCTAGTAGGAAAAAGGATGTATTGATGCCCCTGTATAAGACTTTGGTGAGACCTCATCTATCTCTATCTATCTATCTATACAGTATATATAAAATCGGAGGTATGTATGTGTGTATGTATGTATGTGCCGCGATCACGCAAAAACGGCTTGACCGATTTGAACGAAACTTGGTATGCAGATCCCTCACTACCTGGGGTGATATGTTCTGGGGGTCTCTCGGCCCACCTGCACACATGGGCGGAGCTACAAACAGAAAATCAGATTTCACCCATTCATGTCAATGGAAAAAAAGTAAAAAGCTGCCAACGCAAAAACGGCTTGCCCGATTTGAACGAAACTTGGTATGCAGATCCCTCACTACCTGGGGTGATATGTTCTGGGGGTCTCGCGGCCCACCTGCACACATGGGCGGAGCTACAAACAGAAAATCAGATTTCACCCATTCATGTCAATGGAAAAAATGTAAAAAGCTGCCATTCTCACAGTAATTCCAACTACCTGGGGTGATATGTTCTGGGGGTCTCGCGGCCCACCTGCACACGTGGGCGGAGCTACAAACAGAACATCAGATTTCACCCATTCATGTCAATGGAAAAAAAGTAAAAAGCTGCCATTCTCACAGTACTTCAAAAACGGCTTGACCGATTTGAACGAAACTTGGTATGCAGATCCCTCACTACTTGGGGTGATATGTTCTGGGGGTCACGCGGCCCACCTGCACACGTGGGCGGAGCTACAAACAGAAAATCATATTTCACCCATTCATGTCAATGGAAAAAATGTAAACAGCTGCCATTCTCACAGTAAATCAAAACCGGCTTGACCGATTTGAATGAAACTTGGTATGCAGATCCCTCACTACCTGGGGTGATATGTTCTGGGGGTCTCTTCACCCAAGAATTTATATGTTCTTGCTCCTGGAGGTGAAACTAAAAATGTTGTTTATAATCAAGTTTTGTGTTTGTTGTATTGTATTCATTTTGTCAAATATTTCACATTATAATTTGAATATTGTACTTTTTATAAAGCTGTAAAAAAATAATTTCATTCACCACTATAAAGTATCTTTATTTGAATTCATTTACAGTGTTATTGCTATAATTAAATACCTGTGGAACGCCGGGGCATCAGCTAGTTTAGAATATTGTGTACAATTCTGGAGGCCGTACCTTCAAAAGGATATTAAAAGGATGGAGTCGGTCCAGTTGAAGGCTATGAAAATTGTATACTTGGAGGAAAGGCGGGAGACGTTTAAGTACCTACATAATACAAATGCGCATGAGTTGAGTCTCTTTCATTTGAAAGGAAACTTTGCAATGAGAGGACACAGGATGAAGTTAAAAGGTGATAGAATCTGGAGTAATCTAAGGAAATACTTTTTTTTATAGAAAGGGTGGTAGATGCATGGAACAGTCTCCCAGAAGAGGTGGTGGAGACAGCGACTGTGTTTGAATTCAAAAGGGCCTGGGATAGACACTTGAGATCTCTCGGAGAGCGAAAGAGATAATGGTTACTGTGGATGGGCAGACTAGATGGGCCATTTGGCCTTTATCTGCCATCATGTTTCTATACTAATCATTTCTGTAATGCTACTACATGTACACACTGCCTTAAGGAGAAGTGTGCTGTCCAGCTCAGAAATCCAGCTTTATCAGGCTGATTACTAAGGTAGGTATTGAGATCTACTAGTTCTTGAATAAATATGTATGCTCTAATCTAATCTAATCTAAACCTTAAGTTTATATACCGCATCATCTCCATGAGTATGGAGCTCGACACGGTTTACAAGAACTTAAATAATAGGTAGAGAAGAAGAAAAAGGTTTACATGAACTTATGTGTAGAAGGGGGGGAGGATAGAGTTACAATTTGATGAAAAGCCAAGTTTTCAGTTGTTTGCGGAATAATTGAAGGGAGCTCAGGTTCCGCAACGGGATGGTGAGGTCGTTCCAAAGACCTGTGATTTTGAAGAGAAGGGATTTTCCCAGTTTGCCTGCATAGTGGATGCCGCGTAGAGAGGGGAAGGCTAGTTTATACCTTTGGGCAGTTCTGGAGGAGTCGGGACTGGAGGAGTTGAAAGATAGTGGGATAAGGGGAGGGAGGATGCCGTGAATATAGAGATTGCTTATCTTTGCTAGAGCATTATCCAGTTGTGCCATTTTCAGGTAGACATTGTTTCTTAAGTTTCTCTAAGATACATTTTTGTTTCTATAAAAATTTACAATAATAAAATGTTCATATTAAAAGTTCCTTGTTAGGCTATGGTAGGTAACATAGAACCAACAGTCTAATCCAGTGATATGATCCCTCTTTATTACAGAATCAATTGCAACAAACTGAATCATGTTCTCAAAATAAATGTTATACAATATTTGTTAAACAAAAAACTACCAAAATAAATAAAACATTCTACAACAATCTGTTATCAGCCCAATACCACAGATATCATATTTAAAAATATATGTATAGAATTCATATTTCATATTTAATACAAGTACGGTATCTAAATTAATTATACACTATGGGCTCCTTTTACTAAGCTGTGATAGCGTTTTTAGCGCGCGCTAAACCCACGCTACGCGGCTAGAACTAACACCAGCTCAATGCTGGCGTTAGCGACTAGCGCGCGGGGCAATTCTGCATGCGCAAAAAATGCCATCGCAGCTTAG
Source organism: Geotrypetes seraphini (assembly GCF_902459505.1). NCBI lineage: Eukaryota > Metazoa > Chordata > Amphibia > Gymnophiona > Dermophiidae > Geotrypetes > Geotrypetes seraphini. The sequence continues at coordinate 55,012,752 of NC_047086.1, forward strand.
TAAAAGGAGCCCTATGATACGACAAGAAGAACAGATAAAACTGGTTAATAGATTTTCCTGAAAACTTCAGGCTGTCACTCAAAGTTAAGCATTATTACTGAGCTTTGAAACATGGAAAATAGTTCTCCAAGAGGTGAACATGGTTGAATCTCATTAGGAGAGAAAAATTGAGTATCAAATTATTTTTTGTCATTGAGCTGCAGCTAGAAATCAACATACTTGCAGAGCACCAATTAGTTCCTGCAGCCTAGTTAAGAGCTTTCCTGGTATCAAACACATGGATAATACACGTGAATTAAAATGCAAAGGTAATATAGAAGCTGAACTGTCAGGGCAATATTATCACTACATAACAAAGAAGAACACATCTAATTTTCTACATACACAGCAAAAGCAAGTCAGACATAATAGACATGCTTTAAAAATCAAAGAAAAGCATCTATTCTGTGAAATTTGAAGATTTTGAAATAAAAGGAAACTAAGCAGAACAATAAAACTCCACAAGACAGAATATAATGTCTCTCAAGCTGGTCCAAGCACTTCTTTTCTGTAGTACTGAGAAACAACCATTTTAGCATGAAATAGACTGACAATCTGTGCAAACAAAACATATTTCACTAAGAGCTCCTTTTACTAAGGCGTGCTAGCCGTTTTAGCGCGCGCTAAACGCTAACACGTTCATAGGATATAATGGATGCGTTAGTGTTTAGTGTCGCGCCTTAGGGCTCCTTTTACTAAGCTGTGCTAGCGCGCTCTGCATTGCCGCACGCGCTAGACGCTAACGCCAGCGTTGAGCTGGCATTTGTACTTGCCGCGTAATACGGGGTTGCAGCGCGCACTAAAAACACTAGCACAGCTTAGGAAAAGGACTCCTAAGAGTCACAGCCTACAATTAAAATTAGACTTGTTGACTGGATGATCTGCTGCAGTACTGATCTGAATGTGACCCCCCTCCCCACACTGTGGACATCACAGCAGATCCTTACTAAAAAAAAAAAAAAAAAAAAAAAAAAAAGGACTATTGTCCATTCAGTGCTCCCAGAAACATGTTTATTGAATTAGACTCAAGTTTCAAGTTTATTGAAATTTGGATTTAAACGCAATATCAAGTATTTTCAATGCGTATAACAATAATAATTTGTGGGGGACAAATAAAACAGTTTAAAACCATATACATACAATTTTATCCATAGTTACATTAAAGATACGTAAAGAATTAGAGGTTAAATTACATTTGATTTAAAATAAACAATTAAAATAACTGTTAAGGTGAGACCTGATCTAAAAGTAAATAGGAGAATCAAAAGAATTGTCTGATCTAAGATTCATAAGCATCTTTCTAAAGATAGCTTTTTAGATTACTTTTACATTTTTTTAAGGAGGTTTCAGATTGGAAGTTTGTTCCAAAGCTGAGGTCCGAAAATAGAAAAGGTTGTGGTTCTTCTGGTGCCAATTACTTTCAATGATGGAATGGTCAACAAATACTGATCTGTTGATCTAAGAGAGCTCATTGTTGTGAAAGCAACCATTACTTTTCTTATATTGCATTTTAATAAAAATGTACTTAGGGCTTATTTTACTAAGGTGTGCTAGTGTTTTTAGCGCACGCTACAGATTAGCACGCGCTAACCACGCGCTAAATGAAAAATACTAACGCAAGCTCTATGGAGGCGTTAGCGTTTAGCGTGTGTGGCATTGTAATGCGCACTAAAACCGCTAGCACGGTGATGGGATAATCGCACGCCAGACACCAGCGCGCCGACAAGCCAGCGCTGAAAATTCGGCACAAGAAAGAAGCGAGCCATGGAAAAACTTAATGTTAAAGAGCTCCGACGGGGTGTGTGTGGGGGGAACCCCCCCCCACTTTACTGCATCATGTTCGCGCTGCCGTTGGGGGGTGTGTGGGGGGTGTGAACAGTGGCTCGTGGACTGTAGGGAGCAATAGCTATGGAAAGTATAGTGTGCAGGATATGATGGTGCAGTATTTGTGGAGTTTTTCTACAAAAATGCCTGCTTTTTGTATGGTTCTGGGTAACTCTAGTTAGATACAAGTTTATGTGTTAGTTAAGGCCATGCCCAATAGAAGCGTATGAAAAGTTGGTGAATAAAAATCTGAATATGGATGTAGCCAAGGCCAGAAAAACACACTACAGATTAATATTAAGGAAAAGCATAATAATATTCTCTTTATGTATTTTGCCATTAAGCCAGATCATAGAGGAAATCAAGTAATGCGTAACATACATAAAGGTATTAAGAACTCCATCTTGTTTGATGACTCCATTTTGGGTTTTTCTGGTTTTCTGTCTTTCTGTAAGTAGCTTCTTCTTGGCTTTTACTCCATCTTGGTTCTCTGTGTTTCTTTGTTTAGTTTTTCCCACTTTGAGCCTCTTGGTTCTAATTGATAACAGATGTGCTTGAGCTGGTTAGGTGGAGCACAAACGTGGTATAGCAGAGAAAGTCTTCTTGTATTAAGTATGAATGCAATATACTTAATACAATGTTGTGTGTGAATGGTGCCCCGAATGAATGATGGATGTTATGAAAGATATGTGAAAGAATGGTTTGTACTTAATTTCCAATATTTTATATATTTTAAACCTGAAGAAACTCTAAGGAGAAATCCTGAGGCAACATCTGGAAATGGTTAAGTTAGAGCCAAAGACACTGTACCAGTTTTGCAGAGCTCAGTGCAGGGGGGAATAGCCCCTCCTCCTTCTCTGAAATAAGTTTGAGAATGACAAAAAGAGTATTGGGTATGTTATAATATGTTTATGCATATTCAGAAATTAATGTAAACAAAAATACGATTTTAAAAACTGCTTTTGAGTGTGAAAAACTATGTAAAGGAAGTTCTTTGTTTAAATTAAAGACAGCCTCCGTTAATGGATTGGCTGACAAGTGTGTCATACTGCCTTGTGAAAAATATAAAAGGAATGGACCAATATAGACTCAGAGAGACCATCAGGAGAGGTGCAAATTTCATGCCTGATGGGACTCCATCACACATATGATTTCTGAGACATGTAAGAATAACATTAATAAATAAATTATAATATTGAACTGGTAATATATGTGTGATTGCCATTACTCCTAAGCACCTCTTGGCGCAGAGCGCAGTAACATGCATTAATCGCTATTCAGGTGCAACCCCCCACATTATAGAGAAAACGGAACTTTTCCCCTCAAAAATCAGAAAAAGTTCCGTTTTCTCAATAATGGAGGATTCCAACCCCCCAACCCCCCCCAACAGCAGCATGAACACTATGCAGTAAAGTGTGTGTGTGGGGGGGGGAGGGAGGGTTCACCACTCACACCCCGCTTTGGAGCTCTTTAAAATTAAGTTTTTCCACGGCGCGCTTCTTTCTTGCGCCAAATTGTTAGCGCTGGATTGTCGGTGCATTGGTGTCTCACGCGTGACAGACTATGAACCACTAGCACACCTTAGTAAAAGGATCCCTTAGTGTGCTATGTACAGTATTTAAACACATAAGCATGAATAACCTATATAATAAAAAAAGGTCTCAAAACAAATATAAATAAACTGTAATCAGAACTAAAACCAACTTCCCTATTAAGATACATAAAACTAACATTATTTAAAGACTAGCCTGAAACATTTTATTGTCCTTTTGCTGGCTAAATAATATATGTCTATTCTTTGCTCGATAATTTCAAGAAAATTTACAAGGAACATAACTGAATAAACTGTAAAATGAGACTTTAATCGCCAGGAGTTAATTCACCCAATATCCTTTTGGTCTCTGGAAGGACAATAAAGTCATAAACTATTTGAGCCATAAACTATTTGAGCACCATAAAAAATATTGTCTTAGTCTGAAATATGGTATTTGAAATGTACAAGAGGAAGTATCACCATAAAACTTCTACAAATATCATTCATACTGTACACAAATTTGTCTACAAAAATATGAATAATGTGCATGTACATACATCTCACAGCATCAGTTTACCTTAAAGGAAGTAGTGGGCGGCTTCAGTGATTGAAGGAGATGGTAGCCAATAATTCTTCAGGAAGTTTTGTCAGCATTCTTTCAGAGTGATTGGATGTGGTGAGGGGGTATTTTGTCCCTTCCACCCTCTCACTGGGGTGGAATTATGGTGGGGAAGTTTGTCACAGCTTGGCAGATGTGGAAACATATGCCCTGGAATTATCCAGCAACAAGTGTTAATTGACAGTTGGGCATGGATTATGCATATTCGCTTGCATCACCGCTAGAGAATTAAATTTCTGCTATATTTATTATTTATGATGGCTTAAGATTCAATTGGTCCTTGGTGTCATCACGAGGGCCAAGGATAGTCAAAGAGAACAATATGACTAGGATGGTACCGTCCAGTCAAGCAGATATGTAATTAACAATTTATTTATTTTGGCTGGGAGGGCTAGAAATTTGGTATGTTACATTTATGAATTACAAGTTATGGTAATAAAGCTGTGGCCCAGTTATGCTATAGAATTTGTCTCTTTGTTGTTTTGGAAGGTGAGATGTGGTTGTGATTTGCACACGTTATAGATTGAAATAGTACTGTCCTCAGAGTGTCGGGAACAACCCCAATGCAAGGTAGATTTTTTTCACTTTTAAACTGTCTCCCTTACCTCAGGCATTCTGCTTCTTAGAAGACCAGACTTGGAAGCGAATTGCATGACTTCACTAATGATGACTGCCGATACCATTTGTGAAAGTAACCTTAATGTTTCATGCTTGCCATATTTTGCTCACAGGAAAAAAATCCAGTTGTGTGTACACTGAAAAACCTGCCATAATATGCAGTATATGGTTGAAAAAGTGTATGCTCAGAGACCCAAAGACCAGTTGTGGGACCCGCCCCCCCCCATGTGTTAGGTAGTGGAAACTTTGGTTCAAAGTATGAGGTATCTTGGTAAGTTCTGTTTTAAGGCAGCTATTAAGATACAATTTAAGAGAAGTTGTTGAGCACTTGCATATATTTTTTGTCATTTATGCTATTATTTTTCATTCACGGAGATCAAAGGTATTATAATTATTTTGAATTACTGAGTTGGGTTCCCTGAAGCAGCCTGTAAAGCATGGTCCATGTCGGGACCCAGGAAAACTTTTATGAGATGTGTTAGTTCCTAACTATGTCATATCTTTATGAATGAGAAATATTTAGAAAAGCGAACGAGATTTGCAATATAAATAAGAATCTAAAAGTACAGGGTACCATATGATATGGTCTGCTGGTCTTAGAGTCTGTATTTAATTTCATTGCTGGTACTGTGTTTGCTTTGCAATTTGTTATGCCTTGTTTACTATTATCTGATTGCCTTGGATTCCTTAAAAAAAAAGATTTAAAAAAAACAAAACAACACACTCCTTGATTTTAAATGGTTACAAAACCAAAATTTATTGGAATGCTCTTTCACCTTTGAGGCTACAGTTTTATCAACTCATAAAGTTTCATATGGTATCCGTTGATTACAGGATAAGAACCCACGGGACCAAGAACAAACAAAGCAAAGTGGGATCGGACAATGAGCACTCCAAAAACAAAAAATTAACAATCTTGTTTATTCCAAAACAGACGGATGAACATCATCTGTGGACTCGACACAGTACTGTGTTTCGGCGACACAAGTTGCCTACATCAGGGGTCACTAGCATAAAAATATAACAAGAACATCAAATTACAAAATATAACATAATATATTATAACCACATAAACATACACTTGATGTGCATCCCACCTGTTACTTGGCAAACATCAATGCGATAATCACGCTTGGACCAGACTTTCCTTAAGCATATCCAGCGTGATCGCGTTTATAGCTTCAGTGATGCGTTCCTGCAGATCATCCACAGTTGTGGATAGTGGAGATACCTACACTCTGTCTTTCACGTACCCCCAAAAGGAAAAGTCACAAACAGTAATGTCCGGTGATCTTGGGGGCCACTTGAGGAACACCTGGTCATTTTGTTGCATTGCATTGTCAGAAGATTGTAACTTCTGCACCAATTGCAGCTTAAAAGGGTGAACGTGCAAGCGATTGTGTAAGATCTTGCTAACCGTGCTTTTTGGGACTTGTATTTGCTGTCATCTTATTTATAAACATATTCCAATAAATTTTGATTTTGTAACTATTTAAAATCAAGGAGTGTTTTTGTGGGCACCCTATAGTATGCAATGATTGGATGGTGAGACTTAATACATGGGGGTGTTCCCCTAACTGGTCTTTGGATCTCTGAGCATACACTTTTCAACCATATTTTGCATATTATGACAGGTTTTTTAGTGTACACACAACTGGGGTTTTTTTCCCTGTGATCATAGCTATTTCCCAGTTTTCACTTTGCAGCGAGTATTTCTTATTGATTTTCCCTTGTATTTTTTTGACTGAAGTTGCTGTATTTTGCTGCCCCATTTCCTGCATAACTGTGCAATGTCTATCACATATGTCCCTTGTGCTTGTCAAAGGAAGCTCTTCCGTGATGCTTGAACTGAGCAGTGGCCTCTGCAGCTAATGATTTAATTGGGTGTTAATAAATGAGGAGTCCAATTGGAAGGCAACGTACAAAGCAGATCATCGTGTTGCTCCTAATGAACTTATATCTCCATATTACATGCAAGGGCTGAATGTCTTATAAGAACAATTGGTCTTCCCTTTTTCCCTCTGAATAGACTCAAAAGATTCAGCAAAAGAACATGGTAAACTGGCAAATAGGGGTCCTCTCTCTCACCAGAGGCCTGAGAAAACCCCATTTCCTTTTCCTCTTCTGATGGTAGTAGACTTTGAGGACTTGGATTCATTTCTTATCCTTGGTTTTAAAGTGACATCAAGGTGTGAATATGTTTACTCTAGTTACAGCTGTTAATTGCGGTAGAGGAGAGCAACTGCACATCAGGAACGATTCAAAGAAGTTCATGCATATTTTGTGAAACTGATTTTGTGTTATAAAATTGTGACTATGTGTCAAATTAAAATTTCAAAGAAGATGTGTTCTTTGTGTTTTCTGAGATTCCCATGGCCTTTCATTTATTGCTTTCAACCAAAGTGGTGATATTTTATTTCCTGATACCAAATATAAGAATAGCCTGACTGGGTCAGACTAATGGTCCATCAAGCCTAGTAGCCCGTTCTCACATTGGCCAATCCAGGTCACTAGTACCTGGCCAAAACCCAAGCAATAGCAATATTCCATGCTTCCCCCATGTCTTTCTCAATAATAGACTATGGACTTTTCCTCCAGGAAGTTGTCCAAACCTTTCTTAAAACCAGCTATGCTATCCGCTCTTACCACAAAGTGGATGAATAACTTCCTGCCGGAATTATTTATATATATTCTAAATTGGGTGAACTAATCCCTAAATTATTTAAATCATGATAATTGTCCAAATGGAAATAATAATGGGAATGCATGCAAACCAAGGAAACAAGTGTAAGATCCTTTGTATTGCTTAATAAAAATTCTGTGTCTATGCTGACAAGGCAAGCAAGATCAAGAAAATGTAAAAATATGCAAATAATGCAACTAAAGAAGTAAATCTATCATAGTTAGCCATATGCTTTAAAAAATACCAAATATGTTTTCTAGTGAATAAACTGAAAGACAAATTATGAAATTTGTGAAATATGTATTGAAAAATTTTATGACATTCAAGTGTATCAACATTGTGAAAACCCACAAGCTCTCTATCTGATAACAAAGCTAGCTAAAATCTAAAATTTCCATATATACATATACAGTAGCATCAGATAACTTACTAAATCAGTTTATGTTACGAGATAAATCAAACATTTTTCAAGGAAATCATTTTTCATTATAAGCTTATTCCAATCATGCAGAATCTCCAAAGACAGAACTTTTTTTTTTTGAATTATCACATAAAATACTCCAGCAAACAAACTCTCTCTTAAAAAGAATTTGGTGGAAAACCCATTAATCGACCAGACCCCACAAGCAGTTTATCAAAGAAAACTGCAAACCCTGTAAAGAATTGGGAGCACTGGAACAACTACATCTTCCATATCATTCAAAATGCATATTTGGGCCTCTACTGAGAGCTTCTCATGCCTGTAAGACTCAGATTTCAAAAGAATTCCTCCACTTTCATGTCTCTTGTGTCTGAGTTTCACAAACATTTTTTTGAAAAAATGGGGATGACTGGAAGAATAATTTGTGAATCCATGGAAATCCACTGTTAAAATCTCATAACACCTGCTTTGGATTTCTACACATTTTTAGATTTCCCCTGAGCTGTAGCAGATTATGACATATTTTGCCAAGATTCTCTGCAAAGGTTTGACAGTATTTTGAGCACATTTTCACAGGCTGTATAGGTTTTGGCAAACTCTAGCAATTTTTGTTGAACACAAACCAGGCTACAAGCTGCCTGGATCAAACTTGACTCATACTGTCAAAAAAGTTAAGAGTTTCAGATAAGTTTTAGGTTTTAGAAGTAAACGATTTCCAAGTACGATTTCCAAGTACGAGTATCTAAATTTGAAAGTATTAGCTCTTTGGAATCAAAATTGTAAGAGAATAATTAGTGTTTATAGATATACATTAGCCCTATATATCTCAAACTCTTTGAACTGACACTGCAGGTCTGAATTGAATCCCCCTTTTGCAGCCTGAAGGAGTTGAAACAAGGTTTCCTTGTGAATGTCTACTATTGAAATTTAAAATAACAGCAGGGTGGAGTGCATCTTAAAAAGATGGCATGGACTTTTTTCTAAAAATAATTCTGTAGCATTACAACATTGAAGACAATTTGCCTGGACTCTATCAACTCAGGAGATAAGGTGAAATTATTTCAAGAGTATATTGTATGAATAAATAAGTGCAATAGATTTATATAAGATTTGCACAGATAACTTTTTGAAAAAATAGAAACCGAATGGAGTGCTTTTAAGCAGTGATTCCCAGCCCTGTCCTGGAGGACCACCAGGCCAATCGGGTTTTCAGGCTAGCCTTAATGAATATACATGAGAGAGATTTGCATATAATGGAAGTGGCAGGCATGAAAATCTGCTCCATGCATATTCATTAGGGCTATCCTGGAAACCTGATTGGCCTGGTGGTCCTCCAGGACAGCGTTGGGAACCACAGCTTTTAAGGACACATGAAAGTCCTTTTTTTAATTTGGGTGTGAAGTCCTAGAATATCTGGTGTGAAGAGGAAGATTGTTCTATTTTATTTTTATCAAACTCTCCATCACCATTATACTGAATCCATATATACTGTGGGGTCTAGGTCCAATGGGATGACGATTTTTGACTGCTTCAGTTGTATCTACATTTCTCTCTTTTATAAAAGTTGCACTCTGTTTGCAGATTAAGAAATCTTAGCCAATAAATAGAAGATCCCTAACATACAGTATATGAGCTGAGGATGATTCAGTCACTATATTCAGGGGGGCCGGGGGCAACCATTTATGCAAAGATGATACTAGAAGCTAAATTTACTGTTAGGACACACAGGGGTTCCTATATTTAATCATCAACAACATAGCACATTGTAGTCTATTCTATAAAGAAAATTATGCATATATTTTTCTTTGGGAGTAACGTCTAAAACACTCATAAGATGTAGGCATAATTACACCAACTAAAGAGCAGGCCTAAATATTCACAACAAGATTGTGACAGAACGTGTGTGTAGACCATAGTGTTCTACAACCTATCAGGCTCGTAATAAAAAAACATAGATGTCCAAAATGCAACCTAATCCGGCACTTGGACGTCCTAATCGCCAGGACGTCCAAGTGCCGATAATCAAAACTGTCTTTCTGTACGTCTAGCGAGGTGTTCCAGCTTTTGTACGTTCAGAGCACGAGATGGTTGTGGTGGTGATGTGTTATGGGCAAGCTTTGGGCGGTCTCAAGAGCGGGTTAGACATTGACGTCTTGCAATGATAAACATTTTGCAGGACATCCTGGACGGAACTTATACGTTTGGAACTAGACCTGTTTTAGAAGGGTCTAAGTGCCACAAAGGTGCCCAAACTGACCAGATGACCACTGCATGCATCAAGGTAAGACACCCCCACACTCCCCCCATGCTCATGGACCCCCTCATACCCACAAAGATCAGAATACAAACGTACATACCTGTCTCTAGAATATCAACACCTGGTATAGGAAAGCCTAGTAGAGCTGCACACAGTTGTCTTAAGTAGCCTGATGGATGGGCTAGTGAACCATAGAAAAGAGTAGCAAGTCCTATAAACCACTCTAAGCACTACATTCACGGTGGAAAATGTGAGCCCACCAAAACCTCTCAAAATCCTATTCTACTGCCATATAGGTGCCACCTACAGCCATAAGGGCTATTGGAGTTGTAGACAGGTGGGTATAGTGGGGTTTTGGGAGCTCACCACAAACTATAAGGGAGCTCTGGTGAGATGTTTATCTGGCACCCTTTATGTGAAATTCACAGCAGTGCCCTCTAAGGTGCCCCACTGCTCTTTTGCCATGTCTGGGTGGCCAGTCCATTACAGGACTGAAACCTCCCATGTCTAAAAGGTCTTGTCCTGAGCATTTAGGACTTGGACAAAATTTTGGTAAAAAATGTGGTACAAAGATTGACATCCTGGCTATCTAGATGTCCCAATGGCCTGGCTGTCCAGATAGAGGATTTTCAAAAAAGAATTTCTAGACATATGGTGGATTGCCTTTCGAAAATAGGCATTTTCTTACTGCCGACTTTGATGTCTGTTTAGAATATGCCCCTCCACATGTATAAATGTGCCCTCTGCCCATATTTATGCCTGCCAACAAACTATGAGCTATCACATTTAGATACCATTTTATAAAATACTGCATAGCTCAAATATTAGCATTTATATGTGCGGTGGCTTGAGGACCTGGGGAACTGGATTTGATTGCCAGTGCAGCTTCTTGTAACCCTGGGAAATCACTTAGGGCCAGATTCTGTGATTGGCACCTAATAAAGATGGGTGCCTAAAGTTAGGCACTTAGGCTCAAATTCTGTTACCGGCGCCTAATGTTAGGCACCTGTTTTGGAGGCACCCAACTAGATAGACGCCTATCTAAATTGATTAACAAGATCAATTAAGCTTTTTAATCAACAATAATTGAAACGTAGGCGCCTATCAAGAAAGAGCGTTTCTGCAATAAGGCGCTTCTACAAATGTAGGCGGCCTTCAAAAAAATAGGCGCTGTGCACATTAGGCATGGGGGTGGCTACATGTTAGGTACCTTGTTGCAGAATCACTGCTCTTAAGCGTGCTTAAGAGCTCATATAGGCGCCTAACTTTTAGTTGTGCCTAGAGCTGGCCTATTTATTGAGTGCCTCCAAAATAGGTGCTGCTCAGCATGAATCATTAAACAGCATCCAATTTTACTTGACTCACGCTGAACAGTGCCTAATTCGGCGCTTAACTTTTGGGCACTTCTTATAGAATTTGCCCATTATTTTATGCCAATCACACTTAGGCGCCCCTTACAAAATCGTGCTTAGTGGTGCCTAAATGAAAACTTATGCACCTGTAATGTAGGCCAGGGTTTTAAAGGCCTACATTATAGATGCCTACATCCCTCATAGAATCACACCTAGCGGCGCCTAAGTCATTCTCCACCCCTAAACATGCCAATAGGCGCCTTTCTTATGTAGCATCGCACCTAAGATAGGCACCTATCTCCCAGGTAGATGCTATTTTTTTTTTAAATTATGAGCTTGTTAAAACTCATTAGTGAAGCCAAGTACTAATTAAGGCTCCCTTTTATCAAGCCGTGTTAGGGGTTTTTTAACGGCCGGACGCTGTGGTATAAGCTCCGATGCTCATAGAATTTCTTTCTTATAGAATCACTCCTTTAATGCTGTCAACACAGTTATTAGTAAATGGGTCGCATTGCAGAAATTGGGATCTGCAGTAAATAATGCATGTGCTTAAACCTGTAATGCAATTCTAGCCCTTAGATGCTCATTCGTACAAATGTTTCTAAAATATAAGGGATGTTCCTTCATTAAAACGCATTATGCTATCTATTTGGGATCAACTTAATAATTTATTAGAAAATCCAGTGGCACTATCATATGATACCATTTTATTTGGAACATCTATGAGGGCAAAAAGTCAAATTTCTGTTTATAATAATGGGGATTGCCATGTAGCTAATCTTAAAGAATTGGAAAAATTGGGATAGATTAAATTATTCATTCTGGTGGGAATCCCTATGTTATGTCTTTAAAATGGAAAAGTTTATGGCCATTCAGAAGGGATATTATAAAAAATTTATGGAAGTTTGGGAACCATTAACTAAATATTGTAAAGATTGATTGATTTATATAAATGAGGAAAACATACACATCCTGGGGAGAGGGGTATGTTTTGGCACTGTTTAAGAGGTATGGATAGGTTTTTACAGGTCATTTTATGAGTTGTTGGTCAATTGGAAAATAAGCCTTGTCATTATTTCTATTAACCTTTTCCTATTGTAATAAATTTTACGTTACGCTGGTTCCAATTGTAATTATCGCTACTGCCCGCTACATTTTCTGCATCAAAGTCCGAATCATTATCCAACTCAGACTCCGAACTACTTGGTAATAAATAGATGGGACAAATGATAGGTAGAAGGTGTACTGTATGTCCCATGCCATGGGACATATGATGGCAACAATATTTTTGGAATGTCCCGTCATCCGGGACACACGATAGGAAAAGGTTAAGTTTATTGTGCTATAATGTTTATATTTTATGTAAATGTATCATCTCTTGTGCACAACTGTAGTTTTAAAAATGAATAAAGAATTTAAAAACAAAAAACGTTCTGACAGGTCTTTAAAATTTTTTTTAAACAAAAATGTTTGAAACTAACAGAATAAATGTCCAAAAATCAGGAACAAAAGTTCAAAAATGACATGAAGAGCAACAACAAAAAAGTTTCCCATATACACCCTTATCAAATATATGTAAGTATGCATGTATTTATCTATTTATTATGATTTAATAACCACTTTTATGAAGAGATTCACTCTTTCAAATGCCCAGCTTTACAAACCTATTGTGTCTAACTGAATCCAGGAGTCAGATGTTCATTTGTTTGCTGATCGGCATAATTTTCAACAGCTTTTGGGGTGGCGTAGTGGGCAGCATGCTTGCCCCTCACCTCTGGGAGCAGGCTTTAAATTCAGCTTGAAGTCCCATATAAAATAAGGGTTGTAGTTCTAGAAAAATCATCTTTACAACGATTAGTAAATTACCAAAAGACACTCATATTAAGATTCCATTTAACATAGCAACGCAAAGAGGCACCTGGGTCAACTAACATGAATAATACGCTATATTTGCAGTACAACTCGTCCTTGAAAAATGTACAGTTTCCTTATACCTGACTTAATGAGAACATGCCTCAGACATGGTTGGACCTGCTGGCCTAGAGTCTCTGTCCTACTTCCTGTTACCTCTCACCAGCTAAGAGGGTCACAGGAGGCTATCACTTCAAGTTGCCTGATAAAACCAACCTTCGGTGTCAATGTCTGTTAATGCCTATAGTTTTATGGATACCAATATCCAAACCAAAATAGGAATAATCTTCTTACTTTTCCTCATGGTTAATTGAACCTTAAGCTTTTACTTCTACACCTTCTCTGCTCTTGGGTTATTTCATTTACGCCATGTTCCTACTAATCTGAACCGTTCTTCAGCTTTAAAGTGTTTGTAAAACTGTTGTACAATTTTGGCAGCAATAAATTCACATATATGCTCCCTCTCAGGTAGTTTTTGATGCATTCATACGGTAAATGATTGAGGTGAAGCATTTTGGTGATTGTACTTCAGTGCTGACATAAAGCATGGGCTTCTGTACTCGTATTGTCCCATACTAAAAACGCTTCTCTGATGCAGTCTGGCTCCTCTTTTGCAGCCCTGCACTCTCAGATAGGGAAATGTAAAAAAGAACCCTTCCATTGCTTATTTGCGCTCATTGATAATGTGAAAAAGAGTTTTCTCACAGCTTAAATTAGTTCCATTTGTACTTCAGATGTAATAAAAATCTTATTATAGAGAACACGCCTGAAAATGTTTTTTCCACCTTCAATGCAGCTGCCTGTATACAAAGGTCCACGTGAGACATTTTTCGGCTGAAAAGTCCCTTACGGACTGCACAAGTATGATGAAAACCTGCCTTGCTGCTACACTGCTACATTAAATTTTGACAGCAGACAGAATAAAGTTGGGGAAAGCAGTTCCTATTTTCGGAAGTCCACTTCTGTTCTGTTTATCACTGTGTAAAGTTTACAGTGGGGACACAAACCCTCCTCCAGGTCCAATTTGCATCACTTGGCAGAGACTGAAGGGCTATGATATGATTCACTCTGTCTTTGGATCAGTTGATTATGTTCCATTCATTTGGGACTGCGTTTGAGGCACAGAGTAGTGACAGTCTGCTGGATTGCATCTTCCATTTGGCCCTGGAGGGCCCTGTGAACCCATTAGTCCTGGAGAACCTGTAGGTCCTGGTAAACCTATACCTGTGGAAAAAAAATAAAGGGTCTATATCAGCTTAAAATATAATTACTAACCACTTTTTCCATCATATGATCAAAACGAATGCTAGGAAGTTCTTCTTTACCCAACGTGTGGTGGACACCTGGAATGCGCTTCCAGAGGACGTTATAGGGCAGCGAACGGTACTGGGGTTTAAGAAAGGATTGGACAATTTCCTGCTGGAAAAGGGGATAGAGGGGTATAGATAAAAGATTACTGCACAGGTCCTGGACCTGGTGGGCCGCCGCGTGAGCGGACTGCTGGGCGCGATGGACCTCAGGTCTGACCCAGCAGAGGCATTTCTTATGTTCTTATGAAAGTCATTGAAAATACTGCCAACTCCACTATCTCCTGATCTCTTCCTTCTGCTTCTTGGCCTTCCCATATATGGAAGCTTGATCCCTACTGGTAATACCACAGAATTGGGACTAGAGGTCTAGTTGGACATTTTGAACCAAAGAGCATTATGGCATGAGTGAATGGATTTCACTCCCACCCCAATAGACCTTGAAGACCCCTGATAAGATTGGGATTGGGATTTGGGAGTGGGAGGGGTGAGGGTGACCTGTTTGAGATGAAATGGAGGGGAAGGGCACTATGTGAGAAGAATATCCAAGGGGGTCATCAAGGGGTCTTCTATGGGGGGCTGGAAGCTGACATGGGGTGTTGGTGACACAGGGGATCATGGCTAGGGCCAGATCAAAGGGATATGGTGCCCTGAGCCAACTTTGATGGGGGCACCATACTCCCAAAGCTCAAGCTTTCTCCTATTTTCTCTCAAGTCTTTAGTCTGGCATTGCTTTCTCTCCTCTCTCCCTCCCTCCTTCTTAGCCCATGGTCCTCTAAACATTATGGGGCTCATAATAATAAAAAAAAAAGTCTAAAAAGTGGCCTAAATGGGTACTTGGCCGATCAAAAAGCCTGATCGTCCAAGTACCCATAATCAAAGCTGGTTTTAGACATATCTAAAACCAGCTTAGGCCTTTCCCCTGCCTCTAAATGCACAGAGAGAAAAGAGACATTTTTAGAGGAGGGGAAAGGGCGGGCGGTGGGTGGGAGGTGGGCCAACCTAGACCTAGGCGTGCAGCAGGTATAACCAAAACTTTAGGCAGGTTGCCTAGTCGGCACTTATACGTTTTGACTTAGACCAAGTCAAAATAGGTATAAGTGCCAAAAAGGGGCCGCTGAGCTGATCGTGGCTGCTGTGATCAGCTCTGCGGCCCCAGCAACCTGCCTACCCCCCTACAGCAATGATCGCGGCAGAAGAGATGACCCATCTCCTTTGCCGTGATCCAACCTTTCCCCACCCCACAATGATCAGGGCAGGAGGAAGCCCAAGCCCTCCTGGCCCGCGGCACCTTGACTACGTTCGGGGCAAGAGGGAATCCAAGCCCTCTTGCCCCAGCGGCACCCCGACTCCCTGACTATATTCGGGGCAAGAGGGAGCCAAAGCCCTCTTGCCCCGCGATCCCAACCTCCCCCAGGCTGAGTCCGTTGGGGCCAGGAGGGAGCCCAAGCCCTCCTGGCCCGGCGATCTCCCCCTCCCCCCCACGATCTTAGGCCCCTCCTGTGTGCAGGGCCTTAGGCACATGGACCCAACCGGCCCATATCCCTAAGGCCCCACCCACAGGAGAGGCCTAAGCGGGCCGATTCTGGTTGGCCCAGGCGCCTCAAGCCCCACCTGTGGGCGGAGTTTGAGCCACCTGGGCCAATCAGGCGCTAAGGTCAGCCATTCGGAGATGGCTGGCCTTTTGGACGGACGGGCTTGGCACCCATCCGTCCAACCAACATTTTGTAAGGTATGGGGAATGGGGTGGGGGTGGGGAGGTTGTGGGGTTGGCGGGGGGGTCGTGGGTCAGCGGGGGGGATGATTGGGTGTTCGGGGGGGGCGGTTGTGGGCGGGGGAGGTTGTGTCGAGGGAAGGAGGGCCTGGGATTCCTCCTGCCTGTATTTTAGTGGGGGGTGGGTGTTAGAGGGTGTCACGGGCCAGGAGGGCTTGGGCTCCCTCCTGGCCGGATCATGGGGGGGAAGGGGGCGAGATCGCCGGGCCAGGAGGGCTTGGGCTCCCTCCTGGCCCCAATGGACTCGGCCCGGGGAGAGGGGTTTGGGATCGCGGAGCAAGAGGGTTTGGGCTCTTTCTTGCCCTGAGCAGAGTCGGGGGGGGGGGGGAATTCTGTAACCGGTGTTGTTTTTGACAGACACCGGTTACAGAATCCAGCTTTTAGGCGAAGGACTGGCTCCTCCTTCGCCTAAAAGCCCTTGTTTTGGACGTTTGGGGCTTAGGCTTTTTTTAGGTTGATTATATGGTATAAGTTTAGACGTAGTGGTGGTCTGGGCGTTTAAACAGCTGAACATAGAGGCAAACCATTATCAAAAAAACCCTCCTTTTGGACGTTTTTTTGATAATGGACATTTGCCCTGCTTCTACTTTCAATGTTTAAGGTCTTAGGCCAAAAGGGGACTTAGACATTTTTTTTGATTATGCCCCTCCACGTTGCTTGCTGGTAACAATAGCATGCACAGAAAGCTGCTTTAGGCCAGCACTAGTTCTTACGTCTGCCAAGTCCCACAGACAGGAAATTGCAGGAGAGGAAACAATGCCAGACTTGGGATTGGAGAGAGACTGAGAAAGCTCTGGATCAGGTGAAGCACTGACAGTGAGCTCAGGGGCCAGGGATTTTGGCACCTTGTATCCTCAGCAGAGTCTCATCTGGTCCAATGGTTGAGCCAGTACTAGTCATGGCATTGGGGGTAGAAAGAAAGAGACTTGGAGGCAATCTTAGTTGGGAAAAGAGAGAGAGAGAGATGGAGTGATGCTGAATGGTAGGGAGAGAGAGTGACAGGGTGATATTGGATGTTGGGAGTTGGGGGGGGGGGAGGGGTAGAGACAGAAGGCCAATGCTGGATGAGGGTGGAAGAAAGAGACAGAGAAGAGAGATCCTTGATGGTTGGGAGAACAGAGAGATAGTGAGGGAATGCAATTAAAAAATGTAAGCATGATTAAACAAGTAATTAAAATATTTAATGAATGTGCAATCCAAATATAATCTAACTCATTTGGAAACACTGTCTGCCATAAGAGTTAGATAATTACCTGGTGGACCAGGAGGACCAGGATTCCCCGGAAACCCAATTCCAAATTCACCTCGTTCACCTTTCTGTCCTCTGAAACCTATAAACAAACAAACATAAAAAGATAACCATTTAGTGTGAACATGAAATTTCATGTTCACCATACTGTTGGCATTTAAAAACACAGAAAGACAAGGAAAAAATTAAAAACAAAAACAAAGCAGAGGCTCTTTTTTTCTGAACACTCATCTTTCTATTACAATTCTGCAGTCATAGTCTGTACAGTCCAGATAGATAAAAAGCTCAGAAGTTTTGTAAGCAGGTTGTCAATACTTGCACTTGTCAGTAGGCTCAGTCAGTTGTTCGTACAGGCTATTTATAGGACAGATTTCCAACATGTGCCTCTTTATAGAATTACATATAAAGTTATGTGCCAATTATATGCATATGTCATTAGAATAATGGTATAATACATGCTTATGTTACTGTTACATGGTTAGGTTACTGTTATAGTTGAACTGTTAAAGTTCAAGCTAGGATGTCTCTGCTTCAAAGTATTAAATGGTCTAGCCCCAAAATACATTACAGATCTCTTCTCATTCCCAACCAACAGACATGAAAGAAAAACACACATGAAATTTGTCTCTCCACCGGCTAGAGGGTGCAAATATAAGAGACACCATCAACAACTGCTATCATATCAAGCAGCCATATGGGGTAAAGACCTAGAAAAACTAATTGCACAAACAACTATGAAGAATTCAGGAAACACCTAAAAACTTACCTATTCTTGAAATACCTAGGCAACGAACCGGAACATCAACCCCCCCCCCCGTAACATCATCACATACCTGATCATACCTGATCATGCGAACTGTCAGACCCAACCCCTAACCACTAACTATGAACACTCTATTCAATTTACGGAATATTTCTACTTCTGTGCAAACAGCTTGGCACTTCCTGGCCTTGCAACACACAAACTGTTGCTAACATTATTAATATTATCAGATGTATACTGCTATACTCTTTAATCCATTGTACGAGATGTATACTGCTATACTCTTTAATTCATTGTACGTAAAGTTTCCCTTTATTGAATTGAGATGTACACTGCTATACTCTTTAATTCATTGTACGTAAAGTTTCCCTTTATTAAATTGAGATGTACACTGCTATACTCTTTAATTTATTGTACGTAAAGTTTCTCTTTATTGTATTTACATTTTCTTTCATTGTATTCACAGTTTCTTTTATTGTAAACCGCCTAGAAGTCGGTATATAAAAATAAAGTTATTATTATTATTATTATAGTTCCTCCCACCATTTTCTTTGTTTATGTTTTTTGTTTCTTTTGTTTTCTTTTCTTATTTAATTTGGTTTTATTATCTACATTATTATTTACTCTCCTGTAATTTTTTTCATTTTTTGTTGATCTTATTGTTTTGAATTTTGGAGCCTACTGTCTTTTTTTGACGGTTTGGCCCGCTTACAATGGTCTTAGGGGCCTTCTCCGGTGGTCAAGGTCGGAGGTCGGCAGCGACTGAGTTTAAGCGGCAAGTCATCTCCGCAGCAGCAGCGGCAGCCGAGGGACTTCAGTTACTTGAACCCGCAGTACCTGTCGCCCAAACCCGAACACAACGGCGAGCTGAGGCAGAACAGCACCGACAAGATACTGTCGCACATGGCCGACGAGCTCTCCGGCCATTGTGGTAGCGTCGCCGTCGATGTCCACCACCACTGCCTATCTGCAGGTCACAGCCAAGATCGCTCTGAAGCCCCCCGGGAATCACCTGCTGAGATGTGGCGGCGGGGGCTTAGGAAGCGCAGGTTTCAGCGGACTGCCGAGACAAGAGATGGCAGGCGGCCGGATGCAACGATCGAGCCAAACTCCTGAGGCAAGAGCAGCGCAGATGCCGCACTGCGATCGACGACCTGCAATTGGAGGAGCTGGAGGGAGATCCACTGTCTGGATGTGCCTGATGGATCGTACTGGAATGGGGAACTCGCCCCTGGTGTCCAGATTCGGCGCCCCTTGGTCATTGCGGTCCTCTTCGCCGACTCCGCTTGTCTCCTGCGCACCTGGTTTCAGCGGCGGCGGCCTGTTTGGCGCCAGCCTAGCCCGGAGTTTGAAGACTTCTAACCCGAAATCCCAGCGTCTCTAAATTTCCCCAGAGTTTCATGCCGGTGTCGCACAGTCCGTGCGTAGAGGGGAACGCAGCTACAGCAAGGCAGGGGGTTCCCTGTCAGCCCCAGCTCCTGCGGCACCAACGCACACCGAGATCACCGAAGCTGAAACAGTGGATTGAAAATAATGTTTTATTTTTTTTCCAGATTATGAATTATTTTTAATCTTATTCATTGTTTTGCCACTTGTTTTTGTTTTGTTCTATTTCTATCATTTAAAATTCACCAGAATTCTTTTGTCTAACGGTTCCTCCTTCTGCATCTATTCCTTTCTCTCCTCTCTTCTACCTTCCAAAATACTTAGTTCAAAACAGTCTTGTTAGAATGTTTACTTAATTATTTTTCCTCTATCTCTACTTTTCACTTCTTTATTACTCTCTAGGTACTTTAGTTAGATTGTGAGCCTTCGGGACAGTAAGGGAATTTCTAAGTACCTTTCTTTCTTATAATTTTAACGTATATTTTCTGTAAACCGCTTAGAACTTAACGGATGTAGCGGTATATAAGAAATAAATTACATTACATTACATTATGTGTGCAATACAGGCTTATAGGTTAAACTTCTACCTAAGCGCTATTCTATAAATATATGCCCACAGGTAGGCATACACATAGGCAGGGCTCACATTTAAATGTACAATTTGCAGAATACTTTAAAGTACACACATATCCTCAGAAGTTAGGCGCACACGATTACACCAGCTCTATGGCTGCCATAAAGGAAATGGGATGGGATTGGATATACTACTACTATTAATTATTTCTATAGCGCTACCAGACGCACGCAGTGCTGCACAGAGTCACAAAGAAGAAGAAAACAGTCCCTGCTCGAAAGAGCTTACAATCTAAACAGGCAAGACAGACAAACAGGATGTCATGGATACAGTTAAGGGGAATGGATAATCAGCAGGCTGGGTTGGATATACTGCCTTTCTGTGGTTACAATCAAAAAGATTTACATATTATATATAGGTGCCTATTTTGTACTTGGGATAATGGAGGATTTTGTGACATCGTAGAGTTTCAAGGAGATGCAGTGGGAAGTAAACCCAGTTTCCTATGTTCTCAGGACACTGTACTAACCATTAGGCTACTCCTCCACACTATATATGTGTGTCTATAAATTAGTGCTCATGCCTAAATTGTAGGCACCAGTGACATATCTAGGACTCGGTAGTCTCTGAGCGGAAGGACCAAAATGGACTCCTCCTCCTCCCCCCCCCAGCATGTGCCCCCTGGGTCTAGGCATCCCCCTCCCAGTGCTCAGCTAACTACCCATCCTCTGGGTCCTCCACAACAGAATCAGAGACAGTGCTAAAGTCTGCTTCTCTGGCCCCCGGGATTTTTCCTTTGCCGTGTTCTGCCTACAGGAAGTTGTATCAGCATGTCAGGATGCGGCAGAGGATAAGTGATATCGGCCAGTGACATCGGTCTCTAACGCTGTAGCTGTGGAGGACCTGGTGGGCGGGTAAGTAGCTGAGCACAGGGGTGAAAAGTTGCCCTACCTTGGCGCATGGAAGAGAGGGCTCAGCTGGTGCCAGCCCTGGGCATTTTGCCGAGCATGCTCAGTGGTATCTACACCCCTGATAGGCATATTTTCTTTGTTGTGAAGCTAGTGTTCTATGAAGAAAAGTAAGTGTCCACATTCAATTATATAATATGCACCACTCAGGTACCTTCTGGTGCTCATATACATAGGAGCACAGTTATAGAACTTTCCTCATTGTGTGCTGACATTGACAAACATCACCTGTTTAGTTTAGATCTATTATTCAGGCCTAAACTAAATGGATATTTTTGCTGGATAGTGGCTAAATATATCTGCTATTGTGCTAATTTTACAGCACCTTCTTGGCTATGTTCTTCCTCTGCATCTTCACTCAATGGATTACGTCCAGCCTGTTAGAGATGGCAATGAAGGTATTATTCTCTTTAGTATCAGCCTGATAGGTTTTCAAAACTATGTAATCAGAAAATTCTGTTAATTATATCTATGAGTAATCTGACAAACTATAGATGAAGTCAGATTCATGTTTGACATTTGTTAAAGCTTTTTAAAGTTAATATTTTGCTGCTTGAGTTAATACTTTATTTTCTGAATATCATCTTTTTTGCAGGTTATCAGATTTGTGCTGCTTTATTGAAGTAATGTAGTAGATGAATGGTTGAGATGGTATAATCTTATGATTTTTTGCTACTGTATGTGATTTTTATGTTGTGCAAGTCCTGAAAAGTGTATGTAATACTGTGGATTAAAAATGTTTTAAATAAATAAATAAATAATGAGGGGCTCGGTTCATACTTAGAATAAAATGTGTTTGGATGAAACAGTGAAATGTACTTGCACAGTCAGAGCTGATGTAATTTGTCTTGTTCATCCTCTTTCTTGCTACTCACTCATGAGTTTATATTGCAGCTATTAAGAAAGGAGTATCTCTAAACTCCAGATATCACATAAGCCTATTTTGGGACAAATCCTTAAAAGAAAAGTCCATAAATCAAATGAACACTTTTTTCCAAACATTGCATTAACAACATCCAAAATACATTAAAATAGGGCCCACCTATGTCTAGTCACAGTAGTTGAGCTGATTCTGATATTCCTGGATGAACAATCAAGTTGTTCCTCTAGTATGAAGTGAATTTGAAGCAAAGGTCTAAACATGCTGATGATAGAACTGTTGAAAAATCTCCAAGAGTTATTGAAAGATGCACACTGGAGAAAGGCTTAAGAACATAAGAACATAAGAAATGCCTCTACTGGGTCAGACCATGAGGTCCATCGTGCCCAGCAGTCCGCTCACGCGGCGGCCCAACAGGTCCAGGACCTGTGCAGTAATCCTCTATCTATACCCCTCTATTCCCTTTTCCAGCAGAAAGTTGTCCAATTCCCTCTTGAACCCCAGTACCGTACTCTGCCCTATCACGCCCTCTGGAAGCGCATTCCAGGTGTCCACCACACGCTGGGTAAAGAAGAACTTCCTAGCATTCGTTCTGAATCTGTCCCCTTTCAACTTTTCCGAATGCCCTCTTGTTCTTTTATTTTTTGAAAGTGTGAAGAATCTGTCCCTCTCTACTCTCTCTATGCCCTTCATGATCTTGTAAGTCTCTATCATATCTCCTCTAAGTCTTCTCTTCTCCAGGGAAAAAAGTCCCAGCTTTTCCAATCTCTCAGCATATGACAGGTTTTCCATCCCTTTTATCAGACGCGTCGCTCTCCTCTGAACCCTCTCGAGTATCGCCATATCCTTCTTAAGGTACGGCGACCAATATTGGATGCAGTACTCCAGATGCGGACGCACCATTGCTCGATACAATGGCAAGATAACTTCTTTCGTTCTGGTTGTAATACCCTTTTTGATGATGCCTAGCATTCTATTTGCCTTCTTAGCAGCCGCTGCACACTGTGCCGACGGCTTCATTGTCAAGTCCACCATCACCCCCAGGTCTCTTTCTTGGGTACTCTCATTTAAAAACATCCCTCCCATCGTATAGTTGTACCTCGGGTTTCTGTTTCCCACATGTAATACTTTACATTTCTCAACATTGAACTTCATCTGCCATCTCGTTGCCCATTCCCCTAGTTTGTTCAAGTCCCTTTGCAGTTTTTCACAGTCTTCTTTAGTCCGAGCTCTACTAAATAGTTTAGTGTCATCTGCAAATTTTATTATCTCACACTTCGTCCCTGTTTCCAGATCATTTATGAATACATTAAATAGCAGCGGCCCTAGTACTGAGCCCTGCGGGACCCCACTCGTGACCTTCCTCCAGTCCGAGTAGTGGCCCTTCACTCCCACCCTCTGTCTCCTACCCGCCAACCAGCTTCTGATCCATCTATGTACATCTCCTTCCACCCCATGGTTCTTCAGTTTCCGGAGTAGGCGTTCATGGGGCACCTTGTCAAAGGCTTTTTGGAAATCAAGATATATGATGTCTATGGGGTCTCCATTGTCCATCCGTTTGTTAATTCCTTCGAAGAAGTGCAATAAGTTAGTTAGGCAAGATCTTCCCTTGCAGAAACCGTGTTGGCTGGTTATCAGAAGTTTGTTTCTTTCAAAATGTTCATCAATTTTTTCTTTTATCAGTGTTTCTGCCATTTTCCCCGGTACCGAGGTCAGACTCACTGGTCTGTAATTTCCTGGGTCACCTTTTGATCCCTTTTTAAAGATGGGCGTAACATTGGCTATCTTCCAGTCCTCCGGGATCACGCCTGTTTTCAGGGATAGATTGCAAATTTGCTGCAGTAGTTCCGCTATCTCCTCCTTTAATTCTTTCAGAACCCTTGGATGGATTCCGTCCGGACCCGGGGATTTGTCTGTTTTTAATTTATCTATCTGCCTGTGTACATCTTCAAGGCTCACTTCCATGGTTGTTAATTTTTCTGCCTGATTTCCATTGAAGAATTGTTCAGGTTCCGGAATGCTGGATGTGTCTTCGTTTGTAAATACAGATGAAAAGAACGCGTTAAGTCTTTCTGCCACTTCTTTCTCCTCCTTCACCACTCCCTTCTTGTCACCATCGTGAAGAAAGTTTCATTGTATTTGAGTATACCTTGGGGCTCTGTCAGATCCATTATAGATCATTTTGATCCTGTTTCTCTAACTGAATTTTGTTCTTGTTTGAGTCAGTTGCAAAATGAAGTTGTTCTTAACTTCCTTAGACCAGGATAGTTAATAAAAAAAACAACTTCCTGGAATGAATGATGGAGCATTTAGGCCTCCTTTTACTAAGTGAGGAGTAGTGGCTCGTGGCCAGTAGGGGGTGATGTTTATGGGACAGTAATGGAATGGATATGATAGTGCAGTATTTTTGTGGAGTTTTTCTACAAAAGCGCCTGTTTTTCGTATGATTCTGGGTACTTCTAGTTAGATACAAGCATATGTGTTAGTTAAGGCCACACCCAATGGAAGCGTACGAAAAACTGGTGAATAAAAAAAAATCTAAATATAAATGTAGTTAAAGCCAGAAAAACACACTACAGATTAATATAAGGGAAAGAATGGTGTTCTTTTTATGTACTTTGCTGTTGGGCCAGATCATGAAGGAAACCAGAGGAATCCATTTTGGTTCTCTGTCTTTGCTATATTTCCTCAGTTTTTGGAATCCATTTTGTGTTTCCAGGTCTTTGTTCTCAGCATCGCGGTGTTAATTAATACCATATGTGCTTGCTTAGACTGGTTAGGAATAGTAACATGTCCCAAACTGAGATATAACAGGAATTAAATATAGTTTTGAATGAAAATTATTTATGTATGGAAGGCTTGGCCAAGCAAGTGCTGAAGTGAATTGTATGACTGTGTGTTGAACAAAAGAATGGGTTTTGAAAAAACATATTATATATATATTTGCAACCTAAAGAAATCCTAAAGCAACATCTGGAAGTAATTAAGTCAGAGACTCCTGCTCTAACATAGGAAGTGTGAAACTGTCAGCTTAGGGGAGGCCAGCCCCTCCTCCTCCTCCAGACTAAGGTTTCTGTGTAAGGCTATGTAATTTGAACCTGTCAGGAGAGCTTCTTTTTTCCTCTAAGGCTGAGAACTTTTCAGCATTTTTTTAACAAATAATTTATCTTAATATACTTTTGTGAATATTATGATTTATATTCAGAAACGACTATAAGCAAACAAATGTACTTTTCTAAAACTTTGTCTAACTTTGAAAACGTAGAGGAATTTTCTTTGTCTAACTTTTAAGACCACCCATATTACTTGTTATTGGTTGTCATACTGATGATGTCACTGAGCCAAAAGTATATAATAGAATGACCTGAGATATTAAGATGAGATCGTTATTAGAAGGCCAGCATTTGGTAACCATAACGATCTCCCATTAGCGCAACTGTTAAGCAATTATGCTGTATTCTTTTGATCTCATAATGGAAAAATAGAAACAATAACTCAATAAATCTTAATTATAATTTTTAAAACCTTGCGCTGGTGTCATTTTGCATGTTTTATTATTTTTCAAACCTTGAGCTTCATGAGGGCGTCAAAATTCCTATGCTCATAAGGTGTGCTAGCGTTTTTAGCACACGCAGGATATTACCCCGCGCTACGTGGCTAGAACTAATGCCAGCTCGATGTTGGAGTTAAGGTCTAGCGTGCACGGTAACTCAGCGAGCGCTATTCCGCCCGTTAATGCCCTAACGCAGCTTAGTAAAAGGAACCCTTAGTGTAGATGGTGAATGGCTTTTAGACAACAGTACACAGGCTCCTCAAGATATCCCTCCAACCTCGAATGCTTTGGCTTCTTATTTCAGTACCACAATTAGTAATTTAAGGTTATTTAGCTCAAACTCTGCAGAACTATATGCAGGAACTATAGAAAACCCCCAACATGCTGACTTAGTCTAGAATTCATTTGGACAACCTGACTGGGACCAATTTAGGCAATTATATACAAAATATGCCAACTCTTACCACTCTTTGGACCCTTGTCCTCCTGCAGTTATTAAATCTGCACCTTTAAAATTTCAAAGAGATCTATTCGAATAGTTGTCCTATATGCTTGAGTTAGGAGATTTTCCTGTGAGGGATAGGCTTATTATAATTACACCAATTATCAAGAACTCAAAAGAATCTCCTTCATCAGTTTCCAACTATAGGCCTATTGCATCAATTCCATTTTTTGTTAAAATAATGGAGGGCTTGATTTATCGTCAACTTTTAGATTACTTGGAGCAACATTCCCTTCTACATATGACTCAGTCAGGATTTTGCCTAGAATATAGTACTCAGACAGTGCTTGTTTCTCTTTTGGATCATTTGCACAATTTATTTAGTAAGGGCATAGGGGCATTGATTGCTTAGTTGTCTGGATGTTGTGACAGGCAGGACCCTGTCTCATTCAGAGACTCTGCTGCTAACCATACTCCAGTGCCTATTTCTAGGACCAGAAAGCAAACTGTAAGGTCTGGCAAGCAGACAGCTCACCCACTAGAAGGGCAGAGAATAGGACAAAGTGCAGCAGCAGCTCAGAATTCCTTTGATCAACCCTATTATTCCTTATTCAAAACTACTGCAGTAAAAACTCCTTTCAAACCTGCAGCTTTACAAGCTGACCTACAGAGGGTTAAGGAAAGGGGTGGAGTCAGCAGGGCTGACTTGTATCAAGCAGGGCTAGAGCTGGGAAGAATAAAGTTTCTACAGCTGAGAGCTGGAGGGAAGAGTGGCAGTAACAGGAAGAGCCAGAGCAGCAACAGAAACGGCAAAGCAGAGCTACACAGCTGAGAAGTCTGCCAGGCATGTTGGAAAACCCTGTTTCCATCCCAGTATCACTGCCTCATTTAGGGCTGCCGTCTGCAACTCCCAGATTAGCTTGGGAGGGGGAGGTTTCTGAGGAAAAGTTCAAGCAGGCTGGCTGTGAGACACAAGGTCTTTTACAGAGTGTGGGAGGGGAGCCTCATTGCAGAGAAGTAACTCCTATGGAGGTGAATGAACAAGGAGATGTTGATAATGATACTGTAGAATATAATATGGAGTATAGTTGTCTCCAATCTACTAATTATGACCCCAGACAACAAAATGTTCAGAAAAGAAATAAAGACTCTCCTTTTCAAGAAATTCCTGCAAATGACTTAATACCGCTAGCTCCTTCCCACTTCCCAATACCTTCCCGATTCCATGAAGCAACCTTTTCTACTCTTTATCTCCTCTAGAAATTACCAGATATCTTCTTTTTGTAATACGTATTTTGTAATTCTTTTGTAATCCGCCTTGAACCACAAGGCAATGGTGAAATAGAAATCTCTAATGTAATGTAATGTAATATTGCAGGGGAAGCCAGGTTTAAAACCAAGGCTTTTGCAAGTGTCAAAGTTTGTCTCTGTCGAGAGACAGATTAATTGGGAATACAGAAGGTGTACAGGGTCCATTTGTCTGTATTCAGATGGAGCTTGCTCCTACACCTAATGGCCTAGCTAGAGAGTAAGGTGAGAGAGCTCTTTGGAGCTAGGCACAAGAGAGTGCCCCTTAATTTGACTGTGGAGCAGAGTAGCAGTATGTTAATTTAGTGCAGGAGCACTGTTTGGAGTTGCCTGTGGGCTGAAGAAGCACATGGCCCCATTTGCAAAGGCTGCTTGGACTGAGAGAAGGAAGCAGCCCAGGGGAAAAAGCTGTAAAACCAATTTGCTGTTTTTTTGATTGGAAAAGAATTGAAATCCTGAACTGTGGGAGATTTGTAAAGTGGGCTTTATTTTTGAAGTACGAACTGAGTTGAAAGCCCGGATAGCGGATTTTTTGGCCAGTTGCCCTGTACAAAGCATTGTCAAGGAAAATAAAACTTTTTGATTTCCTTGACAATGAAAGAAAAGACTGTTTATTTGGGAAACCTACACACTTCATTGGTACTCTGTCGGGATTAGATCCGAGCGTGTTTGGCTGAAGCTTGACCCCGCCACAATGTGATAGGTATTTTTGTCAGTCTTTAGATAGTTTCAGGGTTTTTTTGACAATTCATACATACCAGGTGTGCTTCAATAATACTCTTTCTAGAGAATGGAGTAACCCCTGCAGTGTTGCCCAGGGTTCTCCTCTCTGCTTTTCAACATTTATTTGATCTCCTTGCGAACTAGACTGTCTAAATTGGACATCAAATTATATAGTTATGCAGATGATATAATTGTTGTAATTCCTATTACAAGCAACACAGTTAATATCAATAATTTCTACAATAGAACAATGGATGGAAGACTACAAACTGAAGCTTAATATTGACAAAACAAAATTTTTCCTGGCCATACCTGGCAAAAAGAAAGTAGAACTAGATGTAATTTTATACTCAACCCCACAATCAAAATTCTATAGATCATCTTAGATCAAGACTTATCAATGAAAGCTCACAAAAGTTCAAAAAAGTTTCCACACACTGTGGAAATGACGTTGTGTTTGAGCACACTTTAATACTTTTTTCTTTAAATTACTAGTGCAATCTTTGATTCTCAACACTTTGGATTATTGTAACATCACCTATCACGCAGGCCTTGAAAAATATCTTTATAGATTGCGAATGATTCAAAATACTGCTGTAAGATTAATTTTTAATCTAAAGAAATCAGACCATGTTACATCTTACTATTGAAGGTTGCACTGGCTTTCAATTGAGGCTAGAGTAACATTCAAATTTGGATTATTTTGTTACAAGATGTTACATGGTCTCATATCAAATTATATGGTGGATCATTTTACATTTGCCAACGCTAGACGTTCTCAACAGTCCCTCACATTTTATGCCTTTCCTTCAGTTAAGGACTGCCGGTACAAAAAACACTTTAATAGACTATTTTCATTTTAAGCAGCAATAAGAGATAAGGAGTTTAGTCATTTAATTGTTAATGCTTCATCTCATCATCATTTTAGGAAACTATTGAAAACTTATCTATTTGATAAATTTTTGAAAGATTAAGCATTGTAATTCCCTGAATTTGTTCAATCTCTTCAAATTGTAAACCACATAGAACTGAAGGGTAATGCGGTATCCTTTTTATGTTGTGTTATCATGCAGTGGTTCTTAACCCTTTAATTGGCAGATGATGAAACAGCTGCTTTATGTAACTTGATGTTGAACCTAACAGGCATTTGGAGATGCAGATCTCCTATAAGAGCCATAGAAGACATGTTGCTTCTGGGCAACAATGCCAAATAAAGAGTTAAATAAGCCATAATTAGATCATTGCTTAAAAAAAATCTCTTCGTGTACTGTATAAGAGGTAAGGATTTTTGTTCTGTTTTGATCCTAAGATTTCAATTAACTTAGACAAATAGGTAATCACCCAAAAGTTGAGAGATTTTTTTTTGAGGCATCACAGGATCTTTGCCCATCTTTGAGTCAGCCATTTAATCAGGTCATAGGTCAAGATGGTTTGGATCTATGTGAATGATATAGGGGCAGGTGTGGAGGGGTTTTGGCCCTCCTTAATTTTTTGGGCAGCTTTTAACAAGGCTTATTAATGATTTTATTTTTAGCATTGTCAGGGGTAGGAGATAAGGTCACAGGCTAGTTTACAGCCTCAGTGGATACTATAGATCTGCGGATGGGCAGACTAGATGGGCCATTTGGCCTTTATCTGCCATAATGTTTCTATTTTTTAAAGATTTGTTATTGGATTTGAATCATTGCAACAATGGCCACTGGATTTCCCTAGGGTTTCTTCCATCCTGTGCTGTATTGAATGTGTACCTTCAAATGCCAAGTGCTCTTATGAGCCATGGATTGAGGATGTATATTTAGTTATTTCATAAGACATATTAAATTAAATCAGAACATGCAAAAATAGTTCACCTAACAAAGTTCAACTAGCAAATATTTTTTTAAAGGACAATAGAAGCAGAAGGAAAGTGAGAATTCTTAGTAGAGGTTTCTGGGAAGGCATGAATTAATGATGAACATCACATAAAATTGGATGTAGGTTAATTGTTGAAAACTGAACAAAGATAAAACCAAGATCCTTTGAGGTTGTCATTGCATCACTTGTCAGAAGTGAAAAATGTAGGCATTTTTTATTGATTCAAAATTACTTTAGAGAATTAGGTGGCTGTGATTACTAATATAATGTTCCATAGATTAATATTTGTATCTCATCTTGAATTTTTCATCTCTGAAAACAATAATGCAGGGTTATTGTTTTTGACACAGGATTGCAAGGGAAATTGCTGGGGGAAACTTCAAGTGCTTAAAAATATACCTAGGAGAATACATACTGGGAAATGATTAAAAAAGAGCTATAATAATTTGACTTGCTCTTCATATTACAAGTGAAATTTAAAACATTAGCCCTTACCTACTAGGTCATGTGGAGAATAAGACTTTTGTATTTGACTGATATATGCCAACATGGCCCTTATGGTCTAGCCAAGGTTAACAACTGGAGATACTATCAGTTTGTAGTATAATATGTAGTCTAAATACAAGATATTTGATCTTATCAGGGGTGACACCAAGATTTGGAATGCTAGGCTCTGTCTATCAATGTATTAACTTACGGGCTCATTTTAGAAAGCTGCCGTAGAGGTTTCCATTGCAAGCTGGTGATGTAAATGCTCCAATGCTCACAGGAATTCTATGAGCATTGGAGCATTTACCTCAGTGGCCTGCGGTAGAAATTTCTATTGCAGCTTTGTAAAACATAGCATAAATGCAGTTTTAATGGGCTGAAAATGTATTGCTTACATATACTCGCACGCATACTCATGCAGAAGGTTTTGAAAGATTCACAAGCCGTCTTCACTGCTTTTATCTTAATTTTGGCTATTGGTTTTACTATCTAACACTAGCTGGCAGAAACAGGTTTTGGTGGCACAGTATTTGTTTGGATTCAAATCAGAAAAGTGCCAGTTCTGCTCATCATTGTTACATTATCACCTTGGATACTGACCAGTGGGGTACAACAGGGATCTATACTGTCACCAATTCTATTCAATATCTACCTCAGGTTTGCAGCTGAGCTGTTTCAGGTGATGTGTACAGAGGATGCTGGATGCTGATCTGCAGCCACTCATAGCCATAGAACCAGCTTTGAGTAAACTGACTGCCTGTCTAACAGCAACTCATGAAATGGGCAAAAAAACCCAATAAACTCCTTCTTAACCTAAGTAAAAAAAGATTTTATGGGTTCCTAACACAAGTAGACAGATGCCTGACATCAAAATCCTTCTTGAGAACTATGTACTCTTCCTGACATTGCAGGTTAGAAATCTTGGAATACTATTGGATTCATCACTTTGAGCCTCCAAATTAAGGCAACCTTTAAAAACTACTCTGAAATCTTTCTCCATATATCGAGAGTACGTATATTACAGTGGCCCATGGCAAGATGTCATCACTGGAAACTACTGTAATGCCTTGTATCTTCATTTGACCACAAAGAAAATTTTGGATTGACAGACTGGAAGGGCCATTTAGCCTTTACCTGTCATCATGTTTCTATGTTTCTAGACTGAACGTGATCAGGAAAAATAAATCTATAAAAAGCTCAAAGATCTTCATTGCATACTCATTTATCATTCAAAAAATAGGAAGATCTAACTTTATTGCACTATTGGGGATATAGACTGAGTGGTAGCATTATTTAGTGGTGAACTATAATTTGTTCCTGCTTACCACAATGAAGACCCATCTACAAATATAAGTAATAGCTTGATTGTTTGTTAGAGCATGAAAGGAGGTAGGCAGGAGGTGCTATGATGGTTTTAGGTTGTTATTACTAATCCGGATGGTATTAATCTTTCACTGAGCACCATATATATTTGTTATAGTAATCTATGTTCCTAACACATCTTCTCATAGTTATAAATTCACCCTGGTAGCTCAACTGGCTACCAGGGCAAATTTACAACTATTTCTCTGATTTTCAAGGCCAGAATATCTGAAGAACAATTTAATCCTCTACAAATCTTTGAGGCGTCTGAAGGAGCAAACCTAATTATACTCTCAACAAAGGAAATCATGTGATATGTTATCTGCCAATGAACCTCCTCAAAAGGAACTCATTTTCAAGGGACTATACCTTACCCAACACAACCTCTCTTGATACTTCTCCTAAGCATTTAGAGCAGGGATCTCAAAGTCCCTCCTTGAGGGCCGCAATCATGTTGGGTTTTCAGGATTTCCCCAATGAATATGCATTGAAAGCAGTGCATGCACATAGATCTCATGCATATTCATTGCGGAAATCCTGAAAACCCAACTGGATTGTGGCCCTCAAGGAGGGACTTTAAAACCCCTGGTTTAGAGGGACATTCTATAACTGGATACCTATAAATGGCACCTGGAGAGTGCTTGGTAGGAGCCTATTCTGTAAAGGAATATAGGAACCAACTTTCCTTTATAAAATACTAGTATAAGAACATAAGAATAGCCTTACTAGGTCAGACCAATGGTCCATCTAGCCCAGTATCCTGTCTTCACAGAGGCCAATCCAAGTCACAAGTATCTGGCATAAACCCAGATAGTAGCAGCATTCCATGCCACTGATCCAGAGCAAGCAGTGTATTCCCCATATTTGTCTCAACATCAGACTATGGACTTTTTAAAACCAGCATCCTCTGGCAATGCATACCAGAGCTTAACTATTCTCTTAGTGAAAAAATATTCTTCCTATTGGTTTTAAAAGTATTATTCTGTAACTTCATCAAGTCTTCAACTAGTCTTTGTAAATATTGATGCAGTAAAAAATTGATCCACTTGTACCCCATCTACAATACTCAAGATTTTGTAGACGTCAATCTCCCCTCAGCCATCTCTTCCAAGCTGAAGAATCCTAACCTCTTTAGTCTTTCCTCATATGAGAGGATTTCCATCTGATTTATCATCTTGGTCGCTTGTCTTTGAACCTTTTCTGTTGCCACTATATCTTTTTTAAGATAAGGAAACCAGAATTGAATGCAATACTCAAGGTGAGGTTGCACCATTGAATGATACAGAGGCATTGTAACATTCTTAGTCTTATTTACCATCCCTTTTCTAATAATTCCTAGCGTCTTGTTTGCTTTCTTGACCGCTGCTGAACATTGGGTGGAAGGTTTCAGTATATTGTCCACAATGACACCCAGATCTTTTTCTTGTGGACCCTAGCATCTGGAAACTATGATTTGGATTATTCTTCTCAATGTGTATCACTTTACATTTGTCCACATTAAATTCCATCTACCATTTGGACACCCAGTCTTCCAATTTCCTAAGATCTTCCTGCAATTTTTCACATTCCATATGTGTTTTAACTACTTTGAACAGTTTAGTGTCATCTGCAAATCTAATCACCTCACTCATAGTTCCAATTTCCAGATTATTTATAAATAAGTGAAATAGTGCTGTTCCCAATACAGATCCGTGTGGCACACCACTATTTAAAATATATATATACAGGAAATAAGAGAGAAGGTATCTAATTCTATGAAAAATACCTCTCTTTTATATTTTTTTATCTGTGTGTATTATTCTTTTGGAAGAAATGGCTCTAATGTATTGTTGATTATTCAAAAGGGGAACAGGGTCTAAGATCCCCATGTATTGTGAAGTATGTTAACTGAACAACCGCAGTAGAATGGAAGATACCTCATTGGCCCCACTCCTCCTCCTGCCTAATATAAATCGTTCGATGCTGGCTTACACTCTAATATGTTATGTCCTTGGAAACACTTAAATGCCACTATAGTAGATTTCTTTAGCGACATAATTACAGTTATCAGCTTAAATTTGATCATGTTATGATCACAGTTTCCCAGTGTACCTAACACAGTTACCTCCCTCACCTTTCTGGACATCAAGGTGTCCCAGCCTCTTTGCGTCTCGAGCTCATGATGGGCATGGTGGAGGTGTATTATGGGTGGGCTTTGGACATGCATAAGGGTGGGTTAGACTTGGACATCTTGCAGTGATAATCAAATGCTTTGCAAGACATCCTAAACAGAACTTAGAAGTTTGGAACTAGACCTGTTTTATAAGGGTCTAAGTGCCACAAAAGTGCCCAAACTGAGCAGATGACCGCTGCATGCATCAAGGTAAGAAACCTCCACCCCCCTTAGTGCTCACTGACTCCCACCACACAAAAATTAGAACAAAAAGGTATATACCTGGCTCTAGAACAGCAGCATCTAGTATGGGGAAGCCTAGTAGAAAATCAGGTGTGTAGAGTTACCTGGTGGTTGGGCTAGTGAACCATAGAGAGGAGGCCCGAGGTCCATAAGGTACTCTTGACATCTATAGTATTATGTATGAGCCCATCAAAACCTACCCAAATCCTAGTATACTGCTTATAGGTACCACCTGCAGCCATAATGGCTATTGGGGTGATACACAGGTGGGTATAGTAGTTTTTTTTTGGGGGGGTCACCATAAATTAAAAAGAGGTTATGGTGAGATATATATCTGACATCCTTTTTGTGAAGTTCACAGCAGTGCCCTCTAAGGTGCCACACTGTTTTGTTGGGATGTCTATGTGGCCAATCCATTACTATGCTGGTTCCTCCCATGTCCAAATGGTCTGGATTAGGACAATTTGACATCCTAAAGACCAAGATATTTTGACATCCTAAAGGCCAAGACATCCAAATAGGTCATTTAAATTTATTATTTTTTTTTTTATGTCTAGCAGTTTTGTAAATGGATGTTTCCTTGCCTACCAGTTGGCGAAACACTGGTTTAGAAAGATGTTGAAGACACAACTGTTTGTGGAGGCTTTTCTCTGAAATTATGTTGGTAGGCATATTTAATAAGAATCCTGAACTGTGATTGTTGCACTTTATTTTGTGGGGATGGTTGATATTATTTTAAGAGGATTAAATTACTATGCAATTGCAATCAAATTTGAAAGCATTTTGTAAATGTACTGTCCATGAACTATTGTGAATGTTTTAATTGTTAACCACTTAGTTAGAGGTGGTTTAGAAATTTTAGAAATAAATAAATAATAAAGTGTGGGGAGTTTTTGCACTTAATGCACTTTAATAGTAGAATTAGCACATGGCAAGTGCCAAGGCTCTGGGTTAATTGTTGGAGGCAGCCCAGCATGTCCTCTGCATTTATTGCAACAAAGTGTTCCATATCTTGCATTAAGACTATTTGCAATTAGCTTGGATTCACAAAAAAAATAATTCTGTAAACTGGGTGCTAACATTTACTCATTGCTCATGAGCTGTTTAGAATATCAGCAAATATTCATGTATATGCACACTTACTCATATATATGCCAGTATGCCACCTCAGTGTTATTCTGTAAATAAGTGATTATTATGCTTAGCACGTATTTGCAAGAGGTAGGCTTGGGCAGAAGATAGACGGGGTTCCCACTCATAGAATACTTAAGTTACACAAACATGTTCCTGCTACAATTAGGCACACACGCTTATGCCAGCTCAATCGCTGGTATATGAACATAAGAGTTGTCATTACTGGGTCAGACTGAAAGTCCATCAAGCCTAGTATCCTGTTTCCAACAGTGGCCAACCCAGGTCACAAGTACCCGTCAAGATCCCAACGAGTAAAATAGACTTTATGCAGCTTATCCTAGAAACGAGCAGTGGATTTCCCGAAATCCATCTTAATCACGGCTTATGGACTATTGTTTTAGGAAATTATCCAAACTATTTTAAAACCCTGCCAAGCTAACTGCTTAGATGTGCTGATATTGGGTTACACTAGAGTTTTATAGTGGAACCTGGGTACCTAGCTTCCATTATAGAATAGTTTCTTTCTACACAGTATTGGGACCTCTAAATGGAGGTGCTCAGTTACAAAATGACATCATTAATGCCTCCTCCTGTGTGCATGAACCAATGTTAACTGCACAAAAGACAGCACAGTATAAGAACATAAGAATAGCTTACTGGGTCAGACCAATGGTCCATTAAGCCCAGTAGCCCATTCTCACTGTGGCCAATCCAGGTCACTAGTACCTGGCCAAAACCCAAGGTGCAGCAATATTCCATGCTACCAATACAAGGCAAGTAATGGCTTCCCCTGTGTCTTTCTCAATAACAGACTATGAACTTTTCCTGCAGGAACTTGTCCAAACCTTTCTTAAAAACCAGCTACGCTATTTGCTCTTACCACATTCTCTGGCCATCCACACTCATTCTCCAACATAATCACCCAGCTCCTGCCCCCCCCCCCGAACAGCATGTACTAAATGCACAAATTAATGTGCGGAGTCAAGCTATCAGACAGACAATTTCTGTGTTCATGTGGTAGCAGTGCATGCTAATTCACATGTTAACTACTTAGCATACTTTACTAAAAGTGCCCCATAAAGACTGATTTGGCTCGCTAAATGTGAGCTTATAAATTAACACAGAAAAAAGAAGTGTAGAGGTGGACCAGACAAATTCCAGCAAAAGGGTTTTATTTTTAAAAGACTGCACGCTGTTTCTCTGCTGACCTGCTGCTTTTTTGAATAATAATCTTCACGGTGACTTTTTTGGATACAGCTTGTTCTTGTTTCTGCAGTTCATCTGTATGAATAGTGTATGCATCTATACTAAACTAAACTAAAACTTAGCTTTATATGCTAGGTCATCAACCAGAGGAAGCTCAACACGGTTAACAATAATTAATAAAAATAAGCTAAAATTGCAAGGAGATTAATTTTCAAAATTTTTAGCAAATAGAAAAGTTTTTAAAGATTTACGGAAAAATTGGAAATGACTAGGACATCTCAAAGTTAAAGGAAGTTCATTCCATAATTGAGAAAATTTAAAAGCCAAAGAAAGGCTAAAGTCCTTGATTCCTTTAATTCCTTTCCTAGAAGGAAGGGAAAGTTTAAATTGTTGAGTGCCTTTTGCATAAGAAAATCTGTAAACGTTCCATAGAAGAGGAACAAGAGGAATAAAAATACCATATAAATTTTTGAATATAATGCATATACATTTAAATTGAATTCTGAGATGAACCGGGAGCCATTGAATTGTTGACTCCTGAGGCAGACGCTTTTGTGCCAAAACGGAGATCTGTGTCTTGTCTTTTTAAACATAAAAACCCTTTGCTGGAATTTGTCTGGTCCAATTCTACTTTTCTCTTTTTTTTCTGTGGCTGCTATACTTAGAGGTTTGTCTTCTTCACCCAGAGAATGGTAGAAAACTGGAACACTCTTCCGGAATCTGTCATAGGGGAAAACACCCTCCAGGGATTCAAGACAAAGTTAGATAAGTTCATGCTGAACAATAACGTGCGCAGGTAGGGCTGGTCTTAGTTAGGGTGCTGGTCTTTGACTGGAGGGCCACCACGTGAGCGGACTGCTGGGCATGATGGACCACTGGTCTGACCCAGCAGCGGCAATTCTTATGTTCTTAATAACCTGCATGCTCATTTCAGCTCCCCCTCACCTCCACTTAATATTTGACCTTGAAAAAGTCACTCATTTTCCCTATGCCTATAAAAGCCTATTTTGCTCTGGTGTTGTCATTTTATCCCTTTCTTCATCTCACTATAATCTTGTTTCCAAGTTTATTTTGTATTTGATATACTGTCGATTTGCACAATCTTGAGGTTTTGTGTGCTAATTTGAACCTTCCATCCACATTAGTAAAAGGGGTAGCACCTGTTTAGGTTTTGGCAGGGTTGATTTAAGTATTCTAAGGCCTAGATTCACTAAACTAACTGATCTGGATTGTTGTTGGGCGATTCTTGGCCTAGTTTTGCTGATTGACCGATTCACTACAGATTCTTCATGCAAATGATCTGATTGGAAGCACGCCCTAGAGCGATCGAGACACATGCGCAGGTTATCCTTGTTGGTTGTAGATGTGATTTGCACATGCGCTTGCTCTTCACACAAACGAGGTCGAAATAAAGGGGGAGGGGTGGCTGCAGTTTACTTGCTGGCCCTACAATATTCGATATGTGAAAGGGAAGCAGCCAGCGAGGGAGGAGGTGGGACCTCTGGATGAGGGAGACAGGAAGGGAGTGGCGAAAGAGGAAAAAGAGGTGGCTGATAGACTAAACAAGTTCTTCTCGTCGGTCTTTACGAAAGAAGACACATCCAATATGCCGGAACCGGAAAAAATTTTCAAGGGGGATCAAGAGGGAAAATTATCATGCATGGAAGTAAGCCTCAAAGACGTTCTCAGGCAGATAGATAGATTAAAAACTGACAAATCTCCGGGCCCAGATGGAATCCACCCGAGAATACTGAAAGAGCTCAGACACGAAACGGCGGAGTTACTGTGGCATATTTGCAACCTATCCTTGAGACTAGGGGTAATCCCGGCGGACTGGAGGATAGCGAATGTTACACCGATCTTCAAAAAAAGTTTGAGAGGCGACCTGGGGAACTATAGACCGGTGAGCTTGACCTCTGTTCCGGGGAAGATGGCCGAATTACTGATCAGGGAAGGTATCAATGAGCATATAGAAAAAAATAATCTGATGAGAACAAGCCAGCATGGTTTCTGTAAAGGACGATCATGCCAAACGAATCTACTGCATTTCTTTGAAGGGATAAGCAAACAATTGGACCAAGGTGACCCCATAGACATCATATATCTGGATTTCCACAAAGCCTTCGACAAGGTACTGAAGAAACGGTGAAGCCACGAGGTGGAAGGGGACGTGCACAGATGGATCAAACATTGGCTGGCGTACAGGAAGCAGAGGGTAGGAATAAAAGGGCACTACTCTGACTGGAAACGGGTCACGAGTGGTGTCCCGCAGGGGTCAATGCTGGGACCGCTGCTGTTCAATATATTCATTAACGATCTGGAAACGGGGACAAAGTGCGAAGTTATCAAGTTTGCGGATGACACAAAACTCTCCAGCAGGATCAGAACTGTTGATGAATGCAAAGAACTACAGAGCGATCTGAACAAACTGAGTGAGTGGGCAAAAAGATGGCAGATGAGCTTCAATGTGGAGAAATGTAAGGTCTTGCACATAGGGAAGGGGAACCCCATGTACAGCTATACAATGAGAGGGAGGGTACTGGGGGTAGGCAACCTAGAAAAAGACCTGGGGGTATTGGTGGATAAAACAATGAAGCCGGTGGCGCAATGTGCAGCGGCCTCAAAGAAAGCGAACAGAATGTTGGGCATTATCAAAAAAGGTATCACTACCAGAACGAAGGAAGTTATCCTGCTACTGTATCGAGTGATGGTGCGCCCTCATCTGGAATACTGTGTCCAATACTGGTCGCCGTACCTTAAGAAGGATATGGTGTTTCTTGAGAGGGTCCAGAGGAGAGCAACAAGGATGATAAAGGAAATGGAGAACCTTTCATATGCCGAAAGGTTGGACAAGCTGGGGCTCTTTACCCTGGAAAAGCGGAGACTGAGAGGGGACATGATAGAGACTTACAAAATCATGAAAGGCATAGAGAAGGTGGAGAGGGACAGATTCTTTAGACTAGCGGGGACAACAAAAACAAGAGGTCATTCCAAAAAACTGAGAGGAGACAGATTCAAAACGAATGCAAGGAAGTTCTTCTTCACTCAGAGGGTGGTGGACACCTGGAACACGCTTCCAAGTGAGGTGATAGGGCAAAGTACAATACTGGGGTTCAAAAAGGGACTGGATGACTTCCTGGAAGCGAAAGGGATTGCAGGGTACAGATAGAGGGTTACTTTACAGGACATTAAGCGAATAGGGTATGAGCGTTTTAGGTTAGGATCACTAACAGGTCATGGACCTGGGGGGCTGCCACGGGAGCGGACTTCCGGGCATGATGGACCCCTGATCTGACCCGGCAGGGGCAATACTTATGTTCTTATGAATCATTTTAATTTGAACAGCCAGATTATGGAACAGAACACGCTTTGTGCAGCCAGACTTTTTGAACAGAACATGCTTTAATATCGCGGGTTAAAACCATGAGCTAGCAATACGTTTTTTTTTAATATAAAAAGGGAGTTCGTTTGCATATGTACAGTTTTATTTTCTATTGTGATTGTTGTTTTGTAACCTCGATACTGGGATTTCAGGGCGGTAGAGAGCAGGAGAGTTAGCAAGGACAGTAAGCGACTGGTCCTCAGCAGTCGCTTCATTTTGGATTGGCAAACCAATCGGTGTTTCTTCTTCTGCTTAATGAATCGATGCCTTCCTGCTTATGCATGCCATTTCCCCTCATTTGCATGGGCGGATTGGATTGGGTCGGATATTGATCGGGCAAAAGATTAGTGAATCAGGTCAGGGTCGGGGAACGATAGATCAGTTTAATGAATCTAGGCCTAAGATATGTAGTACAATTAGTAATTTTTTATGCTGAGTATTGCTTATATATCCTTTATACCTTTATATTGTTTGTATCTCATAGTAGTATAAAGTTGTTCCTATACATTATAATAAGTAAGGAAAGACAGACCATAGTTGACTATGAATTCTTTAAGATTTCCATAAGCTAATCAAGTTTCAAGTTTATTAGGATTTTATATACCGCCTATCAAGGTTATCTAAGCGGTTTTTACAATCAGGTACTCAAGCATTTTCCCTCTCTGTCCCGGTGGGCTCACAATCTATCTAACGTACCTGGGGCTATGGAGGATTAAGTGACTTGCCCAGGGTCACAAGGAGCAGCGCGGGGTTTGAACCCACAACCCCAGGGTGCTGAGGCTGTAGATCCAACCACTATGCCACACACTCCTCCACATAATCCATACTAAGCATGGTTTCCTGCATATATTAATTCTGAATCTCTGCTAGAATCACTGCTACTATTTTAATGGCTCTTCCTTTCATTAATGTTCACACTTTCTCCAAAAAGATAGCAACCACTAGGAGGTCATATAGTATCAGCAGGGGGCCATATCATACCACAGATATGGTATTGTAGAGGTACTGGTAACTATTATTTATATTGTCTTTCAATTATTATTTGACTTTATCACCCTGTGATATGGAAACACATATGGTGTATAAGTAATTCATGATACACATATACCCTATTGTGTTCTAATTCTTATAAGCTAAATGGAATGATCAGTCTATGCTTAAGAACATGATTGGCTGGAATGCAAGGCAGTCTTCAAGCACTTCACTTTAATGTTCATTTAAAACAACTCAGAAAAAGTAATTTTTTTCATTAAATGCATCATTAAACTTTCATGGAAAATGGTAAAAACTGCTAGCGTACATGGGTTTAGAACGATCCACAAAGCATTATCAAGGCAGACTGTGAAAAACCTCTGGGGGTAAGCAGCCTGGGATTTTGCTACTTTTTTGGTTCCTGCCAAGTACTAGTATAATCCTTGCGGTCTTTTGGTGGACTTTCTGATGTTTTCAGCGCTGCTGTGCAAATGACTACTTACACATTTTTCTATTATATTTCAATTTATTCAGATTAAGATGAAAATTTTTTAGAAAATTTAAGAAGCAAACTGAATTGTACTAGATTTTTTAATAATTCTCAACAGATACCAACATAACGACATTGTGCTGTATGTTTACATTCTGTTTACCATGTACTCTGCATGACCTTGGCTAAGTCATTTTGTCTCCCTGAACCTCAGTTTACTCAATGGCAAATGGAGTGTTTTTCTTTTGTTTATATACTTTACAAAATTTTTACCTGGACCAAATGTTATACCATACTTGACAGAAATAGCTATCTATATTTATCTGATTCACTACATTAGAACAGTGTCTCTCAAACTTTTTTAGCTCTGGCACACTATATGGAACAAATATTTTTTGCAGCACATTATAATTGAAATGATAAAATTGTAAAACTCACAAAAAATTAAATTTGAGCGTTATTTATTTAAAGTTCTTTAAGCTATGTATGGGTAAT
Organism: Geotrypetes seraphini; assembly: GCF_902459505.1. NCBI lineage: Eukaryota > Metazoa > Chordata > Amphibia > Gymnophiona > Dermophiidae > Geotrypetes > Geotrypetes seraphini. The sequence continues at coordinate 55,054,716 of NC_047086.1, forward strand.
TATAACAACAGTGAAACTAAAGTAGATAGAATAGAATTGCTAATCAATGCAATGGATGTGCTTGTTTTTGAGTACAAATTAACTCAAAATGCAACTCGATAGTTGACAAGCACACACACATTTCATCATCCACCATCTGCAGTCATTCTCTTTTTTTTTCTATCTAATTTCTGTCAGAGCTGAAAATCTAAGTTCACAAAGATAAGAAGATCCAAACAGTAACAGAGCCTTGATTGCTTTGTTGCTCAAGTTTAGGATAACTACTGCATAAAGAATAAAACCAAAATTACTCGCCGTTAGTTTTCAAGGACTAATCATGTCAACGAATGATGCTTGTCTGGGCGGTTGTATCCTTACGCACACAGATGCTCATAACATGACATTCATGTAATTTATTCTAGTGTTTACTTATGGAAGGAATTTTTTGAAAATAAAGTTCTGGAATCTCTCATGGCACACCCAGACTCTCTTCAGAGCACACCATTGTGCCATAGCACACAGTTTGAGAGAGACTTAATTAGAAAGTAGACTGAGATCCTGTTTGAATGGAAGATGCTACAACTAATTCAAACTGCAATGATAACATCACATTGCTATAGGCATTATTGAATGGAATGGGAAAATGTAGGAAGTATTGCATATATTTTATCATCTATTCGATTTCACTTTAGATGGCTGCTTATGAAATTCGTACAGTCTGTGCAGATTCCATATAAATCAAGTTTGGAGACGAGGATATACCAAGATTTCTGAAGTATAATGTATAGTCAGAAACTGATTCACTGTTTTGTGTGGAAAGAAACATCTTTTCAATAAACTTCAATAACGAAACCTAAAAAACTAGCGTGGATATATCATTGAACAAGACCAACAGTTACATCTATATATAGTATACTCACTCTGTGATATTATGAGGCTTTTTATTTTATTAAATAGCACACACAATACACTTTTCAGAAGTCTGCAGATTAAAACATATTTAAGACTCATAGTATTAATACAAGATTTCTTTGACTGAATTTCCTATAAGTGTTATTTTTTTATTACATAATGTAAACAATAGTGAAAGCAGCTTGGTACTTAATCGATATAAATACATTTCTACAGAATTGAGTATTTAATAATTTAGCATATTTTACATGAGGTAAGTTTGGCTCATTAGAAGGAAGTTAATTTTTTCAATATGAAGCAGGATAAGGAATAGCTTTCTACTTGGAAATACTCCAAGGGTAGGTGAGGGATGAGGGTATGTAGAATACTGCAATGATTTAAGAGTGGTTAGTAAATTTAATTTGGAAAGGTGGTATAGAACTTTTCAAATAAATAAAAAAATAGTGGCCTGATCTGTCTTCTTCGGGTTATAATGATACTGTCATACCTTAGATAACACAGAAGTATATATGTACAATGCAAAAAAAATCACAGTATATGAGTGGGGGTGTCTAGCTCCAGAAGATGGGAACACAAACTTATTTTAATGATTTTCCAAATAACTGTATGAGAATGATAAACGTACTACACAGTTTGCTAAAATAGACATAAAGGGGGATAGGCTACAAACAGCACTGAAACTTAGGTACCAGTAGGCATCTTACCAGCATCTACGTTAATTGGAAAATGCCATTAGAAACAGAAAAATACAGCGAGGTTGAAGTGCCTACCAGCGCCTAAATAAAAGGCACCGGAATTGCACCTATGTAGGCGCTTTAGGCTGCCGAATGCCAAAGTAGGCATGGCCAACAGTGGAAGTGGCACCAGAAATGTAGGCCCAAAAAACCCTGGCTTATATTTCTGGTGCCTATCTTTGCCAGGGGATCCCAAAAATAGTCCACAGCTTGCCATCAGCTGATCGCAGCAGGGGAATCCCCGATCAGCTGAGCCGACAGGACTCCCTGAAACTGTGGCTTTGAGGAGTCCTGCCAACTCAGCTGATTTGAGATTCCCTTGCTACAATTAGCTGAATCATCAGGGAGATCTCTGATTCCTCTCTCCTTTCATCCCATCCACTCACTGATCCCCCCCCAGCACCGCTCCAAAGAGAGCACCCTCCCACCGAGCCCGATACCCCACACATCCCTCCATACTCCCCCAACATCCCCATACACCCCCCTTGTACCTTTGAATGGAAAACCAGCAAGAGGAATGACCACTCCCTCCTGCCGGCAAGCCCGCCTCTTCAAAATAGCAGGCCTTCCCTTTCCCAGTGCACCCTGGGATGCACTGGGAGGGGCCTAAGACTCAAATTGGCCCAGTGTAAAAATATAAGAAATGCAATGCATTAAGACAAAAATGATGGAAAGCCTAAGAATAAGATTTAAAAGGAAGTTAATTTGTCTGTTTTTGATGTACAAAATGTTATCTATTCCTTTAAGAATTCCATTTTAATACACTGAAATGTAAATCTCAAAAGATTAGTATATTTTTTTATCACAAAAGTAATTTTTTTAAATTGCTTATTTATTTTGGGATAATCAACTAATTATGTTGAAATTAGCAGAGTCGAACAATTACCCAAAGCTAAAGTTTTTTTCTGACTGGTGATTACACACTAACCCAATCTTCAGGAGAGCAATGAGACTCTTGTGTTAATTGATCCTGCTGAGGACGTTTTCTTCACAAATTTATCGGAAACAGAGGGGCTCTTTTACTAAGTTGTGGTAAAAAGTGGCCTTAGTGCACCTTTACCCTGGCCTTTCCTGGGCGCCAATGGCATTTTTACCGCATCAGTATAACGGCCGCTATTCCATAATTTGAATTAATGGTGATGAGCTAACATTACCATGAGTGCATGGCTATTAAATTTAATTAGTGCGTGAGCGATTATCGACACTTATTTTGTCAATGATCAGAGCTCTTGTGCTAATCAGTGCATGGTAATGTAGATGCACTAACTGATTTGTGCAGAAAGGCCCCAGAGCCCTGATCATGGCTAGACAGATAGAACAGTGCTGGCTACGGTTTGTGCCCTGAAAATGGCAAGATTAAGTATACTTCAAAATAGGAATTTGGCAAGGAAACTTCAAATCCCCTTTCAAAATCAACCTGACAATCAAAAAAATCATTATTAATAAAAGGACAAATCAGTATGGGCCCAAAAGGTTAAATAAGAAATACTTCGTACTTTTTCAGCCCCAGGCAGGAAACTCATAGGTGACCAGCACCAGGTTAATAACCTAAATAAGTCCTGCCCTGTAAATCATCTAGTCCTGTGAAAATGTGTATAAACTGCCAGTGAAAAGTTTTTAATCAATATTGAAAGGGGAAAAGAAAGAAAAAGGGCAGTTCAAAACCCCATCCCCTAGTGAAAAACTAATTAAAAAAAATAAAAAAAACTATGAAAAAATCAATATCCACAAAACAATGATATTCAAATAGTGTTGTCAAAAAACAGATATCCAAATATTGTAAATCCAAAAACTTTATCTGAAGCATAAAGAGTTCTTGTCACAGTTCGGTGCACGGGGAATTCCTGTCACGGCTCGATAGAGCTCCGTTTCTAAAACCTTCTGAATATTTCTCTCACCTCCAGACACCTGATCTCTATCACGTCCAGCAGTAGCAGCTGAGGAGAGCATACAGTGTTCTGCACCAGAAGAGGTACAGCAGCCCTGCGAAGAAGGTGCACTGCTTAGCAAGGTCTCCACTGTGGGAAACATTTGATGAGCAGAAGTAAATGGCTACCGCATGGTAACAACTTTGGAAAGTACATGGAAGGCTCTACAGAAACATGAAACAACAGTGACTAAATCTGCGAGTGAAGTCTTGGTTCTTGTGAGCAAAATGGACATTAACAACTAATACTGAGGGTGTCAAATGTGAGACTTCTACTCAAATTAAACAGATACAGGAAGAGGTTAAATTCTTGCAAAACTTGTCATCAAATTTTGTGAAGGATAAATGATTTCTACATTGAAAGATTGAACAAACTTTAATAGGAGACTTAATCATAGAAAAATTTTCCTAAATCCCTTGATGATATGTTCAAGAGATACCTGATTAATAATTTGGTTTTTTACCTCAGAAACTATTCCTCCATTTAATCGAATAAACAGCATTATAAGATTGATGTCTATATGAAACACCCAGGTGAAACATCAGGGGTGGACAACCAGGGACAAAAACTAGATTTGAATATTCTATCAGCTTTATTAGAAGAATCTTTGATTGAAGTAGAAGCTCATTTGACTCTAGTTATTTCTTGTTTTTGAACAAGATCTTAATGCAGTAATGAGAACTTATTTTCATGCCTCTCAGCTTATGTTTTATGGCCAGATGATTTGGATATATCCTGACATCACAAAGATGACTCAAGAATGCAGGAAAGCATTTCTGGCCATGAGACAAGAAACAAAAGATCTTGGCACAATGTTCTTGTTAAATTATCCCTGTAAATGTCAGGTGTGATATGCTGGGACTAAATATGTGTTTGTTTGTTTTCACTCCAGAGCAACTTAGAGCTTTTCTGGACTTGAAGAAGTTAACATAGAGGATATTAGGGTTGATATGGAAATGATGGATGATTATACACATTAAGGGCTCCTTTTACGAAGGCGCAGTAGCGGTTTAACATGCATAATAGCGTACTCTAAAACGCCAGATGTGCTAGCCGCTACTGCCTCCTCTTGAGCAGGCGGTAGTTTTTTGGATAGTGCGGGGGTTAGCGCGTGATTAAACGTCACGTGCGCTGAAGCCGCTAATGCGGCTTCGTAAAAGGAGCCCTAAGTCTGTTTGGTGTATTTTCTTTCCCTCTCCCTTTTCAAATTTGCAGTCTAAAAAAGAGAGGACAAAATGCTTATGTACTTTAATAATTAGGTGTCGTTTTTTCTCTCTGTGTTGCTTTAACAAGTGGATACTTGTGAGTGTAATTACTAAATATATAACAAAACATAAAAATATGTTTAGGAGAAGGAGTTTCTTTTCAGGATGACAGAGTCAATAGGGCCTTGAGTTTCAATTAAAAAAAAAACAACAACCTGGGCTATGATTAAGCTGTACAAAGACTATATTTAGAGCATGCATACTCGTACAGTGCTCCTCTGAATATTTTCCACATAGTACGAGAGAGAGAGAGACCTGGGCCAGAGGGGAGGGGAAGAAAGGGGGCAGATGCTGAACAGTGGGGTGGGGGAGTGGACAGAAGAGAGAATGAGAGAGAGAGAGAGAGAGAGAGAGAATGAGACACTGGACCAACTGAGGGAGAGAGAGAGAGATGCCAGACCAAGGAGGGTAGAAGTGTCTGGGATGGAGCTGCAGGAGAAAGGGATAAAAAAGGAGAGAATCTGGACATGTGGTAAGACAAGGACACAGAAGAGATGCAGGCAGTGGACAGTCTAGGGACAGAAATGCAGAGGGGCAATACTGTGCACAAAGGAATATCATGGACAGAGGGACACATAGGAGAGATACTGAACATGGAGAGAGGGAGGGTTTGGACAGGGACACAGGGGAAGACACTGATTAGGATGGATAAGGACAAACAGGAATGATTGTCAAAATGACAGGAGACCCTGGAAAGAGTTGAGAACAACAGAAGAGACATTTGGACCAAAACAATGTTTAGACAATTAGTGCCCATGTTTTCCAGTGCCCATTTATAGACTTCCCCTACTTAGGTGCATCTGAGGGTTATACCCCTAGATAGTTGGAACAATTGAATTATTTGGTCAATAGCTTCCCAGCATTGGCTAGGCCTAGTCCTAGAACCCAGAACCCAAATTCTAGGACCCAGAACACTCAACAGAAGGAAGCTCCAGGAGTCTGAACGTGTAGGAATTCTGCTGTCTTCAGTGGAGATGTCATGAGTGGGTGGAAAGGAACCCAATTACATATAGGGTTCAATCTAGTAAAGGGCCAATCCAGTAAATTAGATGTCCATTCTATAATGGCATTATTGTGCTTAGTTGATTTTATAGAATTCTACCATAAACCCACCTAAATCTAGGAATGGGCACCTATGCCATGTTTGCGCCCAGACATAGGCAGTAGCACTTGTAGGTGATGGTATTCTATAACTTAGCACTAGAACTCCATCTGGAGTTTGTGCTAATGATGTTGAAATATCTGAGAGTTCTAAATGTCTTGGAATTTTTGTGGACTCTTCTTTTCAAATTAAAATCTTGCCCTATTTAAAAAAAATTAAAGACGTTTAATCTTCTGATAATTTCAGGACAGTGTTAATATTTATTAGACTACTGTAACTCTTTATACCTTGATCTTCCCAACAATATGTTGAATGCTTTACAAGTGGCACAGGATGCTGCCATAAGGTTACTTAATAGCTTATCTCTCTTTGATTACATTACTCAATACTTGGTACTTAATGCCAATTTCATACAAATTAAAGAATTTAGTTACATGAGCTCTGTGTGCCCAATGGTTCTACCGACTTTTAGTGTCCTTTATAGAATCTGGGGGATGTTATACAGACTACATGCCAGCTAAATCATATGAGGGGGTACTGAAAAGTTCTCAGACCAACCAACCAACCAATTTTCTAAATTCTGAGCATTATTTTGCCAGTGTAGCTGAAAAGAGTGTGATCTTATTTTGTTAAGTGCCAATTTACAGAAACAAAATTCTCTTTTTTGGCATTGTTTCAGATCATTGATTGAACCATTATCCAAGTCATTCTCTTCTTGGTTGGGCTGAGAACCTTTCAGCACCTCCTCATATGTCATCTCAGAATACAAAATTAGGGGATTTTTGTTCTTTAAAGAAATTTAAAAAAAGCTTCCAAACAGTTTATAATTTTGCTGCCTTTCCTTTGCAAGGCTCTTGCCAATCTTTGTTATGATGTGAAGTATTAAAGTCTGGATGTACTCACACAAAATCACTATAAATAAACTAACTAAGCAATACTGACCCATCTGTTTTTCTGGGCAAAACCCCTCTGTGCCAGAAAGCAGGATGACAATAAAAAAATATATTCAAGTCTAGAGTAGTTAATTTCTCATATATTGTAGCTAGAGTGTACTGCTTTCCAATTAAACAAAATTTGATGTAGTTTTTAAGGTGATTTAGCTTGTATGCTACCCTGCATGGATGTGTTAGGAAATTATATGTTGTTTTTGTGCATTTTGTCTTTGAAATATACTGAATTGTTTTCATTTTCTAGACTTTTAGGGCTCCTTTTACTAAGCTGCGTTAGTGTTTTTAGTGCACGCAGCATTTTAGCGTGCGCTAAACCCATGCTACGGGGCTAGAACGAACACCAGCTCAATGCTGGCATTAGCGCCTAGTGCGCGTGGCAATTTAGCGTGCGCTATTCCATGTGTTAATGCCCTAACGTGCTTTAGTAAAAGGAGCCCTTAGAGAAGTTTTGCTAGCTTGCATAATATGGACACATGATCTACATAGATTGATACCTTACATTGGCCCAAATTGAAAATGATCTAAACCGTTATTGAACATGGACTTTTAAGGCTACATGGATCACATCTTACATAAGAACATAAGCAAAATGTTTGTCTAGTTTTCGTATTAGTTCAGCACATGGTGTGATAACTCTTGAAGGATCCAGATTTGCTTAGGACATCTATTATTCTAATACTCTTTACAGTGATATGTTGAAAATAAAACAGAAATACAGATATAAAAGAACTTGGCTTCCAAGAGTTCTTTGCTTACTTTTCAAATGAACAGATACTTTCCATATTTTCTGGAATACCATGTTGCTAAGTTCACACTGCCCTACTGTTCTTCTTCTATATATACGAAAGCAAAAACTAATTTAAGACTTTGTCATGCTAATCAAGTAGACCCAAGTTTCTTAAGACTACAACTTGCAATAACCTGAGAATGACTCTTCACTTTTAGAACTGTGGTATTTTTTTAATAGGCTGCTATTGGGATTTATTAGCTAGTAAAATGTGACATCAAAAAAGACTGTGGGCTCCTTTTATTAAGGTGCGCTAGCGTGATTAGCGCGTCGGACATTTCATCACGCGCTAACCCCCGTGGCAAGCCAAAAAACTAACGCCTTGTCAATGGCGGCGTTAGCGACTAACGCGGCAGCCGGTTTAATGCGCGGGATTCCGCGCGTTAAACCCCTACCGCACCTTGATAAAGGAGCCCTGTGTCTTAATTCCTTGTCCTTTATCCATATTTCATATTTTTCTAACAATTGTGTTTTCCTCTTTTGCCAGTGCAAATAAGAATGACTGCCACACTTATCTGACATAGTGTTTGCACAAAGGAAATAAACCATATAGCATAAAACATGGGGATGAACCATTTACAGCACATAAAAATGGATAATACGTACAAGCAAAATACTTACCACCCCAATATTCAAAACCATTTAACTGGACAGGAACAGCTCCTGGCCAGTTATATACTATTCTGGTGTCTAACCATAGATATTCAATGTGAAATAACTGGCTATCTCTCGCTGAATATTTGTGGCTGGCTACTAAGCGGCTATATTGCATCAGTCTGCTAAACACAGATATTTAGCACCAAATCAGCTATATTTAGCAGCTAAAATAGGTCACATACAGAGCAGACCTCTCTTTAACCGCTAAGCACTTATTGGTTAGCATTGAATATTGGCCAAAAATGAAACTGAATATTCAACGTCGCTTGATAGAATGACTCATTATTGAATATCTGGGCTTAATGCTAGTGGTAGACAGCAAGGCCCTAATTCTAAAAAAGATGCCACAGTTAGGTGGCTAGATCAATTGCCTGACCATTTTAGGCACCTAACTTACCCTTTAACAAAGCTGCGCTAGGCTCTTTTATATCGCCGACCACATTGGTATTAGCTCCAATGAGTGTCGGAGCTAATAGCACCACAGCCAGCAATAAAAAAGCCTAACATGGCTTTGTAAAAAAAAGGGGGGAGGGTTAATTTTGTTTAATTGGCTTAATCAGTGCAGATAATTGAAAGTGCTAGTAAAAACTAATTAAAATGATTAAAAAAATGAATTTGCTAGTAGGCGCCTACCTAGGGTTACCAGACATCTGGATTTCCCCAGACAGGTCCTCCTTTTGAGGACATGTCTGGGGGTGTGGACGGCTTTTCAAAACCCAGCACTTTGACCGGGTTTTGAAAAGCCTCCTCTCAATTGAGTCAGGCAGGAGGCACTGGGTGGGACTGGGGTAGAGATGGGAGGACGATCGTAAAATCTGGCAACCCTACGCCTACCACTTCGATATAGGCATCTACACCAAGGTGTCTACCAGCAAGTAGATGTGGTTAGGGTTGGATTCAGCGCAGATCTGAGGCAGGGTTTGGCTGTGGACTGTGTTAGGCGCCAGTAGGCACCTATCTTAAGTGCACTCATTTAGGCCAAGAAAACCCTGGCCTAAATGGCAATGTGCCTATAGATTTAATACCTACTGGCACCTAAGAATGTTAGACCGTTTATGCATGAAAACTGAATTCCTTTAAATGAGACTTGTGAACTAGAAACTAAATTTGAGCTTCAGTTTTAAAACGCAAACCTCGTGTCTAATATGGGCTTGATGGGAAGTACTCACTGTCTTCAAAGATATTCCAGGCTCTCTGCTACATAAACTCTCATTAAGTGATCAGACAGTGACACGAATGCCAGCCATTTCCATTAACAGAAGCCTTCATATAAGGAACAAATGATTAGTTCCCGTTATACAAAGCAACATAAGCATATAGTCTCTGTTTTCTTTGTTCACTCTGGCTATTCCAGTCTTTTCTTGTTCTCCTTTTAAACTCATAAAATTTTCAGGCTTCATTCCAGGGTTTGTCATATCAGTATCAATCTTCACAAAGCTCTAGGTTCCAGGTATCTTCATTGGGGCTTTTCTTCATTCCAGTCTGACTTACTCTATCCCAGAGCAGACCAAACTAACAAGAGATAATAAATAAGAACTACCTACAGTATACAGAAAATAAGGAAATGTTTGCGATATAAAACAACAGCTATAATTCATTTGCTCAATTCTCTTGAGTTTATTATTTTAGTCATGTTCCATTAGTTTATCAATAAAGAATTCCACAACAGAGGGACAAGCTATACATAAAACTCAAACATACTAATTAGCTTGCTCTTTAGAGTGTTGCATCAATCGCAAACCATCTCAACTATGAGACCCGTTTATTCTCATCAGTTCCCTACAGTCGACATTGTCTCCTAAAATAGCCTCTGTTATTAGTAAACACTGGAGAGTGGTGTCTACACATGAAAATCTAGCCCAGTTGGACTGCCAACTTTCTTATGCTTACAACAGAAATTTAGCGGATAGTTTAGGTAAATCTTATTTTTGGACTAATTTAAACTTTGCTAATACTAGGCACTATAAGTGTGGGAAATGCTTGATTTGTGACATGAAGATGGAAGGTAACACTTTTACGTGGGGTCAGGATCAATAGATGATGACTATACTTACTTGCATTCCAAAAATGCCCCTGCGATTTATGACATTTGGGACAAACTTCTTGGATATTCAGAATCCAAATGATTGAACATTGCTCATGTGTCAAAAATAAGAGACTGGAAACCCCTTTAGATTGGCACTGTGTTTAATATGAACAAATACAAAATACTACTACATGATAAAAATTCTCAATAATTTGTGCACACAGTAATGAACCACTACTAATGAGTATACTATAAGACTTGAATCTACATCTCTGTGTATAATAGTGTTAAATAGGGGTGAGCACTCGTAGCACATCAAACTGAAAAGAGATTCAATATCCACATCCTGAAGCAGCTGGACTAGTGAAACGCTGGCCATCATCTGTCCACATCCTGAAGCAGCTAGAATAGCGAAAAGCTGGCCATCATCGATGTGACAGATTCCTTTTTCAGATAAGTATCTGGGTGTATTTTCTTATTGACGTATGAGTCACTTGCATTGCACAGGGCCTGATACAAAATAGTGAATACTGAAGGAGGATTTTTAGGCCAATGTGTTTCTCTTCACTAAGTTAACGATCCTCCTTGTCACACTATTTAACACAATTATACACAGAGGCTGTGCTTATTTAGATGTAGACTCTGAGGGCTAGATTCTCAAAACGTCGCAGTAAAAACCGATGGGCCACTGTCACAGCCGTTATTGTATTGATTCCAAAAAGGCAAGTCATTCTCAAAAAACTGTGCATGCAAATGAGGTCGGCAGAGAGTAGTGAAGGTTTGCTAAATTTACATAACATAGCATAAATTTTTATTTATATACCACAAAAGCCTTTCGGTTCTATGCGGTTTACAAAAGAGTTGGGTTGACCATTGTCAGTGAGCTACAATAGATAGAATATTGACATCAACGAGTTAACAATAGTATCACATCAGTATGCTGCTTTGAAGGGATTACAAGAATTTTGAGAACATTTGGGTTTTTAATAGCTTTCTAAAATGCACATATGATGTTGATATTCTAACTATTTGGCCCGTTTCAGGATCCCTGGAAGTGGCTTGGTATGATAAGAGTTGGTTAACGAATCTTTTCCGAGTATAGCCTTTGACTGAATGGTAGGTAAAAAATTATTGGGAACATGTGGAGTGGCTTGGCGATGAGAACAAGAATTGAGCAGTTAGGTAGTTAGGCAGTAGGCCATTCAGGGCTTTGTAGACAAGGCATCCAAATTTGAAGAGAACTCTTCCCTCGATAGGAAGCCAATGTAGTTTTTGGTAGAATGGAGTTATGTGGTCAAATTTTTTTCAGGTTAAAGATTAGTACTGCTAGGTATGAAATGTTGCAATAGTTCAGGAGGCTTAACACTAGTAATTGGACTAGTAATCGGAAAGGTGCAAGTTCAAATAATTTTCTTATGGATCCTAGTTTCCAAAGCATGATGAAGCCTTTGCATACAATTTGGTCCACCTGAATGGTCATAGATAGCTGTCTATCAAGGTGAACTCCCAGGATTCTAATTGAAGGGGTGATGGGAAAGGTATTTCCTCTGAGAATTAGGGAGTCCAAGGTGCAGTTGGTAGAGGTAGCTAGAAAAAACTTTTTTTTCCAATGTTTAGTTTTAACTTGAAGTGTGACATCCACCCTTCTATAGAGGATAAGACCGAATCTATTCTTTGAATCTCTGCAGGTGGTAGGCAGGTGACAGGGAGGACAATAATAATGTTGTCAGCATAACTATAGTGGGTAACATTTAAGATTTTTAGATGAGCTTCCAGGGAGGATAGATAGACATTGAAGAGAAGGGGTGATAGAAGGGAGCCTTGAGGAACACCACATTTGCTGGTCCATTTGTCAGATAGGGTACCTCCAGACTGCACTTGGTAGCTGTGACATTTTAAGAAGCCTTGGAACCATTGGAGGACATTTCCCAATAGTCCAAATGAGTCTAGGCAAAGCAGCAGTAAGTCGTGGTCCACTAGGTCAAATGCACTACTGAGGTCTAGTTGTATCACTAGTGTATTTAGACCTTTACTCAGTATGTCATACATACCATTCAAGAGGGAGGTAATTACAGTTTCAGTACTGAATGATGGTCTAAAGCCTGATTGAGAATCATGGAGTAGGTGAAACTTTTCTATGTGGTTAATTAGTTGGAATTGAACTAGTCCATCCAATAGTTTTATGAAGAGGGGAGTTATGGCAATGGGTCTGTAGTCCTCAATCTGAGCGATTGGTTTCTTCATGTTTTTCAGGATAGATCTGATGATGATGTGGACTCTTTCTTTGGGAAACTCATCTTTATTTAGCGTATCTACTAGCCAAGTGTAGAGATCAGCTAGAAACTTGGATGAAGCCTTAGACATTAGTACTGGGAGGCAGGTGTCGTCAGGAGAGTATGCGTGCACATATTTTTTTGAATAGCTGGTGAAATTATGTTCAATTTGGTTCATTGAAAGAGCTCCATGTCATGTCAGCATGGAATGTATTTTCCATCATATTTACTGGATTGATGTAGCAGGTGGGTTTATTGCTAAGCGAGTTTCTTAAGGCTTGTATTTTTGATTGAAAGTAGAGGGCATGAGCATCCGAGGAGGGATGAGATGAGTTGCCGGTGATAGTGATCGGGATATGCGTACAATACACCACGAAAGAGGCATAAATGTGTGCATGTGCCGGGAAAAGCAATGCCTAAGCGGTGTGTCAATCATGGGCGTGCCAGAGCTATTGGATGAAGGGAAGGGAGGGGAGATGCAACTTTGGCTTTCAACAATTGCCCATAAGATATGCCTTTTCTCCCCCATAAACTGCTATAATTCATGTAAATCTTGTAATTTGTTTTTAATGTAAAATTTTATCATGAACCACAGCCAGAAACAACACATAAGACATGGCTATAATACATGTGCTGAAGAAGTGTGCTTTTCTTCAACCCCCCTTCCCCCACAAAAGACTATAACTTATGTGAATTATGTAACTTTTTTTTTTTTCATGAGCCACAGCCAAAACATGTCAGAGATGCGCTTTTCACAGTACTGGCACCCCCGGACCAGTCGCTGTTCTTGGAGAATCACTTGGCGATGATGATGAATCGATCAGAGTGCTCATTTAAATATTGATGAGCCCAATTGCATGGCAGAATTGGAGATTGCTAGGAAGCTCGGAAAAGACCAAGGTAAGAAGTTTTGATAATTCGCTGCTAAAATACATGCATGTTAAACCGGCTGGACAAAGTTTAGCAACCGCATTAAAGGCAACCTTAAGTTTTAAGAATCTGGCCCTGAGTCTTATAGTCATTAGCAGTGGTTCATCACTGTGCACACAAATAATTGAGAATGTTTATCAAGTAGTAGTGTTTTGTATTTGTTGTAATTAAATTTCTACTTTCTTGAGTGTACAAACACTGTCATGCTTTTGAACAGTTATGTCGCATTGTGATTGACCAGTCAAGATTCAAGTTTATTTGTAGTTTGATATACTGACCATCATAAGTATCTAGTTGGTTTACAATAATAGAAATTAAAAAAGATATTTAAAATATTAAAAATTGCATAAAAAAGGGGGGAAGTTCAGGACAAGACATAGTAACATAGTAACATAGTAGATGACGGCAGATAAAGACCCGAATGGTCCATCCAGTCTGCCCAACCTGATTCAATTTAAAAAAATTTTTATTTTATTTTATTTTTTTTAATTTTTCTTCTTAGCTATTTCTGGGCAAGAATCCAAAGCTTTACCCGGTACTGTGCTTGGGTTCCAACTGCCAAAATCTCTGTTAAGACTTACTCCAGCCCATCTACACCCTCCCAGCCATTGAAGCCCTCCCCTGCCCATCCTTCACCAAACGGCCATACACCGACACAGACCGTGTAAGTCTGCCCAGTAACTGGCCTAGTTCAATATTTAATATTATTTTCTGATTCTAAATCTTCTGTGTTCATCCCACGCTTCTTTGAACTCAGTCACAGTTTTACTCTCCACCACCTCTCTCGGGAGCGCATTCCAGGCATCCACCACCCTTTCCGTAAAGTAGAATTTCCTAACATTGCCCCTGAATCTACCACCCCTCAACCTCAAATTATGTCCTCTGGTTTTACCATTTTCCTTTCTCTGGAAAAGATTTTGTTCTACGTTAATACCCTTCAAGTATTTGAACGTCTGAATCATATCTCCCCTGTCTCTCCTTTCTTCTAGGGTATACATATTCAGGGTTTCCAGTCTCTCCTCATACATCTTCTGGCGCAAGCCTCCTATCATTTTCGTCGCCCTCCTCTGGACCGCCTCAAGTCTTCTTACGTCTTTCCCCAGATACGGTCTCCAAAACTGAACACAATACTCCAAGTGGGGCCTCACCAATGACCTGTACAGGAGCATCAACACCTTCTTCTTTCTACTGACTACGCCTCTCTTTATACAGCCCAGCATCCTTCTGGCAGCAGCCACTGCCTTGTCACACTGTTTTTTCGCCTTTAGATCTTCGGACACTATCACCCCAAGGTCCCTCTCCCCGTCCGTGCATATCAGCTTCTCTACTCCCAGCATATACGGTTCCTTCCTATTATTAATCCCCAAATGCATTACTCTGCATTTCTTTGCATTGAATTTTAGTTGCCAGGCATTAGACCATTCCTCTAACTTTTGCAGATCCTTTTTCATATTTTCCACTCCCTCTTCGGTGTCTACTCTGTTACAAATCTTGGTATCATCTGCAAAAAGGCACACTTTTCCTTCTAACCCTTCAGCAATGTCACTCACATACATATTGAACAGGATTGGCCCCAGCACCGAACCCTGAGGGACTCCACTAGTCACCTTTCCTTCCTTCGAGCGACTTCCATTAACCACCACCCTCTGGCGTCTGTCCGACAGCCAGTTTCTGACCCAGTTCACCACTTTGGGTCCTAACTTCAGCCCTTCAAGTTTCAGCCCTTCAAGACAAGGACATAATTGAGACGGGTGGGTGACAAGAGGAAGGGGGGGAGAGGGAGGTTTCTAATTACATTATGTAAATAAATAAATAAAATAAAAAAATAAAAGGAAGGAAAAAGGGAAGGGATAAAACAGGAGGGGAAGGGGAATGTCGCTTCTTGAAAGCGTTTCTCTATTTATCTATCAGTGGGGAAGTAATTTGGTTTTAAGACAATATGAGCAATGATGGATTTTGAAATTGAACTCTGTTGAGCCAAGGGGACTTAATCCCTTTATTGAATTGAATGCTTTCTATTAAGAGCTATATGCCTTTAAAAGTTTGGATTTTTCTTGATTGGCTGTTTATATCTTAGCATCTTTAAGAATGTTGATATCATTTTCCCTGCCCTGAGCAGCTTTTGAAAGATGTGGATTGTAAGCTCATCCACGTGAAGATGTTTTATGACTTTAGCATCCTGATGCAGCTACAAGCAAAACAAGGGGCCCTTAGCAGGGTTGTCGATCTTTAATGAATATAAAATCTGATGGTAATCATTTCTGGTTGAAGGATCTGTAATAAGAATATAAGAATAGCCTTACTACCATGTTTCTCCTAAAATAAGACAGAGTCATATATTAATTTGTACTCCAAAAAACACACTAGGGCTTATTTTCGGAGAAACACGGTATCTATCTTTGACACTTGCCATGTTAAACCTATCCCTCCCTCCCATCCCTTTGTGTAATGGAACCCCACTGACCCTCCCAACATGTTATACCTATCCCTCCATCCTATCCCTTTGTGCATTGGAACATCACCGGCCGCCTTACATACCTCAGAAGCCTCAAAACCAGTGGCTGCTTCGTGGCTTTCCCTGCCGGGGCCTTCCCTCTTCCGTATCACTGATGACATCATCAGTGATGATGCAGAGGGAAGGCAGTGGCGTGGAAGGCCGTGAAGCAGCCCATTCAGAGCGCTGCACACAGGGATGAGAGGGAGAGATAGGTATAACATGGTCGGAGGGTCAGTGGTGTTCTGGTGCGCAAAGGGATGGGAGGGATCTTAACTAGAGCTTATTTTTGAGGTAGGGCTTATATTAGGACCTACCCCGAAATTCAAGCTAGGGCTTATTTGGGGGTAGATCTTATTTTGGGGGAAACACGGTAAGTCAGACGAATGGTCCATCCAGCCCAGTATCCTGTATTCACGGAGGCCAATCCAAGTCACAAGTACCTGGCAAAAACCCAAATAGTAGCAGCATTCTATGCCACCAATTCCAAGGCAAGCAGAGGCTTCCCCCATGTCTGTCGCAACAGCAGACTATGGACTGGAAAAGCTCCGGTGGAGAAATCACATCTGAGAAGATAAGTACAGATTTTTTTTCAGTCTTTTTTGTGAAGTTTTGGAGAGATTTTTTTACTTTTATGAAGAAGTATGTGCATGATTTATGTTTTTTATTATCCAGTCAAAGGTTTTTTGAGGACAGTTATTTTTTCTAATGGTAATTTGGAAGTTTTTTTAACCTGTCCTTTTTTTTACTATCAACTGGAGGAAAGAGACAAGAATAAACGGGTTTCTGCTGAGATGGTTTGCAATTCATGCAAAACTCTTTGAGGTCTCTATTTATTTTTTTGTTATATTGTACCCTTGCATAACTCTTTAAATTATGGCAAGCTGATTAGAGTGTTTGAGTTCCATTAGTTTATCAGCTATTTTTTCTTCCACTAGGATTATTTGTGTTGATATTTGTGCTCTGCCTTTCTTTATTTCCTGCACTTTATTAATATTTTATTGGTTTTGATTTTCAGTCATAGGAGGTGCAGTATGCATTTTATTGATTGCTTTTGCATATGGTTGGGGGACAAAGGCTAATAGGGATTCACTTCAGAGTTTTAATGTTGGCATAAATCTTATGCAGGTTTATAGCCATAACCCCTAATTTTCTATGGTAACTCAGGAGTAGATTTTATAGTACAAATTAGAAAATTCTGTGACAACATTTCTGAAATTTTATAACGAACTGTAGCATTCAGTTTTCAACCTAGTTCTCGGGGACCACCTGGCCAGTCAGGTTTTCAGGAAAACAATGATTATGAATGAGAGATATTTGCATGCAGTAGAAGAAATGCATGCTAAGATATTTCATGCACATTCATTGCAGATATCCTGAAAACCCAATTGGCCAGGTAGTCCCGGAGAGGTTGAATACTACTGATGTAGCATGCTGATGTGGAGTTGGAGAGGAAAAGGAGATCTCATGGTGGAGAGATAAGAGAGAAGACTACTTGAGGACAGGGAAAAAAGAATGGGGAATTGGGGATGGGACAACAGAAATATAGGAAAGGGAAGCGACAGAAGATTGGAGATGAAGATGGAGAAAGAAATATTGGACTAGAGAGGAAACAACGGAATAAAATAGAGGTTTAGGAATCTTGGAGTACATGAAATGGAAGGAGGGTCAAGGATCTTTGGAGGTATCTAAGAAAGGTGATCCTCCCCTACTCTAGTCTTGCTCTTCATCAACCAATTAACCCTTTATCTCACTTCTCCTCCCAAATTCTTACTACTTCCCATGACCCACTTTTTCATGTGTTTCCCCTCTATCCACAACCCTTTTTCCATGTGCTCATACAGACAATCTCACTTGCTCCCACTCAGGTTCTATGTTCAGCTATACAACCCCCAAGGTTCTTTACACAATTCTCCCATTCTTTAAGTCTTTCTTTCACACAATTCTCCAATTCATTTCAGATAAATCCACATTCATCCCTTTTGTACACATCTCCATCCCCAAGCCCTTTACATAATCCTTTCACCTTTTCCATGCAATATCACCTCCCATAACCGTGTTGATCAGATGGCAGGAAGGAGAGCAGCACCAGCTTGGGCCACATTCATATCTGATATATAGGGCCTCACTGCTTCTTTGGACCATATGGAATACCATATGACCATAGGATTTAGATGTTAGTTTCAGTTCAAAGTAATTAAATTTTGAAAGACAGGTGGTAGGACCCTTCCAAAGAGCGCTTACAATCTAAGTAGCACCTGTGACAATGGAGTGTGAGGTTGTTTGCCCAAGGTCTCAAGTAATATGAGTGGGAGAAGCAGGACTTGAAGTCTGATTCCCTGGTCTTTAGCCTGTGGCTTTAACTCGTAGACTGCTTATCCATTCCAGAGAGGCCTCATGTGGCAAAAGATGATATAGCCTGAGGCACTGACACTCTCCCCCTCAAGTTTCTGCAGTCTGATGAATGTAGGATGGGAAAAGATGTTATAGATGCATCGTTGGGCAGCTTCTGCTTCCAAGACCTAGTTTGGTTCCCAGTCCCCATGTGATTCCACAGGAGCTGACCAATTCCATGAGAAAGGTCAGATTTTATAGTCTTTCCTGCATCCATGAGTTTACAGCAGACTAGTGGACCTGTTTATTGCCTTCAGATCCTATAGGATCAAATTGAGCCAGAATATACAAGTTTCAGCCAACTCTGATTAACAGCCTACATATGGATAGGAGGCTAAAGAAAAAGTTGCTAGAAAGAGGAAGCATGCTCTGGACAGGAAGCAGTCAACCAGTCATTTACAGAGGGACTACTAATACTCTGAACTTGCAGAAGTTCAACAAAAGGCAACAAAGGACTTTCAGATGATTTGAGCTGATTAGTCCTTAATTAATGCAAAATATACACTACAGTCTTTTGGGCCAGAAGCATGATGTGGATTAGTCCAGAATGGTTAATTTTTAAAAACAGCTGGGAGTATGCTGTTTTCCAGTTATTCAAAAGATGATTTGATGGCGGTTAAGTAATTACAAGCTGGGTAATGTACTGCCCTTGATGTGAAGATCCATCCCTATGGACCTAGTCAGGACAGAATCATGCCTTATAACATACATGTGAAATAATTATCTTCTGTCTCTTCTAACAATCAGATGTACTGATTTGCATTTCAGAAAACACATTAATAATCAATAACCAATACCTAGTCCAAAGTATGGCCTAAAAAAATGAATCACTGGGATGTTACTTCACACAAATTTGTTTTCTGATTTCGGTATTAAGTCATAAGGAAATTTTGCTAGAATATCCTACCTTGAGGTCCCTGTGACCCTGGATCTCCTGGTGGCCCTGGCAATCCGTCCTTTCCTGGTGGGCCAGGTACAGCATACCCTCGAGCAGCTAGCAGAGCAGCTGGGGTCTTCAACTGGGACAATATCTCAGCCATTCGGTCTACATCAGTGAAGGACATTACAAAAATACAGTTACACATGTAATTGTATAAAACAAATTAGCTAACATTTCTTCCTTATTCTGAATAGGACAGAAATAATTATATTACAATTTTTTGGTACAACCTCAAAATAATGAGCTTGAAAATCAATGCAAATAAGAAATATTTGGTTATGCTGGTATTCTCTGCTGCTGTTTTTACATATCTTCTGTCTTCTGTATGACAGGTAAGCAATTTTATATCTAGTACTTGCAAGTATTTATTAGTTCCAGGTTCAATATTTGTATTGAAAAATTCAAATACATAAATCCCTGACCCACAGGATATCTTTCTCAAATAATTGAGTTCCCAGCACAAACATTAACAAGTTAACAAAAAACATCCAATGGGGTCACACCCTTTAAAATGCTGAAAGTTACATCTCTTAGCAACAATCACTATTTCATATTTATGAATCAAACAGACAACATTCCACCAGGCATTCACTGATAAAGCAGTACTATCTTTCCATTCTGATAAAACCAGTTCAAACTGTAGCTAACCTAAGGCTGCCAACTGGATCAGATTTGCAGAACAGGGTTGATCCAGTCCTTTGTTTACCAGGTTGCATGCAGGGACTTATAGGTGAAGAATATTTATAGCCTGCCAAATCCCCAAACAAGGTTTACATGTCAGAAACTGACTCATTAATTAGGAAATTGAACAAAATTAAACAGTCATATACCAAAAGATCATAGAATCAAAAAACACACATAAAAATTTAGAAAATATACAAGCACGCAAATTCGTGAAGCGTTCCATATAAAAATAATAATAATAATAATAATTCAATATCTTGCAAAATTGAAAATAATTTGAACACATCAAAATATTCACCAACACTATATGGGTTTATGCCAGTACTGTGACCTGGATTGGCCACTGTTGGAAACAGGAAACTGGGCTAGATGGACCATTGGTCTGACCTAATATGGTTGTTCTTATTTTCTTAATGTATCCCAGCTTTGACCAGCTGATATTTAAAATACTTTTCATATAGAGATACTGTAATTTCTTTATGCCTTTAAAAATAGGATATTGCAAAGCAGAATAACTGCAAGCACGCTTATGAATTTCAAACAATTGTGCAGTAGTTGTGGTTCTGATTTCCCCATTGCATGCCCTACGAAAAGCAAGACTACAAGTCCCAGCATACATTGGGGTAAACCCAGGACTGGGTAAACCCTGTCCTGCAAATCTGGATCTAAAACATAAGAACATAAAAATAGTCTTACTGGATCAGACCAATGGCCCATCTAGCTCAATAGTCCATCTTCACAGTGGTCAATCCAAGTTACTAGTACCTGGCAAAAGCCCAAATAGTACAACATTCCATGCTATTGATCCAGGGCAAAAAGTGGATTCCCCCATATCTGTCTCAATAACAGACTATGGACTTTTCCTCCAGGAATTGTCCAAACCTTTCATAAAACCAGATCTAGTTGGTAGCCTTTAGCTAACTCCATAAGTATATCAAACAACATAGCTTTATCCTTGCTCATAAGAGGAGATAAGACTGCTCATTGCATAACTACTTTTTTATATATGAATTCAATCTGAATATCCTGCACAGTTGTAATCCTTTCCCAAATTAAATCCTTTTTCATGTTTTTCACTTCCTCCAGGGTGTCCACTCTTACAAATCTTGGTATCATCCACAAAAAGGCAACCTTACCTTCTAACCCTTTAGCAATGTTGTTCACAAATATATTGAACAGAACTGGATTCAACACTGATCCTTGTGGCACTCCACCACTCACCTTTCCTTCCTCCAAGTGAATTCCATTAACTGCCACCCTCTGGCTTCTATCCTTCAACCAGTTTCTAATCCAGTTCACCACTTTGGGTCCTAAATTCTGCCCATGTTTATTCAAGAGCCTCCTACTGAGGAACTGTGTCAAAGGCTTTGCTGAAATCTAAGTAAATTACATCTAATGCACAACCTTGATCCAGTTCTCTGGTCACCCAGTCAAAGAATTCAATCAGGTCTGTTTGATACAATTTACCTTTAGTAAAGCCATGTTGCCTCAGATTTTGTAACCCATTGGATTCTATCCTTTCCTTCAGCAGCACTTCCATTATTTTTCTAACAACTGAAGTGAGGCTTACTGACATGTAATTTCCCACTTCATCTTTGTGACCACCTTTGTGAAGAGGGACCATATCCTCTCTTTTCCAGTCCTGCGGAACATCTTCCATCTATAAGGAGTTATTGAACAAATCTTTTAGAGCAGTGTTCTTCAACCTTTTTACACTTATGGACCAGCGGAAATAAAAGAATTATTTTGTGGACCAGCACTGGTCCATGGACTGACGGTTGAAGAGCACTGGGTTAAGTCGTAGGCCAGACCCTGCCCATCTCCGCCCCAGTCCCCGCTCCCATAATAGCACTAATTGTAACACTATTTTTTCCATTCATTTTTCATATATACACACACAATATAATCTTATTAACAACACATAATGGTTAACCACAAAATTAAACTACACAAAACATACTGTATGCTTCTCAACATTCATTCCTACCAGAACACAGATAACCCCTATGCAAATACGGGACCACAAACTAAAAGTACTAATATAATCAAACGAAACCCTAAGATTCAAGACTCTGTATGCAGTACAACCCCAGAGAAAAAGAAACAAATGCACTTCTTCCTGGACAGTGCAAAATATACCGTAGACAGCAGATGAAAATTCTCAAAATTGACACAATTCAATCACAAAATTGAAAATAAAATCATTCCCCTTACTTTGTTGTCTCCCTCCCTCCATGCTGTGCCTCAATAAGATGTCTCCCTCTGTACGCATCTGCTTTCTGACCTCCTTGTCAACGTGCCATCCCTTTATCACGGCAGTTGGGTGAGGCTGGGTGTCCTGCCATCTCTTGTTTTTAAACGCTGCCTTGAGAAAGCCAGCTGTCTCTCTTGTCTTCCTCCCCCTCTGCAATAAACATGCCAGCTCTCCCACATGGCCGTTTTATGCTGCCTGCGGCCAGCTCCCTCTTCCTCAATGCTCTCACTACCTGCAGCCAACTCCCTCTTCCTCACTTCTCCTCTTCCTCACAGCCACAGTTTGCACAACGCCATGTGTGGCGGCTCCTCGCACCTCATCCGGAAGCCTTTCCTCTGACATTGCGACGTCAGAGAGAAGGTTGCCAATTCAGGTGCAGGACATGCGTAGGAGCCACCGCCTGCAGCTTTGTGCACTGATCTCCTCAGGCCCGAGGCATGTGCTGGCTGCGGACTGGCAAGAAATTTCTGCAGACCGGCACTGGTCCGCAGACTGGCAGTTGTAGAACACTGTTTTAGAGGTTCTATCAGAATCTCTTTGAGCTCCCTCAATATCCTGGGATGGATGCTGTCTGGTCCCATGGCTTTGTCCCAGCAACCGTCTATCCCCTTTGTGACCCGATTTTACTTCGGCTCGATTCACTTACCTTTGTGCCGATCCGATTCTGATCCGTGCATGGAATTGAAGGGAACGGCATGCAAAGTAGGTAAGGACACAATTCACTAAAGACACTTTTGAAACCGACTGGGCTGGCCAATCAACACAGGAAGTGACTCCTGGGGACCAGTCGCAAATGTCCTTTCTGACTGTCCTCGGGCCTGAAATCCCAGCCCTGCAGCCCATCTCTGCCACTCTGCTCTCTGCCCTTTCCAGCTGAGCCCTGCTCTTGCCGCCCGACTCTCTTGCTCTCTGCCGCCCTTCCCTGCAGTGCGTGCTCATGTTTTTAAAGCGGGGCTGCACTGCAGGGAAGGGTAGCAGAGAGCAGGAGAGTCAATAATTGTCTGCTTTTAAAAGTCTTGCATCAGCTAAGGGGACTCTCTTGTTCTTATGTTCTTTTATTTATCAGCAAAGTTTGTTCTAAAATACTTATAGAAACATAGAAACATGATGGTAGATAAAGGCCAAATGGCCCATCCAGTCTGCCCATCCGCAGTAACCATTATTTCTTCCTTTCTCTGGATCTCACGTGCCTATCCCACACTTTCTTGAATCCAGACAGACTGTCTCCATGAGCTCCTCCGGGAGACTGTTCTGGACCGTCCTATCCTGGACTTCTCAATTTTGACTTCTATCTCCTGTCTAAAATGGGGCTGCTCATGTCACACTGAAAGGTTTCTGATTTTTAAATGTAATATTAGGCAAAGGGAAACTGAGTAAGCACAAACTGTAACACAATTTTAAAATTGTTACATCATTTATCTGTAGAACAAACTTATCTAACACCCATATCACTCATGTGAAAAAGTAACTGCACCCTAAAGTAATAACTAGTTGCACCACCTTTAGCAGCCAAAATTACAACTGAACTCTGAGGACTTTCTTAGAGAACAGATTCCACAGGTGACCCTTGGGAGGAGGAATTCTGGCCTAGTGCATAACCCCCAGTAAACCTGGTTCTAAGAGAGAGGTTGTAGAGGCTCAGCAACCTGTCAACTATTTTCTGCCTCTGTCCACCCACTCACGCCTAGGACCATATTACTCTTATACTGCTCTTAAATTACCCTCCACATTTCACAAGCTGATCTTAACAAGGACAATCTCCACAAACCTAAAACACCTAACCCCCCAAATCTCACACCAGATATGGAAATTCACCCTTTCCCCACATCTGAAGAGAGACTGAGGGAGGATCTGCTCTGCTAAGGAGAAGAAACATCCACTGGAATATTTTGCCTACTGACATTCAAATTTGGGAAAAGTAAACTTGGGTTTCAGTAGGTCATTGCAGTTCCCTTTTTTAGCTCAGCAAAATCAGTTAGGCAATAGTGTAGCTTTAGAATCTCGGTTAAGGTTTCATACAAAACCATGTTTTAGTCTAGATCAGTATTTTAGGTTGTATTTCAGGGCATAAAACCAGATTAGGGCACAAATAGCTGTTGAGGAAAGTCTCTGTTTGGTTTTAATTCCATCCCACTCACCCCAAGGGGCGCTTTTTGATTTATAGGCTCTTCAGCCAACCAGGAACAGGGCATTGTTTGGTAGGATTTTTCTACTCTTTCTTTATTCTTCCAGGTGTAAGTACTTCTGCAGCCACAGTATGACTGGGAAACATGTCACCAAAGCTGTTGCTCAGGTTACAGCTTCTGTCTCTGTGCAGACAGAAAATGCTACCCAGGTAAAGGGAGTGGTTCCATGTGCAAGCTGTATTCAGCTTGAATCCCTCATGGAGGAAGTAAAGGAACTGAGAGAGAAGGTAGCAAGACTGAGAAGCATCCATGAGCATGAGAGGTACATCGATGAAATGGTTCATGAGGCAAAAAGATTTCCAGCAGTGGGGAAGAACAGCTGTCATGAGTGAAGACAGTTGGACTCAAATTACGGAACTCTGCAAGACTGATACTATGACTCTACCCACTCTTGAACTGAAGAACCGGTATGCTGTCCTGGAAGTGGAGGAGTTGAGAGTATCCCAGGGAGAGGAAGGGCCAATGCTTGAAATCCCCCAAATTACTGGATTCGTGACCACTAGGAGGCATAAGGTAGTGGTGGTTGGCGATTCCTTTCTGAGAGGTACAAAAGTGTCCATCTGCAGACCGGACATGATGTCCTGGGAGGCTTGCTGTTTGCCTTGTGCCAAAATCCAACGTTATGGCGAGCTTGCCGAGACTCATCAAGCCTGATGATTATTATCCGATGCTGCTTATCTATATTGGCACTAATGACATTGCCAGGTACCCCTGCAAATATATCAAAAGTGACTTTGTGGCTCTGGGAGAAAAGGTGAAGCATAGATGGTATTCTTGTTCATCCTCCCTGTCGAGGGTAAAAGCCAAAGCAGAGAAACTCATATCCTGGACATGAATGCGTGGCTATATGGATAGTGTTGTCAAGAGCATTTTGGCTTCCTAGACCATGGGATGATTTTCCAAGGGCTGCTGAGCAGGGATGATGTGCATCTATCAAAGAAAATAGGAACTGTGTTCGGCAGCATGCTGGCTAATCTGTTGAAGAGGGCTTTAAACTAGAAGCGATGGGACCAGGGCAGGATTAATTCTTTGAGGGCCCCTAAGCACACAAGTACACTGGGCCCCCCTGGCCTTGGCCCATCTCTGCCCTGCCCCCCCATTTATCTGTTTTCTTATTTACTTCTTTATTTCCACTTGTATTTTTTTCTTTTTTAATTCAAAACAAAGATAAGCATACCAGTGCACAGTTTTTCTTCTATGCCACCCCCAAACATCTCTGAACATATTCCCCTTCCATCCCTTCCCACCTACTTACCCAGGACTTTAACTCTGAACCCTTTCCATATGTATATAAAAGTGTTCAAATATATTGTAAAGCAGTAATACTATCCGAAATTTAAGTCTATATTA
Source organism: Geotrypetes seraphini (assembly GCF_902459505.1). Lineage (NCBI taxonomy): Eukaryota > Metazoa > Chordata > Amphibia > Gymnophiona > Dermophiidae > Geotrypetes > Geotrypetes seraphini. Next base: position 55,080,561 of record NC_047086.1, read on the forward strand.
ATAACCAAGTTTACAACACCTCTCAACTGCCTCACTCTATGTCGACCAACTATAACTCATATGTATGTATAAACAACCAAATCTGTAACTCCTCTAGTACGTTCCACTCCATGTATGTTAACTTGTAATGAAACAACAAGCCAATCAGTCCACCAAACAATCCAACATGAAACAAAATAAGATCGGCAGACAATAAGGAGATTCAAATCAGGTTTATTCAAGGTGCTCCCAAGAACCATGCTTGATGCATTTCGTCAAACAAGGCTGGTAAACGCTAACAGAAAACCATGTTTCATACACACAGAACACAGATACACCCTCACCCAGTATGGAATAAGTAATCACAAACTAAAAATAGAAATATGTAGATAAAGGTTAAATTGAACAGCCAAGAAACCATACTGCATACAGTGAAACACCACAGAAACAATGACACATAACCTTTTAATACTGTGCAAAATATAAATATAGCAGATGTAAATTTGAAGAAACTGACACATTTTGATCACTATTGAAAATAAAATCATTTTTCCTACTTTTGTTGTCTGGTGATTGCATGAGTCTCTGATTGCACTTCCTTCTGACTGTGCATCCTTTCTTTCTTCCTCCTGCATGCTTCCTCTCCTCCAGAACTCATCCCAACCAACATCTCTCTCTGTCCCTCCATGAGTCCAACTTTTTCTTCCTCTCTCCCTGCCCCCTCCCCTTTCTTTTTTTCTTTCTTTCTCTCTCTCCCTGCCCCTCCCTTTCTTTCTTTCTCTCCCTGCCCCCTTTCTTTCTTTCTTCCTGTCCCCTCCCCTTTTTTTCTTTCTCTCTCTCCATCCCACCCCCCGTGGTCACCGCCACTGCTGCTGATTTCACCATTGATTTCTCCCTGCTTCCCGACACGACGGGCCCACAAGCCTTTCCACCTGACGTCAATTCTGATGTTGGAGAGGAAGTTCCGAGCCAGCCAATTGCTGCCTGGTTGGCCTGGAACTTCCTCTCTGATGTCAGAATTGACATCGGGGGCGGGGAGGGAAGACTTGTGGGCCCGTCATGTCGGGGAAACAGGGAGAAAGCAGACAACCATCGCGGCCCAAAACAGAAGGCATGGGCCCAGGGCAGCTGCTCTCCTTGCTCCCCCCTAATGCCGGCCCTGCCTGCCAATACAGCCGAGAAGGGGGAAAGATGAGGTGTTCCGGCCAGCAGGGGAGGGAAAACTGAACAGTACAGGGGAGGAGGCAAGGCAAGAGATTGCTTATCCCCAGCAGTCAAAATTGTCCTTTTCAGAGGGGCTCTGACACGGCAGCTGTTCTCACAAGCTGCTGGCGGCTGCCCCTGAGTTTTCCCTCTGCAGCAACTTCCCGTTTCCGACAGGGCAGATCGTGGCAGAGGGAAAACTTCGGGGCAGCCACCGGTAGCTTGTGAGAACAGCTGCTGTGTCGTGGTCCCTCTGAAAAGGACAATTTAGGAGTTTAACAAAAAAGTTCAGACCGCGGGGCCCCCTGGATCTGTTGGGCCTAGGGCAGCTGCCCTGTTTGATCCCCCCTAACGCCAGGCCTGGGGCCCCCCTGACAATTCTGGGCCCTAGGCACGTACCTCCTGGGCCTACTCTTTAATCCGGCCCTGGATGGGGCAGGGTGATCAAAGCCCCTGGGAGAGTATAAGCCTTCGGGTAAGTAAATCACTAAATGCCTCTACATGGATGGGAAAAGGGGTCAATGTCTAGAATGTAGTATATACTAATGCTCGAAGTATGGGAAACAAGATTCTGGATCTAGAAGCTGTGATGGAAGAAGATGAGTTGGATATGGTGGAGATCGAGGAGATGCGATTCACAGGGAACCATGACAGGGATATAGTTATATCTGGCTATAATCTGTTCAGGAAAGACAGGGTAGAAAGAAAAGGAGGGGGAGTAGCGTTATATGTTAAAGATTATATTAAAGTCACACAATCACAGGATCTGCAGAATAAGGAAGAGGCACTGTGTATCAATTTGGAAAGAGGGAATGGTAAATATATTTACATTGGTGTGATACCCAGGCCTCCTTCACAGATGGAAGAAGTGGACAGAGATTTAATAGTAGACATTCAGAATACTGTATATCTAAAAAAGGGGAAATTTTACTAATAGGTGATTTTAACATGCCAGATGTTGATTGGGGTATCCCTATTGCGGGGTCTTCTAGAAAGAGGGAGATCCTGGATTATCTACAAGAAGCACTGTTCCAGCATTTGGTAATAGAACCCATGTAGTACTTACAAATGGGTAAAGTGTTTCTGATGTTACAGTGGGTGATCCTCTGGCAACAAGTGATCACTGCATGGTACGGTTTAATATTAAGATGGGTATAGAGAGGGTTTATTCAAAAGTAAAGGCTCTAGACTTTAAAAAGACTAACTTTGTTTAGATAGGGGATGATGTCAAGGAATTGTTATCTGGATGGGAACATCTGGAAGGAGTAGAAATGCAGTGGGCAAAACTGAAAGGCATTATTGTAAGGGCAACAAACTTTTTTGTGAGGCAAGTAAGTAAATGTAAGAGGAAAAGAAGGCGGCTTTGGTTCTCAAAAGTAGTAGCTGAGAAGGTAAGGAATAAGAGGATAGCCAAAAAAAGCAAAGATACAAATGGAAGAAAAAATAGCTAACATGGTAAAATGGAGAGAAGACATTTTTTTAGATATATCAGCAGGGCAGGATTAATTCTTCAAGGGCCCTTAGGCATACAAGTACACTGGGCCCCCTAGCCCCACCACACCCACGCTCCACCCATGCCCCACCCATGCACCGCCCATGTCCCACCCCCAATTATTTACCTGTTTTTTTATTTACTTCATTTCCACTTGTATTTCTTTTTTCTTTTATTATAAAATTCAAAACAAACAACAAACATTACCAAACCCATGCCAATGTACAGTTTTACTTCTATACAAGCCCCAAACATCTCTGAACAAATCCCCCCTTCCTACCCTTCCCACTTACTTGCCCAAGACTTCTGAACCCTTTCCATACGTATATGAAAGTGTTCAAATGCATTGAAAAGTGGTAATACTATCCGAAACATAACTCTATATTAATAAGCAAATTTGCAACTCTTCTCAGCTGCCTCACTCTATATCATCCAACTTTAATCTATATATATGTATAAATAACCAAATTTGTATCTTCTTTAGTACGTTTCACTCCATGTATGTTAATTTGTAACAAAACAACAAGGCAAGCGGTCCACCAAAGAATCCAACATGGAACAAAAGAAGATCGTCTGACAATAAGGAGATTCAAATCAGGTTTATTCAAGGTGCTCCCAGGAACCATGCATGATGCATTTCGCCAAATAAGGCTGGTCAATGCTAACAGAAAACCATGTCTTTCATACACACAGGACACAGAGCCACCCTCACCCAGTATGGAATAAGTAATCAGAAACTAACCCCCCCCTCCCCCCTTTTTTTTTACAAAAGCACAAGAAGAGGTTTTTAGCACTGGTTGGTGAGCTGAATGTTCTGCGCTGTTCTGACAATCATAGGAATTCCATGACCATTGGAGCAGTGCAGAGCATTCAACATGCTGGCTTGTGTTACAAACTGAAGGAACAGTAAAGTTTAGGGGGTGAAGAAACAGTGATGCATATCCCCCATTACTGAACAAAATATAAAGATAGCAGATGTAAATTTGAAAAAAGAGAAATAACAAATCACTTTACAAATAAAAATAAAACAAAAATGGAAAATAAGATAATACCATTTTATTGGACTAATACATTTTTAAATTAGCTTTCAGAGGTCAAAACCTCTTTGCTTAGGTCAGTATTCTATCCTGACCTGGGTAAGAATTTGGTTTCTGAAAGTTAGTAAAAAATGTATTAAAATTAGTCCAATAAAAGGATCACAATTTCTATTTCTAACCATTTATCAAAACAGCTACAATATTACTTTATCCTAAAGCAATAAAACAAAAAAAAGAATTTTTTCTACCTTTGTCATGTGGTTTCTGCTTTCCTCATCTTCTTGTCATTCTCTTCCTTCCATCCAGTGTCTGTCCCTTCCAGAAAATATCTACCTCCCTCTGCATCTCTCCTCCTGCTTCCCCCCCCCTTGGTCTAGCATCTATCAACTTCCCTCTGTTCCCCTCATGGTCTGGCATCTCTCTCCTTCTATCTCTCCTTCTCTCCCCCCTGTGATTTTTAGCATCTCTCTCTTCTCATTTCCTCCACTCAGATCTGATATCTCTGTCTCCTTCCCCGTTTTCTGGCAACCCTCCCCTCTCTTCCCTTTTTCTTCTCTGGTCTTCCTTCTCTATTTTCTGCCTCCGTCTAAATTTAAATTCTTTCTTACTATTCAGTCCTCAGTTTCCCTCTTTTCACTGTGTCTACTCACAGTTTGCCACCCCTTTCCTTCACCCCTCCACTATCTCATTAACTCTATCTTCTTCCCCCCATCTAGCATATGGGAAAGCAGCAGCAGTGGTGACCTCACCGCTGCTGCTTTCCCATATGTGCCTGATGCTGTTGGCACAAGTTCTCCCCACTTCCATCATCTGCCCCCTTCTCCAGTCCCCACTTCTATCATCTGCCCTGCCCTGCCCCGTCTTTCTCTCCTTTAAGTTCTCTCCACTTTCATCATCATCAAATCCCGACTGCAAGCCTACTTTTTCAAGGCTGCTCTTAACTTCCACTCACTTGTAAATTACCCATGCCTATTTTCTCATTCCCTCTGTCTGTTGTAATTAGATTGTAAATTCTACAGCACATGATAGAAATGTGTGTATGCTTGCTGTACTGGTAGAGAGGTTAGTGGGAGATGCTTGGGCAGTACCCTACTGTACCTATTTTTCATTGCACCATAATTCATTTAATCATATTGCCTTCTTCTCCATCCAATCCAGGATTGCTTACCTCCCCACTCAGGTCTTCCACTATCCCTAGGGAGGTACATACAAGCTCCCCTCCCCTTGCAAGTCTAAGAGTCCTTGGCCCTTGCCCTATCTAACACCTGATGCTTGCTTTAGATCCTGGAGTGGTTCCCATAGGCCTCCCCCAGTTAACTTGCTTGTTGGAGGGGTATCCGGTTTTTACTTTCTTTTTTCTGGGGCCAGGCTGAGAGATCAATTCCCAAATCATCAGTCTCCTGGCAGATGACGAAAGCAGCTATGTACCGGGACCCAGGTGGGGGAGGTGCTGCAGAATTTTCCGCCCACTCCAGTGTCTACACTTGGCTCACGCACCGGCTTCCAGCAGCTCCTCCTCCGAAAACTTTCCTCACCTCGGACACCACATCGAAAGTTCGCAGCTGGGCCAAAATGGAGATATACTGGGCAAATGGGATATCCGCGGGGTGAATCCCGCCCCGGATTGGGGGAGGTGCTAAAGGTGCCGTGTTGGAGCGTTCAGTTGGAGCGTTCAGACGTTTTGTTTTTGTTATGTGAATAAATGTGCATTTTCTGTCGCCCCCCCCCCCCCCCCGAGCGATGAAGAGTCAAAGTGGAGGGAGGAGATCCGGGGTTTGCTTTCAGAGGATGCCGGGGGGACCATTGCTGTTTGAAAAAAAAAAAAATAGCTGAGTCGGTCTTGTTACTTGTTTCTTCAGCGGGCTCCCCTGGCAAGTTTGGGCCCTAGGCACGTGCCTACTGGGCCTATTCGTTAATCCGGCCCTGTATATCAGTGCTGGGAGGAAGTGAAAAAGTAGCATTGTGAAACTGAAAGGTGAAGGGGAGAAATATGTAGAAGATGATTTAAAAAAAAAAAAAAAAAGGCTGAATTGATTAACTCTTCTGGATTCATGTCTGAAGCTCCAGGAGCTGAACCACAGAAGACAAACACGAATAGTGATGGAGGCGTGGTAGACCCTGATCGATTTTCAGAGGGTTTTGTTCATGAGGAGCTAGCTAAATTAAAGCTAGACAAAACAATGGGGCTGGTTGATGTACATCCGAGGGTGCTGATGGAACCTAAATTAGAGAATTTCTGGTGGCTCCATTGACTGATCTTTCCAATGCTTCTCTAGAGTCAGGAGTGGTACTGGAGGACTGAAGAAGGGTAGATGTGGTCCCCTCTCCACAAAAGTGGAAGTAAGGAAGAAGTAGGGAATTACAGGCTGGTAAGTTTGACTTCTGTTGTAAGCAAATTAATGGAAATGCTTTTAAAATGAAGAATGGTGAAGTTTCTGAAATCTGGTGGATTACAGGAACAGAGGCAACATGGATTCACTAGAGGTAGGTCTTGTCAGACAAATCTGATCAATTTCTTTGACTGGGTGACCAGAGAATTGGATTGAGGGAGTGTGCTAGATCTAGTGCAAGAAGTAATGATGCTGGGGCCAGTATAACAGTGATCATAACATGATCAGATTTGATATAATTTCTGGAGTAAGTATACACAGAAAATCCAATGTTAACATTTGACTTTCAAACAGGAGACAATGATAAAATGAGAAGAATGGTAAAAATAACAAAAATAAAAAATCCAAACTTAGAGGAGCAGCTTCAAAGGTCAAAAATCAGGCATGGAAGTTATTCAAGAATAGCACAACAAAAGAAAAAAGAGATCCAAGTATCCACAGAAAAATCAATCCAATGATGAAAACAAAAAACTGTGGATACTGATGTTCTGAAATGATTTATTATATACTCATACATAAAACTATAAAAACATAAAAATGCAAATGTAAAAGTCCAACCGGACCCTACACGGTCCATGTTTCAGTGAACACGCCTTCCTCAGGGGCCCAATAAATCTCAAATGCACAGATAAAGAAATGGACGGAAAACAGTCTAATTGTCTTTAAACCTAGACATAAAACACTGCAGGGACGCGTAAATGGCATGAAAAACAGCTATATGGAAGCCCAGACCAGATATATTCCATGTATTAAAAAAATAGGAAATAAAGCCAAAGAACAGCCAGCATGCTTAAAAAAAATGAGATGAAGGAAGCTGAGGTAAAAGAAAATCCTTCAGAAAATGGAAGGATCTGACTGAAAGTAATAGAAAAACAGCATAAGAAATGGCAAGTCAAATTCAAAATGTTGATAAGAAAGAAAAAAAGAAACTTTAAAAAGAAGATTGCATTGGAGGCAAAAATACTACTGAAAACTTGAGGTATATTAGAAGAAAGAAGTAAGTAAAAGAATCAGTTAGACTGCTAGATGACTTAGGGGTATTATTTGCTTTGGTCTTCACTGAGTAAGATGTGGGGGAGATAATGGTGCCAGAAATGGTATTCAATGCTGATGATTCATGGAAACTGAAGATGTAATGGGTCAATTTAACAAACTGAAGAAAAGTAAATTGCTCAGACTAGCTGGTATACATCCCAGAGTACTAATAGAATTGAAAAATGAACTTGCAGAGATATTGTTAGTAATACATCATTTATCTTTCAAATCATGCAAGGCACCAGAAGACTGGAGGGTGGCCAATTTAATGCCAATTTTTAAAAAGGGCTCCAGAGGTGATCTGGGAAATTATAGACTGGTGAGTCTGATGTCAGTGCCGGACAAAATGGTAGACTATTATAAACAACAAAATTACAGAGCATATAAAAACATGGATTAATGACAAATCAAAATAGATTTAGTCAAGGGAAATCTTGCCTCATCATTGCACTACATTTCTTTGAAGAGATGAATAGACATATGGATAAAGATGAGCCAGTGGATATTAAATATCTGGATTTTCAAAAGGTATTTCACAAAGTACCTCATGAATGACTCCTGAGGAAATTAGAATGTCATAGTATAGGAGGTTTTCTTCTATTATGGATTAAGAACTGGTTGAAAGTTAGAAAACAGAGATTAGGGTTAAATGGTCAGTATTCTGAATGAAGAAGGGTAGATAGTGGGGTTCCCCAGGGGTCTGTGCTGGGACTGCTACTTTTAAAATATTTATAAATGATCTAGAGATGGGAATAACTAGTGAAGTAATTAAATTTGCTGATGACAAAGTTATTCAAAATTATTAAATCACAAGAGGATCTTACAAGATAGATGATATTTAATGTTATCAAGTGGAAAGGGATGTGCGTATGTTGGAAAGAGGAACCCAAATAATACATAGTTATGTGAAGCAAGATTCCACATTAGGAATCACCACCCAGGAAAAGGATCTAGGTGTATTTGGTGATATGTTGAAAACCCTATACTTGGTGTGCAGAAGAAAGCAAATAGAAGCCTAGGAACTATTAGGGAAGGAATGGAAAAAAATGATCGAGAAAATAACTCCTTTGGGCATGGGGGGATGGGGGGGGGCTTTCAGCTCTAACAGTTCATGCCTATAAGGCCAATGTAATGAGTGTGCTGAAAAGGAATTCAGCAGTACGGATTGTTGTCTGAATTCTCAGTGCTTCTATCATAATCCATCAATAGAATAAAACTCTTTAACTGACCTCACATGTAGGCCTGCAGACTGGTTGTCCTTTATGTGAACCGTCTGCCTTATGCCACTCTCCAGAGAGTGCTGAAAGATGCAGGAAACTTGTAGAACAAGTGGGAGAATCTGGTGGTAGCAGAAACCCTTCTCTATAAAACTTGGACCCCTCCTTGAAACAGTGTCTCATGCCTTTGACCATCCCAGAGTTAGGGAGAGCCTTCCAGTCTGCCTTACCAATATCTGAGCTAGAAAATCTAATAGCTGTGTCACCCTGCCTGACCAGCAGAGCACTAAGTGCAAAAGAGATAGCTTGAAGTATGCAAGTGTCTGATCCACTGTCCTGTCTGAATATTAGAGGGGTTGGAGACCTCTTTACATCCTTTCATATCTATTCCAAATTAATGGGGAAGGAAAGATTGGCCTATTGGGATATCCAACAAGGCAGCTGAATCATAAATGTTTTAGTTCAGAGATGAAACATCTTATTGCTGAAGAACTAACATGCTTATCACCTCTGCAGGAGAATGTATAGGTTCCAGCACATATAAAGAGATCCTAATCAGAGACACTGTTTGGAATCCAGTCTCCTGGGGGGGGGGGAGGGGGGAAGGGGTTATCGGGAGAGGTGGGGGAGTTTCATCACAAGCATCAGCATAACTATAAGACAGCTAACTGCTAACAGTACCAATAATCTTCCTAGAGGGGACTGATAATTCTATCTGCGTTCAGCAACAGGAACTGTTCTAAGGAGAACTATGTTTGACCCTGCCACTATAGTGGTGGGAATTAGGAGTTTTAAAGAAGTGTGGCACAGTGGTTAAAGCTACAGCCTCAACACCCTGGGGTTGTGGGTTCAAACCCACGCTGCTCCTTGTGACCCTGGGCAAGTCACTTAATCCCCGCCATTGCTCCAGGTACATTAGATAGATTGTGAGCCTACCGGGACAGACAGGGAAACATGCTTGAGTACCTGAATAAATTCATGTAAACCATTCTGAATTCCCCTGGGAGAACGGTATAGAAAATTGAATAAATAAAATGAAATACAGAAGTGAAACACAGGAATGACTTTGTATATATTTCACTACTGTTTCAAAATTTTTGGGGATAGAAGTTGAATTATCTTGCCATTGTTGCAAATATAAATGATTTAAAAAAAAAAAAGACTTTAGTAAATTCTGGTTCAGAGCAACATCCTTGAAGCTGACTGAGTTATTGTGTGGAACATTTTAAAGTCTAAATTGCTTATTTGACCTACTGGATGTTGTGTAGTCTTAGCCTTAGTCTTGAAATCAATAAATTTGTTTATGAACCTGATTCCCACTCCAAGGGCCACACTTTAGGCAATTACCTAGGCAGAGATTCTTAACACCAGGATTTCAAATGTAATTTAGTAATGGAATGCACAGTGCAAAATAGTTAAATGATGCACTCCATTCTGAAGTAAATAAGGGGCATGTGTACTAGGCCATACTAAGCAGCTAGTACAGGTGTTAGTGTGGGTCAGATAACAGGACATACTAACAGTTAACTCACACTACAACTAACTATCATGGTATAAATCCTGTACTGTTTAGAGTGGATTGGGGTGGGGTCCAGATAAGTCATGGCCAGCCTTATAGGATTGCAAATATATCCTCAGATGTGTATCACCTGGGCAATTAAACATATACTCTGTTCTTCTTGGAACCTCAGAGAGTCATGCGATACCAGTGAGGAAGTCTGTTTGTGCATATTACACTACCACACGACTCTCTGAGGTTCCAAGAAGAACAGAGTATATGTTTAACAGCCTTTACAGGAAGCATGTGCAATATTTTTGCACACAAACTGTAAAGGCTGTAAGCATCATGGTGGAACTTAGCATCACCTTAAGAGATGGTGTTATGTAGCAGATACCAGGGTCCCATATATACCAGGATAAGTCACCTGATCTTCCTACATCAATCACCCCTCCTTCCACCTCCCTGAAGTGCATCATGAAAACCTCTCCCTTCTACTCTTCTCCACCAACAACCATTCTGGTACCTCCTGTTCATTCTTTGGTATCTAGGGTCTAAGCAGGGGTTTTTAACTCAGTCCTCGGGGCATACCCAGTCATTCAGGGTTATCAGGATATCCCCAAAGACTAATCTAATCTAATCTAATTCTTAGATTTGTATACCGAGTCAGTTCACACTAAGGTTAGAGATAGAAAAACTAACAACTAATACATCATCCATATATGAGACCAACCAAGTCCACCTTGCAAATAGTTGTATAAAATTGAGTTTAAAAAGTTTCAGAATGTAAAAAAAGTTGAGTTTTTAATGATTTTCTAAAAATTTGAAGGGACGAAGATATTCTAAACTAAACTAAACTAAACCTTGGGTTTATATACCGCATCTTCTCCACAACATGGAGTTCGGCACGGTTTACAGGAGTTGGGATAGAACAGAACTCCAATGGAATTATAGAAGTAAGTATAAAGAGAGGTTAGAGGGCTTAGTGAACCAGAGAGGGAAAGAAAAGTTACAATTTAGAGAATAGCCAAGTTTTCAGATGCTTACGGAATAGTTGAAGGGAGCTCAAGTTACGAAGTGGGGAGGTAAGATTATTCCAGAGCTCTGTGATTCTGATGGGGAGGGAAGACCCTAGTTTACCAACATGGGATATGCCTTTTAAAGAGAGGAAGGGTAATTTTAGTTTTTGGGCGGATCTGGTGGAATTTGGATTTGAGGAATTTCAGGATAATGGAATAAAAAGAGGAAGGATGCCGTGTAGGATCTTGAAGCAGGGCCGCCATCAGGGCAGTACTACCAGTCCTGCATTCAGGGGCCCGGAGCTGACAGGGAGCCCGGGCTCCCCCAGGGTCCTAGGCCACAGTCTAGGGAGGGGGCGGGCCGCCCCAGGTGCACAAGAGAGAGCTGGACGGTGAACCCGCGGAGTTCAATACATCTCAAGCCGCGAGGCTCGTCTTCTGTTCCTACCTGCCCTGCCGCTCACATATAGCCGATCTGAAGTGTTCCCCGATGTCAGTGCTGAAGTCGGAGGGAGGGCTTAAGCATAGCCTGCCCTCCGACATCAGCGCTGACGTCGGAGAATACTTCCGGTCGGCTATTTGTGCGTGGCAGGGCAGGTAGGAACAGAAGACAAGCCTCGCGGCTCGAGCTCCGTTTTGCTGAGAAAGTTGCAAAGACGGGCTGGGAGGCAAACGCGGAAAACAAAAGGGGGGAGGGAGTGCGTTTTGGACACAAGGCATGAACTTGGGAGAGAGGAAGGGAGTGAAAGAGATGCTGAGGTGGGGGAGGGAATGGGTTTTTGGACACAGAAGGCATGGACTTGGGAGAGAGGAAGGGAGGGAAAGAGATGCTGAGGTGGGGGAGGAAATGGGTTTTTGGACACAGAAAGCATGGACTTGGGAGAGAGGAAGGGAGGGAAAGAGATGCTGAGGTGGGGGAGGGAATGGGGTTTTGGACACAGAAGGCATGGACTTGGGAGAGAGGAAGGGAGGGAAAGAGATGCTGAGGTGGGGGATGGAATGGGGTTTTGGACACAGAAGGCATGGACTTGGGAGAGAGGAAGGGAGGGAAAGAGATGGTTGTGTACACGGGGAATAAAAGAAAGGAGAATTTTTGGTCATAGGGAGGGAGTGAGGTACAGATAGTGGCATACCAAGGTGGGGGAGGGTGGGGGGGCGGTCCGCCCCGCCCCGGGTTTACGTCCCAAGGGGGTGCACAGCTGGCCACCCTCCAGTGTTCTCCCTAGGCCGGCAAACTGCGGCTCTTTAGCCACTTGAGTGCCACCGCCGCCATCGGGAACAGGCCGGTGCCAAGTTCTCCCTGCTTTTCCCTTTGGGGCCGACCAACTCTCGCCACTCGCGTCAATTCTGACATCGGAGAGGACTTTCAGGGCCAGCCAATCGCTGCCTGGCTGGCCTAGAACGTCCTCTCCGACGTTATAATTGATGTCGGGTGGCGAGAGTTGGTCGGCCCCGCAGGGAAGAGAAGCAGGGCGAAGTCGGCGCTGGCCTGTTCCCAATGGCGGCAGTGGCAGCCTATTCCCCAGTGGTGGTGGCAGCATTTTCCCAATGGTGGTAGCATAGGGGAGGGCATGGAGAAAGAAAGAAAGGGGGGGACAGGAAGCCAGAAAGAAAGAAAGTGGGCAGGGTGAAACAAAGAAAAATGGGGCACGGAGAGAGAGAGAGAGAAAGACAGACATACAGAAAGAAAGGGGGTATGGAGAGAGAGAGAAAAAGAAAGAAGGGGCAGGGTGAAAAAAAAGAAAAAGTTTGGGAAGGGAATGAGGTCTGGAGGAGAGGAAGCATACAGGAGGCTGAAAGAAGGGAAGAAATATTGGATGCACAGTCAGAAGAATAAAGTGCAACCAGAGACTGATGAAATTCCCCAAGGTAGGAAAAATGATTTTATTTTTAATTTAGTGATCAAAATGTGTCTGCTTTGAGAATTTATATATGCTGTCTATATTTTGCACTATGGCCCCCTTTTACTAAACCGCAATAGCGTTTTTTAGCGCAGGGAGCCTATGAGCGTTGAGAGCAGCGTGGGGCATTCAGCACAGCTCCCTGCGCTAAAAACTGCTATCGCGTTTTAGTAAAAAGGGAGGGGGAATATTTGTCTATTTTTGTATAGTTGTTACTGAGGTGACATTGCATAAAGTCATCTGCCTTGACCTCTTTGAAAACCCGCGGAATATAAATGATAATTAACATTTTCTCTGCGTACAGCATGCTTTGTGTTTTAAAAATTTTATTGTTGGTAGATCATTTTGACTTGGCCACAAAGGTAAGGGGGAGGGAGGGAGGGGAGCTGCTGAAAGACATCTAGTAATCCTTGCAGGCTTGACTGTGCAGGGAATTATTTTGTAAAATCATGTTTTGTTATGTGACTGGCATTATTTAGACTTTAATTTCTATGAATGAATAGAATGAAAATGATATAAATTACTTGCTTGTTTTTATGTGCATGCGCTGAAGGAAAGTGGAGAGAGAGTGGGCTGAGGACACTGAAGGGAAATGGGAAAGAGAGAGTGGGGAGAAGACACTGATTTATAAATTGACAATTGTACAGAATATTGTTTCTTTTTTATATTCATCCATAGCTGCATGTTAACGATGTGCTCATATGCACTTATTTATCATCATAACATATACATCATCATTAACATGCAGCTGTGGATGTGTAAGGACAGGCTGAGGAGGATGGATGGGAAGAAAGGAAGGTGCACATATCAATATATAGTACATTTTTAACATGCATGATGCAGCTATAGGCAAGTTGAGGAGGATGGGATCATACAGATGTGTATGTTCAGATATGCGCTCAGATGTGTATGTTTAGATATGCGCTCAGATGTGTAGTTTTTTCTGATATATTTATTAAGCTTACAGTATTTATAAAAACACATTTAATACTTGTTACAAAAAATATTTTGCAATTGTGATCTACTTCTGGCCTACAAAGGTCAAAAGAAATCCTTAACAGATTTTACATTCAAAAGTGAATTATAACTACTAGCACTATTATTTATTAGTTATTTATTATGCAGATGTTTGTTAGTTTATTATTAGTTCAGTATTAGACATATGTTAGTTTAGAATAGATAGGTATAGATTAGTTTAGTTTAGGTTAGGTTAGGGCCCTGCTGAAAGAGTCTACCTTGAGTGGTTGCAGGTTTACAAATCTTTTGGTCAAAGAGTGCGGCGACATGTGTGTATGTGTGTATTCGGCCCATGGAAGAAGGGAGGATCGGGGGGGGGGAAGGGTTGCGTGGGGGGCCCAATAGGATTGCTCAGTAAGGGGCCCAGAAATTTCTGATGGCGGCCCTGTCTTGAAGGTTAGGCAGGCACATTTAAAGTGGATCCTGGAGATTACAGGAAGCCAGAGGAGCTTGGACAGGAGTGGTGAGACATGGTCAAATTTACTTTTTGAGAAGATAAGCTTATTCCAAATGGATGCAAATAAGTATGAAAAGGATCGAGAAATGTAACTTGTAACTTTTGATCTTCTAATGGAAGGAAAAGACAGTTTATAAATCTGAGATGTCCTAGATTTTAAGGACTGCAAAGAATTCAAAGTGATGTTTCCCAGAGGAATAAAAATACCATGTAAAATTTTAAATGCTATTGTTGCACATTTAAATTGAACTCTATAAACTGGAAGCCAGTTCAGTGCCTTTAAGAGGAGACATGTGATCATATTTCTTCTTTCTAAAAATCTACTAGGTTGAAAAACTATGATCTAAGGACATGAGTGATCTAACTTTGGTTTCACAATGGTGAACTTCATAAGAACATAAGAATAGCCTTCTCACGTTAGCCAATCCAGGTCACTAGTCACTGGCCCAAACCCAAGGAGTAGCAATATTCCATGCTACTGATCCAGGGCAAGCAGTGGCTTTCCCCCATGTCTTCATGGTAAAACTGCTAGGGAGCCAATCTTCCAAATAAGGCCAGTTGCTATTTTTTGTGGCAGGTTGAGCCCTAGTGGTAGCACCGTGAGATTACAACTAGGAGTCATTGACTATTTTGAAACCCAGCAGCAGAGGGGAATTGCTCCTGCCACACTCTGCTAGAATAGGGAGACCCCCCTCAGCTGAGTCCTGAGGAGGGTCAGGTTATGGTGTTTGAAAGACTTTTCTTCAAGGGGGGTTCCTGGTAGGGGATGATTCTGAGGGGGGGGTCTGATCTTGGGGGAGGGAGCCTAGCTTGTTGGCGGGTATTGTTCAGGGGCTCTTCACTGTGGGCAATATTTTCTGAGGGGGGCAGAAGAATACTGTCCAAGGGGTGTCTGGATCAGTGAATTATTTGTATGGAGAGTTTGTTTTTAAAATCTGCTTGCAGAGGACCCACAGAACCTGCCTTCCAGTAGTAGACCTGTACTTAATGCCTCTTCTTAAGTTGGCATTAAGTATAACCACACTATTGACATTTATGGCAGGTATTGCATAGTGGAAAGAAAGCACAAAAAGGCCTCGACAACGAGAGAAGCACAGCGCAACGGAGGAGTCATGAGGATAAGATGTCAATAATTCATCCATGGGTATACAGTACACTTTATTGGCAGTAGCACTGAGAAGATTCAAAGACTGGACACTGACAGAGTTTCGGAATCAATACCTTTGTCAAGAGTCTCGAAGAATGATTTCTCTATCGCATGAATAGTGCATTAGGCACAGGCAAATGTTTGTGACAAGGAGAGACAAAACCCAGTGTCCAAAAACAATGTTAATGGTCCGAGTAACCATTAGCATTGCTTTGGACAAAGGTTTGTGTCTCTGCTCATCACAACAGTCTGTTTTTGGTGTGTTCTGATAGGCTCACACTTTCCACCACAATTGTACTAGTTAGGGTAACATATGGGCCCCGAGTCCCCTTCTCTGCAGTCCACTGCACTGCCCACAGGACTTGCTTGCAGCTCTACTAGGACTGGCCATAGTATCTGCAGCTGTCATAGAGACAGATATGTAATGTTCCATGCAAATATTTGGGGGATGGGAGGGGGTTTGTGACCACTGGGGGAGCCATATTGTCATCCCTCCAGTGGTCATCTGGTCAATTTGGGTACCTTTTTGGCCCTTATTTTAAAAACATCCAAATTGTGCACTAATGTTTGATTATTGCTGTAAAACATCCAAGTGCTAATCCCACCCAAAACACACCTCTAACAGGCCCCTTAATATTTAGACGCACTGGAGACAAAATGACCAGAAAGACTTCTAAAAAAGTCAGTTTTGATAATGCCCACTTGGATGTTAATAATCAAAAAACTAAAACATCCAAAAAACTGCCTAAGTCATCATTCAGATGTCCTAATCACTGGGACATCCAAGTGCTGATAAATGAAACCGTTTTCCTGGATATCTAGCGAGACATTTCACTCACTGTGCATCCAAAGTTTAAGGGGGCATGTTAAGAGGTGTGCTATTGGTGGGCTAGACTTGGACGTCTTATGGGGATAAACATAAGAACATAAGAATAGCCTTACTGGATCAGACCAATGGTCCATCTAGCCCAGTATCCCGTCTTCACAGAGGCCAATTCAAATTACAAGTATCTGGTAAAAACCCAAATAGTAGCAGCATTCCATGACACCGATCTAGGACAAGCAGTGGCTTCTCCCAGATCTGGATGGAACTTAGACATTTTGGGCTAGACCTCTTTTGCAAGCATCTAAATGCCAAAAAGATACACAAACTGACTATTTGACCACTGGAGGGATTAAGTAATGATCCCCCTAAACACTCCCTCAGCGGTAACTGATCCTCTCCCACCCCCCTTAAATCTGAATGAATGAGTACATACACGTCTTTAAAACAGCAGTACCTAGTATGGGAAATCCTAGTAGAGTATCACACTGTAGCCAAGTGTGTGGGCTAGTGAAACATAGAGAGGAGGAGCCAGATACATAAGGCACTCTAACCACATCTATGGTGTTAAGTATGAGCTCACCAATACCTTACTATACTGCCATATATGTGCCTCCTGCAGCCATAAGGGCTATTGGGGTGGTAGACAGGTAAGTATTGTAGGTTTTGGGGGAGTTTTAGAGGTCACACCATAAATTATAAGGGGTATATGGTAAGATGTATATCTGGCATCTTTTATGTGAATTTCACAGCAGTGCCCTCTAAGATGCCTCACTGCTCTGTTAGCGGTAGTCCCTCCCATGTCTAAATGGTACTGATTAGGATGTTTCTAACTTGAATAGTTTTGTGGTTGACAGTGACATAGTTGGATGTCCTGGTGGCCAAGATGTCCAAGTAGATGATTTTAGAATAAAAAATTATTTGGATGTCCTGTTTAAAAATGGACATTTCTGTGCTTCAAACTTTGGACATTTAATGGGAAATGCCCAAGTTGGACTTAGATGTCTATCTTGAAAATGGCCCTTCATGACTAGTAAGACATCTAAATGCCGATTGTTGCCATCTTTTGGACATCTACAGTATGTTTTTCGAAAATAAGTCCCATAGAGGGGCATTTTTGATAGTGCATCGAAGTCCAACTTTGAACATTTCTGGTAAGACGTCCAAATATCAGGTTGGGGAAACATCTGTTTTCAAAGCTGCTAGATATTCAACTTTTTTTTTTTTTCAGAATGACTTATTTAAACATCGTGGCCTGTAGAACATCTAACTTTTATGGCCTTTTTTTGGATACATAACAACATAAGAACTGCCATCTCCGGATCAGACCCATGGTCCATTGAGTCCGGCGATCCGCACATGCGGAGGCCCAGTCAGGTGTACACTTGATGTAGTTTTAGTCACCCATATCCCTCTATGCCTCTCGTAAGGCATGCCTCTCGTAATGTCCATGTTCAAAATGTCCTAATCCAAACTATTTAGATGTGGGAGGGGTCAGCATAGTAATGGTTAGAATGGCTTTTGAGTCTCAGTCCTTCTCTCTGTGGTTCACCAGCTCACCCACCAGGCTACTTAAGACACCTGTTGATGTTCTACTAGACTTTCCTATATCAGATGCTGCTGTTCTAGAGCCAGTTATGCACCTTTTTGTTCTCATTTTTGTGTGGTGGAAGGGGTGTGTGTGTGTGGGGGTGTCTAACCTTGATGCATGCAGTGGTCATCTGGTCAGTTTGGGCAATTTTGTGGCAGTTAGATACTTCTAAAACAGGTCTAGCTCTGGACACTTAAGTTCTGTCCTTGATGTCTTTCAAGACGTTTATCACTGCAAGACATCCAAGTCTAACCCGCACTTATGCACATCCAAAGCCCACCCATAACATGCCTCCACTACGCCCATCTCAAACTCTGGATGCATAGAGGCTGGAAATCCAGAAAGGCAGTTTTGATTATTGGCACTTGGACATCCTGATGATTAGGATGTCCAAGTGCTGATTTAGGATGCTTTTTGGACGTTTATATTTTTTAATTATGAGCCCCATAGTGTGTACTTTTCCAATAATTTGCTTTACAGATGGGGTTTTTCTTGAAATAGCCCAGAAAGTGTTTAATTGAGTAGAACAATTAGTCATCTGATTGAGACCCGTCAGAAAAGTTTTGGGTGGATCTAGGTTACAGTTTTAGTATAAACTATTTTCCGAGATTAGGGTTTTGGGACATCACACTCGTGACAAATTTATACAAATTTTAGATTATATTATTCATCTTTAAAAAAATATTTTTATTTGTAAATTGACTTTTTGTGTTTCTTTGGTGGTACTATACACTTTTAAAAAAAAGCTTCATGTTCACTGTACCTTTTCTAAAATATTAGGGTTTTTCTTAAAATAACACGTACTTAAATATCAGTTTTATTGCCTGGATGTCCTATATGACGTTATCCTTATAGCCAAGGAAAGTTGGCTTATTTCATAGCACAGATAACAGGCTGATTTGGTTGGGGGTCTACTTTGGTAAATATGCTTCTGGAAAATGCATTTGTTTGCTTCTAAGGACACCATTACTGATTCCATTGCTATACTTAGAAACATAGAAACATGACATCAGCTAAAGGCCAAATGGCTATCCACAAAAACCTTTATCTCTTTCTCTCTCTGAGAGATCCCACGTGCCTATCCCAGGCCCGCTTTAATTCAGACACAGTCTCTGTTTCCACCACCTCTTCTGGGAGAATGTTCCATGCATCTACCACCCTTTCTGTAAAAAAGTATTTCCTCAAATTACTCCAGAGCCTATCACCTGTTAACTTCATCCTACGCCCTTTGATTGCAAAGTTCCCTTTCAAATGAAAGAGACTCAACTCATGCATATTTATATTATGCCTTTCTTCCAAAATATACAGATTGAGATCTTTAAGTCTGTCCCCATACGCCTTATCTCAAAGACCACACACCATTTTAGTAGCCTTCCTCTGGACCAACTCCATCCTTTTTATATCTTTTTGAAGGTGCAGCCTCCAGAATTGTACACAATATTCTAAATGAGGTCTCACCAGAGTCTTATACAGAGGCATCAATACCTCCTTTTTCCTACTGGCCATAACTCTCCTTATGCAACCTAGCATCCTTCTAGCTTTCACTGTCACCTTTTCAACCTGTTTGGCCACCTTAAGATCATCATATACAATCATACCCAAGTCCCACTCTTCCGTCATACATGTAAGTTCTTCACTCCCTAAACTGTACTGTTCCCTCTGTTTTTTGCATCCCAAATGCATGACCTTGCATTTCTTAGCATTCAATTTTAGCTGCCAAATTTCAGACCATTCTTCAACTTCGTCAGGTCTTTCTTCATGTTATTCACACCATCTGGCATGTCTACTCTATTGTAGATTTTGGTATCATCCGCAAAAAGGCAAATCTTACCCGACAATCCTTCAGCAATATCATTTATAAAAATGTTAAAAAGAACTGGTCCAAGAACAGAACCTTGAGACACACGACTGGTAACATTCCTTTCCCCAGAGTGATCTCCATTGATCACTACCTTCTGTCGCCTTCCACTCAACCAATTCCTGACCCAGCCTGTCACTTTGGGATCCATCCTAAGAGCACTCAGTTTATTTATTAGACGGCTGTGTGGAATATTGCCAAATGCTTTGCTCAAATCTAAATACACAACATCTAGCGCACATCCTCTATCCAATTCTCTGGTCACCCAGTCAAAGAAATTGATCAGATTTGTCTGACAAGACCTACCTCTAGTGAATCCATGTTGCCTTCAGACCTGTAATCCAGAGGATTCCAGAAATTTGACTATTCTCTGTTTTAAAAGCGTTTTTATTAATTTGCTTACCACAGAAGTCAAATTTACCGGCCTATAATTCCCTACTTCTTCCTTACTTCCACTTTTGTGGAGAGGGACCACATCTGCCCTTCTCCAGTCCTCCGGTACCATTCCTGACTCTAGAGACTCATTGAAAAGGTCAGTCAGCGGAGCCACCAGCACCCTCTTTCAGAACCCTCGGATGTACACAATCCGGCTCCATCACTTTGTCTATCTTTATTTTAGCTAGTTCCTCATGAACACAACTCTCTGAAAATTGATCTGGATCTATGTGAAAGTTATAGGCATCAGGCGGCACGACATGTTTTCTGTTGTGGCTTCCCAATCATGGAACCTCCTGCCTCAATACATTAGAGAATTAAAAGACTTATCTTTATTTAAAAAAATCTTAAAAACATATCTTTTCAAGGATGCATATGATTCTTTGCTTTTCATTTAATAATTGCTATTTATGAAGCTAAATTTACCCTCCCTTGTGTTCTTCCCATTCATGTTTTTCTTCCTCTTCTATTCAAAGATTGTAACTTCCTCCCTTTTTCCCACACGACTCTCGTCAGTTTTAACTCACATTGTCGATTCCATTCTGTACGTCAGCACTTATATGTTATTTGTATATTGTTATTACGTTGTACATCGCTTAGCAAACTAAATAAGCGATCCATTAAGTACGAATAAACTTGAACTTGAACTTGATCAATAGACCCTGATCGATTTTCAGAGGGTTGTGTTCGTGAGGAGCTAGCTAAAATAAAGGTAGACTGTGTACATATCCCTGTTGCCTAGGCCCCCCCTACCCATCATCCAGTGGTATAGTAAGAGGGGGGGGGGCTGACTTTGTTTGCTTCAAATTCCTGCTGGCCTCTTTCCAATCTACCCCGTCTCTTTACCACACTGCTTTACCACCTTGCTGACCTACAAATCCACCCTGTCTCTTTATCACGCTCAATGCTGTACTCAAAGTGCCCTCATTTCTGACTCCTCCTTCACTTTCTCCCCAGACCATGGCTGAATACTTCCATAACAAGGTTCACAAGATAAACCTTGAGCCCTAGACCGAATTGTCACCATCTCTACCTCCTCCTGTCTGTCCCACTGACCCTTTCCACCTTTTCTTCCTTCTCAGAAATCATGAAGGAGGAATATGCACATCATCTCTCCTCCTCCAAACATACTACCTGTTCCTCTGATCCCATCCCAACTCGTCTACTGATCACCATCTCTCCTACTGTCATCCCTGCAATCTGCCATATCCTCAATTTATTGCTCTCTATTGTGACTGTTCCTGTTGCCTTCAAACATGCCATAATTACACCACTCCTCAAAAAACTATCACTGGACTCTACCTGCCCCTCCAATTATTGCCCTGTCTCCTTCTTCCCCTTCCTATCCAAGCTATTTGAATGTGCAATCCTACGCTGTTGTCTTGATTATCTTTAATCTCAACCTATTCTTGACCCCCTTCAATCTGCCTTTCACCCTCTCCATTCCCACCCTTGCTAGAGTATCCAAGGATCTGCTCCTGTCCAAATACAAAGACCTCTACTCTGTCCTCATCCACCTTGATCTATCTGTGTTATTTGACACCATAGATCGCGCATACTTATTGATTTGCTGTCATCACTTGGATTCCAGGGCTCTGTTTTCTTTTGGTTCTCTTCCTATCTTTCCCATCACAGCTTTAGGGTATGCTCTGGAGGATCCTCCTCCACTGCCATTCCGCTATCGGTTGGCATACCGCAGGGCTCAGTCCTTGGACCTCTTCTTTTCTCCATCTACAATTCCTCCCTTGGTACTCTAATCTCCTCCCATGGCTTCCAGTACCATCTCTATACTGAAGACTTGCAAATATACTTCTCTATGCCCAAAATTTCTATAGGCTTCCAGATCTGAGTTTCAGCCTGCCTGTCTGACATTGCTACCTGGATGTCTCACCGCCACTTAAAATTAAACATGGCTAAGATTGAACTCATGTCTCTCCTCTTAAACCTGCCTCTCCCATTTCAGTAGATAACACTCTCATCCTCCTTGTCTTGTCAACTTGCGACTTTGGGATCATCTTTGACTCATCCCTCTCCTTTTCTACGCATATCCAACAAACTGCCAAAACTTGTCACTTCTTTCTATACAACATTGCTAAAATCCTGATCTTCCTATCTGAACATGCTGCCAAGACCCTCAACCATGCTCTCATCACCTCTTGCCTAGATTTCTGCAACATATTCTCACTGGTCTTCCACTAAGCCATCTCTCCCCCCTTCAATCTGTTCAGAATTCTGCTGCTCCTCTCATATTCCTCCAAGGTCGTTATGCTCATTTTACCCCCTCCTTGAATCACTTCATTGACTCCCTCTTCACTACCGCAATACAGTTTAAACTCCTTATACTAACCTACAAGTGTATTTGCTTTGTGGCTCCTCATAATCTTTCCTCTTATCTCTCCCTATACTCCACCCTGGGAACTCTGTTCATTTCATAAGTCTCATTTGTCTGCACCTTTCTCTACAGCCAATTCCAGACTCTATCCCTTCTGCCCTGCTGCACCATACACTTGGAACAACCTGCCTGACTTAGTACAATGAGCTCCATCTCTGGTGGTATTCAATTCCAGGCTGAAGGCTGAAACTGCATTTATCTTAATCTTAGAAATTTGTAAAGCACCACATTTGTTTGTCATTCACTCTGTAGCCCCCCCCTATCCTCTCTATCTCTTCTTCCTTTGCATTTCCCCAAATGAACAGCATATATTGATTTACCATTTTTGACCAGTGTGTCTTTCATAATTAGATTATAAGATATTTCAAGTGGGGACTGTCTCGTGTGTTTAATGTACAGTGCTGTGTGCTTCTGATAGTGCTATAGAAATACAAAATAGTAGTAGGGTACTGAGCCCAGGAAGAAAAGAAATAGCCTGCAAGTGACCAAGTTTCATGTGTGAGAGCTGGGAAATATCCTAAAGAATAGTGTAGGCAGGAGCAAATGAGCAGAACGGGTATGTGAAATAATTTTTATCTGCCAATCTGCCACCAAAATGTTATAAGTAAAGTCAAAACTGTTAAGAAGGTCCCATCAGAGTTCATTGTCATTCTTGTTTCTCACTTACTGATTGGTTTATATCATCTGTGCTGCATTTAAGTTTTAAAAATAGTATGGTATTTACTTTTAAAGCATATGGATGTCCCAAAATGGATGTCCATGTACTTGAAACATCCAAATCCTGATTTTGCAAAGGCGGGATTTGAACATCTGACACTATTGAACATCCAAATATTCAAGGAGGAATGTTATGGGTGTGTTTTGGATGAGACTACCGTATTTTCGCGGATATAACGCGCACCATTGTAAAACGCGCACAGGGGTATAGCGCGCAGAAATCACGATGATATGTACAAAAACTTTTCTATACCGCGCTCAGGCATATAACGCGCATGCTGCCCGACTCTCCTCTGGCCACCCCGACTCTCCTTTCGCTCTCCCCGACTCTCCTCTGGCCACCCCGACTCTCCTTTCGCCCTCCCCGACTCTCATCTGGTTGCCCCGACTCACCCTGACTTTCGGTGCACTGCCCCGACTCTCCTCTGGTTGCCCCGACTCACCCTGACTTTCGGTGCACTGCCCCGACTCTCCTCTGGTTGCCCCGACTCACCGTTCACCCGCCCTGACTTTCGGTGCACTGCCCCGCCTCTCCGTGCCTGTCCCCCTTGAAGTCCTGTCCCCCCTTGAAGGTCTGCCTGTCCCCCCTTGAAGGTCTGCCTGTCCCCCCTTGAAGTCCTGTCCCCCTTGAAGGTCTGCCTGTCCCCCTTGAAGATCTGCCTGTCCCCCCTTGAAGTCCTGTCCCCATCCTGAAAGCCTGATGCCCCCCCTCGACGTCCGATTCTTCTCCCCCCTCGGCAGGACCACTCGCACCCCCACCCCGAAGGACCGCCGACTCCCCGACAATATTGGGCCAGGAGGGAGCCCAAATCCTCCTGGCCACGGCGACCCCCTAACCCCACCCCGCACTACATTACGGGCAGGAGGGATCCCAGGCCCTCCTGCCCTCGACGCAAACCCCCTCCCCCCCAGCCGACCCGCGACCCCCCTGGCCGACCCCCACGACCCCCCCCCCCCCCTTCCCCGTACCTTTGGAAGTTGGCCGGACAGACGGGAGCCAAACCCGCCTGTCCGGCAGGCAGCCAACGAAGGAATGAGGCCGGATTGGCCCATCCGTCCTAAAGCTCCGCCTACTGGTGGGGCCTAAGGCGCGTGGGCCAATCAGAATAGGCCCTGGAGCCTTAGGTCCCACCTGGGGGCGCGGCCTGAGACACATGTTTGGCCCATGTGCCTCAGGCCGCGCCCCCAGGTGGGACCTAAGGCTCCAGGGCCTATTCTGATTGGCCCACGCGCCTTAGGCCCCACCAGTAGGCGGAGCTTTAGGACGGATGGGCCAATCTGGCCTCATTCCTTCGTTGGCTGCCTGCCGGACAGGCGGGTTTGGCTCCCGTCTGTCCGGCCAACTTCCAAAGGTACGGGGAAGGGGGGTGGGGGGGGGGTCGTGGGGGTCGGCCAGGGGGGTCGCGGGTCGGCTGGGGGGGAGGGGGGTTTGCGTCGAGGGCAGGAGGGCCTGGGATCCCTCCTGCCCGTAATGTAGTGCGGGGTGGGGTTAGGGGGTCGCCGTGGCCAGGAGGGTTTGGGCTCCCTTCTGGCCCAACTACACAAAGTACGGGGAAGGCGGGTGGGGGTGTCGTGGGGGTCGGCCAGGGGGGTCGCGGGTCGGCTGGGGGACGGGCGGAGGTTCTTGGGGGGGGGGCGGTCGTTGGGGGGAGGGGGTTTGCGTCGAGGGCAGGAGGGCCTGGGATCCCTCCTGCCCGTAATGTAGTGCGGGGTGGGGTTAGGGGGTCGCCGTGGCCAGGAGGGTTTGGGCTCCCTCCTGGCCCGATATTGTTGGGGAGTCGGCGGTCCTTCGGGGTGAGGGTGCGAGTGGTCCTGCCGGGGGGGGGATGTATCGGACGTCGGGGAGTCGGCCGGGCAAGAGGGCTTGGGCTCCCTCTTGCTCCGATCGTGGATGCGGGTGCGGGTGGGAGCGCGTGCGAGCGGTCGTTCGGGGTGGGGGTGCGAGCGGTCCTGCTGGGGGGGTGAATCGGGCGTCGGGCGGGGTGGGAACTATGTTTAAAAATTTTTGTATACCGCGCTCAGGCATATAACGCGCGAGGGGTATGCGCGGTACGTAAAATCACGTATAACGCGCGCGTTATATCCGCGAAAATACGGTAATAAGGGCCCAAAATCAGAACTACCAACATCAATTACTGAAAGGAAGGAAATGTCCAAGTCTAAAAGAATGACATACTTAGTCCTGTTTCAATCACAGCTTGGTGACAAAAAGTGCTCTGATTGAGTGGATGACCATTTCAGGGATTAAGGCGTGACGCCTCCTTAATCCCCCAGTGGTTGCTGTCCTCCTCCTCTGAATGTGAAACTGGAAAGGAATATCAGGCTTTTTGATAACGTCAGGAATTATGGGCAGCATGCAGATATTTCAGAAGCATTTACTGTTGACTGTTTGCTAATGCATTTGGTGTGGTTAGATTGGAACTATGAGCAGGGGTCTGCAGCCACAAAGAGTAAGAAGTACCTTTTTCTTTTCTATTCTGTTTTGATACCAGAGTTCCTTTCTGTCCTTTAGTTTTTGTTATTATTTTTGTTTATACTCTGCCTTGAAAGTTTGTCTCTGGGAATTTAATAAAATTCAATAAAACCTGAAACCTGAATAGCCTAGTAATGCAGTGGACTGTAGATCAAGGGGCCCAGGTTCAAACTGAGTTTTAACATCTTTTTAAAATTTTTTCTTTTAAATTGTGTGCCCTCTAGGAACAGAAATATACCTACTGGGCCTAAATACAGAGAGGGGCATAATCGAAAAGGACGTCTAAGTCCGTTTACGTCCAACTCGCAAGTCGTCCAAAGTAAAAAACAGCCTAAGACACATTTTCGAAAAATACGTCCAAAATTTTTTTGTTTTGAAAACCATCTAATTATACATCCTGCCAATCTGATCATCCAAGCCGCTAAATCGTCCATCTTTATACCACATTTCCATCCAACTTTTCGTCCAAGTCCAAAACGCCTAGAACAAGCCCTGTTGGACGTGGGAGGGGCCTGCAAAGTGATGGACTGCACACCCAGACATGCCACCTAAATAGTGGGGTACCTTACAGGGCACTGCTATGAACTTCACAAAAAGGGTGCCTTGTCTTCTCCTCACTACAGCTCCCTTATAGGTTACGGTGAGCCCCCCCAAAACCACCTCCAGATTCCCCTAGACCCACTTATCTACCACCCCAATAGTCCTTATGGCTGTAGTAGCCACTTATATGCCAGTAAAAAAAAGGTTTTAGGGGTATATAGGGGAGTGCACAGGTTTATGTATCAATGCAGTGATTACAGGGGCTTACAGGCATGGGTCCTCCTCTCTATGGGTCTCTAACCCACCCCCAAGACGACTTAAGCTGCCTCTGTGCTGGATGACTAGGCTTTCCTATGCCAGGCTGCCAGGTGATGATGGTCTGGAGGCTGAATTTTAAAGGTGTGATTAATATTTTTATGGGGGTGGGGGGGGGGTCGGTGATCACTGGGGTAGTGTGTGGGGGGTCTGTGTTATGTGTTTTCAGTGCTTTTCTGGCAAGGTTAGGTGGGTTTTTGTGACTTAGACCATGTTTTACATGGTTTAAGTCACAACGTCCAAGTTCCATCGATCGTGGGCCTGTATAACTTTCAGTTATACATGACGTATGAGGAGAGACTGGAAGCCCTGAATATGTATACCCTAGAGGAAAGGAGAGACGGGGAGATATAATTCAGACGTTCAAATACTTGAAGGGTATTAACGTAGAACAAAATCTTTTCCAGAGAAAGGAAAATGGTAAAACCAGAGGATATAATTTGAGGTTGAGGGGTGGTAGATTCAGGGGCAATGCTAGGAAATTCTACTTTACGGAGAGGGTAGTGGATGCATGGAATGCGCTCCCGAGAGAGGTGGTGGAGAGTAAAACTGTGACTGAGTTCAAAGAAGCGTGGGATAAACACAGAAGATTTAGAATCAGAAAATAATATTAAATATTGAACTAAGGCTAGTACTGGGCAGACTTGCACGGTCTGTGTCTGTATATGGCCGTTTGGTGGAGGATGGGCTGGGGAGGGTTTCAATGGCTGGGAGGGTGTAGATAGGCTGGAGTAATTCTTAACAGAGATTTCGGCAGTTGGAACCCACACAGTACTGGGTAAAGCTTTGGATTCTTGCCCAGAAATAGCTAAGAAGAAAAAATTAAAAAATTTAAATTGAATCAGGTTGGGCAGATTGGATGGACCTGCTACCTGCATTCCTGAAGGTTATTGATGTGGTGTGTATTCAGGTATAGTAGGGTTTTTTTTGTCTGTTCCTGGAGAACTCACAATTACAAAAAAAAAAAAAGAAAGAGTTAAAGTGGGATTTGATCTTGTTTTTCTTCAAGCTAAGAAGGAAATTAAAGTACATATTGGGGTCCCAGATGATAAAACATTGTAAGGGTGGACTTGGGTATTGGAGGTGGGGACGTGTCCTATGCTTTATGATTGTAATATTTAGAATTGATTTCATCTCCTGTATCTTGTATCCTATTTTCTTGTATGCGAATAGATATAATTATGCAATAGATTGTGTGTAAATTTCCTAAGGATTAACCATTTGCTTTTGTTTCTAATATCACAACTTGGCAGGTCTGTGATTAAAATTAAAATTCAATAAAATTAAAAAAATTTGATCCTGGGTCTCGTGGTTTACAGTCCACTGCATTAACTACTGGGCTGCCCTTGTGCTCTGCATGGATGTCTGTGTGGCCATTTTCTAAGAATGCTGCCATATAGATGTCCATGTTCCCTGTTTCTCTTGTTCATAATGTGGAGGTTCCTGTTTATAAAATGGCTGTTCATGCTTGATATCTGCAGCACATGGATGTATTTTCAAATAGGAAATCTTGACATATTTCTTGTTCGAAAATTTGTGTGAGAGATATCCATTTGGGATGCTCTCATGTGGATGCCCCTATTCTGATGTGGACATCCTTTTGAAAAGGTCCCTCTAAGTAATAAAGATACAAAAGTTAAATTTTCATCAACAACTCTAATTGTAAAGTCTACTGTAGTAGGAAGATGAATCTACCAATTAGATAAAAGATCCAAAGTAATGTAAACAAAAAAGTAAAAGTTCATGATTATAGTTAAATAAACCCCAGTCATTCTTAAGGTAGTGTACCTAAGATGGCCTAAAATGTTCTAGTCTCTGTTAAGCTGTCTTCAGAAACAGGAATAACATCTTTATTATTCCAAAACAAAGTCAATTGTGATAGCTCAAAAAATATACTTGGAACTCGTATTAAAACATACTCAGAGTACACTTACAGGAAAACTTTAAAAGAAAAAACAGGCCCCAAATTAAAGGAACTTAGGCTGAAACGAAAAAAAAACCTGTTTTACCTCCTCTGTGCGGCCTTAGCCACATTCAGAAATGCACATATTTGAGAAGCTAGAAAACACTGTTTCCTATGCCTAAAATAAAGTTTCAAAATATAATTTATATAAATGTTAGTAGTTCTACAGTCTAAGGCAAGCATAAAATATTTCTATGGATATTACATTTTATGGGGGTAATTGAATAAATGATTTTGGGAATTAGTTAAAATTCAAAGAAAGGGTAAAGGGGATGGGACTCTAACCACTGGGCCACTCCTCCACTGACTCAAGAAGTAAAAAATTGACTCTCTCTTCAAACATAAAAGTCCACAAATTTGTAATTTGTCTCATGCAAAATTAACCTGATTTGTATATTGAATGAGACAGTCACATGCCAAAATATAGTTTTTAAAGTTTATTTTCAGCTGTACATAATATGTCTATTACATATACACATATATTTCATATAACATTACAACTTGAATTGGGTTTCTAAACTTTCTAACATTCATTACTAACTGCTAGTTAAATCAGATTTAGCTCATAGCTCTGACACGTATAATGTGCTCAGGTAGAATTTAATACAAACTTGTTGACAGTTTTTGAGGTAATGTTTATACATTCTTATGTCAGGTAAGGGGCAATTCTATAACTGGATGTCTGCAGTTAAGCACCTAACGACACGCTGTAGGAGCCTATTCTATATAGGAACCTAGGCATCTAGATTCCATTATAGAATACTAATGTAACTGACTATCAATTGGCCTAAAATTTATTTATTCATTCAATTTTCTATACCGTTTTCTCCCAAGGGAGCTCGGAATGGTTTACATGACTGTATTCAGGTACTCAAGCATTTATCCATGGAGGGCTCACAATGTACCTGGGCAATGGGGGGATTAAATGACTTGCCCAGTGTCACAAGGAGCAGCCTGGGTTTGAACCCACAACCTCAGGGTACTGATGCTGTAGCTTTAACCATTGCTTGTACTTACACTAACTGAGTTATGCCCATTTCTACCACCTAAATAAGGTAGAAGTGGGCATAATCTACAGCTCCGTAAATCACATGATATGGACTATATTGGCACTGAAAAAAGCACTATGCTATAAACTGCGCATTTCATAGAATAATGCTTATGCCCAGGAACAGTGACTAAATTTAAGTATTGCCATTTGTACCAACGAAAATGTGGTGCAAATGCCTATGCCTACACTTAGGGCTCTTTTTACGAAGGCGCGCTAGCGGTTTAACACGTGTAATAGCACGCGCTAAACCGCCAGCTGCGCTAGCCGCTACCGCCTCCTCTTGAACAGGCGGTAGTTTTCCGGCTAGCGCGGGGCTTAGTGCTTGATTAAAGGCCGCTAATGCAACTTCGTAAAAGGAGCCCCTTAGGCACAGAGGCCCTAATTCTGTAATTACACATGCACTTTAAAGGAATGAACCAATCCGCCCATGGCCCACTTATTTCCACTCCCCATTTTTTGACTCATGCCCAAATTTACATATGTAATTCTTAATTGATTCTAATTAATGCCAATAATTGCTTGTTCAATTAAGTTACATGCGCAATTTGAGTACCTGACCAAAACTGCATGCGCAGGTTTGGCACTTTTTACAGAATTAGGGGATAGGTAGGAGCCCAGCCCATGCTCCACCCATATGCTCTCCCCCTTGCAAATCTGCACCGTTTATGTTAAAGGTTTTTTTGCAGAATAGCACATAAGTGCACAAATACTCGTAAAATTCTAGTGTTCTAAACGTTTATGTGCATAACGTACATCTTAATGTGAATGTCTAGGTTACAGAATTGCCCTAATACACTGTAGATCACTTACATTTCAGTACAGTTCTGCTTTTTACAATAATGCGATTATAGTGAATATTTTTTTGGTTTACATTCACAGCTTTAACAACATGTCCCCTTGCCCACTTATCATATTATTTATTGATGTGCAGAGGGTAATCATAAATTCCAGTGCACTGCTTCTCAATTACTGGAGCATCTGAGCACTTCTCATTTGTAAACAAAACTACATTACGTTCATGGTTCTCCCATTTAATCTGTTGGCAGAGTAGGT
This sequence comes from Geotrypetes seraphini, assembly GCF_902459505.1. NCBI lineage: Eukaryota > Metazoa > Chordata > Amphibia > Gymnophiona > Dermophiidae > Geotrypetes > Geotrypetes seraphini. The sequence continues at coordinate 55,111,164 of NC_047086.1, forward strand.
TCAAGTTTGAAAGCCATTGATTTTAGGTAATTTACTTTACAAAATGCATTTAAAGAAATGCCTAAAGCAGTAATTACCTCCTATTAGAATACTCGCAGAAATAATTATTTAGCACTAAGATCAGATTTATTTGGTAATTTTCTTCAATGCGCCACCTGGGAAGTAAATTATTTCAAGCACACTGCAATTTAGATACTACAATTAAGCACTACTATCATCATTTGCTGTTTTAAAAATGATTTTTGCTATTTTTTTTTTTATAAATCAGCTGTGAAATTTTATCAGCTACCATGTCCCTCCTCAAATTATTATGGAACCATGTCAGTATTTACAGTTCACTTAATGTGTTCTGTAATTAGTATGTCATTTTAGTACTGTATCCAAGGCCACTTATTGTCTTTTTGGTTATATCAGCCCTTTTATGCTGTACAGTACAGTCTGTGCACCTGTCACATCCTTCCCACCTATGTATAATGAGATCTACTCTGAAATACAAGCTATGACAATTTATAGTTTTCACCCATCACATTTTCTGGTGACATTTAACTCCCCCCTCCCACTTTTTAAAATAGATCTTTTGACAATTTGGATAAAAATGGTCAAGTGTTCAGTTTTTCTTATTAACTGACACTAATCACATTAGTTGTCAAGTATATTTTTTTATGATGAATAATTACGGTACAATATATTTGCTGAGTACTACAGAGATGCTAATAATTTTCCAAGGTGACTAATGGACTGGCCCTGCCAGTTGAATTAAGCTACTTCATCTCTGTCTTCATATTTTACTTAAGTGGCAGTGATTTTGCCACCGTCTGTATACAACACTGCGCTTTCTTAACATACAAATAGTCTTGATTTCACACCTCATGAGGCAAAAGCTTACAGGCCATATAAAACCTCAGGTACAATCTTGCCTTATGTTGAAGACAAGCGACCCTCCAATTTCATTGTGTTTTAACTTCTGCTAGGCACTTAGGAGGCAATTCTATATCAGGGTGCCACCATTTAGGGTCTCATATTACAGCAGTTAGTGAGCCGGTGCTATAAGAACACTTACACACATAAATAAACTTAGAATATTAGCATAAACTCACATCAAAGCGGCAAAATGTAGGTGTGAACATTTAATGACAAGTCTATCGGCTCCTTTCACTAAGCTGCGCTAGCATTTTTAGTGCGTGCGCTAACCCCGTGCTACACATAAAATACTAACGCCAGCTCTATGGAGGTGTTAGTGTATAGCGCTTGCGGGGCTTAGTAAAAGGAGCCCTATGACTTGTATAAATGCTAGCGCATAAGTGTGACAGTTACACTATGTAAATGTTGGCCCTGCCTATGTGCCCCTCTAACAATTTCATGCTATGCTATTTTAGTGCATAATTATAGAACACTTAGGCATTCTACTGCCATTTACACGTACCCGTATGAATGACAATATTCTATAAATTAAAGCATGCATAAAGATGTTTAAATTTAGACCATCTATGGGGAATTTAGGAAACACCTAAAAACATATCTGTTCCTAAAGTACGTAGGCAGCTGCACTGCAAAATCTTTCCCCACAATAACTGACCGCTAAACTTTAACTCTGTTAGTACTACTCAATCTGTAACATTTTTTAATTATTGTAAACCGCATAGAACTTCACGGTCCTGCGGTATATAAACTGTTATAATTATTATAGAATGGGGGAGTTAAGTCTGGTAACGAGCATTTTCCAACAGGAAATATCCAGTATATATAACACAAAAGTGACTAAATAATACATTACTTAATACTGTTAAATGGGAAATCAAGGCTTAATTTAATACAAGCCCTGACCATTAATAGATTCTTCTCATATTTCACCAACAGAAAATTATTGCTGTGATAAGAGTCCAAGATATAGATACCAATAGTCTGTATTAATTACATTAGTGGAAATTCTTACAACAGTTTTTTTTTAGGTGAGGCCTACAGAGATAAGTGGTCAAAGGTATTCAATATTGACATTTCATTGTGCAGCAAAGAACTTTCTTACCTTCAAAAACCCTGAGAACTTCTTGTTTGATATACTTTTTTATATCTTCAAATGAAACAGTGTCAGTCTAAGGGAGAAGCAAGGATCTGATGTTAGTCCTCAAAGATATAAAAATAAAAGAGCACAGATCACAACAGTATCAAGTCTCCAAGCACTGACCTATATTGAGTATCTGGATTTAGATTTAAGAGTTGGTAAGTCATCTTTCTAAATCCAAGCTCAAGAAGTGCAGGAATAACCTAATGGGTAGAGCAGGGGACTGTGATCCAGGTTCAATTCCCAGTCTGGCTTCTAATGAACTTGGGCAACTCACTTCACTCTTCACTGCTTCAGGTATAAACTTAAGGTATAAGCCCTCTAGAGACAGGGAAAATATCTTTTGCATTTGATACTACCACAGTCTATGCTGTAACTCACTTTGAGCTAACGTGGTGAAATGTGTAACCAAAGCCTGTAATCTAAAAGCGAGTGATAGGCACATCCTCATTTCATGATGTTTTGTTAAGTTTATTTTGTGCATGTCTTGTTTTCTTTCTTAAGATGTTTAGTTTTTTAGGCAGGGTATAACTTTTAAAAATGAATGAATGAATAAATATTGCTTTTGTTCACTTTCACACCTATTTATGCATGTTCTATAACAGTTGTCAGATAATGTTTGAGCACAGCACAAATGAATGCTAACCATAAAGAACTAGATTCAGTAAATGCCTCTGAAAAAACAGTGCCAAAAATGGCAAGGAACGCTATTCTATAAATGGTGCTCCGAGTTGAGTGTCCGTTACAGAACAGTGCTTGGAGTCAGTTTCTGTGCTGAATTTTGGTCATGAGAATTTATGCCAACTAAACCTGGTGTGCAAGTTAGGCACGAATTCTTCAGATTCTATAACACTGTGTGCATCTTGAAAGAATGCCCCAACCTGCCCAACCCCCTCCAATGGCCACTCCCCTTTTGGATTGTGTGTCATGTCTTTTGTATGCGCAATGCTAGAGGATAGGCTGCAGCAAGATGCATGTGTAAATCCCAATAGAGGAGAATTTGTCCTTGAAGAAGCCTTGTTCAGGGGAAAAACTGAAGGCCAAGGTAGATTTTGTTTTCAATATTAGGACTCTACAGGGTAAGGCAAATTAAAAAAGTAACCCCTTAGAGTTTTGTTCCTGCTTTCTCAGCACCCACTTGGAATTTCAAAGGAAAACATTTATGCTGAATGGAATGAGATAATCTTTAAAGACAGCAAAGTTACAGACTTTTTAGCATGACCACTCATCAATTTTTGTGCCATTAAAAATTTAAGTTTTGCACGGACGCCTAATGACTCCTACCTGAAAAGTCGGCATGGTCAGGAGTGGAGAATAGGCATGTTTGACTTAGGCATCGCTAGGCATCTGTGTTAGGTGCAGGTAAATTAGGCTAGGAAAACACTGGCCTAATTAATAGCACCTACCACTAGGACGTCTAGTGACCCCTAAGCCTGCTTAGGTGCCATTAGGTATCATTCTATGGTTGATTGACAACTGAGCCAACCAGCGCTCACAAGTTAGGCATCGTTTATAGAATGTTCATAGTGACTGCACGATCCTGATACACTGTTAATTGTAGTGACATTTTATTGTGTTTTAACTTGAACATTTTTAATACACAAAAATCACTAGGTAGTAATGCTAAAATGCCAGTAACATCAACACAGCTTAAGATAGTTAAATGTTGATCAATAGTAATACTAAATATGATGATTATATATGTATGTGAAATTCTTGTTTAAATCCAAAGTGGTGGCTTGCTGAGAAAATGGCAAAAAAAAAATGAACATTTACTTTGTTGCTGAAGATGGAAGATTCATGAGTGCCACTTTGGGGGACTAACCAATACAGATAAGTGCTTTTTTTGGTGTTTGTTAATATGTATATATGTGCTATGATACTAAATCACCTATTGTTAGGCTCACTTTGTTTAAGAGTAAAAGCAGTCAATGTTCACTGTGCAGAGATAACAGATCTCAAGTGTCTGCAGTTAAACCTCAGAGCGAATCTGCCTTACTGATTTTGAGTTGCGTGTGGAAAGCTATACCGCTGCTCGGCACTATGGCAGATCACTGATGGTCTGATAGTGATTATCTTTGACAAAATCCTTTACCTTCTAAAGAAGCCCGATATAATGTGATTTTGGGCGAAACGGAGATCTTCCGTCGGATCGGATTGTATTTACTGAGCGGGCTGGATTGAGACGTTCGACCCAAGTTAAGTACTTTTCTAATTTAAAAATAATTTAAGAAATAAATAACAACGTTAAAATTTTTTTTTTATATATATACAAGCACTTTAATATCAACAATAATTAAATCTGTTCACTAGAACTGTCTCTTTGGATTAACATATGATCAATGATAGTCTGCATATAAGTCCTTCTTTATGATTCGCTCTGAGGTTTGACTGCAGACACTTGAGATCTGTTTTCTGTGCACAGTGAACATTGACTGCTTTTACTCTTAAACAAAGTAAGCTTAACAATAGGTGATTTAGTGTGACTTAGCACATATACAGACTCTTCAAAATATTGTGTATGATAACATTTATCCTTTAAAGATATAAGGAGTCCATTTATAAAACTGCATCAGATGCTCACATATGCTTAATGCAGCAAAAAATACTGTGGGACATGCTCAGGCATCCTGAAATAACCTTAAACATCTGTGCACGCTGTGTGCCAAATCAAGTTTTTTAAAAATTGGATTAGGAGCTGATTTATACCATTGTTTAGTTTTATGCCCAGAGAGAGAGAGAGAGAGAGAGAAAGAGAGAGAGGGGGGGAGGGGCTTTCTTTAAATACTATTAAAGAGTTTAATTTACCTATATCCTGTGGGTTACCCGTATTTATGAAGACTAAGCCCTGCTCATGCTACTACAGTATTCATATTTTAGATGGATCATGAAGATTGCATAGAGACGGTCAGCACAAACATCTTCCTTATCTATTTAGATTTATGATGTTGGGAGAAGACAAGCCATTCATAAATTTGAACACTAATATTGCTTTAGGATTAGGAATCAAATATAAATCAGAATTTTAGACATTCTAATAATTTTGATGAACTAGCAGTAGAATGATCAAAAATGTCTCATATATGCTACTGCTGCAATAAATACTTCAGACAGAGAAACAACCTGTTATAATATATGGACCTGAAATCTGGGGCATTTTATGGGCTGTAACAGGGATAGACCATTTCATATGTTTTTAAGATCATTGCTAGGCCTAACTGTTTCTGCTTAGAATTCTTTTTCTGAGACTAGAAGCAGCATATACTTCAGTTTGGCAGTAGTCCAAAAATAACTCAGTGGTGGATGTATATAATTGTGCAGGAGTTATTCAGACTATCTGATTAGTGCTATACATAGAAGGTGAAGTACATGAAAAGACTTTCAAACCATCTGGCTGAGATAAATCTCTATGCTGAATTCAATATTACATAACAATCACACAATTTTAAACATAGTAATAACAGATAAAGGACATTTGGCCTACTTTGTCTATCCACTTGTCCCTGCTTATATATTTTAAGGATGTTTCTCAGCTATCAATACAAGCTGACCATTTGGTTCTAATCATCACCATTCTTCTCCTGTAATAAAGCATTTTTGTTGGGTTTTGGTATTTTTATTTACCGTATTTTCACGCAAATAACGCGCACCCGTGTAAAACGCGCACACGGGTATAGCGCGCAGAAATCACGATGATATGTACAAAAACATTTGTATACCGCGCTCACGGGTATACCGCGCATGATGCCCGACGCTCCTTTCGCCCGCCCTGACTTTCCGTGCGCTGTCCCGACTCTCCGTTCACCCCCCCTGACTTCCGTGCACTGCCCTGACTTTCCGTGCACTGTCCCGACTCTCCGTTCACCCCCCTGACTTCCGTGCACTGCCCTGACTTTCCGTGCGCTGTCCCGACTCTCCGTTCACCCCCCCTGACTTCCGTGCACTGCCCTGACTTTCCGTGCGCTGTCCCGACTCTCCGTTCACCCCCCTGACTTCCGTGCACTGCCCTGACTTTCCGTGCGCTGTCCCGACTCTCCGTTCACCCCCCCTGACTTTCCGTGCACTGTCCCCCCTTGAAGTCCTGTCCCCCCTTGAAGGTCTGTCCCCATCCTGAAAGCCTGATGCCCCCCCCGACGTCCGATACATCCCCCCCCCCCCGGCAGGACCACTCGCACCCCCACCCCGAAGGACCGCCGACTCCCCAACAATATCGGGCCAGGAGGGAGCCCAAACCCTCCTGGCCACGGCGACCCCCTAACCCCACCCCGCACTACATTATGGGCAGGAGGGATCCCAGGCCCTCCTGCCCTCGACGCAAACCCCCTCCCCCCAACGACCGCCCCCCCCCAAGAACCTCCGCCCGTCCCCCAGCCGACCCGCGACCCCCCTGGCCGACCCCCACGACACCCCCACCCGCCTTCCCCGTACCTTTGTGTAGTTGGGCCAGAAGGGAGCCCAAACCCTCCTGGCCACGGCGACCCCCTAACCCCACCCCGCACTACATTACGGGCAGGAGGGATCCCAGGCCCTCCTGCCCTCGACGCAAACCCCCCCCCCCCCCAACGACCGCCCCCCCCAAGAACCTCCGACCGCCCCCCCAGCCGACCCGCGACCCCCCTGGCCGACCCCCACGACCCCCCACCCCCCTTCCCCATACCTTTGGTAGTTGGCCGGACAGACGGGAGCCAAACCCGCCTGTCCGGCAGGCAGCCAACGAAGGAATGAGGCCGGATTGGCCCATCCGTCCTAAAGCTCCGCCTACTGGTGGGGCCTAAGGCGCGTGGGCCAATCAGAATAGGCCCTGGAGCCTTAGGTCCCACCTGGGGGCGCGGCCTGAGGCACATGGTCGGGTTGGGCCCATGTGCCTCAGGCCACGCCCCCAGGTGGGACCTAAGGCTCCAGGGCCTATTCTGATTGGCCCACGCGCCTTAGGCCCCACCAGTAGGCGGAGCTTTAGGACGGATGGGCCAATCCGGCCTCATTCCTTCGTTGGCTGCCTGCCGGACAGGCGGGTTTGGCTCCCGTCTGTCCGGCCAACTACCAAAGGTACGGGGAAGGGGGGTGGGGGGGTCGTGGGGGTCGGCCAGGGGGGTCGCGGGTCGGCTGGTGGGGCGGTCGGAGGTTCTTGGGGGGGGCGGTCGTTGGGGGGGGGGAGGGGGGTTTGCGTCGAGGGCAGGAGGGCCTGGGATCCCTCCTGCCCGTAATGTAGTGCGGAGTGGGGTTAGGGGGTCGCCGTGGCCAGGAGGGTTTGGGCTCCCTTCTGGCCCGATATTGTCGGGAAGTCGGCGGTCCTTCGGGGTGGGGGTGCGAGTGGTCCTGCCGGGGGGGATGTATCGGACGTCGGGGAGTCTGCCGGGCAAGAGGGCTTGGGCTCCCTCTTGCTCCGATCGTGGGTGCGGGTGGGAGCGCGTGCGAGCGGTCGTTCGGGGTGGGGGTGCGAGTGGTCCTGCCGGGGGGGGATGTATCGGACATCGGGGAGTCGGCCGGGCAAGAGGGCTTGGGCTCCCTCTTGCTCCGATCGTGGATGCGGGTGCGGGTGGGAGCGCGTGCGAGCGGTCGTTCGGGGTGGGGGTGCGAGCGGTCCTGCTGGGGGGGTGAATCGGGCATCGGGCGGGGTGGGAACTATGTTTAAAAACTTTTGTATACCGCGCTCACGCATATAACGCGCGAGGGGTATGCGCGGTAGGTAAAAACGCGTATAACGCGCGCGTTATATGCGTGAAAATACGGTATTTGATTTTGTTCCCCAGCTTGACTCCATTATTGTAGAAAGATTGGATATAAGCATGACATTTATCTTATTTGTCTTTACCTGGAAAATCCAACCAAGCTAGCTTGTGAACACTTCCAGGTAACCTGCCATCTTTCCCAATCATAACTAAAAAATATACAAAGCCCTGATACTGGTGGCATAGCCAGGACTGGTTTTTTTTTATAGAGCCTGAGATTAATATGGCTGAGCACATTTCATACGGATGTTGACACAACAAAACAAAAAGGAAGACCCAATGTTCCACAGTAAAAACAATCCAAAGATAAAAACAAAAGACTGTGGATGTGGATGTTCTGAAAGATGATTTATTATTCACTCTTCATAATAAAAATACAAATAAAAGGCTGAATTTGTAATACACATATGATTGTCCTGCCATACCCAACACGGTCTGTGTTTCGGCGAGACCACCTTCCTCAGGGGTCTAGATGATGTAGGGTACACAGATAAAAATATGAGCTAAAAACAATGTACGTGTCTTTGAGCAGAAAAACAAAGATGGCTTGAAGCAAGCAGAGTGGCGCGTAAAATCGTAGTGGATTTCTATGAACAATTCTAGGAATTCTATGAACATTGGAGCAGCATCCAAGCATTTAACACTCCAGGCCGTGGTAGAAACCTCTACCACAGATTAGTAAAAGTGAGATTTTTCAATGGACAGAAAAGTAGTGCTCCATGTGTAGAATCAGACAAATAATTAATCCTCTGATCTTTCATTGTAACTTGGTCCAGGTTTTTGAAGAGTAAATGTGTGAAGTTTGGAAAACAGCTCTTCATAAGAGGTTAAAATTTATTGTAGGGTTTTCTTTTGCATCCTAACTGGTACAGTTTTATTGTACTATTATGACACATACAAAATGAGTGAATATTTAATGCAATTAAAAATAGATTAGGTTCTTACCTTGAGAATATCTTTTCCAGTAGATAGGAATGGTTTGCTGAACCTTAGGGTACTCTGCCCATTCTCATGAGCATTCTGCAGAAAGAGATCAATCACAGCTTTTGAAACCTCCTCCTTCTCCCAGGAGTCTGCTGCCCACTTCAGTTCATTCCAAAGCATGCAAAAGCTCTAGACAAGATAAGGAGGGCCAGGGGAACTCCCTGAAACCATGGTTTTGATCTGCTTATATAATGCTATAATAGTCAATAATGAAACTGTAATGTATAAATAAATGAACATTAACACTGAACAGTAAAACCCATCAAATAAAAGCAATAGCTCAATTGTCAATTGGAGCTCAATTGTCTCTTTAGATTCTGTTACAAGCTAAATCTGAACCCATAGTCCAACCGACGATACCGGGGCTTTGTTGGGCTCTAGATTCTTCTTATTGCACCAATACTGAAAAGTATCCCACTATTTCTATGGCAGCCACCATTGAGCCCATAACCTGTAGGTAGTGCCACACTGTAGGTGCAGGTTGGGGCAGTAGGTTCGTAATTTTCCCCCAAAGATTCAGTCTGTGTGCCTCTGGTAGAAAAAGTCGACCTTCCACCATGTTGAAGAGAACTCCCATGTATTCCAAAGACTGAGTGGTAACTAATTGGCTCTTTTGAAAGTTTACAATCCAGCCCAGACTCTGTAAAGTTTGCACAACTGCCACCACTGCTCTGTCTCCCTCTTCTTAAGAGGGGGCTCTGAGCCAGCCATCTAGATAATGATGAATCAGCTAGCCCACCCTGTGGAGGTGAGCGCTACCACCACCATCACTTTGGTGAATGTTTGGGGTGCCATTGCCAGCCTAAATAGTAGCTCTGAGAATTGATAGCGATTCTCCAACACATGAAATCTCAGGAACTTTGTGTGCTGGGAAAATTGGAATGTGGAGATAAGTCTCTGTCAAATCCAGACTGGCTAGAAACTCTCCCCACTGGACCACTGCAATGACAGATCTCACTGTCTCTATATGGAAACATGGAACCCTCAGGATCACATTGAAATGTTTGAGATCCAGAATGGATCTCATGAGCACCACGAAGGAATACTAATGGCGCCTAAACAGCCTACACTCCAGCCCCTGACAAGATAGTATATTGAGTATCTGCCCAAGCCTGAGTTTTCTTCTAGAACTGGTTCTATGGCTTGAATATCCAGCAATCTCTTTAACGTTGCCTGGATTTGGACCACCCAATCTGGTTGACCTGCTGGAGAATCCACGAATCAGTCGGACAGAGGGTATACAAATTGTATTTTGTAACCTTCTCTGACAATATCCAAGACCTAAAGATCTGTTGTTATGCTTTCCCAGGCCTCCAGAAAGTCCTTGAGCCTACCCCCAATCTTCTGAAAGGTAGCTGGAGGCCTAGCATCATTGTGGCTTTTTGGCTGCCATGGTTACCTGGAACCTGCTTTTTCCAGCTTCTGGAATATCTCTGTCTGGAACCTTGATAGGTTCTCTGAATTGAGCTTCCTGAGGCATACTGGCAAAAATGTCAGGACCCCCAAAAGGAGCTCTGGTTCAGACTTTTAGCTGCTTAAGATTTGATGTCTGGTAAAAAGACTTGGGATGATGTTCTTGCACACTGGCCATAAGATCATCCAGGTCTTTGCCAAAAAGCATCTGTCCCTTGAAGGGGAGCCTGCTAAGTATAGCCTTGGAAGTTGAATTGCTTGCTCATTGTCTGATCCACAGCAAGGGTTCATGCGGACATAGAGTATGTAGAAACTCATACCATGACTCTAATTACATCATAAAATGCATCAGCCATATAGTCCACCCCTGCCAGCATGAGCTGAGGTAATGGCTCAGCTGCTGTCATGTCCAGGGTTTGCAGCCATGAATGGCAGGCACGTGCTATGAAAGAAGCAGCTGACACCACCTTAACTCCCAGGGCTAGGGCCTCAAACTGTCTCCTGAGGACCATATCCACTCTGCGGTCCTGTGTATCCTTTAGCACAACTCCTCCCTCACTGGATAAGGACATACATTTAGTCATCTGTGTCACCAGGAAGTCTACCTTTGGCACAGCAAACATTTGCTGGAACATTTTATCCAGAGGATACCCCCTAGTGATGGCTTTCACCCCTTTGACAGTGGCTTCTGGGACTTCCCAGGGCTCTAACTAGGAGTTTCATGTCTGGGTGCCACAGAAAGGACATGGACTAAGATTGGACCCCACTCAAAAGAGAACACTGAGATGACTGGGGCTGAGGCAGATCAATCTTGAGCTCATGCAGACTCATTAATAATGTCTGGCAAGGCCAAAGACTTGAACAGCTATCGTGTGGAGGGCTCCTTTCCCGGGTCCATTGCTGGGACTCCATCCTGATCCTCAACATAGGAGGCTGACTTTCCCATCAGGGATGCCTCACTTTGAGACAGTAATGAGATCAAGATTGAACTTTTGTCCCCCGAATCCCTGTCTGACTGAAGATCAGAGTTAGGGAAGAGCTCCGCTACCATAAAAGAAGCACTCTGAGGATTCTTAGAGCACTGAGGGTCGCTCTTCAGTGGACCTAAATTGTGTATTTTGGCAGAGCACATATGCCTGCCAAAGCAGATTAATGAGCTCTGGGGAAAGACCTAAGTAGGCAACTCTTCTTCCTCTTTAGAAGGGAGGAGACACCTCTTTGGCTGTGGAGCCTCTGTGCCACTTTTCCGGGGCTCCTGGAGAAATTTTCATTCCCCTAACAGGATCCAAATCTAAACTTGAATTTCCCACATCCCCGCTTCGCTCGACGCTTCACGTGGCACAAGGATCTTCCGACACCCATTGTTCTCAAACATGGAATGATATAGGGGTATTAGAGTCAATGGACTCCATCGCTGGCACTTTGGAAGCAAAATGAGGTATTTTGGAAAAATTTGATAACTTAGAAAAAAACAGCAGGAAAATCCAAGATGTTCACCACTGGTGAATTTTAGTGCTAAAAAACAGCTTAAAATCACCTCAGAGCTGACCAAAAACTTCAAAAAAAAAATAAGATTTTAGGGGAGGGGACCAACTATAGAAACAGTTAAAAACAGCTTTTGAAGATGCCCCTGGTTCTTCCTACAGGCTATCAAAACCTTACTCACAGACCATGTGCTGGGGAAATGGTGCTGCTGTTGCCTGCTTCAGCTCTTCTCAGGTGTAGCTGCTCTAGGAGAGGCCTTTTGCTTCCAGTTACTCAGTCATTTCACTGGGATCATCAAGCTGCTACTTGGACCTCCACGGACCAGCCTTCAACCCCCTGCACCCCACCCCCCCGGTCTCACAAAAACAGGGGAGACATAACACACCCCGAAGGAATGCTATTAGCGCCTAAACAGCCTGCGCTCCAGCCCTTGACCAAGTCAAAGGGGCGAGCAAACCCAGGGAAATGAACCCTGAGCTCCACTAAACTTCAGCAGGCTGACTAAAACAGACCCCCAAAGGATATACCTGCCAGCTGCAGATTTAAAATATGTTCCTTTCCCCACAGGCAGAGTAGATCCTTACCAAAAAGGATCTCTGAATTCACGAAATAGACCATGACTATAGCAAAATAAAAAAAGAAATAAACCAAGCAGATCAGAAGACACCTTTCATACTCACCTGCAAAAAAGAGAAACTGAAGGGGGCAGCAGACTCCTGGAGAAGGAGAAAGTTTTAAAAGCTGTGATTGGCATCTTTCTGTATGCTTGCGAGAACAGAGTATCCTAAGGTTCACTATACCATTCCTATTGCATTGGAAATAACAAATGTATGCTTTCTAATTACTTTTAAACACTGACGGATGCACAAGTACTTCTTTTAAAGTAGCAAAGATATTTCTTGAGTTAATGAATATTTTATTGCTAGACAACAAATACAGTTTACACTACAGTATGATCATCTGAATTTGGATTACATTACTAACCTTTTCGAAATCTAAGCAGGCCAATTGAAATTCAGGTGCTATCGTTATTTCCTTGTTCAAAGAGCTTACAGCCTATATTGTACATCAGAAGATGGGAGGTAAAATAATTTACTCAAATGGAAGGTGCAAGATTTGAATCCCGCCTTTGCTGTTCTCAGCATACGGCTCTACACTCTAGGCTATTCCTCCATACCACACACATTTACATGCGCACATTTGAACCATTATAATCTTGGTTATATCTAAGGAGAGTCTTATGAGATTATACTGATATCTGTGTGTTTTGTGGTTTGGGTATTGGCTATAGCTTAAGGTACATGCCTGAAATTTTGGGGATGCAAAACGACTTAGGAAGGGATGTGACTTTTGCACTTTGGATGCTTGGGAAATAATTAATGAAGTAGTATGTTGGAAAGAAATGGCGAGAGTAGGAGAATAAATTGGACTCTATGGAGAACTATAAAATCAGGGCAATTAGAATCTGTTAGTTTCTACTTGTATACTGAATATATATTGCTGGTCTGTAGTTATACATAATTATTTAATAACTGGCCTATATTAATATATTCAAGAAAAACCAAAAGTGATTTTTATCAAGTGGAACATATAGCACAGAGAGGGCAATTCTATAACAGTACACCTATATTTGGGGGAAGGTACCTACTTTTCCTGATAGAATACTAGCATGACAGTTAAAATACATACTTATTCCAGTAATAGAGCAGATGTAAATGCTCATGCCTAAACTGCTAATGCACTGGCATTAATCTTGTAGTATTACACATGTAATGGCACAGCCATATTTCACCCATGTGTATGTCAACCTGCAAAGTAAATGCCACGGAAGATAGGTGCATTTTTATAGAATAGCGCATAACCAGAATATTGTCATGTATGTGCGCACATCTGCAGATAAATGATGGTATTCTGGGCCATTACATGTGTACTTGAGGAGAAATTCTATAAACAGCACCCTAACTTAGGGGCTGGTAGATGCACTATTGGTGCCTTAACACAGAACACCATTTGAATTGCCAATTAACTTTAAATTCAAAGCACCTACTGACACCTAAACAAAAGTGCTGGAATTGGGCCTCTGGAGGCATCTACTGGCACTAACGTCACTATAGGCATGGCTAACACCATAACCTTCTGTGTCCTAAAATTCTAATAACAAACATTATGTTGGTTTTATTTTTCAGTGAGTGACCACATTTTCATAAAGATATAAGCAGTGGTACCAAAGCTACTTGTTAGTACTGTATCTTCATAGTATCTTGAAAGTTTAATTTTACCATGCATTTTCTTACCTGAGCACCTACAGGGCCTGGAGGACCTGCATGACCTTGTGGTCCTGGATAACCTCGCTCTCCTGGTGGTCCAAGAGGTCCCATAATTCCCTTTTCTCCTATTGGACCAGGTTTTCCTCTTTCACCCTGTGGTCCTCTATCTCCTGGTATACCTGGATCTCCCTATTCCAATTTAAGAAAATAATATGTAATAAGACAATAACTGTATTAACATGATTTAGTTAAAAGAAGAACTTGTACTTTTGTACTCACTTTGGTCACACCATTTGATATTTCATAGAAACATGATAGCAGATAAAGGCCAAATGGCCCATTCAGTCTGCCCATCTGCAGCATCCACTATCTTTCTCCTCTCCCTATGAGAGCCCACATGCCTTTCCCATGCTTTGTTGAATTTAGTCTTCATCTCTACTACCTCTACCAGGAGACTATTCCATACATCTACCACCCTTTCTGTAAAAAGTATTTTGTTTGGTTACTCCTGAGCCTATCACTTTTTAACGTCATCCTATACCTTCTCATTTCAGAACTTCCTTTCAAATGAATGAGACTCTCCTCATGTGCATTTATGTAGGTATTTAAATGTATCTATCAAATCTCCCCTCTCCCGTCTATCCGTCGATCTTTAACTCTGTCCCCTTATAACGAAGACCACTGACCATTTTTGTAGTCTTCCTCTTAACTGACTCCATTCTGTTTATATCTTGATGGTGCGTTCTCCAGAATTGTACATAAGAACATAAGAAGTTGCCACTGCTGGGTCAGACCAGTGGTCCATCATGCCCAGCAGTCCGCTCTCTCAGCGGCCCCCAGATCAAAGACCAGTGCCCTGAGACCAGCCTCACCAGCATACATTCCGGTTCAGCAGGAACTTGTCTAACTTTGTCTTAAATCCCTGGAGGGAGTTTTCCCCTATAACAGCTTCTGGAAGAGCATTCCAGTTTTCTACCACTCTCTGGGTGAAGAAGAACTTCCTTATGTTTGTACGGAATCTGTTCCCTTTTAACTTTAGAGAGTGCCCTCTCGTTTTCCCTACCTTGGAGAGGGTGAACAACCTGTCTTTATCTATTAAGTCTATTCCCTTCAGTATCTTGAATGTTTCTATCATGTCCCCTCTCAGTGTCCTCTTTTCAAGGGAGAAGAGGCCCAGTTTCTCTAATCTTTTACTGTACGGCAACTCCTCTAGCCCCTTTATCATGCTCTTCTCTGGACCCTTTCGAGTAGTACCTTGTCTTTCTTCATGTATGGCGAAAAGTGTTGGATGCAATATTCCATGTGAGGGCGTACTATGGCCCGGTACAGCGGCATGATAACCTTCTCCGATCTGTTTGTGATCCCTTTCTTAATCATGCCTAGCATTCTGTTCGCCCTTTTTGCTGCTGCCGCGCATTGCACGGATGGCTTCATCGATTTGTCGACCAGTACTCCCAAGTCTCTTTCCTGGGGGGGTCTCTCCAAGTACCGCCACGGACATCCTGTATTCGTGTATAAGATTTTTGCTTCCGACATGCATCACCTTACACTTATCTACGTTGAACCTCATCTGTCATGTCGCGGCCCATTTCTCGAGCGTGTTTATGTCATGTTGCAGATGTTCGCAATCCTCCTGTGTCTTCACTACTCTGAATAACTTCGAATCATCCGCAAATTTAATTACCTTGCTTGTCTTACCTAACATAGAAACATAGAAATAGACGGCAGATAAGGGCCACGGCCCATCTAGTCTGCCCACCGCAATGACCCTCCCCCACCTAACTCAGTGAATAGATCCCACGTGTCTATCCCATTTGGCCTTAAAATCAGGCACGCTGCTGGCCTCAGTGACCTGAAGTGGAAGACTATTCCAGCGGTCAACCACTTTTTCAGTGAAAAAGAATTTCCTGGTGTCACCGTGCAGTTTCCCTCCCCTGATTTTCCACGGGTGCCCCCTGGTTGCCGTGGGACCCTTGAGAAGGAAGATATCTTCTTCCACTTCGATGCGGCCCGTGAGATACTTGAACGTCTCGATCATGTCTCCCCTCTCTCTGCATTCCTCGAGTGAGTAGAGCTGTAATTTATCCAGCCTTTCCTCGTACGGGAGATCCTTGAGACCCGCGATCATCCGGGTGGCCATTCTCTGGACCGACTCTAGTCTCAGCACATCCTTTCGGTAATGCGGCCTCCAGAATTGCACACAGTACTCCAGGTGTGGTCTCACCATGGATCTATACAATGGCATAATGACTTCAGGCTTACGGCTGACGAAACTCCTGCGTATGCAACCTATGATTTGCCTTGCTTTGGAGGAAGCTTGCTCCACTTGATTGGCAGCCTTCATGTCCTCACTGACGATCACCCCTAGGTCACGTTCTGCTCCAGTTCTGTTAGGATCTCGCCATTTAGGGTGTAAGTCTTTCATGGATTTTGGCTGCCCAGGTGCATGACTTTGCATTTTTTGGCATTGAAGCTGAGTTGCCAGGACCTAGACCAGCGCTCCAGTAGTAGTAGGTCGTGCATCATGTTGTCGGGCATTGAATTTTTGTCTGTTGTACTCTTGGCCACTATATTGCTTAGTTTGGCGTCATCGGCGAATAATGTTATTTTACCTCGCAGCCCTTCTGCCAAGTCCCTTATGTAGATGTTGAACAGGAGCGGGCCCAGGACGGAGCCCTGCGGCACTCCACTGATCACCTCCGTCGTTTCGGAGGGGGTGCCATTCACCACTACCCTCTGAAGCCTACCTTCAAGCCAGTACCTATGTCCAGGTCATTTATAAAGATGTTGAAGAGCATGTGTCCAAGTACCGAGCCCAGCGGCACCTCACTGGTGACGCTTTTCAAGTCCGAGTATTGTCCATGTATTTCCACTCTGTTTCCTATGCTCCAGCCAGTTTTTAATCCACATGAGTATTTCACCCTTGATTTCATGGCTCGCAATTTTCCAAAGTAGTCGAACACCTTCTGAAAGTCTATATATACAATGTCCTCTAGTCCTACCATCTCTAAGTCTCTGAAAGAGTTTGTTTGAATATTAATACCTTACAAGTACTTAAAGGTCTGTATCAGATCACCTCTTTCTCTTCTTTTTTCCAGCATATACATATGCAAGTCCTCATGTTTCTTCTCATATGTTTAATGGCAGAAACCCTTATGGCCTTCCTCTGAATCGCCTCAAGTCCTTTTACATCCTTTTAGAGATATATCCTCTAAAATTGGACACAGTACTCCAAGTGGGGGGTCTCATAATACCTTGTACAGAGGCATCAGCACCTCCTCTCTTCTGCTGACTATGCTTCTGTAGCTGAGCATATTTTGGGAATGGCCACCACCTTGTCACATTGTTTCACCGCCTTGATATCTTCAGATGCCATCACCCCAAGGTCTATCTCTTGATCCATACATGTCAGTCTCTCACCTATTAGCACATACTACTCTCTTGGATGTCTGCACCTCAAATGCATCACTTTGTACTTTATTGTATTAAATCTTAGCTGCCATACATTAGATCATTCTTCTAATTTTTGTAGATCTCTTCTCATATTGTCCACACTCACCGAGAAGTCCATTCTGTTGCAAATCTTGGTGGCATCTACAAAAGGCAAACTTTTCTTATCAACCCTTCAGCAATGTTGCTCACAAATATGTTGAATAGGATCAGCCCCATTTCAGATCCCTGAGGTACTCCACTACTTACATTTCAATTTTCTGAAAAAACTCAATTTACTGCCACTCTCTTCTATCTGTCTGTCAACTAGTTCTCAATCCAGTACTTTATGTCCTAACTTTAATCCACTGAGTTTTTTTATGAGCTGCCTGTGAGGGACTGTGCCAAAAGCCTTACTGAAATCCAAGTGGACTACATCCAGTGCATGTCCACTATTCAATTCTTTGGTCACCCAGTCAAAGAAATCGATCAGATTTGTTTGGTATGTTTTTGCTATGGTGAAGCCATGTTGTTTTGGATCTTGTAACCCATTAGGTTTCAAGAAACTCACTATCCTTTCCTTGAGCAACACCTCCATTCCTTTCCAACCACCAAAGTAAGGCTAAGTGGCCTATTGCTTCCTGTCACTTCAGGAAAATGTTAAAGACATATTTCTTCTCTTTGTTGTTCTCCTGATTACCATCCAATTATAGATCCAGAATCTTACTTTAATTGCTCTGGAACCTCTGAAAAATCTTATTGTAAGCTGAATTGAATCCTTGTAGAAATTTTGCAGGATATAAGAAATTGTATGGTATGGTATAGTTTCCCACCTCTTCGCTGTCTCTGCTTTTGTAAAGAAGGATCAAATCCGCTGTTCTCCAAGCCTGTGAAATCTCCCTCATCTTCAAGGACCTACTAGAACCCCTCTGAGCTCTTTCAAGATTCTGGGTTGGATGCCATCTGGCGCCATGGCTTTGCCCATTTTCAGTTTTTCAAGTTGTTAATAAACACTTTTTTCCATAAATGGTGTAGTATCAACTTTAATTTCAGATGCACCTTTTAACAGATGATGGAGGTCATGCTCCTAGATTTTTCTCAATGAAGGCAGGACAGATGTATTTGTTAAAGTACCGCTGCTTTTTCTTCATTGCTATCCACACAGCAATTTACAGTATCTTTCAATCTCACAATTCATTTTCTAGCCTTCTTCCTTTCACTAATACACCTGAATATTCTCATCTTTTAAAAATGTTTTTAGCCATTTGTTCTTCCACCAGAGCCTTCACCAGCCTTATTTCTCTCTTGACTTTCAGTTTTATCTGGTAATCTCTTCTGTTTTCCTCATCTTGCATTCCTTTATATTACATGAATGCCACATTTTTGTTTTTATTTTGTCAGCAACTTTTTTGGTGAACCATATTGGTTTCCTTTTTCTCTTGTTCTTATTAACTTTCCTTATACGAGGGTAAATCAAAAAGTAAAGGCAAAATACATTTAATGACTTTAATAGAAGTAACTGTGAACAATTGAACATATCACTTTTCCTCAGTCCCCATGCAAAACATTTATATTCCACATATCCTACAATTCTATGCGGATTACAAATTTTTCAGGTACTCAAGCATTTTTCCCTGTCTCAGCAGGCTCCCACTCTATCTAATGCACCTGGGGCAATGGGGATTAAGTGACTTGCCCAGCTCTTTCTTCATGAAATGCCTCCATTTTAACAAGTCAGTATATTTAAAATCCAGGATTTTGAGTTTTGTATGACCACGTTCCACTTTAGTCTGTATATCAAACCATACATTGTGATGATCATTATTTGCCTGATGGGACCTACTCTGACATTGGACATACTGTTTACAAGTCAGTTTCAGTAGAAAAATTTCAGTGCTGTGCATGGATCTGACGCCATACTGCATGTTATGAAGGGCATCTACCTTATGTAGGTATTCTGTCAGCTGGGAGTTGGTGTAGAACTCAATCAGTTTAGCAGGACATGGGATTTCCACTACCAGTCTAAAGTTCTCTGGTTGGGTTGGGTCTGAGCCCACTGTTTTGGAGACAGGGGTCAGGGCAATAAGAGAAAGATTCCGGATAGTGACCTTGCTCTAAACTTGTATTGACAAGGTTGGTTAGCCACGCAACAAATGAGTGTGGTGCATGGGACAAGAGATGGGATAGGCAGCTGTTTAAACTGCTTTGCTTCTTCACTAGTCTATTTAGTAGGTCTGAAATAATCTCTGTGTTGACGGGATTAAATTTATCCCAGCCACTATCCGTTGGGATGCCTGCTTCATTGTCCTTAGTTGATTGATCTAGTTCAATGAAGTTTTCAGAAGCAGAACCGCAGAAGGCAAAAACGAATAATTTTCAAAGGACTGTGTGAGGAGCTAGATAAACTAAAGGTGGACAAAATTATGGAGTTGGATGGCATACATCAGAGGGTACTAAAGGAACTTAGGGAAGTTCTGGAGGCTCTGTTGGCTGACCTTTTCAATGCTTCTCTAGAGTCGGGAGTGGTACCAAAGAACTGGAGAAGGGTGGATGTGGTCCTTTTCCACAAAAGTGGAAGGAAGAGTTAGGGCATACAGGCTGGTAAGTCAGGTTTCAAGTTTTATTTAAACTTTGATTAATCACTTAATCTTATTTCTAAGCGATGTACAAAAAATAAAAGTTTTAATAACATTCAGGGTGGTACATACCAATACTTACATTGCCAATGGAGAAGGGAGGTAAGAAATACAATATAAATTAGGAAAGAAACGAATATGGGAAAAACATAAGGTAGGGATTTGAGAAAGGAAAAGGAGAAAATGAAAAGGGTTAAGAAATAGTGTTAAGATTGAAAAGGAGTTTATCCTAGCTTAGAGAGTCAGAGATCAAAGGCGTCCTTAAAAAGAAAACATTTAAGATTGCTCTTGAACCTGTTGAGAAGACATTTCTCTCTTAAATAAGTGGGAAGAGAGTTCCAAGTTTGAGGTGCAGTGACTGAAAAAATATATTGTCATTTTGTATTAATGACTTTGAGAGAGGGGACTGTTAATAATTGTTGATCATTTGATCTGAGTGATCAAATGGGAACATAAGAATTGACGCTGCTGGTTCAGACCAGTGGTCCATCCTGCCCAGCAGTCTGCTCAAGCAGTGGCCCTTAGGTCAAAGACCAGTGCTCTAAATGAGTCCAGCCAAACCTGCGTACGTTCCAGTTTAGCAGGAACCTGTCCAACTTTGTCTTGAATTCCTGGAGGGTGTTTTCTCCTATAACAGACTCCAGAAGAGCGTTCCAGTTGTCTACCACTCTCTGGGTGAAGAAGAACTTCCTTACGTTTGTACGGAATCTATCCCCTTTCAGCTTTAGAGAGTGCCCTCTCATTCTCCCTATCTTGGAGAGGGTGAACAATCTGTCTTTATCTACTATGTAGGATATCAGAAGTCTGTCAATGAAAGATGGGGCCTTGGCGAGAAGTGTTTTAAAAGTTAATAAACAGATTTTATACGTTATCCAATAGGATACTGGAAGCCAAAGGGCTTTCTTAAGAAGTGGAGAGGCATGATCAAACTGGTTGAGTGGAAGTTGACAGAAGGTAGTGATAAATGGGGATCACTCCAAGGATGTGCTGAAAGGTTCGGTTCTTGAGCCTGTCTTTTAAACGATATTGCTGAACGGCTGTCCGGTAAGATTTTCCTCTTTGTGGATAATACCAAAATCTGCAATAGGGTAGATACCTCTTATAGTGTGGATAAATGAGAAAGAACCCGGTGAAGCTTGAAGAATGGTCCAGAATTTGGCAGTTAAGATTTAATGCTAAGAAATACAAAGTCATGCATTTAGGCTGCAAATACTTGAAGGAACAGTACAGTTTATTTATTCAGTTTTCCTATACTGTTCCTCTAGAGGAGCTCAGAATGGTTTATATGAATCAATCATTTTTCCCTATCTGTCCTGGCAGGCTCACAATCTATCTAATATACCTGGGGCAATTTGGGGATTAAGTGACTTGCCTAGGATCACAAGAAGCAGCATGGATTTGAACCTACAACCTCAGGGTGCTGAGGCTGTAGCTTTAGCCACTGTGCTACATTCTCCCCCATAAAAGAGGAGCGGGATTTGGGTGTAATAGTATATGATTATCTTAAGGTGGCCAAACAAATAGAAAAGATGATGGTGACAGCAAGATGGATGCTTGGGTGCATTAGGAGAGGAATGGCCAGTAAGGAAGTAATGATGCCCCTGTGTAAGATTCTGTTGAGATCTCATTTAGATTATTGTGTACAATTCTGGAGACTGCATCTTCAAAAAGATATAAACAGGACGCAGTCAATACAGATGAGTTCTACTAAAATGGTCGGTGGTCTTCGTCATTAAGTTTATGGGGACAGACTTAAAGATCTCAATCTTTATAGTTGGAAGGAAGGCAGGAGAGGTGAGATATGATAGAGATGTTTAAATACCTATATGGCATAAATGCACAGGAGGCTAGTCTCTTTCATGAAAGGAAACTCTGGAATGAGGGGGCATAGGATGAAGTTGAAAGGAGATAGACTAAAAAGTATCCTCAGAAAATACTTTGTCATGGAAAGGGTGGTGAATGCATGGAATGGCTTCCCATTGAAGGTGCTTGAGACAAAAGTGTATCTCAATTCAAGAAAGCTTGGGACAAGTACATTGGTTATCTAAGGGAGAGGAAGATAGCATGAATAGGTAGACTAGATAGGCCATATGGTCTTTAACTGCCTTCATTTTTCTTACTCCACTGGAGACAGAATAACATTATAACCATGGCCAAAAGCAGAAGAAATAAACTTCCTATTAAACCCCAACCATGCCAAGAAACAAGCATGCCTTATTGTAACATCCTTTCAATTATGTTTCCTCTTCTGGTATCAAATAATGAGAGCGGGAGATATAAGGAAAAAGGAAAATAAATAATAAAAACTAACATACACGTTCTCCCTTGGAGCCTCTGTCTCCTGCTCTGCCTGGTGCACCCTGAAAAATAAAATTGTGAAGTTTGGTTGGTAAAGAGTACATCCCTGCTCACTTGTTCAGTGAGGAAATAAATTACGGCATTAATCTATACAAATGACTGGAAAGATTGTTCTACTACTTATCTGTGAAGCATGAAATAAATTAACAATTTAAATTTTACCGTCCTACCTGTGGACCTGGTAATCCATCTTTTCCATGTACTCCCTACAGAGAAATAAAAACATGTTTTAATGACAACTTGTGTTACTTCATGCATAAAAATAAGAAATGAGAAGGGAATAAATTTATCCACTACATTTGTTGTTCTGAAGATAATGGTGCTGCAGGTCACAGTGAGATATGGCAGTTCATATTCTGCTTGTACACCCCTACATATTTTCCTATATTTCTCCTGATGCCATCATCATTATTTCATTAAGCACTGCTTATTCTGTTTCAACCAAAGACAGTTACGTTGCTGAGATCTTAACCTTGGTAGGCAAATGAGTGCTTTCTGGAGAGCTGCTATCTACCCATTAGCCTATCCTGTAGGAGCATGTGTACACTGCAGTCAAATCCATCGAGGGAGTTGGAGCATGAAAAACTTGTTTGTGTGATTCAATTGTTTTCTGGTAAGATTGATGAGATAGCTTGTCACATAAAGAGCTTACAAGCGAGTAGAGGAGAAAATCTTGAAAAATACAGCAATGCTGCCGAGTTAAAGCACTGAATGAACCTTTTCTGAGAGTGACTACAGAAGAAAGTACATGACTTGGCTACTAACGATCTCTGCAGCTCGGTGTCAGAGTGGATTTTGTGAAATGTGTAAATTTCTCCATGCAGCAGACCGAATTCATTCCCTGCAGCTGGTGTACCTAGATACAGAATAGGCACTAATTGGGACATGTCACTGTCAGCAGAGATGAAGAATACAAAACAAGTGGGTAAATACGAGCTGGTGGTGGTGAGTGTTTTGCTGACCTCTCCTGGTGTTATTGCTGGATATTCAGTGCTGAACTGTGTCTAAACATTGGCAATGAATAGCCACTGGTCAATATTCGTAGCAATTTGGCCAGAAATGGTTGCTGACTGATCAAGTCATTTGCTGAAGGCTATCTATTACTTTGTAGTGACATTTAACCAGTTTTTGCTGCTGAAAATTAGTGGCTAGTGCCTAAGAAATAAACAACTATTTTGGGTGTGTCCGGAGGCAGAGTCAGCACTTGGCCAGTTAAGTGCTGATATTCAGCATAACTGCATAAATAGGACCATAAGAAAGTCAGTTCTATCTTTATCTGGTAATGTTGGATATTGACTTAACCAAATATGTGTTAGCCAGCTCTGTAAAAAATTGACATTTAGGCCTGGATTCTCTAACTGGCACCAAATTTTGGTGTCCAAACTCAGGAAAAAACACAGTTTAAATGTTGTTTTTGACTGAGTTTCAAGGCGCCTATAAATCTCGCCTCCATGGGTAATTTGGGCTGCCTAACACCACTGTGGGTATGGTTAATGCCGCAAGTGGTGTTAACCAGCCTAAAGCACCTATGTAGGCGCAATGCATGATAAAGATAGGTGACGGAAATGTAGGCCTGGAAAACCCTATCTTTCCCGAAGGCGCAATTTTTGGTTCATTCCTTTTCATAGCCCATTGGGACAGAGAGGGAAATTACTTAAAGTACCTGTATTCTTCCTAGCAACACCCAACGATAAAATCAAGGACACCACAATACAAGTGAATGGATCGGATTTTCCCCTAGAACAAACCTTAAAAGTACTGGGAGTCACTTTAGACAAACATCTAACCCTGGAGAAACACACCAATCTAATATTTAAGAAAAGCATCTCAGTGCTCTGGAAACTCCGCACCATAAAAAAATACTTCGACGACACCTCTTTTCGTCTGTTAGTACAATCCTCCATTCTCAGCATCCTGGACTACTGCAACATCATTTACCTGGGCTCTTTGAAGAAAACCATCAGGAGACTGAAACTGATTCAGAACACCGCCATCCACCTCATCTTTGGCTTGAACAAATGGGAACACGTCACCCCCTTCTACTATAAATCGCACTGGTTACCATTTGAATCCAGAGTCCTGTTCAAGTTCTCATGCTTCTGCTACAAAACAGTATTTGGCATGTCACCAAGATACCTCAACCCACACTTCAATTTAAACTACAACAATAAGAGCTCCCGCAGAATTCACCTGTTCACCTTCCCCTCACTAAAATTATGTCATTTCAAAAGGTTCCTTGACAAAACCAGGCGGCTAAACTGAACCCATTGCTAGCCCAAATTGTGCTCGATGCCCCCGCCTACCTTGACTTCATAAAGTAACTCAAAACACACTTATTCCACTGGACCGGATGGAATTCACCCGAGAGTATTACAGGAGCTGAAGGTAGAAATCGGAAAAATACTGCAAAACCTTGCCAACCTGTCAATTAGAACTGGACAGATACCAGACAACTGGAAGATAGGGAACGTCACCCCAATTTTCAAAAAAGGATCAAGAGGAGAACCGGGCAACTACAGACCGGTGAGTCTTACGTCTGTCCCTGGAAAGATAGTTGAGGCACTGATTAAAGATAGCATAGTCCGGCACTTGGATACACACGACCTGATGAGAGCCAATCAGCATGGCTTCAGGAAAGGGAAGTCATGCTTGATGAATTTACTAAAATTCTTTGAAACAGTAAACAAACAAATTGATAATGGGGAACCAGTGGACATAATATACTTGGACTTCCAGAAAGCGTTTGACAAAGTTCCACAGGAAAGACTTCTCAGGAAATTACAAAGCCATGGGAGACATACTAAGGTGGATAGGCAAATGGCTGGAAAATAGAATGCAGAGGATAGGCATAAATGGGAAGCTCTCAGACTGGGAGAAAGTGACTAGCGGTGTGCCCCAAGGCTTGATTCTTGGGCCCATCTTATTTAATATTTTCATCAACGATCTAGAAGAAGGAACGTCCAGTGAAATCATTACATTACATTACATTACATTAGTGATTTCTATTCCGCCATTACCTTGCGGTTCAAGGCGGATTACATTCCAACTAAAAAACAGGAATTACATACAAATTAAAAGGAATAGAATAAGCGATGACATAGAATTTTTTTAGGTAATAAACATTGGATAAAGAGTTACCAAAGGGAAGTGGAGGTCTTTAGGAGGTAAGAATATGGTGAAATTATGGGTTTTAGATAGCATTTGATAGGTAAATGTGTTGATAAGAGTAAGAGGTTTTAAGAGTGGGTGTGGTTAGGACTGTTTCAGGGCTTTCTTGAAGAGTATAGTTTTTATTTGTTTTCTGAAAATCTTGTAGTCTGGGGTGGTTAACAGTAGGTTGGAGATTTGGTTATCCATTCTTGCAGCTTGAGTGGCTAGGAGGCCGTCGTATTGTTTTGACCGTTTTACTTCCTTGATCGGGGGAGGTGTGAAAGGGGAGTGCGTTTTTCTATGTCTGGTTGAGGTAGCTTGGATGAGGCGATTGTTTAGGTAGGCTGGGCTGTATCCATTTAGGGTTTTGAATATCATGCAGTAGAATTTAAATAATATTCTTTCTTGGATTGGTAGCCAGTGTGAGTTGATGTAGGCTTCTGTGATATGATCATGTTTCCTCAGTGAGTAGATGAGTCTCAGAGCAGTATTTTGGATTGTTTGTAGTTGCTTGGTCATCGTGGCAGGGCAGGGGAGGTAGAGGATGTTGCAGTAGTCTAGCAATCCTAGGATTAGGGATTGCACTATGAGCTGGAATTGTGATCTTTCAAAGAATTTCCGGACTTGTCTCAGGTTTCTCATTATTGCAAAGGATTTCTGTATGGTTTGCAGACGACACAAAGCTATGTAGGACAATCAGATCACAAAAGGACAGCGAGGAACTACAGAGAGACTTGAGCCAGTTAGAGAGATGGGCAGAGACATGGCAGATGAAGTTTAATGTGGAAAAATGCAAGGTAATACATTTGGGCAGAAAGAACAAGGAGCACGAGTACAGCATGTCTGGTGCAACTCTGGGTAAGAGTGAACAAGAAAAAGACCTGGGGGTACTGATAGATAGGACCCTGAAACTGTCAGTACAATGCGCGGCGGCGGCAAAGAAAGCAAATAGAATGTTGGGCATGATAAAGAAGGAAATCACGAGTAGATCGGAGAGGGTCATAATGCCACTTTATAGAGCAATGGTCAGACCACACTTGGAATACTGTGTCCAACACTGGTCTCCCTATCTAAAGAAGGATATAAAACTGCTCGAGAGGGTGCAGAGGCGAGCAACGAAGCTGATAAAAGGTATGGAGAACTTGAACTACAAAGAACGACTAAGAAAACTGGGACTGTTCTCCCTTGAGGAGAGGAGACTGCAAGGGGATCTGATTGAGACTTTTAAAATAATAAAAGGAATCGAGAAGATAGAGCAGGACAAAAAGTTATTTACGATGTCAAATGTGACTAGGACAAGAGGTCATGGACTGAAGCTGAGGGGGGACAAGCCCCGGACAAATGCCAGGAAGTTCTGCTTCACACAGCGAGTGGTGGACACCTGGAACGCTCTCCCGGTGGAGATTGCTGTGGAACCCACCGTTCTAGGATTTAAGGGCAAGTTAGATGCACATCTCCTCGAGAGGCGCATAGAGGGATACGGATGACTAAGTTTTCACCAGGTTACACCTGGCTGGGCCTCCGCTGGAGCGAATCACCGGACTTGATGGACCCAGGGTCTGATCCGGAGATGGCAGTTATGTTCTTATGTTCTTATGACTGAACTCTTAATACACTTTACTTCTACTTTCTTTCACCACCACCCACTATGGCCAGGAATCTCTTCCTACTCCTTTTTTATTGTACATTCCTAACCGGTTAACTTCAATGACTTCATTGTTTGTACCTCTGATTAACTGATGTGAACTGCCTAGAACTCGCTGGGTATGGCGGTATACAAAATAAATTATTATTATTATTATTATTAGTTTTTATTTGTTTTCTTGTAAACCGCTTCAAAGCCAATGTGATTTAGTGGTATGTAAACTCTGGATTAAATTAAATCTCTGCCCACAGTTGTGGTAAACCCTACCATCTGAATTACCATGCAGTAAATCTTTTTTTACCACAGCGGCAAGTGCGGTGCACCTGCAGTATTGTTTGCCACATGGCATACTGCTCTCCAACTTCGGAAGAAGGTACTATCTTTCCAGACACAGTATTCTCTATTCATGAGGAACTCTTTGACCCAGTTAAGATTAGTTCCCTAATACCTAGTTCACTAAGTTCATTCAGAAGGAGCTTGTGATCAATTGAATCAAATGCAGCTGATATGTCAAACTGCAGGAGGATTGACTGTTGCCATTTACTGAGCATTTGTTGATGTTGGTGTTTAATGTGAGTAGTAGTAATTCAGTGCTGTGCTGGGGCCTGAAACCATACTGAGAGGGGTGGAAGCAAGAGTATTTTTCCAGGTAGGCAGGGAGGGAAGGAGGTAGGTAGGGAGGGAAGGAGGTAAGTAGGTAGGCAGGCTGGCTTCGGGGGTGGGACAAATTCTGGAAAGCAGTGAGGGGGACATGGAAAGGAGGCACTGGGGGCACTAAGGACATAGGAAAGAGGCAGTGAGGGCACTAAGGACATAGGAAGGAGGTACTTGGGGGAACTAAGGACATAGGAAGGAGTACTGAGGGCATATGAAGGAGGCACTGGGGGCACTAAGGCCACAGGAAGGAGGCACTGGGGGCACAAGGCCATAGGAAGGAAGGAGGGAAAGAATAGAAAAGGACAATTGTTGGGCCTGAGTGCAGGAAGAAAGAAATGAAAGGATATACAGAAGGAAACGCAACGAGAGACTCATGAAATCACCAGAGAGCAAAGGTAGGAAAAATGATTTTATTTTCAATTTAGTGATCAAAATGAGTCAGTTTTGAGAATTTATATCTGCTTTTTATATTTTGCATTATATTTGTCTATTTTTCTATAGTTACTGAGGTGACATTGTATATTTTAAAGTCATCTGCCTTGCCATCTTTGAAACCCCCCTAAATATGAAGATAATTAACATTTTCTCTGCGTATAGTGTGCTTTATAGTTTTGAAAAATTTTATGGTTATCATTATGAATTAATAAGATATGTGTGTATGAAAAATGAATGGAAGAAATTGGGGGCGGGACTGACAATAGATGTCCTGTTTTGATGATAAAAATAAATGGTCACGTTAGCAATGGAGGAATAGGTGATTCCATGGAATGTTAGAGGGGCTGAAGAAGTGGCAGGAGCTGGATTAAATGTTGCGCAACGTGTATTTAATGGTTATGCTGCATTGCAGCTAAAGTTTCAGATTAAAGCCCAGGATTGAGGGGGAAAAGTACTGCAATGGTGGAAATTGCTGGAAGCTGGGAATTTGAGTTAAAAAGAAGCTAAGAAGCTGCCTGGTAGTACCTTCTGAAGGTAAAGGTTAGTATTTAAAAGCTACTCAGGGAAGTCTGTTGAACACACTTTGGAAGTAATGCTGAAATAAAATGTTATAACCAAGAAAAGTTCAACTAGGAATTCTGATGTAGCACAATGACACTTTCTAATACATGACCTGTAGGGTTCTTGGGTGGCTACAATCCATTAGAATTATACAGAGAGGTCGAACCCGCTCCTCTGAGCAGTAAAGTCTCAAAAGAAGCATTAGCAGGTTTTTTTCTTGCTAGTGGAAATGGTGGAGTTTATTGAATGCCATCTTCACCATTTATCTGTGTGTTAGAGGCCTATGAGGGAATGTGTGTGTTAAGCCACAGACTAAATCTAGAAGACTGTTGAAATTGAGGCCTGCTTCAAGAGCAGAGGAACAGCAGAAGGATTTGGAAC
The DNA here is from genome assembly GCF_902459505.1 of Geotrypetes seraphini. Lineage (NCBI taxonomy): Eukaryota > Metazoa > Chordata > Amphibia > Gymnophiona > Dermophiidae > Geotrypetes > Geotrypetes seraphini. The sequence continues at coordinate 55,140,353 of NC_047086.1, forward strand.
TGTGTAATTCCTGCCCAGGGGAACATAAGCAGTGACTTAGTAAAGCTATTTTCTAGAGAAGCTAATCACTTTAGTTTTATTTTTTTAGTTCATGACTGAGCTGTTGGGGCAAGTGCCCAAAAGGACTGAAAGCTTGAAGTTGAAAGCCAGAGGAACCAGGACCAATGGAGGAAAACTGAGAGTAAAGCCTTTAAGTAAAGATAAAAAGCTTTTCTAGTGAAAATAACTGTTTTCCTACATACACATTGATTTACAGTTTACAATAAAAAAAGAATTGTTCTAAGCAGAAGTGAATGGAATTCTTTTTCCTCTTGTGCATGCCAGTTTTATAGTCCTCTAGCCTCTAAAACTAACCGTTCGGTCTGATTTACCTGTGATCAAACTCTAGGTTGGGTAGTTGCCCAGCCTATACCCGGTCAGTGTGTGTGTGTAGAGAGAAAAAGGACTAATTTGGGGACAGGAAGCGATTAGAAGGGGGTACAAAAGGTAATACAGCCTCTCCTCTATCTGGATACTTCCAAGATTCCAAACCATCCCTCCTTCTTCCCCTCTCCCTTAGGTTCCAAACTCCTTCTCTGCTCTTCCCCCAAATCCCCTTCATATCATGTTCTTGAGCCTTTATCCTTCTCTCCTTCCAGAACTCGTCCTCATTCTTTCTCCTCTATCCATCCTTGATACCCACCTCCTCATCCTCAATCAGCCACATAATCTTTTCCCATTTGCATCCCCAAAACATATGAATAATATACAGATACACAGGAAAGGGTGCAAAACTACGTTCATTTTAAATGATTAACATGCAAAATCATGTAAATTTATGAACTGCACCATAGAATTGTTAAAAAATTTCAGAAACATTGCTACAGACTTTTCTAAATCTTGTTGCTCTTTACTCCTGAGTTGCTGCAGAAAACTGGAGGCTGTGACAGTAATGAACCTCATGCTTCCAGTAATGGTGAACGTTTGCTCTAACTGATAAATAATTCCTTAGATAATTATAGATATTAAAGTACAGTCAGACGTTTGCAGGAGTGAAAACAGACTATTTCCAAATTGCTTTCTCTAATAGCTTAAGGAGGAGTAAAACTTGAAATGAATGTCTTCTAATTGTCTATTTAATATGAGATTTATGTTTTTACATCTCATTGCTTTTGTTTCCACGCCAACACTTCTCAAATATCTTATCACACAATGTCATTTATGATCAGTCAGAAAAGTTTTACAAAGTCATTTCTGCCCTCCTAAAGTTAAAGTTCTGATGAGTTCATCTTTTGCCTTCTAGGCTCAGTTTAGGCTTTTGGAATAAGGCAGATGCTGTAATGTGCATAAAAAAGGACATCTTGACTTTAAACAAAGCTGACTACTGCTGTTCTCTGGAGATAAAGGAACTTACATTTTATCACAGCATATAGCCAGATTGATTGAAGTACAACATGGAGGCAGAAAGGGGGAGACTGTGAACTACCTCATCTCTCTTGTATAAATGGCTTAAAAATAAGCAATTTTGTTAAACCTTTTTTTTTAAAGTGGGGTTTCTAGGAAACCACAGGTTTCAGGTTCAGGATGTGTAGTCACTTTTCTAAATCAGCTAGATTCATTAGAAAACAGTTTGATCATGTACTAGGTAAGCAGCAAGGCATTAAGTGGGAAAGCTTTAGATAGATAGATAGATATAAAAAGTTCACTTCTTTCATGAGCTATCTGATTTTCCTTCAAAAAAATTTAGTAATAACCATTTATAAGCTGTAAAATCATTTTATCTGGCCATGTTTAAAAACAGAATATTCAATAAAGTAATACTCTCAGATGATATACAGTAATGTATATATAATACTGGAAAGCATCCTGGAAGTTGAACATGAAGCATATTGGCCACTAGATGGGGATAATTGCTCTGTACTAAAACCAAATGGACTTGGTGCCACAGTAGAACAGGAGACATACATTATTATTATTTTCTTGCAGCACAGAATTTCATTTTGTTTATAAAGGGCAATATATATTCTCCTTTTCAACCAATAGACATAAAAGAAGCTCCAACCTGCACTTCGTTTCCCCCCCAGTTAGAGGATGCAAATTAAAAATTCATCACCAATATCTTCTCTCTTATCAAGCAGCATTATGGGGCAACGATCTGAAACAACTACTTACGCTTGCCAATACATATAGGGATTTTAGGAGACGAATGAAAACATACTTGTTCTTAAAGTACATAGGTAACTGACTCGCAGAATATCTCTCTCAATACCAGACCTCCAGATCTGCTAAACAATAGACACTAACTATGTCAATTCTATTCAATTTGTAACATTCTCTATAATCATTGTAAAATGCATAGCACTTCACGGTCCTGCGGTATATAAACTGTGTTGTTATTATTATTATTATTATTATATGAGCAGTCTCTGCTCTTTGGGGTGGCTTTGTAGATTATATGTAGTTTAGCTAATAACTGTACCAGGTACTTGAGACCTGGATTGGCCACTGTTGAAAACAGGATGCTGGGATTGATTGACTTTTAATCTAACCCAGTGTAGCAGTTATTTTCTTATCACACACCAAAATCTGATCCCTGGCATTCTGTAAATTTGCTGTGGCACCAATGGCTACAGTGCTGAGATTGCCACAGAACTTGCACAGACTGGGAACAGCACTGAAATAAAATTAACAGCTAAAATGCATGCTATGAACATACTGTAAGGGAGCTTATATATTTTGTGTAGTTTCTCCTTTTCTCCCCCCAACACTTCTGGCTGCTTCTTACTCCTTCCACTGCATGTTCTGATGGGCATAGCAGCCAACTTTTCAAAATTGATGGGGGGGGGGGGGGTGTGTGGATAAACTCAATGGAAATTACCCTATCTTGGACACAGTTAAAGAATTTGTTCAATATTGGGGATGCTCAAGCACTCCTGGCACCCACAGAGCTCGCTCCTAGGCTGATGGTCAGAAGTGGTGATGTGCATCCTCAATGATTTGGATAAGAATATATCTTTTACATATTGCATATATTAAATTGTAAAAATATTACGTTCTTAGTAATTACTATTTAGAATCAGACGTTGATCTGTTATGTTCCAAAGTTTCCCTTTCATACAGTGCTATAATGAAATGTTTTGTAAGGAGACATAAAAGACCCAAGTTGTGGTGTTGTATAGTAACTAAGTGAATGTACTGTAACTAGCACATAGGCAGCAGAATGCTGTTTTGTTTGGTGGGGTGGGGAGCCCAAAGGCTCCACCCTAGCCAGCCGAATCCTGCGGCACATCCTCTCGCCACCTCTGGACTCCTCAACCCAATTCCTCCCGGTGCTATACTTTTAATTCTTCAGTCAGCTGCTGCGCAGTGTCAATGTGCAGACCAGCTCTGGAACCCTTCATTCTAATTCTGGGGCAGGCCTGCTCATTGCCACTGCGCAGTGGCTACCTGAAGATTTAAAAGTACAGCACCGGGAGGGGGTTGGGTGGGTGGCAACCGACCGGTGACCGCCAATCTTTGAGGAAGCCATGGCCCCTGTAGCCTTCCCTGTTCCGTGATGCCCATGAACTAGCTACTGTACTTAAGTAAACATTTTGTCACTTTTACTTGTAAAGAAGTACAGTACAGGATAACATTTCTTATTTTACTTAAGTAATATTAGTTTTACTACTTTTACTCAGTTACATCAGATGCTTGCAGGTAAAAGTAAAAGTGGAAGCAAGGTGCAAATGTTGATTTCTCAGTAAACCAGGCACAGGATTTTGCTATTGCAAACGTGATCACCCAGAGAATCATCTCATCCTAAATTTTGATGATAAAACAGTCTTTGCTATATGGAAGTCAAGAGTTTCAGAGATTCCCTCAATCAAAATCTGCAGACCCAGTCAAAAGACATTGGTAATATTGCAACCTGGCCCGATTAAAGAAACTTGTTATCAGACTGAACAATCCACTTTCTACTAGTGCAGTTGTTGAGTACCTTTTTAGTTATGCTGGATGACTGACTCAGAAGCACACTCATATGAGTGACAGTCATTTTCAAAAATGTAGTTTTACTAACAGCAAATAAACCTCTCCTTTGTCAAAAGCGTAGCGCTGGCCATGGTGTTAGTAGCTGCTACGCTCAAAGAAATTCTATGACCATCGGAGTTGTTACTGCCGCAACTGGAACTAAAAAATGTGTTATGCTTTTGTAATAGGGGGAGGGGAGACATTGAATTGTAACATTAACAATCATTGCATTCAATGCTGTAGCCATTTATGCTGTATATGTATTTACTCAAAGTATTTTATTAGGCAATTTTTTTTTACTTTCAGTGAAGTAACTTTTTTTCTGGTCTTCACTGTACTATTAAGTACAAAAACATACATTTATTTTTACTTTTTATTTAAGTACTTTTGACCAACACTACCCAGTTGAATGTAAAATAGATAGTAGTTTTCCTAAAGGCAGAAGGAACAAAATGTTTCCTACAGCTTGGAAAAGATTCTTATCAAGGCATCTTAGAAGGAACTTAGAATAGATCTTCAGAGTCAGAGTAGGAGATAGAGAGTGTGGGCTAGATTCACTACAGCTCACCTTGTTGGGCGATCCGTGGCCAAGTCTTGTTGGGTGACCGATTCACTACGTGTCCTCATGCAAATTAATTTGATCAGAGGCACGACCCACAGCGACCCCCATGGATCGCTGCAGAGTGATTCAGACGCATGTGCAGACCGCACAAGAAAGGTCAAAACAAGGGGGAGGGGGTGGGGTGATGGCTGCAGTTTTAAGTGGACAGAACACACTTTAGCCAGAACATGCTGCAGCTAGATGGAAGAGAACATGCTTTTAACCCATGGGTTAAAACCACAGGCTCACATTGCAGGGATGGGGAGGCAGAGAGCAAGAGAGTTGGCAGGAAAGGGGCGGCAGCGACTGGTCTTGAGTAGTCGCTTCTTTTTGGATCGACCAGCCCAATTGGTGTTTCTTCTTCTGTTTAGTGAATCACTGCCTTCCTACTTTGCATGCCATTTCCCCTCATTTGCATGGATGGATCGGATCGGGTGGGAGGTTGATCAGCCAGGAGGTTAGTGAATCGAGTTGGGGAATGCTCGTAAACTGGTCGGGACACAATTGGTAAGCTTAGTGAATCTAGCCCTGTGTCTGAATTCAAAAGGGCCTGGGATAGGCATATGAGATCTTTCGGAGAGAGAGAGAGATAATGGTTACTGTGGATGGGCAGACTAGATGGACAATTTGGCCTTTATCTGCCATCATGTTTCTGTTTCTATGTTTCCAAACAGAAGGGAGGATGCTCTTGCTTTCATAATCCTCAAGGAAGGGAAGGATCCCCTCCTTGAGTGTAGAGTTCTACTAGGATACAATAAAGAGGAGTAAACTGATCATCCAAACAGCATAACCTACTGTATATACTGCAATGCTATTCAATAAGGAGAAGAGCTGTACAGCATTTTCTTATCTGTAACAGGTGTTATCTGAGGACAGCAGGCAGATATTCTCACGTGTGGGTGATGTCATCCACGGAGGCCAGTATGGACAGTGCAAAAAGTGTACTGTCACTTTAAGAAATTTCAAAGTCTCGATTCTGCCTGTACTGTGCATGCGCTGGCGCCTTCCTGCCTGATGTCAGCTCATGGGACCTTCAGTTCATTAAAAAAGCTAAGAAGCCAACTAGGAGAGGAGGGGTGGTTTTCAAGTTTATTATATATTTGATATCCCACCTATCATTACGTCTAGGCCAGTGGTTCCCAACCCTGTCCTGGAGGACCACCAGGCCAATCAGGTTTTCAGGATAGCCCTAATAAATATGCATGGAGCAGATTTGCATACCTCTCACTTCCATTATAAGCAAATCTCTCTCATTCATTCTCATTCATTAGGGCTAGCCTGAAAACCCGATTGGCCTGGTGGTCCTCCAGGACAAGGTTGGGAACCAGTGGTCTAGGCAGTTTACAATAAAAATACAGGGTTATAACCAAAGGGGAAAAACAAAACAAAACCCATTACATAACAATACATCATACTAAAAAGTCAATTATAAAAGCAAAAGACAAGAAACATATAGGAGGGAAAGGGGGAAAAAATACAATATTCAAAAAAAGGAAAATAAAGGCCTGATACATTGGGAAGGGGAAAGAGTAATGAATTGCACTACCTACCGGAAGGAATTTCTTAAGAGGCAAAAGCATCCTTAAACAGAAAAGTCTTTAGATTTGTTTTATATATGGATAAGGATGTTTCACTCCTGATATGCCATGGAAGCATGTTCCATAGTGTCGGGGCCACCATAGAAAAATAGTCTTGTGTGTTGTTTCACAGAAAATATAATGAAGTGGTAGAATTAAAAGGAGAGATTTTTGGGAAGATTGTAATGGTCGGGAAGTAGTATGTGGGATCAACAGTTTGGTGATGAAAGCTCGTATGTTTTCTTGTTTTGTTTTGAAGACGAGAAATAAAATTTTAAAGGCGATGCGGTGGGAAATGGGCAACTAGTGTGTGTGTGTTTCAAGAGAGTGGTAACATGGTCGTATTTTTTAGCCTTATAGATGAGTTTTACCGCAGTGTTTTATAAAATCTGAAGGCTGATTTCTTTTTGATTTATATCATGGTAAAGAGAGTTACAGTAGTCCAGATGATTCAAGATCAGAGTGAATAAAGATATTGAGTGATTTTTGATCTAGTAAACTTGAGATGGAATGAATCATTTTTAACTTGAAGAAACATTTCTGGTCTACTGAGCTGATTGATAGAGATAGATCTGGATACTACTGACCTAGCATCTAAAGTGAATCTCTGTATATCAAAACTTCAAGCCTGGGCTCAGTCGGTCCTGATGAAGCTTAATACAATTAAATCCAAATTATTATGGTTAGGCCCAAAATTGGATTGTCTTTCCCTTTCTGTAGCTTTGGTTTCTGGATCCTCCTTACAGATTGAGCTTTCTGCCAAGTTTTTGGGAGTCCTCTTTGACTCCTCTCTCAAGGATCAAATTAACTCTGTGGTCAAGAAATGATTTTTTAACCTGTGTTTGTTGAGGAAGGTCAGACACCTCTTTCATCATCATCATTTTTCCATATTAGTTTAGTCAATTATATTATCTCGCCTTGATTACTGCAATGTTATCTACCTCAGTACCACAAAATCTTGCCTTTATAGATTGCAACTGATTAAAAATACTGCTGCAAAATTGATATTTGGGAAACATAAATTTAATCAAGTGACTCCATTGCTCTAAAGCAGGGGTGCCCAATAGGTCGATCGCGATCGACCGGTAGCTTGCCAAGGCAAAGTGAGTCGATCACCCAGGACTCATAAGAACATAAGAAGAGGTCCATCGCGCCCAGCGTTCCGCTCCCGCGGCGGCCCATCAGGTCTATGACCTGTGAAGTGGTTCCTGACCATTTCTATAACCTACCTCTGCTTCTATCTATACCCCTCAATCCTCTTATCCTTTAGGAACCTATCTAAACCTTCCTTGAACCCCTGTACTGTGCTCTGGCCTATCACAACCTCCGGAAGCACGTTCCATGTGTCCTCCACCCTCTGGGTAAAAAAGAACTTCCTAGCATTTGTTCTAAACCTGTTCCCTTTCAATTTCTCTGAGTGACCCCTAGTACTTGTGGTTCCCCACAGTCTGAAGAATCTGTCCCTGTCTACCTTCTCTATGCCCTTCAGGATTTTGAAGGTTTCTATCATGTCTCCTCTAAGTCTCCTCTTCTCTAGGGAGAACAGCCCCAGCATTTTCAACCTGTTAGCGTATGAAAAGTTTTCCATACCTTTTATCAGTTTAGTCACTCTTCTCTGGACCCCCTCAAGTACTGCCATGTCCTTCTTGAGGTACGGCGACCAGTACTGGACACAGAACTCCAGGTGCGGGCGCACCATTGCACGATAAAGCGGCATGATGACTTCCTTCGTCCTGGTTGTGATACCCTTTTTAATGATACCCAACATTCTGTTCGCTTTCTTTGAGGCTATCGCACACTGTGACGATGCTTTCAATGTTGTATCCACCATCACCCTCAGGTCTCTTTCAAGGTTGCTCACCCCTAGCAATGCTCCCCCCATTTTGTAGCTGAACATCGGGTTCTTTTTCCCTACATGCATGACCTTGCATTTCTCTATGTTAAAACTCATTTGCCACTTTTTTGCCCACTCTTCCAGTCTCGTTAGGTCCCTTTGTAGGTCTTTGCAGTCTTCCGTGGTTCTAACCCTGCCGCAGAGTTTGGTGTCATCAGCAAATTTAATAACCTCACATTTCGTCTCCGTCTCCAGATCGTTAATAAATATATTGAACAGGAGCGGTCCCAGCACTCACTTTGCCTTGGCGATCTATCAGGCCGATCAGTCTTCCTCTCCCCGACGTCAATTCTGCCATCAGAGAGGAAGTTCGGGCCAGCCAATCGCTGCCTGGCTGGGCGGAACTTCCTCTCCGAAGGCAGAATTGACGTTGGGGAGAGGAATGCTGGTCGGCCCGAAGCAGGGAGAGCTTGGGGTGGCGTCGGCGCCTGTTATCCATTGGTGGCGGTTTGGGTCCTGTTCCCCGATGGCAGCGGCAATGGCAGTGGCTTGGGGAAGGGCAGGGAGAAAGAAAGAAAGGGTGCAGGCTGGGAGACAGAAGGAAAGAAGAGAAACAGAAAAAAAGAAAAGGGGCATGAAGAGAGAAAAAAGAAAGGTCAGGGAGAGAGGAAGAAAAAGTTGGGGGAGGGAATGAGGTGTGGAGGAGAGGAAGCATACAGGCTGAAAGAAGGGAAGAAAGATTGGATGCACAGTCAGAAGAAGAAAGTTCAACCAGAGACTCATGAAATCACCAGACAAGGTAGGAAAAATAATTTTATTTTAAATTTAGCAAAGTGGAGGCAATATTACCACAGTTTTCAAAGGAATTTGCCCAAATAACTTAATAGTTAACTGGGTAAATTCCCAGAGATGAAAACTTCTCTTCACTTACTATGCACAGTTCTGAATTTATATCCGCTGTCTATATTTTACAATATGGTCCCCTTTTACTAAACTGCAATAGTTTTTAGCGCAGGGAGCCTATGAGCGTCGAGAGCAGCGTTGGGCATTCAGCGCAGCTCCCTGCGCTAAAAACTGATATTGTGGTTTAGTAAAAAGGGAGGGGGGTGGGTATTTGTCTATTTTTGTATGGTTGATACTGAGGTGACAGTGCATAGAGTCATCTGCTTTGACCTCTTTGAAAAAAACCCTGAATAGGAATGATAATTAACATTTTCTATGCGTACAATGTGCGTTGTGTTTTTTAAAATTTTATTGTTGGTAAATCATTTTGACTTTGTCATTTTAAAAGTAGCTCTTGAGTCAAAAAAGTGTGGGCACCCCTGCTCTAAAGTCTCCAATGGCTCCTGGTTTATGTTAGAGTTCAATTTAAATGTGCTTGTGTTGTTTTTAAAATCCTATATGGTATCTTTACTCCTCTCCTTCCTTTATCTTGGAATGCTTACGCTTACAGACTTTCTTTTGCAAGAGGTAACCAACAATTTAAATTATCTCTTCCTTCCAAAAAAGGGATTAAAGGAGTTTAGATTTTTAGTCAATCTCTGATCTTTAAGTTTTCTCAACTTTGGAATGATCTTCCATTTCTTTTAAGGAGTTCTGGCTCACTTCAATTTTTTCGCAAATCTTTAAAAACTACTTTATTTGCTAAACACTTTGAAAATTAATTTCCCGAAATTTAGTCTTATTTTTTATGGTTTTTATTTGTTAAGTTAATTATTGTAAACCGTTAGATTAGATTAGCTGATGTGTTTGTGATAAGATAATTTGTCATCTAGAATTACACCAAGTAGTTTAATGGTTGTGTCCCTTTCTTTAAAAAAAAAAATTCTTTATTTGATAATTTTAATACAATAATCTCAATGCAAGGCACAATTAGCTTATTGAATATAATTCATAAACTTAATAAGCTAATAAGAGGTTGTGTCCCTTTCTAAGTGCAATATATTTTATGCTAATTTGAGCCTGTATATTTATTTTTTAATTACAGGGGAAGATCATGGTCTTGGATTTAGAGATGTTCAGAGAAAGCATATCATTGAGCCAACAGCCTGCTGTCTTCGGATAACACCTGTTACAGGTAAGTAACTGTGCTTTATCCTAGGACAAGCAGGCAGCATATTCTCATGTGTGGGACTCCCTAGCTCAGGGGTAGGCAATTCCAGTCCTTGAGAGCCGGAGCCAGGTCAGGTTTTCAGGATATCCACAATAAATATGCATGAGATAGATTTGCATCTGAAGGAGGCAGTGCATGCAAATCCATCTCATATATATTCATTGTGGATATCCTGAAAACCTGATCTGGCTCCGGCTCTCGAGGACAGGAACTGCCAACCCCTGCCCTAGCTGAACTATAGGGTTGGTGGGTAGTTTACTTTTAAACAGCGAATACATTTTGTAGAACAGCTTGGCCGAATCAACTACCTCATCTGGAATAACTCTCTAAATAGTGAGATGGGAAAGTATGAACTGAGGACTAGGTAGCCACTTAACAGATGTCCTCAGTGGGAGTGGATCATAAGAACATAAGAATAGCCTTACAGGCTCAGTCCAATGGTCCATCAAGCCCAGTAGCCTGTTCTCACGGCGGCCAATCCAGGTCACTAGTACCTGGCCAAAACAGAAAGAGTAGCACCATTCCATGCTGCCGATCCAGGGCAAGCAGAGGCCATTGCTCTAATTTTATGTGCCATGACATGACCATCCAGTGTTAGCCCAGCCCAAGCATAGCAAAAGGATATGCAGTCCACTAGCCATGTGGAGATGGTTCTCTTGGTGACAGGAGTATCCAGTCTGTTAGGATCAAAGGACAGGAACAGTAGAGTGGAAGTTCTGTGAGGTTTTGTGTGATCCAAGTAATAAGCAAGAGCACGCTTACAGTACAAGCTATGTAGAGCCACCTCATCAGGATGGGAATGTGGCCTTGGGAAGAAAACAGGTAGAACTTGTTGAGATGAAATTCCAAGACTAATTTAGGGAGGAATTTTGGAAGGTTGCAAAGCAGTACTCTGTTATGGTAGAAGAATGGGAAAGGAGGTTCAGAAACTAGAGCTTGAAGCTTGCTGACTCTGCGTGCTGAGGTGATGCAGAATAGAAATACTACTTTCCAGGTTAAACATGAACGATATAGATGAAAGAAGTTTAAATGGTGATTTCATAAGGGCAGATAAGATGACATCAAGGTCCCAAATAAACTGGGCGTTGATTAGAGGCTTGGTGTGAAGAAGCCCCTTCATAAATCTAGACACCATTGGGTGTACTAGTAAAGGTTGGTTATCCAGAGAGATATGAAACACCATTATTGCATCGAGGTGAACGCTGACTGAAGTAGTTTTAAGATCAGAGTTAGATAAGTGTAAAAGGTAATCAAGTACTGAAGAAATAGGACATGAAACCGAATTAAGCAACTTGAGATTGCACCAGGTTAAATGATAACATCATTGTATGGATGGTCTTCTAGAAACTTCAATGATATCCATCAACAGCTTTGAGAGATCTGAAAGTTCTACTGGGTGGGCGACAGATACCATGCTGTTAGAGCTATGGAACCAAGGTTGGGATGTAGAAGAGAGCCCTTGTTCTACATCAGTAATGTTGGGAAGATTGATAGAGAGATGGAATCTTGAACACTGTATTTCAAGAGAAAAAAGAACCACGGCTGATGAGGCCACCATGAAGCTATTAGGATCATGGTAGATTGTTCTTGGTGACACTTGAGCAAAGACTTTATTAGTAAAGGAATTTGAGGAAATACATAAAGAAATTTGTTCTTCCAGTTGATGAGGAATGCATCTGACTCCAGGTAAACATAAGGGTAGATTCTGGAGCAAAATAGTAGAAGTTTTTAATTGAAGGGGTATGCAAATAGATCTATCTCCAGTGTTCCTATTTTTGGAAGATCTGACACAGAGTGTTGGAGTTGAGAGCCAACTCATGTGGTTGAAGTCTGCTCAATCTGTCAGTTAGGATGGTTTGTTTCTCTCTAGGTAAACTGCTTTTAAGAAAACATTGAGATGGATCACCCAAGTCCAGATTTGAGTTGCTTCCTGGCATAGTTGATGAAATCCTGTACTTCCTGTTTGTTCAGTTAGCACATGATTACTTGATTGTCTGTTTGAATCAATACTACGCAGTTGAATCGGTCCTGAAATGTGAGAAAAGCATTCTAAATAGCTTGAAGCTCCAGGAGATTTATGTGTAGAGATTTCTCTTGATTGCTCTAGGAGCCTTGAATGTGATACTCACATCGGTGTCTCCTCTCTCTGATGTCACTTCAGGGCCCCAAGTGACATCAGAGGGATAGCCGACACGACGCAGGCAGTAAGTTCGTGCTGTTGCTTGCACATGGAAAATTAAAAAGGTATGGGGGAAGGGGGGGGGGGCGCACACACAATATTGGGGGGGGGTCAGGAAGGAGCAGGGGCTTAGAGAAGAGGGCGGGGAGGGGCACCACTGCCCTGGACACCACTCACCCTTGCTACACAACTGGTTATCTTACATTGAATACATATTGGATGGGGGGGAAGCTAATTTAACATTAACTTTTACACCATATTAATTAATCATGCTCTTCCTTTTTTGGTTTCTTGCAGGTCTGGTCTCATAAGGACCAATTGGGGTGTGGGGTGGGGGGACATGAACCCTGCAGCATTCTTTTATTATTTGATAACACCATGTGGAATCAAACTGGCAAAATATCATTATGGCATAACGACAAAATAAGAATACAATGATTTTCCCTGAATTGGACATTATGGCAGACATGTGGAATCTGGATCATTCAGTACCTAATTAAGGACAATAAATGGATGTCTTACAATAAATGGATACTTACAATCTCCCTCTGATCCAACAATACAGATGTCTCCAACTGAGACTGCCTGAATTCTATCTACATGGATATAACTACATTAAAGGACAAACCAGACTTGGTATCCAAGATCTCATTGATTAATTTTAAAAAGGATGCTGCCGTAAATTGGTATGCTGAGCTGTAAACAACAGCTGACAACTCCTTAATGAACATGAGTGCTTGGCATAAAGACTTAGACTTGTTGTCTGGCGAAAAGTCTGGTTTTACATTTTTAAGTCTATCTGTTCGGCAAGTGTGTTTTTTTAATATATATATTTCTTATTACATAGAACACATTGGACCCTAACAAAAATTGCAAGAATCTCAAAAGATTCATCTAACCTGTGCTGGTCTTGTGGGAATCAAGAGGGCTCCCTATCGCATATGATATACTACTGTAGCCATTTAACCATATAGTGGGAAAAAGTATGGGAATCTATTTCTTCCATCTTAAATATTCAAGTTCTTCTGCAATTGAAAATCATCATACTTGGGCACTGTGGCCTTTCAAAAACCTTATCTGCTTATAATTTTAGACTGTTTAACATATTACTATATCTGGCTATTAAAAATATATTACACTGTTGGAAGGATCTGTCTAAAGTGGAATATGTTGTATGGTGGAACATGGTGTGCTTAACGACTAAATTTGAAAGCGTCATAGCGGAAAAACACAATGTTGCTCATACCTACCTTACAATCTGGAGCCCAGTTAACTCATACTGTCAAATGAGCCACTGATGTTCAGAACATGATTTATGCTACTTTGAAACTTAATGTCTCATTTCTCCTTGGTGTGAGTCTAGTACCTTTCAATGGGCCTCCTGTGGGCTATTTTTTACCTACCTTGCTGCAATTATATATTTCCTCTGAGACGTGCTGATTTTTCCTTTTCTGTCACATGGTAGACATTGCTCAGCTTGTTGTACCTTTTGCTACTGGAACGTTTATTATATAACATATTTTGTCACCACTTGTGCGATAGGCTGTGTCATGTCTATGTTATCAATTGTTCACTTTATTTCTTGTTGAAAATTAATAAAATCTTTTGAACTTAAAAAAACCCTGCAGCATAATCATGAGTCCTTTTCCTACTACTAGTATGATCCTCTCTTTTCCATGGCTCCTGCTTATTAGGAATACTGCAGACCAGTGACATAGCGAGGGTGAGAAGCGGCTGGAGCAGTGGTGCCCCTTCCCTTGTCTCCGCATCCCATGCTCCTTCCCTGATCCCGCCTGCCTCTCCTGCTCATTCCCCATTCCCACCTGCTTCCATTGTACCTCTAGTTGAAGTTGTTGCTTGTGGTGGTCAACAATGTGCTCCTCGTTACTTCCGACTTCACTTCCTTTGCACGGCACCCGGAAGTGATGTCAGCGGGAGAGCTGACAGGGTCGCAAAGAGCACGATATTGACCGCCATGAATAACAACTTCAACTAGAGATATGGGGAAAGGGATGGGGAGTGCGCATGTGAAAGGGAGGAATGGTAAGAGGCGGGGGGGCAGAGAGGAGGAAGGGTGCTGGTGCCCTCACCAACATGGCACTCAGGGAAGACCGACTCTCTTGCCCCTTTTAGTATGCCACTGCTTCAAGTTTATCCCCACTGAATGCAATACTTGTTGAATTGGAACCACCTAGTAACCACCATCTCTACTGGTTGAATTCACTCTGAAGTAGAGAATGACACGGTAACTGTTTCCCACGGCTAGCAGCAGGTAACCCACAGGAACGGGGGGAAGAAATCAACTGGTTGCTGCGGGTATGGGGACAAGGCCATTTACTGCCCCATAGAGCGGTGAATGGCCTTGTCCCCGCAGTAAAGGATCTGCCATGAGTTGCCTCCATTTCCACCCCTTCTAATCAGCAGCCCCCCTCGTGATCGTGGATGTAACAGCAGCCCCCCTTGCGAGTCCATCAGCCCTCCTCCAATAGCCCTCGCACAACAAACCACTAATGTATGTTAACAACACAGATAGTGCAGATACAGATAACTACATCTTTGAAAGTGTATTTTTACTCTATATCTACTTACCACTATTAGGTACGATTCTGTAATGAACTTAGATGCCTGCAATGTAGGCTAGTAAAACCTTGGCCTGCCTTGCAGGTGCTTAAGTTTTGTGATAGGCACCATAAGGCGTGATTCTCTAAATGACACCTAAGCCTGATTGACATGTGGACGGTGCCTTTTTTCAAGGTGCCTGCTGATTTAGGCACCATTTATAGAATATGGCCCCTTGTGTTCAACTTTGCAAGTCATGTTGTTCCATATCTCAGGAGCTTCAGGCTGCTAATGAGTGACCAAATGCTCTTCGGGGCATCTCAAAGGTGCCAGTGTCCCAAAAGCACCAGGCAGATCTCTTTCCTCAGCCAAGTCCCCATCTTTGACTTTCAGTCAAGCCCCTGCTCCCTCCTAAACATCACCCTCAGGATCTATGTAATTTTCCTAGCTTCCAGTGGCTAGTAGAAGAGCAACTGAACTGGACTGGACTGTTAATTTGTGGATTAGGTGGATCGACACTCCTTTTAAGAATCCTTTCTGATGATCTTTTCTCAGACTACTGATGCAGGCACTGTAGCTGAAACATGGCCTGTTTCAAGTCAGAGATTAGCAATAAAGAGACTACAAGTACCTTTATTGGCCCTGTTTATCATCTCCACTGTGTTGTTGCTGCTGTTCATGTGGTGTGTGGAGATTTGACTTTCTGGTTTGGTTGTATATTATGCTTATGAAATTAATACTTTAAGTGGCAAATATTGTGCGTTATTCCCTTAATGCTTATTAATAACTACACAGTAATTTAGATATTTCATACATTGGTCATCTTCTGAATACTGACCTCAGTATCTATTTTTATCTACAGTATAGTTTAAATAAAGGAGGGTTCTTCTGTAATTTGTCTAATATATAAATACTTACTGGTGATCCTGGATGTCCTTCAGGGCCAGCAAAGCCTATATCTCCTACAGGACCTCTCTCACCCTATAAAAAGAATACACACATCATGTTTATACATATATTGCAGGATTTCTTACATACAATCATGCCTTTTGTTTGCCTGAGGTTCTGCTTCTTTCTGCAAAATTCCTTCTCCTTCATATATGCAACCATTCTCCATTCACTGGCTAGCAGAAATGAAGTTAACCTTCTGAGTCAGTGACGTTATCCTTGTAGAACATGTGTTGAGTTGTCATAAGAGAGACCCCTATAAACTGACTGAGGGGAATATGGCTACAGTTGAGAGAAATATTTGTGCAGACATAGCTGTTTAGATTTGCTATTGAGAAATGTAAAATGATTTGGGTTTGTCTCTCAGTTCACCCGTTTCTGGAACATGACAGCTTAGGTGATCACCGATGCTGCTCCACCCCCCCCACTTGAACCGGCATCGCTCCCCCCACTCGAACTGGCATTGCTCCCACCTGCGAACGTGCCTTCCCCCCGAGAACCGACATCGCACCCCTGTGCTGGAAGCAGCATACCCCATCTGCCCAAACATGCCCCTTACCTCATCTGGCACTGGCACGCAGCACCAACCCACAGGACGTGCCGGTGCCAGTCAGCAAAGATCCCGCCTCTTGCCTGGGTTGGGCCTTGAGCATCTGCACATGCTCAAGGCCTTCTGGCTCTCGTTCTCTCCGAGATTCTCAGAGAGAACGAGAGCCATAAGGCAGAGAGAATGAGAGCCAGAAGACCTTGAGTATGTGCAGATGCTCAAGGCCCAGCCCAGTCAAGAGGTGGGATCTTTGTTGACTGGCACCGGCACGTCCTGTGGGTTGGTGCTGCATGTTGGTGCCAGATAGGGTAAGGGGTTTGTTTGGGAGGGTGGGGGTTGGTGCTTCCAGCACAGGGATGTGATGCCGGTTTTCAGGGGGGGCGTTCGCGGGCTGGAGCAATGCCGGTTTGAGCGGGGGAGGGGATGCGATGCTGGTTGAGCGAGGAGGGGGGGCATTTGCAGGTGGGGGAGAGCGATGCCGGTTTGAACAAGGGTGTGTGTGCTCGCAATTGAATCGACGTTCGGTTTGCAAGTCATGATTTACAAGAATGTTTTACTCGTCTTGCAAAACACTCGCAAATCGTGTTACTCACAAACTGAGGTTTGACTGTATTCCAGACAGGAGAGGGGAGATATGATAGAGACTTTTAAATACCTATGTGGCATAAATGCACATAAGTTGAGTCTCTTTCATTTGAAAGGAAGCTCTAGAATGAGAGGGCATACTTCATAGGATGAAGTTAAGAGATGATAGGCTCAGGATTATTCTAAGGAAATTCTTTTTTACAGACAGGGTGGTAGATGCATGGACTAGTCTCCCAGTAAAGGTTGTAGAGACAAAGTCTATGTCTGAATTCAAGAAAGCATGGAACAGACATATGGGATCTCTTAGGGTGAGGGGGAGATACTGGATGCTGTGGATGGGCAGACTGGATGGGCCATTTGGCCTTTATCTGCCATCATGTTTCTGTGGGTGAAGTGAAGAGGGAAACAGTGGACATTACTCCTCCTTCCCCCTTAATAAAATTGTCTGTCCCAGGCAACTGCTGTGACCCAAGAAAAGTAAAAGGGCCAATTAAGATCTATTTTGCAAAATGATATATTGTTTCTGTTCAAATTATGGTATAGTTAGGATTGTTAGGGGAAATTTTTGCCCTATATCAATTTTGTCAACATGTTGATACATCCATAATACAAATAAATAATGGAAACAAATATAGACAAAGCAACAGTGAATTCTGATTGGTATGCCAAATAATATTGAGTTTTTCATGACTGAATACAGACTCCTGAAGTAGCAAGATATGAAAATATGGCACTGTGTTGGGCATATTTTATAGAAGAATGGTGACCTTTTTGTGAAGCATGTATTATTTTAGTTGCATAACAAATGAGTGATGTTGGGCCCATAGAATTATACCATTTGAGCCTGGTGACAATCCACTTTAAAATAATCCTAAATTTTGTACATTGAATTAATATTCAGCATAACAATTAGTTTAAGAGCTGCCTAGGCCTTTAAGAGCTGCCTAGGCCTTTAGTTGGTATTGTATTAGCGCCTTTATCTTCACTTCCTATTCTTGAGGCAACAGATCAGGTTTTCAGGATATCCCTAATGAATATACATAAGAAATATTTTTATATAGTGGAGGTGGTAAGTAATCAAATTTGTCACATGCATAGTTATTACCAATATACACTATCTTTTGGGACTTATCAGTAAATATCATTAGCTTCAATATATATATATATATATATATATATATATATATATATATATATATAAATATATATATAAATAAATATCAAAAAAATGCAAAAAGCTAATATTTAATAACCTATTTCATTTATTATACATCAAAAATTTATTATATAACTTATCATTTACATCATATTCCACCCATTTGGAAATCTCAACCGCTTTAGCTGCCTGTTGACATGCTGGTATAATGAATAAACAGGAGTGGAGCAGCAACCAATGAAGCTCCTGATGACGCCTTTGTGGCGAAACACGGAAACATGTTGAGCGTGATTATTGTTCATGGCATCCAAGGATTTATGACATTATGGAATGAGAAATTGAATCATTTGAGGAATATCTACAATAAGAAACATCAAGTGCAAATATAGCTGCTGCTAATTTATGGACATATGGGTGAACATTTCTATGCACTTTAACAAGAGATTTTAATTGGGCTAAATGAACTGGAGGGCTCAGTCTTTTAAATGAATTTATGGGTGGAATATGATGTATATGATAAGTTAGTTAATAATTTTTTTTGATGTATAAAAATAAATACATAGTAACATAGTAGATGACAGCAGATAAAGACCCGAATGGTCCATCCAATCTGCCCAACCTGATTCAATTTTAATTTTTTAATTTTTTCTTCTTAGCTATTTCTGGGCAAGAATCCAAAGCTTTACCTGGTACTGTGCTTGGGTTCCAACTGCCGAAATCTCTGTTAAGACTTACTCCAGCCCATCTACACCCTCCCAGCCATTGAAGCCCTCCCTAGCCCATCCTCCACCAAATGGCCATATACAGACACAGACCGTGCAAGTACTGGCTTTAGTTCATTATTTAATATTATTTTCTGATTCTAGATCTTCTGTGTTCATCCCACGTTTCTTTGAACTCAGTCACAGTTTTACTCTCCACCACCTCTCTCGGGAGCACATTCCAGGCATCCACCACCCTCTCCGTAAAGTAGAATTTCCTAACATTGCCTTTGAATCTACCACCCCTCAACCTCAAATTATGTCCTCTGGTTTTTACCATTTTCCTTTCTCTGGAAAAGATTTTGTTCTACGTTAATACCCTTCAAGTATTTGAACGTCTGAATCATATCTCCCCCTGTCTCTCCTTTCCTCTAGGGTATACATATTCAGGGCTTCCAGTCTCTCCTCATACGTCTTTTGGCGCAAGCCTCCGATCATTTTCGTCGCCCTCCTCTGGACCGCCTCAAGTCTTCTTACGTCCTTCGCTAGATACGGTCTCCAAAACTGAACACAATACTCCAAGTGGGGCCTTACCAATGACCTGTACAGGGGCATCAACACCTTCTTCCTTCTACTGGCTACGCCTCTCTTTATACAGCCCAGCATCCTTCTGGCAGCATTAATATTAGCTTTTTACATTTTTGCATATACATATTTATTGGAGATATCCTGAAATCTGACCTGTTAGCAGCCCTTGAGGACTATGAGTGAAGACTAAGGTACTAGAGCAGTGGTTCCCAAGCCTAGTCCTGGAGGTACTGTCAGGTTTTCAGGATGTCCAAAATGAATATTCACAAAAGACTTGCATGCAGCAGAGACCATGTGTGCAAATCTCTCTTATGAATATTCATTGTGAATATCCTGAAAACCTGACTGGCTGGGGAGCTTCTCAGATCAGCTTTGAGAAACACTGTACTAGAGACTACCCCGTTATGGACTCTTAAATGATGAATATTTTTTTCAATAAAAACAGGAGCCGTAACTAGCACTCATGCCTACCGGTTCACCTGGCATTCCTGCAGGCCCAGGAGCTCCAGGCTTTCCCTGTGAAAGAGCAACATTTTAATTGATATAAAAAAGAAAATCTGTACTCCTTCAGACTGTTATGCAGAGATATTTAATACAAAATATTATTTTACTTTTAGTTAAATACACTGATGTCAACAAATGGAAACGTCAGGCATTATTTTATTTGAATCATTTTGAAGAGTCATTTAAAGTGTTGCCTCTTTTGCTCCATTCTGCCATATGTAACTTCTTAAAAATAGCCATTATACTTTGACTATCAGCCTATGAATATTAATCAACCTGTAAAATTAACACTCATTTCAATAAATCATTACTGTATTTTAAAGAAAAATGCATTTATTTCCTTAAACCAATAGTCATATAAATGTATAAATACTTTGCAGCTGTATCCTGCTCATTTGGTCCTTTAGCTAGACTGGTGTTAGTGCTGACATCCTAGTGTCAGCAACTTTCATTCACAGCTATCCAGGTAATTTTCCCATGGATTTCAAATCTTCTGTTCCCCGCCTTCCACCTTAATACACCTAGCGTGGTCATTGCCATGATGGTCCTAGGTTTGGGTTATGGCTGTTTATGTATTGTATTTATTCACTCTAGCTAAAAAGACGAGGGATATAATAAAAACATTAGAGCACAAAAATTTAGGGCTCCTTTTACGAAGGCGTGGTAGTGGTTTAACGCGTGTAATACTGCACGCTAAACCGCCGGATGCGCTAGCCACTACCGCCTCCTTTTAAGCAGGCGGTAGTTTTGGGCCAGCGCGGGGGTTAGCGCGTGATGAAAAGTCGAGCGCGTTAATCCCGTTAATGCACCTTTGTAAAAGGAACCCTTAGAGTTTATAAGCTCATGCAAACAAAAAACAAATCAACTCTTTCAGTGATCTGAAAAAGAGCCCTCTTCACTTACAAACCGAACCCCTGTTTTTAAAATTCAAATCCATCCTTAAAGCTTAATTTTGCACTAAAAAATTTGCCCGTGTTCCAAGATGACTATGATGTCCCCTTTTCTCAATTCTCTACCCTTGCAGTAATATTACCCTTTCACTACCTTGTTAATTTTCTTTCTTTCACTCCCTTCCCCACCTTGTTTCTCTCTTCAGATTACTTTTGCTTAAATTCTACTTCTCTCTTGGATTTTATTCAATTTCCTATGTAACCCAATTTACCTTATGTTTCCATCCTAATATTTAATTTGTAAACCATTTAGATCTTAGTTTTTATTTGCGGTATATCAAATATAATTAAACTGTGAGAAAGATCATACCATAGAAACATAGAGTATGATGGCAGAAACGGGCCGACGGCCCTCAAGTCTGCCCACTCAAGAACCCTCCCTCCTCAAGAAATCATCTTTTAAGCATTCCTCTGGAGAGACCCCACCTGATGGTCCCATCGTCCCTTGAAGTCGAGTGTTGTACTGGCCTCAACTACCTGGTGTGGAAGACCATTCCATTTATCAATTACCCTTTCGGTGAAGAAGTATTTCCTGGTTTCTCCATGAAATCTTCCCCCCTGAGTTTTAGCGGGTGCCCTCTTGTCACTATGGGACCCGTAAGATAAAAGATTTCTTCTTCCACTTCAATGCGTGATGTATTTGAAAGTTTCTATCATGTCTCCCCTTTCTCTGCACTCTTGGAGAGAATATAAACGTAGCCTGTTCAGACGTTCTTCGTATGGGAGATCTTTGAGTCCTGAGACCATCCCAGTGGCCATTCGCTGAATCGACTCCATTCTCTTCATATCCTTTTGATAATGTGGCCTCCAAAACTGAACACAGTACTCCAGGTGAGGTCTCACCGTGGATCTGTATAATGGCAGTATAACTTCAGGATTTCTAAACTAAACTAAACCTTAGGTTTGTATACCGCGCCATCTCCACAAACGTAGAGCTCGGCACGGTTTACAGAGTTAGGAAGAAAGGAACTCCAATGAAGGGTTATAGGAAAGGAAAAAGAAGAAAGAGAGGGACAAGGGTCTTAGCGAGCAGGAGGTGTTAGATTTTTTGAAAAGAGCCAAGTTTTCAGGTGTTTGAGGAAGAATTGGAGGGAGTTTGAATTTCTGAGTGGGGATGTAAGGTTGTTCCAGAGTTCGGCTGATAAAGCTTCTTCTAATGCATCCCAGCATTTGTCTAGCCTTTGCTGAAGCTTTCTCCACCTGATTGGCAACTTTCATATCTTCCCAGATGATTACTCCCAAGTCCCGTTCTGCTGCAGTTCTTGTTAGGTTTTCACTATTCAGGGTGTACGGTCTGCATGGATTTCTGCTATCAAGGTGCATTACCTTACATTTCTTGGCATTAAAATTCAGCTGCCAAGTACTGGACCATTGTTCTAGTAAAAGCAGGTCCTGTTCCATCGTGTCGGGCATGGTTGAACCGTCAGGTTCTGCTGCGCCGCCCACAACGTTGCATAGTTTAGCGTCATCAGCAAATAATATAATTTTGCCTCGAAATCCCTTACAAAGATATTGAATAGTATCGGGCCCAAGACCGAGCCCTGCGGTACACCACTGGTCACTTCTGCCATTTTTGAGGAAGTACCGTTTACCATCATCCTTTGAAGTCTGCCTCTAAGCCAGTCTTCTGCCCATGTCATTAGTATTTCTCCAAGGTCCATCGTGTTCTTCCCTAGTGTGCTTAAGCTTTGTTTCTCCTTCATGTCTGGTTTTTGCACATCCTGCTCCATGTCTCCTAAATGCACATCTCCTGCCTTGGGCTTAACTGTTTTTATCTAGCCTCCAGGTTAGGTGAGGTCCTGACAGCTTGTACTAGTCCAAAACTAGGGGATTAGGTCAAAATGGACTGTCACAGAGACTTTGAAAGCTCTCACAGGAGCCATGCAAGATCTGTGGATAAGGTTTCATACCCTTCAATATAGAGTGACATCCTTCCAGCCCATGGGACATTATTAGGAAGAAGAGGCTGATCCACTTTCAGACATGTCCATGCCAATACTGGAAAAGGTTTGATGACACCAGGGTGAAATTGTGTGGTTTTCTACAGTAGCATATACTCTGGTTATGATTCAATCCATACTTGTCTGATACCCTAAAAATCTAAGATTCATGAAGAAAGCCCTGGCATGGGTCACTTCCAGACTAGAACAGAACAGTACTGAGCTGAACAACCTGGAACACTTTCTGGCTACTCTTTCTCAGGCTTTTGTAGAACTTGATTGAGCTATGATGGCTGAGAACACCAATAAAATACTGAGTGAAGTGGAATGGGTAGACATGAATCACTTATATACTCTTTCCGAAAATACAAGGCTAGAGGGCATGTGATAAAGGTACTAAATAGTAAATTTAAAACAAATCAGAGAATATATTTCTTCACTCAAAATTAAATTAAACTCTGGAATTAGCTTAGGAGGGTTTTATAAAGTTTAGATAATTTCCTAAAAGAAAATCGGTAAGCCATTATTAAGATGGACTTGGGGAAATCCACTGCTTATTCCTAGAATAAGCAGCATAAAAAGCAAGGTTACTTACTGTAACAGGTGTTATCCAGGGACAGTAGGCAGATATTCTCACATATGGGTGACGTCGAAGACCTAATGCGGACAGCTTCCCAAGTAGACTTGCTTGAAGAACTTTTAGAAAGTTTACGACTGCCGCACCCGACGTAGGGCACGCGTCTCCTCAGTTCAGATACCTAGCTAAGAAGCCAACCAGGGGAGGTGAGTGAGTTGTGAGAATATCTGCCTTCTGTCCCTGGATAACACCTGTTACGGTAAGTAACCATGCTTTATCCCAGGATAAGCAGGCAGCATATTCTCACAAGCTAACCAGAATGGGGTGGTGGGAGTGTTGACATTCAGGAGAATAAATTTTGTAATACCTCCTGCCCAAAGTGGCCATCCCATCTGGAAAAAGAATCCAGACAATAATTTAATTTAATTCTTATATACCGCTATACCGTGAGGTTCAAAGCGGTTTACAAAAAAGATACATTAAAGATATAATAAAATAAAATAAATAAAGATAGGTACTTGGAAGTTCCCTTACTGTCCCGAAGGCTCACAATCTAGTTAAAGTACCTGAGAAAACAATTATGAATAGTAAAGATATAAAATATAAAGACAGAGGTAGAGATAGAGATAGATATGAATATTCCAACAAGTATTGAATAAGTAAGTTAAATTAGAATTAAAAAAAATAATAATAAGTAAAATAAATAAAAATAGAGATAAAAAATAAAATAAATAAATTCCAAAAAGCATTAGGATCTGATGTTAGATGATTATAAAGATTACATGCCAAAGAGAAAAAAAGCTGGAATGCTCCTTGAGGCCTGAAGTATGAGACCCCTCACAATAATTCAGCACTAGGTTTCACAGGATGTTAAAATTAGTGCCTAAAGGCAGTCTTGACAGTTGACAGAGAGGTGAATGTATGAACCGAGGACCAAGTGGCAACTTTGCAGATTTCCTCAATCTAAGGAAAGCTACAGATGCCGCCATGGCTCTAACTTTATGGGCTGTGACTCGACCCTCTAGATCAGACATGGGCAAATCTGGTCCTCGAGGGCCAGAATCCAATCAGGATTTCCCTAATGAATATGCATAAGATCTATTTACATGCACTGTTTTCAATGCATATTCATTGGGGAAATCCTGAAAACCTGATTGGATTCCGGCCCTTGAGGACCAGAGTTGCCCAAGTCTGCTATAGATGCAGTCCAGCCTGAGCATAGCAGAATGAGATGCAAGCAGCCAACCAGTTGGAGATGGTTCTCTTGGAAACTGGATGTTCCAACTTGTTTGGATCGAAGGAGACAAAAAGTTGAGAAGATCTTTGTGGCTTAGTCCTTTATAAGTAGAAAGCCAAAGCATGCTTGCAGTCCAAAGAATGAAGAGCTGTTTCTCTAGGGTGAGAATGAGGCTTTGGAAAAAACACTGGAAGTACAATGGATTGACTGAGATGAAATTCTGAAACAACTTTTGGTAACAATTTAGGATGAGTACGGAGGACCACCTTGTCATGATGGAATACTGTGAATGGTGGGTCCACTACTAAAGCTTGTAGCTCACTGACTCTGTGAGCAGATGTGAGAGCAATGAGGAAGACCACTTTCCATGCGAGATATTTCAGATGAGCCATAGACATTGGTTCAAATGGAGGCTTCATTAATTGAGCAAGAACCACATTGAGATCCCAAACTATTGGAGGCGGTTTGAGAGGTGGTTTAACATTGAAAAGTTCTTTCATAAATCTGGAAACCACAGGATGAGCAGAGAGGGATTTCCCCTCTAGTGGTTGATGAAAAGCAGCAATTGCACTGAGATAGACTCGATTGGATGTTGATTTGAGGCCTGATTGAGATAAGTGAAACAGGTAATCCAGAACTGAAGACAAGGAGGTAGACCGAGGCTCCTTGTGATACAGAGTGCACCAAGCAGAAAACCTAGTCCATTTCTGATTGTAACATTACCTAATGGTAGGCTTTCTGGAAGCCTCTAAAATGTCAGATTGAGAAAACTGGAGATTAGCAGTTAAGTTGAAAGGTACCAAACTGTCAGGTACAGAGACTGCAGGTTGGGATGAAGCAGAGAACCCTGACTCTGTGTAAGCAGAGACGGAAAAAGTGGTAGAAGTAGTGGCTCCCTGCTGCCGAGTTGAAGTAGAAGGGAGAACCAAGGTTGTCTGAGCCACTGAGGAGCTATCAGTATCATGGTGGCATGTTGGTGTTTGAGTTTGACAAGTGTCTTCAGAATTAGAGGGAATGGAGGAAACGCATACAGGAATTTGTTCGTCCATTCCAGGAGAAAAGCATCTGCCTCCAGGCAGTGAGGAGAGTAGATCCTGGAGCAAAACTGAGGCAGCTTGTTGTTGTGGGGAGACGCAAAGAGATCTATCTGAGGGGTTCCCCACTGAGAAAAAATGTGATGGAGAAGCGATGAATTGAGTGTCCATTTGTGAGGTTGTAGAAGACGACTCAATTTGTCCACCAGAAAGTTTTTCTCTCCTTGAATGTAGACCGCTTTCAGAAAGATGTTGTAAATAATTGCCCAATTCCAAACCTTCTGAGCTTCCTTGCAAAGGGGGAGGGATCCTCTTTCTCTCTGCTTGTTAACATAGTACATCGAAACTTGATTGTCTGTACGAATGAGGACTACTTGATTGTGAAGAAAATGTTGAAAAGCTTTGAGAGCATTGAGTTTTAACAGATTTATGTGACTCCGACAATCTGTGATGGACCAATATCCTTGAGTACAGAGACTATCGAGATGAGCCCCCTAAGCGTAGGTCAAGGAATCTGTCGTGAGGACCTTCTGATGAGGGGGCATTTGAAACAGTAAACCTCTAGAGAGATTGGAAGATAGCATCTACCAGTGGAGAGACTGTCTCAACGAAGGAGTCATTGTAATGTGCTTAGAGAGTGGATCAGAAGCCTGGGTCCATTGAGGAATTCTGAGGTGAAGTCTGGCAAAAAGAGTCACGTGAACTGTAGAGGCCATGTGACCTAGGAGAACCATCATGTGTCTCGCTGAGAGTGAATTGAGAGATGACACTTTGTGACAAAGTTGTATTAGAGTATCCTGACATTGTTGAGGAAGGAATGCTCTGAGTTGCACAGTGTCCAGTACAGCTCCAATCAACTGCAGAGTCTGAGACGGCTGTAGCTGACATTTTGGAAAGTTTATTTTGAACCCTAAACTTTGGAGGAGCCAAATAGTCCATTGGTCACTACAATAGCCCCCTGAGATGTGGAATCTTTGATGAGCCAGTCGTCCAGGTAAGGAAAAACCTGAAGACCATGGCTGCGCAGAGCTGTTGCTACTAAAATCAGCCATCTGGGAAAAACTCTGGGAGATGATGCCAGGCTGAAATCTGAGAAACTTGCGAGAGGCTAGATGAATGGGAATGTAAGTGTAGGCCTCTGTGAGATCTGGAGAGCATAACCAATCATTATGATCCAGAAGGGGATACAAGGATGCTAGGTCGCAGATCCTCTGTCTTCTTCGGGACAAGGAAGTAACATGAGTAAAACCCCATGCTCTGCTGTTCCAGAGGAACTTCCTTGATGGCACGGAGATGAAGTAGAGCTTGAGCTTCCTGAAGAAGAAGGGTGGTCTGCGATGGATCGGAAGGATACTCTCTTGGGGAAAGATCTGGTAAAACTTGAAGGAAGTGAAGAGAGTAGCCTTCCCTGATTATTGTGAGGACCCAGAGGTCAGATGTCATTAGTTCCCATCACTGATATAAATGATGGAGATGACCTCCTATGGGAAGAGGAGAGGACAGAGGCAGAATGATTGATGTTATGCTCTGTGCCAGATGATCAAAAAGGCTGCGTGGACTTGGGTGTAGCAGAAGTCTGAGGTTTACGCTGCCGTTGTTGTTGTTGTTGCTGTTGTTTCTTAGGAGGCGGCCTTGAATAAGGTGCTGACTTCTGAGGATAACGCCTCTGATAAGATGGAGGAGGCCTATAACTCTTAGCAGTGGAAGGCTTTGGCTTAACTAAAGAGGCAAACGATTTCTCAAGCTCAGACAAGCGTTTTGTAGCTGCTTCAATAGAGTCATCAAACAGCTCATTCCCCTGACATGGGATGTTGGCCAGTCGATAATGCAGATTTGGATCCATATCTATGGTGTGGAACCAGGCTAGACGGCGCATGGCCACTGAAAATGCCGTCACCCTGGAGGACATTTCAAAAGCATCATATGCATACGAAGTTGACCCAGAGTATGATGCATGTGTTGAAACTCTGGGAGTCGATGTTTAAGAAGATGTTAAAGAAAGTAGGCATGGCATTGACCCAATGCTTCAGATAGGATGTGAAGACAAAGTTATAGTTTAAAATCCAATTTGTCATTATAGAAATTTGATACAGACGATGGCCAAACTTGTCCATGGCCCTTCCCTCTCGGCCAGGAGGGACTGTGGCATAAACTTTGGCAGGATTGGTTCATTTTAAAGAAGGCTCCATGAGAAGAGATTGATGGGACAGTTGAGACTTCTCAAACTCTTTACAATGAACCATCTTATAATGGGATTCTAGCTTTGCTGGCACTGTAGGAATAGAATACGGGGTATCCAGATTTCTCTTGAAAGTCTGAGAGAGAATGCCATTCATGGGCAATTTGAGAGAATCCCTAGGAGGATTAGGCATACCCAGCTCTTACAAATACTCCTTAGAGTATTTTGAATCAGACTCCAAGGCGATGTTGAGATCTTTACTCATTTGACATATGAACTTAGTAAAGGACACTGGATCAGAAGAGGGATGGCTCTGATGAGGTGAAGGTGAACGAGAGCCCCTCCAAGTACCCCTTATGGCAGAAAAAGAAGGTGAAGCCTCTCTGGAATATTGGTACTGAAGATCTAAATTCATAGGCAAAGATGAAGATGAAAGTCCACTTCTGAAATGAGTAGAAGAAGCAGAACATTTTCGTTTTGAGGCAACAGCTGAAGAAAACCTTGCAGGAGAAGAACTCAACTGGCAAAAAACCTGTGGCTTCTGGAAGTGAGGTTCCACAGGAGATTTCCTTGACAAGGAAGTCATTGGCCTCGACTGTTCTTGATGCCTCGATAAATGAAGGATGCCTCGAGAAGAAGACCTGGGTCGAGACGAATGCCTCGACAGATGGTGTGGTGATGAACTATGCCTCGAAGAACGGAGCAGTGATCTTGAATCCAGCCTCGATGAGGAATGTCGAGGTGTCCTCGACCTGTTCCTCAAAGAAGGCAATGCCTTATGCTGTGAGGTAGGACTGGAAGTTGAAGATCGAGGTTGAGACACTTGCAAGGACTCAGCTCCTTTTATAGTGTGTTCAGATTGACCTCGAGGCACTATCAAGGACTCGACTCCTTGTAATACTGCTGAGTGCTCAGGCTGGACTGCAGGAAGCAGGGTCGAGGCAAGAGTCAATTTGGAAAGCATGTTACCAAACTCCTGATGCAGAATAGTTTCCAACATATTCTGCAGAGCCGGTACCAAGACCACTGGAGCAGGTACAATTGGTGTGGCTATAGATTCCAAGGAAGACGACCTCAAAGAAGAGTGTTTCCTTGATTTTGAGATACACTTCTTGGGAAGTCTCGAAGCAACCGGTCCCACAAAGGTCGCTGGTGGAATGGGCTGTGACTCATGAAGGACTGGCTTGGGTAGCTTACCTGATGGAGACACTGAGGATAATGGCCCCTCCGGACACGATTTTGAAGATTTCCCCGGGGTAAAGAGTACTTCTTCATCGAGGAAGGTTTCAGCGAGGTCGAGGTTGAAGCTTTGGGCCCAACAGAAGACTTCAACGTCGTTTGAGGGCTTGATTTAGAAGTATAGCACAGCGGGCGCACGACTCCGGTTGATGATCAGATTCTAAACACTGAATACACCAGTTATGTGGGTCAGTGAAAGAGATCGTGCGTTGACACTGGCTACACTTCTTGACCCCCTTGACCGGCCGGGACATGGAATGAAAAAAAGCCGCGGCCAAATCGAAGCCCGCAGGCTGAGGCCACGGAGTAGGCCCCGCCATGAAACAATGAAAAAAAAAATATTTTTCTTTAGACGCTACACAACGACCCTGTAAAATAAAAGAATCACACGAGCCACAGTAAAGAGAAGGCATGAGTTAAGAACTAACTCTCATGCAGAGCCTTGAAATGAGGGCTTCTCAACTCCGCGGAAAACTTAAAACTGAGGAGATGCTAAGGAGACGCGTGCCCTACGTCGGGCAGGATGGCACTTGCGCATACGCAGTACGGCAGTCGCAAACTTTCTAAAAGTTCTTCAAGCAAGTCTGCTTGGGAAGCTGTCTGAATCGGGGCTCCGTGGTTGACATCACTCATATGTGAGAATATACTGCCTGCTTGTCCTGGGATAATCTATTTTACTCTTTGGGATCTTGCTAGGTACTTGCAACCTGGATTTGCCTATGTTGGAAACAGGATGGATGGATGAGTGGTCTATCCCAGTAGGGCAATTCTTATTTTCTTATTAATCTGGGTGCCCAGTAGCCATTCCAGAATATTAGATTGGTGTTATTTATTTTAGTGCCTAAATTTTAGCAACTTTTATAGAATTGCCTCTTTTGAGTACCTAGTGATGCACTTTAGCTTAAGAAATGCCCCTATCTTTTAACACCTGGTCAATGAGATATTTTGGAACTTGTAAAATCCTGTTTGTAATTGCCCTCTTATAATATACAAACAATATCTGATTTAACGATGAGTGATTCAGTAAGATGACTTCAAAAACCAAGTCACTGTGTGCAGAGAAAGTTATTTCTCTCCATTCGATCGAGTCATCTTATTGAATCACTCATCGTTAAATCAGATATTGTTTGTATATTATAAGAGGGCAATTACAAACAGCATTTTACATTAAGGAAAAGACCCCTGAGGGTCTTAAGTGAATAAAAACACTGAGCACCACAGGTCTCCCCTTTTATTTTTCTTTGCACCTACCGTTAGTACATCGTGAGAAAATCTATCTTCCAGCACTTCACATAAAACTAGGTCTGCTGAAAAATTTTGTCAAGTCGATGGACAGAAATGGTGATGCGTTTCAGCACCTACGAAGTACGTTTAAGTTTCGAGAAAAGTGAAGCCAAAATCAAAGAAGGTGTTTTTGTTAGACCCGAAATCTGTTAACTGATCCTTGATGATGTGTTCAAACAGAAGCTGAACCCAGCTGAATCAGCGGCATGGGAAGCATTCATGCTGGTTGCTCAGAATTTTCATGGTAATCACAAATCAGAGAATTATGCTGAGTTTGTGGAGAACATGCGGACAGCATATCAGTTAATGGATGCCAGAATGTCACTTAAAATATACTTCTTACATTCTTACTTCGACTTCTTCCCACCCAATCTTGGTGATGTCAGCGATGAGCATGGGGAAAGATTTCATCACGATATCAAGGTGATGGAAAGCAGATATCAGGGAAAGTTCAATCCTAGTATGATGGGAGACTATTGTCGGTTCTTGATAAGAGAGACAAATATACAGTACGGACCGGATTCTGTAAACAGCATCCTGATTGTAGGCAGCCAACTGCTGCCTAATCAGCTAATCGGGCACACATAAAAAAACCCTCCCAAAGCAGGCTACCTATATTGGAGACTAGGGAGGCACGTAAGATATCTTCTACCTCATGGGACCCTCGACCACCAGGGGGCATCCGCTAAAAATCAGGGGAGGGAAATTCCATAGCGACTCCAGAAAATACTTCTTCACTGAAAGAGTGGTGGATCATTGGAACAAACTCCCACTGCAGGTGATTGAGGCCAACAGCGTGTTGGACTTTAAGAGAAGATGGGATATTCACAGGGGATCCCTAGAGGAGTGAAACCAGAGGGCGGGCATTTGGAATGGGCAGACTTGGTGGGCTATAGCCCTTTTCTGCCGTCTTTTTCTATGTTTCTATGTTTCTATGTTTCTAAGGCTAGGTGTGGGTGTGGCATGGCCTGGAAGTAGCCTTAAGTGGACCTAGGCAGCCATATGCGCCTCCCTAGACAGGGCCGCTGAGCTTATCATGGCAAGGGATCTCCCTACTGCAATAAATTTAACGGCCGCAGCTGCCCATCCCCCTTTACATCACCGGCAGGAGGAATGCCCAGTCCTTCTTGCTGAAACCCCACACCATACATCGCCAGCAGGCGGAATATCCAGTCCCTCCTGCTGAAACCCCCCCACCCTTTCCCATACATCACTGGCAGGAGGGATGCCCAATCCCTCCTTCCGGAACCCTCTCACCCCTACCGAACATCGCTGGAAGGAGGGATGCCCAGTCCCTCCTGCTGGAACCCCCCACCCTCCCTGTACATTGCCGGCAGAAGGGCTACCCAATCCCTCCTGTAGGAACCCCCCCACCCCTACCAAACATCGCCGGCAGTAAGGATGCCCAGTCCTTCCTGCCAGAACCCCCCCTACCAAAAATCGCTGGCAGGAAGGATGCCCACTCTCTCCAGCTGGAACCCCCCCCTACCCTACCCATACATTGCCGGCAGGAGAAATGCTAAGTCCCTTAGATTCATAATTAAGCCTTCAGATTGACCAGTGGCTACATGGAAATATTGAATATTATTTTGGAAATGTTCTTTTGTCTTGCAAAACCAATAATGTCACAGTCCATATGAAAATGAATGAAGTCATGCCTGAGATGGATCACTGGAAGCAAATCAATTGACATTTACAATTTTGGGAAAGATTTTATTGAAAGGACACATTTTATCAACTATCTAAAATCAAGGTGGACCTACATCTTCATGAGACTGTTGCTGCTTGACTTATTTGCAGCACAGATGGCAACAACTGAGCATGAGTTGATTTTTCAGTGGTTTACTGAGTTAGTGTTGAAAACTGATTCCAAATCATTTTTGATGTGGACAGTGTCAAATACTTTACATCGTCCCTTCATGACTTCCAATGACCTCAGGTTTAAAAAGGACAATGAACAAAAGGTACTATTAATAGCAGATCTTTTCATTTCACCAATTTGTAATTTAGGGCTCCTTTTACTAAGCTGCATTAGGGCATTAACGCGCAGAATAGCGCATGCTACAATACCACGTGCGCTAGACGCTAATGCCAGCATTGAGCTGGCGTTAGTTCTAGCCATGTAGTGCGGGTTTAGCGCGCGCTAAAATTCTGCATGCGCTAAAAACGTTATCACAGCTTAGTAAAAAGAGCCCTTAGTTTTACTGACAGAGCTTAAAATCTGATATGTTTAATTGTACATTCTAATATTTTGTAAACCGCATAGAACTTCACAGCCCTGCGGTATATAAACTGACTTATGTTATGTTATAGTAATAATTCATTCCAATATAACTTGTGCCTTGCACTTAAACACCACTGTATATGTAGGCTGCTGCTCGAGCCACACTTCTCATTTAAAAATTCCTCATAGACCTTTATAATAAAATAATTTCGTAATGGAACTCAAGCGCTCACAGTTACAATGCCGTTAATGTATTTTTGGGCATATAACTTTAATGTGAGCTATCATCGGTCCTTTTGTTTTTTTATTCTTATTAATTACTTAAAATTTTATTTTGTTTAATTTTAACTATTAACTGTAGCCATTTACTACAAAAATTTCCTTATATCGTTATTGTAATAGTACTTAGCTTGTGAATACTACACAGCCATCAAGAAACGACGGAAGATCTCCGTTTCGCTCTCTCACTGTAGAACAGAGCTTCTTCAGGTGCGCTATGATTAATCTTATCAGCACTTTTAGTGAAACATTTATTATACGGGCGGTTCAAAAACTCCGGACTCTCAGCCCTTGCTTCAGTTTACACAGCGTCTTTCATCACATCAATTACGAAATTCTTTTATTATAAAGGTCTATGAGGAATTTTTAAATGAGAAGTGTGGCTCAAGCAGCAGCCTACATGTTATGTTATAGTAAACATACTTACAGGTATTCCTGCGATTCCCGGGGCACCTGCCTGTCCTCGTTCTCCCTAGAAAGAAACAGCTTGTTGGGATTTCTTTTTTCCTAGTAATATATAGTCATACAAGTCAAGAAGTAAAACTACAGGTCAGTCCGATACCAAACCGTTAATACTACAATTTCAAGTTTACCACCTCTTTTACCCCTCTACCACGGCTCGGAGTATGAAATGCTCTGACACTGCTCCGACGCTCATAGATCTCGTCCCGGGACTGCTGTAACCTCTACCATGGCTTAGTAAAAGAGGGCCTCAATGAGGTTTATAAACACAGATGAAGAATGCATCTCCCCAGAGGAACAAAAATCCAAGAAAAACTGCATGAGGCAATTTCTTTTAAAGCAATATTTGTCTGTTTTGAATCCTTTGTGAAAGATTTATAGATATTCTGCTGGCTTGAACCAGAGCCAGGTCTCAGATATTAGGCAATGATTTTCATAGGACATTAGAGGTTCACTATCCTTTATTTTTCTTAGGACTAAAATATTGAGCAATAAAAAAAAGAAATGGGACTGACTTCACAAAACCTTGTGAAAGCCAGACAACACCTGTTAAGTTACAGCCCATTATTTTATGGGATGCCATGCTAGGGGTCCACATTTGGAGCTCCCACTGAGGAAAAGGAGTGAGGTATTATTGTGGCCTCTCAATGTCTCACAGAAAATTTACAGTGCCATAACAGAGCCAGATGCCACCGCATAATTTTTGCCACCCTAGACTTAAACCTAGTCCACTTAGTGACAGGGCCAGTTCTGGGTTTGCAAGCGGTAATAATAATAATAATAATTTAATTTTGTATACCGCCATACCCAGGGAGTTCCTGGCGGTTCACAACAGTCAGATGAAAATACATACAGTGCGGTTGGAATTGGAGAACAAAGCAACGCAATCAAAGAGGCAAATTAGTCTTACTTTTACAATTTAGGTGAGGGAAGGGCTATATACAGTGCATGCAGTAAGAGAATACATTGAATAGGAGAGGGAATAAATGCATAAAAAGTAGGATAGGGTAGGGTAGGATTCTGGATGTGTTATTTTTTGTGAAGAGGGGTTGGAGCAGAGGAACAGATACAAGTTTTGAGTATGGGTAGTTTTTTGTCATGGTAAATGGGTGGTGAAGCTGACAATGTTTTAACTGGTGGTACCAGGCACAGTTGGTCCATGCCATTATCATGTTATTTACCACAACTTCTCTTATATACTAATAACATGCAGTAATAGCATTTGCGTATGCTAACGAAATAACACATGTTTGTAACACTAGCTGTGAACTGCTTGTGGTATTGCGGTATACAAAAATAAAGTAATTATTATTATTATAAATACACGTAAGTTCAAAAAATGAGGACAATTACAGGCTGTGCTGAGCCTACGAATGAACCCTTTGGTGCTGTTGCTACAGTGTAGCCTGCTATCCTAGGCAGTGATATATGGAAAGAAGAGATGGATGAGAAATCTGACAGGAAATGAGATGAACATATTTCAGTGTGAGACTGATTGAACTGACCTCTAAAATGCTAAAGCAGGAATATGCTTAAACGGCATGAAAATGAAGATCAGTATGTGACGGCAAACATAACTGTGCATAAAAGTGTAAATCAAGACAGCAACATATAAATACTAGAGCAGCACTGTTAATACCTTCTCTCCTGGCAGTCCTTCTAGACCTGGTAATCCCATAGGACCTGGCTCTCCCTTGGGTGAAAAAAAACCATAATTTAGAATGAAATACTGTATTTGAAAGATGAAGTAAACCATGATTCATGCAGAAAAATATTCATTTTAACAGCTTCATATCTGTGGAACTTCTCAAGTAATAAAAAATAAAGTTTGGTAAAAACGTTTCCAGCTTGTAATTCTCAGAAGAATCTTTTCTGGTTTCTTGACTGTGATGATTTTAATTTCAGGATAACAATCACAGGAATTCTGCATTGTCTGTTACTTCCTACATCTGGGGAAATACACACATTAAGAAGATATAGAGCTCCTTTTACTAAGCTAAGGTAGCGTTTCTAGCGCACGCTGCAGATTAGCGCGCGTTAACCCCTGCGCTATGTGGAAAAACTAACGCCAACTTAATGGAGGCGTTAGCATCTAGCACACGCTAAAACTGCTAGAGCAGCTTAGTAAAAGGAGCCCATAGAGGGCCATTTTCAATTTGATATCCAAGTCCAAGTTTAGACATTTTTTACATGTACATTTATCTTTTTTAAACCATTAAAAAAAAAGAAAAAAATATCCAAAAGAAAACCACACAAAACAAGCCATTGGGATGTAGGAGGAGCCAGCATTTTTAGTAGACTGGCTACACAGACATCCCAGCAGAGCAATGGGGCACAATATGGAGCACTGCAGTGACCTTAACCTAAAAGACCCATGTACACATTTCACCATCTTCCCCTCATAGTGTACAAGGAGCCCTCCAAATCCCACCAAATATCTACTGGACCCAACTGTACACCACACTATTAGCCCTTATGCTTTCAAATGATATCTATATGTTGGCACAGTAAGGTTTTGGCAGATTTTGGTGGGCTCACACTTTCCAGTTCAAGTGTGATAGTGAGAGTGGGATATGGGCTTGGACCTCCTTCTTGGCAGTCCACTGCATTGACCACTAGGCTGTTCCAGACACCTACTTGCTTCTGTACTAGGACTGGGCATAAAATCTGCAGCTGCTATCCAAGCAGGCACTATGTACTATTTCATTTATATCTTTGGGGGATATGAAGGGTTCAGGGACCTTTGGGGGAGTGTGGCTAAGTCTCATTTAGCCTGCTATCTGCCATTTTTCAACACATGATAGCTGGCTATCTCTCACTGAATATCAGGCTTGCCTGCTTAGCCCGGTGATGGTCACTGGCTGGCCATGGCACATGGCTGGGGGAAGGGTTTACACTGGAATGGAGAGCAATATGCATGTGTATTCTTCTGCCTCATATCTGCTGCTTGCAGAAAGACCATGTGCAAAACATGCGAATACTTTGTACCTGCGCATATGGTAAACAGTTTCAAAGCAAAACCAACTGAATAATTTCCCTTTGGAAAATTAGCTATAGGGGGTTCAGGTAGTAAAGTATCCATACACCTGGCAGCTCTATGGGTTCTGATAATTTTCTCCTTTAGAGATAGAAAGATGAAAGGATAGATGCACTATTAACTTTTTATTTTCATTGGAAAAATGCTTAAAACATCAAATACTGAGGTATTTATTGTAACAAGGATGGTGCTATATATTTATCAATGATAAAAATCCATATGAAGAACAAGAACTCACAAATTCATCTGATGATACATGGCAAAGGAATAAATGATTTCATATGCAAGATGAAATATGATATAAAAAATATCTAATCTAATCAGAATTTCTGAATCACACTTATCCAGTACAGTTTGAAGGTGATTTACAAGATAAGAGGCCCCAATAGTGATATGGGGAAAGTTACATCACATTGAGGAGAACAGATACATTAAATGTGTTGCAGGAGGCTGTCCAGATAGAGTAAGACAGATTTACTATAAAATATGTGTTGAAAGTGTGTGTGTATGTGTGGCTTTTGTTTGGGAGGGTGAGGCATGTCTTACATTTTTCAAAAATTAAAAAGGGAAAATATTTTCTTCATATATAGGTAGGTCTTTCTGTCTGTTACTTGGTTGCACCTCAGTCTATATCTTAATTATTAGAAATGTATTAAAGATACTCCTGGTAGTTTCATGCATCTGCACCATACAGACCTTATACAACGTACTGGAGAGGGCCAAGTAGATAGGAGAGACAGCAGTGGAAGAGAATGGCTACATATTGGGTTCCTCTGCCATTCTTTTAAACCATGTGGGATACAACCACATGGTTCAAATCATCAGTCTGAATCCTCTCGGTAGGAGCAGATAATCTGCTTCTCATGCCACATGATCAGCATGGTGTGGGAGTTTACACAAAAAGTAAGCTAGGTATACTTGAGAAGTGGGGTGAAATTACACTATTTGTCGATGACGCTAAACTATGCAGCGTTGTGGGCAGGGCCTCAGAACCTGATAGTGCAACCAGGCCCAACACTATGGAGCAAGACCTGCTTGTATTGGAAAAATGGTCCAGTACTTGGCAACTAAACTTTAATGCCAAGAAATGTAAAGTAATGCACCTTGGGAGCGGAAATCCACGCAAAACATACACCTTAAACGGTGAAAACTTAACAAGAACTACTGCAGAAAGGGACTTGGGAGTTCTCATCCGGGAAGATATGAAAGCTGCTAATCAGATGGAGAAAGCTTCAGCGAAGGCGAGACAAATGCTGGGATGCATCAGAAGGAGCTTTATTAGCCGGAAGCCGGAAGTCATACTACCGTTATACAGATCCATGTTGAGACCTCACCTGGAGTACTGTGTCCAATTTTGGAGGCCACATTATCAAAAAGATGTGAAGAGAATGGAGTCGATACAGAGAATGGCCACTAAGATGGTCTCAGGACTTAAAGACATCCCATATGAAGAACGCATGATCAAACTGCGCTTATATTCTCTTGAAGAACGCAGAGAAAGGGGGGACATGATAGAAACATTTAAATACATCATGGGCCACATCAAAGTGGAGGAGGAAATCTTTTTTCTAAAGGGTCCTACGGCGACAAGAGGGCATCCACTAAAACTTAAGGAAGATTTCATGGTGACACCAGGAAATACTTTTTCAACGAACGGGTGATTGATCGATGGAATGATCTTCCCCACCAGGTGGTCGAGGCCAGTAGCGTGCTCGACTTCAAGAGTCGATGGGACAAACAGGTGGGAGTACTACGGAGTTATGCTCAATCGATAGATACTCCAGGGAAGAAGGGTCCTTGAGTAGGTAGACTAGTTGGAGGGAGGGTTCTTGAGTGGGCAGACTTGTTGGGCCATCGGCCCTTTTCTGCTATCTTATTCTATGTTTCTAAAAAAGCAGAGAGGGGGAAGAAAATTTGGGGACAAATTCTGGGAGGCAGAGACAGAGAAGCTGAAAGGGAAAGAGATGGTTGGAGGTCTTGCTGGGGGAAGAGGAGAGAGAACTATTTATTTATTCAATTTTTTATACCGTTCTCCCAGGGAAGCTCAGAATGGTTTACATCAGTGGTGTCCAACCTGCGGCCCCGTGAAGTATTTTGTGTGGCCCCGGTCGAAGCCGATGCAGTGTTTTCCTCTGCTGCACCCGGGTGTTTACCGTCTTGCTGGCTCCCTCCTCTGTCTTGCTGCAGTGTTTGCGTATTTGTGTGGCCCTAGAAACATTTTTTTTCGGCTAATGCGGCTCAGGGAAGCCAAAAGGTTGGACACCTCTGGTTTACATGGATTTATTCAGGTACTTAAGCATTTTCCCCATCTGTCCTGGTGGGCTCACAATCTATCTAATATATCTGGGGCATTGGGGGACCAAGTGATCTGCCCAGGGTCACAAGGCACAGAGAGCAGAAAAACACTGGGAATCTTTTTTGGGTGGTAAGGAGAGAGGGAGAGAGAGAGAAAAAAAAAAATTAGGTGGTAAGGGAAAAAAACTACAAAGCATAGAGATAAAGGTGGAGGTTGAACCTGCTTGGAGGAAAGAGAGAGGGAGATCATGTGTAGAGTTGGGATCAAGTTAAGCTGGGGAGAGAGAGCTTAAGGGGTTCATATCTTATGATGGGAAATTCAGCCCCAAAATTACAAATATAATAAGCAGAATTCTAATAATGTGATGAATTTTACATTTTTTTTATTTAAAAAATTCTTCCAGAATTAAGTTAATGTTCCAAAACCTAACACTACGCAAGAGTCTTCACATTGTTATTAACAATACAGATAGTTTAAGCATCTCAAGAGTCACATACCACTGAGCCTGGATCTCCTTTTGGGCCCTGTGGAAAAAAAGGAAATATCTGTTAGGATATTGTACGCATGTTAGTAAAGGTCATAATCTATTATACTTTAGATTTCCTTAAAACACTACATCATTTTTTTATTCCAGCTGGCAGCTGAGCAAAAAAATCATCCAATCTTTTTCCAAACTGAATTTCATTTTATCCTCTACTATTTAGTCTATCCCACCAATATCAAAGTAAATTTTGCCATGAACAAGCCATTGTTGCATCAACCTATATCAGAACCCTACAGACATGAACATAGTATAAATATGAAGATGGACATACAAGGGACATAGCTAAAGGAAGATGCCATAGGCTGAAGTCACCCAGCCTTGGTCCCAGAGCTCAGAACTTTAATGCAAATTCTTGAGCATGCATGGCCCTTCCCACATTAAGTGGTCTCCTCAACCATCAGAGAGTTGGGAGGGATTGTGTACCTTATAAATCCTTCTGTCTATGAAAAATATCCATTGTAGGCGAGAAATTATGCTTTTTCAGTTGATAAGGAAGACTGAGTCAGACACACAAATAGTTGACTCAAGTTTAGGGTTGCTCAACTTGATATTGCCTTAGAGGGGCATAATCGAAAGAAACGTCCAAGTCCGATTTGGATGTAGGGCACTAGTTGTCCTGTCAGCAGTCTCAAAAAGTCCATTCTCGAAAAGTACGTCCAAAAGATTTTTTTCCCCAAAAAATCGTCTCTTTGTATGTCCAGGCATTTGATCGACTAGACCGCCAGTACGTCTATTTTTATACCACATTTACGTCCAAATATTGGTCCAAGTCAGAAATGTCCAGAACAAGACTTTTTGGACATGGGAGGGGCATTGTGATGGACTTGCCACCCAGACATGGCAACAAAGTAGTGGGGGCACCTTAGAGGGCACTGCTATGAACTTTACAAAAAGGGTACCACATATACATCTCACCACAACTCCCTTATATGTCATGGTGAGCCCCCTAAAACCCACTATATCCACCTGTCTACAACCCCAATACCCTTATGGTTGCAGGTGGCAGTAGAGTGGGATTTGGGTTTTTTTTTTTGGTGGGCTTACATTTTCTACCATAAATGTAGTGGTTAGAGTGTCTTATGGACCTAGGTTCTTGGAGCTGGTGGAGCAACAGGAGGGTTAATTTCATTTTACTGAAATATGTAGTGCCTCTAAGCGCTATCTTCTACACCATAGGATCTGATCACTTTTCTTTTTGAATTCTATGAATAATTTTCAGTGGAAATTCCTTTGAGTCCTTAAATTGAGTGAAACAAACCCAAATCTTTGCAATAAGTAATTTGGACAGACAGCAATTATTATTTGACAGAAGAACTGCTGCTTAATTTCACAAAAGGAAGAACTATCCTTAAAACTATCTTAGCCCCTAAGATAATGCTAGGATCAAAAAAAATCTTGTCACTAATGCCCTATAAGGTTCTTTGCAACAGACACTACAGAACCGAACTAATAGGCTGTAACAATTGAATTTCAGTGTATGTTAACTTTTTAAAATTGTTTTATCTCTATAAGCAAATCTATTAGCCACATTCAGATGACATTTATAATTAACACTTTTCTATTGGGTTCAGATATTGCAAATATTAACTATTAAAATTCTGACACACTTACAGGAGGACCTGGGGGACCTGAGTAACCAACAGCTGCTCCCCCCTGTCAAAAAAAAAAGTTGAAATGTATTTAAAAGTAGGTTACTAAAAATAAAAGTACAAAATTTAAACCTTTTAATAATAACAAAATGACATACCTGTAGTTTATATAAACTGCCCATTCCATTTCTTTCACTGTTTTGCATACCCTTAAAATGATAGGAAGTTTTAGAAAACATTGGTCACCATTTCTTAGAGCCTCTGTGCAGTGTGTTATTTTGTTGTCAGCATGTAATCATGTCACATAAAACACATCATTTTTAAAGCACTGCTAAACATGGTAATAATGCAGAGTAACCTGTGTCTTACAATGGACATGAAATGCAGAGGGATCAAAATAAACTCTGAAGACATTAAGGAGTGGGGGTTGCACACTGATTACTGTGCACTAAGGGGGAAATTCTATAACCAGCGCCTAAATGTAGGCATCGGTAGGCGCCCTGCCAATGGTCAGAAAAGACAGGGTTGAAGCACCTACCAATGCCTAAATAAAAGACGGCTGAAATGGCCCCAGGAAGCATGGCTAGGAAGTCAGTTGAGGCCGTGGAATGCAAAAGTAGGCGTGGCCAATCCTTGGAGTGGTGTGAGGCGATCTAAAGTGACTGCCCAGCTGTGAATCACGCCAAGATAGGTGGCTGAAATGTAGGCCTGGGAAACCCTGGGGGAGGGGAATTCCCCTGCTGCTCTTGGCTGCTGCGATCTAGCGGCCAAGATAAGTGACTGAAATTTAGGCCTGGTACGATTCTGTAACCGATGCCCTGGAATGATTGACAGGCAATCAGCAGTCGCTTTTAAGGCAGCCACTGACTTGGGTGCTGGTTACAGAACCAAGCCCAGAATGTCAAAGATGTACATTATATTCCTATGGGCATCTTTAGCGTTTAGTCCATGCTAATCATTAGCATACACTAACATGGTAGCGACCATTAACAAATCCCCTCCTAAAGATGAAGATAAGCTGTCATATACCAGGTTTAAAACATGACAGAAATGATAGATGTAAGACATAGTAAACGTGATAGAAATGAAAATAGTTTTGTTTTGGGTTTTTTTTTAAATTCTGAGAGGCCCTTTTACTAAACCATATTAAGGGCCTGATTCTCTAAAAGTGCGTCCCGATTTTAGGCAGCTGTAGATGTCCTACAGCTGTCTAATCAGCCAATCGGGATGTACGTTTTTTTTTTTAAAAAAATGCTCCCCAGGCAGGCCGCCTATATTGAAGGCGAGGCCCGCAAGACACCTAGGCCCTGATTCTGTATAGAACGCCCGGGAGAGGCGTCCTATTCAGAATCGGCCTAAACTAGACACGGCCCGCTACACTTATCGTGGCAAGGGATCTCTCTGCCGCTATAAGTATAGCGGGCCGTGGCCTCCTGACCGATCGCTGGCAGGAGGGTGCCCAAACTTCCTGCCTAAAGACGCCCCCCCTCCCCGACACTACTGACCTCCCCCCCCCGACACTACCGACCGCCTCCCCCGACATTACCGATCTCCCCCCCCCGACAATATCGGTCGCTGGCAGGAGGGTGCCCAATCCCTCCTGCCCGAAGACGCACCCCCCCCGGCGCTAACAACCCCCACTTCACCAAACCTGTTCTTACAGATGGGTCTTGCACATCGAGCAAGCAGGCACGCCTCGTCGAAATGAGGTGGGCCCGCCCCTTCCCGGCCCATCCCGCTGAAGCCTAAGGCCTGATTGGCCCAGGCTCTAGAAGCCTGGACCAATCAGGCCTTAGGCATAGCGGGTCCGCCCATCCCTACTAAGTCTAAGGTCTGATTGGCCAACCTACTATAGAAAATATTGAGAATTTCTCCAATAGGTGCCATAGTAGATTTGCAGTTATTACAGAGTAATTTCCCATGACAAGCCACAGTAATTGCAAATTTTACCATAGGTTAGTAAAACGGCTTTCTATGGACAACATTTCAATATTCTAACTGCACAGCGCCCTGAATATATGACTAGACAAGTGTACTGGTAAAGAGGAGCGGTATTGCAATTGCACCGGAAGTGAAAAAAGAAGTACAAAAAAACGCAATCCACTTTATGACATTCGTAGAAATTTCATCTTTTTTTCTATCAATGCACAGTGAAGTCTGATGAAATGGCTGCTACTCATTTTCATTGGCGTGCGCATTTTCAAGAAAGAACAAAGAATGTGATGCTGAAAAATTATGGGTTTATACTACAAATGACCTAGGCTCTTGGCAGCCTTGATCCTTTGTAAGTGAAATCTACTTTAATTAATATCTTGAGTTTTAGAAAGTAAAACATGAGCAATGTGTTCACAGCTTGATTACTTTCACTAAGCTCCTTTAATAAGTGCCTTCAAATCCTGCTGATTTGTAGTGAATTTTGCTTTCTAACATCATGTTTTCACTCATTTTTCTTTCCTGTGCTGTTCTATACAGTTGGCCTGATACATTAAGGCTCTGTCCATTCTGGGTGTGATTTTACAAATGCACACATTAGTGAAAGTGCACATAAACTTTTCACTGCAGACACAGGCTTTGAGAAAATTGCCTTAAGAAAGCTTTGTATGTATTTACAATATATCTGCTACTTGGCGTGCATAATATTGGAAGGAAAATGTAAGAACTCTGCTATAAATCTCACACAACCTTAGGTCATCCGCTAAATGTATGTGAATGATCCTATAAAGGTAGAGGAAAAGAACTCAGAGGGTTTCTTGCTGAAATGTGTTCTTGTATGCTTGAGTCCTGAATTAAATCGGATATCTTCTAGTCATAGGTATCGGGGGGGGGGGGGGAGGGGGTAGGGGGGGTAGGGGGGTAAGGGGGGAGGTGCACAAAGACCATGGCCTCTCCAAAAATTGGCAATTGGAAATATGGCTCTTCCCCACCTACCATCTCCCCGCTGCTGTAATTTAAAATTTTCAGGTAGCCGGCAGTGCAATGAAGTTAACCTCCCACAATCAGTCTGCCCCGTATGTTTTCTTTCTACAGTGTCCTCCCTATGCAGGAAGAGGAAGTGCTAAAGAAAGAACATTTCTGGGAAAAGCCGATGGCGGAAGGCTCACTTTGTGGCACTGCCGGATGCCCCAAAATTTTAAATTACAGTGGCA
This sequence comes from Geotrypetes seraphini, assembly GCF_902459505.1. Taxonomy (NCBI): domain Eukaryota; kingdom Metazoa; phylum Chordata; class Amphibia; order Gymnophiona; family Dermophiidae; genus Geotrypetes; species Geotrypetes seraphini. The sequence continues at coordinate 55,184,252 of NC_047086.1, forward strand.
GGGAGGTGGTAGGTGGGTGAGTCACTAACTGGGGAGGGAGGTCGCACCACAGGATCCAGCTGAAGAGGGGGTGCTGGGTTGTGAATGAGGGAAGGACGGATGCAACATGGGCTGTGGGAGATGGGACTAGGAAAGCAGGAAGGATAGATATTGTATGGACTGAAAGGGGTTTGGGAAGACAGGGATGAACAAATGCTGCATGGGCTGGGTGTTAAGAAGGGAAGGAAAGAGAGATGCATAGGTGGAGTGGTGGGAAGGAAGGGAGGGAAAGAGAGATGCCAATGAACAAGGGAAGAAAAAAAGAGAATTGTTGATGATTGTGTGTGGAGTGTGAAGGAAAGAGAGATGATATACATGGGAAATGGAAGAAAGAGGGAGAATTGTTGAACATGATAGTGGTGGAGAGGAGGGATGAAGAAATGTTACACTGGGAGGGAGGAAAGATGACTCAAAGAAGGGAGAGATGTCAGATTCCGGAGAAGGGTGATGGAAGGAGGGAAGAGAGAGATGTCAGACCCCTGGAATGGGAAGGAGAGAGAGATGCCAAACCACAGATTGGAAGGGAAGGCGGGGAGAGAGATATACCAGACTGCAGAAAGGAAAAATGCCAGACTGCAGGAAGGAGAAGAGAGAGATACCAGACCATGGAAAGGAGTGGAGAGAAGGAGAGAGATGTTAGATCATGGGAAGAGGGAAACAGAAACATGATGGCAGATAAAGGCCAAATGGCCCATCCAGTCTGCCCATCCATAGTAACCATTATCTGTTCCTCTCTCTAAGAGATCCTACATGCCTATCCCAGGCTTTCTTGAATTCAGACACAGTCTCTGTCTCCACCACCTCTTCCGGGAGACTGTTCCATACATCTACCATCCTTTCTGTAGAAAGGTATTTCCTTAGATTACTCCTGAGGTTATCACCTCTTAACTTCATCCTATGTCCTCTCATTCCAGAGCTTCCTTTCAAATGAAAGAGACTTGACTCATGCGTATTTACATCACATAGGTATTTAAATGTCTCTATCATATCTCCTCTTTCCTGCCTTTCCTCCAAAGTATATAGATTGAGATCTTTAAGCGGGACCAGGAAGTGACGTCAAAGGGAAAGCCAACACCGGCATGAATGCAAGCTAGAGAAGCTGCTTGTGCTGGTGAAGATTTAAAGAAGTACGGAGGAAGGGATGGTGTGAGTGTGGCTTGGGGGGCATGGAAAGGGGCATAGAGGAAGGCATGGGGCACCACTGTCCTGGGAGCCTCCTTCCCTCGCTATGCCACTGCTCTTAGTACAAGTACAGTTTCACATTTCATCTATCCTTTCCTCACTGAACCTTTACAGCAGGACCTCATGCCCTATGTGTCTCTATATTGATGAATCTGATCCATGTATTTCTTGTAATGTCTTGTCCATATTCCAACCAACACCAATAACAAAAACAATATTGTAAAATTTTTTTATCTTAAATCTTGTTCTTTTAAAATGTCATGATGTATGCAGCACATTAAACTTAGTTGGCACATTATTAATAATACATATAAAATAAAGCTGAACAAACATCTACATACTTAACTGTTTGGTAATTATATAAATATGAAATATGTTATGTACAGTTCTTCTGAGAAATGTGAAATAGTGGACTTACAGAAGATCCAGGTGGCCCAGGTCTGCCAGGAGCTCCTTCGTTCCCCTGTTATTATAAAACAAACATTAACTGTTCTCTGGTTTGCTGAACAATAGCCCCTTTCTCGGCATGAGTGCCCACTTTTGGTTATATACATAAAAGATATCAGTGTACATACTGTACATATTGGTAGTAATTCCATATTGAAATTAGAAAGTATGCAAGAAGTATCCACAGGAAACAGAGCATGGAAAATAAGGTATTAACCTATGAACCAATTTTTCAAACTATCAGCTGCAATAGTGAGAAATATCCAGAACTTTAGCCCCACTATCCAGAAAGTAGTAGATGCTGAGTATCTGGATATGGTGGGAAGCACCACAACTCACCTGGATAATGGCAGTACGGTGATACCTTGGAATCTAAACGCCCCAGAACTCAAACAACTTAGAATCCGAACAGAATGTACTGTTATTTTAACTTCTTTAGAAGTCTTGAGACTGCCCATACCATGCATGTGCGAGTGCCTTCCTGCCTGACGTTAGCTCACGGGACCACCAGTTCAGAAAACAAGCTAAGAAGCCAACTAGGGGAGATGGGAGGGTTGTGAGAATATCTGCCTGCTGTCCTTGGATAACACCTGTTACAGATGAAACTGTGCTTTATCTCAGGTCAAGCAGGCAGCATATTCTTACAGACAGGACTCCCTAGTTACCATAAATGGGATGGAGGAAAGTTGGTGACTAAATAGAGAATAAATTTTTTAGAACTGCTTGGCTGAACTGACTATGCCATCTGGGATTTGTCTCCAGACATAAATGGGATATGAAAGTATGGCTTGGGGACCTTGAGTCTGCTTCATAAATTTCCTCAGTGGGAGAGGAACAGAATGAATTACTGAGGCTGTCACTGTTGTTACTTTATGTGCTATAACATGACTTTGCAGTAGAAGCCCTGCCCGAGCAAGGCAAAATGATATATAGTCCGCTAACTATGGAGAGATTGTCATCTTGATTCAGGAGCTCCTAGTCTGTTGGAATTGAAGGACAGGAATAGACGAGTTGTAGTTTTGAAAGGCTTAGTTTGATGTAGATAGTAAGCTAAGGCAGGTTTACAATTCAGTAAGTGGAATACAGCTCTCCCAGGATGAGCATGTGGTCTGGAGAAGAAGGCAGGTAATTCTATAGACTGGCTGAGATGAAAATTTGAGACTACTTCTGGTAGGAAGTTGAGATGAGTGAGAAGAACAATTTTAACATAAGAAAATGTTATGTAACATATTAGAGATTGGAATTCACTGACTCTGTGTGTAGAAGTGATACAAAGTGAGAAGATTACTGTCTAAGTGAGGTGCTTGAGAGATGAAGTTGCAAATGTTCCAAATGGAGGCTTCACCAAGTGAAAAGGATAACATGTAGGATCCAAGAAACTGGAGGAGGTTGGATTGGAGGCTTTGATATCATGAACCCTTTCATGAAGTGTGAAATCAATGGATATGTAGCCAGAGGGTTGGTGCTCAAAGTCACATGTTAGACACTGTTGTAAAAGGTAATCCTGCAATGATGATATAGGACATATGTTTGGAGCTAAGTTTTGTAGGTGACACCAAAAGGTGAAATGTGTCCACATAAAGTGGTAGTATCACCATGTGGAGAGTTGTGCATAAGAAGTTATAGTGGTTGACACTGGAATAGAGAGATTGAAGTTATTATGCATGGGAGCCAGGAACCAGACTGCAAAGTGCAAATACTGTAGACTGGCATCTGTCGCTCTGAGTCAAGACAATTGAAAGGTTTGAAGAGGAATTGGTTCCTCGACATTGAGTTGAAGGAAAGGTAATCAGGGTTGTCTTGATCACCATGGAGCCACGAGAATAATGGTGGTTGGATTCTGTTGAAAACTGAAAAAAGATTTCCAAACCAAAGGAATTGGAGGGAGTACATGAAGTAACTTGTCTGTCCAGTTTGGAAGAAATTCATCTGATTCCAGACAATGATGAGAGAGAAGACAGGAGCAGAAGTACTAAAGTTTGTGATTGTTAGCAGATGGAAATGGATCTAATTGTGGAGATCTCCAAATGAAGTAGATTTGATGGACTAGAGATGAGCTACTACTCGTGAGGTTGAAGGAATCTAGTGAAAATGTCTGTTAGAGCATGCAATTTCCCCATTGGTTTTATTCATTTGGGTAAAGGATGCGAAGGAGCATTCAAGAAGAAAACTGTATCGACTCTCAGCAAGGAGGACGAGAGTCTGTACCTCCTTGCTTGATTCTTTAGTAGATGGCTACCTGAATGCTGTCTTGATCAGAATTAGTTGGTTCAAGATATGATCTTGATAGGAAAGAGAGGCAGTGAAAATGTCTCGAAGGTCCAACAAGGTAATATGGAGGGATGTCTCTTGTAGACTTCAAGTATCCTGAGTGTGGAGGCTGGTCAGGTGTGCTCCCTATGCATAACTGGAGGCATCTGTTGATCATATTTTCTGATGCAGATAACCTGGAATAAGAGGCTATGGATCACTGAAGAGATTGATTGAGTAGGGAGGCAACCTGGAGACACTATGAGAGCGGGTCCGTAGCCTATAACCATTGAGGAAAGAGAAAAAGTCTCTTTTTTCAAATCGTTTTCTTTAGTCACTCTATGGTATTTATTTAGAGTTTATTACCCCTCCAGTATTTTTTATAACCATTGAGGGGCTAGAATGCAGTGAGTAGCTTTTAGATGTAGTCATGGAAATAGGGCTGCATGAGTTGTGGATGCCATGCAATGTAACAGTTGTAAAATCTTTGTAGATCAGAGACTCGTATGGAAAAGTGATGCTGAATGTCTAGATTCCACTGAGGGAGTCCTTGTGAATTCTAGAGTCTTGGTTAGTTGGAGATAGGAATTCTCATAACTGAGTGCATCCCATAGAAGTTGCAAAAGATGTATTTTTAGATAGGTGGCTGATTAGATTGCTTGAGGTGATGACACCTTTTTCAACCAGTTGTTCAGATAGGGGAATGCATGAAAGCTGTAAGAGTGAAGTTTTGCAGCTACAACAACTAAATACTTTGAGAACACTATGAGTGCTGACACTGGGCCAAAAGTCAGTTCACTATAGGGAAGGTGATGCTGGCCTATTTGAAAGCACAGGTACTCCCTGTGGACTTACAGAATGGGGATGTGCATGAGATCTCAAGAGCATAGCCAGTCATTCTTGTCTTGAAGAGGATATGAGGTTGTTATAAAGAGTATGTAGAATTTATCCTTGACTAAGCATTTGTTGAGAACACAAAGGTCAATAATTAGTTGAAGATCCCCCCCCCCCCATCTTTCTTGGTATAAGGAAATACTAGCCCCTCTGTTGAGGAGGTATTGGCTCGATAGCATTGAACTTGCAGAAGGGCTGAGAATTTCTAAAGAAATGGGGAATTCTGCTGGGAATTGAAAGAGAACTTTACTTGTAGTTTGTATGGAGAGAGATCTGGTAGATGTAGCGTGTACCCTTATTTCATCACAGGTAAAATTGAAGTATCAGTGGTGGAGAGAAGTCCTCATTAGTGATAGAGAGTGAGTGGATTTCCAATGGGCCTGGAAGGTGGTTGTAGAACATTCCTGAAGCGCACCAAATGACAGAGTGAACTCCTGCTAAGTTTGAGATTTTTGAGAATATTGGTTTCTAGGGTATTTTAAAACCAGAGTTGTGGAAGATGTTGATGGCATAGTGTAGTGCCGTCTAAAGGATGTAGTCAACTGTTTAGGATCATTCAACTTAGAAGCTGAGGGAGAGATCATACTGTATTCATGCCTGGTGATCTTTTGCATAGCTCTTTCAATGTGATCACCAAAAAGCTTGTCTCCTAAACAAGAGGTATTTGCAAGACGGTCTTGGACAGTGGGGTCAAATGTGTTGCACACAATCATGCTTGCTGTCGTATTGCAATGGATAAGGCTCTGGATGTTACAGCATAATCATCAAAGAATGATCTTGACATGAATTTCCTAGTCTCAAGGAGATCATGTGTAGTCTGTTGAAAATCAGGAAACTGGTCTGCAGAGAGGAATTGTTTGAAGTGAGACAGGTATTGAACTAATTGCTTGAAATAGAAGTACATATAGAAATTGTAGTTGAGGATATGGCTGATAAGCATTGTATTTTGAAATAGCTTACAGTCAAACTTGTCCAAAGTATGACCCTCCCCACTCAGAGGAGTGCTGGCATATGATCTGGAACTAGACAACTTCTTCAAAACAGACACTACCAGGAGATATTGATACTGTAATTGAGGCTTATTAAAGCCAGGACATGATTGTACCCTGTAAAGGGATTCCAATTTTGATGGTGCCTCTGGAATAAGTGGGGGAATCTCCCTGTTTTTCAACATGGATTCTTGCATGTGTTTTAGACATTCCCTAGGGATTTGCTCAAAGTCAAGTGCATCATAAAGTGTAGCTCTTGCTTCTGGTTCAGATTCTATGTTCACAGGAAGAGCTTGACTCATTTGCCTTATGATTGTGGGAAAAGAAAGACTCTCCAGTGGTGACCTATCCCTAGATGGAAGATGAGAAGGATCTGATGAAATCCCATAGAATTCTGGTGCAGAATGTTGTGGGGCAGAGAAATATTGAAGGGATAGATCAAAGTCCTTTTGCTCTTTGACTAGAGATTTAAAAATTTTACTTCCAGAAAGAGTGTGACACTGTATGGTATGGTGGCTAAGGTGCTGATGATAGTGTCGGGAAGGACTCTTATGTCTCCTTTGATGACAGTCCAGAGTCGATGAGGAGGAAGTGCTCCAATGATGGGACCTGGATTTGCACTGAGGAGGAGACTTAGATCTGGTACCATGATGCCTCATTGAGCTGTGCTTGGACTAGGCTAGTACCGGAGGAGTCGATGCAGCAGTTGGCTTTGATTGGCTTTGAAGCATAGCTGCATGCTCCTTATGAAGCAGCTTGGTCCTGATTGTAAGTTGTGGTACTGAGAGAGAAGATGGTACCATTGGTGAAGGGTTTTGAGGCGTTGGTGACCTCGTTGTAGAGGCACGCCTCAGAGGAGACACTCTCTGTAATGATGGAGAGCAAGACTATTAATGACGCCATGTGGCATGCGTTGACTTACTTGATGCCAGAGATGGCGATGTTATGTGGCAAAAGCATGGGAATCCCTTTTAGTCTGTTTACTAGATGGTGTCAGTATTGGCATCGAGGAAGTCAACGCTGAATAATGCAGTGTTTGTGGTGCCAGCATCAACGTGACTTCTTTGACATCCTTGATGGATCTTGGGGGCCAAAAAGTTTCTCCTGCTGTAGATAAAGGGGCCATTATCCAGGTAAGTTGAGCCTTCAAAGAGCATTTTTGTAACTTTGAACAGTTTTTTATCGTCAGGTCACACTTTTTATTTACAGTTCTTGATTTTTATTTTTTATTTCTCTTTTTTTTTTAATCCCTCCCTATTGTAACATTCCTTACTCGTCTTATTTACTATCATACATTGTATTTCTACCCCCACTTCCCTTTCCGTCCTATTTATGTTATGTGATTTGTCTATGTTACTTGTACTGACTCCCCGAACTTGGTGATATATTATTTTTTTTAGATTTGTTCATCGCTTTGCATTAAGATTAAGCAATTCATCACATTTTAAATAAAACTTGATGACAAGAATCTACTCAGTGCTCAGGACCAAGACACTGAAGACATCAATTGTGCAGATCAGTGACTGATATGGCCTTGTTGTACTGAGAACATCTGTTGAAGCCGCTAGAAGAGATTGACATTGAAGGAAAAACCGCCAATGTGAGATTGAAGGAATCAATTTTTCCTCTGATGGTCGAGTGATTTTGAGACCAAAAAAGAGTTGATGCCACTGGCCAGAAATCCAGCTGAAGGAGAACCAAAGGCCCAAAACATGGGAAGAAAAATTTTTTGGGTGAGAAACTCCCAAGAAAATGAAATACTACAAAAGAAAAATAAAAGAAATGAAGAAAATGAACCAGGAAAGCACAAAAAGGAGAAAAATAGTGCAATTGGAGAAACTCTAACAACACATGTCTTCTTAGCTCTGTGGAAAACTAAGGATGGATGGTCCTGTGAACTAGAGAATGACACGGTGACAAAATTCATCACCGTTTCTGTCCCGCGGATAACCACTGGAAACCATCTTCATGTCATTCTTTAAGGAGAGAGGGAAGAATCAGAGTATAATTGGGCACAACCACTGACCCGTAAGTTTTGCTTTGAAGAATGCTGGTGTAGAAGGATTGAGGTTGAAATAGACACTAGAAAATGACATGGGATTATTTCCCACGGTTATCCGCGGGGACGGGAATGGTGATGAATTTTGTCACCGTGTCATTCTCTACTGTGAACTGAGATCAGGCAGGAACGCACTCACACATGTACTGTACGAGCGCTCTTGAGACTTCTAAAGAAGTTAAAATGACAGTACATTTTTGCACTGTCCTTACCGGGGCTCCGAAGATGATGTCACCCATCTGTGAGAATATGCTACTTGCTTGGACTAGGATAAACATTGTTTTTATAAAACAGATGAAACTCCCTCCCCCCCAAAAAATAAATACTCACTTATCTGCACTGGAAACTATGCAGACAAGGAACAGCTCATAGCTGGTTAAATAGTATTTAACCGGCTAACCGCTAATAGTAAGTGGGAGATAGCTCATTATCTCTGCTATTTACTGTTAGCAAATATTCAACAGTGCTGGCCAGCTAAGTTTGGCAGACAAACTAGACTGCATAAATAGCAGTCCTATGTTTGCCTGCTATTAACCGGCTAGCACTGAATATTTGCTTAGCCAACTAACCCCCTCTTTTACTAATGCATAGCATGGGTTTTAGTGCCGGCAGTGGAACTGCTCCGACACTCATAGAATTCCTATGAGCGTCGGCACACTAACCGCCGCTACCGGCGCTAAAACCCATGCTATTGCATTAGTAAAAGAGGGGGTAAGTTAGAGCTGGCTAAAAACCCCTAGATATTCAATGACAATTGCCAGAACAGCCCAGCATTGAATATCTGGGTTGAGCGCCAGCATGAGGTGGACAGTGTGCTGCCTGGCGCCAACTGAACATTGGCCTCTATGAATGTCTCTATTGTCTGTCTCCTATTAAGATTTATGTTAAGTAATTCTGAAAATGTGTGGATTTCAGAGCATATTTAATCAGCGGCTAGCATTGTTCTTATTGTAATGTAGTGGTACAAGCGTTTCCCTTTTGTATCAAATTTGCTAGTTTCTATGGTAAATATAGTGTAAATGGAAGTCTTCATAATAGGAAGTGCAATCTTCTAAATTAATTTCCTATGTTGTTACAGAAACAATAATTATTTTTATTTTAACAGTCAAGTTCTCACACGGATATAAAAAATTGTAACACCTGTCACAATAAAAGGTTATGTTGGCACTAAACATATGCTACAATAAATTAGTACAAGCTACATATAAACAGCAAATGCAGAATACTACAGCAGTAGGTTGGAAATGCCTAAAAAGAATTACGAGGGAGGGCTGAAAAGTTCTCAGCCCAACCGACAAACTTCCTAAATTCTGAGCGTTATTTTGCCACTGTAGCTGAAAAGAGTGTTATCTTATTTCATTAAGTGCCAATTTGCTGAAACAAAATGATATGTTTTTAGCATTGTTTCAGATCACTGATTGAACCGTATCCACATCATTCTCTTCTTGGTTGGGCTGAGAACTTTTCAGCACCCCCTTGTAATGCATAAAATTCATCAACACTTAGTTATAGCCAGAATTCAACTTATTTCCAGCTATTTAAGCAACCTTATTAAACCTCATCAGACCCTCAGTGGCACCACTCAGGGCTCAAACATCTCATCGTCCTGAGCTTTATGTGTCAGCTCGTCACTGGGTCTATTATATTCTTAATAGAGCTTAATTTTATATTTTTGTATTTTTGTAACTTTTCCTCTATTTATAAATTAATACTTAGCTTTAAATTGTGGCTAAGTCTTCTTGGCTAAAGATGTCAGCGCTAGTTAGGGATGTCAAAGCCGACATGTTTTGCCTAGATCGATTCCTCTCTCTCCCTCAATGACCACCTCAACTCCTTGGCAAAATCATGCTTTTTCAGCCTTCACATGCTGAGGAAAGCTAGATCCTACTTCAGCCAACAACACTTTGCCATCCTTGTCCAATCCATCATCCTCTCCAAACTAGATTACTGCAACGCCATCTACTTAAATCTATCAAAAAAAAGTACTCTAAGACTCCAGCTAATCCAGAATACTGCAGCCAAACTGATCTTCTCAAAACGCAAGTCTGACCATGCCTCCCCACTCCTTGCCAAACTTCACTGGCTCCCAATAATCTCCAGAATCCATTTCAAATGTTCCTGCCTGGCTTTCAAGATCATTCACGGAATCCTGCCTCCTCCTATCCCACTGTCTTTCAACTCCTCCAGTCCCAACTCCTCCAGAACTGCCCAAAGGCTTAAACTAGCCTTCCCCTCTCCACGCGGCATCCACTATGCAGGCAAACTGGGAAAATCCCTTCTCTTCAAAATCACAGGTCTTTGGAACGACCTCACCACCCCGCTGCGGAACCTGAGCTCCCTTCAGTTATTCCGCAAACAACTGAAAACCTGGCTTTTCAGCAAATTGTAGCTCTATCCTTCCCCCCTTTCTCTCCCCCCTTCTACACATAAGTTCATGTAATCCTTTTTCTTCTTCTCTACCCACTATTTTAAGTTCTTGTAAACCGTGTCGAGCTCCATTCTCATGGAGATGATGCGGTATATAAACTTAAGGTTTAGATTAGATTAGATTAGATCGCTTTTTCAAGGCTCCATCCCTATTTCCCACCGACAACCACTGTAACCGTGATGGTTACAGTGGTTGTCGGTGGGAAATAGGGATGGAGCCTTGAAAAAGCGATCTAGGCGAAACATGTCGGCTTTGACATCCCTAACTAGCGCTGACATCTTTAGCCAAGAAGACTTAGCCATAATTTTAAGCTAAGTATTAATTTATAAATAGAGGGTAAAGAATTGACGGTTATAGTGATATATGAAAATTGTTTGTATTATGTTTAATTCACTTGTTGTAAGAATTCAAAAATGAATAAATAAAAAAAAAAAAAAAAAAAAAGAAGTGCCACATTAGATTAGCAGTTAGCACATAGGAAAAATTCCACCATAAGCTGTGTTAACTGCAAATCTTAACATACTTTACTAAAAGGGCTCTTAAATTAGGAGCACAACCCCTTTGAATATTAAGCCCTCAAGTTGTAACTATTTTGGAAATAGTATCAGCAACTAGTGACATTTATTGTAGCCGTTGACCTGTTAGTTTATAAATTGTTTGATTGGCTCTTGTGATTGAATCTTTCCTATAATTTTAATGGAGTTTTTAAAAATCTACTTTTAACTTGTAAAACACTGATCTGTTAGCCAAAAATTACAGTACAGCATATTCATAAATAAACCATAAACATAAAACATTTTAGTCTTGCATTCTTATAAACCCAGTATCCAGTAAACAGTGTATTTGATAAATTTTTGCACCTTTTCTCCTCTTGGTCCCATTGGTCCTGGTTGTCCAGTTCTTCCCATTGGTCCCTGTGAACATAAGAATGATTTGGATTAAAAACAAATACTAGAACAATAAGCTTTTGAACTACAATTTAGGTGTGAAAATGAGGACTTTTTGGAAATCATTCTGTCCTAATTAAGGCCTAGATTCTCAAAAAAATGTGTTAAAAAATGACAGGCTGCAATTGTAGCGTGGCAGCAAGAGAGAATGGACATGTCTCCCATTGCTGGGGGGGGGGGGGGTGGAGGGTCTCATGGTGGCATGAGAGAGTGGGCATCACTATCACTGCAGGAGGGGTGTTGTTTGCGGTAGGAGAGATTGGGCATTTCTCCTGCTGCTGGGGGGAGGTCGCTTTGCAGCGGGAGAGATTGGGCATCTCTCCTGCTGCAGGGGAGGGGGTGGGGGAGGGAGGTTTGGGCATCTTTCCCGCTGCCGGGATTTTAAACAGTGCTGTCACTGTACCAGGACCCCTGTACCAGTTGCTGATTTTTGTTGACAAAAGCCAATGTCACTCTTGGAGAATGGCTCGACGATTTTTAAGAATCTACCAGAGTGTTCTTTTCAATATTGAAAAGTCCATTTGCATGGCAGTGTCAGAGACTGCTAGCAAGGTGGTATCTTTGTTTCCTTCCCCCTTTTCTCCCCCAGATCTGGTATCTCTCTCTCCTCTTTCTTACCTGGTCATCCTTCTCAATTTATTTTCTGCCTCCATTTAGATTAAATTCTTTCTTACTATCCAGTTCTCAATTTCCCTCTTTTCACGGTATCTACTTACAGTTTGCCACACCTTTCCTTCACCCCCTCCAGTATTTCACAACTCTAGCCTCTTTTCTTCATTCAGCATGCACCCTTTTTTCTTTATCTTCTCCTCTCCTTCCATCGTGTATGTGCCCTCTTTCTCCCATTCAGCATTTGTTCCCCCCCCCACTGACATCCAATATCTGCCTTCTTTTTTCTCTGCCTTTACTCTACTTCCACCATCTGCCAATTCCATCAAGTATCTTGCCTCACCCCAATTCCATCAAATATTCTGCCCCCTTCTCTCTCTCCCTCCCTCCACCCCAATTCCATTATGTATCCTGCTCCCTTCTCTCTCTCTCTCTCCTTCCATCTCAATTCAATCGAGTATCCTGCTCCCCTCTTCCTCCACTCCAATTCCATTCAGTAGCCTTCCCCCTCACCTCCCTTTCCCACCACTGCTTCTGCTTTCCCACATGCTCAATAAAGGTCAAGTGCCACGTAAACTCTTCCTCTTGTTGGCCCATCTCTCCCCCCCCTTCCCCTTACCTTTGCGGTTACTTTTCCAAATCACAATTTTATTTTTCGGCGGGGCCCCGGCATGGCAGCTGTTTTCATAAGTTGCAGGCAGCAGACTAATCCAAAGCTTTTCCTCAGATGTGATCCACCCAGGTGGTAACAGGAAGTTATGTCAGATGGGAAGTTTTAGGCCGGGCAGCCACCTGCAACTTATGAAAACAACTGCCGTGCTGGAGCCCTGCTGAAAAAGAAAACTGATTTGGAAAGGCAACCATGAAGATGAGGGGAGAGGAGGCGTGGGGAGATGGGCCAACAAGTAGAACAGATGCCCAGAATGCGGGGCCCCCAGGAGCTGTGGGGCCCAGGGCAGCTGCCCTCCCTTAAATTCCGACCCTGGTTGGAATTGTGACTGGTATCTCTTTCGAAGGACAAATTTCATTAAGCCGCACAGCAGCAGAGGAAGTGCCTGTGTATCTTGAGAGCACTGTTCTCTCTTAACTGAGCGGGAGTCCCCCACCTATAATCCTGCCAGTAGAGAGTGCTAGTTCTCTATCACATTTTCAGTAGTGAGAGACAGGAAAGTTCTTCAGGACTCCAGGGAACCTGCCTGTATCTAATGATGGAAGGCATAATATACAGGTTTAAGAGTATAGCTATGCTAGGATTGTTAACATTTACATGCATAACACACATGTAAATGTTAATATCTAGCTTATAGAATTGCTCCCATAGTGTCTTCAAAAATCAGTCATAAGGAATTTAGGCCACACTGCATTTCATTTGAACAACTTCACTCATATGAATTGAAATTTGTTCAGTAAGACTAGGGGACACTCGATGAACTTACAGAGAAATACTTTTAAAACCAATAGGAGGAAATTTTTTTCACTCAGAAAATAGTTAAGCTCTGGAACGCATTACCAGAGGTTGTGGTAAGAGCAGATAATGTAGCTGGTTTTAAGAAAGGTTTGGATAATTTTCTGGAGGAAAAGTCCATAGTCTGTTATTAAGAAAGATACGGGGGAAGCCACTACTTGCCCTGGATCAGAAGCATGGAATATTTCTACTCTTTGGGTTTTGGCCATGTGCTAGGGACCTGGATTGGCTACCGTGAGAATGGACTACTGGGCTTGATGGACCATTGGTCTGACTCAGCAAGGTGTTCTTATACTTACAGGAGGTCCAGAAGGACCAGGGAGTCCTGGAAATCCTTGGATACCCTGCAGATGGATATAAAATATGCCCATGTATTTCTTTAAAAAATACATTTATATCATGATTTTGACTGAAAAAGAAAAACATATCACAACCAGTACTGATAGTCTTTGTTTCAAGTGATCAATTTTGAGGTAAGAAGCAGAATTGACTGAGAAATAAACTTTGAAGATATACAAATCTGATGCACAATCGAGAGGGGTAGTTATTAAGCTGCAGTGAAATATCACATTTTATTACATACCTCAGCACTGCAGGATAGTAACTGACAGTAAATACTGTAAATAACACAACTGCAGATGGGGGGTCCAACATATTCATCCACTCAACAAACTCCTTCAGTTTATTCTCTACATAGAGTGGCTACCGAGGTGGGCCAATGTCACACTCATGGCCACCCCCTGCATTTGTTGATAATATTTTCTCCATACTAAAAATAGTTGTTTTTAATGACCTATTCAGTGAATGTAGTGTCTTTATACACTGGAATCCCACAAGATGGATCACTGGTAGTTATCAAAGAAGTGCTGGATAACAGAGAAGAGCATTTAAGATTATCTACAGGATTTCTGATGAAACTGGCTATATGTAGCATGGTTCGAGTCCACTTATATTTATGCCTCTCAATATTATACGAAAATGATGTTATGGAAAAGTTTTTTAGATGACATGTTTTTTTGTTTGTTTTTTTTGTTTATAATTTTTATTCGTTTTCAAATTTTACATAAAGTGTACAAAATATTAAAATATAATTGATGAATACACAATATCACTTTTATATCTAATACATCATATTATAAATATATTTTTATCCCCTCTCCCTCCCCCCACCCTTCTAGTACTTTCTTATCATACATTACATATTGTATATCATATTATGTAAAAATTATTTTCATCACCCTTCCCTTCATGTGTGTCATAAAGAAGATATTGAAAAGAAGAAAAGAAGAAGAGATGGCAGATGAAGTTCAACGTTGAGAAATGTAAAGTATTGCATGTTGGAAACAGAAACCCGAGGTACAACTATACGATGGGAGGGATATTATTGAATGAGAGCAACCAAGAAAGGGACTTGGGGGTAATGGTGGACATGACAATGAAGCCGACGGCACAGTGCGCAACAGCCGCTAAGAAAGCAAATAGAATGCTAGGCATAATCAAGAAGGGTATTACAACAAGGACAAAAGAAGTTATCCTGCCATTGTATCGGGCGATGGTGCGCCCGCATCTGGAATACTGCGTCCAATATTGGTCTCCGTACCTTAGGAAGGATATGGCGTTACTCGAGAGGGTTCAGAGGAGAGCGACACGCTTGATAAAAGGGATGGAAAACCTCTCATACGCTGAGAGATTGGAGAAACTGGGTCTCTTTTCCCTGGAGAAGAGGAGACTTAGAGGGGATATGATAGAGACTTATAAGATCATGAAGGGCATAGAGAGAGTAGAGAAGGACAGATTCTTCAAACTTTCGAAAAATAAAAGAACAAGAGGACACTTGGAAAAGTTGAAAGGGGACAGATTTAAAACGAATGCTAGGAAGTTCTTCTTTACCCAACGAGTGGTGGACACCTGGAATGCGCTTCCAGAGGGAGTAATAGGGCAGAGTACAGTACAGGGGTTTAAGAAAGGATTGGACAATTTCCTGCTGGAAAAGGGGATAGAGGGGTATAAATAGAGGATTACTGCACAGGTCCTGGACCTGTTGGGCCGCCGCGTGAGCGGACTGCTGGGCATGATGGACCTCAGGTCTGACCCAGCAGAGGCATTGCTTATGTTCTTATGTTAAGAGAAATCTTACTATTTATTCATTGCAATATTTTGTCAATGGCCCCCATATTTTTATAAATTTAGTATATGTCCCTCACATGTTTTTATATGGAAAGGAACAGAGAATAAACTCAAGGAGTCTGTTGAGTGGATGAATATGCTGGATCCCTAAATTGAACGGACCGGGTCATGTTTTCATACTGCACTATATCATAAACCAGTAGCAAGAAACACCTTGCTTCACTTTCTAAGTTTTCACCCATATAGACTTAAGTTTAATCTACCAGTTAGTCAGTATCTGAGAGCTAGAAGGATTTGCTCATCAGACTACAGTTTCAAAGAAGCGGCTTAAGTTTTGCAGAAACGTTTTCTACAAAGGGGATATCCCAAGAAAGCAATTAAACAAGCTTATTTGCGTGCTTGTTTGGCTCAGAAATCAATACTCCTACAAGACACATTGAAACCAACGGAAGAAGATAAGTTGATTTGTGTTCTTCCTTTTTCTGTAGCAGCTAAGAGGTTAATCTCGTTAATAAAGGACAACTGGCATCAAGTACAACTGCATGATATTTTTCCAAATTTATCTATTTTTGCGTTTACTAAAGGAAGATCGATAGGTCAGATGTTTAGTTGTACAAAATTTGATAAAGTTCAAAAAACACCTGGAAAGCATTCTAGAAGTGGCCGATGCCAGTGGTGTTCCTCCACAATAGAGGACGATGAATGGTCTGATCCACAGACTTGAAGACAAATACAGCTATACCAGAACACAGACTGCACCATAGCGTGTGTGGTCTATGTGCTTATCTGTCCTTGCGCTTTAATCTATGTATGACAGACTAACCGAGTACAAATCACATATACGAACAATGAATCTACAAGCCCCTATTGTTCAACATTGGGTACGTTAGCTAGATTGTGAGCACCCCGTGACAGAGAGGGAAAAATGCTTGAGTACCTGATTGTAAAAACCGCTTAGATAACCTTGATAGGCGGTATATAAAATCCTAATAAAACTTGAAACTTGAAAAACTTGAAAAAGGGCATACAATTGAGCAATTACGATGGAGAATTATAGATACGGTACAAAATGGAAATGAGGGTGAGAACATAGAAGAGAGGCTTATAGAGAACAAAAATGGATATATAAATTGAACACTGTTACACAACATGGTTTGAATAGTGAATTAGACTAGTACTCTGTAATACGATGCCTGTAGGGGAGATGGGATAAATTATTGATTACAAAAAATTAAGTGAAGAAAACAATAAGATGAAGTAATGTTTTGGGTCTGTTGTAGATGACCCTTTCCAGCTCAGTTATAGATACTGTGGAGAATTGTTTCTTCTCAGGGTTGTAAGTTAAAGTTAGGGTATGGGTAGTTTCACTTTAAATCTTTAGTGTTTCTTCTACACTTGGCACAGGAGGTTTCCTGTCGGTTTCAAAGCTTAGCCGTGGCAAAATGTTGGAAGCGACAGTTAGCTTTAATAGCAGAATTGTGAACGCTACCACCATTCTTGATCTTAAGAATATAGAGAGAATGGTGGTTCTACTAAATAGGTATGTTGTATTGGAAGTTTTTTCTTTGTTTACTTTTATGTGGCACTGTTAGTTTAGTTTGAGCTTTAAAAGAAAGTTTAATAGAAGTGTTTTTTGGTTTCAGGAAAAAGCCTTGAACAAGTGTATGCAAAATATGTCGGCTATATTTTAACCCCGACTGTGAAACCACAGATACTAAGCTAAGTCAAAGAATGCTTAAATGTATTATTAAAAAGATATAGAATATTTATATGAGAATGAATAAGAATTAATATGAATTAAGCTGAAAGCAATGATAGCTTGAACTTTGAATGGTGTCGCCGTGGTTCAATGAATTGAATGAGCTGTGAGACATGCTGGAGAATACTTATGCATGCATATATTACAGGTGCACTTAAGGCTACCTCAACTGCAACCTTATATGGAAGGATGACCCCCCAAAGTAATACCATCAGACTACCTTTAAGGATCATCTGTGTCATTGGGAACCAACTCCAGGATGGAACCGGGGGAGGAGGGGTTCTGCTCCTGTCTTGGACCACTAAATTAATAGTGAGACCCCTGGTTATGTGTCAGGCAGCTTGAAGGAGTGTCGGAGTGTAGGGGGTGTGGCTTTTTGAGTAGTACTCTGTGGGGGCACTTTTGAGAAGAGTTCAAAATGGATGTAACTGTTCTTTTTTTTTTTGGGGGGGGGAGAGGGGTTTCATACTTCTACTTTGAAATTGCCATAAGAAAACTACATACTTACATTTAAATCTGCTCTTTGGAACACACGATTTTTCAAGGCCCAAATTATGCACATGTGCTTGAATTTTCAAAATATGGCATGTGAAAGCTTGCTCTTACTTTAGTCACAGTAACACCTTTGCTACCTGCTGCCTTTGCTACCCAGATGGTGCACAGTAGGAACCTATTCTATAAAGAAGCCTAGATGCCTAGGTTCAGTGGCATATTGAGGGTGAGTGGCACCCGGGACAATGGCGCCCCTCCTCCGCCCTCTTCTCTGGCCCCCCTATTGTGCATGCATGCCCCTTCCCTTCAACTGTACCTCTTTAACTTTCCTAGCGTGAGCCACAATGGTGTCGGCTCTCTGTGTGACGTCACTTCCTAGGCATGGGACCTGAAGTGACATCAGAGGAAGAGCTGCCGCTGGCACGAGCAACAGGTTGGAGTTGCTGCTCGTGCCAGCGAAGAGCCAGAGGTACAATGGGGGTGGAGGTAGGGAAGTGAAGGCATGTGCGCAGTGAGGGGAAGAGTAGGAAGGAGCGGGGGTGGAGAGGAGATGTGGTGCCGGTGTCCCCACCAAGATAGCGCCCAAGGCAAACTTCCCCTCCGCCTCCCTTACTATGCCACCGCCTAGGTTAATTCATAGAACAAAAGATTAAGTTCTTACCTTTGTTAATATTTCTTGTAAATCCACACTTTATTCCGGGACCAGTGGGTTATTTCCGTCTACCCGCCGTCCTGTAGAAAGCCTCATAACCTCAGAGACTTAAACCTCTTTTCCTCTTACCTCATCACTGTCTCTGTACCCTCAGTCAGTCTTAAAGCAGCCAGGAACATCTGTAGAGGATGATAACGAGAGGGCAATGGGGAAACTCCCCGGCAAGTAAGTCAATTCTGCTCATATCAACAAATGCAAAACAGCAACAATGAAAAATGAGAGAACATGTTATGAAACCTTAGAAATCTGAATGACAAAACAGTGCTATAGGGAGATAGTCTGCACTGTCAGAAGGTGGCACCTGAACCAGGGACCCCCTCAACTAAGTGTTAAACCCATTATGATGGCAGTCTTATAAAGGCTGGTCAGAAAACAGAAATCCAGCTTACCAGTACTTGCAAAGGCAGACAATTGGTGCATCAGCAAGGTATAGGGTGGGTTCCCAGAATAAAGTGTGGATTTACAAGAAAGAAGATTAGCAAAGGTAAGAACATAATCTTTTGTTCTTGTACAATCCCACTTTATTCCAGGACCAGTGGGACATAACAGAGTAGTCCAGAAGCACCAAAAGCAGCATTCTACTTGACTGCCACTTTGATCCTGTAAAACTAGAACCTCATCTTCCAAAATTATTCTTTCATTGTTTGGTAATCTTCCTTCTGTAACCCGTATATACTGATATTCTCGACTGTATCCTGTCATCATTTGATTCTCTGCTATGTAATTCTTTTGGAAAAATCCAGATATCTTATAATTTATAATCCTCTACCAGACCATGTAAAGTACATGAATCACTGTTATGTAATTCTCTCGGTAATCATTGTTACGTAATTCTCTCGGTAATGTCCAGATCTCTTATAATTTGTAATCCGCCTAGAACCGCAAGGCACAGGCGGAATAGAAATTACTAATGTAATGTAATAGAAATCACTAATGTAATGTAATGAATGTAAGCAAAGAGGACCAGTTAGCAGCTCTGCAAATCTCATCCAGAAAAACAGCCAATGACTCTCTGCCCAAGAGGATGAAACATCTCTGGTAGAATGAGCCCATGCCACCGGGGGGGGGGGGGGGGGGAGGGTTTCTCTTCAGTTGCACAGATCCACCTGGAAATGGTGACCTTAGAAACAAGCCGATTGTTGCGGGCAGGAACTGCCAGAGCAAACAGGTGGTCAGAGAGGTGAAACTCATTGGGGACCTCCAGATACTGCAACAAAATGCTGTGCACATCCAAGGACTGCAACACCTGGTCCTGCTCCTTTGAACTAGAGGAAGCAAAAGCAGGAAGCTGGAGTTCCTGATTCACATGGAAAGCAGAAATCACTTTCAGAAGAGAGGAAGGAACAGTACGCAGCATCTGCGGAATCCATAATATGCAGAAAAGGATCCTGGCAGGAGAGAGCCTGAAGCTCTGAAACACCTATGGGCTGATGTAATAGCCACCAAGAAGACCGTCTTGATTGTGAGATCCATCAGGCATACCTGCTCCAGAGGCTCATATGGCAGATGAGTCAGAGAGCAGAGAACAGGATTAAGATTCCAGGTCGGACAGGGAAGGCCCAACGGAGGCCTAAGTTGCAGAGCGCCTCATAAAAAACAAGCCACATCTGGATGAGCTGCCAATGAGCCCCTCAGAGAAGGAAGGCCCATATATGAAAAACGGGCAATCTGCATCCGGTGCGAAGCTATCGCTAGGCTCTTCTTCAGGCCATCCTGCAGAAACTCCAGGACCCGAGGAAGCGATATAACAGACGGGTCCACCTGTCTTGGCACAGCAAGCTTGGTAACATCTCTTCGCATAGGCTACACTGTGGACTTCCTTTTGCTATAAAGCAATGTGGCAATAACAGATGGTGCACTCATGAGCCATGTCGTAAGACCAAAGTGGTCCAGATCCAACATCGCAATTGGACCCTGTGTGAGGAGGCCAAAATGACATGGTAGCTGGAACCCCTGATCCTGCTGGAACCGAATTAAGTCGGCATACCACAGCCACCTTGGCCAATCGGGCGTAACCAGGATCCTATCCACCTCAACAGATGCCCTATTATGGGCCACAGAGGTAAGACAGAGGAGACCTTCCCATGGCCAGGACTGAACCAGAGTGTCCAGGCCTGCTCTGCCGATCCGCTTTCTTGTTGGACGTAGTTGCCATGAGATCGAACATGGGACACTACTATGCAATCAAATGCTCTTTGAGACAGAGACCACTCTTCAGGGTCCAGCGTCTGAAATTGAGAAAATCTGACCACTCCTGCCATGTGCACTGCTGATAGCACCACAAGGAGTCTCTCTGCCTACCAGAAGAACCTCCACGCTCCCTTGCTGATTGATGTAAGCTACTACCGTGGCATTGTCCGAGAAGACACGGATGGCTCAATGACAGAGATGACCCTCGAAGTGGAGAAGAGCCAGCTGAATTGCCCAAAGCTCCAGACGATTGATCGACTATTTGCGCTCTGAGGGCTCCCACTGTCCCTAAACAGGTCATACACACTGTTCCCCAGACTCTGAGGCTCACATCTGTAGACAGAATCACCCAATCCAAGATCCGGAGGGTAAGGTCCCTTGAAAGTGAGAGGGGTCGCAACCACCATGCATGACTATTCCACGCCACAGTTATCCAGGGCAGGGGTGCATGTAATGGGTCCCACTGGAGATTCCAATGCGAAAGCAGAGCATCCTGCAGCAGACGCAGACAGGCTATGGCCCAAGGGACTATATCAATTGTTGCCACCATGATCCCCAGAACCTGGAGGTGCTGCCATGCCATTGGGACTGGAGTGGTAAGTAGGTCCCTGACAATTGGTGCCAATTAACAACAATTGAAGCCAATATTTGATTGTTAACTTCAATTAATAGCCAATTATTTAAAAAAAAAAAATTAAAAAAAATTAGGTTGTTTGTACAATTGACCTTATTCTAAAAATTGTGTGCCCAACTTTGCACTTTAACTATGCACAAAAAAATAGATGCCTGTCTCTTGTCAATCATACTTACTACCTCTTTTACTAAGGTGTGCTAACCAATTAGTGAGCACTAATCAAATTAGCGCACACTAAATACTAGCGCGTCCATAGACTAACTTGCATGCATTAGCGTTTAGCGCACGCTAGATTGATTAGGGTGCGCTAATCGGTTAGTGCACCTTAGTAAAAGAGGGCCTTAGTTGCCTATTACAGAATTGTGCCTAACATAAAACTTAGAGGAGCCTGTAATGTAGGCCAAGGTTTTAAAGGCCTACATTATAGATGCCTAAATCCTTTTGAGAATCGCATCTAGCGGTGCTCAAGTCCTTCTCCGCCCCTTAGCTCTGCCTACTTTGGAGTTAGGTGTCTATCTTTTGTAGAATTGCACCTAAGAAGATAGGCACCAATCACCAAATTAGATTTTTATTTTTCAATTATGAGCTTGTTAAAGCTCATAATTGAAGCCAATTTACTAATTACGTTAGGCGCGTAACTTTAGGTGCTTATCTTTAGGTACCTTTTATAGAATTTCCCTCTAGGCATAAAGTTGGGTGCCACATTAGAGGTAAATGACTAGAATATGTGTGCAAATATGTGTGTAAATGCCAAAATGCTGCTCTATAAATATGTCACTTCAATATCAGACGCCATGAAAAGCGCTTTGATAGAATTTTTCGATGAGTCCGTGAGAAAGTTGAAATTATAATATAAAGAATAAAGAGGACAGTGTTAATTTATCTACCACTCTGGACCTGATGAAGCTCTCTTAATATAAACGAGAGCGAAACGGAGATCTTCCGTCGTTATTGTGATTGTGGTCAGAGGGCCGGGTTTAAAAGACTATACCTGAGCTAAGTATCATTATATTCATATTACATTATAAAATTGAAATAAGGAAAAATTAACTTAATTAAGGATATTAAATAAGTCATACACTTTAAACTGAATAAAAAAAGATATAAGGACCGATGATCACACGCCAAGACTAGTTCTGTTAGCTGGTGACTGCGAGCGCTTGAAATCCTATTTCACTAAATATATTCAATTTAAATTAAAACAAGTGTATGGATAAAATTTCTTTAGGTCTAACATCAGTCTTCTTTGGAAGGCTCTATAAATACACACATACATTATATTCAACAGCATGTAATTACGATGTGAGCATTCACATGGGCAGAGTATGTGTGAGACACACACTTAACACATATAACTTATAGGATACTATGGCCCTGTTTGCTAAGGTGCGCTAATCGATTAGAGCGCGCTAATTGTATTAGCGAATGCTAAACACTAACGCATGCATGTTAGTCCATGGACGCGTTAGCGTTTAGCGTGCACTAATTTGATTAGCGCAACTTAGTAAAACAGGGGGTATAAGTTCAAGTGCTTATCTCAAATGCTAGCACAAGCACTTCAGTTATTTTAGTTTTTACTGTATAAAGCAGGGGTGCACCAATATATCGATCGAGATCGACCGGTAGATCGGGAAGGCAACGTGAGTCGATCACGGAGCCTATCCCGTGATAGACTCGTGTTGCCGTCCCGATCTACCGGCCGATCAGCCTTCCTCTCCCCGATGTCAAAGACGCTGCCGCCGGGCATCCAGTTTAGTCTGTTTTTGCCATTTCGGTGGGGGGGGAGGGGGGCGGTGGCGGTGGTGGCAGCCTGAAAAAGAAATCATCCTGGCAGGGGTCGGTGTCATGCTTTGGAGCTTCTACAGCCTTCCTATCTGACCCTCTCCCTTCTATTTGCATCCGGCCACACCCCCTGCTCCGCGGCTCTCTTCGGCAACTCAGCAGCAGCGATTGACACAAGCTTCTGATGTCGGGGCCTACCCTCTACAAGTCCCGCTTTTTTCAATTTCCTTTTTCTACAAAAGCGGGACTCGCAGAGGAAAGACCTCGATGTCGGCAGCCTGTCTTGATCACCGTTGCTAACGAGTTGCTGAAGAGGGCCGCAGGGCAGGGTGTGTGGCTGGATGCAGGTGGAAGGGAGAGGGCCAGATGCAGGACTCGTGGGTGAGGGAGGAGAACGAGAGAGAGAAAAAGAGAGGGGAGGGAAACAAAAGGAAATATTTCATACCGGGCTGGGCCGGAGTGGAGGGAGGGTGGAAAAATTCTGGCTACAAGAAAAGGGCCGAAAGCTGAAAATGGAGATAGTGACACAAAGAAGAGAAAGGGTAAGCAGGACCTACTGAATAAGGATAGAGATACAGAGGGGACATGAAGAGGAGGTGAAATAGAGACATAGAAGTAATGCTGAAAAAGGGGGGGGGAGATAAAGAGATTGAAAGGGCAAATGGTAAACATGGGGTAAAGACAAGGACAGAGACAAATGAAGATTCTGAAAAAGTGGTGAGATAGGGATATAGGTGAAATGGACACAAAGAAGGGTGATGCTGGAAAATAGGTGGAATGGTAATTCTGACAGACACAGAAGGGAAATGCTGGATCAAGGAGAGATGGGGCCCAGGCTGGATAGAATGGGGAGAAATGCCTGGTTGGCCTGGAACTTCCTCTCCTACGTCATAATTGACGTCGGGGAGCGGAATGCTAGTCAGCACAACGCTTTTGCAGGGAGAGCTTGGGGCTGCGGTGGCTTGGGGGCTATTCCCTGATGGCGGCAAACCAAGTGGCTTGGGGGAAGGGTAGGGAGAAGGAAAGAAAGGGGGCAAGCAGGGAGACAGAAAGAAGGGGGAACAGGGAAACAGAAAGAAAGGGAGGCAAGGAAACAGAAAGAAAAAGTTGGGGGAGAGAATGAGGTCTGGAGGAGAGGAAACATACAAGAGGCTGAAAGAAGGGAAGAAAGATTGGATGCACAGTCAGAAGAAGAAAGTGCAACCAGAGACTCATGAAATCACCAAACAACAAAGGTAGGAAAAATGATTTTATTTTCAATTTAGTGATCAAAATGTGTCCTTTTTGAGAATTTATATCTGCTGTCTATATTTTGCACTATGGCTTCCTTTTACTAAACCACAATAGCGTTTTTTTAGCGCAGGGAACCTATGAGCATTGAGAGCAGCGCGGGGCATTCAGCACAACTCCCTGCGCTAAAAACTGCTAGTGTGGTTCAGTAAAAAGGGAGGGGGTATATTTGTCTATTTTTGTATGGTTGTTACTGAGGTGACATTGCATAGATTCATCTGCCGTGACCTCTTTGAAAAACCCCCAGAATATGAATGATAATTAATATTTTCTCTGCCTTTCAGTGTGCTTTGTGGTTTTTTTTTTAAATTTCATTATTGGTAGATCATTTTGACTTGGTCATTTTAAAAGTAGCTCACAAGCCCAAAAAGTGTGGGCACCCCTGGTATAAAGGAAAGTAATGTCTACTTTCCCATATAGAACAGGCTTCACATAGATGCCCTCTAGGTTTCCTAAATACAGGTGCCCCCTTACAGAATTGTTTTTGTCTATACTTCTTTAGAAAATTGCCAAATGTTCACAAATTAAATGCTCTTTTTGTATTTTTCAAATAGTTTTGGCTGTTTGAGATTACAATAAATTATATTTCTAAGACCTGAACACGTTTACCTCATCACCTTTTTCTCCAGAGAGACCAGGAAATCCACGCTCACCTTTGGTGCCCTAATGGAATATCAAAATTAGAAAATCACTTTGTACCATTCACTATATGTAGATTAGTGTTCTCTCAATTCCTCCTACAACTAGCCTAGTGGTTAGTGAAGCAATCTGAGGACCTGGGGAACTGGGTTCATTTCCTGCTGCAGCTTCTTATGACTCTGGGCAAGTCACTTAATACTTCATTGCCCAGGGTACAAAATAAGTACCTGCATATAATATATCAACTGCTTTAATTGTAACCATAGAAAGGTAGTATATCAAGTCCCATTCCCTTCGCAGACACAGCATCTACTTCCCTTAAGCAGTAGTTGCAAAAGAAAGAAATTAAAACTGGGATGAATTCAACATACTAATAAAATCCCCAATCATTTTTTTCCAAAGACAGGCTTATATTTTGTGTGAAGCTTATCATTTCCACTGCAATCAATAGGTAACTATTGTACCTGAATATAACTGGCACTGAGTACCAACAAAAAAGGCATGAGCTAAATCCAAAGAAATAGGTAGGAAGATACCCTATTAGTAACTCACTTTATAAACTTACCTTTGGGCCCTCTTTCCCAGGGGTTCCTGAAGGACCTCTTGAGCCAGGATCACCCTAGAGTATAACAAAAGCAGACACCAGGGGTAATGAATTACATCAGGATTCTTTGCAGGACATGACATCTTTCCCTAGATCAATGTAAAAATGACCCAAAGTTGATAATAAAAATGAATTTTTGAGATCATATGGGTCTTTACTTTCCATCTAAGTTCACCTACAAAAACATTTTTCAATAGTTCTTCTGCTAATCCAACAATAAGTATCCTAAACCGCCACAGAAATCTAGAGGTAAATATTATATGGCAGAAGAACTACATAACTTTAAAAAAATCTGATATTAGGGAGGTGCATTTGTTTGAAATGTTTTCCATGTTGTTTAATGTTGTTTGAGAGCCAAAATGAGAGGAAAAAAGATCCCAAATTTGAGGTTATTTTTTATCCTTGTATCACTCTTTCAAAAGCAATATATAGAAATAAAACAAAATATAAAAGAACAAACCTGATACTTTTTATTGGACTAAATACAATTTTTATATGTTTTTGAAGGTAACCCTACTTCAGATCAGAACTAAGGAAATGATAAATATCAGAATACATAAGTGAAACATAAAAACATTCCAATGGCAGTCTCACAGGAAGAGAAAAGGGGTGGATAAGGTGAGAAACTTTCACTACCATTGTAAATCCGTTCACTTAATATCTCTCAACTTATCAGCAGCTTTCAACACCATTGATCATAACCTTCTCCTCACTCGCCTTAAAAATTGCAGAATCTCAGATTCTGCTCTTCTCTGGTTTACCTCTTATTTCAAAGACAGAAATTTCAAAGTCCATTCCAAAGGAACTTCCTCTCCCCTAATTATCTAATCCTACGGCATCACACAAGGCTCAATCCTTTCCCCCTTACTTTTTAATATTTTCTTGGCCCCTCTACTGCCCCTAGCCCAATCTATTGGATTCACTACTTTTACATATGCAGACGACATCCAACTTCTACATCCCATCAACCCCATTGACATACAGGAAATAAGCACTAAACTTGATAAAATCAGTGATTGGCTCAGAACAAACAGATTATCCCTCAACATAGTTAAAACACATGGTCTACTTTTTCCAATCAAAAATAATGAAACCTTAAAAGGACATTTTGCACTGAATCCTGTCCTATTCAAATAGAATCAAAAATAAAACTTCTAGGAGTCATCCTAGTTAAAGATCTTTCATACCATGACCAAATCAGCTCTATCACAAAAAAAATGCTTCTATAAACTTCGTCTTATCCATTCCTTAACTTCTGTTCTTGAAACTGCTTCTATCGAAACCATAATTCATTCACTAATCATCTCTCATCTGGACTATTGTAATTCTTTATATCACGGGATCACTCAAAAGGAAATACGTCGTCTGCAGCTTATTCAAAACACAGCCAAACTAATTTACAAAGCTAAAAAATACAACCATGTCACTCCTCTTCTCTGTGAAGTGCACTGGTTACCTGTCTCTCATCGCTCCACATATAAAATTCTTCTGCTCATCTTCAAAATAAAACTCATGCGCTCTCCAGCATTCCTCGATAAACACATCATTCCATATTCTTCAACTAGGGCCTTTAGAGCAGCAGACCAGAACTTACTAACTGTTCCTCCAATTAAAGAACTTTATTACACCAGAAATACAATTTTTTCTGCCACAGCCCCTGTCCTCTGGAATGCCATGCCTTCTCATCTTCGCCATGAAAATTTCTAGATAAATTCAAAACCAAACTCAAAACCTTTTTATTTGAAGACGCATTCCACAATACAAGCTAGTAACCACTCCTCAATCGTAGCATCATTTTATTATAAAGAACCGCTTCTATGTAGTGACCCCCATTCCATGCTGGTTTTCCCCTCCCCCGTACACTCCTTTACTTTTATTTTTATGATGCAATTATCAACTTTCCATACCCCTAACTCCTTTCATGTCCAGTTATGTCCATGTCTTTGTCCTCATTTTGTTTAATATTTGTCCCCATACATTTATTATAATATTTTTAGCATTGTAAACCGGTCATACATGTAGATGGTCAGTATATTAAATCTCTATATATAAAATCGGAGGTATGTATGTGTGTATGTGTGTGTGTATGTGCCGCGATCACGCAAAAACGGCTTGACCGATTTAAACGAAACTTGGTATGCAGATCCCTCACTACCTGGGATGATATGTTCTGGGGGTCTCACGGCCCACCTGCACACGTGGGCGGAGCTACAAACAGAAAATCAGATTTCACCCATTCATGTCAATGGAAAAAATGTAAAAAGCTGCCATTCTCACAGTAATTCAACGATTTGAACGAAACTTGGTATGCAGATCCCTCACTACCTGGGGTGATATGTTCTGGGGGTCTCGCGGCCCACAACTTTATGTTGATTGCTCAAGGGTGGATTCACCCAATAATTTATATGTTCTTGCTCCAGGAGGTGAAACTAAAAATGTTGTTTATAATCACGTTTTGCGTTAGTTGTATTGTATTCATTTTGTCAAATATTTCACATTATAATTTGAATATTGTACTTTTTATTTAGCTGTAAAAAAATAATTTCATTCACCACTATAAAGTATCTTTATTTGAATCCATTTACAGTGTTATTGCTATAATTAAATACCCGTGCATCGCCGGGCCATCAGCTAGTTATAAATAAACTTGGATAAGAGGACAACAAAGCATACTTTTATGAATTGTATTTCAACAGAAACCTCTGACCTTTGTTAAGTCCTATCTGATGGATGTCAAACTATTTTATCATTTTGATTTGAAAGGCTTTATGTTTCTGGATTGTCTTTTTTTTATATAAACTTTTTATTCATTTTTCATTTTACATCAAGTATACAAATAATTAAAACATTTGAAAATTGAATACATTACTTGAATTTCTTTCTATTATATCATTAAATACATAAATTTACTCCCTTCCCACCCACCCTTCCCACTAATATTTTAATCAGAGGTATCATATAAATATAAATATTCTTTTCTATTTAATTAAACCTTTAATAAGACTTAGATCATCCCCCCGTCCCGCATTGTAAATGTACTTTCAATGGAAAATGGCGTCTTTTCATTGCAATAAGTTGTCAATGGTCCCCAGATCTTTTTAAAGTTATTATACAGTGGTACCTCGGTTTACGAGTGCACCGGTTTGCGAGTGTTTTGCAAGACGAGCAAAACATTCACAAAATTGGCGCCTCGGAAACTGAGTGCGCCTCGATTTGCGAGCGCCCCCCCCCCCCCCGTGAACCGGCACCTTCCCCCCCACGTCGAACGTGAACTCTCAAGCCTTGAGCATGCGCATATGCTGATGGCCCAGCACAGGAGGCAGATCTTCGGGCACCGGCACCAACGCACAGGACATGCTGGTGCCGGTGCGGGTGCGAAGGCTACACCAAAGTAAGAAGAGGGTTTGGGTGGGTTGGGGGGACCTCAGGTCGCGGCGGGAGGGTGCCCGATGGTGGCGGGGGGGGGGGTGCCTGATGGTGGGGGGGGTGCCGGATTGCCGGGGGGAGGGTGCCGGTTCGCAGGGGGCCTTCGGGGGGAGCAATGCTCTCGTGGGGGGGGGGGGGGGGAGCAGCGGCTGGCCTTGGAGGAGGGGGTGGGAACATATCAAAGCAAATTTCCATTATTTCCTATGGGGAAACTCGCTTTGATAAATGAGCATTTTGGATTACGAGCATGCTCCTGGAAACGATTATGCTCGTAATCCAAGGTACCACTGTAATTCCCTCTTTGCATAGCAATAGTTCTTTCCATTTTATAAATGTGACACAACGAATTCCACCAGAAGGTATAGTTGAGTCTACTGTAATTCTTCCAATTACTTGTGATATGTTGTATGGCGACTCCTGTCATAATTAATAAAAGTTTATTATTGCTTGATGATAATCTGGATTGTCTTATAATTCCCTTTTAATATTTTCATCATAAAATCATTGATGTAGTGTTCTGGTTTTGTGAAATGTTGTCCTACAGAGGTGACATCCTGGTTGGAATAATGTTTAATATGATATCTCTGTAAATTGATTCTAGTCTTTTGCATCTGGCCTGTTTCTAATGCAGCACCCTTCTTCACACTTTTTGCATTAAATGGTATATACCACATTTGAAGATGAAACATAGAAACATAGAAAGATGACGGCAGAAAAGGGCTATAGCCCATCAAGTCTGCCCACCCTACTGACCCACACCTTTAGTCTATGCCCTAATAACCCAATTCCTTAACTTAACCTTCGTAGGGATCCGACATAGGCATCCCATTTGTTCTTAAAGTCTTGTACGCTGCTTGCCTCGATCACCTGCACTGGAAGCTTGTTCCAATGATCCACTACTCTCTCCGTGAAAAAATACTTTCTGGAGTTGCCATGAAATTTCCTGCCCTTGAGTTTGAGCGGATGTCCTCTTGTGGCCAAGGGTCCTTTGAGAAAGAAAATACCATCTTCTACCTCGACGCGTCCTGTGATGTACTTAAATGTCTCATTCATGTCTCCCCTCTCCCTATGTTCTTCGAGAGTGTAGAGCTGTAATTTGTTCAGCCTCTCTTCGTACGAGAGACCCTTGAGGCCTGTAATCATCCTGGTGGCCATCCGCTGAACTGATTCAATTCTGCGCACATCTTTACAGTAATGTGGCCTCCAGAATTGTACATAGTATTCCAGATGAGGTCTCACCATGGCCCTGTACAATGGCATTATGACTTCAGGCTTCCGGCTGATGAAACTTCTTTTAATACAGCCCATCATACGCCTTGCCTTGGATGAAGCCTTCTCCACTTGATTGGCAGTTTTCATGTCTGCACTGATGATTACTCCTAAATCTCGTTCTGCTGAAGTCCTAGTTAAAGTTTCTCCATTCAAGGAGTACGTCCTGCGTGGATTACCACTTCTGAGGTGCATGACCTTGCACTTCTTAGCGTTGAAGCCTAGTTGCCAGGTTGAGGACCAACTTTCCAAAGTAAGCAGGTCCTGCTCCATATTATTTTTTAAATTGCAATTGCCTACTATATTACATAGTTTTGCGTCGTCAGCGAATAATGTTATTTTACCTCGAAGCCCCTGAGTCAGATCCCCTATGAATATGTTGAAAAGGAGTGGACCCAGGACTGAGCCCTGTGATACCTCCTATGCATGCATTGGATCCCCATATGCTGAATGTTTTTACCATGTGAGTGACTATGAGATCCTGTGACATCTGTAGGCACAATTTACTGCTTGGCATATTGCAAGGACATGTAGTGTCCTCTTCTTTCTAAGCTTCTGTTAGGAGTTTACTTTTCACCAATTTTGTTTCAGATTAGATGCTGTCAGAAGGCCAGCACCGGTGGAACTAGGAATATTTCTTTCAGTAATTCATCCTCCTGGACTAGTGGCTATACATCTTTTATAACTTTCTCAGTTTTTGTAGATCTGGATTGTATATTACTATCAGAGGGACTCTCTCTGTGGGTTTCCTGTCTTTGTACAAGTGCAAGATCCTTTATCCGAAATTCCAAAACCCGATAAGCTCCAAAAACTGAAATTTGACATGGAACAGAAAGTAGTCAATTTCCCCGATGTAACACACGCTGAAACCAACACTGGTACATGCATTTATCCTGATCTCTGAGCAATTCAGGTTTGAGGGCTGGAAAGTGGAGAGCTGCAGATTCCAGGGTGACAGTGAGAAACAGAAAAGGTCGGAGGGCTGGAAAATGGCAGAGAGATGCAGATTCCACTTAGAAAATGAGAGCAGAACCATCTGTGGAAACCCTGTGGCAAACAGCTAAAGGACAAGGCCTATAATAAAATCAGGCCAAAAACAAAATAGATTCTATAAAAACTTCATCTCTTACCCAGATGCTGACAATATCCAAACAGCTACTGGGGAAATTTCCCTGCAGAAGTGCTAGTCACAAGATAGTGACTCATGCAGGACAACATGATGTGGCATGGAAAGATAGTCACAAGGCGGTGACAGAAGAACTCGTATGTTCTGAATACAGAACATGTTGAAAGTGCTGATAAAGGTAACACCCAAGAAGCAGAGGGAGAAGGTCACCAAGAGGGGAGGGGTCCATGTCCAGAGGGCTTAGAGGTCAGCATCAAGGACAAACTGCCAAGGGAGATAGGGAAGTTGTTTTAGACAACACCCAAGCCTTGTAGTGACCTTGTAATAACCTTGCAATGACATAAGCAAACATGTAAAGCAACCAATCAGAATAACACTTTGTAACACAATCAATCAGAATGACTGTGTAACCACCAATCAAAATGGCAAAGCAACATTCTAGGTAACAGAATAAAAGACCAAGAATGAGGAACAGGACTCTTTAGAGAGAACTGGATCTTCTCAGATTACTAGTCTCTGACTGATTCCGTCTCTTTGCACACTGCTGTATAATCATTTTGATGACAATCATGTAAGCTGACTATTGATTTATTGCTTATTAAAACCTCATTAGATACAGCATATGTGTTGTTGTTGTTGTTGTGTGGTCATTATCAAACAGTGAAAGGCAGCAGCCTCCTTTCAAAAGATAAGTTGATGTTAGTTTTACAGTGAGAGTTATGACCAGAAATCAATGAAAACCAGAAAAACACTGCTTAGGGCAAAAATTGAAGATTTAGATTGTGTCCTGAATGAGTGGGTTTGGCACAGAAGGCATGATGAATGCACGCCATTGATGGGTTTGATGGTAATGAAGCAAGCCAACAAAATACCATCAAAAACTGAACACTGACAGTGGTTATTTTATAGACCTCTTATCTTATCTACCCCGAGTCGTTTCTTCTCCAAGCTGAAGAGCCCTAGCCGCTTTAGCCTTTCCTCATAGGGAAGTTGTACCATCCCTTTTATCATTTTCATTGTCCTTCTCTGTACCTTTTCTAATTCTGCTATATCTTTTATTTAGCTAAGGCAAACAGAATTGTACACAGTATTCAAGGTGCGGCCATACCATAGAGCAGGGGTAGGGAACTCCGGTCCTTGAGAGCCGTATTCCAGTCGGGTTTTCAGGATTTCCCCAATGAATATGCATGAGATCTATGTGCATGCACTGCTTTCAATGCATATTCATTGTGGAAATCCTGAAAACCCGACTGGAATACGGCTCTCGAGGACCGGAGTTCCCTATCCCTGCCATAGAGCAATACAAAGGTATTATAACATTTTCGTCTTTGTTTTCCATTCCTTTCCTGATAATTCCTAACATTCTATTTGCTTTCGTAGCCACCACCACACATTGAGCTGAGGGTTTTAATGTATCCTCAATAATGACACCTAGATACTTTTCCTTGGCAGTGACTCCTAATATAGAACCTTGCATCACATAGCTATAGTTTGAGTTCCTCTTTCCCACATGCATACTTTGCACTTGCTCACATTAAAAGTCATCTACCATTTTGATGCCCAGTCTCCCAGTCTCACAAGGTCCTGTTGACAAACTGGAGTAGCAAATCACCTGGACTGGATGGTATACATTCTAGAGTACTGATAGAACTGAAAATAAAGTTGCAGAGATCTTGTTAATAATTTACAATTTATCTTTACTATCTAGCATGATATCCAAGAACTGGAGGATGGCCAATGTAATGCCAGTCTTTAAAAAGGGTTCCAGAGGTGATCTGGAAAATTACAGACTGATGAGTCTGATTTTGGTGCCAGGCAAAATGGTAGAGACTATTATAAATAACAAAATTACAGAGCATATACATAAGCAAGGATTAATGAGACAAAGCCAGCATGGTTTTAGTCAAAAGGAAATCTTGCCTAACCAATCTACTACATTTCTTTGAAGGGGTGAATAAATATTTTTTTTAAATTATATTAGGATTTATTTACCACCTTGTTGAAGGAGTTCACTCAAGGTGGTGCACAGCAAGAATAACTCAAACATAAGCAATAGACAATTACAGCAGTAAAAATAATATTAATATTACAATACAAAGTATGGAATTCTATGGGGCTCATAATCAAAAAACAAATACATCTAAAATCCCACGCAAATCAGCACTTGGATGACCTTAAAGACAGGTCGTCCAAGTGCCAATAATCAAAACAGGTTTTAGATGTATCTAAAAACTGCTTAGACCTTTTCAGTGCTTCTGTACGCCCAGAGCTGAAAGGGGCGTTTTAGGAGGAGTGGTGAGGGTGGGATTTGGGAGGGCCATGGGCTGACCTAGACTTATACTGCAAGTATAACTGAAATTTTAACTAGACTGCCCTAGACGGAACTTATACGTAGTGACTTAGACGAACTAAAAACATATCTAAATGCCCAGAAGGTATCCAAAGTGATAAGATAACCACTGCAGACACAAAGTACAGACCCCCACATACTCCCCCACTGATCACTGACCCTCTCACACTGCCATAAAAATCATACATACCTGCCTCCAGGACATCAGCACCTGGCATAGGAAAGCCTAGTAGAACTGCACAGAGGTTGCTTATGCAGTTTGGGGGGTAGGCTAGTGAACCATAGAGAGGAGAACCCAGACCCATAAGCCACTCTAACCACTGCATTCATGGTAAAACATGTGCACCCCAAAACCCCCCAAACCCTATTGTACTGCCATATAGGTGACACCTGCAGCCATAAGGGTTATTGGGGTGGTAGACAGGTAGGTATAGTAGGTTTTGGCAATGTTTTGGGGGGCTTATCAAGACCTGCAAGGGAGTTGTGATGAGATGTTTATGTGGCACCCTTTTTGTGAAGTTCACAACAGTGCCCTGTAAGGTGCCCCACTACTCTGTTGCCATGTGTGGGTATCCAGTCCATTACTTTGCTGACCCCTCCCATGCCCAAATTGTCCTCTTCTAGGCATTTTTTTACTTGGATGAATATTTGGACGAGAATAGGGTATAAAGATAGACAATTTAGTAGTCTGGACGATCAAATGGCTGGACGCACAAGTAGACGATTTTCGAAAAAAAAATAAAAAAATAAAAAATTTTGGATGTATTTTTTGAGAATGGACTTTGGGCAACTAGCAACTTAGGTCCAAAATGGACTTAGACGTATTTTTTGATTATGCCACTCCACGTTATATTATAGTGTCAACATAATGTGGGATATGTGGATAAAGGTGAGCTGGTTGATACTGTGTATCTGGATTTTCAAAAAGCATTTGACAAAGTCATGGGAAATTAGAAAGTCATGGGATAGCAGGTAAAGTCCTAATATGGATAAAAACTGGCTGAAAGACAGAACACCAAGAGTAGGTTTAAATGGTCAATATTCTCAATGGAGAAGGGTAAATAGTGGGCTTCCTAGTGGTTTGTGCTAGGACCATTGCTTTTTAACATATTTATCAATGATCTAGAGATGGGAATAACTAGTGAGATAATTTACAAAAGTGCAAAAGATGTTTTTAGTGCCGGCTGGCACTCTGAATGCTCTGTGCTGCTCCGACGCTCATAGGAACTCTATGACCGGCGAAGCAGTACAGAGCATTCAGTACACTGACTGGAGCTAAAAACCTCTTCTGCGCTTTTGTATAAGGAGGGTAAATTTTCTGATGGCACAAAGTTGTTCACAGTTATTAAATCACAAGAAAATTGTGGGAAAATTGTGAGAGGACCTTGTGAGACTGGAAGGCTGGGAATTAAAATGACAGATGATGTTTAATGTGAGCAAGTGTAAGGTGATGCATGTAGCAAAGAGGAACTCAACCTATACCTACCTATACCTAAGTGATGCAGGGTTCCACATTAGGAATCACCACCCAGGAAAAGGATGTAAGTGTCATAATTGAGGATATAATAAATCTCTCAGCTCAGGGTGCAGCAGTGACTAAGAAAGCAAACAGAATGTAAGGAATTATCAGGAAAGGAATGGAAAACAAAGAAGAAAATGTTCTAATGCCTTTGTATTGTTCAATGGTGCAGCCACACCTCAAATACTTTGTGCAATTCTGGTTGCCACATCTCGAAAAAGATACAGCAGAATTAGAAAAGGTACAGAGAAGGGTGATGAAAATGATCAAAAGGATGGGACGGCAAGAAAAGCTAAAGTGGCTAGGGCACTTCAGTGTGGAAAAGAGATGGCTCAGGGATGATATATTTATGCTGAGTACAGGGTGGTATATAAAGAACCTGAACAGAATATGATACAGATCTTTTGATTTAGTGAGTCATTCTATTCTGTTATCATGTCTTGAGTCATTGGGAATTACTGGTACTGTACTTAGTTGATTTCAATCATTTTTATCTAAAAGACATTCATCATCATCATCATCATCCTTTTTCTTCCATGTGGTGTACCTTAGGATTCTGTTCTTTCACCTTTTTATGATTCCCCTTGCTTTAAGGATGCAGGAACATCAGATTAAGAGCTATTTTTATGCAGATGATATTTTATTGATTTTTCCACAAAGTTTCCCTACCTCCGATTTAGGACTGCTACAATTATGCCTTGATATGATTGATGAATAGTCTGTAATGAATAAATTAGTATTGAATTTGCAGAAAACTACTGGATTGTGGATTACTTGTTTTGCTAGTGCTCTATCTAATGCTCCTCCTTTGTGTTCTCAACCTATAAGATTGCAGAATACTATGAAATATCTTGGTGTTCAACTAAATTCAGTGTTGATGTTTCATCAACAATTGAATTCAGCGATAAAGGACTTGTTTTTTTCATTATGTGAAATTTGATCAGTGCGCTTTTATATTGATAAATCCAGTTGTGAGACTCTTATGCACACATTGGTCAGCTCAAAGTTATATTATTATAACATCATTTATATGGGGCTTTTATCAGTAGTTATTAAAAGTTGCAAACTGTACAAAATACAGCTATAAGAATTTTAACCAATGCACATAGATATGATCATGTGACTCCTCTTCTTAAAGAGTTTCATTGGCTTCCTGTGAAATTTTGATTAATGTGCAAAGCCTTGACATTAGTATTTAAAGTGCTACATCGAGGTCAACCTGATTATTTGACTAAGCTTTTGGTTTCGTACAGACCAATACGTAATCTGCGATTGTCTGACACTCATCAATTGACTTTGTCATCTGTCCATTTAGTTAACATCTACATGTAATTCTGAGTTTAGAAGCTTACTGAAAACTTATCTTTTTGGTTTAACATTTCCATAAGATATTGAGGGAAGGGTTTCCTTGTAGTCATTTAGATTTTTTTCTCTTTTTGTTTTTAACTTTTCTTTACTATTGATATTGGCGTTCCTTTCTTATATGATTTCATTTTGTAAATCGCTTTGAAGTTAACGAGAATAGTGGTCTAAAAGCAACAATAAACATAAATTTTTATAAAATACTGAGTGGAGTGAGGTGGGTAGATATGAGTTGCTTGTTTACTCTTTCCAAAATTACTAGGACTAGGAGAAATGTAAAGAAGATATTAAACAGTAGATTTAAAGCAAACAGGAGAAAATATTTCTTCACTCAATGTGTAATTAAACTATGGAATTCATTGTCAGAGAACGTGGTAAAAGCAGTTAGGGAAAGAACTGGCTAACTTCTTAAATGAAAAGTCCATAAATCATTATTAAAATGGATTTGAGGAAATCTGTTGCTTATTGCTTGGACGAGCAGCATAAAATGTTTTACTTTGGGATCTTGTCAGGTACTTGTGACCTGGATTGACCGCTGTTGGAAACAGGATACTGGGCTTGATGGACCTGTGGTCCGTCCCAGTATGCAGCTCTTATGTCCTTAAGATTTATTTATGTATTGTTAATCTCATCCACGTTATTTACTCTTGTGCACTTCATTTGACAATGATTTCTGCTGTGCAATACTCTTCAGTTTAACACTGAATCGGTTCTAAACCTTACCTTTCTGCCTTCTTGTCCTTCAATGCCAGGAATGCCTACTGTCCCCTTTTCTCCTTTCATGCCTGGTAAGCCTGCAAGACCAGATTGGCAGTGGCTGCAGACATTCTGCTTGAAATACAAAAAATATTTATTAAAAACGCCAATGGCCACTTTGAAAAGTATATATTAAAGATAGACTTCAACTGGATATTGCATTTATGTTTATTTATTCAGGGTTAGATTTTCATCATGATTTAACCAGGCAGGAGAGGGCCTTGCCCAGTTAAACAACACTATCAAAGTCATAATCAGCAGTACTTACCAGAGATTGCCACTGAATATCTGCTCTGAGTGCTGTGACATTCTCTGATCAGTGCTAGGTAGTCTGTTGGCAGTCAGGGCACATCTGTAAATTATCTGGGCAGCACAGATATTCAGTGCTGCCCAGATAACCAACCTTGAAAGTACTGGAGACTTGTCAACTCTGTTCCCTCCACCTACAGTCCTGCCAGTGAAGGGTGCTGCTTCACTATCATATTTTCAGTAGCAAGGGGCAGGCAAGCTCTGCAGGACTACAGGGAACCTGCCTGTCCTTAGCAATTGAAAACACAATGACCCCCCCCTTCCGCGCCCCCCTCCCCAGTGCAGTTGGAGAACTCCCAGTCAGCTTAGATGAACAGTGCTTGCCAGCTATGTCTGATTGGTTATCCAGCTCCATCACTCAATATTAGTAGTAACTAGGTAACTTCTGGGCACCTTTGAAAACCCAGATATTAAGTGCTGGTACTTGGATTCGACCTGGCATTGACTATCTTACTCCAACTCAGACTTTGGTGGATATTTATTTAAAAATGTATAGCCCGCATATCCAGCAATTGTATGCGGGCAACAATATAACACACATAATAAAATTGCAACCAAAAAACACAAACAGCATACTATCAACAACATATAGCAAAACTACAAAACAATACGCATACACAATCATATACAATAACTTGAATGACAAACAACAACATTCACTTTTACAATTATATAAAATAATTAAAAAAAAACAACAACAAAATAGAAGGAAAAATTTAAAATCACTAACTAAAACCTCACTATAAAACCCTAATCAATGAGTCCTCTCAGAAATTAACAAACAAACAAAATGTCTCACACTCTGACTCATTTAACAAAAGTACATTCCAGCAACACAGTTTTTAATATCTTCCTAAACTGTAAGATACAGAATTGTAATGCTATGTTTTAATATTGTTTCAGATTATTGATTGAATCATATTAATGAAAAGTGTAGAATTCCAAGTCATCATGAAATTCCTATTCCTGCAGAAGAGAACTCCAAAGGAAATTCATGAATGTATGATGCAAACATTGAGTGACAAATGCCTATCATACTCCACAGTGAAGAAGTGGTGTGCAAACTTTCAGCATGGAGATTTAAAGACTGAAGATGCAGCAAGGTCTGGGAGGCCTCAAATGGTGTCAAATGGTGTCCTGAAATTGTTGACCATGTCCGTGGCCTGATTTTGGCTTATTGACAAATATCAGCTAAAACAATTGCTGAGACACTAGATCTATCCAGGGGACGTGTGGGGTGTATAATCCATGAGCAGTTGGGTATGCAAAAGCTGTCAGTCAAGCGGGTGCCTAAATTTTGAATGCTGACAAGAAATGACGTTGAGTGGACACTTCAAAGTTGATTTTGCAGCATTTTCTGTGAGCTGGTGCCAACATTTTGGAATGAATAGTTATTGTTGATGAAATATGGTTACATCAAACAACAGTCCGTGCAATGGTGGCACTCAGTTTCTCCAAGGTCAAGGAAATTCAAGATCCAAAAGTCAGCAGGAAAGGTCATGGCAGTGTTTTGGGCTCAGGAAGATATTGTAATGAGTGACTATCTTCCAAGGGGCCATACAGTTAATTTGCTGTGCTGATTAAAGGAGACATTGAAAAAAAAAGGAGAGGGAAGCTGCAGAATGTTCTTTTTTTGCAAGACAATGCATCTGCTCTCAAGGCTGGCAAACGATGGATGTCTTGATGCAATTAGGATTTCAGTGCATAGACCATCCACCCTACTCACCAGATCTTGCGCCATCTGACTATTTTCTGTTTCCAAACCTTAAAAAGAGTTCGAAAGGTAACGATTTTTGAGTGATTCGGAGGTGATTGCAGCAGGAGAGCAGTGACGAGGCATTAGAGTATTTTGGGGAAGGGTTATTGAAACTTCAGACACGATGTGACAAGTGTTTTGAACTTAGGGGTGAATATGCGAACATAAGAACATAAGAATAGCCTTACTGGGTCAGACCAATGGTCCATCAAGCTCAGTAGCCCATTCTCATGGTGGCCAATCCAAGTCACTAGTACCTGGCCAAAATCCATGGAGTAAATTTCATGTCTCCACGTCATTCCCTTCTTGGTTGGGCTGAGAACTTTTCTATATATAGTAATAAAATATGTTGGCAGAGATGGACTTTTTCTTCATCCGGTCTGCTTAGTTGCCTCTGAAAACATTGCTCTAATCATCACCTATACTTGGTAGTTCCATTTCCCTCTGGACAAATGAGATGCTCCATGTTTGCCAATAAACTTGCTGACCTGGAGCATCTTACTTAGTATCCTCTTCTCCATTAGCTTGGAGTGTAGCCACTCTATACTGCTACACTTGCCAGGAAGCAACCACTTTCTCCCTATTATACTTGAGAGATTGTATTGTCTGTATTGGACAGCTTTGTTACATGCAAATGGTTGAATATTAGCTACCACCATTGCATTACATTGATTTTTTTTTTTGTCTGCTTTCCAACTGTCATGTAGCAATATCTGTAAAAGCTGATGGTTAGCTTTGCTGGCAGGGCAACTTAACCATTAGTTTATGCGGTGTCAGGACTTACTTTGCAGCTGCTGTTTGTGATCTGCTTACTCCACAAGAAAGGGTCTGCAGCAATTTACAATAAGATAGCCAATACAGTAGATTGGGAAATTACATCTTTCCTGAAAACATTTCTGCAACATTAAAATTCTCCTTTATAATAAAAAAAAGAATGTTTTTAAGTGTTTATGAAAGGACAAATAAGACAGCTGCTGTCTAAGAGTCAGAGGAAGATTGTTTCAGCCTGAAAGAAAAGGAACTTTCAAGGCTTAAAAATGCTCAGATGCTAAGCCTGGTAAAACTTAAAACGTAGACAAGTTGTTTTAAAAATGACCTGGACCTGGACTGGGAGTCAGTGGACCTTTATCAGCAGGGGCGAGACCTTGTCAAGTTTCTTAGATCCAAATATCAACATAGCTGCTACATTTTGCAAAAGCTGGTTTCCTCTGCAATTTAGTACTACTGCTGCTACTATTAATTAGAAATCCTAGTGTAAAACAAGTTGTAATAATCCAAATGAAAAAGGATCAAATGTTGTTCTGACAACGAAAAATAACCTTCATCAAAACAGGACTGAACCAATCTGAGTTTAAACAAAGAAAATGTTCCTAAGTAAAGGTCCATTTCACTAAGCTGCAGTAAGCTCCAACTCCCTAAATTCGGAGTGTTATTTTGCCATTATAGTTGGCTGATTGCAGGTTAAAATGCGTTACCGCGGGGCTGCTTAGACATCCAATAGTAGTTTTTGCAGGTGCACATGCTAACCGTGCACTACAAAATAAAAATGATTTTTTTTTAATGCCAGGGGCATGTTTGGAGGCAGAGAGTTGGCACAGTTATGCTAATTGGTTAACACGTGGGCATTGCCACATGCTGATTAGTGCAGAATTAGCATGTGAGCTCCTACCACCTATAAAATAGGTGTTGATATGTGCTCATGAGGTAATGCTCCAAACACCTTGCATTTTTTGACTATTTCATATATTTTAATGTTTTTTTGTTTTTAAATATAGTATGTTTATATATTTACGCATTTTGAACACTCCTGATGCAGGCCATCTGGGCCGTACCACGTACATGTTGAGTCTATATTTGGATGAATAAACAATTATAGCAATATGGTTACTTTTGCTGTTTTCCCATAAGGTAATGGGCACATGCAAACAGGAAAATTAATGTGTGGCCATTATTGCAGAAATAGGAAATTTGGCCATTTACTGGCAGTGCTAAAAGTTACCTTCTTGTAGCAGGAAAGATCCGTGCTGAGGACAGCGCAGGTCACATTTTAGTACTGCTTAGTAAAAGGGTCCCTAAACTATTAATCTAAGATTGAAAAGACAAGAAAGAATTCCCAACTCTGGAGGTGTTCTCCGTTGGGAGACTTTCCTTGTCCCAAAGTAATGGCTGCAGATAAATTTTGTGCAGAGTTGCTTAACCACAGAACTTTAGTTTTGCTTGCATTCAATTTTAGTAAATTAGCATAAGTCCATTTTTTAATCTTATTGATGCATTTTGATATCTTAGCATATATGCACTTCACATCATCTTAAACTGGGACCAACATTAGAATATCATCTGCATTAGGATATAAGCATTCTTCATTATCCAAAACAATAGAATCTAGAGAACTCATGAAAAGGTTAAAAACCGTTGGACAGAGAAATGATTCTTAGAGAACACCATAGGGTGGCTGCCAAATTGAGGAACTTTCCCCATTCTTCAGTACACAATAGCTTTGATTAGCCAAAAATAACCAAACCCAAAACTCCTATTTCATTCAATCTTTGCAATAATAGAGTATGATCTAGTGTGTCAAAGGCAGCTGAAATATCAAAATGAAGGACAATTTGACTACCAAAATTTAATATTTTTCTAATCTGTTATTAGAGCAAGAAGTGATGTTCCCCATCACCCAATTCCCATAGCTGATATTATCAGCACTTAACTAGGAAAGTGAAAACCTTTTGTTCTATATTCAGACAGAGATGACAGAGATAAAGGCACTAGACAAGAAAAGTTGCTGAAGTATTCATGTTTGTAATCCACATAAAGCTATGGGGTATTGCGGACTAATATAAGAATTGTAATGGAATTAAGGATGATCTCTAATCTTCAGAAATCCACTATCCAAATTGAAACAAAAGTTGTCTGCTTCTTTCTCATGGACAGGGGAAAAGAAGGCAGTAAATCCAACAGAGTAGAATGGGAGGTGCTCTCAGTTCCTTACTAAAAAATGTAGGG
Organism: Geotrypetes seraphini; assembly: GCF_902459505.1. Lineage (NCBI taxonomy): Eukaryota > Metazoa > Chordata > Amphibia > Gymnophiona > Dermophiidae > Geotrypetes > Geotrypetes seraphini. The sequence goes on from NC_047086.1 coordinate 55,226,666, forward strand.
AACAGATTTTGACAAATATAGAAGTTCTAAAAATTCTTAGCAGGCTAACAGGGAAAATTCTGAATTTCTCTAAGAATGTCCTGTTTCTCATGTGGTCTCTTGTGGCTGTACGTGTCTTATAATTTTTGAACTAAAGTACCATTGGTCCAAAGACTTTGAAAGATCAAATTCTATCACAGAGGGACCATTTGTGTTGATCGAGTCATTTAAGCTTTCTGTTTCCACTGATGATCTGAATCTGTTTTTCACAATATTAATTGAACTGAAAACCTCTTTCACAGCACACAGTGGAAACAGGCAGTAGAAGCATGAAGGACAACAATTTTCCCTAATCAGGAATCTTTCGTTACTAGTCAGTGCTAAATTTAGCATCTCACCAAGTTTTCTCCTTTAAAAGCTTACATTTGGAGTCGGATGACAGCAGCCACCCCGGGAGACCCTTGATAAAGTGCAACGGCGCGAAACATGTCGGGTCAGGCTCCCAGATGTTGGCCGATGCAGAGATAAGTGCATAGTATATATAACAAGATAATTGAAGTAAAATAGAAAATGCTAATTTATAAATCTTTATTCATTTTCTTATGTTACAACAAGTGTTTCAATAAACTCATTAGAAATTTGAATATACACACTTGATTAACTCATATACTAATATCAAATTTAACATTTCATTAGAAATTTAATATTATATAAAGTTATAGTATTATGCAAGAAATCAAAATTTATATAATTCTTATTGGATATAATAATTCCCTTTCCCTCCCTCCCTCCCAATCATTAATACATAAATCAATTTTATTGTAAATTCATTCAAATATTAAATTAATATATAATAATCAGAATTAAAAGCCCATCCCATTCCCCTCTATTCAAATATCTTATCTTGGGAAAAGTTAATCATCCATTAAAGAAATTTGTTAACGGTCTTCAGATTTTTCCAAATTCTATTCATGAGAAAATTTATCATTCTTTACAAAAATCTTTTAATGGTCCCCATATTTTTTGAAATTTATTCATATATCCTTTATGTGTTGCAATAGCGAGTTCCATTTTATATATATGGCATACAGAATTCCACCAGAACATATAATTCAATCTATCATGTTGTTTCCAATTGAATGTGATTTGTTGTATTGCTATTCCAGTTAGGATAAATAAAAGTTTGTTATTACTTGATGAAATTTGGCTTTTTGTTCTCATGGTTGTTCCAAATAATATAGTATCATATGTCAAGGCTACTGGATTTTCTAATATTCTATTAATTTGGGGCCAAATTGATTTCCAGAATGATAAGATAAATGGACAAAAGAATAAAAGATGATCTAATGTCCCAATTTCTATATGACAATACCAGCATCTATTAGACCTTGAGCTATCTATTTTTTGCAAACGAACAGGGGTCCAAAATGCTCTGTGAAGAAGAAAAAACCAAGTTTGTCTCATAGATGCTGATACCGTACATTTTAGCCTCCAAGACCAAAGTCGTGGCCATTGAGATGCACTAATTTGGTGTTTTATCTCAATGCTCCAAATGTCTCTAAGAGCATTTTTTGGTTTTTTATTTATAAATCCAGATATTATTTTATACCACTGTGCGGCTTTATGTCCTATTGAGTCCATCTGGAAACATAAGAATTCCAAACTGTGATATTTAGCGAGGTCTTTCCATTCAGGGAACCCTTTCTGAATAGATTGCTTCAATTGCAACCATTTAAAATATTGTGTTTTATTAAGACCAAATTTATGTTGCAATTGTGAAAACTCCAGCAATTTATCATTTTTTATTACATCACCCAAAGTACGAATGCCTGCTATCATCCAATGTTTCCAGATGACTTTAAAACCGCCAATTTTGATCTTGGGGTTTAGCCATATTGTTTGAGTAGTTGATTTACTAATTGGAATTTGAGTTAGATTACTTATGTATCTTAGAGTTTTCCAGGTATCCATAAATATTTTATGATCTTTGTATAACTTTGGCATTTTGATACTAATTACATGACTAAGACGTAATGGAAATATAAGTCTCCATTCCAGCCAGAACCAGTCTGGAATATTATCAGTGGGCTCTGGGAGGATCCAATACATACCATGATGTAAAATATAGGCTTGATGATACCTATAAAAGTTGGGAAAATTTACCCCTCCCTCCTTAATTGGTTTTTGCAACGACACTAAAGCAATTCTTGGTTTTTTATTAAGCCAAATAAATTTTGTCAAAATTCTATTTAATTTTGTATAAAAAGATTCTTGAAAGAAAATTGGTATCATCCCCATTTGGTAGCAAACTACAGGCAAAATCATCATTTTAACGGTTTGTACTCTTCCCCACTGTCACCTACCGGGGTCTTGGTACGGTTAATAAGACCCCCGATAGGGGGTAGTACACTCTTGACGCGGCTCCCAAAGGGGGAGACCTCACTGGTGTCTCACTATCCGGGCTTTGTTCCAAAATAAAGCACCGGGAGTCAAGTTGAACCAAACATAATGTGTAAAGTTTAATTAGGCACTTAACACACCAACTAGAAATCATATAAGCAGTTATTACAGTTCAAGTTTCCTGGCTTCTTCAAAACAGGGCAAAGAAAGAAAAACAAAAAAAAATGAAATACTTTTAACCTTCACCCGGTCCAGTGAAAGCACAGCAAGCTTTCTGTCAGGAATAATTCCAGTCCAGGTCTTAGTGCTTTCTCTACTTTGCCCCACACAGTCTTTAAGAAAAAAAACCCAAACACAGCACAAGTAGTCTCTTAAGAGATTATCAAGCCGTGAGCTTGAGTCCTGGGCTTACCAATCAACACAGTCCAGTTTCTTCACCAGGTATTTGTGTCCGTGGTTATAAAGTAAACTTTAAGCAGGAACCAAAAAGACAAAACTAAAGCTTTACTGCAGGCTCTTAAAGTGTCAGTCCTAATTAGCTCACAGTCCTGTAGTTCCCCTGGAGCCTCTGCACAGCTGCAGGGTAGCAAAACAATCAAGCTGTTGCAGCACTGCTCTAAGCTTGTTTGTACCTCACAAACAATCAGGATTTAGTTCTTCTAAACTCTTCTCCACTATTATTCAGGTGCAGCTTCGTACCTGCAGTGTTTAGTGGCAAGTTGTCAAGCCCACATCCATGGCTTCTCCCATAACGGTCTCCGGCATACACCCTGCATCCAGCTCCATGCTTTCTGGTGTGTCCAGCTGCTCTGCTGGTACCTGAGGTATTGAAGCCTCACACTTCATTGGCTCTGGAGTGAGGTCTGGCCTTCTCCTGGCCCGGAGAACTCTCTCTCCCAGACTCTCTTGGGCAGCCTCCTTTAATGCTCTGGAGAGCTGCTTAACAGGCTTAGGGCCACGCCCTACACTGGGTGTCTGTGTGCCTAGCTTGTGTGTTCTTGGGCTCCCCCTCAGGCTGCAGGGCAGAATATCACTGGGAACTTGCTTAACTTTCTTAGTGTGGCTGGAGGGTTTCCTGGTCCGTGGAGTTATCCTATATTCTGGGCACTGCTCTAGGTTAGAAGGCTCAGGATAGGCAGCTAGGCTTTCAGGATCTTCTTGCTGATCCTTTTCAGAGAGAGCCTGGTCTCGAGTAAGTGCTTGAGACCGGGGTTTTGCTTTGACATGACCGTCTCGGGGAGTGGAAATGTCACACCACCAAGATAAATGTAAAGGATTCCATTGCTCACACAATTCTGTCACTTTCTGTATTAGACATTTTTCATTAATTTTCATTGTTTCATCTACTGTTTTTGTTATCCAAATTCCAAGATATTTAATAGATTCTTCCTTCCAAACAAAAGAGAATGTATCAAATAAACCTTTTGTACAATATACATTTAGAGGAAGAACTTCTGATTTATTCCAGTTAATTTTATATCCTGAAAAACTTCCAAATTTCTCAATTAGTTCAAGTAGATATGGAATGGTAGATTCTGGATTCCTCAAATATAATAATAAATCGTCTGCATAAGCAGATATTTTATATTCTCTGTCTGAATGAGGTATACCTTGTATCTCCTTTGCTTGTTGGATAGCTAATATTAAGGGTTCTAAAACAATATCAAACAGCAAAGGAGACAAGGGACATCCTTGTCTAACTCCTCTCTGTAGATTAAATTTTTCTGAAAAAGTATTATTGATATATAATCTTGCAGAAGGGGAGCTATACAATGTTTGTATCATTTGTATGAATCCAGGACCTATACCAAACCATTCCATTGCCTGATACATAAAAGGCCATTCTACTCTATCGAAAGCCTTTTCTGCATCCAATGAAATAGCAAAAGTAGGTTCATTCATTTTTTTTGTTAAATATAGCATATGGAATGCTAATCTGGTATTGTGAGATGAATGTCTTTGAGCAACGAATCCTGTTTGATGCATACCTATAATGTGGGGGAGAGCATTAGCCAATCTTAACGCAAGAATTTTTGCTAATAATTTTCCGTCTACATTTATTAAAGATATTGGCCTATAGTTTGAGACCAAAGTGGGATCTTTATTAGGTTTTGGCAAAACAATAGTTAAAGATTCTGATATAGTGCCTTTAATACAACCTTTATTAAGTTGATATTGATAAAGATTTAGTAAATAGGGTAGTAAAAAATTTTGAAATGTTTTATAGAATTCAACTGTATATCCATCACCACCTGGAGCGGATCCAACTCTAAGGGATTTCAAAGCTGTTCCTAATTCTTTTATTGATATTGGTTCTTCTAAACTTCGTTTTATATGTTCAGGAATTTTTGGACCCTCTAACATTTTCAAAAATTCTAAACCATCTTTTTCTTTATTTGTATAAGTCTCGGAAGAATAAAGAGATTTATAAAATTTTAGGAATTGTTTTAATATAGGTTCAATTTGTGTAAATGTGTCTCCATTTTCATCTTTTATAGCTATTAATTTTGTTTTTCTTTTTTTTGTTTTAAGATAGTTTGCTAATATTCTTCCCGACTTATTTGAGTTACCATAATACAACGTTTGCTGAGAGAATAATTCTTTCCTAATCATTTTAGATGAGATTTCATTATATTTAACTTTTAGTTTTAATAATTCTTGTTGAATTGAATATTCCCATTTTTCTATTAATTTTATTTCCAAATTTTTAATCTCTTTTTCTAAAATTAAAAATTGTTTTTTATTTTGTTTTTTGAGAAAAGCCGAATAGGAAATTATTTGTCCTCTAATTGATGCTTTAAAAGCATCCCATAAAATTTCTCTATTAATCTCATCTTTATCATTCATTTGAAAAAATTCTTTCATTTTTATTAAAAGATTTTCACAAAAAATTGGATCAGCCAACAATGTATTATCGAACTTCCAAATTGGTCTATTATTATTTTGATCTATAATTTTAATTTTTATCCATACTCCACCATGATCAGATAAAATAATAGGATCAATGGCTGCTTGTGTCACTTGCTGTGCTAGATGATTTGAAATAAATATATAATCTATTCTTGAAAAAGAATTGTGAACATGAGAACAAAAAGAAAATTCCCGATCATTAAAATGAAGTATTCTCCAAATATCTGTTAAATCACAAGATTGTATCAAATTTTCTAATCCCATAGATTTCATAACTCTACTTGGGTTTTTATCTAATAAAGGATCCATTACAGCATTGAAATCCCCTGCTACTATTAGATTTGAAGTATCTAGTGGTAAGATCAGTTGTTGAAGGGTTTTAAAAAATTCATTTTGGTTCGAATTAGGGGCATATATATTAATCAACATCATGGTAGTATTTCCCATATTCATTTCCACTATTACCCATCTTCCATGAGTATCTGAAGCTTTTAATTTGAATGAAGCAGAACATTTTTTACTAACTAGAATAGCAACACCTGCTTTTTTCCCTATAGCTGGTGAGAAAAAACAGTGTTTGACCCAACCTCCTTCCAGCTTATTAGATTCAATATGTGAAAGGTGGGTCTCTTGTATAAAGCATATATCTGAATTTTGTCTCTTTAAAAATGATAGAGCTTTTTTCCTTATTATCATATGATTTAGACCATTAACATTTAAGGACATTATTTTAAAATCCATTTATTTTATTAAATTTTTTTTTTTTTTGGATAATATACAATAAATAATTTTAAGAAAATAAAAATTTCCCAATCTTTTATATATTTTATATCCTTTCCCTTCCCTAAATCCCTTATTTTCTTATATAATTCCCCTCTATTCCCTCCCATCCCTCCCTTCCCTCCCTTATTAATTACGAAAACTTGGATACGCAGATTGAGGTTAGATTTAAATAACTCCCCCAAGCTATTAATAATTTATCTAAATTACTACCTTTTTTTTTAAAATCAGAGGAGCTTATTAAAAACTTTGGTTAATATATATATATCATCTAATATATAATATATCATCATATTATATAAATGTTTGTATATATTATTATATATGATGAAACAATCTATTAAGATCAATATTTAAATATTCTCTAATATTTTTTTTTTCATATATTTCTATTTTAAAAATATTTGAGATAAAAAAGATTATTTTTATGTATCATTATAATTCTTCTAAATCATCAGAATTTTTCTTTATCCTCTGTTGCAATTTTTCTATATAAAGAATAAACATGGGCCCAATAGAATCCTCAAAACAAAACATATTTAAAACTTATTAGGCAAACTTGCGTCTCAAATTAAGATCTTTTTATTTATTTTTCCTAGTTTATCGTGTTTGAAACGCAATATTATATATTTGAAACGCAAGTTTAGCCGGAAGTACCGCCTTCCACAGGAAATAGCTTGATTGAACCAATCTCTCATTTCCTTCTTTTCTCCACCCCTAGCATTTTCTGTCCAATCAGCATGTCTCTTAGTCTTTTGTATAGGAAATCCTCCTTCGTCATCATTCAAGACGGATCTCTGTCCACTTCGCTTCTCTGCATGTAAGTCTGTTCCGTTTAAAATTCTAGAATTGAATCTTGTGTATTTCTTTGGATTTTTATTTCTTCTCTGCTTCTTAACTAGAATGTTATTTGTTGTTCAAATATTAATTTGATCCTCGTGTATTCTTCTTCCGTTGCTCTGAAAGTTCCAATTCTCAACCGAAGTTTTTAATTTCCTTATTAAAGTTTTGTCAGTCATATAAGTATATATATATTTGTATATATATATTTGTAATTTTTATAAAATAGTCATCTTATCCTTATGTTGTCATTGGTTGCTCATGTTGATTTAAAAATTCCTGTAGTTTTTTGGGGTCATTAAAGTTTTGAGTTTTGTTAGCGATAGTAACTTTCATTACTGCTGGGTAAAGGAGCCCAAATCTAGCTCCTAATGATCTTAGTTGTGGTCTCATGTCCAAAAATTGTTTTCTTCTCGTTGCTGTTTCTTTCGCGAAATCTGGGACAATGTGTATTTTTGAGTCCTGACATTTTAGATTTTTGTTTTCCTTGGCAAGTTGACATATTTCAATTGCTTGTTGATGTCTTAAAAGTTTAAATATTAAAGTTCTCGGTCCCGTTTGAGTGTTATTTCTTTGTGTTGGAATCCTGTGTGCTCTTTCTATTTCTAGTTCTGTTTTGAAATTTAGTGGCAATATTTTAGGTAGAAATTTCTCCAGAAAGGCAATCGGATCATTTTTTTCCACTCCTTCCGGTAATCCAATTATTCTCAAATTATTCCTTCGTTCGCGATTCCTGCTGTCTTCAAGATTTTTTTTGATTTCTGTCACTTCTTTCCATATGATTTTGCTGTAATTCATATCTATGTTTAATTGTTCTGTGTTATCTTCTAATGTTGAAATTCTATTTTCTGTCATGTCCACTCTTTTTGTAAGTATTGCAGCTTCTTCTATCGCTTTTTGTAGTTTTTTGTTACTATCTAAGACAATTTCTTTGATTTGTCTCAGTTCTTCCATCACGTCGAGGTTTTTTTCTGTTGGCAGCGGGGTTTTAGAGGGTGTACCTGGCTCTGGTTTCGACCTCTTGTTGCTTCCCGATATTCCGGCTCCCAAATCAGCTTTATTTTGCTTAGTAGAAGTCATGTTGTATTATATTTTTGTAATTTCTTAAAAAATATTGGTAGTATTTCTTATATATATGCTTGTCTATGTGGAGCTACTCGTTTATCCAACCATCCAAGTTCGCGTCCAAGCCACGCCCCCCCCCCCAAAAAAAAATGCTAATTTAAATGTATAAAATCTAGTCACTAATAGTGGAGCACTGGTTAATGCACATGAGCCAATGATGTAAGTCACCACGTAATTTCTTCCCGCGGTTTTAAATTATAACAGCGGTGGAGTGGTAGGACTGAGGCTTTTGTATTCAACCAACTACTACTTTCTGAGAGGATTTGTTATCTAGTCCTATTTCTTACTATCAAAGCCTCCTTTTCTTGGCATGAATAGTCAGAACAAAAAGGTGATCTGATACGCAATACTCATTGTTAATTTCGAGGTACCAGAGGGACACTCGCCTGACATAAAGCAAATGCAATGCTTTATTCTTTTACTTAAACCTTGTAGGGTGAAAAGCGGACAAACAGACTTCCTGATTGATGTGGAAGGCTGAGACTACTTTCAGTAAGAAGGATGGAACCATGTATAAGAAGACCCCTGTTTCTGTAATCCTAAGGAATGCCTTCCTGCAGGAATGAGTTTGTAACTCGGAAACTCGCCTTCTGTCATGATCATCAGTAGGAACACTGTTTTGACTGTAAGATCCAACAGGGAAGTCTTCCATAAGGGCTCATATGGAGCTGTACTGAAACCTTGCAACACGATGTTAAGGTTCCAGGAAGGGAAAGGGGAATGCACTAGAGGGCGCAACCTAAAAGCACCTTTAATGAACCGGGCAACATCTGGGTGAGAGGCCAGAAAGCCTCTTTCCCTCCTCCCCCTCCCCAAGCTTGGAAACAGGAAAGGCCTCCTATCTGCATTTTCAGTGATTTTACTGAAAGCCCCTTCTGAAGTCTCCCCTGCAAGAAGTCCAGCACTACCGAAATCGAAGCCTGCAATGGCTCTATATCCTTCACTGCACACCAGCGCTTGGAAGGGACTAGAGCCAGAGGTTCGCTGTCTCATATTCCCATTGAACCTCTGCCGTGACCACTGAAAGGATCTCTGCGTCACTTGATCTTGTACGTAAGGATGGAATCTTCAAGAGCCTCAAAAATTCCCACATCCCATACCCCGAGTTATCCGGGGTTTGCAGCTCAGAAAGGCCTTAGGGCGACGGTCCATAATGCTGGCCATCAGGTCATTTAGACCTTTGCCAAGGTCTCTTTAAGTTCTAATTTTATAACATAATGCTTATGTTAGAAGTCCAAGATAATATCTATTTTGTAAAATAAAACACAAACAACACCCCTCCCCCCAAAAAAAGAAGAAACAAAACCCAAAACCCAACCACCTAGAAACTTATGGATTCCTTTTAGAAAACCAACGATTCCTGTGTGGGAAATGAGATGAAGTCCATTCAGTTTCTATGGGCTTCGTCACTTGAGAAACACTAGCTCAGCCAAATAGCATCTGCCAAATAGCATCTGCCCTTGAAAGGGATGCCTGCTCAGAGTGGCTTTAGAGATTGAATCTCCTGCTTACTGCCTGATCCAGAGCATCATCCAAACATAGATGGCATAGGCTGACATCTTGCTCATAACTCTGATGATATCATACAGAGCGTCTGCTATATAAATTACCCCAGATAGGAGCATTTGGGAGGGATTGATGCCCTCCAAAGCTGGGACTTGAGACGGGTGTGACAAGCACATGCCATAAAGGAAGCCACAGCTGCTGCCTTAATCCCTAGGGCCAAAGCTTTACAGTGCCATTTGAGGACCATATCACTTTACGGTCCTGAATATCCTTTAAAATCACACCTCCTTCACTAGGCAAGGAGGTTTGTTTGGTAATCTGCGCTAGCAGTGAATACACCTTTGGCTGAACAAACAATTGCTGGAAATCCAGAGCCATTGTATAAAGCTTGGCCATAGACACTTACAGGGACCTTTCTGGTGACTCTCAGTGGTTCATGATCAGCTTCGTGTTGTCCGGATATGAGGGAAAGAACATGGTAGGAGCAACTGAGCTGCTCATAATTGAGCACTGTGATGAGGGGGCCGGAAGTACCTCCTGCTTCAAGTCTCATAGCAGGACAGAAATAATGCCAGAGAGCTCAAAGGCTTTGAACAGCAGGCGCACTGTGGGGTGTTTCCCCCTGGTCCAGGGCCACTACCACTTCTTGACTGCTGCTTTCATGCATAGAACCAGACTCTGCCAGAGAAACTGTATCCTCAGACAATACTGGCATGAAATCGCACTTTCCATCCTCCTAGTCTACGTCAGACTAGCCCAGTTCTGTGTCTTTGGCTGGTCAAGAAGCATGCTGAGGAGAGATCCCTTGTGCCACCATATCCTTACCCTGACAGCAGATGCTGAGGACCCTTGGCAGTTCATTCCACATAAGGCTCACAAAATCCAGGGTGAAACCTTGTACTGGGGGTCTCAAGGACCCCGGCAGGGACCCTCTGCTGGTCCTCCTAGGTTTTGTGTCCACTGCACATCTGTCCTTGGCCAATGCACCTTCAGGGGGCTCTGGAAAGAGTTTCTTCCCTTGAAAACATACCTCCTGCGGATCTCCAGCCATGAAGGAATTGCAGGAGGCTTAGCCCAAGGCTCTCACCCCTCCACACGCTCTATCACATGCAGGACATGGGTGCTCCTTTAGGGATCTGACCAATCGGAGTCATAGGCCATTCCCAATGCATCCCAGAATACACTGGGAAGGAAGCCTAAGACTCCGTTTGGCCCAGGTGCTCAAAGCCCCTCCTATGAGAGGGGCCTTAGGTGCCTGGGCCAATCAGGGCCTTAGGCCCCTCCCCGGTGCATCCTAGGATGCACCAGAAAGGGGAAGGCCTGCCATTCTGAAAAAGCAGGCCTGCTGGCCATAGGGAGTAGGCAACCCTCAGGTTGGCCTTGCTTATGAAGGTATGAGGGGGGAGGGGTCCGGGTGCACTTTGGGGTGTTGGAGGTCAGGGTTTCAGGGGGTGGGGGATTATGTGTTCGAAGGGTTATGTATTCGGGGGGTGCCAGCAGGAGGGAGTGGGTATCCCTCCTGCCGGGGATGTTGGGGGGTGCTGGCAGGCAGGAGTAGCCATCACCTCCTGCTGGGGATGTTGGAGGGGGGATGCCAGAAGGAGGGAGTGGACATCTCTTCTGCCGAGGATGTTGGGGGGTGGGGTTTCAGGGGTGGGGGTGTTATGTGTTCAGGGATGCCAGCAGGAGGGAGTGGGCATCTCTCCTGCTGGAGATGTTAGGGATTAGGCATTCCTCCTGCCGTGGACAGTGTGTGTGGTTCGGAGGTGGCGGCCTGTGCACTAAGTGAGGGCATTTGCTGACCACACTGGCGTTAAGCATGCCAGCTCTGCATTTACCATAAATTAAGTTTTGCACCACACATAGTAAATACAAAGGTTACCCACTTTAGTAAATAAGCCCTTAAATATGTTAAACTGAGTACATTTGTGGAACATGTCTAAAAAGCCCCTACCAAAGAATATTTACATTTGATTTTATGTTATTGTAGACAATTTACTTGACTTTATTGCCCATTTTTCATCTAACTTTAAATATTACATCAAGCCATTTAGTTGAATGGCAGTGTATACATTTGAATAGTAAATAATTTATGATCTTAAATGGAAAAATACTACCTTTAATAGCATGCCGACATCTCCCAAAAGAGGAAGTGCTATCTGAAACAAAAGATGACATATTGTAATAATCTATAGCAATAGTAACACAGTTCTTAAAAACAATCCTTCCTTTCTGCATCTATGATATAACTCTTTTGGGGACTAGATTGTTTGTATTTTTTTCCTCTTTCTGTACAATTGCTCTAAAACAGATCTATGAAAACTGCTTCGGTTCAGCAGAACACAGATACAGTCAAACCTCGGTTTGCGAGTAACGTGGTTTGTAAGTGTTTTGCAAGATGAGCAAAACACTCCAACAAACTTTAACTCGCAAGATAAACGCTGTCCTGATAAGCGAGCACATACGTGCATGTCACGTGTAAGCACGCACAACTTTGATGATGCGCTCATTGACATTGTGTGTGTTTATACATAATGTGCATGTACAAGATTGTTTATTGGGATGGCGCTCATCTCAAATACTGTATAGCAGCCCGCTCTTCAAATGCCCAGACCAGCTAGTGGCGTAGAAAGGGAGGCTGGTGGAGGACAGAGGCATCGCCCTGAAGCGCATCCATCAGGAGGGCAGTAACATGCAGCGCTGCCTGCAGCTCTATGGGGATCCTGAGGGTTGCCAGCGCCTAGCCACTTACAAACTGCTGAAGAGGCTGCAGCACCTGGGCATCATCCAGACAGGTACCCACCCCTAGGCTATCCCTCACCACTTCCTCTCAGTTCCTTATAGCACCCTTTTTGGGTTGTGGAACGAATCGTCTTGTTTCCATTATGTCCTATGGGGAAATTTGCTTTGATATACAAGTGCTTTGGATTAGAAGCATGCTTCTGGAATGAATTATGCTCGTAAAGCAAGGTACCACTGTATATGACTTGACCGTGTGAATTAGGATTGTGCATACCTTTTGGAAACAATACAACAAGATGTTTCACTTCTGTTTGTAATGAAAGAAAAGATACCACTAATGAAATATTGGGTGGGGTGAAGTGGTGGGGAAGAAGTTCATTTAATTTTGTTATCCTTTAAAATACTTTGGGAATTAAGGTGCATTTTTGAGTCCTAGTTAGATGGGGGGGAGGGGAGAATGGAAGGCGAAGAATCACTACTATTAATTTTTTTTTAGAGCGCTCACTACTGAGCAGTTTATCCATTACATTATCTTAGCTTCCCTATTAGTATTATCATTATTGGGGGGGAAGGGTTCTAATGGAAAAGAATGTAGTATATAAGGCAAAACTGAAATCTTTTTGAGTCATTTGTCTGTAGGATTAAAAAAAAAAAAAAAAAAATTACACACAACTGAAACTCCTGGTTTCTTGTTAGGTAAAAGAGATTCAGGCAGATACATAATATGCTAGGAAAATTTAGGGGGTACTTTTATTGGTCTGGTGGTCAAGAGGGGTCCTATGGGCAGGAATGATGCTCTGCCTACTGGGTCTTGTCATGGCTCCTTTCTCAAAATGGCTGCTGTGGCCTCTAACGGCAGCTTCGTGGTTCTAGCAAGTACTGTGAGACTGCTGCATTTTGAGAATGCAGCCACAATGGACAGGCATAAATGGACATCATTTCTGCGTGTAGGGCCCTGATAAACCACTAGGGATAGCTCTGAGGGACCTATGGGGATGGCAGAGGATTTGGGGAGATCAGGACATGTGCACATTGTGCGGGAGGTGCAGCAGGAATCCTTTAAGCCACTACCTGGGAGTTAACTGAACACTGGTTAGCTCCACAGATAAAGTTAGGACAACCCTTTTGCTGTCCTAACTTTATCTGCTTATTTAATTAATTGTCTGAATATTGCTGCTAACCAGTTAATTCAGATCTGCCATGTCTCTCACTTTCAGTAGGAGACTCCCGCTTTTGCTTGACTTCTCCCACATTCTCACTGATGAGCTGCGATCTCCTGCTGAGTTTTTCCCCATGCTATGGTAGCAGGAAAGACCTTTTGCTTCTGCCTGCAAACGGGTGGAGCACTTGGCCAGGAAGGGCAGAGCAATGGGCCGAGCTGGTTGGAGCAATGAATGGGGTGGGATGGAGCAGGCTGGTCTGGGCTGGACTGTGCTAGGGACAGACCCTGAATCTTTGAAAAATATAATAGTTTCAAAAAGATTTGGGGGCCATTGATTGCATATTCTAATGATTAGACACCTTGGACACCTTTTTATTACGAAGGACTATATTTAATGTGGGGATGGGGAGGTATGTTATGTGATTTAATGGGTTTATTCCTGATGAATGAGATGGGTGGGAGAGGGGTCTTTTTTTATATGCATTTGACAATAATTGTTAGAATGTCAAGTGATTTGTACGAATTATCTGATTGAATATTGTACACTTGTTGCAAGAGTTAAAACTGAATAAAGAATTTAAAAAAAAAGAAAAAGAAAAATACTCTTCTCAAAAAAATCTCAAAATTCTTAATCAAAATTATTCAGAGGTGTTATTCTACTGTGAAAAGCTCCGAAACACCTTAATCACTTTAAGTTATTATCAAAGGGGGCAGAGCCTCTGATCCCCATGTGTTGTGAAACCTTAACAATCACACTAGAAAGGGAATTAACCTCACTGTCTCATGCTCTCCCTCCTGCCCTTCTCTTAACTGTTGTTAAAACATAAATTTGTTCAAAGTTCTTAGAAAAAAACAAGGACTTAGCTTCAAATCCCGGGCAGGGTGTATTGAAAATATCACTCAATCAAGTAGTCCTTTTGCCAACGTTAAGCTAGCTTTCGTTTCGCCCTCAGGCTGCGTCAGGGCTGTGGACCAGTGTTGTGGCGTTATTTTTCACGCTCTACACGGATGGGAAAAGGGGGCAATGCCTGGAAAGCAGTATATACTAATGCTCGAAGTATGGGAAACAAGATTCTGAATCTGTGAAACTGTGATAGAAGAAGATGAGTTGTATACAGTGGCGATCACAGAGACGTGGTTCACAGAGAACCATGGCTGGGATGTAAATATACTGGGCTATAATCTGTTCAGGAAAGACAGGGTAGGAAGAAAAGGAGGGGGAGTAGCATTATATGTTAAAGATCATATTAAAGATAAGAAAAAGAAATCCTTAAAGAGTATATACCACAGAAAAATACTATAATATCAGAGCAATGTACTCAAATTACAAAATTAGAAATATTGTACATATTTATTAATTTAAAATTTGCAAAAATATCACAACATTTTCATAGAATAGCATACACAGAACACCATACAAACAGTGTGTTCTGTGTATGCTATTCTATGAAAATTTTGTGATATTTTTGCAAATTTTAAATTAATAAATATGTACAATATTTCTAATTTTGTAATTTGAGTACATTGCTCTGATATTATAGTGTTTTTCCGTGGTATATACTCTTTAGGGATTTCTTTTTCTTATCTTTGAGATTTACTTTTGAATCCCGTTGTTTATTGGTTGTAGCTCTGTTTTATTTTTTGTTTAAAGATCATATTAATCCACATAATTGCAGGATCTGCAGGGCAAGGAAGAGGCACTTTGGATCAATTTGGAAAGAGGGAATGGTAAATATATTTACATTGGTGTGATATAAAGGCCTCCTTCACAGACAGAAGTGGACAGAAATTTAATAGTAGACATTCTGAATATATCTGAAAAAGGGGAAGTTTTACTAATAGGTGATTTTAACATGCCAGATGTTGATTAGGGTATGCCTTTTGCGGGGTCTTCTAGAAGTAGTGAGATCCTGGATTCTCTACAAGGGAGATCCTGGATTCTCTACAAGGAGAACTCTTCCAGCAGTAATGGAATTAGTCATCAGTTACGTAAAGGGGAAGCGACCAGCGAGAGAGGAGGTGGGGCCGTTGGACGATGGGGATAGGAAGGGAGTGATAAAGGAGGATAAAGAGATAGCTGAGAGGTTGAACACGTTCTTCTCGTCGGTTTTCACGAGAGAAGATATATCTAATATACCGGACTCAGAGGAGCTCATGAGTGGGGAACAGGCTGAAAAACTGGAGCACATAGAGGTAAGTAAAGAGGATGTCCTCAAACAGATAGACAGGTTAAAATGTGGCAAATCACCGGGTCCGGACGGGATCCACCCAAGGGTTCTGAAGGAACTAAGACAAGAAATAGCAGACACAATCCAGCATGTTTGCAACCTATCCTTAAGAACTGGAGAGGTACCAGAGGACTGGAGATTGGCGAATGTCACACCTATCTTCAAAAAGGGAACGAGGGGTGACCCCGGGAACTACAGGCCGGTGAGCCTGACTTCAATTATAGGGAAGATGGTGGAAGCTATGATCAAGGACAGCATTTGCGAGCACATTGAGAGAAATGGCCTACTGAGAAAAAGCCAGCATGGATTCTGTAAGGGAAGGTCGTGCTTAACGAACCTTCTGTACTTCTTTGAGGGAATATGCAGTCGGGTGGACAATGGGGAACCCGTCGACATCATTTACCTCGATTTCCAAAAGGCTTTCGACAAGGTTCCACATGAAAGGCTGCTTAGGAAGCTGTGGAACCACGGGGTGGGAGGGGATGTGCACAGATGGATCGAGCACTGGTTGTCGGGTAGACTGCAGAGGGTCGGAGTAAAGGGCCAATTTTCTGACTGGCGGGGAGTCACGAGCGGTGTGCCACAGGGATCGGTGCTGGGGCCGTTACTCTTCAACATATTTATCAATGACCTGGAAAAGGAGGCAAAGTGCGAGGTTATAAAATTTGCAGATGATACCAAACTGTGCGGCAGAGTTAGCTCCAGGGAGGAGTGTGAGGACCTGCAAAGGGACCTAGACAAGCTGGAAGACTGGGCAAACAAATGGCAAATGCGCTTTAACGTGAAAAAATGTAAGGTCATGCATATAGGGAAAAAGAACCCGTTGTTCAACTACAAAATGGGGGGGGGCATTGTTGGGAAAAAGCAGTCTTGAGAGAGACTTGGGTGTGCTGGTGGATGCATCACTGAAGCCATATGCACAGTGCGCAGCGGCCTCGAAAAAAGCCAACAGGATGCTGGGCATCATAAAGAGGGGCATAACAACCAGGACGCGGGAAGTCATCATGCCATTGTACCGATCGATGGTGCGTCCTCATCTGGAATACTGCGTTCAATATTGGTCGCCGTACCTCAAGACATGGCGGTACTTGAGAGAGTCCAAAGGAGAGCAACGAAACTGGTAAGAGGGCTGGAACACTGCCCATACGCCGAGAGGTTGGACAGGCTGGGGCTCTTCTCTCTGGAAAAAAGGAGGCTCAGGGGTGATATGATAGAGACCTTCAAGATCATGAGGGGCATAGAGAGGGTGGATAGGGACAGATTCTTCAGGCTGAAGGGGACAACAGGTACGAGGGGGCATTCGGAGAAACTCAAGGGAGATAGGTTCAAAACAAATGCAAGGAAGTTTTTCTTCACCCAAAAGGTCGTGGACACTTGGAATGCGCTACCGGAGGAAGTGATCGGGCAGAGTACGGTACAGGGATTCAAACAGAGACTGGACAGATTCCTGGGGGATAAAGGGATCGTGGGATACTGAGAAAGTATAGAAACCCAACCAGGTCGTGCATGTGTAAGACCGGAGGGCTAGGACTTCGATGGGAAGATAAGATTCATCAGGAAACCAAGGTGGCATGGGGGCCCCTTCTGATGATTTAGACAGGTCATGACCTGTTTGGGCCGCCGCGGGAGCGGACTGCTGGGCTAGATGGACCTATGGTCTGACCCGGCGGAGGCACTGCTTATGTTCTAACAGAAAACAGAGGGTAGGGTTAAATGGCGATTTTTCTCAATGGAGGAGGGTACATAATGGAGTGCTGTAGAGATCTGTTCTGGGACTGGGGCTATTTAATGATTCCGCTGAAACAGCAATTGCCTTAATGCAGCAGTATAATTCAAGTCTCACAAAGAATGAGGAGAAGCAGGTCCTCTTTCGCCTTGTTCAGCACAGAAAGACCTATCCAACTTGCTCCAAAGCGACACTGATGAATACTGGCTGAACGAAGGACTACCGTTCAGCATTCACACATAATAAACATTTTGTATTTACTGTGGAATAATATAGAATATGTAGATAAAAATTACTCAGTTCCCCCAGTCTTCCTATTAGGGTGGGCCAAAAACATCATGTTCATGGGACATGACCACCACAAGTCTATATTTGTTCTGTGTCTGGCCACTGTAAATTGTGACAATTTCTAAGCCTTTTGGTAAACATTTAAAAGGTTGATCGACAATTTTTAATTTAATACATAAATGAAAGAACAGAATTTATATTAATTTTCTATCTAAAGCTGAATTGTGAGTAAATGCACATGGAAAGAAGTTAAAATACATACTGTGTTACAGCTGAAAATAGGCTTGTTGGCCTAATGATTTATTATCCATTGTTCAGTGGTGACTTGTAACATGTCATTTCTGTTCCTGAACAGCATGTTTTTAACAGTAATAAAAATTAAGATAATGTAGGTACATACTGGATCTCCAGGAGGCCCAGGCAATCCTGGTTTTCCATCTCTTCCAGGAATTCCCTAGAATCAGGAAGAATATTACATTTTATACAGTATAACAAAAATTTAACAGGAATACTACCGTATTTTCATGCATATAATGCGCGCGTTATACACGATTTTACAAACCGTGCATAACCATGCGCGTTATACAAATTTTTTTTTTTCATTCTGATCCGGCATTCCCCCTGTGAACCGGCATCCTCCCCCCCGCTCACGTCACCCCCCTCCCCCGCGATCCTACATCCCCCCAGCTCCGCAAAGTCAACTCTTACCCGATTGGGCACCGGCACCAGCACCAGCACCAATGCACAGGATGTGCCAGTGCCAGTGCCTGAAGATCCTCCCTCGTTGGGTTGGGCTGGGCTGGGCTGGGCGGTGCGAGAGAGATCCTCCTTCTTCCTGTGCCGGGCTGGACTAGGCTTTGAGCATTTGCGCATGCTCAAAGCCTAGTCCAGCCCGGCACAGGAAGAAGGAGGATCTCTCTCGCACCGCCCAGCCCAGCCCAGCCCAGCCCAACACAACGAGGGAGGATCTTCAGGCACTGGCACTGGCACATCCTGTGCACTGGTGCTGATGCCGGTGCCGGTGCCCAATCGGGTAAGAGTTGTCTTTGCGGTGCTGGGGGGGATGTAGGATCGTGGGGGAGGGGGGGTGAGGCGAGCGGAGGGGGGAGGATGCCGGTTCGGAGTAGGTGGGAGGAGGTTTTAGCATGCGCAGTATACGCGTGTGCGCGCTATATTAAAATTTTATTACATAAATTTCTGTTCCCCGCGCGCTATACCCGTGTGCGTGTTTTACACAGGTGCGCGGTATATGAGTGAAAATACGGTACTACTACTATAATATTCCTGGTCTAAAGAGCTATGACTTACATCATTGCCCGGGGCACCTTGAGCTCCTGGAAATCCTGAGGGACCTCTAAGACCCTAAGATAAAAAACATACGGGTATAATAAAAGATCTTTCCAAATGCTACCTGATAAACAAATTAAGGCAGGGGTAGGAAACTCCGGTCCTCGAGAGCCATATTCCAGTCGGGTTTTCAGGATTTCCCCAATGAATATGCATGAGATCTATGTGTATGCACTGCTTTCAATGCATATTCATTGGGGAAATCCTGAAAACCCGACTGGAATACGGCTCTCGAGGACTGGAGTTCCCTACCCCTGAATTAAGGGGTTCTTTTACTAAGGTGCGCTAACCGATTTATAATAATAATTTTATTTCTTATATACCGCCAAAGCCATAGTAGTTTGAGGCGGTTTACAACGAAGAAGGGCTGGACAATCAGCGAAAATGGTACAATGGTACAATCAGAGAAAATAGGAACAATCAGTGCGCACTAACCGATTTATTGTGCGCTAATTGATTTAACGCGTGCTAAAGATTAGAGTGCGCTAAATGCTAAGGTGCCCATAGAATATAATGGGCACCTTAGCATTTAGCGCATGTTAACTCGACCAGCGTACGCTAAATCAGTTAGTGCGCGCTAAATCGGTTAACGCGCTTTAGTAAAAGGACCCCTACATCTAAATCCAATTTTCAAAATTTCATCATATATAATTTACCTGAATACCTGGTTCACCTGGAAGACCTCTGGGGCCCTGTGAAATGCAAACCAGATGTTAATAAGTTAGAAAATACATTTTAACATGGTGGTTGGATATCAGTGAACTAGGGCAAATGACTGTCTCTAGCTGATAATCTGACTTACAGGAGGGCCTTCGGTGCCTATTCCTTGTTCTCCAATTTCTCCTGGGGCTCCCTGAACTCCCGGTAATCCTCTTTCACCCTATTAAGACCATATGAATGTTAGTACATGTGTTGTTAGCAGAAGAAATAACAGCTTTTTAAAAAATCAACAGTTTACCATATACCTTAGGCCCTCGTGGACCAGAAGCTCCAGGAACACCAGCTGGACCCTAAAATATAATGTATACCATAGTATAAAGCATAATCTGACTAAAGTTAAAACTTTGACAGATACTCATGGTTATGTACCAAAAATTTAATAAACAAAACAAACTGTTTGAAATCTGGTTATAATGCATTAAAACATTTAAAATCAATATTGGAGGAACAAAGATTTCTACATGCAATGGTTCTGTCTGTGTAAGATTATATATATATTTTTTTCTTTTCAGCTACCATGGTCTCTTTAAGTTCTAATTTTATAACATAATGCTTATGTTAGAAGTCCAAGATAATATCTATTTTGTAAAATAAAACACAAACAACACCCCCCCCCCCCAAAAAAAAAAGAAGAAACAAAACCCAAAACCCAACCACCTAGGAACTTATGGATTCCTTTTAGAAAACCAACGATTCCTGTGTGGGAAATGAGATGAAGTCCATTCAGTTTCTATGGGCTTCGTCACATGAGAAACACTAGCTCAGCCTTGTAAAAGGAGCTCCATACTTCTTTGCACAATAGGCTCCCAGTTCCAGCCCTGGTAGCACCTAAATGTTAACACACATTTACAACTGCTCGGAGTCAAGTGTAAATATGCTCTCAGAGATCCTGGAAGCAGCATACATTTAATTATGTGCATATACCACCAGTAAATTTTATAAAAGGTAAAAAAAAAAAAGCTGTATATGTGGGAGAACTTAGAAAATTATCCTCCCCCCACATGTATATTTTTGACTCCAAGTGTCCAAAAGGAAGCTGAGAACTTTTACCTGTGTCCCAGGTAGACCTACTCCTGGAGGGCCTGTCTCTCCTTTTGCACCAGATGGTCCAAGAGGTCCTTCAATCCCACCAGGTTCTCCCTGTAGAATACATCACTACTTTTATTTTTAAAAGTTTACTTGCACGAAATAATAATGCATGTCCACGATTTTTTTTTTCATGATTAGATCAGTATCATATCTTTCTAACTTACTACATAGATATAAACCACACATAAGAAACAATATCTAATGTACCAACTTGCAGGTTAGTGGCCTCCTTCACACATACAATATTTGCTCCCCATGTATATGAGTTGGGTGCTGGGTAGAAAATTTGCATGTGGACTTGAACTACCAGGATGGCCAGAAATAAATAACTTCACTTCACTGACATGTAGTTATCTTTCTTTGGCAAAAAATGTGACTCTGAAAAACATCTTTGCATGCTTCCACTGAATTTTGAGGTAATGAGGTGCTTAACTCAATAGTTCAGAGATTTGGTAAACTTTTTAACATATAGCATATTGCACATTAGCTTTACTTTTAAGTGGTGCCTTCACACAAAAAAGTTGTTCAAAGCCCAAAGCACTTGCATTTTTTGTGTTTAGCAAGTTGTTTTCCAATTTTAATATACATAGTTCCTGTCTGAAAAACTCCAGCAGTTTCATGTATTGACTTCCATGTTTTGGACATATTCATCAAAATGTGCATATTCATAGAATCAAATGCCATTAATGTTGAAAAGTGAATTTCCACACATAAATGTACAAAACATTAACATTAATTTACCTCTTTTAAAAAAGAGCAGGCATTAGGAAATGAAGCAAAAAAGGTACATTGTCAAGTTTTTCATTCATCTTTCAGAAACTAGTTGACTGATATTTGGTAGCAGCAAAGATAGTATTGACTTTTATGTGATCCTGACTGCCCAATTAGCTTTATGGGTACTAACATGAATCACACCAGTGCTTGCATAAGTGTCAGCTCTCCAAAACTTGGTTCACAGACTTCCCTGGCACATTCCACACAGTGCCACTGCAGTAATAGGTGATACTCAGTAGCACCATGCAGTTCAGTGTTTCTGAATTATCTGGTGATGGCCCATTTGTGCATCTTCTATAAATACTACTGGATTAATGATGGATCGTGGCTTGCCAATTAAACTATTCCAATTTGTGATGGATAGGGCACGTTTCAATGGAATACTTTTTTAGAATTTAAAAACACACAAAATAATAATCATATGTGTATTTTATAATAAGATTTGCCAAACTGACAAAGGCAGGCTGCACCTTATAGACTAACCAATTTATAAGGGCATGAGCTTTTGAGCATGAGAGCTACTCCATCAGATGAATAAGGTATAGTTCAGGGATAAATATAAATGAAGATTTCATGGGAGGAGGATACAGAGTATAGAGAAGGCATTTAGATTTCAGCAAAGTCTTTGACACGGTTCCTCATAGGATGCTCTTGAACAAACTTGATGGGCTGAAGTTAGGACCCAAAATGGTGAACTGGATTAGAAACTGGATGATGGATAGATGCCAAAGGGTGGTGGTTAATGGAATTCGCTTGGAGAAGGGAAAGGTGAATAGTGGAGTCTCTCAAGGATCGGTTCTGGGGCCAATCCTGTTCATTATGTTTGTGAGCGGCATTGCTGAAGGGTTAGAAGGAAAGGTTTGCCTTTTTGTGGATGATACTAAGATTTGTAACAGAGTAGACACCTAGGAGGGAGTGGAAAACATGAAAAAAGATCTGCAAAAGTTTGAGGAATGGTCTAATATCTGGTAACTTCAGTGTGAAGAAGTGCAGAGTAATGCATTTGGGGATTAGAAATTGGAAGGAGCCGTATGTACTGGAAGGTGAGAGGCTGATATGCACAGATGGGGAGAGGGACCTTGGAGTGATAGTGTTCAAAGATCTAAAGGCAAAGAAACAGTGTGACAAAGCGGTGGATTCTAGGCTGTAAAGAAAGAGGCATAACCAGTAGAAGAAAGAAGGTGTTGATGCCCCTGTACAGGTCATTGGTGAGGCCCCACTTGGAGTATTGTGTTCAGTTTTAGAGACTATTTCTGACAAAGAACATAAGAAAACTTGAAGCGGTCCAGAGAAAGGTGACAAAAATGGTATGAGGAGAGACTTGAAACCCTGAATATGTATACCTTTAGAGGAAAGGAGGGACAGGGGAGATATGATTCAGATGTTCAAATACTTGAAAGGTATTAACATAGAACAAAGTCTTTTCCAGAGAAAGGAAAATGGTAAAACCAGAGGGCATAATCTGAGTTTGAGGGGTGGTAGACTCAAGAGTAATGTTAGGAAATTCTTCTTTACAAAGAGGGTAGTTAATGCCTGGAATGTGCTTCTGAGGGAGGTATTGAAGAGGAAAATGGTGTGGGATGAACACAGAGGGCCTCTAATAATAAAATAATGGTATATATATCAAAGAACTAAGACCAGTACTGGGCAGACTTGCATAGTCTGTGTCCCGTATATGGTCATTCAGTTGAGGATGGGGTGGGATGGTTTAGATGAACTGGAGTGAGCTTTGACGGAGACTCCAGTAGATGTACAAGTTGATGGTTTTCTTAAAGGATCCAAAATATATGATATTACAGTAGTCTAAGGTGCTTAAGATTAGTGACTGAACCAGCAATCGAAAGGAGAGGAAGTCAAAGTAGTGTTTGATGGTACAGAGTTTCCAGAGAGTGCAAAAGCACTTTTTAATCTGGGCATTGGTATGGTCTTCAAATGTCAGGCATCGGTCCAGGATGACTCCTAGGATTTTGATGGTAGGACTGATTGGGTAGATTAGCCCGTTTAATTTCAGAGAGGTATTCGTTAGCTTGTGATTGGGACTTGCCAGGAAAAGCTTAGTTTTTTTAAAAAATTTAGTTTTAGTTTGAATTGAGTGGTCCATTGCTCTACCTTGGTGAGAACAGAAGAAGTGAGTTGTTCAGCCTCTTGTGTCAGTGAGGTTATGGGGATGATGATTGTAATGTCATCTGCATAAATGTATGATTTCAGATTTAGATTGGATAGCATGTGTCCCAATGTAGACGTTGAACAGAGAAGGAGAGAGAGGGGAGTCCTGTGGAACTCCTCAGGGGTTGCTCCAGGATTGGGAATAGGTTCCATTGCTGTGGACTTGGTAAGTGCATTTTTTTAAGAAGCCTGTGAACCAAGTTAGTCCCGAGATGCCAATAGAATCGAGGCATCTGATCAGAATGTCATGGTCGACAAGGTCAAAGGCACTGCTTAGGTCTAATTGAAGTACCAGTGCGCTTTTTCCCAGAGAGAATAAATGGAAAAGGTGATCAGTCAACGATGCTAAGACAGTTTCCGTGCTGTAATTTGTGTGAAATCCTGACTGAGATTCGTGTAGGACAGAGATGTCCAAAGTCCCTCCTCGAGGGCCGAATCCAGTCGGGTTTTTGGGATTTCCCCAATGAATATGCATTGAAAGCAGTACATGCACATAGATCTCATGCATATTCATTGGGGGAAATCCCGAAAACCCGACTGGATTCGGCCCTCGAGGAGGGACTTTGGACACCCCTAGTGTAGGATGTTAAACTTCTCTAGGTATTTCATAAGATCAAGATTAACTAGGCCTTCCAGTAGTTTAAGGAAGAGAGAAATATTGGCAATGGGTCTGTAGTTGGCAGCCGAAGAGACTGGTTCTTTGTGGGGTTTTGATGATAGGAGTCAAAAGAATATTGCCGAGTTCCAACAGGAAGTAGCCAGTGGACATGCAAAGAGAGACCCAGTTGAAAAGTTCAGCTTTGAATGGGAAGGGGGCTGTTTTCATCATAGTTGGTGGACAATTATCTAGTAGGCAGTTGGATTTTGCATATTTAGAGTAGAGCTTGAGGAATTGGTTCAATCTGAGTTTTTGAAATGATTCTAGATCATGTCAGTGGTTGAGCCTTCACTTTCTGGGACAGATAGATTGATTGAAGGGTCAGTGCTTGTAGTTACAAGAGACGTTTTCAGAGTGCAAATTTTTTGGGCGAAGTAGTCAGCTAGGTTTGCAGCGGAGGGTGGGAGATCTGTGTGGGAACATTTATGTAGATCAATATCAAATAGGGAATTGACTATTTTGAAGAGTTCTTTGCTGTTCAGCGAAGGAGAATTGATTGTTCGGGAGTAATGTTATCAACACTTTTCTTTAAGCATTCTTTTGTACTCTTTAACTTTTAATCGCCAATTGTACCTGTCGTTATCCTTTCCTGATTTGCACCATATTCTTTCTAATTTATGTATGTCACGTTTTAATGCTAGTAGGTGGTCATCAAACCAGCTGGCTGATATACGATGACATTTTACATGCTTTCAATGGTGGAATGTCGTTAAGAACCTGGTTACTGAAATTTTTCCATCCTAGGATGAAATTTGGGTCTAAATCAGGGATGGATATTAGGCTCTAGTGTGACCAAAATTCTACTGGTTTTACTTGTCCTCTAGTCCAAATCATTTTCTCTTTGTGATTGATCCTAGAGTTCCTTTTGGTTTGTTTTTTTGAGCCAGTGTAATTCAAAATTACATAGGAGGTGGTCTGACCAAGGGGTGTTGGTAGCTAAGGTTTGGTAGCACAAAATCTGAGGACAGAGTCCATGTAGCCAGACACTCCTACTGTGATAGTGCTGATGCCAGAAACAAAAGGGTGTCCGCGGTTCCTAAGTTTTTGTATTTGTTTAATAGAAAATGCAAGGTTGAGGCTCTGGGGTATGCCTGGGAAATCTGAGTACTTCAATAGGGAATCCTTTCTTGAAATTGGGTACTTCCTTCTGTTATTCTCCAGTGGGGCCTGAAGGCAAAGCTTTGAAGATGTTGAGTTGAAGAGTTGTCTCTATTGCTTTTCATGTGTAGTTAATCTGTTCATGGCAACCATGGTTTCTCCTTTATCAGTTTCTTTGATACTGATGTCAGAAGTAGAAGATTGGCCTAATGGTTAGCGAAGTGGGCTAAGAATTAAAAACTGGGTTCAATTCTCACTGTGACTCCTTGTGACCCTGGAAAAATCTTTTAACTCTCTATTGTCCAAAGTACATTAAAAAAAACCTTAAGATTGTGAGCCCACTAGTGACAAAGCATCAGTATATAATATGTAAAACATTTTGGTTGTACAATGGAAAGATGGTATATTAAATAAATGACTCAAGATTATTTTCAAAGCTGCAGATGGTGTCCTCTTCCATGTGCCTATGGTTATGGGACACATGGGGCTGTTTATTATCTCCGATTGGGCACAGTTTAGAAATCCAAGATGACAGATGCTAGCTGATCTCTGGTGGGATGTGTGGTTTCTCTGTTAGTTTTCTTTTATTCTTTCCTTGATTAAAGGGAAGTACAAATTTAGCAGCCTTCTTCTTCCTCTCAAATGACTGATCAACTTGTTATGGGCCCAATGGCTCCCCACATGGCTCAAGCTGTTAGTAACCCCTGAGTTGGCTTTGGTTCACATTCCACTGGTGCTGATTCTCCTGAGGGAATGGACAAGCCAACTTTGAGGTTTAATAATAATAATAATAACAGCTTATATACCGCAATACCGTGAAGTTCTATGCGGTTTACAAAAGATTAAGCAAAGGTACAAATTGACTGACTTCAAGAGGGGAAGAGGAAAGAGAAGTAATTAGACAGGAAATTCATTGTTGAGGAGAAAAGGGATCAAAAGGACAATAGGTTGCTATTGAGAGGAAAGAGATAAGAGCCCAAACTCTAGTTCCTCCTCCACGACCTTGTACAGAGAGTTTGCCAGTACCAAATGTCCCATTGCTGATGTGGATGGAAAGTTTAAATCATGGATGCCAGTGTAGCAGGTGTCATGGCAGACGGTGAAGGCTTAACTTTGCCATATCTGTTGGCAGGGATGGCACACCAAGGGGAAAGGGCTCCCCTAAAGCCCTTTGGGACTTCAGAAGGAATGTTGGTTGTTCCAGGTGGGGTGATTATCCCTATTAAAGTTTCATTGCCTTTGTATAACTACAAAAAGGCAGTATACAAGTCCCAATCCCTTTCCCTCTTTATTGCAAACACTTATTACTATGACTCTGGAGACTTATTAGGAAGCAATTACTGATGTGAGCAAAACCATGCTGCTTTTGTTCACTAACTTGGAAAAAAAGGTTAATTTCTAAGAATCTAAATTAGATCAACAATCTCCGGAACTAGAAGACTTTCATCAGTTATCTCAAGTAGAACAATAGCTATACATTCAACAGTCTTATCAAGCTGCAGTAACTGTGTTAACTTTGAGATTAAAACTGGAAGTCACAGATAATCTGACCTACTACTACTTATCATTTTTATAGTGCTACCAGATGCACACAGCACAGTACATTAACACAGAAGAGACACATTGGGCAGAAGATTTCATTGAGCTGGCGTTAGTTCTAGCCGCTTAGCATGGGTTTAGCGCGTGCTAAAATTCTGCATGTGCTAAAAACGCTATTGCAGCTTTGTAAAAGGAGCCCTGTGATTCAGGTTATTCTTCTCAATGTGCATCACTTTGCATCTGTCCACATTAAATTTCATCTGCCATTTGGATGCCTAGTCTTCCAATTTCCTAAGGTCCACCTGCAATTTTTCACAATCTGCATGCGTTTTAACAACTTTGAACAGTTTAGTGTCATCTGCAAATGTAATCATCTCAATTGTCTTTCCAATTTCCAGATCATTTATAAATAAGTTAAATAGCACCCGTCTCGGTACATACCCCTGCGGCACTCCACTATTTACACAGTACATCCATGATTCACCTAAATCTCAAGGGAGCATGTTGGGGCACATTTTAGGCAGGACTAGGACGGGCTTATGATTTGGACATTTTTCAGCGATGATGGAACATTGCAAAAATGTCTAGGGTAGAAATTAGGATGTCTTAGGTGTGACCAAAATGTCGATCGCGATCTATCGGTCGATCACAAAGTCAATGTCAGTGTTCTCCCTAGCATGTTCAGCATTTCCCCAAGGTCACTGTCTCACCTTTAAAGAAATTACGGCAGCCTACAGATTGAACATAGTAGGCTACCGTCAAACTCTGTAGCACGTTCCCTCTGCTGCGGGACCGCGGCAAAGGGAACGTGCTACAGACGCCGACAGCAGCCTGCTACGTTCGCTCTGCAGGCTGCCATAATTACTTTAAACTGTGTTAGTTAGACCCAGAGGGAAAAATGTAGGCAAGAACTGCTCGATGATCCAGTCTGAGGGAAGCAGCGGAGGTAAGGCCCCGCACATCGGAGTAAAACTGTGCCCATCGCAAAGGCCCCAGCGGGACGGGGGTTGGCTTAGAGACGCTGGATCTGGGAGAGGGGGGAAGACAAAAGGACCTTGAGGAGGGGTGGGAAAGCAGCCTTGAACTAAAAGGGAAGGGGAAGACAGGGCAGGTCCTGGACTACTAGAGAGGTTAAAGAAAGGAAATACCCTGAAACGAGGAGAGAGAGATGCCAGGCCCTGGAGAGGGGGAAGACAAAGAGAGTGTGAGAGACAAAGATCTGGACCAAAATTGGGAAGACTCAAAATGTTAGCAGAAGGAAGATAGAAAGAGGGAGAAACCTGAAACAAAGGAGAGGCAGAAGAGAGGGGGGTAGATGTTGGACTATGGGAGGTGTAGACAGAAGAGATAAGAACATAAGAACATAAGCAGTGCCTCCGCCGGGTCAGACCATAGGTCCATCCTGCCCAGCAGTCTGCTCCCGCGGCGGCCCAAACAGGTCACGACCTGTCTGAATCACCAGAAGGGGCCCCCTTGCCACCTTGGTTTCCCATTGAGTCCTATCTTCCCATCGAAGTCCTAACCCTCCGGTCTTGCACATGCACTACCTGGTTGGGTTTCTATACTTATTACCTGGTTAGCTTTCTATACCTGTGTTACATCCCAGCACCTCTCTCAGTATCCCACGATCCCTTTATCCCTCAGGAATCTGTCCAATCCGTGTTTGAATCCTTGTACCGTACTCTGCTTGATCACTTCCTCCGGTAGCGCATTCCAAGTGTCCACGACCCTTTGTGTGAAAAAAAACTTCCTTGCATTTGTTTTGAACCTATCTCCCTTCAGTTTCTCCGAATGCCCCCTCGTACCTGTTGTCCCCTTCAGCCTGAAGAATCTGTCCCTATCCACCCTCTCTATGCCCCTCATGATCTTGAAGGTCTCTATCATATCTCCCCTGAGCCTCCTTTTTTCCAGAGAGAAGAGCCCCAGCCTATCCAACCTCTCGGCGTATGGACAGTGTTCCAGCCCTCTTACCAGTTTCGTTGCTCTCCTTTGGACTCTCTCAAGTACTGCCATGTCCTTCTTGAGGTACGGCGACCAATATTGAACGCAGTATTCCAGATGTGGATGCACCATCGCTCGATACAATGGCATGATGACTTCCCGCATCCTGGTTGTTATGCCCCTCTTTATGATGCCCAGCATCCTGTTGGCTTTTTTCGAGGCCGCTGCGCACTGTGCAGATGGCTTCAGTGATGCATCCACCAGCACACCCAAGTCTCTCTCAAGACTGCTGTCTCCCAACAATGCCCCCCCCCAATTTGTAGTTGAACAACGGGTTCTTTTTCCCTATATGCATGACCTTGCATTTTTCCACGTTAAAGCGCATTTGCCATTTGTTTGCCCAGTCTTCCAGCTTGTCCAGGTCCCTTTGCAGGTCCTCACACTCCTCCCTGGACCTAACTCTGCCGCACAGTTTGGTATCGTCTGCAAATTTTATAACCTCGCACTTTGCCTCCTTTTCCAGGTCATTGATAAATATGTTGAAGAGTAACGGCCCCAGCACCGATCCCTGTGGCACACCGCTCGTGACTCCCCGCCAGTCAGAATATTGTCCCTTTACTCCGACCCTCTGCAGTCTACCCGACAACCAGTGCTCGATCCATCTGTGCACATCCCCTCCCACCCCGTGGTTCCACAGCTTCCTAAGCAGCCTTTCATGTGGCACCTTGTCGAAAGCCTTTTGAAAATCGAGGTAAATGATGTCTATAGGTTCCCCATTGTCCACCCGACTGCTTATTCCCTCAAAGAAGTACAGAAGGTTGGTTAGAGGGGGAAAGACCCTGAGGAAGAACCGAGAGATGCAAGATCATAACAGAGAGAGGGAGACATGTTGCCAATAGGAGTGGAGAAGAGAGGAAGAAAAGCTGGACTCCTGGAAGAATAGAGAGAGATGGTTGGGGAATGAAATGAGGCCTGGAGGACAGAAGAGGTGGGGGTCTTTTACTAAGGTGTGCTAGCCAATTTAGTGCACGCTAAATGCTAATGTGTCCATAGATTATAATGGGCGCATTAGCACTTAGCGCACGCTAAATCGGCTAGCACACCTTAGTAAAAGAGTGTGTATATGTTTAGTATTTTTATTGTTGGTAGATCATTTTGACTTGGTCATTTTAAAAGTAGCTTGCAAGCCAAAAAAGTGTGGGCATCCCTGGGCTAGACCTTTTTCAGATGACCACTGGAAGGATAAAGGTAGGAACCCTCTTAATCCCTTAGTGGTCACTGACTCCTTCCCCCCCCCCCCCACCACCGAGGTGAAAGTGACTGTGCATAACAGGCTGTATGAAAGTTGTAGATGTAATGGCCATTCCTCTTATAGCAGCGAGCAGGTCCTGATGTTTGGCTTTTTGTGCGCAATGCAGTATGCTTCAAAAGTTGTACTTTTATTGATGTTCTTTCAATCAAAATCAAAGTTAGACCCTCCCTCCCCCACTATAGGCTTAAAGAGGGAAATTCTATAAGGGCCGCCTAAAGTCAGGCATCGGCAGGCATCTAAATCATGTCAGCCGGTGCCTAATTTAATTGTTTTAGTCAGCTTTAAGTGGCATGATAGTTCATAGTTTATTAAAAATTTGATTAAACGTTTAACATAACATTCAAACAATTAAAAAGTTGTACAATTAAAAAGTTAAAATATAAAATGGGGGAACAAACAACATAAAGAGACTAAATCTTCATACAATTGAACAGACTTGAATTGGGAAAGGGCGATTGTAAACAAGAAGGAAAAAAGAGGAGAACTACAATTTTTAAGTAAAGTAAACATGAAAGGATAACACAATAGGTTAAGTAGGGATTGGCTTCAAAAATAAAAGACTGACGGATTGCAAGACTCATTGGTAGGCATCTTTAAACAGAAAATTTTTTAAACTACACTTGAATTTGTCCAAACTTTGTTCTGCTCTAATAAAAAGTGCCATTAAAAGCCAATTAAAACCAATTAAAAAAATAAGACCAGTGGCTAACACTTGTGTGCCTAGCAGTGCTTAGTGATGCCACACACCTAATTAGGCATGTTTAGGGGCAGAGTTGGCCTTAGGTGTCATTAAGCACCATTAGGTGTGATTCTACGATGAGCCTAGGCGCCAGAAATATAGGCCTTTAAACCCTGCATCCTAAGATTGTCATTAGGCCAGTAGCTGTGATTCTCTAAGTGGTGCTTGAACATGATTAACATGCGACCGACGCCATTTTTATAGGCACCTGCTCTTTTCAGGCACCACTTATAGAATCAGCCCCAAAATGTTTATTTGCAATGCCTTAGGCCCATAAATTGCATAAAATCATCCTTCTACTTTAAGTGGGAAGATGTGGGGAAAAAATTAAGACTGTGGGGATGGTGAGTAGACAGGAATGAAAAATGCGGGGATGGTGGCAGGGCAGGATTAATTCATCGAGGGCCCCTAGGCACACAAGTACACTGGGCCCCCCTGCCCCGCCCCACCCCACCATGCATCCAGGTGGAAACAGGAAGCTGCATCAGAGGGAGGCTTTTGGCAAGCAGCACCGCTTGCAAAATTACAGTTCCCGTTGCCTTTCTTACCCGCGTTGCTTGCTTGTCTTACTTTCCGTCGATGGGGGGGGGGGGGGGGCACGTTGCTGTTCGGTGGAGTGGCTCGTGTTGCCGATCGATGCTGGAGGGGCCCATCACTGTTTGGAAAAAACAATGTTGATGCCCTCCTTCATCGGGCCCCCCTGACCATTTCGGGCCCTAGGCACGTGCCTACTTGGCCTATTGGTTAATCCTGCCCTGAATGGTGGGGAGACGAGGATGAAAAATGTTTTTGTGCATTTCTTCCTTGGATGTTTTTTGTTTGAAAATGGCCCATAAAGAAAGCTACACTGAGCACAAAAATGTCTAAAATAGGGCAAGTTTTGAGCCCAAAAGATACATTTCTTGTTTGAAAATGTCCATGTTTGGCACTGAATTTTTGGAAGTTTTTTGCAAAGCATACAAAACAGGATTTGGACATCATATTGAAAATACCTCTCCATATCTACTATATTTTATACATGTTATATTATTGATAATGACAAATATATCACTGCCAACAAAATTTCAAACAAAAACACACCTTTTCCCCTTTCATTCCTGGTTTTCCGGGTATCCCATGTTCTCCTGGTAGCCCCTGGAAAATTCAAAAACATTGGTTTTATTTCAGCAACATTCCCTAGATACTTGTAACTATCAGGCACATAGAAACATGGTGGCAGATAAAGGCCAAATGGCCCATCTAGTCTAATCATCTGCAGCAACCATTATCTCTTTCTCTCTCTGTGCCTATCCCACACCTTTTTGAATTCAGACACATATCCCACTATAACTACTACACTTATGGTGGAATATGTAAGCCTTCCAAAACCCACCCCAAACCTATTAGACCAGACTAGATGGGCCATTTGGCCTTTATCTGCCGTCATGTTTCTATATTTCTATATAGGAACCACCTGCAGGTACAAGGACTATTGTTGTGGTATACAGTTGGGTCCAGTAGGTTTTGGAGAGCTCACCATACATTATAAGGGGGATAATCAGACCTTAGACTTAGTGGGGATGGGCGGACCCGTTATGCTTCTAGAGCCTGGGCCAATCAGGCCTTAGGCTTCGCCGGGAAGGGGCGAGCCCGCCTCATTTCGACGAGGCGGGCTTACCGGCTAGACGGGCAAGAACCGTCTGGCCTGAAGAACAGGTTAGTTTGGAGGTTTGGGGGTTGTTAGCGGGGGGGGGGGGTGCGTCTTCGGGCAGGAGGGATTGGACACTCTCCTGCCAGCGATCGGTAGTGTCAGGGTGGGAGGGAGATCGGTAATGTCGGGGGGGGGCGGTTGGTAGTGTCGGGGGGGCGGCGGTCGGTAGTGTCAGAGGGGGGGCATCTGATCGGACAGGCCGCAGCCTGCTATACTTATAGCGGCAGAGAGATCCCTTGCCGCGATAAGTATAGCGGGCCGTGACTAATCTAACCCGATTCTCTAACCAGCGTCTGTAACATGGACGCCGGTTACAGAATCGGGGTTTTAGTGTAGGCCGATTCTGAATAGGACGCCTCTCCCGGGCGTCCTATACAGAATCAGGGCCTAGGTGTCTTGCGGGCCTCGCCTTCAATATAGGCGGCCTGCCTGGGGAGCATTTTTTTTAAAAAAAACGTGCATCCCGATTGGCTGATTAGACAGCTGTAGGACGCCTACAGCTGCCTAAAATCAGGACGCACTTTTGGAGAATCAGGGCCTTAATGTCTCCTGCAGTACCTTATCATGCTGCTTAAAAACCTACAGACCATGGTCTTACCTGAATATAAATTCATTGCCGTCCTCCAGAGATAGATCCGAGTTACGGCACAAAACTGTTTGCTCTAAAAAAAACTACATGAAGAGGCTTCATATATTCTCAGCTCTTATCTCTATCTCTAGAGGAGGCCAAAGAAAAAACCAGACACAAAAGTGTAGTTTTTTCATTCAAGGCGTTGGGAGTTTCTTGGCATCCTACTAACTGATAGGAAATCAACCAAGAATCTCTCTCCGAATTACAACTGACTGACCATTTTATTGGGATTATGACATCATCAATTTATTTATTATTTATTATTACATATGTAGTTGGTACATCTTCCAAGTTAAGCTCTGGAACATGTTGCCAGAGGATGTGGTAAGAGAGGATAGCGTAGCTGGCTTTAAGAAAGGTTTGGACAAGTTCCTGAAGGCAAAGTCCATAGTCTGCTATTGAGCAAGACACGGGGGAAGTCACTGTAGCATGAAATGTTGCTACTCCTTGGATTTTGGCCAGGTACTAGTGACCTGGATTGGCCACTGTGAAAATGGGCTACTGGGCTTGATGGACCATTGGTCTAACCCAGTAAGGCTATTCTTATGTTCTTATGTTAATTAAATTACAATTGCTTCATTAGGATCCAATTACAAGTTGCATAATTTAGCAATGTTCTTATATGTTCTATTTAAGTCACATGGTTTCTGGTTAATCATACTTCATTAGTACTTTTCTTTAGCAACAATAATGACTTAGATATCATATGCTATTGGATCACGAGACATCCCAGCAGACCTATATGCAATACTGGGGATCTCAAGGTAAACAGCTAAGTTTTGCTTCCCAAGCATTGTTAAGGGAACAGTGTGAAACAGATATTACCAGGTCAGTCTGACCCCTAACCTGTTTTCTCTTATTTATAAGTTGTTTATGATTTTCAGCAATAGCCTACTGTTATGTCTGGCACATATTTTAGCCTCTTGCTTTTCCAGACATTAAACTATGACCAAAATCTGATATTTCTCTCTTCTTCACTGGTAACTGTAATGCCTATACTCAGCTGTGCCTATACTATGCCTATGAGCATCAGGAGCAGCGCGAGCCATTCAGCACGGCTCTCTGTGCTAAAAACTGCTAGTGCAGTTAAAGAGAAGAGGGGGATAGTTTTCTCTTTTCTTTTCTAGGGGTCAGTCAGCTTTGTGGGATTTTAAAATATGTTTTAATGACGTTTCTTAGTTTTGTACTTTTCTTGTATGTATTATTGTTTTTATTATGCATATTCCCTTTGTTTCTCACCTAGATTTGTGGATAGGCGGGTTATAAATACTTTTACACTTTTTTTTTTTAAATAAAATAAATAAATAGCAGCCACCTGCCCAGGAAAGTTGAAGCAGAGGGGTGAGATCTGGGGACTGGGAGAGTGGGGACAGACAAGGACAGAAGGAGAGACAGGCACAGAGCCATGCTCACACACTGACTCAACTGAGAAATTGGGAGGAGTTTGCAGCTATTGCCTTGGCAAACAAAACTGAAAGAGTTTTAAAGGTTTCAAAAGACTATCCATTAATGGTTTTCAATATCTGAATTACCGACTAATGTTGTTGAGTTAACTGCTTAAACCTCACTTTTTTTGCCTTGGCTTTCCAATCTGGTTTAGCCATCACTGTTTGGTTAGCTGTGGGAGAGTGGAAAGTAGGCTGGCAATGTATTTCTTCCTCTGTATGTGTCTGTATGATTGGAATCTTTTCTGTCAATTGATGGCATGCCATTTCTTTTTAACAATTTTACTATTTTTATTAATATAAACTGCTGAGATCCTTTGTTGGGAAAAGCGGTATATCAAATAGTAATAATAAGTATCGGTTTAAGTGAGTGAGTCCAGAAATTGGCGAAAGCTGTTTAGGAAAATCTGCTTTATAACGAGGCCTATGTAAAGAGTTAAATAAAACCTGTTTTAATTTATTAGCCAACCTTGTTTACAGAAGTCTTTTTGGATTTTTCCTGTAGGGAGAAGAAGGTAATCCCACCTGCTAACACTTCTTTTCCCCAGGTCGAGGCACAAAGTGCTAAATGAGTGAGGGACTGCAGTGGCGTATCTAGCATATGTGACACCCAGGGTCCATCTTTTTTGATACCCCCCTCATCTATATTGAAAACATGGATTTTTAGTAACAATTCACACATCGCACAACAAGACTGTACCTAGGAAAAGGCAACATCTTACATACTGCAGTGAGTAGAGCATCAATACACCCTTTGTAAAACTAAACAAGCCAGACTAGTACAGATTGATCCTGCACATTCAGTGCTAACAGAGAATCATGTCTTTCGAAAACACAGAACACAGAAAACACCTTCATCCAGTATGGAATATCCAATCACAAACTACCCCTCCCCCCTTTACAAAATCATAGCGTGGCTTTTAGCACTGGCCACGGAATTCCTATGAGCGTCAGAGCTGTTACCACACACTACACTACAGTTTTGTAAAAAAAGGGGGGGGGGGTTAAAATAGAAATATGTAGACAAAAGTTAAACTGAACCACCAAGATACTGGACTCTGCATACAATGCAACACTACAGAAACAGTGATGCATGTCCCTTAATATTGTACAAAATATAAAGATAGCAGATGTAAATGTGGAAAAACAGGGAAATAGCAATCATCACTTTACAATTAACAAATAACCCCCCCCCACCTCCTTTATATGAAGCTGTGTTAGGGATTTTTTATTGCAGGCCATGGCGGTAAAAACTCCAACGCTCATATCAATTCTATAAGCACTGGAGCTTTTACCACCGCAACCGGTGATAAAAAAAACCTCTAATCTGGCTTCATAGCCAACCCCCCACTCCCCAGTTTTATGAAGCCTTGTTAGACTTTTTTATCACCGGCTATGGCAGTAAAAGCTCTGGTGCTCATAGAATTCCTATGAGCATAGGAGCTAATAGCGCCGCGGCTGGTGATAAAAAAGCCTGCCTCTGCCCTCTCCTCCCTGCTTCCATAATGTGTGGGCTATTTTGAATGTAAAAGGGGTAGAGGAGAGCCAACAAATACTGTATGTTCCTACTTTGGGCCATGGCACCATTAACGGTTCTCGTCATTCATTCCTACCAGAACACCTGGCCTTGATCACACATGCAGCAGATCAACCCTATGCAAATACAGGACCACAAATTAAAAGTCCTAATATACACAAACGAAACCCTAATGCCAGACTCTGCAAGCATGTAGTACAACACCAGAGAAATAGAAACAAATGCATAGACAGCAGATATAAATTCTCGAAACCAACATATTTCAATCATTAAATTGAAAATAAAATCATATTTTCTACCTTTGTTGTCTGGTGATTTTATTTTCTACACATGCTTTCCCAGTCTCTAGTTGTACTTTCTTCTGTCTGTGCCCTTAACTCTATTTCCAGGGCCTTATCGATTTGCTGTTTCTCTCTCATTCACTTTCTGCCCTAAATCCAACTTTGGCATTAAATTTCAATATTCAACTTTCTTCAATTTTTCTTCTTACTTCTCAATTCTATCTACTGTTCCATATCTTCCCTTTCCATCTATCCATGTGCACCATCTCCTCCCTCTCTCTGCCCTTCCCCTCCTCTCCATCCATGTGTACCATATTCCCTCTCTTTCCTCTCCCCTATTCCCATCTTGTGAGTCCACCGGGACAGATAGGGAAAATGCTTGAGTACCTGTATGTAAACCGCTTTAAATGTGGTAAAAAAAAAGGCAGCATACAAGTCCCTATCCCCTTATCCCTTATCTTTTCTTAAACAACAATGTTTTTCCATCTATCTTCCCTTTCTCACCCCTCCCATTCCGGCACACCATTTCCTCCCTCTCTCTCCCCTTATTCTCCATCCCTGTGCAGAATCTCCTCCCTCTCTCTCTATCCCCCACTCCTCCTTACTCCTCTCCTTCCCCCAGTCTGGCCTCAATCACTCTCCCATCCTTCTCTTCCCTCATCCCCCTTTGTGGTCTGGCATCTCTTTGTCTTTCTCTTCTCCCTCTCCCCTCCCTCTCTCTCCTCCTTCTCTTCCCTGGCCTGGCATCTCTCTCTCTCCTTCCCTCTCTTTCCAGTAGTCCATCTCTCTCCTTCCTTTCCTCCCTTCTTGTTGTCTGGTATCTCTTCTTCTCTCCTTCTCCTTCTCTTTCCTGCTCCTCCTCTTATTCCCTACCATGATCTGGCATTTCTATCCTCCCCTTCCCTGTCCTGGAAGTCTGGCATCTTTCTTTTTTTCCCTCTCCATCCCTTTGGTCCAGCATTTCTTTAATGCCCCCCATGATCCCCCAGTGACCCGACCCCCCCTGCATTCCTCCCCTCCACAGGATCTGGTAAGGCAGCTACTCTCATCCTTTGGGCAGACAGCAGCACGAGTGAGCACACGCTACCTTCAGCGACCCATAAGCTTTCACTCTGCTACTGCTTCCCATCTTTGAGGAAACAGGCTGTCACAGTAGCAGAGAGAAAGCTTCTGGGCTGCCAAAGTTAGCGTGTGTTCACTCATGCTGCTGGCTGCCCGAAGGATGAAAGAACTGAAGAGATGGATCCTACGGAAGGGGGTGAGGGGTGGATGGAACCTGGGACTGCAGAGAGCAGCTGCTTGGACTGCTCAAGATACATCTTGGGAGGGAGACGGGAAGTGCTGCTAGCCAAGAGCTGGGCTCTGAAGAGAAGTGTGCAGCCATCACCTGCGCAGCTCATAGGGAACATTGCCCTCCACCTCAGTGCCATCCAGTATCATGCCCCCTCATCTCCCTACCACTGCGACATCAGTGAGAAGGCTTCCGGTTCAGGCACAGGATGCACATAGGAGTCGCTGTCCATGGCTTTGTGCACACTGCGGCAATGAGGAGGAGGGAGACAGCCAGATGATAACACCACACTGCAGGCCGCATAAAATGGGCAAGCGGGCCGGATTTGGCCCACGGGCCTTGAATTTGACACCTGTGTTCTACAAATAGTCCTAGAAATATTGATGATAAAGTAGAAATCATGAAATGCATAGCTTTCACTATAAGCTTTTCTTGAAGAAAGAATACTGTAACCAGTGCCCATCTTGCTTTTCCACACAGCTACTACTCACCAGACATTACATAGCTAGTGAGAATTAATTATTATTTATTATAACATGAGAGATTTTTTACATGTTCTGTCTGTTCACCATGCCCTTTTCCCCTACCCCAAGGTATATTAAATATTTTATCCTTTGGGACAGTAGAAAGTATGTAAATTAGCTTGGAGTTACAAAGGAAAATAAGCCACTGAGACAGACACTTTTTGCAAAGAAGAAAGTCATCTGAAAGCTGGCTCTGCTCAGAGCTGATGACTTCTTATGAACCCCAGAGAGCATCTTTCAGTAAATTGGGGCTATGTTTGACAAGCCTAGATTGGACTTGATGCAACATAATAAATGGTATAAATTGTTCTGGCTCCTAGGGGGGAGAATGGCATAGAAAGCCAAACAGAAATATAAATAGGTTCAATTCTCAGACCTGACCTCTACTTTCCAGGCTGACCTGCAATGGCTAGACTAGGTAGGGTATAATAAAACACAGAGCTCTTGGAGAGTTTAAATGAAGGCTCGTGGCACTGTAGCCTTAAGAGCCTGATTTTGTCAAAACTAGAAGTGCAGAGAAGTGGACAGTTCCAGGCCAATATTTTAAAGCAAACATTTTAAAAGTTTTCATTCACAAATATGCTTGAGACTTACTTTTCAGAATAGTTTCTATTATTTTTGTGACTTATGTTAAGTTGTTTTGCCATTCAGAAGAATATACAGTATTTTCAGTTTAGAGAAGTCAAAAGAGTATCTTTTAAGTGACAACAACTGAACCGAGATGCATATGAGCTTGACCAATGTTATACTTAATATCACTTACAATTAAACAACATAATTAAATAAAATAAATTGTAGTACAAAACATACAACTTACAACTTCTCCTTGTAGTCCCCTGGGTCCAATAGGTCCTTGTGGACCCTATAAAATAAATGTTAATTTGATATATGAAAAACAACAATATTTCTATAAGATCACAGTTATATCCAGAGAAAACCCCAAAAAATTAAAATGTAGGGCTCCTTTTTTCAAATCCGCGCTAGCGGTTTTAATGCACGCACCGGATTAGCGCGCGCTAGCCAGAAATCTACCACCTGCTCCAAAGGAGGCGGTATCGGCTAGCGCGTTCAGCAATTTAGCACGCTGTATTCCACGCGTTAAGGCCCTACCTCGGCTTTGTAAAAGGAGCCCGTAATGTATTTGTTGTGGATAGTAATTTGCATATTGTTACATATATTTCTGATTTGAAGAAAGTGTTTATTTCTAAAGCTAATAAAAATGTATTAATTTAGCCCAAGAAAAGGATATCATCATCTTTTCTGTTTAGTTTTATTTCTATTTATTATCTATATTGTTGACATACTAGCATCTCATTAAAACAATGAAAGTCACCAAATGTTTAACTAGCTATGAAGTGTACAAAGTAGCTTTCTAGCTTTTGCTCATTGAAATAACTCATAGGCAGTTTAGGGTCCTTTTACTAAGGGGCGCTAACAAATTTAGCACACACTAACAATTAGCATATGCTAAATGTTAAAAAGCCCTTTTTATACTTATGGGCTTCTTAGCATTTGATATAACACGGTAGCATAGTAAATGATGGCAGATAAAGACCTGAATGGTCCATCCAGTCTGCCCATTAGTTATTCTTATTAAAAATACATGATTAAATTAGCTTGTCTCTTCTTTGATATTTCTGGGCTATAGAGTAAAGTCCACCTGGTACTGTCCTAGATTCCAATTGCTGAAGTTATCATCTAAGCTCACTGCAGCCTATCCAACCATCCCGTTGTTTGCAGGATATCTACTGTAATGTCTGGCCAGTAACGTCCTCATGTTTCAAGTTAGTGGAGTTCTCACTGATGCCCTCCACAGCCCATCCTACACCAAATCACCATATATAGGACACAAACTATACAAGTCTGTCCAATAGAGGCCTTAGTTCTTTCATTTATCTCATGCTTTTTTTTTTTTTTAAATTCAATCACTGTTTTTCTCTCCACCACCTCCCTCAGGAGGGCATTCCAGGCATCCACCACCCTCTCTGTGAAAAATAATTTCCTAACATTACTCCTAAGTCTTCCTCCCTGCAACCTCAAGTTATGCCCTCTAGTTTTACCATTTTCCCTTCTCTAGAAAAGATTTGGTACTATGTTAATACTTTTGAAGTACAGCGGAACCTTGGTTTACGAGCATAATTTGTTCCAGAAGTATGCTCGTAAACCAAAGTGCTCATATATCAAAGCGAGTTTCCCCACAGAAAGTAAGGGAAACTCACTTGATTTGTTCCTGATCCCCAAAACATGCCTATATCTTTTTGTGGTCCAACACTTCTCCCACTCCCTGTTTCAGCATTTCTCCCTCTTCTCCCCTTTCTTTCCATTAACACAGACAATCTTTCCCTTTTCTTATTTCCCAATCATCTTTCTCTCTTCACTTCCCCCCATCCCTCCCTTTTTCTTCCTCACCTCCCTCATGAGTGCCAAAGGTAGCTGTCATTGTCTGGCCAGCAAGTCAAGCAAAAAACTGTCCAAACTGGTTGAAGTCGATGAGCGCCGGCATCCAGGAGCAGGAGCAGGCGCCGCAGCATGCGGCCATCATAATCGAGCAGTGGCAGGGGCGCTTGGGCAGAAGAGGGGGAGGTGGGGCTCGGGGGCAGGCAGCACTGAGCCATTCTCCGGCAGCACATCCTGGCATCTGCGGTCTGTGGCCATCCCGAGCCGGGTATGCTGTGGATTCACCCTCTCTCCTCCTGCTATGGCTTCTTAATCGGCGGCAGATGGCATGGAGGAGGAGGTGTGGCAGATTCCTACCCCCCTCACACCCGAACGAGAGCGAACGCCCAACTTGTACTCTCAAAGCATGACACTGCAGAGGAAAAGCTGCAGCAGGAGCACAGTCTGGCGCATGTCCTCAGCTGGGAAAAGTCAAGTTTGACTAGGAGAGAGAGAGTGGAGAAGCTTTTGGAATAGCAGCTGATGGACTTATCCGATTCCCACTTCAAAGTTCTAAAAGTTTATTTGGCTGTTGCAAGGAGAGAGATTATACGATTGCATGCCTCTCGGAAGTGGAAGGAGACCTGCAGAGCCGGCCTACAGACACACACCTCCCTTTCCGGCAGACCAGGTAGCTCGCTGATTGAGTCAATGCTTAGTTTGTGAGTTAAAGTTTGCTCGAGTGTTTTGCTCGTCTTGCAAAACACTCGCAAACCACGTTCCTCGCAAACCGAGGTTTAACTGTATTTAAATGTCTGTATCATATCTCCCCTGTCCCTCCTCTTCTCTACAGTATACATGTTTAGGTCTTCCAGTCTCTTCTCGTACTTCTTTTGGTTCAAATCCCTTACCATTTTTGTCATCTTCCTCTGGACCACTTCATCTCTTTTTACATCCTTCATCAAATATGGCCTCCAAAACTGAACACAATACTCCAAGTGTGGCTTCACCAATGACCTATATAAGAGCATCAACACCTCCCTTCTTCTGCTGGTTATACCTCTTTCTATACAGGCTAGCATCCTTCTGGCTACAGCCACCATCTTATCACACTCTTTAGATACCTTTAGATCCTCAGACACAATCACCCCAGAGTTCTCTCCATCTGTGCTTATCAGCCTCTCACCTCCCAGCACATATGGTTCCCTCGGATTTCTATTCCCCAAATGCATCACTCTGCACTTCTTTGCACTGAACTTTAGTTACCAAATGTTAGACTATTCTTCTAACTTTTGCAGATCTGTCTTTATGTTTTCCACTTCCTCCAGGGGCATCCACTCTGTTATAAATCTTGGTATCATCTGCAAAAAGGCTAACCTTACCTTCTAACCCTTCAGCAATGTCACTCACAAACATATTGAACAGAATCGGTATCAGCGCCGATCCTTGAGACACTCCACTACTAATGTGTGCTATAGTTAGCCGTGTGCTAAATCCATTAGCATACCATAGTAAAAGAGCCCTTAGTGAGTTACTTTAAACAGTTGTTCATACCTCTGGTCCAGGGTTCCCACTAGGTCCTTCTATACCAGGTTCTCCTTTTTCACCCTATGTGCAAAGTTTGAGAAAATGCTCCATTATAATCACATAATACAAAATATTGATCTGGGATCTAATGAGCAGCATATCATACAATACTTGTTAAACTCATAAAAGTCTCGTAAGATATAGTAACTTAAGTCAGTGTTTTTCATAGCAAGACCTGGGAGCAGAAGCGACCCCACTGACCATGTGTGACCCTTGACTCTTTTCCCTTGTACACTCTCTCTCTCTCCTTTTTGTCCCAAGATTTGCTGTTAGCACTACATTTATAACAGTTGTTCTGTTCTCTACCTGTGCCTTGTATCTCTGTAAGC
Organism: Geotrypetes seraphini; assembly: GCF_902459505.1. NCBI lineage: Eukaryota > Metazoa > Chordata > Amphibia > Gymnophiona > Dermophiidae > Geotrypetes > Geotrypetes seraphini. The sequence goes on from NC_047086.1 coordinate 55,269,426, forward strand.
TTGGTGCATGTACTTCCAGGGCATCATGCAGTTCAAATTCACTGGAAAGTCATCTAGTGCTAAAAGAGAATAGAATTGCTGTTCCAGAGGCCAAAAATCCTATTCAGAAAATATAGAAGGGAGTAATAAACTAGAATGAGGACCAGCTTGAAGGGGTAGAGACAGGATGATTAAGGCTGATTTGTGGGAATGGGAACTGTGACTGGTTGGAATTCAGTTTAAGAAGAGCGTGTTGTGAAGCGGAGCTGTGGAGAACATGTGGGGAGCAATGAACTGGGAGATGGGGATAGAGAATGTATGGAAGAATAGAAATAAAAGAATGTAAGTCACAGGCTGACCACATCTGAGGGGAAGCCACCAGGCCAGCTGTGCTGTTCACTTGGCTTGATGATGATCTTGATTCTCCCATGAAAAAATTTTTGTCCAAGTGGCCCCTGATAATCCCTGACGTATGATCTTCTTTATGTACTGTATAAAATTAGCAGGGTGTGCATGCCAAATCATTTTTAATGTAAGTGGTGACAATTATAGAGCATACTGGTGGTTAATGTGAAGGCACATCAATTATTAATATGTCAAAATATGTGCAGCCTACTACAGGCCCCATTATTTCAATGGGTCCATTTACTAATACCTGATTGAGGGAGGCAATACAACTGGTAATGACCCCCATCCAAATGTTGAAGAGTATGCTACAATGTTCTTAATAGCTGGAGTGAAAATGTGGAATGCACTATCAAGGAACCTGTGGCTCTGTGCCGATCGTGTAAATTTCAAGAAGTTGCTGAAAACAGTTATTTGTTAATACATTTATGTAATATTTCTTAGCAGTTAGTAAGGAAGATGTAAAGTAAGATGTTCTTGTCTTTGTAATGATATTTGTCTTAATGATATGTATGTTTAATTGGAAACTGCTTTGTAATAGGCGGTATATAAATTTTTAAAATAAATAAATAGATAAATACTTTAGGCATTATAATGCTTAAAGCACTTTCATGAATAGTGGCCTATATCTTCATTAATTAAGATGTTATTGGACATTGCTTCTTCTTTAAAAAAAGTCTCTAGTATATACAAGATGGCGGATTATAAATAAACCAATCCAATCCAATATGAAACCCTGGTTGAAACAAGCACTTTTAAAAACACATCTGTTCCTTTCAGATGGAGTGAAACCTGAAGTGGATATTTTTCTCCATACAAGTGTAATGCCTTTGTAGAATGGGGAATATCATATAGATTTCAGTTATACCCTTGAAATTTCTGCATGATATGGATCTCCATGTGTAAATAGCAGCTTTCTGAAATTGCTATTTGCACCTGATATAAACGTGTAAATGCCACTATTTACACATGTGGAACAAAAAGGGAGGAAGGTCCAACCTTGTCTACAGAAAAAACCAACCAGGAACAAACAAAAAAAGGAACTGCAGATATGTACAAGATGCAGGCGAAATTTATTGTGACAAATATAAATATATAAAAACCTTTTTACCAAACAAATGGACCCGACACGGTCCGTGTTTTGGACAAACCTTCGTCGGGGGTCCAAGATGAAAAAAGGTTTGGAAAAATATGCCACAAAAAATTGTAGAGTAAAAAATGTCATAAACTAAAAGGTCCGATGCGCCGAGAATCGCCAACTGCTTTAAAACGTCTCACACTTTAAAGCAGTTGGCGATTCTCGGCGCATCGGACCTTTTGGTTTATGACTTTTTTACTCTACAATTTTTTGTGGCATATTTTTCCAAACCTTTTTTCATCTTGGACCCCCAACGAAGGTTTGTCTGAAACACGGACCGTGTCGGGTCCATTTGTTTGGTAAAAAGGTTTTTATATATTTATATTTGTCACAATAAATTTCGCCTGCATCTTGTACATATCTGCAGTTCCTTTTTTTGTTTGTTACTATTTACACATGTATCTGTTTCTAAAATAATGGCCTGTTTACTTTTGTAAGACTAATTCTTGAAATGAAAGAAATGCTTTATTTTTTAATGCATTCATTAGGTCCAAATCCCAAATAAGCTTTTCCATGTAAAAAGTTATTTTTCAAGGATCAGAAATGCTTTTCCTGTTCAACATTAAAAAAAAAATGCTTTGGTCTTCCTTAATGCCAGTGTTAATCTATATAAAATACATGGCATATACCCTTTTCTATTTTGAGACTTAAAAATCCATTCAGTCATACCCAGAAGAGCGGAACTGTATGGACATTCTGAAGAATTATAGAAATGCAAATCCCTGTCAAGTAATATAGGACTAGTTTCTACTGCAAAATGGGGTTAGAGTGATATATTCCTAGATAAAGGCCTAATCTTATTTAGGATGAGAAAAGATGTACAACTGAAACATAAATCCAGCTCTAGATATGTATAAAAACTGGATGATTTGTTGCTGTTAGGTCCTGAAGAGATAATCTTCTTACAAATGTGTGCCAGAAAATTTGGAATGGTTTTCCACTTGATATTAATGGTATCATTTACTGAAATAACGTGTGAAAGAAACTTGTCTGCACTAGTTTATTAAGAATAGACTGAAAAGCTCTCTTCTTCCAAGACGTCAAGAGACTTTCATTCTAATGGCAACAGAGGAAAGCATTCTCATCAATCTTGATGTAAATTCAGTCATTGATAAAATGGTGAAACAGTGGGAACCTTTATTCAGACAGCTTTGTCTTTAGAAATAATCTACAGTCTTAGACATAAGATGTTACATACTTTATTAGGATTGCTTGATCCTGACAGACTTTATAGCTGCATTTCTTGTTTTTCAGATGTAATATTATAATTACACACAAGAGTAAAAAGGATGCATATACTTTTCACTTAATAGATTTGCCAGGTTTTCAAAGTGAAATATTCCTACCCTTTGAAATTACCCCAGCAAAACTATGCATGCGTATGTAACCCTTCTATTTGAAACATACAATTCTTTTGGGTTAAAATATGTACTGTACATACGTTCAAATTTCTAAAGCATGTGGTAAATACAATCCCCACTGTCCTCTTTTGGAAACATCTATTCAAACAGCAGGTAAACTAGAATGTACAAAATAGAACTGACTTACTTGTTCCAGAAGGTGTAGTTCATGACATGGTAATTGGAAACTAGGTGTTGTAAGAATACTGCTCCTGTCAGTGTTGGATATCACGCTGAGTCTGGGTCCTAAGGATTCTCTCCCCCACAACCTGGATTTCCAGAAAACAGTGAGCAGCGAGAAGAAGCTGCTCCTTGTGACCCCAGGCAAGTCACTTAATCCCCTGTTGCCCCATGTGCATTAGATAGAATAAGAACATAAGAATAGCCTTACTGGGTCAGACTAATGGTCCATCAAGCCCAGTAGCTCATTCTCACAGTGGCCAATCCAGATCACTAATACCTGGCCAAAACCCAAAGTGTAGCAATATTCCATGCTACCAATACAGGGTAAGCAGAGACTTCCCCCATGTCTTTCTCAGTAACAGACGATGGACTTTTCCTCCAGGAACTTGTCCAAACCTTTCTTAAAACCAGTTATGCTATCTGCTCTTACCACATCCTCTGGCAACGCGTTTCAGAGCTTAACTATTCTCTGAGTAAAAAAAAAATTTCCTACTATTGGTTTTAAAAGTATTTCCATGTAACTTCATTGAGTGTCCCCTAGTCTTTATAATTTTTGATGGAGCAAAAAATTGATCCACTTGTACCCATTCTACTCCACTCAGGATTTTGTAGACTTCAATCATATCTCCCCTGAGCTGTCTCTTTTCCAAGCTGAAGAACCTTAATCATTATAGTCTTTCCTCATACGAGGAGTTCCATCTCCTTTACCATCTTGGTTGCTCTTCTTTGAACTTTTTCTAGAGCCACTATATCTTTCTTGAGATAAGACGACCAGAATTGAACGCAATACTCCAAATGAGGTCACACCATGGAGCGATACAGGGGCATTATGACATTTTTAGTCTTGTTAACCATCCCCTTTTTAATAATTCCTAGCATCCTGTTTGCTTTTTTGGCCGCCGTCGCACATCGGGCGGAAGGTTTCATGGTATTATCTACAATGATACCCAGATCCTTTTCTTGGACGCTAACCCGCAAGGTGGACCCTAGCATCCAGTAACTGTGATTCAGGTTATTCTTCCCAATGTGCATCACTTTGCATTTGTCCACATTAAATTTCATCTGCATTTTCAATAAAAATTATTTTTTAAAAAATTTAATCTGCCATTTGAATACCCAGTCTTCCAATTTCCTAAGGTCCGCCTGCAAATTTTCACAATCTGCATGTGTTTTAACAACTTTGAACAGTTTAGTGTCATCTGCAAATTTAATCACCTCACTCGTCGTTCCAATGTCCAGATCATTTATAAATAAGTTAAATAGCACTGGTCCCAGTACAGACCCCTGCGGCACTCCACTGTTTACTCTCCTCCATTAAGAAAAATGACCATTTAACCCTACCCTCTGTTTTCTATCCGATAACCAATTCCTTATCCACAACTGAAGTTTCAAGTTTCAAGTTTTATTAAAATTTGATGTACACGCAATATCAAATATTTCAATGCGTATTACAAATTAAAAAGGGGAGAAACGATAAGACAATTTATTACAAAATAAAATATATACATACAAATTTATTACCGATACAAAAGGAAAGGGGGATGAACTACAATCATTAAAGAAACTTTGCCACCTATCCCATGACTCTTTAATTTTCTCAGGAACCTCTCGTGAGGAACTTTGTCAAAAGCTTTCTGAAAATCTAGATACACTATATCAACTGGCTCACCTTTATCCACATGTTTATTTACACCTTCAAAGAAGTCAAGCAAATTTGTGAGGCAAGATCTCCCTCGGCTGAACCCATGCTGACTCCATCTTATTAAATCATATTTGTCTGGGGGCGCTAGAGAGCCCATTCAAGATAGAGGCATAATCGCTCAGCTCCATTCCCCACGCTCAGATTAATTATCATTTGCTGCACTTATTGAGTCAGACTGGCTACCAACTCTATTCTAACTATGCCTCAACCAAAATCCGGCAAAATTGAGGCGGCATTTGGCATTAATACACACGTGAAGAGGTCTAAACAAGATCCGCTATCACCGCTGAAAGAATCCCATTTACCAACGCCGGAGGACAATATGGTGGAAATGATAGAACAACTTTGCCATATTTCCACAGTTCTTACTGAGAGTCAGACGGATATCAAAGATATCAAAATGGAAATATCTCATCTCACGGCGAAAATGAATACGTTGGATAGCAAATTGGTCACCCTTGAGAAAAAATATAAATTGTTAGACGACGTTGTGATGCAACAGAAGCAGGACGGTAAACTATTAGAGAAGATCTCGGCGTTTTGTGAAGATTTTGGGAATTGTAGTAGAAGAAATAATTTGCGCATTTCTGGACTTTATGAAAGAACTGAGGGAGGACATGCGGTTCTCTTTTTTGAGCAATGGATTCCTAAAGTTTTGAATCTTACCTTTGAGCGTCCGTTCAAAATCGAGCAGGCGCATCGGGTGCCTGCTCGTATGCCACAAGGCAATTAGAAGCTTTGCACGGTGGTGCTTAAGGTTTTGTGCTTTCCTCAAGTAGAGCAAATCCTCTCCAAAATGAAGGAACTTCAATTGGTGCAATGGCAGGGTCAACGTATTTATATTTTGGCTGACTACACCAAAGAAACATCTGAGAAGCATCAACAATTTCTAGCCCTGCGTCCACGTCTTAAGGCTTTGGAGGCCCGCTATGGGTTATTGGTGCCAGCCCAAATGAAAGTTACCTACCAGAATAAGACATCAACGTTTCTGGAGCCGAAAGCCTTACAACACTTCCTCAAAGAAAATAAAGCTCTACTTCAGATGGACACCAGTGCGGCTAGTACTTGAACAGTTTGGTATTTCCAGTTTTCTACTGCTCATACTTATAAGGTTTTCACTTCTTCTACAGATGGAGGGCTGTCTCTTCATATAACTCCACGATTTGTGTTGTGGGCACTTTGTTTAGTGTTTTCCACAATTGTTTTTGATGACTGCACAGTTTTCAGTTCTTCTTGTACTTTGTTTGCATTGCCTACTTTGTCTGTTACACATCTCTTTTGGCATTGTTATGCCTTATGAATACAGCCGTGTCTGCTATAGTATAATTGCCTGTTATGGCATGTTATTGTTGTGATCTCATTTTACTCCTCAGTAGAGGAATTCAATTCTGTCATGTTGCTAATGTTTCTGCTTTGATTTCTCTCACCCGTTAAACTACTCTTCTTTTTTTCTTTCTTCTCCCTAGGGTTTTCTTTTTCTTTACTTTTTCTTTATTCTGTTTTTGTCTATTCTTCGTCACCATGGTTTGCCATACAATTTATATCTAAGTGTGTGTGTGTGGGGGGGGGGGCTGGGTGGTTTGATATGTTCTCCTCTGGGATTTCTCCCTCCATGGGGGGTGCCTTTAGGTTGTATTTTTCCTGTCATTGGTGGGAGGGGGGAGGAAGTATGGTTGGGGGCGGTGGGGGGTTCTGTTGAGGGGGGATGTTTGTGGGATTTTTCCAATGTGGATTGTTTTGTTTATTTTACTGGTACTATTTCTGTTCTCTATTTTCCATACAGTGTTGCTTGGTGGGACAACCAGTCTCTGTATTGTCCTCACTTACAGATCTTTTTTCTTTTGCTTCTATGAGTGCCTACAAACTACTCTCCTTGAATGTAAAGGGTGTTTCTCATCCTATTAAATGAAAGAAACTTCTGTTATATTTTAAACATCTTGGTGCTGCTATTGTATTTATGCAGGAAACCCATTTAAATAGTTCAGAATCTAAGAAATTGCATAGAGATTGGGTTAAAAATTGTTTTTTCCACAGCTCAGGGTCATAAAGGTGGAGTAGCCATCTTATTGTCTAAGAACCTCTTTTACACTTACCATGCACATAGTCATGATGATCAAGGCAGATGGGTTATGGTCACAATTCTCATCAACTCCAACAACAAAGATGAAAAGAACCACAACGACAGCACTCAACTTCAGAAAAGGAAACTACAAGGACATGAGGAAAATGGTAGGATAAAAGCTCAGCAACAGCTCAGGGAAGGTGAGGACCGTAAAGGAAGCCTGGACACTGCTTAAAGGCACAGTGCTCGAGGCACAAGACCTGTGCGTCCCAAGGTTCAGGAAAGGGTGCAAAAAAAATCGAACTAGAAACCCAGCATGGATAACAACTGTAGTTAATAAGGCGATAAGCGACAAGAAATCATCCTTCAAGAAATGGAAAAAGGAACCAACAAAGGAAAACCAGGAAGAGCACAAAAGACACCAGAAAGAATGCCATCGAGAGGTCAGGAAAGCAAAGAGAGAATATGAGGAAAGACTGTCAGGAGAAGCAAGAAACTTCAAACCCTTCTTCAGGTATGTGAAAGGGAAACAACCAGCCAGAAAGGAAGTGGGACCACTGGACGACGGAGACAGGAAAGGAGCGATAAAGGAGGAAAAATATATAGCTGACAGGTTAAACAAATTCTTCTCGTCAGTCTTCACCAGAGAGGACACATCCAATATCCCAGAACCCGAGGTGATTATAAATGGAGAACACGACGAAAGGCTGGTACAACTAAAGGTAAGCAAAGAGGATGTCCTCAGACAGATAGACAGACTTAAGAGCGACAAATCACCGGGCCCGGACGGCATCCACCCAAGGGTACTAAAAGAACTGAGAAACGAAATAGCAGAAACACTTTGCCAAATATGTAACCTCTCCTTAAAAACTGGGGAGATCCCAGAGGACTAGAAAATAGCAAATGTCACACCCATCTTTAAGAAGGGATCATGGGGTGACCCGGGAAACTACAGGCCTGTGAGCTTGACCTCGGTTCCGGGAAAGATGATGGAAGCACTGGTTAAGGACGCAATCTGCGAACACATAGAAAACAATGGACAACTGAAGGCGAGCCAGCATGGCTTCTGCAAGGGAAGGTCGTGCCTCACGAACTTGCTGTACTTCTTTGAGGGAATAAACAGTCAGATGGATAAGGGGGAATCCATAGACATCATTTACATTGACTTCCAAAAAGCCTTCGACAAGGTACCTCACGAACGGCTACTAAAAAAGCTGTGGAACCACGGGGTGCAAGGGGATATCTACCGATGGATCAAACACTGGTTGGCAGGCAGGAAACAGAGGGTTGGAGTAAAGGGCCAATGCTCAGACTGGCAATGGGTCACGAGCGGAGTTCCACAGGGGTCGGTGCTGGGACCTCTATTGTTCAATATATTTATTAACGATCTGGAAACGGGGACAAAATGTGAGGTTATCAAATTTGCTGATGACACCAAACTCTTCAGCAGGGTTAGAAACACGGAAGACTGTGAAGCCCTGAAAAGGGACCTAATGAGACTGGAAGACTGGGCCAAAAAGTGGCAAATGAGTTTTAACGTAGAGAAATGCAAAGTCATGCATGTAGGGAAAAAGAACCCGATGTTCAGCTACAAAATGGGGGGAACACTGCTAGGGGTGAGTAACCTTGAAAGGGACCTGGGGGTGATGGTCGACACATCACTGAAACCATCGGCGCAGTGTGCGATAGCCTCAAAGAAAGCAAACAGAATGCTGGGCATCATCAAAAAGGGTATCACAACCAGGACGAAGGAAGTCATCATGCCGCTGTATCTCGCAATGGTGTGCCCGCACCTGGAGTACTGTGTTCAATACTGGTCACCGTACCTCAAGAAGGACATGGCGGTACTCGAGGGAGTGCAGAGGAGGGCGACTAAATTGACAAAAGGTATGGAAAATTTCTCATACGCTGACAGGTTAAAAACGCTGGGGCTGTTCTCCCTGGAGAAGAGGAGACTTAGAGGGGACATGATAGAAACCTTCAAAATCCTAAAGGGCATAGAGAAAGTGAATAAGGACAGATTCTTCAAACTGTGGGGAGCCACAAGCACTAGGGGTCACTCGGAGAAATTGAAAGGGGACAGGTTTAGAACAAATGCTAGGAAGTTCTTTTTTACCCAGAGGGTGGTGGACACATGGAACAAGCTTCCGGAGGAGGTGATAAGCCAGAACTCTGTACAGGGGTTCAAGGAAGGTTTGGATAGGTTCTTGGAGGATAAGGGGATAGAGGGGTACAGATAGAACTTGAGGTAGGTTATAGAAGTGGTCAGAAACCACTTCACAGGTCGCGGACCTGATGGGCCACCGCGGGAGCGGACCGCTGGGCAGGATGGACCTCTGGTCTGACCCAGTGGAGGCAACTTCTTATGTTCTTATTGGCAAATTTCTTAAAACGCAAACAGAGATCTCCTAAAATTCAGTCTTTGCAGGTGGATGGACGTTTAATCACCAAGACCTCTGAAATTGCAGATACTTTCTGTAAATTTTACCAGCAGTTGTACACGAGTGGGGTATCGCCTTCTCAGGAGCACATTCACTCATTTCTGTCCTTTATTTCAGCCCCTACACTCTCTGCAGAACATGTACAGATGCTTAATTCTCCTATATCTCTTGAAGATATTTTTTACATTACATTACATTACATTAGTGATTTCTATTCCGCTTGTGCCTTGCGGTTCTAAGCGGATTACATTAGAAGATGGCTGGTCATTTCCAGGCGATGACAATGCAATTCTTTGCATTACTTTACAAACTTTGCATACCTAACTTTACATAACTTTTCGTACATAACTTTACAAAACTTTACGTGGAATTACTTTGCATTACTTTACATTATCTTTACAGTACTTGCATAACTTGCATTAACTTTACATAACTTATCATACATAACTTTACAAAACTTTACGTGGAATTACTTTGCATTACTTTACATTATCTTTCCAGTACTTGCATAACTTACATTACATTATTTTACATAGCATAACTTTATATTACAGAAAAGCAGGAATCTGTTTTTAAGTTGTTATATCTGACGTTTTGAGATATTTGGAGGAAACAGTGTTTCCAGATAAGAATTGACTTATCGTCCATTGCGACTAGATTAGATGTTGCCTGTGGAGTGGAATTGCAGGAGGTTGCGAAGGGTGAGAGGATGATGGTAGATTATATTGTTGGGATGTGTTGGGATGTGTTTTTTCAGCTGTACACCATCTTAAATCGAAGAAAGCTCCAGGGAGCGATGGTTTCCTCAGTGAATTTTATAAAACCAATACGGACCTCTTGGCACCCAGATTACTGAAATTATATCAATCCTTTTTTAACACTCAATTCTTAGGAGGTACATTCACGGAAGCCATTATACACACCTTTCCCAAACCAGGTAGAAATTTATTACTTCCCAAGAATTATAGACCCATCTCACTCATTAATTATGATTATAAAATATTAGCAAAAATTTTGGTGGATCGGCTTGCCATCGTTATGCCGAGTTTGATATCTCCCTCCCAGAGTGGGTTTACTCGAGGGCGTATGGCATCTGATAATACCAGAATATTTAGTCATGCTCAATGATTTGCAGCACGATCTCACATCCCTATCTGTGTGGTGGCCCTGGATGCGGAGAAGGCCTTTGATTATGTGGAATGGCAGTACTTATTTGAAACGCTCAGTTGGTTTCATTTAGGGGACTCATTTATCAACATGGTCCAGTTATTATATTTAAAACCTGTGGCCCAAGTGTTTGTAGATGGTGCTCTTACAAAGACTTTCCCGCTAGCCAGGGGCATGAGACAGGGATACCCCCTTTCACCCTTATTGTTCAATCTGGCACTTGATCCCTTGCTACGACATATTCAGTCTAATATGCATATTCAAGGTCTCTTTCTTGGTAAGTCAAGTGGCCCTGAAATAAAATTGACGGCATTTGCGGATGATGTTCTCTTGTATTTGTCTTATCCTGATAAATCGTTACCGGAGGTATTGGCCTTGCTTGAACTGTTTGGATCCATTTCCAGCTATGTGATTAATAGTGAGAAAACAGAGGTCATGCTGCTTAATATTTATTGTACTTCCGCCATGATCTCTTCTATACCTATCCGTTGGAGTAAGGGAGGTCTTAAGTATTTGGGCATAACCTTTCACTCTATTTGGGAAGACACACTCCAAGTGAAACTAAGCAGTGTTAGCTAAGATTTGTGAGCTTTGTAAGTCGTGGTCTCCATTCTGGCTTACTTGGTGGGGTTGCTTGGAGGCAATTCGCATGATGATTGCACCCCAAATTTTGTTTTTGTTACAAATGTTACCCTATACATTCTGAGACTCCTTCTTTAAAACTGTAGATTTCATTCTTATTCAGTTCTTATGGAGTTTTAAGGTATCCCAAATTGCTCTCAAGACCTTGCAACGTTCTAGAATGGCTGGAGGAGTGAACTTTCCGGATTTTCGCACCTATGCTTTGGCTTTTCATTTACACTCTGCCTGCTGGTGGTTCTGGCAGTGATCCGGGGTTTCCCCTCCCTTATGGCTTTTGGTAAAATCAGACATCATTCAGCCTTATCCCCTAGTAGCCTTACTGGGAGCAGTTCGGATTCCCCATATCCAAAGCATTCCTATTTTCCAAACCGGAATTCGGGCTATACAATGTCTGGATCATCTTATGCCGAATTCTGTGAGAGATTCTTTACACTCTCCTTTATGGGGCAATCCTTCTATTTGTATTGGTGGAGTCCCGATCTATTGGAAGCATTGGGTGCTTAAGGGCATTATATTCATACGAGATATGCAAATTGATAACTGTGTGAAGTTCTCTGCTATCTTACAAGCCATGTATGGGCTTTCTTCTAGAAAATTCTTTCAATATCTTAAACTCACTCATAGTTTACAAAGATTCCTAACCGCTAGAGATACTTTACTCAGTGAATCTCTTCCACCTGTGCTTGATCTACTATGTTGTGTAGTGCACATTCCTCATGTAGTGTCCCACTTCTATAACATTTGTCGTATACATAGTACGGCTACCCCCTACCCTGTACAACTGCTGTGGGAACATGAATTGCTGTTTTCACTTTCCGGGAAGCAATGGAAATATTTTTGATCCTGTACTAATCGCCCAATAAATTCTGCACCGATTCTACAATCCTTATACTATTTAGCCCATAAGGTTCTCTGGACACCTATAAAGAATCAGCATGTGAAACAGTCCAATTCTGATCTTTGTTGGAATTGTCAGGGATCTTTTGGAACTTTCCAGCATATGGTGTTTGATTATCCTGGGGTGCGGAGCTATTGGATGGAATTGTGGTTGGTCTTCTCTGACATCTTTACTTTTACTATCCCTATCTCTTATGCTCTTGTTATTCTTAGGTCTCTTCTTTCTACTTCTTTCCTGTCTCCAAAGCATGCCCAATTATTAGATATCTCGTTAGCAGTGGCCCTTAAGGTAGTACTGTTACACTGGAAATCTACTACCCAGGCCATGGTGTCTCAATGGTGGAATCACATTACTCTAATTTATTCCTATCAATATCATCTTGCAGAACGTCAAGGATGTACACCTCGTCACATGGATTTATGGGCACCTTTATTGTCATATTGTTCAGCCCTACAGATTTCCCTCCACCATGGTTGCTGATCATTTTTTCTATTTATTCATTAAGTAGATGAGTACATGTACTCTTATTTATCCTACAGGTTTTTGCTTCTACAGATTAGTCTTTTAACCCAGTATAGGATATAGCACTTCTTGTTAGTTTCTTTCGTTCTGGTACCAGATCTTTTTTCTTGTTTTCATATATTCTGGTATTCCTTGGACAATAGTTGGCGGATCCCTTTCTATGCACTGTACAATCTCCTGTTTTGTATTTGCATGTAAATGCTTTGTATATTGAATTCCACATTTGTATGCATATGTTTACTTGCACATCATTTTGCTGCTGTTTTTCTTTTTTGTTTGCTATCTGTATCCTCTTATTGTATCATGGTTGTCCTCAATATAAGCTTTTTGAACTAAAAAAAAAAAAATCATATTTGTCTACGTGTTCCAAAATTTTATTTTTTATAATCGATTCTACCATTTTGCCCGGCACCGAAGTGAGGCTCACTGGTATGTAATTTCCCAGATCTCCCCTGGAGCTCTTTTTAAAAATCGGCATAACATTGGCCATTCTCCAATGTGAGCCCCCACCAGATCAGATAGGGAAAAATGCTTGAGTACCTGAATGTGATCTACTTAGGCTATAAGTGGTATATAAATACTAAAATAAAAATAAATAAATAAATACTGAAGAAGTTGTAACAACTTGTTTGGAAGGCAGGGTGGCAGCTGCTGTGGCTATTCCCACAATGGTTCCATCGAGTTTGATACGCATTGGTATGGTTTTGTTGTAAAGAGGAGCAGTGGAAGATCATGGTAGCTGTGTCAAAGAAGTTAAAATTGATACTGAAGGAATGGGAAAGTAGAGAAGAAAGAGATATGTGGAGCCATAACACTAAAGGAAATTTGAACTGCAATTGGTTCTATGGAAGGAAAACTGCTTACCAAAATTGATAAAGTTTTGGAAAGGAGTGCCTCTCTTCAAGCACAAGTTAATTCACAAAGTCAAATTTTGGATGCTCAGGAATTATTTGTTCGATTTTTATGTGAGCTTCAAAGGGTCTGTTATAGAAGCCCCCTACAAATTATATCTATATAAAGAAAGGTAAAGTCCAAGATAACATTATTTCTGAGAGGAGGAGAAGAAAAGACATATCTTTGGGAAGGTATACATTATTTTGCTCTGAGCTTTGATAGGTTTGAGGAGAAAAGCTCAATTTTTAGGTTCCCTTCTATAGACAGTTTGGATCTTAAAAGAACAAATCTTACTTAGCTAGTCTCCATAGGATAATACTTATAGTTCTACAGTTTTTTGTAAGATTGAACTTGCTGCTAGAGATAGTTTCTGGCAGGCAGAGCAGGGTCTGGCTTAGTTTCCATTCCCTCCCGCCCTCCCCTCTCCCACCCAACCCAGCTCATTTCTTTACTTATAGTCTTAATTTATTGTCAATTATTCTAATTAGGACAACAAGAAAACTCTTTATATTTCATTACCTGCAAAAAATCAAACACTAAATAAGCATACAATATAACCCTAAGACTATCTAAGCAACAAACACGAAATAAAGCATATTAATCAGCTTGATAATATGATGCAGACACCAGTCCAGCAGCAAGAGGGGTGCTATCCAGTCTTTTGCACTGAGTGTCACATGTATGATTTTCTCCTGGTTGGCGAGAAGGTATATGTGTATGCTTGCTGCAAAGAGCTCATAGCTCTCAGAGAACAAGTACATTCCCTTGAGGCTAGAGTAGCAGACTTGGAGGAGCTAAGGGAGACAGAGAAGTACATAGAGGAGACCTACAGGGATGTTGTAGAAAAGTTCAACTCCAGTCTAGTACCCCTGTGCTGCCTCGTAGGAGACAGCATCACACTGGTGAAGTAGGAAATAATCCTGTAGCTAGGGCCAATATCATCTCGCACTGAAGATGTGTCTCCAGGGGCTTCTGCCCAGTGGTAAAGGGTTAGGACAGCATTTAGATAGCTGGGTGGCTTGTGGGAATTAGGATTGTCTTGTCACTTGCCTGCCTGGTGCAAAGGTGGTGGACCTCATACATCATTTAGATAGGATTTTAGATAGTGCTGGGGAGGAGTCAGCTATCTTGGTACATGTAGGTACCAATGACATAGGAAAATATGGGAGGGAGTTTCTCGAAGCCAAATTTAGGCTCTTAGGTAGAGAGCTGAAATCTAGATCCTCCAGGGTTGCATTTTCAGAAATGTTCCCAGTTCCATACACAGGATCCAAAAGGCAGGCAGAGCTCCGAAGTCTCAAGGCATGGTTGAGACAATTGTGCAGGGATGAGGGATTTAGATTTGTTAGGAACTGGGCAACCTTCTGGGAAAGGGGGAGCTTGTTCCAAAAGGATGGACTCCACCTTAACCAGGATGGACTCAGGCTGCTGGCACTAATGTTTAAAAAGGAGATAAAGCAGCTTTTAAACTGAGATGCAAGGGAAACCCAACAGTCACCCAGGAGTGGATGGTTCGGTGTGAGGTATCCTTGAAGGATACTATTGAAACTGGATGTTTAGGGAGTTAAATGTTAAATGTTACATCGGGGAGTGCTAGGGAGGTAAAATTCCTACACGTCATAAATAACTAATTCTTGAAGCAACTGGTGCAGGAACCGACAAGAGGGGGAACTATTTTATATTTGGTTCTTAGTGGAATGCAAGGCATAGTACAGGAGTTAACTGTGTTGACTCCGCTGGGAAACCAGTGATCATAACGAGATCAAATTTGAGCTGATACTGGGAGTGACATCGCAAAAGAAATCTACTGTAGAGGTATTTAATGTTCTAAATGGCGACTATGATAAAATGAAGAAAATGGTTAAAAAGAATCTAAAAGGATCAATTGCAAAAGTTAAAATTGTAAACCACGCGTGCATGTATTTAAAAATACCATTGTGGAAGCCCAGACCAGATATATTCTATGTATCAGCAAAGGTGGAAACAAGAGGAAACAAGAGCCGGCATGGTTAAAAGGTGATGTGAAAGAGGCTATTAGAGCGAAAAACACATCCTTTAAAGAATGGAAAAAGGATCCGAATGAAGAAAATAAGAAGAGACACAAACACTGGCAAGTTAGATGCAGAGCTAAGAAAGAATATGAAGAGAAACTTGCAAAGAGGCAAAAACTCTTAACAATTTTTTTTAGGTACATCAGAAGCAGAAAACCTGTGGGACCATTGGATGATCAAGGAGCAAAAGGGGTGCTCAGAGAGGATAAGGCTATAGTGGAGAGACTGAATGAATTCTTTGCTTCAGTCTTTAAGGGTGATGATGCAGAGGATCTGAAAGAAACCTTGGTGAATCTGGAAGATGTACTAAGCCAAATCGACAACTTAAAAAGTGATAAATCACCTTGACAGGATAGTATACATCCCAGGGTATTAAAAGAGCTCAAACATGAAATTGCTGATCTGCTGTTAATGATCTGTAACTTGTCGCTAAAATTGTCTGTAGTACTGAAGATTGGAGGATAGCCAATGTTAAATCGATTTTTAAAAAGGGTTCCAGGGGAGATCTGGGAAATTACAGACCAGTAAGCCTGACTTCAGTTCTGGTCAAAATGGTAGAAACAATTATAAAAAATAAAACTGTGGAACACGTAGATAAACATGATTTAATGAGACAGAGTCAGCGTGGATTTAGCTGAGGGAGATCTTGCCTCGCCAATTTGCCTGACTTATATGAATGTGCGATTAAAGGTGAGCCAGTTGAGGTAGTGTATCTAGATTTCCAGAAAGCTTTTGACAAAGTTCCTCATGAGAGGCTCCTTAGAAAATTTAAGAGTTATGGAATAGGTGGCAAAGTTCAGTTGTGGATTAGGAATTGGTTATCGGATAAAAAACAGAGGGTAGGGTTAAATAGTCATTTTTCTCAAAGGAGGAGAATAAACAATGGAATGCTATTTAACTTATTTATAAATGATCTGGAAATTGGAACGACGAGTGAGGTGATTAAATTTGCAAATGACACTAAACTATTCAAAGTTGGTAAAACGCATGCAGATTGTAAAAAATTGCAGGCAGACCTTAGGAAATTAGAAGATTGGGCATCCAAGTGGCAGATGAAATTTAATGTGGACAAATGCAAAGTGATGCACATTGGGAAGAATAACCCAAATCACAGTTTGTTCAAAACAAACTAGACAACATATTTCTTCACTCAACATGTAATTAAACTCTGGAATTCGTTGCTAGAGAATGTTGTAAAAGCAGTTAGTTTAGCAGGGTTTAAAAGATGTTTGGATACTTCCTAAAAGAGAAGTTCATAAACTATTATGAAGATGGACTTGGGGAAAACCAATGATTATTCCTAGGATAAGCAATATAAAATCTGTTTTAATCTTTACGATCTTGCCAAGTACTTGTGACCTGAATTGGTTACTGTTGGAAACAGGATACAGGACTTGACGGACCTTTGGTCTGTCCCAGTATGGCAACTCTTATGCTATGTTTTTATAATAATTTATATTAAAATACTGAGGCCATTCCTTACCAGATCTCCCTTTTCCCCTTTTGAAAATGATTCACCCTGTAAAAGAGCACAAACCAGTATAAATATAAGTATTATAATTTAAGTTGCTATATCACACATAAGTGCAATCATACTTTCTCTTTTAAAAGCTATTGAACACACAGTGCCAGGGAGCAAAATAATATATATTTAAATATAATGCAGTTAGCAATAATAAATTAAAGAACATCATTTTGGCCAACCCTCAGTGTTGGGCTACAATTTCGCCAATAACAAAAAAACAAAGAAATTTTATAAGTTATCAGTTAGTAGAATGAAAATAAATCATATAAAGTACATATAAAGAACATATAAAGTACATATAAACACATAGTGCACATCTGAGCTATGGAATCTGTTGCCAGAGGATGCGGAATACAAATCTCACTGTGACATCTAAACACAGAATAATATGGACAGCTTTTCTTTCTAATTAGAGTTAATGATATCCAGAGAAGGCAAAGAAAGCTCAATGGGCCTCCAAGAGTGGATTTTACATCCAAACTTTAATAAAGAACCCAATATGGGCCATGTTCTGCCGGAACATCTGTGTAAGGGGTCCTCAATAGAATAACATGGGGATACCCTCTGTTAATTAAATGTGGAAGAACACTTCCAAAAAATGCAAAAGTGGAAACAGTACTTTTAGTTCTTTCTGAGTAAGCGTTTGCTGCCTTTATAGATGCAAAGATCTAACCTGGATGGCTTTTCCTGAGTCAAAGCTTGTACTCAGTTATGGGGGCATGTTGTGGACATCCAAACATACCTCCAACATATCCCTTAGCTATTTGGACATAAGGAGGTGTCAGATGTTCAAATCCTACCTTTGTGAAATCGAGATTTGGGCATTTTGAGCACATGGACATCCATTTTAGCATTTTGGGATGTTTCATAACAGAGTCCATCCTGGAGCTTTCTCTTGAAAAGTCTATTATGCTACAGGGTTGTGGAAGTATTCACCCTAATTCTTGTACTCACAATTGCATGTGCAAATATGGGCGTGTACCCAATTTGCATACACAGTTTGGTTAATGTACCAATTAGCATCAGTAATTAGGTACTAATAATCAGTTAGTGGTAATTGGCATTAAATGAAATTTGTATGCACATCTTTAGGATTTCGAGATATGCATATAAACTAAGAAAGAAAGAAAAATAAAAGTGAACATTAGGACAATGGGCTAGATTCACGAACCTGCCTGATCGGGCCCGTTTAGGGCAGGTCCGATGAATTCAGGAAATTTCAATATGTAGATGGGGGCGATCAGAGGAATGCCCCCATCTGCCTGCCCAGATCGCTCTATAGTGATCCCAGCGCATGCGCAGACCATCAGGGCCGGCAGCAATTTGTTTTCTTTTCTTTAATGATCTGAAGCCTGCCTTCAAGAAATTGGAGCATGGAAAACCACAGTGGGGGGCATTGTAGCATTTCTCTCCCTAATCTGGGCGGCAGAGGCACAGAAATGGCTAATGCTGTGCTGAATTGTTCCCCTCCACCACAAAACACAAGCGCGCTTTAAAGTGGAACGCACCAACACCGCTCTCCTTCTGCATTGCATCCAAGCTCCGGTGATTTACTGTTTGGAGACTGCAGATTTGCATAAGCTTTTCTTCGCCAGCATGTTTTCTCCCCGCTTCTTTCATAAGGGTGCACTACGCTTTAAGAACATCCCCAAAGCAGAAGACATGGAGAAAAAATAAAAGCCCAGAGACAGGATTAAAACAAGTCACCATGCTGGGGGGCAAGAGTAGAGCAGCGGGAGAGTAAGGGCTGTAGGCAGGAGATCAGGGCTGTGGGAGATCGGGGCTGATAGGGCAGAGAGCAGGGTGGCAAGAAGGCAGGGCAGTCAGAGAGGTCTTCAGGGACTAGTCCTCAGCAGTCGCTTGGGAGTGATCGGCCAGCCCAGTTGGTGTTGCACGGTTTAGGTTAATTGCGTCCCTGCCTACTTTGCATGCCGTTCCCCTCATTTGCATGCACGAATCGGAGGATGGTCGGCAGAGAGATAAGTGAATAGGGCTGGAGGGAAATCGGGTCGCTAAGGGGTCGCAAATCGATCTGTGCACGATCAGTTTGCTTTGTGAATCTAGCACAATGTGACTTACTAAGAATGTGTCAATCACTGTGAACTTAAGTTGATATGCAAACTCACTGAAGGCTTTTTGGTTAAGGGTATAGAAGTGAAAGAGGCTATCCTACATTATCCCAGCAGGAGGGATGCCCACTATCTCCTGCTGCTGGTGATTCCCACCCCCTAACACCCCCCAACAATACCCCCCAGCAGGAGGAATGCCCACTCCCTCCTGCTGCCAGTGATTCCCACCTCTGACACCTCCCAACAACCCCCAGGAAGGAGGGATGCCCACTCCCTGCTGCCACTGGTGATACCCACCCATTGACACCCCCTGGCAATACCCCCAGCAGGAGGGATGCCCACTCCCTCCTGCCACCAGTAATACCCATCCCTCAACACCCTCCTAACACCCCTGTACCTCTCAGTCCAAGGCTGGCCAAAGGGATGCTTACTCCCTCTGGCCAGTTGGCCCGCCTCTTCAAAATGTTGGGCCTTCCCTTCCCCAGTGCATTATGGGATGCATTGGAGAGAGACCTAAGGCTCTGATTGGTCCAGGTGCTTAAGGCTCCTTCCATAGGGCCAATCAGAGCCTTAGACCCCTCCTTGGTACATTCCAGGTTGCATCAGGGAGGGGAAATCCCACCATTTTGAAGAGACAGGCCTGCCAGCTGGAGGGAGTAGGCATCTCTTTGGCTAGCTTTTGACTGAGAGGTATGGGGGTGTCAGGGAGGGTATTGGGGGTGGGTATCACTGGTGGCAGGAGGGAGTGGGCATCCCTCTTGCTTGGGGGGAGGTGTTGTCAGGGGGTGGGAATCACCGCCAGAAGGTGGGAGTGGGCATCTCTCTTGCCGGGGGTGTTGTTGAGGAATAGGGTAAAATTTTCTGGCAGGTCTGAGCTGTCAAAAGCCTTACTTTCCTGTCAATGCCTGAGCCAATCAGCGTTCAGGCACTGATCAGAAAGTAAAGTTACGACAGCTCAGACCTACTGGAAAAATTTGCCCACAAATGTAGGATAATGAGATTAGGGAATCATCCGGTGATAATAGAGAGTCGCCTGGATTGCTCATTTAAATATTAATGACCTCATTGTAATACATTTGCATGGCAGAGTCGGAGTATACCAAGAAGGTCGAAAAAGACCACGGTGAGCCCTTTTGAAAACTGGTCGGTTGAATACTTCCACTTTTTACCGGCTGGAACTGGTTTAGCGACCATTGTTAAAGGCATGGTGGATTTTGAGAATCTTCCCCACAGTCTTGGCCATGTTCAGTTTTAGAAGGCAGTGAGAAAAATCCTTACATTTATTTTTAGATCAAATTCTCAAGCATGCTGTCTTGTTTGAAAGAAACATATTAATTCAGTTATGTCACTTGCAATAATTTAAGATGAAATGGGTTGTTTTAAAAGTCGAACATTTGGATGCATAAGCAGTACAGTAAAGCAAATGAGTTTAGCCTTTTGGCATTTGGCAGTGATATACTACAAATTAAAGCAATATTTTATGCTTACCATTCCTGATGGGCCAGGTAGCCCTATCGGACCAATTTCCCCCTAAAAATAAAAAGAAACAAAAATGTAAGTTGGCTTTAAACCTGATCATGGTGGATATACTGCAGAGCAAACACTCCAATGCCCATTAAATCCCTATGGGCATTAGAGTGATTTCCGCAGCAGCCGCCACTGCCGCTTTGTAAAAGAAGCTCATAGTTTGCTTTTCATCTCCATGCTCAGCAGTATATTTTTACAGAAGAGATTGAAGTGATATTTTGCAGCATTGATGTTTACAATAAAAGTTTCAGTAACAACTGCATCAGGTTAATATTTTAATTTACAGTATAGTATAAATAAGAAAGATTATAGAGTGGGATGGGTTTATATATAGTATAAATTTATAGATCATGAATAGCAATGATATTAAAAACAGATCCAGTATGTCTTTTCTTTTGTTGAAGGCTGCCTATAAAAAAAAAAAGTCTATATCTATATATCAGAGTCATTCACTCATGAGGAAAATTTTTGATCAAATTCAAAGTAGGCCAACTTCAGCTAAAAAAAATTGTTGCTCTTTGTCTAGTGAATGAGATTATATTTGACCAATTTAATGGGTATGACATGCGCCAGAGATTCGTTGATTCTCAGGAATTCACATAAAATTCACACAGAATTGTATAATTATAATTATCCCCACCCCCCCCTTTTACAAAACTGCGAAAATGGTTTTTAGCGCAGGCCGGCATGTTGAATAGTCTGTGCTGCTCCCGACACCCAGAGTTCCTATGGCCGTTGGGAGCAGCGCAGATCATTCAGCACACCAGCCTGTGCTAAAAAACACTTCCGCGGTTTTGTAAAAGGGGGTATATGTGCTGTTTTATAACCCACATAGATTTTTGGATATGCAGGATATAAATGTTTAAAATAAATATATAAAATAAAATAAATAAATTATCTCACGTCAATTGCATAAAATGGGGGAATGATTTTGGTAAAGATTTGTCTGTCTGGGGAATTAACATTCATGGCTTAATTCCTGGTGGAGTATTCTGTCATCCTTTTCTCTGGACTCCAAGCAGAACCTGTGATGTAGATCAGTTCTACTGTGCTTTCCAAGGAACCAGATATAGTTGGGTAAATATAATGGACCTTCAAACGTTTCCTCTTATAGTCATGGAACCAAAGTGGAATTGTCCCAATCAGATTGGTGTGCACTAAACAAAAGTGTCCTTCAACTCATCTGATAAATCCAAATGCCTTTATTCATCCAAAGCCTCATAAAATTCATCCAAATGACTCAATGACCCGACATGCACATGTTTCGGCCTAACCGGCCTGCCTCAGGAGTCTTTTGAGTCTTTTGTATTTTGAAAAATCTTATGGAATACAGAGATACACGCACCCTCAAAATGCGACTGCTAAAGTGAAAAGTCGTAAAGCAGTAAAAATTGCTGCGACCATGCTGGAAGACTTAAAAGACTCCTGAGGTAGGCCGGTTAGGCCGAAACATGTGCATGTTGGGTCATTGAGTCATTTGGATGAATTTTATGAGGCTTTGGATGAATAAAGGCATTTGGATTTGTCAGATGAGTTGAAGGACACTTTTGTTTAGTGCGCACCATTCTGGTTGGGACAATTCCACTTTGGTTCTGTGCTTTTGAGTTTGTGGTTTGGTTTCCCCTGTTTTATTTTGGGTTTTTGTCCTCTTATAGTCATACCATAACTTTATTGTGACTTATAGATCCTGCAGTATATCATCATAGGTCCAATGTACGCATATGAGGACTGAAAAAGTGCTACATACCTCATTGCTTTATATCACTATGGTCACCTTCGAAGTACTCCCCTTGGGAAGATATGCAATGATGCCAGCACCAAGTCCACCCTTCAAATCAATTTTGGATCTTTTTTCCTGGAATGCCCATCAGAGCTGTCATCATATTACCCTTGATGTCCTGAATGTCATCAAAATGTCTTCCTTTCAATATTTCCTTTATCTTTGGGTAAAGAAAAAAGTCATTGGGGGGCCAGATCAGGTGAGTAGGGAGGATGTGTTCCAATATAGTTATTTGCTTACTGGCTAAAAACTCCCTCACAGACAGTGCCGTGTGAGCTGGTACATTGTCGTGATGCAAGAGCCACAAGGGACCATTTTTGCACACATCTTTCTCATGCCAAGATTTTCAGTTAAGATTTTCCTGTTTCTCTATCAATGTTTATACTTGGTCTGCTATGCTTCTCACAGTCAGCTGACGATTTTGACACACAATTCGAAGTACAAATTTTATAAATATTGTCCTAAACATCGATTGAGAAGAATTTTTTTTTATGTTTATGTTTAAGTTTTTTTTATTGATTTTTTTTCATTTAACAACAAGTGTCATAAATTTTCATACAATTATCTTAATAATACACTTGATATTTCTATAATGTATTTTATACATAACATTTCTTATCTTATATTTCTTATGATTTTATATATCATATAACTGTAATTATTTTTCTTATAAAGTTATACAACATATATATTGTAATGATTTTATCAATTATTTTTTAAATTATTAACCTTTTTCCCCTCCCTTTATTACATTGTTTTCATGTAAGAATACCATCTATTAATAATATTTTATTTATAATTTATAATAAAGAGTATAAATCCCCCTCCCATATCCCCTCCCTCCCTTTCTTCTTTAACTATTTTCTTATTATGGGAAAATGAAATTCAATTATTACAATATTTTGTTAATGGTCCCCAAATCTTTTTGAATTTATCCATATATCCTTTTTGTGTTGCAAATGTATGTTCCATTTTATATATATGGCAAACTGAGTTCCACCAAAAATTATAGTTCAATCTGTCACAATTTTTCCAATTGTGTGTAATTTGTTGTACTGCTATTCCAGTCATTATAAATAAAAGTTTGTTGTTATTTGATGAAATTTGACTTTGAGATCTCATTGCAGTACCAAATAGAATTGTATCGTATGTCAAGGCTACAGGATTTTCTAACATCCTATTGATTTGGGGCCAAATTGATTTCCAAAATGTTAATATGAATGGACAATAGAATAAAAGATGATCTAATGTCCCTGCTTCAAGATGACAATGCCAGCATCTATTAGACTTAGAGCTATCAATTCTATGTAAACGTGTATTTTTTTAAAATTTTTATGCATACATTGGACTTGCCTTGTTGCTTTCCATTGGACCCATGAAGATATAGTACTCCTTTTACAAAGCCATGGTAGCAATTCCCGGTGCAGCAAATGTGACAGAGCCCAGAGGAATGGAATGGGCTTTGTCGCATTTGCTGCACGGGAATCATTACCATGGCTTTGTAAAAGGAGCCTATAAAGCTGAATCTATAAGCCACAGTAAGGCTGTATGATAGGCAATTTGAAGATCCATTACATTTTGTCAACTGATCTGCTTGTATGGACTACTGAATTGATTGAATGGATTTTGAAAATAGTTTTTAGTGAATTGATAGTGTTTATTGCAATATCATTAGAAGGAGCTTGTTTTTTGTCAATTTTTCCAAGGAACTAGAATACAGGTGGGGCTATAAATTAATTACATCTTCTTTTCTATCTGGAATAGACTTCCCGAGTCAGTATCTGAAGCTCCATCTCTGGCCACCTCTGGACAAAACACATAAATCCAGGGACAAGTTGCATGCCCTCCTACCCGTTCCCCTGAAGAAATGAGCAAAGCTAGCATTGATCACTTTGGGGGGGTGGGGGGGGTAGAGTTGGGGGAAGAGAAGGAAGAGGAGCCGATCTGGCAGCATGGGTAAAAGTGCTGTGGCTACAAGTTGATTGCAGCCTCACTGTAACTTGCGGTGTACGCTAAACAAATCTTGTTGCCTGGCACAAATGTTCCAAAAAACGCAATCTTGTGAAATGCTGCACCAATGCTGCACCAAGTTTTCTACTGTACTTGTTTTTTTTTCTTGAAATCTGGGCTTTTCTTTATACCCCTAAGGAAAGCCTTTTGGCCAAAACTGGGGTCCAGTGTACATCATAACCGAAGGACTGGGGTCCAGTATATACAAGGGACTTGCTAGATGCTTGCCACATCTTGCACTGATACATATGTGTATTTGTAATTTAAATTTGTAGATATTTCAATAAATTGATTGTCCTTACAGCAGTTTGAACAGTGTCCCTTCCCCACTTCATTTGTTCTCTATATTGGCAGAATATAAGTCATGCAGCAGAATTGAAAGGGAGAGAGATGATTTAGTAAGAGACCTGTGAGAAGCAAGTTGCAGTAATCTAAGTGTGAATTCAGTTCAGTGTTCAGTTTATTTGATATACTGCTAATATAAAACAAAGTTAAAACCTAAGCAGTTTACATGAAAAAGATTAAGGAGAGGGAAACAAACCAATAAAAACTTATGAGCACAACAACCAAGACAAGGCATAAGAGAAACACATAGGAGAATGCATAAGGAATATTTACAATAGTATCAATGGGCAAAAAAAGAGGGATGGAGAAAAACATAAGAGAGGTAGGGAAAGAAGATTTCAGCTTAAAGTGGTTTGATCATAAGGATGGTACAAGGTCTAGGTGCCAAATGCTAGTGAAAATAATAGGGCTTTAATTGAACTTTGAATTTTAGGGAAATGAACTTTCTGTTCAGAGACAGAGGGGAAGTGAATTCCATAGGATACCAGTCAAAACTGAAATGGACAAATTTCTATGGATGTCTAGGAATAATTGTCTGAAGGAGGGAACCACCAGAAGGTGTTGTTGGGAGAAATTATTGGCCCTTTGTGGGGAATATGGAACAAGAAACTGAACAGAAAAGAAGGAAGACTAGAGGACTGAATCTGAAGAGAGAGCATATTATATTTGATGAGAATACGGTAGGTAACTGGGAGAATGTGTTCGGCTTTTAAGAGAGGGGTAACGTCAAATTTTGAATGTTGATAGAATAGTCTGACTGCAGTATTCTGCATGAGCTGTAGTTAGTGACTCTGATAATTTGGAAGGCTAATGAGAATAGAGTTCTAGTAGTTGAGCTTAGAGAAGACTAGAGAATGAAGACAAATACATAAGAAACCTTGTTGGGAGGAGGAAACAAATTAAGCAAATATATCAAAGGGCAAGGAAAGCGGAGGAAACCACTTTGCAAATGTGAAAATGAAAGGTTAGGGTATTGTTCAATACTACTCCAAGAATCTTTGCTGATGTACTGAATGAGAGAATAGTGCCTTTCATGGCAAAACAGGGTGGGTTTGGAAGGGGGTTACTGGAAGAAAAGAGCTTTACTGCAGTTTTCTGAGAATTTATTTTTAGTTTATTAGCTGTTAATCAGTCAGTAACCTTGTTGAATTCAGTGGAAATGGAGGAATAACTGGAGGGTGGAAAGAGAAAGACTGAGGATATGACATAGAAGGGATGGCAGTAGGAGAGGTAGTGCTGAGTAGATGGATAGGAATAGGATCAGAGGAGCATAAAGTTATGTTATAATTTGGAGGAGGAAAGAACATGTGCAGTTTCCTCTTCAGTGATTTCAGAAATTGAAGCAAAGGTGACAAATTGAAGGAAGATTGACAGAATGGACTGGAGAAAAGAGTGGTGGAAGGGATTTGATTGAGAACTCAAGATTAATCTTGTGAACCTTGCAATAGAAGTATTCAGCCATAGTCTGGGGAGAGAGTGAAGGAGTGTGTATGTGTATGTGGAGGTGAAGGCACTTTGGCCCTGATTCTCCAAAGTGCGTCCCAATTTTAGGCAGCTGTAGGCGTCCTACAGCTGTCTAATCAGCCAATTGGGATGCACGTTTTTTAAAAAAATGCTCCCCAGGCAAGCCGCCTATATTGAAGGCGCCTCCGGGAGCCTAGGGAGGCCTGCAAGACGCCTAAGCTTGCCTAAGGGCCTTAGGCAGGCCTTAGACGAACCTAGGTGGCCCTATGCGTCTCCCTAGTAGAGGAAGAGACGCTTAAAATGTAGGCCAGCAAAATGCTGGTCTACATTGTAAGTAGACGCGACCGCTATACTTATGGCAGCAAGGGATCTCCCTGCTGCTATAAGTATAGCGGCCGTGGTCGCGGCCGCCTGTCCCATCGCTGACAGGAGGATGCCAATCCTCCTGTCGTAACTCCCCTGGAACCCCCCTCCCCCCCAAACTGGTAATTGGCAGGAGGATGCCCAATCCTCCTGCCGGAAAGCCCGACGACCCCTCCCTCCCCCAACTAACCTTTACATGTTAGTCGGCTGGACGGGTCTTGCTGCCGTCCATCCGACGGGTCCGCCTCGTGGAAATGAGACGGGCCCGCCCCTTCCCGGCCCATCCACGCTAAATCTAAGACCTGATTGGCTAGGCACCTGGGCCAATCAGGATTAGTGGGGATGGGCGGACCCGCTATGCCTAAGGCCTGATTGGTCCAGGCTTCTAGAGCCTGGGCCAATCAGGCCTTAGATTTAGCGGGGATGAGCCGGGAAGGGGCGGGCCCGTCTCATTTCCACGAGGCGGGCCCGTCGGCTGGACGGCAGCAAGACCCGTCCAGCTGACCAACATGTAAAGGTTAGTTGGGGGAGGGAGGTTAGTTTTGGGAGGGGGGTCGTCGGGCTTTCCGGCAGGAGGATTAGGCATCCTCCTGCCGGCGATTACCAGTTTTTGGGGGGAGGGGGGTTCCGGCAGGAGGATTGGGCATCCTCCTGTCGGTGATTACCAGTTTGGGGGGGAGGGGGGTTCCAGGGGGTTCCGGCAGGAGGATTGGGCATCCCCCTGTCGGCGATGGGACAGGCGGATATTGCAGCAGGGAGATCCCTTGCTGCCATAAGTATAGCGGCCGCGTCTAATTTAACCCGATTCTCTAACTGGCGTCTGTACCATGGACGCCAGTTACAGAATCGGGGTTTAGTGTAGGACCGATTCTGTATAGGACACCTCTTCTGGGCGTCCTATACAGAATCAGGGCCTTTGAGTAGAGAGTTCAATGTGGCAAAGAGACTGCAAGGCAGTGGCGTACCTAGGGTATGTGGCACCCGGGGCCCATCATTTTTTGACACACACCCCCTGTGTAAAAAAAATATTTTTTGTAATAACCATGAAACAGAATAAATGGTCAGAATAGAAGCAGGCAGTGAAAATTTTCTTTTATTGAACCTCATATATATAACCATTATTCCAAACATAACATAACATAAATTATGTCTGAATTATCATGACATTAGAAGTACATATGGAGTCGTTGCAGGTGATGCTTGGGACATTTTTGATTGTGTTAGTTCTGTTTTATGTGTTTTTTGAATAAAAGGGTTTTTATTTCTTTTTTGAAGGTTTTGTAGTCTGTGGTCGAGGTCAATAGGTTGTAGAGTTGGGGGTCGAGTGTTGCAGCTCGAGTGGCTAGGAGGTTGTCGTACAGTTTTTTTTCTTTTGACATTTTTGGATGGAGGGTGTGTGAATGGTGTGTGGGTTCTCCTATGTTTGGTTGAGGTGGATTGAACTAGTCGATTGTTCCAATAGGCTGGGCTGTCTCCATTTATTGCTTTAAATAGTAGGCAGGAAAATTTGAAGTGTATTCTCGCTTGTATTGGGAGCCAATGTGAGTCGTGGTATGCCTCTGTGAAGTGGTCGAATTTCTTCAGTGAGCAGACCAATCTTAGGGCTGTGTTTTGTATTGTTTGTAGTTGTTTTATCATGGTTGTGGAATCTTGACTGTTTTTCCTCCATTTTCTTTCTAGTTGCCTGCATTGTCTTTTTAGTAGGAGTAGTTCATTACTCTGGGAGTTGGTAAGTATGAGAGAGAAAGATGAATGTAGGCAAACTTGTTGGAGACAAAAGACTTTTCACAAGGTACATGAGAAAGAGAGGAGGAATAAGAATAAGATTGGAAAGGTGGCAATTTGAAACAGTGGGGTAAGAGTTAGGATTGGGACCGATAGCCCAAGCAGAGGAAAACAAACAAGAGAGAGAGTATGGAGAACAGAACGGAGATGGCTGAATGAAAAGACCAGTAAAAGCCATCACATTATTTCAGATCAACTGTGAAAAATATGATCTACTCTGGTATTTGCCAGCTACTTGTGATGCAGACTGCCCAAGGAACTTGGCTTGATATAGCAAGGCTTATCTTAAGAACATGTGAGGAAAGCGGATACTGGGAGTGGTGAAAGAAAGAGGAAGATAGGTATAAAAAAGGAGACATTAAAAAGTTTGGGAACCTCTATTCTAGGGATCCCATACTGTTAGTATATCCATTTTTAATGGCCTGGCATCTGAACACCAAAGTAAACTTATTTAGCTGAAGAAATTTGTTACCCCCCCCCCCCCACCACCACCACCACCACCACCACCACCATTCTACATACATTATTTCTCTTCCATTTTTGTTCCCATTATAAAAAACACTGATAAGTTCCCAGAAAAATAATACATTAAAATAAGAAGTGAAAACAAAGGCCCCTACAGATGAGAACATAACATAAGAATAGCCTAACTGGGTCAGACCAATGGTCCATCATGCCCAGTAGCCCATTCTCATGGTAACCAATCCAGGTCACTAGTACCTGGTCAAAACCCAAAGAGTAGCAACATTCCATGCTACCGATCCAGGGCAAGCAGGCGCTTCCCCCATGTCTTAATAACAGACTATGGACTTTTCCTCCAGGAATTTGTCCAAATCTTTCTTAAAACCAGCTACGCTATCTGCTTTTACCATAACTTCTGGCCACTTCATTTTTAAGCTTAGATCTTTCCTTCCAAACAGAGACCTTGCTAGATGTCAAATACAGATAATTCAAAACACAGCAATAAAATTAATTCATAAAGCAAAAAAATACGATCACGTCACACCCCTAATGATTAAATCACACTGGCTCCCTATTTCCCATCGGATTACATTTAAAATCATACTCTTAGTATATAAAACATTACTTTTTAATGAACCACAATTCATATCCAAAATGATTATTCCATACAGTACATCACGTTCATTACGTTCATCTTCTTCAAATCTTTTATCGATTCCCTCTTTGAAAATCATCGGCACAAGAAGAAACAACATATTTTCTGTTATGGCCCCAACATTGTGGAATTCTTTACCAAACTTTATTAGAATTGAAAAAGACCTTTTAACTTTTAAGAAACTTTTAAAAACTTTTCTGTTTCAAGATGCCTTTGATACATAGCATAATTCATATTAACCCCTTAAATTTTGACCAAGACTAATAAACATTCCAATCCCATTATTCCCTATTGTGTTTTTCCTTAATTGTTAATTTCAATATACAATGAATTGTAACTTTTCCCTCTTTTCCCTCTTATTCATGTTTGTCTCTTTCCATTGTTTAAAACGTCAATAGTTTGTTTTAAAAATTCTATGTGTAAAAACTATATATGTAACCACCATCTGATGGTTTTTAATTTGTACATCGCTTAGAAACTTTGTATAGGCGATTCATTAAATGCTAATAAACTTGAAACTTGAAATACAGCACAAGGTAACTTCACACGGACTTAGCTGTGCAGGAAATGTGAATCTCCCCATACACCCACCATATAGTGCAAAAATGTGCAAAGGTCTGTTTTTTTCTTTCGATCACTACATAGCCTAATGCCACACAAGCAGCGCTGTTACAAACATATTCTGAAGGTCAATGCTAAGGTTAACAAAGTTTCCTTCCTTGGACCACAAGGAGATACTGACAAACCACTGGAAGAGATCCCAAAACAACTACCCAGGCACAATACCCAAAGACCCACTCAGTGTGTGAACCAGTTGAGTGGACTAACTGGTGGGTGGAAATGGGCCTGGAGTTTGCTCAGCAGAATTTCCTCTTCCTCTCAAAACATTGACACGCTGCCACCACTACCACCACTAGGAACACCTCACTGGGTAGGCCAGCAATGCTTATAAACTTTATAAAACACTGGAGCGTAAATGGAAAAAATCGAAATCCCCTTCTGACAGACAATCCTGGAGAAACAATATCAAGTTCTACAACACGGTATTGACAAAAGCAAGAAAAAATTTCTATGGTGACAAAATCACCAGATCAAAAAACCAAACTAGTACTCTGTTCAACATCTGGAGTAGTCTAACCTCAAAAAACGACTCCACCACCCCCCTCTCTTTACCATCTGCTAACGACCTAGCCAAGTTTTTTAACGATAAGATAATTACCATAAGAAGCTCTTTCCCCCCAACTATCTCCTACAACTCTTTACCTGCCAACGACTCCAACCCTATCCCTGCTGATAGATCCTGGACTGCCTTTGAAATAGCCTCCGAATCCCAGATCTCTAAACTCTGTCACAAATTGAAATCATGCAAATGTATCCTAGACCCTTTCCCATCCTACCTTTACGATAACATTCCTGCGCAGGCCATCTCCTCCCTCACCAATCTTGTAAACACTGCCCTACTATCTGGCTTGTTCTCTACAGAAATGGGACACATTGCCCTATCCCCTCTATTGAAAAAAGCTGATCTCGACCCCTCCTCACCATCGAACTACCGCCCCATAGCAAATATCCCCCTCCTAACCAAACTGCTTGAGTCCATAGTCGCTACCCAGCTATCTTCTTATCTAGAGAGATTCTCCATTCTCTTCCCCTATCAACATGGCTTTAGACCCAGCTTCAGCACCGAGTCCCTCCTTGTCTCCCTAATATCAAAGGTGCAACAACTACATTCTCGAAACAAGTTCGCTGTTCTGTTACAATTTGACCTTTCTGCTGCTTTCGATGTCGTCCACCACGACATACTACTTTATCAACTTTCCGAGATAGGAATTGATTCCACCGTTCTTAACTGGTTTTCGCTCTCGCTCCTACACTGTCAACTCTAATGGCACCATGTCCACTCCTTGGTCTCCTTCTTGCGGGGTCCCCCAGGGATCACCCCTTTCCCCTATCCTTTTTAATATCTATATGTCCTCATTGAAGCTCTTCCAGCTTTCCCCCTTTGAAACAATATACACATACGCTGACGATATCCTTGTCCTTCTTGAAACAGACCAAAACCTCACTAACCTCCACGACAACATAACATCCTGCATAAGGAGACTCCACTTCTGGTCCCTCTCGGTACAGATGAAACTAAATGAATCAAAAACAAAATTACTCTGGCTTGGCCCAAAGTTAGAACACTTGCCCACCCTCTTCACACTGCCCTCAGGCTCTGCCTTACACCATGAGTTCTCAAGCAAGGTCCTCGGCATCATTATCGATTCCTCTCTCTCTCTCAATGACCACCTCAACTCCTTGACAAAATCATGCTTTTTCAGCCTCCACATGCTAAGGAAGGCAAGACCCTTCTTCCGCCAAAATCATTTTGCCATCCTTGTCCAATCCATCATCCTCTCCAAACTTGACTATTGTAATGCCATTTACCTTTGCTTAACAAAAAAAAGCCTCCAAAGACTCCAGCTTATTCAGAACACGGCAGCCAAGCTGATTTTTGCAAAACGTAAATCTGACCACGTCTCCCCACTCCTGGCCAATCTTCACTGGCTCCCAGTGATCTCCAGAGTCCAATTCAAATGCTCTTGCCTGGCTTTTAAAATTATTCACGGCATCCTTCCTTCCCTAATCCCACTTTCTTTTAACTCCTCGTACCCCTACTCCACCAGGACCGCCCACAAATCAAAATTATCCTTCCCCTCCCTTCATGGTATTTTCCATGCAGGTAAACTAGGAAAAATCACTTCTTTTCAAAATCACAGGTCTCTGGAATGACCTCACTATCCCGCTGCGGAACCTGAGCTCCATCCATTTATTCCGCAAGAAACTAAAAACCTGGCTCTTCTCTAACATGTAATTTATTTTCCCTTACTTTCCCACTCGATTTATAAACCTATGTAAACCTTTTCCTACCCTTTCTCATTTTAAGTTCTTGTAAACCGTGCCGAGCTCTACTTCCGTGGGGATGATGCGGTATATAAACTTAAGGTTTAGTTTAGTTTAGTTTATAAAACACATTATTATATTTTCTTAAAAAGCACATATTTTAACTGAACTCTCTGACATCCTCAGCCTTGTCATTTGCAAAAACAGAAGGAAGCAAAGTTCCCATTTCCTGCTGTCTCATGTCCCCGGCCTATACAATATTTTTCTTCTGCAGACCCTTCAAAAGTCTGACCAAATCCTCGTTTCACTTGCATTATAAAGTACTGAGGATGCCATCTGTCCCCATTCCCAGATCCTAAAATCTAAGACAGTAGTGCAAACTGGTGCTGCCCGATTCAGGAAAAAAATTTCAATTCGATTCAGCCTATTGAATTGGTTTTTCAATTTGATTCGATTTTCCTGCCCAATTGGGTGTTTTTTATCAAACATCCTGGTGGGTTTATTTTATAGCTTTTTCACCCCCTTTGGCTTCTCCTAACCACACTGGCGCTGTGGTGTAAACCAGTGGTTCCCAACCCTGTCCTGGAGGACCACCAGGCCAATCAGGTTTTCAGGATAGCCCTAATGAATATGCATGGAGCAGATTTGCATGCCTCTCACTTCCATTATATGCAAATCTCTCTCATGCATATTCATTAGGGATAGCCTGAAAACCCGATAGGCCTGGTGGTCCTCTAGGACAGGGTTGGGAACCACTATGCTAGAAGATAATAGTCCCTATGGGGAAGGGAGCTGCTGTGTGGAAACAGAGAAGAAGGTTCTCTTGGCATATTTATACAGTATAATAGATTTGATCATCCTTTTAGTACAGTACCCCTAGACCCTCCATCAGATCTATAAATGTGAATATAGTATTACAAAGATACTAATTTTCATATTACTAGACAGAATAGAAGATACATACAGCACTATAGTGAATCATGCCTAATGACGCCTATCTGGAGCTGACTAAAAAATAGGCCAGTTTTCAGGATGTTTAAGATGTAGGTTTCAATATACAGTATATGCCTAGCTGTGCCTATGGGGAACAATACTGTAAGAGGGCGCCTAACTACAAAATCTCGCCCACGCCTATCTCCACATGCATATGTTTTCTGTTATGGAACCTATAATTTCCTAGGTGACCTTTTACAAATTTGTTAACAGTTGATTGGGCTTATTATTCAATTAATATTGTGACCTAGATGGTTAGCTGCCTCCAATAACGACACCTATCGGTAGGTGCCGTTTATAGAATTTCCTCATTTGCGTCTTTGAGGGCCACAAACAGGTTGGGTTTACAGGCTATTTCTATTAAACCACTCATTATTCCTGGAATCAATAACTATTTGGGTTACTGCCAGGTACTTTTGACCTGGATTAGCTACTGTTGGAAGCAGGATACTGGGATAGACGGACTATTAGTCTGACATAGTATGGCTATCTTTCTGTTCTAAATATGCATGCAATAGACTTTCATGCCTTTAGGTAGTATCCATGCAAATCTATCTCATGAATATTCATTAGGGGTATCTTTTAAACCCAAGCTATTAGTGACCTTCAAGGACTGTCAGCAAATCTTTCTAAGGTGTTCCACATTGATATAAAGAATGCTACAAACGATCTGTTCATTAAAGTACTTAACTCCTTCTTTGGATGTTCCTTTAAAATACCTATTTAAGTGGATTAAAAAGGCAACCACATTTAATACTCATCCTTTGTTCTCGATCAAGAAGACAGAAATGGAATTAAACTGCAATTATCTAGATTGCTGGCAAACATTACTTTTAGGAATTAGCATTTACCTTTTCTCCTTTTGTACCATCTGCGCCAATTTCTCCTTTTTGACCCTAGTGAGAAAATCAATTACAATATTCATAAGCAATACCTTATTTTTTTATAGTGTGTTTGCTTTTCATTATTTATAAGTGCAAACAGAAGTGTCTGGTTTTCAGTAAAACTGTTCATCTTTTCGTTCCTTTCCTACCTTGGTGTGCATTGCAATTTATTCATTTAATACTTTTTCTTTGCAGATATCAAGAGCAACTTGTCTTATAGAGATGTATACAGAAAAAAAAAATACTGGCTCCTGTTTCAGTCATTTTAATTTTTGGATAGTTCAATAAAAACTTTTTAACATGTTTTAATTGACTTAACATGTTATACGAGGGTGGTTTGAAAAGTTTGATTTAAAAAAAAAAAAAAGTAAACAATGTAGTCTTCATCGAGGGCTATATACTGAGTCCAGTGAGTTTCCAGGTTTTTTTTTTTTGTACAATAGGAAAATTAGTTTAAGAAAAAACTGGAAACTCACTAGACTAACACCCCCTTTTACAAAAGCATAGCATGGTTTTAAGCACTGGCTGCGGCAGTAACAGCTCTGATGCTCATAGAATACCTATGAGATTAAGAACATAAGAAGTTGCCCCCGCTGAGTCAGACCAGAGGTCCATCTTGCCCAGCGGTCCGCTCCCGCGGCAGCCCATCAGGCCTAGTGCCTGAACAGTGGTCCCTGATTAATTTTGTAATTTACCTCTAATCCCATCCCTATAATCTACCTCTACTCTTATCTGTACCCCTCAATCCCTTTGTCTTCCAAGTATCTATCCAAAGCTTCTTTGAACCCCTGTAGCATGCTCCTGTTTATCACATCCTCTGGTAGCGCGTTCCATGTATCCACCACCCTCTGTGTGAAAAAGAACTTCCTGGCGTTTGTTCTAAACCTCTCCCCTTTCAATTTCTCTGAGTGCCCCCTTGTACTTATTGATCCCCTTAATTAGGAGCTGTTACCACCATGGCCAGCACTAAAAACCACGCTGTGCTTTTATATAGCCCTCTATGGAGACTACATTATTTAACTTGCTGTTTTACCAAACGTTTCAAATCACCCTCGTATTTCATGACGTAGGCTGGTCTCTGCATAGTGATACACAGCTTGCTTGTAACATTCCCATCCATGTGCTCTCTTTCAAGGATCTGAACCGCAATACTCTTAAGTGCTTTCTGATTTTTTATTCTTAATATCTCAATTGTCTGGCTTTAGGTTTATCTACCTATCTATTCTCTAGACTTTAATTGGTTATTTAATTTATGTTGACTGTGTATCAATATTGTGATGTACTGCTCTGTTTCTAATCTAGACCAAAAACTAAGAAATAATAATAAAAAACACTGTCCCTTTCTGTCTAGTTCTGATACTAGAAAGAATAGACATTTCAAACTGTCTCTTGCCTTTCAGACTGCTAACTCTTGCTGAAGTTTCCTAACTATGTGCAAGATTAGCAAAGATTTATTTCCCAGTGCCTGTCCTAAGTAAGAAAGTA
Source organism: Geotrypetes seraphini (assembly GCF_902459505.1). Lineage (NCBI taxonomy): Eukaryota > Metazoa > Chordata > Amphibia > Gymnophiona > Dermophiidae > Geotrypetes > Geotrypetes seraphini. The sequence goes on from NC_047086.1 coordinate 55,305,143, forward strand.
GTTATAGTCTTACAGCTAGTTTAATTTGGAATTACAGATTACAGATGATTAAAGAAACTGCTATGTTTATTGGGAATATTTGGATCTAAAGGAGTAAAGTTAGATTCTAGCATAACTTGATTTTTATATCAAAGTGCCTTATTCCAATCATGCATTCCAAATAAAATGGATTATTAAGTCTCATTGGCCAATACTGCAATATCACTCAGTGTTTCAGGAGTTACTCCGCTTTGCTTACTCTAGAGGTCCAAATCTTAGACAAAAACTTATGAGATCTCAATTTTCATCTGCCGTGTTACCTGCACCTTTGGAAAGGAGTGGTGAGGGTCATTCCCCCTACAGACACTGTAAAATGGGTCAGTATAGTGTACACTATACAAATGCCTAAGTGGGCGCTCAGGTCGTGTGATAAGGGACTTTCTAATTGCAATACCAGTAGTGTGGTGTAAGTTATTCAATGTCCTTGTTTAAAATTATACTTAGGTCTTACCACTAGGAGCATAGAAACATAGAAAAAAAACATAGAAAATGACGGCAGAAAAGGGCCATGGCACATCTAGTCTGCCCACACTAATGACCCACCCCTTAACTTCCTCCGTGAAGAGATCCCACATGCTGATCCCATTTTTTTCTTAAAATCTGGCACGCTGCCGGCCTCAATTACCTGTAGTGGAAGATTATTCCAGCGATCTACCACCCTTTTGGTGAAGAAATATCTCCTGGTGTTGCCATGAAATTTCCCACCCCTGATTTTCAATAGACACATATTGATAAACACTTGAACAGAATTAAAATTCAAGTATTAGAAGCTCCTTTGGTATAACATTGGATCGAGTACCAACATACGCCAGAGGAAGTTCCCTATTTGACAAGAGGTGGTAATATGGCAGAATTTTTATGGAACAGAGAGCAGTGTTGGACTTATAAGTTGAAGACACTGCATCCATAGGGTTTTAACAGTGAGATCGAATGGCAAGCTTTTTTGGTATAAGGTTTCTTTGTAGCACTTTCCTTGGATTTTTCCAGTGTTTGTACAAGTTAAGCTAGTTGCCTTTTTATAATAATAATAATAACTTTATTCTTCTATACCGCCACAGTCGAAAAGACTTCTAGGCAGTTCACAACTGAAGAAGTCTGGACAATCAGCGAATTACAGGATGCAAGAAGAGACGATACAACTTATTATATAAGAGATAGATGAAAGGCTAAAAGGACAGCATATTACACCGAGATTGGTAGAGGGAAAAATACCATTGTAACATAGTAACATAGTAGATGACGGCAGATAAAGACCCGAATGGTCCATCCAGTCTGCCCAACCTGATTCAATTTAAATTTTATTTTATTTTATTTTATTTTTAATTTTAATTTTTCTTCTTAGCTATTTCTGGGCAAGAATCCAAAGCTTTACCCGGTACTGTGCTTGGGTTCCAACTTCCAAAATCTCTGTTAAGACTTACTCCAGCCCATCTACACCCTCCCAGCCATTGAAGCCCTCCCCTGCCCATCCTCCACCAAACAGCCATACACAGACACAGACCGTGCAAGTCTGCCCAGTAACTGGCCTAGTTCAATATTTAATATTATTTTCTGATTCTAAATCTTCTGTGTTCATCCCACGCTTCTTTGAACTCAGTCACAGTTTTACTCTCCACCACCTCTCTCGGGAGCGCATTCCAGGCATCCACTACCCTCTCCGTAAAGTAGAATTTCCTAACATTGCCCCTGAATCTACCACCGCTCAACCTCAAATTATGTCCTCTGGTTTTACCATTTTCCTTTCTCTGGAAAAGATTTTGTTCTACGTTAATACCCTTCAAGTATTTGAATGTCTGAATCATATCTCCCCTGTCTCTCCTTTCCTCTAGGGTATACATATTCAGGGCTTCCAGTCTCTCCTCATACGTCTACTGGCGCAAGCCTCCTATCATTTTCGTCGCCCTTCTCTGGACCGCCTCAAGTCTTCTTACGTCTTTCGCCAGATACGGTCTCCAAAACTGAACACAATACTCCAAGTGGGGCCTCACCAATGACCTGTACAGGGGCATCAACACCTTCTTCCTTCTATTGACTACGCATCTCTTTATACAGCCCAGCATCCTTCTGGCAACAGCCACTGCCTTGTCACACTGTTTTTTTGCCTTTAGATCTTCGGACACTATCACCCCAAGGTCCCTCTCCCCGTCCGTGCATATCAGCTTCTCTCCTCCCAGCATATACGGTTCCTTCCGATTATTAATCCCCAAATTCATTACTTTGCATTTCTTTGCATTGAATTTTAGTTGCCAGGCATTAGACCATTCCTCTAACTTTTGCAGATCCTTTTTCATATTTTCCACTCCCTCTTCGGTGTCTACTTTGTTACAAATCTTGGTATCATCTGCAAAAAGGCACACTTTTCCTTCTAACCCTTCAGCAATGTCACTCACATACATATTGAACAGGATTGGCCCCAGCACCGAACCATGAGGGACTCCACTAGTCACCTTTCCTTCCTTCGAGTGACTTCCATTAACCACCACCCTCTGGCGTCTGTCCGACAGCCAGTTTCTGACCCAGTTCACCACTTTGGGTCCTAACTTCAGCCCTTCAAGTTTGTTCAACAGCCTCCTATGAGGAACTGTATCAAAGGCTTTGCTGAAATCCTAGTAAATTACATCTAGCAAAAAATTCAATCAGGTTCGTTTGGCACGATTTACCTTTTGTAAAGCCATGTTGCCTCGGATCCTGTAACCCATTAGATTCAAGGAAGTACACTATCTTTTCCTTCAGCAACACTTCCATTATTTTTCCAACAACTGAAGTGAGGCTCACCGGCCTGTAGTTTCCTGCTTCATCCCTGTGACCACTTTTATGAATAGGGACCACATCCGCTCTCCTCCAATCCCCAGGAATCACTCCCGTCTCCAGAGATTTGTTGAACAAGTCTTTAATAGGACTCGCCAGAACCTCTCTGAGCTCCCTTAGTATCCTGGGATGGATCCCGTCTGGCCCCATCGTTTGTCCACCTTCAGTTTTTCAAGTTGCTCATAAACACCCTCCTCCGTGAACGGCGCAGAATCTACTCCATTTTCTCGTGTAACTTTGCCAGACAATCTCGGTCCTTCTCCAGGATTTTCTTCTGTGAACACAGAACAGAAGTATTTGTTTAGCACATTTGCTTTCTCCTCATCACTCACCATATATTTGTTCCCAGCATCTTTTAGCCTAGCAATTCCATTTTTTATCTTCCTCCTTTCACTAATATATCTGAAAAAATTTTTATCTCCCTTTTTTACATTTTTAGCCATTTGTTTATCCGCTTGTGCCTTCGTCAAACGTATCTCTCTCTTGGCTTCTTTTAGTTTCACCCTGTAGTCCTTTCTGCTCTCCTCTTCTTGGGTTTTTTTATATTTCATGAACGCCAACTCTTTCGCCTTTATTTTCTCAGCCACTAGGTTGGAGAACCATATCGGCTTCCTTTATCTCTTGTTTTTATTGATTTTCTTCACATAAAGGTCCGTAGCCATTTTTATCGCTCCTTTCAGCTTAGACCACTGTCTTTCCACTTCTCTTATGTCCTCCCATCCTAACAGCTCTTTCTTCAGGTACTTTCCCATTGCATTAAAGTCCGTACGTTTGAAATCTAGGACTTTAAGTATCGTGCGGCCGCTCTCCACTTTAGCCGTTATATCAAACCAAACCGTTTGATGATCGCTACTTCCCAGGTGAGCACCCATTCGAACATTAGAGATACTCTCTCCATTTGTGAGGACCAGATCCAATATCGCTTTTTCCCTTGTGGGTTCCGTCACCATTTGTCTGAGCAGAGCCTCTTGAAAGGCATCCACAATCTCCCTACTTCTTTCCGATTCCGCAGACGGAACATTCCAGTCCGCATCCGGCAGGTTGAAATCTCCCAACAGCAGAACCTCCTCTTTCCTTCCAAACTTTTGGATATCCACAATCAGATCCTTATCAATTTGCTGCGATTGAGTCGGAGGTCTGTAGACTACACCCACATAGATAGAAGTTCCATCTTCTCTTTTCAGAGCAATCCATATTGCTTCTTCCTCTCCCCAGGTCCCTTGCATTTCAGTCGCTTGGATATTGATCTTTACATAGAGAGCTACTCCTCCACCTTTATGACCATCTCTGTCCTTCCTAAAAAGATTATATCCCGGTATGTTTGCATCCCATCCATGTGATTCACTGAACCATGTCTCTGTGATAGCAACAATATCTAGATCTGCCTCTAACATCAGGGCTTGCAGATCATGAACTTTATTGCTTAGACTGCGAGCATTAGTGGTCATCGCTTTCCAGCTATTTTTCAGCGATAATCTCCTTTATCGTATGGATTTTTGTGTCGTTTCACTTTCCGTTGCAATACTAAGAAATGAGTTGCTGATATTGCTTATGTTGCAGCCTTTACTACTATCACATCTTTTCTGTTTAGGAGAAGAATTTGTCAAAGAGTGCAGTTTTGATTGATTTTCGGAATGCACCGTAGGTCAGCCTGGCTCCATTGATATAGGCACCCAGCCAGGACTGCTGTTTTTTTTCTTGGAACATGAAGGACCTGTCCAAGAAGGATTTGTATCTGCAGCCTGTGATCTTTGGGTATGTAAATATGTTTCGGCTTCTGGTTGGTCGTGTAGGATTGTGCAGTGTGAAATGAGGTAATAGGTAAAAAGGTGCTTGTCCCCAGGTTTGCTTGTAAAAAATACAGGCAAACTTGAACAGTATTTGCGCCTCCATTGGCAACCAGTGCAACCTTTTGTAGTAGGAGCTAATGTGATCGTTTTTCCTCAATCCAAAGATCAAGCGGACTGCAGTATTTTGCACTATCCTCAGTTTTTTTACTGTTTTCTTTGGGATTCCTAGATATACAATATTGCAGTAGTCAAGTATTGATAGGATCATAGACTGTACCAGCAATCTAAAGGATGTAGTGTCAAAGTATTTTCTAATGGTCCTTAGTTTCCACAGTGTGCAAAAGCATTCCTTCACCACTAAGTTCGTGTGATCAACCATGGTTAGATGAGTGTCTAGTGTGATTCCCAGTATTTTTATGGTTTTGAAGATTGGGTATTCATGGCCGTTTAGTTGTAACGATGTTCTGGTGACAGTGGCGTACCAAGAGGGGGGGCGGGAGGGGCGGTCCGCCCTGGGTGCCAGCCCTGAGGGGGTGCTCCCGGCCTTGCCGTTCAGTCCCCCCCACCCCCGAAGGACCGCTCGCCCCACTGACCTTCCTGCACCACCTGTGAAGCAGCCCGCAGTGTCAGCGATCCCTGAACTGCTTGGGCGCTGCTTCCTGTGCCGCGGTCCCGCCCCTCCTCTGATGTCAGAGGAGGGGCGGGACCACGGCGCAGGAAGCAGCGCCTAAGCAGCGCAGGGATCGCATCGCGATCCTGCTGCGGCTGCTTCATAGGTGGTGCAGGAAGGTCAGTGGGGCGAACGGTCCTTCGGGGGTGGTGGGGGGGGACTGAACGGCAAGGCCGGGAACATAGTTAGTGCTGCTTCATAGGTGGTGCAGGGAGGCCAGGGGGCGAGCGGTCCTTCGAGGTGGGGCGGGCGGGCAGGCAGGCAGGCTTTCAAGGGGGAGGGGGGTGACAGGCAGGCAGGCAGGCCTTCAAGGGGGGGGACAGGCAGGCCTTCAAGGGGGGAGGCAGGCCTTCAAGGGGGGACAGGCCTTCGGGGGGGTGTGCAGACCTTCAAGGGGGAGGGACAGGCCTTCAAGGGGGGGGCAGGCAGGCCTTCAATGGGGGGACAGGTCTACAAGGGGGTGGGACAAGCCTAAAAGGGGGTGGGACAGGCCTTCAAGGGGGGGGACAGGCTCTCGGGGGGGGTGCAGGCCTTCAAGGGGGGTGCAGGCCTTCGGGGGGGGGTGCAGGACTTCAGGAGGTGCAGACCTTCAAGGGGGTGCAGGCCTTCAAGGGGGGGACAGGCCTACAAGGGGGTGGAACAGGCCTTCAAAAGGGGTGCAGGCCTTCAGGGGGGGTGCAGGCCTTCGGGGGGGTGCAGACCTTCAAGGGGGTGCAGGCCTTCAAGGGGGGGGACAGGCCTTCAAGGGGGGGGGACAGGCAGGCAGACCTACAAGGGGGGACAGGCCTATAAGGGGGAGACAGGCAGGCAGGCCTTCAAGGGGGGGGACAGGCCTACAAGGGGGTGGGACAGGCCTTCAAGGGGGGTGCAGGCCTTTAAGGGGGGACAGGCCTTTGGGGGGGACCCTGGTTTAGAAGTACACGGAGGGAAGGGGGTGTTCAAAGAGACGTGCATATGCCAAACTTTGGGGGGGGAGGAAGAAATAATGGGTCTGAAAATAGAGGAGAGGGAGAGAGATGATGGACCATGGGATTTAGGGAGGGAAGGAACAGAAAGGGAGGGAAATTGGACACAAGGGATGGTGTGGAGGAGTGATAGAGATACTGGTTAGGAGGGTAATTGGGAAAAGAAAGGGAGAGATGGTGGACTCTGGGGTGGTGGGGAAGGAAGGAGAGATGCTGGATGAAAGGGTAGTTAAGAAAAGGTGGATCTGTGGAGGGAGATGAAAAAAAGGAAAGATACCAGACTTCCTGGGGAGGGAAGGGAAATAGAAAGGAAGGACAGAGTTGGCAGATGGATGGTTAGCATGCAGAAAGAAGAAAGAAGGAGACCCTGGCAAGCAAGTTATCAGAAGAAAACCAGAGCCTTGGACCAACAAGATTTGAAATATAACCAGACAACAAAAGGTAGAAAAATTAATTTTATTTTCTGTTTTGTGATTATAATATGTCAGATTTGAAATGTGTATCCTGCCAGAGCTGGTGTTGGACTGCAAACGTGAGCTAGGATTTAACAGAGAGGAAAAGTCCTTTTTGTTTCTTTATTTTATTTACACCATAGCGCCAGTGTGGTTAGGAGAAGCCAAAAGGCGTGAAAAAGCTATAAAACCCACCAGGAGTTTTGAAAAAAATCACCCAACTGGGAGGAAAATCGAATTGAAAAACCAATTCAATAGGCTGAATCGAATCAAAATTTTTTTTCCTGAATCTGGCAGCATTAGTTTGCGCTACTGTCTTAGACTTTAGGACCTGGGATTGGGTAGAGATTGCATCCTCAGTACTTTATAATGCAAGTGAAAAGAGGATTTGGTCAGACTTTTGAAGGGTCTGCAGAAAAAATATATTGTATAGGCCGGGGACATGAGACAGCAGGAAATGGGAACTTTTCGTCCTTCTATTTTTGTGAATGGAAAGGCTGAAGATGTCAGAGAGTTCAGTTAAAATATGTGCTTTATAAGAAAATATAATAATGTGTTTTATAAAGTTTATAGCATAGCTGGCCTACCCAGTGAGGTGTTCCTAGTGGTGGTGGTGGCAGCGTGTCAATGTGTTGAGAGGAAGAGGTGGTCTGGAAAATTCTGCTGAGCAAACTCCGGACCCATTTCCACCCCCCAGTTAGTCCACTCCACTCAACTGGTTCACACACTGAGTGGGTCTTTGGGTATTGTTTTGGGATCTCTTCCAGTGGTTTATCAGTATCTCCTTCTGGTCCAAGGAAGGAAACTTTGTTATCCTTAGCATTGACCTACAGAATATGTTTGTAACAGCGCTGCTTGTGTGGCATTAGGCTATGTAGTGATCGAAAGAAAAAAACAGACCTTTGCACATTTTTGCACTATATGGTGGGTGTATGAGGAGATTCACATTTCCTGCACAGCTAAGTCCATGTGAAGTTACCTTGTGCTGTATTTGACATCTAGCAAGGTCTCTGTTTGAAAGGAAAGATCTAAACTTAAAAATGAAGTGGCCAGAAGTTATGGTAAAAGCAGATAGTGTAGCTGGTTTTAAGAAAGATTTGGACAAATTCCTGGAGGAAAAGTCCATAATCTGTTATTAAGACATGGGGGAAGTGTCTGCTTGCCCTGGATCGGTAGCATGGAATGTTGCTACTCTTTGGGTTTTGACCAGGTATTAGTGTCCTGGATTGGCTACCATGAGAATGGGCTACTGGGCATGATGGACCATTGGTCTGACCCAGTTAGGCTATTCTTATGTTATGTTCTCATCTGTAGGGGCCTTTGTTTTCACTTCTTATTTTAATGTATTTTTTTTCTGGGAACTTATCAGTGTTTTTTATAATGGGAACAAAAATGGAAGAGAATTAATGTGTGTGGGATGAGGGGGTAACTAATTTCTTCAGCTAAATAATTCAATCCACTTCAAACAGACATAGGAGAACTCACGCACCATTCACACACCCTCCAACCAAAAACGTCAAAAGAAAAAAACTGTTCGACAACCTCCTAGCCATTCGAGCTGCAACACTCGACCCCCAACTCTACAACCAATTGACATCGACCACAGACTGCAAAACCTTCAAAAAGAAATAAAAACCCTTCTATTCAAAAAACACATAAAACCGAACTAACACAATCAGAACTGTCCCAAGCATCACCTGCAACTACTCCATATGTACTTCTGATGTCATCACAATTCAGACATAATTTATGTTATGTTATGTTTGGAATATAAGAAAATTTTCACTGCCTGTTTCTATTCTGACCATTTATTCCGTTTCATGGTCATTACAAAAAATATTTTTTTACATGGGGGGGGGGTGTGTGTGTCAAAAAATGATGGGCCCCGGGTGCCACATACACTAGGTACGCCACTATCTGGTGATTTTGTCTTTGGGGTTTGCCAGGAAGACTTTTGTCTTTTCTGTGTTTAGTTTGAGTTTGTAGCCGATTGTCCATTTTTCGATTTTGGTCATTGTGTGAAAAAGGTGATCTATGACTTCATTTGTTATGTCATTTAAGGGGATTAAGATGGATATATCATCTGCATATATATAATAGTTTAAGTTTAGTTTTTGCAATAGGTGACCTAAGGATGAGATGTAGATGTTGAATAGTGTGGGTGATAGAGGGGAGCCCTGGGGAACCCCTGAGGGGTTTTTCCATGGGTTAGAGTAATTCCCGTTGCTGGCCACTCGGTATGATCTGTTTGTTAGGAATTCCTGGAACCATTTCTTTACTTTTCCCAAGAGCCCCATTGCGTCTAGGTATAGTAGCATTATTTTGTGGTCTACTAGGAGGGTAGTGCTGCCGAGCATTCAGATGCCTTTCATTCAACTGTCATCCCAATTGGATTGACAGGATTTACGCCTTCACGTGGTTTTTACTTGAAAATGTGTCTTGCCCTTTAATAATATGTGACCAGTGGCATTTTTCACTGGTTGCATGCAAGTTGGAAGCTCAGCTTTTGAAATCCCTATTGAAATATTTTTTGTAAGTTGTTCTATGCTACAGATACCCTCCAATTTAACCTGAAGGATATGTAAGAGTTTTTGAGTCTGTTTAAGGATAAGTAATACCATTTTATATTTTTTTGTTGTAGCTCATAGAGTCCTGAGTTCATAAAAAAAATTTGACACTGAGTTACTATCATTATCCCTGAAGCAGGATCAAAATGTGGCCATCGGTAGCCTAAAGCAAATAAGTGTGTTGTTTTAAATCATTTTTGCTGTGCAATTTAAAGAGACTATTCACATTGAGTACCATGAAGAAATATGCAATGATTGGGTGGTGAGGTCACATTTGGGGCTTGTCTCCTTTGACCTCTAGGTCTCTGAGCATATATACTTTCACTACTCTACATTATACAAACAATTGATATAGTGAGAAGCATTTGTGAATATGTCTGCTTTTGTACAAGGGAGCATTCTTTAGCTGTTTTGTCATTTGAATTTTTCTCCCTTTTTCAAGAATTATTTCCCCTATTTTTGTGTGAATGGTCAGAAAACCAGGCATAAAGCTCTCCCTCTCCCTCTAGTGGGCAAGTTCAGGCAAGAATATCTGAAGGAACAGGAAGTAAGTAGGAATAAAAAGGGCAGGGCAAAAAGCAGAAAGAAAGAGCCCCAGGAGGACAAGGACAAAAGTAGCCTGAAGAAAGTGCTGACTAGTTTTCTTTTATTTGACTGCAGGACTGAGAGTGAAGTAGGCCTGTAGTTGGAAGCTGTGAATTGCTGGCTGTTCATTTTCTCTGATTTTTGGAAATTGCTTGAACTGCTTTTTTTTAAAATTTTTGGATTCCTGACTGCTGCTCTTGCTTTTAGAAGGCCTGAGCTGCTGTGTCCATTTGTTTATGGACTTTTGGCTTAGTGTTGTGCTTGAAATACTGTTTATTTTCTGATACCTGTTATAGTAAACTACTGGAATTCTGCTTCAGTTTATGAGCACAGTGTGATCTGCCCAAAGTTAGGAAATAAACACTGGTTTATACTAAGTGCTTGACTGTTGCAACATGTTTATTCACACCTTCAAAGAAGTCAAGCAAATTGGTGAGGCAAGACCTCCCTTGGCTGAACCCATGCTGACTCTGTCACATTAAATCATGTTTGTCTACTCTTTGATTGTAACCAAAGAGAAAAACAGTATATCAAATCCCATTCCCTTTCTTCTCTTAGACTCAGTTCTCCACTTACATTTCAGCAGTCCCCAGTCTCTGTTCCCATGTGTATATGTTTGTAATTGTGCAGGAAACTCCTTTCAGCAACTCAAAGAGAAACAACTGGCAGTGAAGTTTGCCTGCCTTCAAAACTGATTGGCTGAGAAAATACATTATGACATCAGTATCTTTTTATGATATCAAAACCGACAGACTCTGGCATTTACTACATGATAGGGTATTTATCACATAAACAGGAGTCTTGGAAAATTAAAATTTTTGGAAAAAATGTGCTATGCTGCCTACAGCAATATTGAAATAGTGATTCATTTAGCTCACCTCAAGTTTCTGTAATTGAAACATTAAAAAAACATTTGCAGCCTGGAAATGAAACATCAATCTGAAAGTTGTCTATCTAGTCTCATTAAATGACAAATTCTGACCTTTGCCACAAAGCTCCCTTTTGCCACAACAGGTACAAGCTGAAAATCATTTACAATTTTATCACTATTCCATTTAATATTTTAGTAGCCTGACAGTTTTGTGACATTAGGTCACATGCTTTGACAATGCATATGACATTTTTTTTTTCATTAATAGCATATCCTGAATAATAATTAGTGCTCAGCTCTACTTATTAAATTCAACCTACTGACCTGGAACCCAGAATAGTAACAAAGAGCGCTTTCTATGTTTTTAACAATTTATTCCAATCAAATATATGTTTGCTGCTATTTCTGAGACTGTTCTGAGATTTTGCTTAACTTCACTGGCTTAAATGATCTAAAGTCATGAAAACATCAGTTGGCAGAAATAAAATATACTACATTGCAGTTCTCCCAACTCTAGTTTCATTTCCATAGGGCTGCTAAAAAAATGACCTGTCTACTTCTAAGTGAAAGGCAATAGATGTTTTAGGATTTTGATGCTGAAAATATAGCCTGCACTCATACATCACAGTCTATTATTTATATTCCACACTAGGGGGCTCAGTTTCAAAACACACAGACATCTCAAAATGGCAACAATAACAACAAAACGTTCATCTGCCAAATTGCAAATGTGGAACTGCAGAATTTGGACATTCTACTCTGCGGTTCATTCAACGAGCAAGGGGACATGATGGGGGTGTCTTTTTGGGTGAGACTAGGGATAGCCCAAAATTAGGACATTCAGCAGCAATAACTGAATGGGGAGAAATTTCCAAGTCTAAAAAGAAAAGGGATGTTTTTATTTAGACCTGTTTCAAACATATCTAGGATGCCAAAAGGTGTCCTGATTGAGCAGCTAACCACTGGAGGGATTTTGGCATGAAGCCATCATGAATCTCCCAGAAGTTACTGTTCTTCTCCCTCTCTGCTGAAAGTGAAACCAAAACGGAATACCAGGCTGTAAGACAAGAATCAGGTATTATGAGCATTCTGAAGCAAAAACAAAACAAAATAGATTTGAGGAGGATGCGGGTTCAGTTCCCATTTCAGCTCTTTCTTTTCCACCTTAAATTGTAAGTCCTCCAGAAACAGGTGTATACCTATTGTACCTAAAGATTTATACCATTAGCATATCTGAAGGCTATTAAGGTGGTGCACAGAGAGGTACAGTAAGTACTTCCTGGAGGGTTCAGCATTTAAATAAAAGAGTTGTAGGGAGATATTAACCTACAGTAGATGCCCTGGTTTACAGTTCACTGCACTGACTAGGCTGCCCTTCTGCTCTGAAAGGATATGTATGGCCATTTCTTTAAAACTGCTGCCAGACAGATGTCTTTATCCTAGGAATTTTGGCGTTCATAATATGGACATTTCAGTTTGTAAAATTGCTATCCATTTTTGATGTTCTAGTGTACTTTTGAACAGGAATTGCCAAAGTATTTCCTACTCAAAAATGGCTGTGAGATGGACATGTTTTGGGACATTATAAGTAGGAGGCCCCAATTTTGACTTGGACAGAAGCAGATGGTTTGGTGTGGAGTATCCTTGAAGGATACTATTGAAACAGGATATTTAGGGAATCCCAACAGAGAGATTTCAATCATGGTGAATGAAAGCCAGGAGTGTTTAAGAGGAAGGCAGAATAAAGAACTCAAATTATCCCTGTCATCTTCTCAGCAGCCTTTAGAAACAAGGAAAAAACGCAATTTGAAGTGTCTGTATACAAATGTTAGAAGCCTAACAAATAATATAGGAGAGGTGGAGGGCCATTTTTGAAAAAGATGTTTAAGTCCGACGTGGATGTTTCACGTAAGACATCCAAATTCAGAAATGGAGAAACGTCTATTTTTTTTCAAGAATCATCTGCTTGGACACCTTGGCCGCCAGGACGTCCAACCTTAGGATGCCCTAACTTTATTCCCCATTTTTGACCACTAAAAAGTCTAAGTTGAAAATGTCCAAACCTAGACCATTTGGATGTGGGAGGAACCAGCATTGTATTATACTGGCCATATAGACATGCCAATAGAGCAGTGGGGCACCTTAGAGGGCACTGCTGTGAATTTCACATAAAGGGTGTCAGGTACATCTCATTATAACCCCTGTAAAATTTATGTTGAGCCCTCCAAAACTCTCCCAAAATCTACTATACCACCCCAATAGCCCCTATAGCTGCAGGTGGCACCGACAGTATATGATAGTATAGTAACATTTTGGTGGGCTCATACTTTCCACCATAAATATACTGATTAGTGGGGATTATTGGACTGGGTCCTCCTCTCTTGGGCTCATTAGCCCATCCACCAGGCTAAGACACCTGTGTGATGCTCTACTAACCTTTCCCATACCAGCTGCTGCTGTTCTATAGACAGGTACATACTACTTTATTCATATTTTAGGTGGATGGGAGGGGGTTAGTGACCACTGTATGGAGAGGTCATACCTTAATCTCTCCAGTGGTCATCTATTCAGTTTGGATACCCTTTTGGCACATAGATGGTTTGAAAAAAAGTCTACCTCAGAATGTCTAAGTTCTGTCCAGACATCTTGGGAAATGTTTGATTATAGGTGCAGGATGTTGGTATCAAAAATTTTATATACAAATACAGGATGTCCAGTGCAGTACTCGGAGAGACTCCCCAGGAAAGAGGCTTGGGAGTACCAGTAGACAAGTCAATGAAGCTGTCCACACAATGTGCGGCAGCGGCATAAAGGGCAAACAGAATGCTAGGAATGATTAAGAAGGGGTCACAAACAGATCAGAGAAGGTTATCATGCCGCTGTACCGGGCCATGGTACGCCCCCACCTGAAATACTGCATCCAGCACTGGTCACCATATATGAAGAAGGACATAGTACTACTCGAAAGGGTCCAGAGAAGAGCGACTAAAATGGTTAATGTGCTGGAGGAGATTAGAGAAACTGGGCCTCTTCTCCCTTGAAAAGAGAAGACTGAGAAGATAAAATGGATTTAAATAGAAACTTTCCAAAGAGATAAAACCTCATAGTAACAATTTTTTTAAGGTACATCAGAAGCAGAAAGCTTGTGAGAGAATCCATGGAACCATTGGAAGGAGCAAAAGGGGGTGCTCAGGGAGGATAAGGCCACAATGGAGAGACTGAATGATTTCTTTGCTTCAGTCTTTATGGAAAATGATGTATGAGAGATACCTGAACCAGAAATGGATTTCAAGAGTGATGATGCACCAGGAAGGAAGCCTAAGGCCCTGATTGGCCCAGGTGCTTAAGGATGGCCTGCCGGATGGGTGGGCTTGGCACCCGTCCATCCGGCTAACATTTAACAGGTATGGGGGGTGGGATTGTGGGTGGGGCGAGGCGGCGGGTCAGCGGGGGGGTCGTGGGTCGGTGGGGGGGGGGGGCCGATAGGGGGTTTGGGTAGAGGAGTGATGGCATCACGGTAGGGGAGATGAGGCACCTCTCCTGCCGTGATCATTGCTGTAGGGGGTAGGCAGGTTGCTGGGGCCGCTGAGCTGATCGCAGCAGCCACCATCAGCTCAGCGGCCCCTTTTTCAGCACTTAGACCTGTTTTGACTTCGTCTAAGTCAAAACGTATAAGTGCCGACTAGGCAACCTGCCTAAGGTTTTGGTTATACCTGCTGCACGCCTAGGTGTAGGTCGGCCCACCTCCCGCCCTTTCCCCTCCTCTAAACATGCCTCTTTTCTCTCTGTGCGTTTAGTGGCAGGGGAAAGGCCTAAGCTGGTTTTAGATACGTCTAAAACCAGCTTTGATTATGGGTACTTGGACGATCAGGCTTTTTGATCGTCCATGTAGCCATTTAGGCCACTTTTTAGACGGTTTTTTTTTTTTTTTTAATTATTATGAACCCCTCATTGTTTTTAATGAATATAATGGAAAAATGAAGAAGAAATTTAGCTGTAATTTTTAAGTGTTGTTATCTGCCTAGAATCTATTTTTGAGATTAGAACAGGTTGTAAATTTTATATAGTATAGTAGTCCCCTGTTCAAGGTTTAAGGCTATGAAACCAGAACTTTTTGATGAAGTATACTGCTTTCCACTTTACCTTATCTCCTTTCTGTCCAGATGATTCTTTGCCATCTTGTTTTCCCTGTTAAGGGTTAAGAGAGAAAACAGTATCAATCATGCGAGCAATATAGTCTGTTCCTGTAGAAGAAGGTAAAAGGATAAACAGATACAAGACAGATACAAATGCATGAAGAAATGAAAGTGAACTGCCTCACTAAGCTGCTGTTCTGAGAAACAGTGGGAATGTGCTGCTATAATGTCAACTCTGTGAGAAAGATATTGCCAGTCTCCATGTCTCCACGCCACCTGCATGTGAAGGCCACTCTCCCTCCTGATGTGCCCTCTATATTCTTCATGCTGTTCTAGCCTAAAATGGATATTTGTATACCGTGCACTTTAAATCAGAAAATATTTTTTTTTTCTTGTTCAGAACAAAGATAGTCAAAGCTTTAAAGAGCTAGGGGCTGTTAGCTTTGGATGTCTAAGGGCTCCTTTTACTAAGCTGCGCTACCGGTTTTAGTGCACGCTACAATGCCGCGCGTGCTAGACGCTAACGCCTCCACCGAGCTGGCGTTAGTTTTTCCGCGTAGCGCGTGGGTTAGCACCTGCTAATCTGCAGCGCGCGCTAAATACGCTACCACAGCGTAGTAAAAGGAGCCCTAAATGTGAACGCATTCGTAGCATATGGGAACCAAAGTACTTCTGTTTTATGGTGGTTGAACACATCTGAAAATAAAACTATCTCCCCGCATTATGGAAACGTGGAAATACATCCTATGATAGCTGACGAAGACACCCAGTCTGACAATTAGCCTATTCAAATACTGCAATGTTAATTTCCAATCATTGTGCATTTATTGGATTTATATACAACTTTTTGTAATCAAATCCGATAAAAAAGTGGTGCTCAACAAAGAATCATTTCCTACAATACAATAAAAAGCTAAAATTACAATAATTAAAACTTAGGGCATTTTTACTAAGCCGTGTTAGGTGCTAATGTGTACCTAACACAGCTTAGACTGGCATACCGCAGGATGCAATCGGGCATCCTGCAGCAAGTGTGAAATCTGCACATGCTAAAAATATTTATATATTTTGAGGGGGGAAAAAGTGGTCGTTCTAGACTAAACCCCGCTTTTACAAAGACGCACTAGCGGCTGCTGTGCAGCAACGGCCCCAAAGCTCTTTAAATCTCTACGGGCTTCAGGGCAGTTACCACAGCGGCCTGCGGTGTCAGGTCAAAAGTGCGCCGGGACAAAGGCGCGGAGGCGCGCGCCGTAGAAAATTACTGTTTTTAGAGCTCCAACGGGCGGGCGTGGGGGGGGGAACCCCCGCACTTTACTTAATAGAGATCGCGCCGCGTTGTGGGGGGTTGTAACCCCCCACATTTTACTGAAAACTTTACTTTTTCCCTGTTTTTAGGGAAAAAGTTAAGTTTACAGTAAAATGTGGAGGGTTACAACCAGTGTTCCCTCTAAGCGGGCGGGTGTTGTGAGCAAACTTTTTTCACTGTGAGCTAAAAATATCGGGCGCCAGCAAGTTATGAGCCAAATAAATATGTTGTCAAAGTTGCTGATACATGAGGACGAGGTATTCAAAGGAATTTTAGGCCTACACGCTAAATTAAATAACGTTAAATAATATTTTTAAGAACACAGAAATTGTAGGGATGAAATGATATCTTAATAAATGTTTTACAACAAATGTAGTTATGTCTGTTACATCCATATGTGTAAACTGTAAATTAAAAACAGTCCAGAAGACAATACGTTTGATGCTTTCAATTTCTAGACCAGTGTTTTTCAACCTTTTTTGGGCAAAGGCACACTTGTTTCATGAAAAAAATCACGAGGCACACCACCATTAGAAAATGTTAAAAAATTTAACTCTCTGCCTATATTGACTATATATAAAGTAATTCTCTTGAATAGGAATCAAATAAACACAAAGAAAGTATTTTATAATTACTTTATTATGAAATAAAAATTATAAAAATTATAAAATACTTTATTCAGTGCGAAACCTGGGCCTGTTTGGCTGAACACAAAGCTGATATTCTGGCTGGAATGGAAGAAAGACACACACGTAGCTCTTCGTCAACAGCTCTCAGTCTCTCTCTGTATTTGGTTTTTATAGCATACAAAAATAGACAAATATACCCTCCATCCTTTTTATTAAACCACAATAGCAGTTTTTAGCGCAGGGAGCTGCGCTGAATGCCCAGCACTGCTCTTGACGCTCATAGGCTCCCTGCGCTAAAAACCACTATTGCGGTTTAGTAAAAGGGGACCATATTGTAAAATATAGACAGCAGATATAAATTCAGAACTGTGCATAGTAAGTGAAGGGAAGTTTTCATCTCTGGGAATTTACCCAGTTAACTATTAAGTTATTTGGGCAAATTCCTTTGAAAACTGTGGTAATACTGCCTCCACTTTGCTAAATTTAAAACAAAATCATTTTTCCTACCTTGTCTGGTGATTTCTGGTTGCACTTTCTTCTTCTGACTGTGCATCCAATCTTTCTTCCCTTCTATCAGCCTGTATGCTTTCTCTCCTCCACACCTCATTCCCTCCCCCAACTTTTTCTTCCTCTCTCCCTGACCTTTCTTTCTTTTTTTCTGTTTCTCTTCTTTCCTTCTGTTTCCCTGCCTGCCCCCTTTCTTTCTTTCTCCCAGCCTCCTGTCCAGCAGTAACTCTCTTCCCTTCCTCCCCTCCCAGCAGCATCTCTCCGTCTCCCTCTCCAGTAGCAGCTGTCCCTTTTTTTTCCTAGCCCAGCAGCTTCCCAGATTCCTTTCCCTCCTCCCCTCCCAGAAGCATCTCTCCTTCTTCTCCTTATCCAGTAGCAGCTGTCCCTTTTTTTCCTGGCCCAGCAGCTTCCCAGATTCTTTTCCCTCCTCCCCTCCCAGAAGCATCTCTCCGTCTCCGTCTCCCTCTCCAGTAGCAGCTGTCCCTTTTTTTCCTAGCCCAGCAGCTTCCCAGATTCCTTTCCCTCCTCCCCTCCCAGAAGCATCTCTCCTTCTTCTCCTTATCCAGTAGCAGCTGTCCCTATTTTTCCTTGCCCAGCAGCTTCCCAGATTCCTTTCCCTCCTCCCCTCCCAGAAGCATCTCTCCTTCTTCTCCCTCTCCAGTAGCAGCTGTCCTTTTTTTTCCTGGCCCAGCAGCTTCCCAGATTCCTTTCCCTCCTCCCCTCCCAGATGCATCTCTCCTTCTCCTTCTCCCTCTCCAGTAGCAGCTGTCCCTTTTTTTTTCCTGGCCCAGCAGCTTCCCAGATTCCTTTCCCTCCTCCCCTCCCAGAAGCATCTCTCCTTCTCCCTTTCCAGTAGCAGCTGTCCCTTTTTTCCCCTGCCCAGCAGCTTCCCAGACTGATAGTGGTTTTCTCCCCTCCCAGCAGCTCTTCTTACTTCCCAGCGCAGCGATTCACGAAGGCAGCCTCGGGTCCTTTGTTGTGTCGCGCCGCCTCTGAGGAAAGAGGAAGTTGCATCATCAGAGGCAGCCGCGACTCAGCAAAAGCCCCGAGGCTGCCTTCGTGAATCGCTGCGCTGGGAAGTAAAGGAGAGCTGCAGAGAGGGGAGAAAGCCACTGTCGGAGGCTCCCCAAGATCTCTCCGGCCCAGCGCACGCTTCCGATGCTGATCTTGCAGAAGTTCAAATGAGTCAATCTTGCCGGTCCTGCGCTGTGACGAGAAACTTGTGCGCTGCGACCTAATATTTTGTGCGCCAGCGCACGCCAGCGCAGCTTAGCGGGAACACTTACGCCGGCACGATCTTTATTAAGTAAACTGGGGGGGCTCCCCAACAAAACCCCCCGTCGGAGCCCCTAAAAACTGTAATTTTCTTTGGCGCGTGCCTCCGTCTTGCGCTCAGTTGTCGGCGCACGCCTTTGTCTTTCGCGGGGTTGTCTATGAACCATGGCCTGCACTAAACGGCTTCATAAAAGAGGCCCTCGCTGGTTATCATAGCAACATTACCGCATGCCCACTGGTTATTGCATGGATACTGCATAAGTCTTTACCACCTACAAATTGGTGGTAAGTACACACATGGTAATTTTTCAAAATGGTCATGCACTAGAGAGGATCGTTGAAGCAGCGGCTCATTTTTTGTCAAAGAAATTCCCCTGATGCAGCACAGCCGCGAAACAGGGCTGTCGGGAATTTTTTGGCTATCTTCAGAGCTTTGTTAGACTAAATGCAACAGCACCGAGTGATTTGCTTCACTGCGCTGCAGTGATCTTGCCTATACCAGAGGACAAAAAGATATTCTTAAAGATAAGTGCAGTTTTTTACCTAAAAGTTTTTGGAAATAAATATTGTTGAAAATAATTTATTGAACGGAGTTTTTCAGACCAAGGATGTGTTTCATATGACAATTTTATAATTGCCATAGAAGTTCCCCGTGTTTGCCTCTTGGAACACTGAGGTCTTTTCTCTGTATATTCTAGATACCTGCTAGATTGAAGTCTCTGATAATGAGCTTTAATATATGAATATTTGTGTAGTGGTTCCATGCATTAACATCAACATTAGCACATGGCCATTAATCGTACAAAAAATTATACAGCTGTAGTAAAAATGGCTTTATTGCATGACAAAGACATGCTAATTCCAATGTTTACCACAGTTAAAGCTAGGCACCGTTAATGTCTGCCAGGATTTTAAAGGCCTACATTATTGGCATTTATCTTTGATGGAAAATCACACTAATGGTGCCTAAGGTCATTTCTGGCCCAAACCACACCCACTTTGACCTTAGGTGCATCTGTAGACATTATTCAGGTGACCTTTTTGTAGGTGCCTATATTTTTTTAACAATACTTTAATTGGTTTTTAATCAGCACAGTTAATTAGTGCACCAAGTAAACCAATTAAAACAGGTGGCAATAGGGGGTGACGGGACTAAGTCGCGCGAGACAACGGCGCGCCGACAACTGAGCACAAGGTTGATGGCGCGCCGAAGAAAAGCACTATTTTAAAGGGCTCCGACGGGGGGCGTGGGGGGGAACCCCCCCACTTTACTTAACAGACATTGCGCTGCCGTTGTAGGGGGTTTGGGGGGTTGTAATCCCCCCACATTATACTTAAAACTGAACTTTTTCCCTAAAAAACAGGCAAAAAGTTCAGTTTCAAGTATAATGAGGGTGGTTACAACCCCCCCACAATGCCAGCGCGATGTCTGTTAAGTAAAATAGGGGGGTTCCCCACCAACATCCCCCGTCGGAACCCTTTAAAATAGTGCTTTTCTTCGGCGCGCCATCAACCTTGCACTCAGTTGTCGGCGCGCCGTTGTCTCGCGCGATTTTGTCTATGAACCCAAAAGGGTGCCTACTGCTGCCTAACTTATGATGCCGTTTGTAGAATCTGCCTCTAAGGGCCCCTTTTACAAAGTTGCAGTAGTGATTCTCCCCTGGCACATGCACTGAAGCCCATATGAATTGAATGGGCTTCGCAGCATTTATCATGCCACCCTAAGTATGCATCCAACCAGGAGTTATTTTAATTATAAACATGTATATATGGTAACATACATGTGAAAATGACCTTATAAACTCACAACCAGTGTAAAAGTATGCACATTGTTCAAAGCCACATACTTTGACAGTGGGTGAATGCATGGGTGACATGGACAAGTACAAGCCTAAACTATAAAATACTTTAAATGTGTCTTCTTAACATCTAGATACAGGCATTTACACCAACTCTAGGGTTGGTGCAAGTGATCATGCCTTGAATTAAGAGCATGTTTTTGGTAACACAGTTTTGGTTATCTTTCTGTATAAAATAGGCTTGAAATAGGTGCTCTAAATGGTCATTTTAGTAGGCACCTTATAAAATTACCCTTGAACTGTGCAATATGTAGTTCATGGTCGTGCAGGTCCTTATATGTGTTACTAGGGTTACCAGACGTCCAGATTTTCCTAGACATGTCCGGGGATCCGGACGACTTTTCAAAACCTGTCACTTTGTCTGGGTTTTGAAAAGCTTCCCGACAAAATTGTATCAGGAAGGGGCATCTCCACGTGCACGGATGCAATGCGAAACTGGGCGATCCTGGGGGCGTGGCCATGGGTCCGGATTTTTATTTGGTGAAATATGGTAACCCTATGAACATATGAACATAAGTTTAGCCTTACTGGGTCAGACCAATGGTCCATCAAGCCCAGTAGCCCGTTCTCACGGTGGCCAATCCAGGTCACTAGTACCTGACCAAAACCCAAGGAGTAGCAATATTCTATGCTACCAATTCAGGGCAAGCAGTGGCTTCTCCCATGTCTTCCTCAATAACAGACTATAGACTTTTCCTCCAGGAACTTGTCCAAACCTTTCTTAAAACCAGCTACACTATCCACTCTTACAACATCCTCTGGCAATGCGTTCCAGAGCTTAACTATTCTCTGAGTGAAAAAAAAATTTCCTCCAATTGGTTTTAACTTCATCGAGTGTCCCCTAGTCTTTGTAATTTTTGACGGAGTGAAAAATCGATCCACTTGTACCCGTTCTATTCCACTCAGGATTTTGTAGACTTCAATCCTATCTCCCCTCAGCCGTCTCTTTTCCAAGCTGAAGAGCCCTAACCGTTTTAGTCTTTCCTCATAGGAGAGGAGTTCCATCCCCTATACCATCTTGGTTGCTCGTCTCTGAACCTTTCCTAGCGCCACTATGTCTTTCTTGAGATAAGGAGACCAGAAATGAATGCAATACTCCAGGAGAGGTTGCACCATGGAGTGATACAGGGGCATTATGACATTCTTAGTCTTGTTAACCATGCCTTTTTAAATAATTCCCAGCATCCTGTTTGCTTTTATGGCCACCGCCGCCGCATATTGGGCGGAAGGTTTTATCATATTGTCTACAATCCTTTTCTTGGGCACTAATCCCCAAGGTGGACCCTAGCATCTGGCAACTGTGATTCAGGTTGTTCTTCCCAATATGCATCACTTTGCATTTGTGAACATTACATTTCATCTGCCATTTGGACGCCCAGTCTACCAATTTCCTAAGGTCCGCCTCCACATTTTCATAATCTTTGAACAGTTTATTGTTATCTGCAAATTTAATCACCTCACTCGTGTTACTATGTGCATTATACTGGGCCGGAATCTTTTTAGGAAAGACAGGTTAAGAAGAAAGGGAGAGGAGTGGCCTTATATGTTAAAGATAATAGTAAAGCTAGTGTGTGGTGCAGTGGTTAGAGCTACAGCCTTAGCATCCTGAGGTTTGGGGTTCAAATCCTGCACTCCTCCTTGTTACCCTGGGCAAGTCCCTTAATCCCCATTGCCCCAGGTACATTAGTTAGAGTGGGAGCCCGATCAATGCATTTAAACATGTCCCTTGCTGTTTTCACTTATCTTTTTCATCATTCCTTCTGGGTTCTGATGCATTTCGCCAAAGGCTGCTTCAGAAAACCTGAATGCTGGAGAACACTCCATTAAATTAATGGTCTCTGTCTTAAACTAGTAACTAACTTAAAATAGTAACAAGCTCGTGTGTAGTGACAATAAAACCAAACAAAAACTGTTTCCCAGTTTTTGTTTGGTTTTATTATCACTACACACGAGTATCTTGGGAGACCGCCTAACGCTACAAAGATTCAGCTTTCTCCATACCAAGCTAAGTACAAAACATCCGTACTGATATTTTTTGGCGGTTCAGGACCCCTAAAGTGCTATGATGGTCCTGTTGCTATGTTAGCTCGAACTCATTGAGCACAAGGGTAAGGCCTGAGCACTTTATGCACAATAATATTTTTTATTGTTTTTACTTTATTTAAATATTATTGTTTATTGATTCTGTGTTTTTTTAGAATGTAAGTTTGGTTTCTATTGTTGCCTTCTAATAGTGTCCTTTTCTCATGTGGTAAGGGAATGGTGCTCATGGGTACAAACTCCATTTTATGTGGGCTACAGATCCCTTTTAAGATGATTGTGGTTTCTGCCATGTGTCATGGTCACTCCATCTCTCAGGGGAGAGGGGCTGTGTGTGGCCCAGTTGGCAGCTCGAGCATATTTTTGGGCCTCGGCTGTCAGACCTGTGCCTTTGGTGGCAGGTGTGTACCTCCTGTGTCTAGAGGGCTCCAGCTTCACATTGTCCCCTACTGCATTGCTTTGGCCAGGGGATTATAGTGCCTGCTCAGTCCTTACATTATAATGACATGTGTGAATGCTATGTCATCCAACAGCACAAAAAAGTCGGCAATATTGGAGAACGTGAATAGTAATGAAACTCAGAAAAACCTGCCACCCTTTCTCTTACACATCAATCAGTGGATTATATTTCTTGCTGGATCCATCAGAATATTTCAATATCTAACCCGTTTTGCATCATTCTGCAATTGGACAAACTCTTATTCATTATCAAACCAAATATTTATTTCTTCCTTACTCCTAATTTTTAATTACTTTCATGCCTAATTTTCTAATTTTATTTATATTAAATGTAAATAAAGGAGACATCTTTAAAATAGCAACATGAGGCAACTAATGCTAACATGAATTCATGTTTCGTGATGTGGCTACATCTTAGAGTGAACTGCGTGAGTGAACCTAGAAAACTGTTAAGTCAGGCCAAGCACATTTAACTTCATTGGGGTGTGAATTCTCTCACCCTAACCGAAAAGCGCTCCTCAAGGAGAGATCTATAGCTGGTTTCAGGCTCTTAGTTTGAGACTGAACTCTGAGGACTTTTTTAGAGATCAGACTCCACAGGTGACCCTTGAGGTTAATTCTCTCCTGCCCACCCCAAGACGGAGCTTTATTGGCTCTTCAGCCAACTATGAACAGGGCATTGCTTTGGTAGGATTTTTCTGCTCTTTCTTTATTCTTCCAGGTGTAAGTACTTCTGCAACCACAGTATGGCTGGGAAACATCGTGTCACCAAAGCTACTGCTCAGGTTAACACTTCTGTCTCTGTGAAGACAGAAAATGTTACCTAGGCAGAGGGAGTAGTTCCATGTGCAAGCTGTCTTCAGCTTGCATCCCTTATGAAGGAAGTAAAGGAACTGAGAGAGGAGGTGGCAAGACTGAGAAGCATCCGTGAGAATGAGAGGTACATCGATGAAATGGTTCATGAGGCGTCAATGATGATCACCCACTGTTACATCAGAAACATTTTCCCTCTTTGCAAGCACTAAGTCCAGTATGACCCCATCCCGCATGGGTTCCATTATCTTTAAAAAAAAAAAAAAAAAATTTATTTACCAACTGCTTGAACAGTTCTCCTTGTAGAGAATCCAGGATCTTCCTACTTCTAGAAGACTCCACAACAGGGATATCCCAATCAACATCAACAATAGCAATAGCTCTCAGTCAATGGCCTCTAAAAATAATTTCCTCTGGAACTTTGTGTACACCTCAAGTCTGGTCAGTGACTATTGCAGGATGGCTGAAACTCCCTCTCCTTATGGCTATAAACACTACGTGACAGAGTTAACAGAAATCAAATTTGGGATTCTTCAAACCTGGCCTTTTAGCATGACTGCACATGACACTGTCCCAAGGCCTTAGGCCACATTTTTGATAGCTTTTATTAAACCAACATATATATTCATGCTAGATTAACATAAATGACAGTTGACAGATGATCTTCAAATCATGTAAAACTATTAATAAAACTGAAGAGAAAAACAGAAAACACTCAGTTTCATCATATTTCTTCATACAAAGCAAGGTGGCTAGGAAAAGAACAAATTCTGTGGTAGCTATTGGTACAGCTCATATTTCAAGAGGCAGTAGAAATCTTTAAAATAAACATTTGTTTGAAGCAACAGTCATTGGCTTTGCTTTAAATGATGATCTTGGATATCGTTGGCAATTCCGCATTCACTAATATTTATCAACAATGCTCCATCTAAACTGGAGATGACAGAAGAGTTATATAATGTGATACTTTTGTATCATGGTACCAAAGAAAGAGGGCATAAATATATTGTGATGGATGGTTGAAAGCAGATTGATACAGCTCCCGAGCAAATAAAAGCACTCGTGAGTAATGGAGCTCCAACAATGACTGCAAAAACAAATGATGCAAGTACCTTGCTGAAATAACAAGAGAACTAATATGAAAGTCTTCACCTGACATTTTTCATCCCCAATTGCTTTCCGAGTTCTAACAAGAGTAGAAGAGGGTCAAAGTGCATCAAATGAACGATGAACAAAAAGCACGAAGAACAACAAGCACAAAGGGCCAACCAAGTATGGAGCAATCAAACCAAATTTTATTGTTGGACACAACACAGGTTGTGTTTCGGTATGAACTACCCGCATCGGGGATAATACAATTGATTGCATACAACAAAAGTGTAGCTCCATTGTGAAACTGTACAAAAGATATCAAAGAAAATAAGAACCTCTTTAGTCTGTGAGCAACCTCCCGATTGTAGAGCTGAAGGTGCCAAAGGGACATGAAATGATGACTTAAAATTATAACTGTGAATTTGATGATGTGCAAATGGCATTTGCAATTAGATCAAGCAGAGGAACAAAGCACAAAAAAATATCATAAAATGCATGCAACAGAAACAGAGAACAACTATTATCTAAAAGAAAAGATAGCTCCACAATCAAGAGGATGCTCATAAGCTACAGAGGTTCTTATTTCCTTTGATATCTTTGGCACGGTTTCACAGTGGAGCTACACTTTTGTTTGTAATCAATCAAGTTGTGTAATCCCTGACACAGGTGGGTCATGCAGAAACATGGCCTTTGTTGGGTCTAACAAGAAAATTTGGTTTGATTGCCCCATATTTGGATAGCCCTTTGTGTTTTCTGAATTCTAAATCAAGAAAGATGCAAAGAACAAATTGATCACAGATGTTATTTGGGGGCAGAAACTTTCCAAGCCTATGAGCAGGGTCCTTTAATTTTTCTCTTTTGCTTTAATAAGATATATTAAAGAGAATTATTATCTCTTCAAAATGTAAATCAGAGATATACTGTACATTTGATAACTCACCTTCCATTTATTATCACACCTTAAAAGATGTTAATGCATATTAAAAATGTTTTGTTAACATGAATATGTGAAATGTCCAAACATCTGAAAACAAATAGGTTCTTCAAAAATGGCACTGGCCGCATGTCAGATCACAGGTAGATACGGTTAACAGAATAGTGGCTACTGAAAAACTTAGGGCTCCTTTTACAAAGGTGCGCTAGCGTTTTTAGCGCACGTACCTCTATAGTAACATAGTAGATGACACCAGATAAAAACCCAAATGGTCCATCCAGTCTGCCCAACCTGATTCAATTTAAATTTTTAAATTTTTTTCTTAGCTGTTTCTGTGCAAGAATCCAAAGGTCTACCCGGTACTGTGATTGGCTTCCAACTGCCGAAATCTCTGTTAAAACCTACTCCAGCCCATCTACACCCTCCCAGCCACTGAAGCCCTCCCCAGCCCATCCCCCACCTAACGGCCATACATAGTGCGTGCTACCTGAAAAACTACCGCCTGCTCAAGAGGAGGCGGTAGCGGCTAGCGCGCACGCTAAAACCACTAGCACGCCTTTGTAAAAGGAGCCCTTAGGCATCGGTAATGTAGGCCAGGATTTTAAAGGCCTATATTACCAGTGCCTAAGTTTGATGGAGAATTGTGCATACAAGGTGTGATCAAATACACGGTGAATGCTGCTGCCGAGCATCATCCATTGGAAAGGCAGGGATCTTCAATACGGGAAGTGGCAAGTCAAACCTTAGTAACAGTGTGTGACAAGTTTCAACTTGTTAGGTGCAGTCAATTGGTTGTGAGCTACAGTTGAGAGAAAGTGTGTTTTAAAGAGTACCATAAATCATGGATCACAAACAGCATAAAATTTTGTTTAAAATTGCAAAAAAGTGCTAAAGAAACACACAAAATGTTAAAATTAGTTTATGGTGATGCAGCAGTGAACATGAAGACAATTTACAAGTGGTTTGAACGATTTCTTAAGGGTTGTGAATTGATTGAAGATAATATCAATATCATAAACCCAAGAGAATATTGAAAGAGAAAGGGAACTGATTCAATTAAACAGGTGATTGACTATTAGGGAAATTTCTGAGGATCTGAACATCGCTTATGGCTCCGTTCAAAACATTTGAACATTGAACATGAGG
The DNA here is from genome assembly GCF_902459505.1 of Geotrypetes seraphini. Taxonomy (NCBI): domain Eukaryota; kingdom Metazoa; phylum Chordata; class Amphibia; order Gymnophiona; family Dermophiidae; genus Geotrypetes; species Geotrypetes seraphini. The sequence continues at coordinate 55,332,086 of NC_047086.1, forward strand.
CAAGTGAGTGCAACCTGAGAAAGGGGCAAACGGTTTCTTTCTCCATCATGACAACGCTCCGTATCACACTTCGCTTCTGGTATGACAATTTCTGTCAAATAAATACATTATGGCGTGTCCTCACCAACCTTTTTCACAGGATCTGGCACTGTGCGACTTCTGGCTCTTTCCCACAGTCAAAATGGCCATGAAAAGTAAATGTTTTGAATCAATTCAGGATATCAAGCCAGCCATGACAGTGCAACTAAAGACAGCTCATGAAAGAGGACTTACAGAACTGCTTCAGAAAGTGGCAAGAATGATAAAATAAGTGTGTTCAATGTAAGTGGGAGTATTTTGAGGGGGATTAATAGCAATGTGTCTTTTACTGTAATAATTTTTTAAACTTTAAACATTCACCATATTTTTTTTATCACACCTTGTAGCGGTACCTAAGGTGATCTCCGCCTCTAACCATGTCTATTTTGAATGTAGATGTCGCTAGGAGCCATGCTTAGTTGCAATTCTGGTGCCAGCTACTTTTTTAAATTAATTTTTAATGGCATGGTCAATTTCTGTGCCAATTAAAACCAATTAAAGCAATTAAGTTAAGTGGTAGAAGGGCACCTACTGCTGCCTACCTTACAGTGTCATTTATAGAATCTAGCACACAATGCACGAACTTATAGTCTGATTCAAGGGTGTTATATCTATAATATCAATCTTCCAACCAGATAGTGTTTTTTTTTTTTTTTTGGTTTTTTTTTACTATCTGCTGCTTTGCAACCCTATATTTTTCATTTTTACATTTTTTCAGGATCCTCAGCGCCACCACTCAGAGCTCAAACAGGTCTCTGGCTAGGGGAAACATCACGCCAACATGTTTCGCTATTACAGCTTTATCAAGGCTTAACCCCTTAGTTTTTAACCGCCAAAATCTGCGACCACTCTAAGGGGTTTAGCCTTGTTAAAGCTATAATAGCGAAACATGTTGGCGTGATGTTTCCCCTAGTCAGAGACCACAAGATAAAAGCTAAGTACATGCTTAAATATTGATAAAATAATTAGATTATACAAAAGCAAATAAGCTCACATAATATATGAAAATTAGCTAAAGGACCCGATGAGGAGCTGGCACGTAAAGCTTAGAGCAATGAGATCTGTTTGAACCCTGAATGGTGGCGCTGAGGATCCTGAAAAAATGTAAAAATGAAAAATATAGGGTTGCAAAGCAGCAGATAGTAAAAAAAAACCCACTATCTGGTTAGAATATTTATAGAATCTAGGCCATAATGTTTTTCCTTTGCCAGAGTGGCAAATCTACAGAGGGGGGTTTTAAGCTAAGACTGTGCTGCATATGTCTAGCAGCGCTATAGAAATGCTAAATAGTAGTAGACAATGTATAGTATTGTAACTGCTTTAGCAGATTTGCAGTAATGAGCAGTCTTTGTGGTCATAGAGAGATCTTATCATTCAGCTTGATCCTAGTGCAGATATGCTCAATGCTCATGCTTCCCCAGCATCAGGCAGTTGCCCAGAATGGAGAGTTAGATAGTTAATGTTCCAGGTATTATAGACTGTGAAGGCCCTTCCCAGGGTGTGAATGTTCAGGTGAGTAGAAGAATCAAAAATAGGGATTATGGGGCTTTATGCTTTACTGATTGGGCCATAATCAAAACCTGAGATGTCCATCTCCTGAATGTTCAAATACCTGCAGCTGAGCTGTCCAGAAAATGCTAGATAAATGTCCTGTAGGGCAGTGGTCCCCAACCCTGTCCTGGAGGAACACCAGGCCAATCGACCATCTTCTCTTTATTAATGAGAACTCACTCCTTCTCCCCTCCTCGTGTTCTTCCCTTTTTATGTCTGCTTTTCTTGTAATTATTGTATTTCATCTATACTTGCCCATTGTTTTTGTGTCTAGTCAAAATTTGTCTTATCGATATGCCCTTGTAAGTCTCCCTCTTGTTTTTAACATTGAAAAAATGTGTGGAAGGGCATAATCGAAAGGAACATCTAGGTCCGTTTTCGTCCAAGTTGCAAGTCGTCCAAAGTAAAAAATAGCTTAGGACACATTTTTGAAAAATACGTCCACAATTTTTTTCGTTTTGAAAATCATCTAACTATACGTCCTGCTGATCTGATCGTCCAAGCCGTTAAATCGTCCATCTTTATACCACATTTTCATCCAACTTTTCGTCCAAGTCAAAAACACCTAGAACAAGCCCTGTTGGACGTGGGAGGGGTCTGCAAAGTGATGGACTGAACACCCAGCCATGGCACCTAAATAGTGGGGTACCTTACAGGGCACTGATGTGAACTTCACAAAAAGGGGGCCATGTCTTCATCTCACTACAGCTCCCTTATAGGTCATGGTGAGCCTCCCAAACCACCTCCAGAATCCCCTAGACCCACTTATCTACCACCCCAATAGCCCTTATGGCTGCAGGAGTCACTTATATACTAGTAAAAAAGGGTTTTGGGGTGTATAGGGGAGTGCACATGTTTCAGTATCAATGCAGTGATTACAGGGGCTTATGGGCATGGGTCTACCTCTCTATGGGTCCATAACCCACCCCAAGATGGTTTAAGACACCTCTGTGCAGCACAACTAGGCTTTCCTATGCCAAGCTGCCAGGTGATGATGTTCTGGAGGCACAATTTTCAAGTTGTGATTAATATTTATATGGGGGGGGTCAGTGATCACTGGGGTAGTATGTGGGGGTCTTTATTATGTGTTTGCAGTTCTTATTTGGTCACTTTAGGTGGGTTTTTGTAACTTAGACCATGTTTTAAATGGTCTAAGTCACAACGCCCAAGTTCCATCGATCTTGTGCTGTATAACTTTCGATTATACATGCAGTACGACTAAGTCTAAGCCTGCCCACGTCCAGCCCAAATCCCGCCCTCAACACTCCTCCTGAAATGCCCCATTTAACTATGGTTGTTCAGAGTCACTATGAAGGCCTAGGTCATTTAGAAATACGTCCAAAACCCAGTTTGATTATCGGCACTTGGACGTCTTTCGTTTATGATCATCCAAGTGCCGATTTAGGCCGGTATTTGGACGTTTTTCTCTTTCGATTATGAGCCCCTTAGAATTTATGATAGGCGTTTCAACAAATTTTAATAAAACTTGGAAACGCCCCTTCCCTTTCCTTGTTTAAAAGCAGACTGAAAACTCACTTTTTTGATTTAGCCTTCAATCCATAACCCTACTCCCCTCTGCCCACTGCTTACCACTCTAGCCAGCAAATTAACCATCCCTCCTAACTGTAACCCCTCCCTAGCATCCTGCTTGTCTGTCTTGTCTGTTTAGATTGTAAGCTCCTTTGTGACTCTGTACAGTGCTGCGTACATCTGGTAGTGCTCTAGAAATAATTACCGTATATACTCAAATATAAACAGATTTTTGGGCAAAAAAATTGGTCAAAAAATGAGGGTCTCGGTTTATATTTGGGCCAGCACCCAGCGCTCCCCCCTTCCTGGACTTGTTGCAGGCCTCAACCGGCCACCAGACTCTGTACCCTGTCTCCCCTCCCTGCTTTGTCCATTGTACCTTCTCTCTGCCAATATTCTGCATTCCAACGCGCCTTCCGCATGACCCACGTATCTGGAATCCCTGGTGCTCCAGAGGTGTAGCAGGCAGGAGCGAGTTTTCCATGTGCCTATCCCATTGCTGCAAGTTCTGGCGGGTCAGCTGTACCGAGCAGATGTGCGCTTCACATGCTGCTGATTAGCATTGAGCAGTTTTCTGAATGGCTGTGACGAGTCTCACGAGAATTTGCGGGAGCCATTTAGGAAGCCGCTCAGCACCAAGCAGCAGCACAGGAAGTATGTTCCTGCTCGGTACAGCTGAACCAGCAGAAATTGCAGTAGTGACTGACTCAGCAGTGGGACAGGAATGCTCCTGCCTGCTACACCTCTGGACCACCAGGGATTCCAGGTACATGGGTCATACAGAAGGCACAGTGGTATGCATGATATCGGCAGAGAGGAAGTACATTGGACAGGGTGCAGAGGCAGGGAGGGAAGGGGGACAGGATGCAGTGCCTTGCAGGGAGGGGGCTGGGTGCAGTGCCTGGCAGTTAGGGGGATGGGTGCAGAGCCTGAAAGGGGGGAGGAGGAAAGGGGGCTGGGTGTAGGGCCTAACAAGGAGGGGATGGTTTCAGAACCTGACAGGGGAGGGGGGGGGGGAGCGCTGGGTTAGGTTAATTTTTTATTTATTGTTATCTTTTTTTCACAAATAAATATAGTAGCTCAATTTGTTTTGGGAGCTCCCTCAAACTAACATGAGGGGCACCTTAACAGGAGCTGAGCCTCTCTCCTGAATCCTTTAAACTGAGAATGGGGAATCTAGCTGGAAGATTAATGTGGGGATGAGACTCTGGCACCTACCACTGCAGTGGAAAAGGACTCAGGAGAAAAGCGCAGTACTTTTGTGGCCAGTTTTTGTGACACAGGCACTACGGCTTATAGTTGACCTGCCCTTCCAGTCTTCAGAGATGTGGGTATTTGGGGAAGAAAAGGGATATGGCACGGAGAGTCGCAATTGTATGTGGAGGGTTAATGGGCAACATCTCTGAATTTGGCTTTTTATGGAAATTTAGGGTATCAGAATTAGCATAATAGGCCCATATACATCATTACTGTGGGATATTGGGGGAGGAGGGAAGAGGCAGCTGGCATAGTTTGACATTAGTGTGGGCTATGTAAGAGGTAGGGGCAGACATTACTAGGGATACCTCATTACAGACAGATCAAGATTGAAAAACTGTGCTGTGGATTGAGGGAGAGGAGACACAAGTTTAATTATTTGATGCTGAAGCTAGAAACAACCTGAGCAGTTAAAGAATAATTAGGAGACATACAAATGTGATCTATTAGTGTTGGTTTAATATTATGGAGATGTTAATAAAGTTGTAGCCAGTTTCATGTTACATCAGAGTTTTGTGGATGGATTGTGTGGGGGGGGGGGGGAAGGGGGGATTGGGGAAGAAGTTGGGAGGATGAATTCCTATGTTAAAGCGTTTTCCTTCTATATCAGTAGTTCTCATTCTAGTCCTCTGGGATGAAGAAATTTGTCCTTGAGAACAACAAATAGATCTGGTTCTCGAAACATTTACAATAACCATTCATGAGCACCCAAGAAGAAGATCTGAGTGTCATCATAGACAGTACGCTGAAACCTTCCACCCAATGTGCAGTGGTGGCCATAAAAGCAAATAAGATGCTAGGAATTACTTTAAAAAGTAAATAAGACTAGGAATGTTATAATGCCTCTGTATCGCTCCAAGGTGGGACCTCACCTTGAGTATTACGTTCAGTTCTTGTCTCCTGATCTCAAAAAAGATAGTGGCACTAGAAAAGGTTCAAAGAAGAGCGACCAAGATGATAAAGGGGGTGGAATTCCTCGTATGAGGAAAGACTAAAGAGACAGCTGAGGGGAGATATGATTGAAGTCTACAAAATCCTGAGTGGTTTAGAACGGGTACCGGTGGATCAATTTTTTACTGCATCATGATTTACCAAAAGTGAACACTTGAAGTTAAAGTGTAATACTTTTAAAAGCAATAGGAGAAAATATTTTTTCACTTAGAGAATAGTTAAGCTCTGGAATGCGCTGCCAGAGGATGTGGTAAGAGCGGTTAATGTAGCTAGTTTTTAAAAAGATTTGGACAAGTTCCTAGAGGAAAGGTCCATAGTTTACTGTTGAGACAGATATGGGAGAAGCCACTGCTTACCCTGGATCAGTAGCATGGAATGCTGCTACTATTTGGGTTTTTGACAGGTACTTGTAACTTGGATTGGCCTCCATGAAGATGGGATACTGGGCTAGATGGACCATTGGTCTGACCCAATAACGCATGAGGGGGCTGGGTGCAGAGCCTGTGTTCTTATGGTTGCTCTGAATGATTTTTATATGCTTGCTTCCAGCAAATAATAATTTCTCTTTCTTCAGGATCCTGAATATTACCAGGTTTTTTTTTCATTTAGAAGTCTATTTGACACTAAAAATAAATAAATAAATAAATAAAACAAAAATAATAATGTAGAAATACACACGGTGTGGCTTTCATTACAGCTAAGCACTCAGTATCCTCATCAGATTGATTAATGAGTAATTGCAGACTGAATAGCACACCCTTACCACTAGATGGGGAGCTTACATAACTCTTTCATTTTAGATAGACAACAAATATGTTCCCGAGTTTCCACAAATGTGAGCTTTATTTTCTCTGAGAAGTTCAGCCACTTAGCACTTTCCTTTTCCTATACTATATTTGCAGTAATGAAATTCAGGTCTTCACCATAACATTTCTAGAGCTTATGCAGTAACATAGTAAATGATACCTGATAAATACCAGCATGGTTCAGATACCTAGTCTACCTGCCCAGGTGTCAATCTGTGCAGATTATTCTCTATTTTGTTTTTGTAGTTGAATCTGCTGCTTTGTGCAGATTTCTCCTTTGTAAAGCATTTTTAAAAAATGTGAGTCACTAGATTTTTTTTTTAAAGTGGAAATATTGAAGCACTTGGCGAGACACATTATAAGAAAGCACAAGCAACAGCTATTTCAGAGGCGAGACCAAGCTTACTTTCCGTCCACAAATAAGTGCTCTGGTTAAAAACTGTTTTTACAAACTAAGAATGATTCGATCATTGGCCCCTTTTCTTGACACCAGTTCTCTTAACATTTTGATTCATTCACTCATAATTTCAAAAATAGATTATTGCAATTCGCTTTTAAAAGGCATATATCATAAAGATTTGAAACGTCTGCAGCTAATTCAAAATACGGCCATCAAGATAATTTCCAGAGCAAATAAGTATGACCATGTTACCCCTCTGCTAAAAGACGCCCACTGGTTACCAATCTCACACAGGATAACTTATAAGATAGCCCTTTTGACATTCAAAACTATGCAGACTAATTCCCCAGCTTTCATAGATAGAGTATTGATTCCATATGACCCACCGAGATCTTTGAGATCCATATCCCAGTCTAATCTAGTTATTCCTTCCTTAAAAATAATTGGCACACGTCGAACCTCCATTTTCTCCGTAACAGCTCCTACGATTTGGAACGCTCTTCCACTGTATCTAAAAACGGAAAATACTTTAAAAACATTCAAAAGCAACTTAAAATGTTTCCTTTTTAAAGATGCTTTTAACTAAAGTTTTATTATTCTTTTTTTTTTTTAAGCTGATTTTAACTAAAGTTATTTTAGTCTTCCTTTTTTCTATTAATTCCTGCCCTTTTGTGCTTACCCTTAATGTTTCTCTCATTTACTATAGCTATTGTATTTCTTCCCTTTTTCCTTCATGTGTCTTTTGTTCGTTCGTCCTTAATTAACCTAGTATGTGTAGTAGTTCGTCTTAAAGTTTTTTTTCGAAAGTATGTTATATTGTAATTTATGTTTGTTGAAATGTTATTTTATTTAATACTTTGTACAACGCTTTGCAGAATCGATAAAGCGTTTAATCAAAAACTAATTAAACAATAAACAATAAACAATACGATATCTGAGATTGTGTAAAGATGTGATGTTTTTTCAAAACAATTGAAGACTTATTTATATGTCAAAGCTTTTTATTAGCTGGGTAATGCTAGAACTGTTTTTAAAGCTCCGTAAAATAACATTTTTTTAATTTTTTTTTTTTTTAAATTAGTGTATGCTATTTTTAGCGGATTTGGTTAGGGTTGATGGAGAGGAGTCTGGAGGTCATATTTGTATGTTTTTGAATATGTATGTTTCTACTGTAATTTGCTTAGGTATTAAGCGGAGAAGAAATTTTTTTTATTTTTTTTATTAGTGTATGCTATTTTTAGCGGATTTGGTTAGGGTTGATGGAGAGGAGTCTGAAGATCATATTTGTATGTTTTTGAATATGTATGTTTCTACTGTAATTTGCTTAGGCATTAAGCGGAGAAGAAATTTTTTTTATTTTTTTTTATAATTATTAATTGGATTCTATCTCTTGCCATCTCTTCCATCTGTGTGCTATCTCATGGTTTTTGGGTTGTTTTTTTTTAAATTCTGTCTCAGCTTTTGTCTTCACCATCTACAGCTGGAGGGCTCTCCAGGCATCCACTACCCTTTCTATGAAGTACTTATAGTTCCTGTTTTCTTTGTTTCCCCTCAATAATAGGGGGAAGGTCAATAGTGGAGTATCACAAGGATCTGTATTGGGACTGGTGCTTTTTACATATTTATAAATAATTTGGAAATTGGAATGATAGTTGAAGTGATCAAATTTGCAGATGATATGAAAATATTCAAAGTTGTTAAATCACATGTGGACTTCAAGAAATTGCATGAGGACCTTGGGAGGCTCCAAATGGCAAATTAGGTTTTACATTGGGAGTCACCACTGAGGAAAAGGATTTAGGCGTCGTCATATCAATACATTGAAATATGTAGTAGTGTCCAACCCCCCCCCCCAAAAAAAAAATAAAAATAAATAAATAAAAATGTTAGGGATTATTAGGAAAGAAATAGGGTGGTGTCAGGGAATGGGTGTAAAAGCACTACTCAGCTAGAATGCTAACATTACCAGCACACACTAAGGGGGAACTTCTATAAGTGGCACCTACAATAATAAAATCAGTTTCAAAATTAAAGTTAATGGTGTAATTGAGTTTTAACAGGCTCATAATGACAAAAAGATTAATGTTAATTGGGTGGTAGGCACCTACATCCAGATGCTTAACACCACATAGACATGACTAGTGGCAGATGGGGGCATTTTATTTTAAGTTACTCGCTACTAGGTGTCATTAGGCACTGATAGGCATCTATATTAGGTGCCTCAATGCATGTGAGGTAAACCTTGGCCTACATTAGAGACACCTACAATGTAGGAATTCTGTTAGCAATACCTAACGTTTGATTGACACGTCTAGACATTGTAGGCGCCAACAAATGTAGGAGTCCTTAACAGAATCTGGCCCTAATTGATTACCTGCACTAAACACAGGAGCCCTTAAATAGGAAGCGCTAAGTGCTCCCATATTCATTTTTTTAATGGCCAAGTGCTAATGCTAATATTAGTGCAAAACAGAAATTCTACAAATTGAAAAAAAATCTATTTTATGAGTCACAGTAGAAATAGCATGTGCGAAAGTCCTGTATTAGGACACTCTAAGCCATTTACAAGCATAGCTAAGTAAAAGGGCCCCTAAGTTTCTAATAGGGCCTGATCAAAGGATCGGTGGTGCAAGGTATAAGCAGATCCTGAAGGAACACATGTCAAACAATGAGATCGGGGAGAAGAAAATGATCCAAAACATAAAGCAAACACAACAATAGAGTGGCTCAGTAAGAAGAAAGCAAATATCCTTGCATAGCTCAGTCAAGAGAGAAAGAGAGGAAGTCATAATTATGATAGAAGGTGGTCCTGATCCATGAAGAAGATGTCATAAATATGTGTCACTGAATACTTTTCATTTTTTGTGTATTCACATATTAGCTGAGCCTAGGTTGACTGTCAATCTAGAAGAGGTATGCAGGCAGATTGATATGCTTAAAAATGATAAATTCCCTGAACCAGATGGCATCCATCCGAGGATAATCAAGGAACTAAAAGGGGTTATAGCTGAACTGCTTCAACTAATAAGCAATCTGTCGATCAAATTGGGAAGGATTCCGGAAGATTGGAAAGTGGTGAATATTACGCCGATCTTCAAGAAAGGTTGGAGGGGAGATCTGGGAAACTACAGCCTGGTGAGTCTGACCTCAGTACCAGGAAAGATGGTAGAGGAGCTGATAAAGGACCACATCATTGACCACCTTGACGGACACAATCTGATGAGGACCAGCCAGCACGGCTTCAGCAAAGGAAGATCTTGCTTGTCGAACTTGCTGCACTTCTTCGAGGGAGTTAACAGGCAGATAGACAAGGGTGACCCAGTTGACATTATATATCTGGATTTTCAGAAGGTGTTCGACAAGGTCCCACATGAACGACTACTTCAAAAAATTGCGAGCCATGGAATCGAGGGTGAAATACTCACATGGATTAAAAACTGGTTGGCTCCTCTCTCTCTTTAAAGGATCAAATTAACTCTGTGGTCAATAAATGTTTTTTTAATCTACGTATGCTGAGGAAGATTAGACATCTCTTTCATCATCAACACTTTTCCACCTTAGTTCAGTCAATTATATTATCTTGCCTTGATTATTGCAATATTATTTACCTCATTATCACAAAAACTTGCCTTTATAGATTGCAATTAATTCAAAATACTGTTGCGAAATTGATTTTTGGGAAACGTAAATTTGATCACATGATGCCATTACTTCAGAGTCTTCATTGGCTCCTGGTTTGTCTTAGAGTTCAATTTAAATGTGCCTAACATAGAAACATAGAAGATGACGGCAGAAAAGGGCCATAGCCCAACAAGTCTGCCCACTCTATTGACCCACCCCCCTTGATTTTACCTCTTTAGAGAACCCACGTGTGTATCCCATTTCTTTTTAAAATCCGGCACACTGCTGGCTTCAATCACCTGAAGTGGAAGTTCATTCCAATGATCAACCACCCTTTCGGTGAAGAAATACTTCCTAGTGTCGCCATGGAATTTCCCACCCTTGTTTTCCCACCCTTGTTTTCAGCGGATGCCCTCTTGTGGCCGAGGGTCCTTTAAGAAAGAAGATATCATCTTCCACCTCGATATGGCCTGTGATATATTTAAACGTCTCTATCATGTCACCTCTCTCTCTACGTTCCTCGAGCAAGTATAGCTGCAATTTATTCAGCCTTTCCTTATATGGGAGATCTTTGAGTCCCGAGACCATCCTGGTGGCCATTCGTTGTACCAACTCAACTCTCAGCACATCTTTTTGGTAATGAGGTCTATGTTGTTTTAAAAATCCTATATGGTATTTTTACTCCTCTCCTTCCCCTATCCTGGAATGCTTATAGATTCTCTTTTGCAAGAGGTGACCAACAATTCAAATTATCTCTTCCTTCCAAAAAAGGGATTAAAGGAGTCAAGTCTTTTAGTCAATCTCTGATTTTTAAGCTATCCCAACTTTGGAATGATCTCCCACTTCTTTTAAGGAGTTTTGGCTCACTTCAAGCTTTTCGCAAATCTTTAAGAACAATCTCTGATCCCGTATAGGGAGGAGCGCGGCCAAATCGGCCGAAGCCAGAGCGGAAAAAATGGGAGGGGGAAGGGAGGAGAAGGAAAGGCCAATCAACGATGGAAGCGGGGAGGGGGTTAGGAGAAGAGTGGGAAGCAGAAGGGAGGTCGCCCTTTCCTGACGGAGATCCTAGGAGACAGACGCGGCTTCCCTCACCTGGAAAACTTTTCTCCCAATGGCCCATCTCCAGCGACTTTGCCGTATCGGCACTGACCCCTCTCCTGCGACTCGGCTACCAGCGTGTGCTCTCTCGAGGAGACACGCTCAGCGAGAGTAGCGTGAGCACGTCCCCCCCCCCTAAGCTACCGGAGAGTCCATAGTGCCTTGAACGGGCGAGGCCCACCGTGACACCATCCCAATCTGACCCAGTGTGCACCCAAGGAGCCGGTAAGTGCCACAGCAGATGCGGCCATTTAAATCCGCATTATCTCTGGTAGCTCACTATCGAGGGCTCCGGCGGGAATGGGAGGGGGTAGATTGTGCGCCACGGCCTGCTTTACGCCGCAGCACACGTGGCCATTTAAAGTGTATTTCTCGCCAGGGAGGGCTCCGGCGGCCGCGAGTGAACGGGAAGGGTCCGGTGAGCCATGATTGTGAAGACCTGCAACGTGACATAAACACGCTAGAGAAATGGGCCGCAACATGGAAAATGAGGTTTAACGTGCATGCATGTCGGTAACAAAAATCTTATACACGAATACAGGATGTCTGGTACGGTACTTGGAGAGACCCCCCCCCCCCCCAGGAAAGAGATTTAGGAGTACTGGTCAACAAGTCGATGAAACCATCCGCGTAATGTGCGGCAGCGGCGAACAGGGCAAACAGAATGCTAGGAATGATTAAGAAAGGGATCACGAACAATTCGGAGAAGATTATCATACTGCTATACTGGGTCATGGTATGCCCCAACTTGGAATACTGCGTCCAGCACTGGTCGCCGTACTTAAAGAAGGACACAGTACTACTCGAAAGGGTCCAGAGAAGAGCAACTAAAATGGTTAAGGGGCTGGAGGAGTTGTCGTACAGTGAGAAATTAGAGAAACTGGGCCTCTTCTCTCTTGAAAAGGACATGATTGAAACATTCAAGATAATGAAGGGAATAGACTTAGTAGATAAAGACAGGTTGTTCTCCCCCTCCAGGTAGGGAGAACGAGAGGGCACTCTCTAAAGTTAAAAGGGGATAGATTCCGTACAAATGTAAGGAAGTGTGGTGGAAAACTGGAACATTCTTCCGGAAACTGTTATAGGGAAAAACACCATCCAGGGATTCAAGACAAAGTTAGACAAGTTCCTGCTGAACCAAAACGTACGCAGGTAAGGCTAGACTCAGTTAGAGACTGGTCTTTGACCTAAGGACCGCCACGGGAGTGGACTGCTGGGCACGATGGACCACTGGTTTGACCCAGCAGCGGCAATTCTTATGTTCTCTTAGCTGGCATATAAAGCAATATAGGGAAAGAAACAAATGCAGTGAGCTTATGGTTGAACAAATATGAACAGCAAGACATTTTCAGCCTGAACATAATCTCTGACTGAAGCAGGGTATAAAAGTCAATAGGCTTTATGAAGTATAATTATATTGCATGTTTTAGGTGGTTTATACCATTTGGTTTACCAATTAAAATCTTCTTGTATAAATGGTTCACATTTGTGGAATCTCTTGAAAGATCCATTTTGATGTATCCATTGGAGATTGTAATACATTACATACAGCTCTTTCATCATCTCCTACTTCAACCTTGAAATAAAAAAAAAAATACTGTCATATTTTACCAAAAGCATTAGGAACCTGCAGAAAGTTTTATAGTATGAAAGCCTTAGCTTTCCTTCTATCTTTCCCATTAAACATCAGGTTGGTAGATCCTCCTCTCTCTGCATGCCCTGGATAGGTAGCATGGAATGTTGCTACTCCTTGGCTTTTGGCCAGGTACTAGGGACCTGGATTGGCCACCATGAGAACAGGCTACTGGATTTGATGGACTATTGGTCTGACCCAGTAAGACTATTCTTATGTTCTTATCATGACTGAACTTATATTTCCTCAGAAACTCACTTCTCTCTTTCTATATTTTTTCTGTATAATTCTCTCTGTCTCTCCTTGGCCCAGAATCTTGAGGTTGTCTTTGACTCTTCTCTTTTCTACTCACTTTCAAAACATTGTTAAAAATGTCATTAATTTCTGTATATAATATGAAATCTATCCTTTACTTTTTGAATGCACTACCAACTCTTAGTCACTTTCTTATTATCTCCGTTTTGGAACATTGCAACTTCCTCCTCGTGGGTTCTCAGTATTCCTCCTTTACAGCTTATCCAAAATTCAGCTGTACATCTTGTCTTCCTCTAGACTCATTATGATTATGCCTCTCTTCTCATAGTTCTACAGGTCACTTCACATTTTTTTGTTTGTTTTAAACATTTGTTTTAATGCAATTTTTCAAAATGCATGTTATAGTTTTCAGCTTACTTATTAAATGTAGAGGGGCATTTTCAATATGATGTCCAAATCCAGGTTTGAAACATAAAAAAAGCACAATGGGCCTTCAAGTTCTGGGTAATTCTGCTTTTATGATGGACCCAAAAGATCAAAAAGCTCAATAATCAAAATTTTTGCCCAAACTGGTGCCACAAAGATCTGAGCTGCACATGTGGAGGGGCATAATCAAAAAAATGTCTAAGTTCGATTTGGACATAGGGCACTAGTTGCCCCAATTTGGCAGCAGCATAATGTCCATTCTTGAAAAGTATGTCCAAAATCTTTTTTTTAATCGTCTATATGTCCAGGCGTTTGATTCTCCAGACTGCCATTAATGTAGTGGTTAGAGTAGCTTATGGGCCTGAGTCTTTCTCTCTATTGTTCAGTAGCCCACCCCCCAGACAACTTAAGCCATCTCTGTGCAGCTCTACTAGGCTGTGATGTCTGTGTGGCCAGTCTACTAAAAATGCTGGCCCCTCCAACATCCTAACGGCTTATTTTGTGCAATTTTAATTTGGATGTTTCATTTTTCAAAATTGGTCAAAAACTAAGGGCTCCTTTTACGAAGGTGCATTAGCGGTTTAACGCACGAAATAGCGCATGCTAAACCACCGGCCGCGTTAGCCGCCACCGCCTCCTCTTGAGCAGGCAGTAGTTTTTCGTCTAGCGTGGGGGTTAGCAAGTAATTAAAAGTCACGCGTGCTATCATTCTATACCTGTAAGATCCAAGATGGCGGAAGGGACGGTTAGCTGAGCATCTTGGCACAGGTGTTCGAGCGAGTATCTGCTTTTTTTTCGATCCTAAGAAGAATTTTATACCTTGCAATGCCGAAAAGAAGAGGCCATAGCGCTGCTGCAGCCTCGCAGCATCCCAGCCCAGCAAGATTCAGCAATATCAACGAACTTCTTCACCGGATGCAGGAAGTGTCGGTGGCAGCGTCGGCATCCCCATTGGAAGCACTCGGTAGCGAGTCAGAGGTGGTTTCCCCGGGACTGGAGATCTCGTTGAGCCCTGACGCCAGAGCACCTCCCCCTCTTCCTCAGACTGCTAGCTCCCCGTGGGTGTAGGAGCAATCGGAAGGCGGTGAGCTCTTCTCTCGGGAGGCTTTGGATATCAGAGGGGGGAGTTTGGAGCTGGATTCCCCTTTGAAGAGTCCCATGGAGCCTGAGGTTTCCAGCAACAAGAGGGAGTACTGCATACGGGAGAGTCGCCAACAGGAGGAGAGGTCAGTTGAACTGAATACAAAAAATGAGCCTGAAAAACTTTCCATAACAGAGAAACCCCGAGAAGTAATCCTAGATGCAATTTGGGATCTTGTGGCGGATCTGGCTAAATCTATTAAGCCTCAATTGTGTCAAATAGAACAAAAATTAAATACTCATGAAACATATATTAAAAATCTTCAAACTGAATTACAAGATCTTAAAAACTCAAATGTTGCCTCTAAACAGATCATAGAAACATTAATGAGAGATAATATAAATCTGAGAAGGAAATTAGAAGCATTAGACAATATTTCTCGTAACAATAATCTCAGATTAATTAACTTTCCTAGAGTTGCAACAATACCTCCGAGAGATATGTTAAAACGCTATATGATGGAAATACTGGAAATTTCAGAAGAACTGTTGCCACCGTTTACCCATGTTTATTATCTACCTATACGAAAAGAAGGACAACACCAAAAAACACAAAAATTACAAGAGGATCAACAGCCACTAAACATTTCAATGATGTTGGAACGTTCAGATAGGGAAATGGCGACACCAACAACATTGCTTCTTATAGTTGCCTTAGCACCAGATAAAAACTGGTTGCTGAGAATTTTCTTTAAAAATAAACTAAAAGAATTCTTGGGATACAAAATATGAATGTTTCCAGATCTGGCACGAGACACTCAAAAACGCCGTCCTGAATTTTTTATTTTAAAACCGGGAGTTATTGCTCTTGGAGCAACCTTTTTTCTGCGTCACCCATGTAAATGTGTGATATTGCATCAAAGGCAAAAATATGTTTTCTTTGATCCTACTCAACTGACAACCTTCTTGTCGGCTACACGTCTGAAAGCAGGGACATGAGTGCTTAATGTTTAATTTGGACACTTTCCTCAGATGATTGAATTCCCTGTTTTCTTCTTTTTTATATTTCTTTGATTTATATTTAGCAATGCTCGCTGATCACACTTCTTGGATCTACGAATTGAGGACTTGAGCTGAAGTTAAGTTTTATTTTCTTAAAAATCTCTTGACTGTGGTTATATATATAACTGGTAATATTTTGTTCTTTAATTAGCTTCATCTTTCTGTACAAGTGGATACTTGATATGTTTATGGAAAATATGATAAATAAATAATAATTAAAAAAAAAAAAGTCACGCGTGCTAAAGCCGCTAACGCGGCTTCGTAAAAGGAGCCCTAAGTGCAAACACATCTAGACAGGTCATTTTTTTTTAAAAAAGAAACATTTTGCAGTTTCAAAAATGACCATGTTACATAGAAACATAGAAACCTGATGGAAGATAAAGTCCAAATGGCCCATCCAGTTTGCCCATCCACAGTAACCATTATCTCTTCCTCTTTATGAGATCCCATGTGCCTATCCCATGCTTCCTTGAATTCAGACACAGTCTCTGTCTCCACCACCTATTCAGGGAGACAGTTCCATGCATCTACCACCTTTTTTGTAAAAAAGTATTTCCTTAGATTACTCTCGAGCATATCACTTCTTAACGTCATTCATAGCTTCTTTTCAAATGAAAGACATTCAACTCATGCTCATTTACGCCTCTTAGGTAAACATCTCTATCATATCTCCCCTCTCTCGCCTGGCTTCCAAAATATACATATTGAGATCTTTAAGTCTATCCCCATACGCCTTTTGATGAAGACCATGCACCATTTTAGTAGCCTTCCTCTGGACCGACTCCATTCTTTTTATATCTTTTTGAAGGTGCGGCCTCCAGAATTGTATACAATATTCTAAATAAGGTCTCACCAGAGTCTTATATAGGGGCATCAATATCTCCTTTTTCCTACTGGCCATACCTCTCCCTATGCACCCTAGCATTACAGTACATTACATTACATTAGTGATTTCTATTCCGCCAATACCTTGCGATTCAAGGCGGATTACATCAAAGTTTTCAGGAATTACATAAAAGTTTACAGGAATTGTGACATAGCATAAGAGATGTCATAAGAGTTAGATAAGAATTACCAAAGAATTGTCGAGATCTTAAGGTGATAAAAGTTGGGTAATTAGAAGTATATTAGAATTTGTAGGAAAATTAGAAGCATATTAGAGTATATTAAGGGTATAGAGTGAGTAGGTGGGGTTTGGGTAGGAACTGGTTGTGTTAAGTAGGTTTTATGTATTTTTTGAAGAGTAGGGTTTTAGTATCTTTCTTGAAGGTTTTGTAGTCTGTGGTTGATAACAGAATTGTGATTTGTCTGTCCAGTTTAGCTGCTTTGGTAGCTATTAGGTTGTCATATAGTTTTTTTCATTTTACATTTTTGGATGGTGGGTGTGTGAATAGTGAGTGGGTTCTCCTGTGCCTGGTTGAGGAGGATTGAGTTAGTCGGCTGTTCCAGTAGGTTGGGCTTTCTCCATTAATAGCCTTGAATAGTAAGCAGTAGAATTTGAAGTGTACTCTTGCTTGTATTGGGAGCCAGTGTGAGTCATTGTATGCTTCTGTGATGTGGTCATATTTTTTTCAATGAGTAGATGAATCTTAGGGCTGTATTTTGTATTGTTTTATCATGGTCACTGGGCAAGGGAGGTATAGTATGTTGCAGTAGTCTATTAGTCCAAGGATAAGAGATTGTACCAAAAGTAGGAATTGTTTCCTGTCAAAGAATTTTCAGGTTTCTCTTAGATTTCTCATGGTCACGAATGATGCTTTTATTACTTTGTTGATTTGTGGTTGCATGGTACAGCCTCTGTCAATTAGTACTCCCAGAAGTTTTAGTGTGGGTTGAATGGGGTATGAGATCGAGTTTATTACTAGATTTGTTAAGGTAGGAGTTTTATTGTTTTCTAGGAGGATGAAGTTTGTTTTGTCAGGGTTAAATTTTAATTTGTGCTCTGTCATCCATATTGCTACTGTTTCGAGTGTTCTGTGTATTGTGCTTGTCATGGTGGGATCTGGGTGGTTGAAGGGGAGGAGAATAGTGATGTCATCTGCATAGCTGTATGAGGTTAAGCCATGTTTGTCTAGGTAGGAGCTAGGGGGGCTATGAATATATTGAATAGTGTGGGTGATCCCTGGGGAACTCCGCAGGGGTTGATCCATGGTTCTGATTTTTTCTTGCTTTGTTTTAACCCTGTAGGTTCTGGATTGTAGGAAACCTTTGAACCATGAAAGTACCTTGCCTGAGATTCCTATGGAGTCTAGTGTTTGTAGGAGAATGTCGTGATCAACCAGGTCGAAGGCTGCGGAGAAGTCTAGTTGTATGAGCATGATTTTCTTGCCTGTACAAAAGTGTTGTCTGGCAGTGTCCATTAGTGTTCCTAGTAGGGTCTCCGTGCTGTAGTTGGCTCTGAAGCCAGACTGTGTAGGGTGGAGTAAGTTGTGTTTATCTAGGTATGAGGTTAAGGTTTTGGCTATGAGGCCTTCCATCAGCTTGATGTACAGTGGGATTGAGGCTATGGGTCTGTAGTTGGATAGCTGGTCCGTTGCTCCTTTGGGGTCTTTTAATATCGGAGTTATGATGATTTCGCTGAGCTCTTGTGGGAAATGACCCTCTAATAGTAAAGATTGTATCCATTGTAGAAGCAGGGAACAGAATAGTGTACTTGAGGTTTTCAGTAGGTATGGGAGGCAATGGTTAAGGTCGCAGGCTGAGTGGCTGTATTTATTATATAGATTGTTGAAGTCTGCCCATTGTATGGGTGAGAAATGGGATCAGGTTCTATCTGCTGCAACTGGTTCTTTTTCTGTGGGGGGAAATGAGGTCTCTTTGTGAGTGGGGATTCCGTTGAACGTGGCTCTGATGTTTGCTATTTTGTTTTTGAAGTATGTGGCTAAGAGGGTGGCTGATGGAGGGGGGAGTTGCTGTTGGCTAGGTAGGGTGTAGTGTCTGTGAGATCTTTTAGTAGCTGGAATAGCTTTTTTGTGTCTTGGGGTCCTTCTCCTATTTGTTTTGAGTAGTATGTCTTTCTTTTTTCTTTCAATTTTTGTTTATATTTTCGGTTTATTATTTTCCTTGCTGTTTTTGCAGACTCTTGGCTGCTTTTTCTCTATTTTCTTTCTAGTTGTCTGCATTGCCTTTTGAGTTGGAGTAGTTCATTGTCGAACCACTTGTCTGATTTTCTGTGGATTTTGGTTTTGGGTTTTTCTGGGGCTAGTTCGTCCAGGGTTGCAGTACTTAGATAGTTCCATTGTGAGATGAAGTCTTTGGGTGTGTAGTATTGGATTATGGTGTCTGTTTTTGTCCAGAATGTGGTGGGATCCATATGTTTGCGTGAGTTGTAAGTTGTTTGTTGAGTAATTGGAATGCTTTTGTTACTGGTCCAATTGATTTCGAAGGAGTATGTGTAGTGATCAGACCAAAGGGAATGGTTCCATTTTCCGTTTGACGTTTGGATCTCTTGTTGTGTGGGCTGTTGGGACATGTAGGCTGCGATGTCGAGTTGGTGTCCTTTTTTGTGTGTGGTTTGAGGATCTAAGATTTTATATGTTAAGGCCTCGAGATAAGCTAGTAAGGTTTCTACATTTTTGCAGGATTGGTTTTCAAGGTGGAGGTTGAGGTTTCCTAGAAGTAGGTTGTAGGTTGTCGTTAGAGAGTTTCGATATATAAATTCTTCAAATATTGGTTTAGCTGTGTTTCAGTTACTTGGGGTTATGTAGCATAGTATGCATGTTAGTGTTCCTTTAAGTGATGTGCTTGAAAGTTGACAGGCTAGTACAGGGGTAGGGAACTCCGGTCCTCGAGAGCCATATTCCAGTCAGGTTTTCAGGATTTCCCCAATGAATATGCATGAGATCTATTTGCATGCACTGTTTTCAATGCATATTCATTGGGGCAATCCTAAAAACCCGACTGGAATACGGCTCTTGAGGACTGGAGTTCCCTACCCCTGGGCTAATAAATCCATGTATTAGTTGGTTGTTTTGTCTTATATTTTTAGGTTTATGGTGTTTCTGGCTATGATGGCTATTCCTCCTCCTCTTTTATTTTCTCTGCAGATTAATGTTAATTTGTGGCTTTTTGGGCACACTTCAGTTATTCTGGGGTCAGAGTCAGAGGTAAGCCATGTCTTTGTGAGGAAAAGGCAGTTTTCCTCTGTGAGGAAAAGGTAGTCTAGCATCCTTCTGGCTTTCACCATCACCTTTTCAACCTGTTTGGCCACCTTTAGATCACTTACAATCACACCCAAGTCCCGCTCTTCTGTCGTGCACATAAGTTCTTTACCCCCTAAACTATACCGTTCCTTTGGATTTTTGCAGCCCAAATGCATGACCTTGCATTTCTTAGCATTACATTTTAGCTGCCAAATTTCAGAACACTCTTTAAGCTTCACTAGGTCTTTCTTCATGTTATTCACACCATCCGGGGGGGGGGGGGGGGGAGGGAAGGGGGGAGTCTACTCTATTGCAGATTTGGTATCATCCACAAAGAGTCAAATCTTAGCTGACAGCCCTTCAGCAATATCACTTATAAAAATGTTAAAAAGAACAGATTCAAGAACAGAACCTCAGAGTGATCTCCATTGACCACTACCCTCTGTCTTCTTCCACTCAACCAGTTCCTGTCCCAGCCCATCACTTCGGGGCCCATCCCAAAGGTACTCAGTTTATTTATTAGACGTCTGTGTGGTACACTGTCAAAGGCTTTACTAAAATCTAAAGACACCACATCTAGCACGTTCTCTCTATCCAATTCTCTGGTCACCCAGTCAAAGACTTTTGGACATACTTCACAAAATATTTAAATTTAGACTTAGGCGTCATATCGAAAATGCCCCGCCATGTGTTCCAACATTTAGGCATACACTATTTATGCCAGGGTTTTCGTGACCTAAATGCCTGTGCCTAATTTGTGAGCAAAACAGTGCCTATGTTAAAGACATGCGCCTAACTCAAAAACATGCCCACAATCTGCCCCTAACCATGAACACAAACTTTGAACTACGTGCATATGTTTTTATAGAACTGCACTTTATGAGTTCTGTACCTAACTTTAAATTAATGTCAATTATGAATTAATTACTTATAATCCACACCAATTAAGCCTTTCTAATTGTTAGGTACCTATATCAGCTAGACGTAATATAGGTGCTTAACTTTAGGCAGATTTTATAGAATTTGGAGGTTAGTGCCTTAATTGTTCCTGCTTTAATATTTTTGCAGGTCTCGTGCACTAATGGAAAAATTACTGTAGCATGGGATCTGCAAAAAGATAAAAGCCCTGTTTTACAAACACAATGGAAATGGGCTTAGCACAAAGGAAAGTCCCATGTTAAAATGCGCTAAGCCCATTTCTTAGCACATCTCAGTAACAGGTTGACTAACTGGTAGTATATTTTTTTTAACTAGGTAAAATCTGTCTTTTTGAAGTTTTGGCTGCTAAATAGTTGTGAATCCTTGAACAGTTAAAATTTATAGGAACACCGGAGAAAACATTTGGCTTCATACACAGTCAGATCAATAGAGGGAGCTACTGTCCTGCTAATCAAATTGTTGGCAGGGTTGTCTTCAATAAAAATTACTGTGCATTGAAGTGTGACAAGAAGGCACCCTGTTCAGCTAAGCTCTGTCACTGAAATAATGAAGACCATGCTCAAGCAAACATCAAGAATCATGTTCCACTGAAAAATAATACTACAAGAAAAATAGTGCACTTGCCAAAACAGCAAGCTTAAGATAACCATTGTTTGTAAAGATAGTCCAAAGGGAACATATGGGTCTTGGTGCTGCACACATGCAAAGGTTGGATGCGTGCAATTTGTTACACTTCCTGGCTGATGTAATACATTCTAAAATCCATTAAAACATATTTTAGTTACAATTACAGTGCGTCTGTAATTTTTAACAAAACAAAGGTAATATTAGCACTCATTTAGTAGCATTATAGTTAGGGATTCATAATTTCAAAATATAAATGGAAATATGAAAAATTATTAGGAAGAGATGAGTAGAGCACTTTGCCACAAAAATGTATCTTCAGAAATAACTATTTTTGCTTTTAGTCCCAGTTTAGTGTAAAAGTATAGGAGTATTGTATAAAAATGATGTTCCTAGTCTATACTCATGTTTTATAAAGCAATAATGCTGAAAGACTTTGGGATGAATCAATTTCTTTTCTGCTACCTGAAAATTTACATTTTATCTAGTGTGAAAAGGCAACTGGTATGCCAGTTTCCAGTTTACCATTCTCCTTCATCCTCATTAGAATTTGCATGAACATTGTCCTTCTCTAGGTGGTCTTTGAACAACTCTCAGCTCATATTAAACAGACGGGCTGGATTTTGAAACTGTTCTGGCCACCCTTCAAAGTGAACTTCATGCCACTGTCAATTCCTGCAATATTGCTGTAGTTGTTTCTCTTGATTTTTCTGTTGCTTTTGGCTTAGTTGATCACTCACTCCTGCTAACTCATCTATCTCAGACTGGGCTACCAGGGGCTGTTCTAAGCTGGTTCACCTCCTTTCTACAGGATCATGTTTTTACTGTCAATTTCTAATCTACTGACTCAATAGCTCATCTTATCACATATGGGTTTCTATTTTCTTATCACATATGGGATTCTATTTTATTTTATTTTTAAAATTATCTATTTTATCCTCCTGGCTATCCTGATCCATTCCCGTAATATTAAGACCTTTCTCTATGCTGACAATAGCAGTTGAGTGCCAAACAGCAAATGCTCCAATGCCCATTCAGTTCCTATGGGCGTTGGAGCATTTACCATGCCGGCCCGCACTGCCGGATTTAGTAAAAGAGGAGTGGAGGTGGTGGTGGTTATATTTTGCTAATTTTTTACAGTTCACTAATTCAAATTAACCTTGATTCCTTACAACTTTTTCTTGAATCCCTTGCCTCTTGGCTAAAAGACCATAGATAAGTTCGTAATTTTGACAAAATGTTACTTGTTGGGTAACCAGTCTCTTACCCCAACCATTTTTTTATCCCAGTTCTCCTTAATCTTCAGTTCCTACTATTGCCTATTTCCATTATCTCAACCTATTTCATTGCAGTCTTGACATACTATATCATTATAATTCAGCAGGATCTTCAGAGCGCTGTTAGAAGCTACAAAGTTTGCATCATACAGCCAAGGTCTTCATTGATCCAAATTACATGTCTTCATTTTAACATTTACAGTATATTTAAATTTTCAATTATTAATAAAGTGCTCTTCAAAAAAACTTTTATTTTTATAACTTATCTGAATTTCTTTGGAAAAATAGTTGCACCCCTCCCTAAGGAGGAAGCAGGGAGGGGTGCAACTCATTTTTCCAAGGAAATTCAGGTAAGTTGTATAAATAAAAGTTTTTTTGGAGAGCACTTTATTAATAATTGAAAATTTAAATATACTGTAAATGTTGAAATGAAGACATGTAATTTGGATCAATGAAGACCTTGGCTGTATGATGCAAACTTTGTAGCTTCTAACAGCGCTCTGAAGATCCTGCTGAATTATAATGATATACTCCCTCCTTTATAAAGCCGCGCTAGCAAGCATTTTTAGCACCAGCCGCGGTGGTAACAGCTCTAATGCTCATAGGAATTCTATGAGCATTGGAGCTGTTACCATGGCAGCCAGCACTAAAAACACTAGCATGGCATTGTAAAGGAGGGGGATAGTTTGTTAAGACTGCAATGAAATAGGTTGACAGTAAGTTGTTATATATATTAGTAGCCTTCTTTTTGGAAGTGTATCTTAGACTCCAGACTATTTTTTAAGTCTCATTTTTCCATGTGATCAAGCTTGGTATTCCTGCCCTATATAGACTATGGGGCTCATTAAAAAAAAAAAAACCCCAAAAAGTGGCATAAAGTGGCAGATGGATTGATTTTTTTTTCCCCTATGGTTTCAGTTAGATTCTCATTCATTGCTCTTCTCAACAAGGGGAAAATCATTCCCTTCTATCTAATATAATAAAATGCTAGGCCGCGCATGCGCACTAAAAAAAACGTGTTCCCTGATCCGTCCCGAAAACACGAGTGCGCATGCGCACGTTTTACGTCATCACCTACTCTCCACCTCGCGCCACCTATCACTGTCATCACCTGCTCTCCACCGATCACTGTTCCTCCTGCACCATGCCACAGACATGTCCGCAGCCGGCCTCGAGCTCCTGGGGGCCGGCGGCGCTGTGCTGAGGTCCCGCCTCCCGCTTCTGCACTACACGGCGCCGCCAGACCCGGCCCTACACTGAGATCCGCGATCGGGTTGCCATGGAAACCCCGCCGCAGCCTCGCAGCTAGGTAGGGGGACAACAATCGCGCTTATGTTCAAGCCGCCGCCACGACTCCCCTCTCGAACCGCACCAGGATCGAGAGAGGAGCTGCGGCGGGGGCTTGAGCATAAGCGCCATTGTTGTCCCCCTACCTAGCCGCGAGGCTGCGGCGGCCTTCCTCACCCGGCTCACATTGAATCCAAGTACACAACCGGGGCTGCCTAAAGAAACAAAGTTTCACGGTGCTTGGCCCGCAAAACAATTCCTGCCGTTGCCAAAATTTGGCCCACCGTTCCTTCCCTTCCTCCATCAGGTACAGTTCAGCTCCGCCTATGTTAAAAGGAGCTGCTTTGAAATTGGAGCCCTGCCGCCACCGTAACACATTCCCTCTGCCGCGGTCCCATATGTCAGAGAAGGGGCGGGACCAAGGCAGAGGGGAATGTGCTACAGCAGTGGCAGGCCTCCGATTTCGACGCGGCTCCTTTTAACATTGGTGGATTCACTGCACCTGATGGAGGGAGGGAAGGAAAGGTGGTTGGACGCTGTTGAGCCCCTCTTTAGCCTTAGACCCTCTCCTAACTGCTCCCTCCTGTTTCAGACCACTGGAGCACCTGATGGAGGGAGGGAAGGAAAGGTGGTTGTGTGCTGTTGAGCCCCTCTTTGCCCTCAGACCCTCTCCTAACTGCTCCCTCCTGTCTCAGACCACTGGGGGGAGGTGCCTGTCTTCAGCTGCAGGGATGGAGGGAGGGAAGAAGAAAGAAGGGGCCCTGGCAAGCGAGTTATCAAAAGCCAACCATAGCCTGGGACCCCTACATGATATGAATAATGACCAGACAACAAAAGGTAAGAAAAATAATTTTATTTTCTGTTTTGTGATTACAATATGTCAGATTTGAAATGTGTCTTGAGGGAGGCTTCCGCCGCGGCTTTGGACAGAGGGGTACCATTTTCGTGGGAGCCGGCCTTCGGAGAGGCTTGGGACACGGGGACGGATGCGGGAGGGGCTGCCGCTGCAAAGGGCTTTGGTGGGGGAGCCGGCCAGACCACAAGTGTGGGGACGTTGTAAGCGCGTATTGGTCAAGGAGCCGCCGCTGCTGAAGCTTTGAAATTGCTCTTCCACCGTCACTCCCTCCCGCCCCGGCTCTGCCTCTGCCCCTGCCCAGGTTCAAAAGCAGGAGACATCTAGCACCCGTTAATTTAACGGGCTTAAACACTAGTTACTTTATAATTCTGCACCAGATAGCCATCATCTCCAGATACTCTGCACATTGGCAAATTTTTGATTGTAGTCTCATATTTCCAAAGTGCTTATTAAACTGTTAAGGACTCTTTTGTCTCTGGTGCACCTAACGTATTCCTGCATCTCCTCATTTGACTTAATATTTCTGAAGCTCTGCCACTATATCTGTATTATTTCTCATGAGACACCCCTCATCTACAACTCTCTAATTTTGATTACTTTCTTCCCTCAACTTCCATGGCAGCAACTTATTTGACCCATTGCCATGTTCTAGAAAACCTCTCAGCTAATATTTTAATCTCTATGGCATATATAGTATTTTATCCCTTGTTTCCATCATCCTCCTGTATTGCCTATTACAGTTCTCTGTTGTTTCCCCTGCTACATTTTTATTTCAACGTGCCTCTTCCCTATCTCTTCCATCCTTTTTTTCTTCTTTCTTGTTGCTATCTTTATGTTTTGCATTCCAGACCATTCTTCCTGGGGTTTCTCCATTATTATTTATTTGTATATATCTCTCCCAAGCTTTCCAAAAGGCCTCTTTCACCTCTTTCTTCTGCAACAAATCCATATTCACTCACCATTTGTCCTCCTGGATTTCTCCTATTTTTTTTAATGTTATTTGTATGGTCCAATACCACAATGGGGCTAATGTTCACTCATTTCACTAGAGGTCCCATTTCCTTTTAACTAAAGGATAATACATTCATTAATATAATATATTATTCTGCAAGAGACAGGCAGTGTACATTCCCCTCCCTTTGGATTTTCCTCCTTCCATTTATCTATCAAATTCAAATCCACCGTATATTTCTTCAACTCTCCATTCTGTTTCCACCTTTTACTTGATATCTCAGCACATTCAATTTCCCTGCAGTACAATATATATTGCATCCCCCTGCAACAAGATGATACCAAACTGTCCAAAATGTTAAATTCAGAAAAAAAAAAATGAAAGTAGATAAAGATTATATAGCTTATCTAGTTTATCTGTTCCAGAGCTTAATTATTCTGTGGGTGGAAAAATGCTTTCTCCTATCGGTTTTAAAAATATTTCCCTGTAAACCTCATTGAGTATCCTCTAGTCTTTGTAGGTTTATTAAAGCAAGAAAATTGATTCACTTGAACCCGATCTACACCACTCATGATTTTGTAGACCTCAATTATATTTCCCCAAGCGGTCTCTTTTCTAAGCTGAGGAGCTCTAATCTCTTTAGCCCATCCTCATTGATGAGTTCCATCCCCTTTATCATCTTGGTCATTTTTCTTTGAACCTTTCCTAATTCCACTATATGTTTTCATGAAATATGGCAACTAGAACTGAACACAATACTCAAGGTGAGGTCACACTATGAAGTAATACAGAAGCATTATAATATTCTTAGTCTTATTTACCATCATTTTTCTAAAAATTCCTTGCATCGTATATGCTATTTTGGCCACCACCACATATTGGGTGGAAGGTTTCACTCTATTGTTTAGGATGACACCAAGATCTTTTTCTTTGGTGCTGACCCCTAAGATAGACCCTAGCATCTGTTGTTAACTATGATTTGTATTATTCTTCCCAATATGCATTGCTTTGCATTTGTCCACATTAAATTTCATCTGTCATTTGAGTACATAGATGTGTTATGAGAAAACTGCAAATATGATGCCACTTCGTAGGTTTGAGACCATCTGTAGTTCACACTGACAGCTTCGCACTCTGGCCTGTATTTGTTGATAAGAAGAGAAGATGCAAGTACCTAGGCTGTAATGGCACCCCAAAAGTCAAGTGTGAGAAATGTGATGTCTACTTGTGCTTTCCCCCAAGTCTGTTTCCAGAACTTCCATCAATATTACGGAACTAGCTTATGTGACTGCATAGATATATATGTGTAGGGCAGGGATCTCAAAGTCCCTCCTTGAGGGCCGCAATCCAGTCGGGTTTTCAGGATTTCCCCAATGAATATATATTGAAAGCAGTGCATGCACATAGATCTCATGCATATTCATTGGGGAAATCCTGAAAACCCAACTGGATTGCGGCCCTCAAGGAGGGACTTTGAGACCCCTGGTGTAGGGCATAGCTGCATGTTGTTGTCCTGAACCAACCGGAAACAAACAAAACAAGGTCCCTTGATTGGTAAAAGGGTTTTATATAATTTAAGTTTTTAATTTGTCACAAATAAATTTTGCCTGCATCTTGTACACATCTGCAGCTTGTTTTGTTTGTTTCCGGTTGGTGTTTTTAATGCAGATAAGTTTGGACCTTTCCCCTTTTTTTGTTTTTGTTGTCCTGAAGCAACACACCTAAAATTCTCATAATTTACAAAATTTTAAATATTTTAGGAAACAGAATTATGTTTTTGTTGTATTTTGAATATATTTATGGGTTCAAAAATGTTTTGTGTCAAACTATAAATTTCTGCACTATAGGGTTAATAAGTGACATGAAGAAAGCTATCAGGGCTAAAAGAAAATCCTTCAGAAAATGGAAGAATCCATTTGAAAATAATAGGAAACAGCATAGTAAGTCAAATTCAAGGCACTGGTAAGGAAAGCAAACAGACTTTGAACAGCAGATTGTGTTGGAGCAAACACACATAGTAAAAACATTTTGGGATACATTTATTAGAAGCAGGAGGCTGGTAAAAAAATAATTTAACCACTAGATGACTAAGGAATAAAAGGGGCACTCAGGGAAGACAAAGCCATAGCAGAGAGATTAAGGGGGGTAATTCATGAAAGAGCATTAAGCACATTAGTGCATACTAACTGCTAAAGATGCCCATAGAATATAATGGGTGTCTTTTGCAGTTAGCGTGCGCTAACGCAATTGTGCGTGCTAACACATTAGTATGCACTAATGTACTTAACGCCCTTTCATGAATCCCCCTATATGAATTCTTTGCTTCAGTCTACACCAAGGAAACCATGGGGAAGATACTAGTGCCAGAAATGGTTTTCAATGCTTGTCCTGGATCTCCCAGAGAATCCCAGTCAGTATAAACAATACCATTAAGTCAGAGAAGCTGAAACAAATCTCTGAAAACCTAGAAGATATAATGGGACAATTTGAAAAGTTGAAGAAAAGCAAATCACATAGATTGGATGATAGACATCACATGGATTGGATGGTACACATCCCAGTGTACTGATAGAATTGAAAAATGAATTTGCAGAGCATTTATTAGTAATTTGTAAGTTATCTCTAAAACCCAGGAAAATCATGAGGAAAAGCTAAAGCAGCTAGGGTTCTTCAACTTAGAGAAGAGATGGCTAACGGGAGATATGAGAAAGGTCTGGTCTATAAAATATTTACAGGAGTAAATGGGTAGAGGTGAATTGCTTGTTTACTCTTTCCAAAAACACTAGGACTAGGGGACATGCAATGAAACTCCAAAAATTCACACAGATAGAAATGCCTTAGGCAGCTGAGCCAATCAGGCCCTTAGGCCCCTCCCCGGTGCATCCCAGAATGCACTGGGGAAGGCCCACCATTTTGCAGTGGCAGGCCTGCCGGCAGGAGGGAGTGAGAATCACTCTTGTTGGCCATCAGATAAAGGTATGAGGGGCATTAGGAGGGGTGGAAGGGGGCATCAGGGGGATCTTAGGGGTTTTGGAAAGTTGTCAAGGTAGAGTCAGGGAGTGGCAGGGGGATCTTGGGGTTGTCAGGGTGGAGTCAGGGAGTGTCAGGGGGATGTTGGGGTGTTGGGGAGTGTCCGGGTGGAGTTGGGGAGTGTCGGAGTAGAATCGAAGAATGTTTGGAGGGGTTTGGGGGATCATGGGGCCAGTGGCAGGAGGGAGTGGGCATCCTTCCTGCCTTGGACTATTTCAGGAAGATTTGCTGTTGCAGCAGGAGGAATTGGGTACTCCTCCTGCCATGGACTGTTGGGGGGGGGAGGCTTCGGGGGTTCCAGCAGGAAGGAGTGGGCATCTCTCCTGCCTTGGACTGAGTTGGGAGGGTTTGTGCGGCAGGAGGAATTGGGCACTCCTCCTGCTATGAACATTCGGGGGGGGGGGGGCTTCAGGGGTTTTGGCAGGAGAGAGTTGATATCCCTCCTGCCAGCCGAATTTGTGGGGGGATGGGTTCCCTGCTATGGTCGCTCATCCGATTGCGACAGAGGAATTCTCCCTCCCCATCAGCTGGGCGGCAGGGACTCCCAAAAGCCGTGATTCTGTAACTGGTGCCCTAGATTGATTGACAGGCAATCCGACTTGGGTGCCGGTCTGGGTCTAAATTTCAGCTGCCTATCTTGACTGAATAGGTGTGATTCTGTAACCGGTGCCCTCAAATGATTGACAGGTAATCGGTGGCCACGGAGGCTACTGACTTGAGCGCTGGTTACAGAATCCGGCCCATACTGCCTGCTTGTCCTGGGATAAAATTTTCTTCACTCCACTTGTAATTAAACTCTGGAATTCATTGCCAGAGAATGTGATGAAAGCAGTTATCTTAGCAGGGTTTAAAAAAGATATGGATAATTTCCAAAAAGAAAAAGTCATAAGCCATTATTAAGATAGATTTAGGAAAATCAACTGCTTATTTCTAGGATAAACAGCATAAAATCTGTTTTATTCTTCTGGGATCTTGTTAACAATCCCACAAACCCCAAATATGCCCCTCAAATACCCCCGAGAGTGTAGCGCAATGGTTAGAGCTGCAGCCTCAGCACCCTGAGCATGTGGGTTCAAACCCCGTGCTACTCCCTGTAACCCTGGGCAAGTCATATTAGATAGATTGTGAGCCCACCAGGACAGATAGGAAAAATGCTTGAGTAGCTGTATGTAAACTGCTTTGCATGTGATTGTGTGACTACAAAAAGGCGGTATACAACTCCCTATCCCCTATCCCACCAACAAACCTGCCATATACTGCTCAAAAACAAAAAAATTCTACTAAACCGAACCTGCCCCAACAGCCCAATACTCACCCCCAAACCCTAAACACTGCCAAAATCCCAGTCACACCGATGGGCTTCCTAAATCCCCACAATCCACTTTCTCAGAGTATCCCAAATCTTGCCCATACTGCTGCACAAACCTTTCTCTTGCAGCCGACTAGCTCTTCAGCCGCAATAGCACCGAGACCCAACACTGCCAACATGCCACCGGTGCATGTCCAGGATCTGTACACGTGCACAAAGTAGGACTTCTCACATTGATGCACCTTTAGCCACTCCACCAGAAAACAACAACTGTGGTAATCACCAATCACACTACAAGCCTGCCCTGTTATTGAATCATATGGGCCCAATCGCCCCAATGTCAAATAAAATATCTGTCCCACTGTTACTCATTCCACCAGTCAACCTCCTGAGAGAACTACTGATTTCAATACCTGCACCTCTCCAGACCTCTGAAGAAGTCATCCCCCCCCAACACCCCCAGATAAGAAATCCACATGATTTGGAACAACAAATTCTGATCCCAATTCTCAAATTCCCTCTCCCCTCAGACTTCCCAAATTACCTTCTATCTTCCTTCCTCTCTCCATTTCCCCTTGCTCCTAACACCAAACATGGGCAACTCTGGTCCTCGAGAGCCGGAATCCAATTGGGTTTCCAGGATTTCCCCAATGAATATGCATTGAAAGCAGTGCATGCAAATAGATCTCATGGATATTCATTGGAGAAATCCTGAAAACCCAATTGGATTCCGACCATTGCCCATGTCTGGTCTAGCTCCACCAATCAGCTTCCCATATCACCAACTCCCCTACCTTCCTGTCACCTAACTCCTTTCTCATCTCTTCCTATCAAATCTCTCTCTTTTCTGGCCTTTCCTTTGCTCAATGTTATTAGCCACCCAGTTTAACCTGTATGATTCCCTTAACCTGGTTTCTTGTCTATGGAATCTGCCCTGAACTGTTAAGGTAGTAGTAGAATCGAAGACTAAACTAAACCTTAAGCTTATATACCATATCTTCTCTATAGAGATAGAGCTCGGCAGGGCATAACAAAACATTGCTTTAATTTGTTTTGCACCCTTATTTCTATGCTTCTATAGTCTCCTGGTAGAGGTGGTGGAGATAAAAACTGTGTCTGAATTCAAGAAAGCATGAGACAGGCACGTGGGATCTCTTAGGGAGATGAGGACATAGTGGATGCTGTGGATGGGCCATTTGGCTTTTATCAGCTGTCATGTTTCTATTATTGTGCTTCACATTTTAGGCATTGTCCAGAGTTCCCTCCTATTCTTCTGCCCTTTAGGTGCTAAGATTAAAAGGGATTTCAGATTCAGCCAGGAGCACTGCTTGTTAGTCTGCCAGACCAATTAAGTACAAAAGGGGACACATTTTATTTTAGTTTTAACTTAAAGCTTCACTGAGCCCAGAAAACCAGTTCTTACATCATTATCACAAAGCTTAGACCAAGTTTTTCAAATTAGTGAGCTCTGGATTTGTCATTCATTATCTAAACTTGAAATAGGAAATAATTGGAATAAAAAAAAGCTATAACCAGCTGTTCATTTTTCATATTTACTATAACCATTCAGAAGTACTTCTATTAACTAATTTAATCTGGAGTACAGGGATTCTTTCCATTATTTGCTAACAGTGTTAGGGTATAATCCTCTTAGGTCATTGGCAAGCTCACTGTGTATCTCTTTATCTTTCAAATTCCCCTTTGAGAGTGCATGCTATCCATGCTACAATTACAGAAGTAGTTTGAATTTAAAATGTCAGACCATGGAACATTTTACATTTGTTCCTATAAGTTACAATACAGCTAAAATTGAAACTTATAGACTGAGGAGGAGTCCGTTGCATTTTGAAGATGGCAAAGCTGTTTTACAGAAAGCAGAGAAATTTAGCTATTCTTTCTATAACTTATGTTTTCAAGTCAAAAAGCATGAATAGCAGATAAAGTATTATACAGCTTAAGAACATAAGAAGCGCCATCTCCGGATCAGACCTTTGGTCCATCAAGTCCGGCGATCTAGCAGTACACCCAGGTCCTTTTCTTGTTCACTCTTACCCAGAGTTGCACCTGACATTCTATACTCGTGTTCCTTATTCTTTCTGCCTAAATGCATTACTTTGCATTTCTCCACATTAAACTTCATCTTCCATTTCTCTGCCCATTTCTCTAACTGACACAATGCACTCTGGAGTTCCTCGCTATCCTTCTGCGATCTGATTGCCTGGCGTAGCTTTGTGTCTGCAAACTTGATGCTCTCACTGGATGTTCCTTCTTCTAGGTCATTGACGAAAATATTAAATAAGATTGGCCCAAGTACCGAGCTCTGGGGTACACCGCTAGTCACTTTCTCCCAGTCTGAGAAATTCCCATTCTCTGCTTTCTGTTCTCCAGCCATTTGCCTATCCATCTTTGTATATCTCCATCTATTCCATGGCTTTGTAGTTTCCTGAGAAATCTTTTATGTGGAACCTTGTCGAATGCTTTCTGGAATTCCAAATATATTATGTCCACTTGTTCTCCACTATCAATTTGTTTGTTCACGGTCTCAAAAAATTGAAGTAAATTCGTCAAACATGATTGCCCTTTCCTGAAGCCATGTTGATTGGCTTTCATCAGGTTGTGTGTATCCAAGTGCCAGACTATGCTATCTTTAATTAGTGCTTCAAACATCTTTCCAGGGATAGACTTTCGGGTGAATTCCATCCAGTCCAGGCGATTTATCACTTTTAAGTTTGTAGATCTGGTAGTCCAAGTCCACTTCTACGGTGGTGAGGCTGTCTTCTATTACTCCTTTGAACACTTCCACTGCTTCTGGTATTGTTAGTGTCCTCCTTCGTAAAGACGAACGCAAAGAAGGAATTTAGTCTGTCTGCAATTTGTTTGTCTTCCTTGATGTACCCTTTTCTTCCCTGGTCATCCAGCGGTCCCACCGCCTCTTTTGCGGGTTTTTTCCCTTTTACTTATCTAAAAAAGGGCTTAAAGTTTTTGGCCTCTTGCGCTATTTTCTCCTCATAGTCCTTTTTGGCATCCCTCACTGCCTTGTGATATTTCTTCTGATCATCTTTATGTTTGTTCCAAGCTTCGGTTGTTTTTGTGCATTTCCATTTTTTAAGAGTCCTTTTCTTTTATGGCTTCCTTCACCTGTCTGGTAAGCTATGCCGATTCTCCTTTGACTTTAGTTCTCCTTTCTTTGGAAATCGGCAGAATGTAGAGATTTTGTGCTTCTGTGATAGTATTTTTCAGTAGGGACCATGCCTGATCTACTGTTTTAACTTTATCCATCTTTTTCTTGAGCCGATGTTCCACCATGGCTCTCATGCGATCATATTTACCCTTTTTGAAGTTTAAGGTTGTGGCAGTGGCATACCAAGGGGGGGGGGGGGCGGTCCGCCCCGGGTGCATGCCCCAAGGGGGTGCACAACTGGCCACCCACCGGGGAATAGGCTGCCGCCGGGGAAAGGCTTCCACTGCCATCATCGGGAACAAGCAGGCCGAGTTCTCCCTTCTTTTTTTCCCTGCAGGGCCGACCAACTCTCGCCACCTGATGTCAATTCTGACGTCAGAGAGGACGTTCTGGGCCAGCCAATCGTTTCCTGGCTGGCCCGGAACGTCCTCTCCAACGTTAGAATTGACGTCAGGCAGTGAGAGTTGGTCGGCCCCACGGGGAAGAGAAGCAGGGCGAACTTGGAGCCAGCCTGTTCTCGATGGCGGCAGTGGCAGCCTATTCCCCAGTGGTGGTGGCAGCATTTTCCCAATGGCGGTGGCATGGGGGAGAGGAGGGGATGGAGAAAGAAAGAAACGGGGGGGGGACGGACAGGGAGCCAGAAAGAAAGGGGGCAGGGTGAAACAAAGAAAAAGAAAAAAATGGGGCATGGAGAGAGAGAGAAAAACAGAGAGAAAGAAAGAAAGAGGGCATGGAGAGAGAAAGAAAGAAGGGGGCAGGGTGAAAGAAAGAAAGAAATGGGGCACGGAGAGAGAGAGAGAAAAAGACATACAGAAAGAAAGGGGGCATGGAGAGAAAAAGAAAGAAGGGGGCAGGGTGAAATAAAGAAAAAGTTTGGGGAGGGAATGAGGTCTGGAGAAGAGGAAGCATAAAGGAGGCTGAAAGAAGGGAAGAAATATTGGATGCACAGTCAGAAGAATAAAGTGCAACCAGAGACTCATGAAATTACCAAACAAAGGTAGGAAAAATGATTTTATTTTCAATTTAGTGATCAAAATGTGTCCGTTTTGAGAATTTATATGCTGTCTATATTTTGCACTATGGCCCCCTTTTACTAAACCACAATAGCGGTTTTTAGCACAGGGAGCCTATGAGCGTTGAGAACAGCGTGGGGCATTCAGCGCAGCTCCCTGCGCTAAAAACCGCTATCATGGTTTAGTAAAAAGGGAGGGGGTATATTTGTCTATTTTTGTATAGTTGTTACTGAGGTGACATTGCATAAAGTCATCTGCCTTGACCTCTTTGAAAACCCGCGTACAGTGTGCTTTGTGTTTTTAAAATTTTATTGTTGGTAGATCATTTTGACTTGGCCACGAAGGTAAGGGGGAGGGAGGGAGGGGAGCAGCTGAAAGACATCTAGTAATCCTTGCAGGCTTGACTGTGTAGGGAATTATTTTTGTAAAATCATGTTTTGTTATGTGACAGACATTATTTAGACTTTAATTTCTATGAATGAATAGAATGAAAATGATATAAAATTACTTGCTTGTTTTTATGTGCGTGCGCTGAAGGAAAGTGGAGAGAAAGTGGGCTGAGGACCCTGAAGGGAAATGGGGAAGAGAGAGTGGGGAGAAGACGCTGATTTATAAATTGACAATTGTACAGAATATTGTTTCTTTTTATACTTTAATATAATAAGTTCAATATAAAACAATTCAAGGCTTGTGTGGATGGAATCAGGTGGTTTGCGGGGATGGGGACCAAGCTTATGGGGATTAGTCCAATAAAATGGTATTTTCTTATTTCTCATTATTTGTTTTATTTTTATTTGTTAATTTGTAAAGTAGTGATTGTTATGTATCAGTTTTTTCAAATTTGCTTCTACTGTCTTTATATTTTGCACAGTATTAGAGGACATGTATTACTGTTTTTGTGTTGTTGTAGTGTTGCATTGTATGCAGAGTCTGGTTTCTTGGTGGTTCAGTTTAACTTTGTCTACATATTTCTATTTTTAGTTTGTGATTATTCCATATTGGGTGAGGGTGTATCTGTCTGTGTGTACAGGATCGATTGACTGTGCAGGATCTGGCTTGTTTAGTTTTACAATGTATGTGTTGGTGTTCTAGTGCTCACTGCAGTGTTTAAGATGCTGCCTGTTCCTATGTGGATTGTTACTAAAAATCATATTTTTCATATAGATGGGGGGGGGGGTCAAAAAATGATGGGCCCCGGGTGTCACATATGCTAGGTAAGCCACTGGGTCGTGGTTAGGGTTTTGGTACGTTTCCCTTTCCCGATGTCAAGTTTAAAGTTGATCATGTTGTGATCACTCATCCCCAGCGGGACCGTGACTTCTACTTCTTTTATCGGTCCCGTAAGGCCATTTAGGACCAAGTCCAAGGTGGCGTTTCCTTTTGTCGGCTCTCTTACCATTTGTTCCAGGAAGCAATCACCTAGCACCTCCAGGAACTTGGCCTCCTTGCCGCAGTTGGAGGTTCCCAGGTTCCAGTCTATCCTCGGGAAATTGAAGTCTCCGAAGATTATTACATTGCCTGTCTTACATTCTTGTTTAATTTCCTCTATCATTTCTGAGTCTGTTTCCGTCTGTCCTGGGGGGCAATAGTAAAGGCCAATTTTTGTGTCCATGCCATTGTGTCTAGGAATCTTGATCCAGAGGGACTCCAGCTTCTCTTTCCTTTCCGTCGTAGCCTCTCCAACAGATTTTACTCCTTCCTGATCATATAGGACAATACCTCCACCTTTCAACCCTACTCTATCTCTTCTGTATAGTTTGTATCCTTGTAGTACTGTGTCCCATTTGTTTTCTTCATTCTACCATGTTTCTGTTATGCCAATGATTTCCAGTTCATCTTATCTTGCTATTGTTTTTAATTCACCCATTTTGTTTCCCAGACTTCTAGCATTCATATACATACATTTGAGTTCTCTTTGTGTTACCTTCTTGGACTTTCTAAGCTTAGCTGTCTCTACTGTTTCTTTCATGGTATCCTTTTCTGCTCCTGTGTTGTCTCCCTTATTTGCTGTGTGGTTGTCCCCTCCTGTGTCTGAGTCGTCCCTTCCTGCCTTGTCTCCCTTATTTGCTGTGAGGTCGTCCCCTCCTGTGTCTGAGTAGTTGTCCCTATTTCCTTCTTCTGGGCATCCTGTCGCCCGAGCCATCGACTGGTGGTCGTCTGTCGGCTATCTCCTGTCCTTTAGTTTAAAGCCTTCTCGATGGCCTTCTTCAGGTTGCCTGCCAATACTCTTGCTCCTTCATTGTTGAGGTGTAGTCCGTCCTTTCGGTAGTATTTGCTCTTTCTCCAGAACGGCGTCACACAAAGTCAAAGCCCTCCTCTTCACACCATCGTCTCATCCATACATTGATCGCTTGCAATTCTCCTTGTCTCTTTCCGTCCGCTCTTGGTACCGGGAGGATCTTGGAGAAAGTCACCTTCACCTCCCTGATCTTCAATTTTCTTCCTAGTGAGCGGAGCTGGCCCTTCATCTTTTCCCTGTCGTACTTCCGTCCACTCACATCATTAGTTCCCACGTGGATAAGCACAGCAGTGTCCTCTCCTCCTGCACTGTCTATTATCCTGGAGATCCTGTTGGCCACATCCTTCACTCTTGCTCCAGGCAGGCAGGTGATGATTCTGTCCTCTCTTCCTCCTGCGGTGTGGCTGTCCACATGACGTATAATGGAGTCGCCTACGATGATCCCCATCTTATTTATTCGGGGGTTACTTGGGGGTCGTAAGTCCACGTCCATGATGTAGAGCCTATCTTCTCCCTCCTGCGATACGCTTGAAATTTTTTTCAGCTCTTTGTGTGGGGGGAAGTCTTCCTGCATTCTCTCTCTTTCTCCTGGTGTGCAGTCGTTCCTTATCTCAGCTTCAGTTTCTTCTGAATTTGCAGGGGTGTCTTCTCTCCTCTTGTCCAGGCCATCTTTTTGGGTTGCTTGGGTACAGCTTTCTGGCCCTGGGATCTCCACAGTTTGCTGGTGAGCTTCCTCGATGAATCTTTCCAGTTCCTTGACCCCCTCGTTTGGACAGAACTCCACTAGAAACTTCTCCTGTTCGCGGATTCTATCTTCAAAGATGAGTTCTTTTAGTTCTGTCACTGTCTCCTCTAGTAGCCATACTTGCCGTTTCAAGCTATCCAGCTCCATGCACCGACTGCAAATGTATGCCCGGATCCCCGAAGGGAGGTAGTCATCCATATTGCAGCCGGTACAGAAGACAGGAAAGCTCATCTTCTGACTTCCTTGGACTTCCATTTCTTGCTTCCCTTCTGAGTTGTCCGAGTGATTTGTTGTGAACCTTCTGTCTCTGTTGACTGGTTGTTTTCTGACTTCCTGTCTGCTGTCTTCCTGTTTGTAGTGAGTCTGTTGGTGTTACTGTGTTGGGACCTTTGTGTGTTTGTTTCCCTTCTAGGTGTGTGGTACTGTGCCTGCCTCCCCCTTACCTTCCGTGCCTGCCACTTCCTTGCCTTGCTTGCCTTGCTGCTTTTCTTGTGTGTGCTGTCTTCGCTCTACCTTACCTTGATTCTGCTTGTGAGGGTTTGTTCCTTCTATGTCTGTCTCTTACCTTACCTTCTTGCTGCTTCTTTACCTTCCCGTCCTCCTCTGGTGTTCTTGGTTGTAGTGACTTGGCCTTTCCAAAGGCCCTTATAAAGGCCCTTCGCAAAGGCGCTCTCACTAAGGCGAGAGCCTTTGCCGCTTGCCTTTACTGCGCGCCGAATGGCTGCGTGCCGTTGGCTCCTCCCATTTTTAAGGGAGAGTCTGGCACTGCCTCTGATGCGGTGGGGGTGGGCGGAGCGTACTCGCCGCTTC
This sequence comes from Geotrypetes seraphini, assembly GCF_902459505.1. Lineage (NCBI taxonomy): Eukaryota > Metazoa > Chordata > Amphibia > Gymnophiona > Dermophiidae > Geotrypetes > Geotrypetes seraphini. The sequence continues at coordinate 55,370,238 of NC_047086.1, forward strand.
CCCGAGTCTTCTGCTCCCTCCTCCCTCCTTCTCCTTTACTTTCCCCGAGTTCTTTCGCTTTCCCTGGCTACCTCAGCACGCTGCTCCTTTCTTCTCCTGTGCTCGGCACCAGCACTGCGTGTGCTGCGTTTGCTCCTCCCCTTTTTAAAAGGGAGTCCAGCGCTGCCTCTGACGTGGTGGGGGTGGGCAGAGCGTACTCTCGCCGCTTCCCCGAGCCTTCTGCTCCCTCCTGCCTCCTTCTCCTTTACTTTCCCCGAGTTCTTTCGCTCTCCCTGGCTACCTCAGCATGCTGCTCCTTTCTCCTTCTGTGCTCGGCACCAGCTAATTTATCCAAATGGAAAGCGATTTTATAATGGCACCTTTATGTCAAAGACTGTTTTCAGCATGTTGTATGAATACACATACGTGCCTATGTATCTTTCCTCTTGCTATCTCTATCAAATTTCTAGGAGTAACATTAGATCATCATCTAACTTTAGAGGATCATACAGAGTTATTGATTTAAAAATGTTATGCTCAAAAGTTTGGGCACTGGCACCGTCAACAAGCATGAAACATGTAATGGTGCACATAAAAACCGTTCCAGGTCAAACCAGGTTGGTGAGTCTTGGGTACTAGGGTTAATAATCCAATAGGCTCCATATTTGGCCAATGATGCGATATAATAAAAATGAAAATCTGGTACATTCAAACCCCCATTAATTTTAGAGGCTTTCAGCTTGTCGAGAGCAATACGAGGTTTTTTGTTATTCCACACAAAGTCAGATATTTTCTTATTCAACCAATGAAAAAATTTCTTCTTGCATAAGGAGGGAAGCATTGAGAGGGTATAGTTTATCTGAGGAGTAAGGGTCATTTTGATAGAAGCTATTCTGCCCCACCATGAAAGGAAGAGTGGAGACCAACGAGACAGGGTGTTAAGAACTAAACTTTTAATTTTAGATATGTTTAGATCTTGAGTTTGAATCGGATCTTTATGTATTAACACTCCCAAGTATTTTACAGCTCCGTGTGACCACGTGAAGGGAAATTGGGCGAGATCTGAGGGGTAAATGAGATCATTAAGAGGGAAAATTTCTGATTTTTCCCAGTTAACTGAGTATCCAGAAAGCTTGGAGTAATGAGAGACAATATTAACGAGTGAGGGAAGGGAAGCAACAGGATCTCGGATAAAGAGAAGGACATCATCAGCGTATGCTGCTAATTTGATATGACAATAAGTGGTTTCAATTCCTGTTATTGTTGGGCATTGTCGGATAGCAGAGAGGAGAGGTTCCAACGCTAAATTAAATAGCAGCGGCGACAGAGGGCAGCCCTGGCGAGTGCCTCTATGTAGGGAGAATTTGTTGGAGAGAGAATTATTAATTAAAATGCGAGCTGTGGGTTGATGATATAAAGTTTTAATCCAATCTGTATAGAACGGGCCAAAGTTGTACCACTTTAAAATTTGGAATAGAAAAGGCCATTCAACTCGGTCAAAGGCCTTTTCGGCATCTATGGCCAAACCGATTACGGGATCTGAGAGTGTTTTAGCATGGGCATTAATATGATGAAAGAGGCGTATATTGTCTCCTATAAACCTTTGTTTAATAAACCCCGTTTGATCTTTGTGAATAAGAGAGGGGATCACTTTGTTGAGTCTCAGTGCAAGAAGTTTTGCCATGATCTTGTAATCTAAATTAAGAAGAGAAATGGGGCGAAAGTTTTTAACCAAGGTAGGGTCTCTGTCAGGTTTGGGAATGACTACTATAGTGGCCTCAGTGAAGTTGAATTGTTTGTCTGGATCAGAGTGGAGGAATTCATAGTAAGAAAGAAGATGAGGAGCCAGAAGATTACGAAACTGCTTAAAAAATTCATTGGTAAACCCGTCAGGACCTGGGGCTTTGCCGGTAGGCATAGCTGATATTGCGGCTTCTATTTCAGATACAGTAATGGGAGAGTCCAGTTTCAATTTCACAGAGTCCGATAAGGTCGGATGAACCAAAGAAGCAAGAAAAGAGTCTATCCCCGATTCTGAAGCAGAAAAATCAGATTTATATAAAGTAGTATAGAAGTTTTCAAACTGAGAGGAGATCAGAGACCGGGTTTTAACCATCTGCCCCAATGGGTTTTGAATGGCTGTGATATGTAGGCGTTTGGATTTAGTTTTAAGATATCTAGCCAAAGGGCGTCCCATAAGGTTGTCTCCCATATAATGTCCAGAGGTTGAGATAAAAATATCCCGTCTAGCAGTACTGGAAACTAAAGTGTTAAATTCGTATTTAAGATTTTGTATACGTTGAAAAATGGATCATGTAAGTGGGCAGACATATGTTGTAGTTCTAACTCTTTGATAGAAGATTCTAAGTCTTTCTCTTTTTTCATGGATTGTTTCTTTTTCCAAGAGGCGAGATTGATAAGTTCACCCCTAAGGGAGACTTTATAAGCCTCCCAGACAATGGATGGGCAAATTTCTGGATCTTTGGAGTTAAGTTCGAAGAATTCAGCAGTGAAAGATTGAATTTTGTCAGCTATTTCTGAGTCTAAGAGTAAAGCATTGTTTAGTCTCCAAGAAGAAGATTCTTTGCGGGGGGCAGAGATAAGTAGGTGTAGGGAGGTGGCCGCATGATCTGTAAGAGAGATTGGGTGAATAACATTGTTTGCCAGGTCCTGAATGAGAGAGGAGGATATAAGAAAGAAGTCTATTCTTGAGTAGGTATTATGAGGTGGTGAGAAGTGAGAGTATTCTCTACCCTTTGGATTAAACAAACGCCATGGATCTACAAGGGAGAAGGCATCTTTAAGGGCATGTAAGGCTGTGAATGACTTGGATTTGGAGGGTTTGCAAGAAGATGATCTATCAATATAAATATCTTGAATTTGATTGAAATCGCCTCCAAGTACTAAAGGGCAAGAACTGTATTCTACTAACGCCATCTGAAGGTCTTGGAAAAATTCTGGGTGGTCTAGGACTGGAGCATAAATGTTAAGGAACACAAAGTTCACTGAGTGCAACGCAGCGTGCACCAAGCACCATCTTCCATCCTTGTCCGTCGTAGAAGAGTGAACTACAGGAGAGAGTTTATCATGGAAAAATATTGAGACTCCATTTTTCTTACGCTGGGTCGCAGGAGAATAAAAGTGAGAGGAGTATCCCTTTAATTGAAATTTTAAGGCAGCAGCGAGAGGCAGGTGAGTCTCTTGTAAAAAAACCACATCAGGGTGCTTATTAAAAATATAGTTAGCTATCTTTTTCCTCTTAATGGGATGATTTAGTCCATTCACATTAAAAGAAAAAATATGCAAGTCAGCCATAATCTTTTAAATACATTACTATATTGCAGTATATTTTGCACATGTTCAATGTGTGTATATAGCAAAGAGAATGTTTAAGGTAGACACTCCTGTCAGAAAGTAAAAGAAAGAGCATATAGGTAGTAGAGAAAAAGTAAAAAATGTCATCACAAAGGATCACATTCTCATACATAGAGTTAAAAATTTTTATGGGTGCTCCTGTGAGCATAAAGATATAACACAAATGGGAAAGCTAGCAAAGAACCCCACACCCATACAATATCAATAACTTGAAAATTGGTGTGCTTATCAATATTTGCGATATAACTGAGAAACAAGTGAGTATGTTTGCAGCAAATCATGTCAGCGCATTTTTAAAGATTCCAGAAATGCAACTAAGTCTTTAGGGTCAGTATATGAAGATGTGCGGTTGTTGTAGGTCACTTTCATCCTTGCTGGGTACATAAGACCATACTTGGCTCCTATATCTTTAAGCTCCTGTCGATGGGAAAGAAATGCTTTTCTCTTCAAGGCCGTGGATTTGGCCAGGTCTGGAACTATAAAGAACTTTCTACCTTGGTGGAGAAGTTGAGGTTTAGATTTTGCAGCTGTTATACTCCTTATTGAGTGCAACGCAGCATGCCCTTCATATACTAGACGTAATCGCAGAGATTTCAATTAAAGACAGTCCACTCTTGTCCATTTGGAATAACCCCAAAATCCAAATCAATAGTAAATCTCTTTCATGGAAAAGGTGGCAGCGGGCTGGTTTGTGGTCTCTCCATCAGATAACCACTCTCACTTCGTTTGTTCCCTTTGTCACAATTTGCTCTACTTACTCATTGTCTCCTTCTGCTTACTCACAGTGGCTTTCTCTTACTAAGACGTTATCTTCTATGTCTATACGCTTTGATTATATGACATCCATTCACACTTTGTATCACTGGTCCACATTGGCTATATCAAAAGGTAAAGCGATATCTCTCTTCTATAGTATTCTAAGAGATCACTCTTTCACATTTTCCTCTCATTCCATGAAACATTGGGAATCTATGCTGACAACCTCACTTACTGATGTTGACTGGGAACTCTTCTGGTCATCGACAAACCGACCTCTTTTATCATCCAGAGTCTCACAATCAATGTTCTTCATTATGTGGAATGCGGTATGGACACCCTTTCGGATGTGGAAAGCTAACCTAAAACAAGACTCTATATGTTGGAATTGTATGAAAGAAGCTGGGACTCTTGATCACATGCTTTTCCACTGTGCTAAAGTTCGTTCCTTTTGGACATGCATTTGGGACACCATAAAGTCTATTACCAATTGTTCAGAAGAAATTTCCTTTGACATTATAATTCTCCGATCTCAACACCCTTGTTTTACACAGTCTAACTGTCCTCCTAAACTCATTGATGCAATGTTTGTGACTGCCCTTATGCACATCTTGAAAAATTGGAAGTCCTCTTCATTACTAAACTATACCTTTTGGTGGAATTCTTTGAGCATGTATCATAAATTTGAATCATATGCTTATGAAAAGAAAAATATAATTCAACTTTCCAAAAGTTTGACACAATGTAAATCACCCTGGAAATTCCTAGACTCATATGTTCAATCTATTTCATAGACACTCCTCTCTTCTTCTTCTTCTTTTTCTTTACCTTCATCTTTTTCCTCATTTTATTCTTTTTCTTTCTTCCTTCAATTTCTCTTTCCTCTTATCTTTTCTTTTATTATCTTTTCATGAACAGTCCTAGTACTTTAGATCTTTTAAAACGATTCAATTCTACATTGCACAATATAACTGAATATTTGTTATACTAAATGTTTTGTTTTATTTTTTGATACCCTGTACTTGAACTGTTTCTTATATTTTTTCAAAAAACTCAATAAAAAATATTGAACTCAAAAAAAAAAAAAATGTTATGCTATTTTTTGGAAACTACGATCAAAAAATATTTTGATATAACATTGTTCAGATTAGTAGTTCAGACTTCTAGCCTATCAGTTCTTGATTATTGTTATATAATCTATTAAGGGTCCTATAAAAAGATTTGTCACAGATTGAGTTAAATACAAAATACAGCAGTTCATTTGATTTTTGGTCTGAGAAAGTTCGATAATGCGAGTCCTTTTTATCAAAAGCTACATTGATTGCCGTTCAAGGCGAGAATTCTGTTTAAAATTAGATGTATCTGTTTCAAGGCATTATTTGGCTTAGTCCCTGAATATCTTTCCTCTGAGTTTAAAGTACATATTTCTAATAGGAATACTTGAAATAATAACATGTTTATCCATCTTTAAAATCTGTTCGATATAAGAGATTTCATGAATGAACGTATGCTTTCCAAGCAGGGAAAATGAATGCTTAGTTGAGCTCTCTTATTCCTTTAGTCAATTCTTATTATTCTTTTAGGAAGATACTAAAAACTAAATTATTTGAAAAAAGTGAAATTTGATGAACTCTTTAACTATTTGTATGCTTTGCTGAATGTATAGCGTTCATTTTCATGTAAATTGATGTTTTTTTTAAATTATTTGTATGCATCACTAAATGTCTAGTGTTCTTTTATGTTAACGGCTCAGAACTTATGGTAAGGCGGTATATGAAAATAAAGTCATTTATTATTAATTATTATTATTAAATCCTGCAGGTCATGTATAAATGAACCCATGTACATTTACACCTGTTTGGCAGCAGATGTAAATGCTTGTATATATAAAAAGTGCACAGATTGAAAGATTAGGTTCTTACCTTTGCTAATCTTTCTTGTAAATACACACTTTATTTCTGGACCAGCGGGTTATTTCCGTCTACCCGCCAGGTCTTTGCAGGAAGCCTCAAACTTCAGAGGCTTAAAATCCTCCCCCTTATACCTCATCACTGTCCCTGTGAACATCAGTTAGTCTTAAAGCAGCCAGAATCACCTGTAGAGGATAAGAACAAGAGAGAAAGGGGAATAGGGACACACCTCGGCAAATAAGTCAATTCTGCTCATATCAACAAATGCAACAATGAAAAACGAGAAGAGGTCATAAAACATTAGAAAGCTGAACAATAGAACAGTGGTACAAGAAAACACAGCCTGTACTGTCAGAAAGTGATGACTGAATTATGGACTCCCCAAAACTAAGTGCTAAACCCATTCTGATGGCACTCTTATAAAGGCTGGTCAAAAACAGAAATCCAGCTTACCAGTGCATGCAAATGTAAACAATCGGTGAATCAGCAAGGTAAAGGGTGGGTTCCTGGAATAAAGTGTGGATTTACAAGAAAGAAGATTAGCAAAGGTAAGAACCTAATCTTTTGTTCTTGTACAATCCCACTTTATTCTGGGACCAGTGGGACATAACAGAGCAGTCCTGAAAATTCAGGGTGGGACTGATGAGCCCACTGCCAAAACAGAGGCACGAAAAGCAACATCCTTCTTGGCCATCACATCGATCCTGTAAAATTTGGTGAACGTATGCAAGGAGGACCAGGTATCAGCCCTGCAAATCTTGGCCAGAGAAACAGCTGACGACTCTTCCCAAGATGACAAAACACCTCTGGTAGAATGAGCTCAGAGACATGGGGGAAGCCACTGCTTGCCCTGGATCGGTAGCATGTAATATTGCTACTATTTGGGGTCTGCCAGGTGCTGGTGACCTGGATAGACCGCTGTGAGGCTACTGGGCTGGATGGACCATTGGTCGGACCCAGTAAGGCTAGTCATGTTCTAATGTTTTAGAGCTGGAGGAGTATCTAAGTATTGCAAATAGGCTACTGATGAAACCACGTGTTAATTGACACTTAATTGGCACGATGTTAATTGGCACTCAATACAGTGTGCCTAATCCATGGCAATGAGAGCAGCATGGGCATGTCAGGAGTGTTACAAAAAATTTTTGTGCACAGAGTGCTGGGTAAACGCACCTAACTTAGGCACCAGCATTTACACCAGGTTTCAGCAAGTGTAATTCTGGTGCCCATAGTTAGGCAAGAGATCTGTGTTTTTCTTTAAAGAGCTTAGCACCAATTTTTTTCAGTGTCTGATTTTAAGTGAATACTAGGGGCAAAGTAGCAGAAATTGTAACTAGACTGAAGCCAAGAAGCAGGCATAAAGGTAAGTAAAGTATGCACATACTAACAATGCTTGTAAATTGTAAATGTGCCCCAAATTTGGCCTAAACACATCTACATGCTGGTTGCATAAATGTATTTATGTATTCAATTTTCTATACTGTTCTCCAAGGGGAGCTCAGAATGGTTTACATGAATGTGTTCAGGTACTCAAGCATTTTCCCCTGTCTGTCCCAGGGGCTCACAATCTATCTAATGTAGCTGGAGCAATGGGGGCATTAAGTGACTTGTCCATGGTCATAAGGAACAGTGTGGCTTTGAACCCACAACTTTAAGATGCTGAGGCTGTAGCTTTACCCACTGCACCACACTCTCCCCTTCTTATCCTTTGCATGCAAAAAAAATCTCTTATAAAATTACCTCCACAGTACATAATAATATAAAGTATTTTTCCATGTAAACTAAACCTTTATACATGTATGAAAAGCAGGCATATTGAAACATGTGCCCAAATTTATGTGAGCTGTATGTAGGCATTCCCAGGGGCATAGTGTAGGTAGAGTTTGGGTGGGGCTGTGAAATACAGTATATACATATATGCACATGTAGAATACACATAAATAGAAGTATATCTTCTTTGAAGCAGCTATAAATTTGTGCAACAGTATTTGTGCCCTACCAAGGCTGATTCTGGGTGCCTGTTTTATAAAGGTATGCTGCCTTTATAGAAATAGATGGATGTTTTGGGGGATTTTTCATGTAGGTACCCATTTGTAAAATTTTCCCCTTGAAGTTATACAGATAGATTTGCTGATGACATTTGCATTTTTGTTCTCTATGAATAGATGCAAAACTTTACATGGATAAGTTAATCATTTAAACTTTTAAATATGGTACCATGCCGTTGACAGAACGAAACACCTGTTTCCCACATTTATTACAAGTCTATCCAACCACTTTACACACTACAAAATCATTTCTTCAAGGTGTTTTTCTGTTTAGTTATGTCTGGCTAATAATGTGACATAGCAAGGTATGTGGCAATGGGTAAGATGGTAAAAGTGCTTCTACTTACAGGTGGTCCTGGAGGTCCTGGGTTGCCAGGGGGTCCTGCTTTGCCACGTCTCCCCTTGAACCAAAACAAACAAACAAACAAACCTTCATAAGCATCATAATTCTACAAAAATTGATGGCTGTATTTAACAAGTAAAAATTCAAAATCTTTCTAAGCCATTATTCTATGTACCATATTTGTGATTCATTTGTTGCACAATTATAGCTTGAAAAATCAATAAAGATTTATTTTAAAAAAAATGCTATGTACCAATGACTGCGACGACTGTCAGCTCTCAGCTTCAGGACAATTCTCAGTAACTGTAGTAAGCAACACATTTGCAACAAAGCAAGTTTTTGGCAGATTTCTTCTATTTTGCATAATAATAATAGCTTTATTTATATTACATTACATTACGGATTTCTATTCCGCTTGTACCTTGTGGTTCTAAGCGGATTACATTGGAAGATAACTGGGCATTTCCAGGAAGTTACATTACATTGGGAGATAGCTTGACATTTCCAGGAAGATACATTGGAAGAAAGTTGGACATTTCCATGAAATGACATTACATTAGAAGGTAGTTGGTTTCAAGTTACATAGTGAGGTTTCAGGTTATTTTGTGACATAGAGAAGAAGATTCCAGCATGATGGGATTCATGTTAGGTTAGGTTAACCGAATATGTTTTTTGAATAGTAGTGTTTTTATTTCTTTTCGGAATGCTTTATAGTCTGTTGTTGTAGTCAATAGGTTGGATATGAAGGGGTCAAGCTTCTCTGCTTTAGTAGCTAGGAGGCTGTCATATAGTTTTTTGCGTTGGGTACCTTTGAGTGCTGGGTAGGAGAATGGTGTCTGGGTTCTCCTAATTCTGGGTGAAAGGTTTCGATTTAGGCGATTGTTTAGGTAGGTAGGCGCAGTTCCGTTTCTTACTTTGTATAATAGAATGAATAATTTGAATTGGATTCTGGCTTGTATGGGTAGCCAGTGTGAGTCTAGGTAGGCATTGGTGATGTGGTCAAATTTTTCGAGTGAATAGATTAGCCTGAGAGCTGTGTTCTGAACGGACTGTAGTTGTTTAATTAAGTTTATTGGACAAGGTAGGTAGAGGATGTTGCAGTAGTCCAATAGTCCTAGTACAAGGGATTGGACAATGATCCTGTATTGTTCAAGACAGTATACAGTAGTTGATAGTTGCAAAGTGGGATTTTGGGAACAGTTATCAAAATAGGTAAGGGGTAGGGAGTAGAGGGGAAGGAAGAGAGAGGTGGATGCAGAGGGGGGGGGAAAGGTGGGAGAGAAAAATGAGGGGAAAATGATAGGACATTATTATCAAAAAGATCAAGCTTCTTCATGTTAATCTTAGAAACAATTTGGATTTTTTTTCCCATTGTACAGGACAATGATTTTCAATTCTTGCTCTCAAGGGTTGTAAATGTTTTGGGTTTTCTGGGTATCTTTAATGAATGTGCATTAGATAAAGTTGCATAAAGTGGTAGTAATATGCATGCAAATCAATACCATGCATATTTATTCAAGATATCCTGAAAATTTCACTCTCAAAGATTAGATCTGACTATCGCTGGTCTGGAATATGTCAGCAAGACAGTAATCATCTTAACCATGTCCAGGAGCCCTATTCTCCTGCAGATTGTTACTTTTTAATGAAGCCCATTGGGCTCAGAGAGATCATGGTAGCAATCTTTGAAGCATTGGGCATTTTGGGATTGATTCTATAAAGGGCGCCTAGCAGCACCTAACTCCTATGCACCATTTGGTACAGTTGTCAATCAACCTCTAGGCATTATTTATAGAATCACACCTAGCGGTGCCTAACTCAAACTTAGGCACTGGTATATATTAGGTCAGGCCTAATTTAATGGCGCCTAACACAGATGCCTACTGACACCTAAGTCATATCTAGGGTTATCAGACGTCCGGATTTCTCTGGACGTATCCTCCTTTTTGAGGACAAGTCCGGGGGTCCGGACGGCTTTTCAAAATCTGGCACTTTGTCCGGGTTTTGAAAAGCTTCCCGTCAAAATCGTGTTGGGAAGGGGCATCTGCGCATGCGTGTATGCAACGCGGTGACATCATGTGCGTGAAAGCTGTCTGGGGTAAGGCTGGGGGCGGAACAGAGCATGGCACAGGCGGAACAGGTCGGAACTGGGTGGGCCTGGGGGGGCGTGGCCATGGGCCTAGACTTTCCTCTGGGAAAATCTAGTAACCCTAGTCATACCACACCTATTCTCTGCCCATAACCATGTCTACTTTTCAGGTAGGCACCTCGATGTAGGCGTCAGTAGGTGCTATTCTGAATTCCATCAGAATTCGGTTAGGTACCCTTTGGGCCTGATTCTACATATGTCGCCTACAAAATCAGCAGCAACTAGTGCAATATTAAGAGCAATTCTGTTAAAGTTATGTACACTATTTAGAATCATGCTTTCAGGGTTTTCTTGGCCTAAATGCCTGCACCTAAGTTGTGCGCACTTCAGCGCACAAGTTATTAACATGCATATAACTTGAACACAGTGCAACAGAAAGGCAAGGGAAGCGTCCTATCAGCCAACAAAACAGTCTTTATTTCTGTTGCACTGCTGATATTTCTTGTATAACTTGAACACACCCATGATCCGCTCCTAACCAAGTCCACTTTTAGGTACATGCCGTTGCGCTATGTGCCTACCAAGCTGTGTGCCTAACTTACAATTAACTCCAATTAAAGTCAATTATGAGTTAATTGCCAATTATCAGCACCGATTAAGCCTATTGATTAAGTTGTGTGTGTACATTGGCTACACACACTGATATATGCGTACAACTTTAGGCGCATTAGCTGTGAAGGCAAATTCTTGAATGATTTTTGATCACATGTCCTCAGATTCTGTATAGGTCAGCCAAATTTGGACGTGGATTCCAGATCTGCATTTTAACTAATTAATCAATTAGGAGTTAATAGAAACTTAATTTGTCAGTAATTAGGAATTAAGTGTAGATCTACTCTATGCTCTACTCTATTATGCATGCTGGCCTTACCATTTTTACGAAATTGTGTTGTACTATGTTAACCATGCTTTGTAGTACTATGTTTGCTGTGCTATGTTTCACCATACCATGTTTTGTCATATTATGTTTTACCATACTTTGTTAACTTATGTTTTGCCATCTCTGTCAGACAATGTTTGCCATTCTATCTTCTACCATACTATGTCTGAGTATGGCGCAGGGTACTGAGCTACAGCCTCAGCACCTTGAGGTTGCGGGTACGAACCCACACTGTTCTTTGTGACCCTGGACAAGTCACTTGGTCCCCTATTGTCCCAGATATATTAGATAGTGAGCCCGCCGGGACAGACAGGGAAAAATGCTTGAGTACCTAAATAAATCCATGTAAACCATTCTGCGCTCCCCTGGAAAAACGATATAGAAAATTGAATAAATAAATACATTTCATAGCATGCAACTCAAAGTGGGATATGGGCAAGTCAGGGATGCTTCTAGAAATTAGGTGCAATATTTATTCATTCTATACTGTTCTCCTAGGGGAGCTCAAAAACAGTTTACATGAATTTATTCAGGTACTCAAGCACTTTTCCTTGTCTGTTCTGATGGTCTCACAATCTATCTAATGTACCTGGGGCAATATTAAGTGACTTGCCCAGGATAACAAGGAGTAGCATGGGTTTAAACCCATAACTTCTGGTGCTGAGACTATGGGGCTCATAATCGAAACAGAAATACTTCTACAAACTGGCCTAAATTGGCACTTGGACGATCAGTAAGACAAGTCGTCCAAGTGCTGATAATTGAACCAGGTTTTAGAGGTATTTAAACAACTTAGGCCTTTTCAGTGCTGCTGTACACCCAGAGCTAAAAGGGGCATTTTAGGAGGAGTGGTGAGGGCGGGATTTGGGCGGGACGTGGGCCAACCTAGACTTAGTCGTGCTATAAGTATAACCAAAAGTTTAACGAGGCTGCCCAGACGGAACTTATACATAGCAATTTAGGCGATTGAAAACCAGGTCTAAGTGGCAAAAAGGTATCCAAAGTGACCAGATAACCACTGTAAGCACAAAGTACAGTCCCCCACACACTCTCCCAGTGATCATTGACCCATCCCCCCACCGTCATAACTATCGCAATAAAAACTTTATATATCTGCCTCCAGAACATCAGCACCTGGCATAGGAAAGCCTAGTAGAGCAGCACAGATGTAGCTTAAGTAGTCTAGGGTTATTGGGATTGTAGACAGTAGGTTTTGGGGGGGGTTCTCTGGGGGGCTCACCATGACCTATAAGGGAGTTGTGGTGAGATGTGTATATGGCACCCTTTTTGTGAAGTTCACTGATGTGCCCTGTAAGGTTCCCCACTATTGTGTTGCCATGCTTGGGTGTCCAGTCCATCACTTTGCTGGCCCCTCCCATGTCCAAAAGGTCTTATTCTAGGTGTTTTTGGATGAGAATGGGGTATAAAGATAGACGACTTAGTGGTGTGGCCGACCAAACAGCTGGATGTATACTTAGACGATTTTCAAAAAAGAAAAATATTTAGGATGTATTTTTCGGGAATGGACTTTAGACACTGCCAACTTTGGGCAACTAGCAACTTAGCCCAAAACGGACTTAGAAGGTTTTTTTTTATTATACCCCTCCACAGCTTTAACCACTGTACCACACTCTCTCCCTTATAGCATACCTGAATTTCCTTGCCAAAGTGCCATCATTTGGGTATAAATATTTACACCAGTTTTTATCAGTCAAAAGAGCTTGTATTCATAAGTGTGAGAAGTGCGCCAAGCTAGTATTCTGTAAAGGGTGCATTGTGTAGAGTGCCCTTTACAGAATACTATCTTAGGGTGGATCTTAACAGCATCTAACTTTGAGCACTAAAACATAGTATTACCATGTAACACATTCTGGGCTCCTTGAGGAACATAGGATATAAATTGAATTAAATAAATAAATAAATTATGGGAGCTGTCAGTATTGTAGCAGAAGACTAATCCACTATTGTGCATATCAACTTGGTTTTAATTCGAAAGTTTACGATTTTATATGACGCTGCACAGGATATAGGCAGCTGAAACACGGTCCTTGTTGGGTCCTTAGTACATCCATTCATCTGGATTTTGCTGCTTCATTTTTCATGTGGAGGGACATAATAATAATAATAAAAAGTCTAAGTCTAAGTTTCGGCCTAAGGTCTTAGGCGCCCAAAGTCGGCAGCAGGGAAATGTCCATTCTCGAAAAAAACATCCAAAATGATTTTTTGGTTTTGTTTGAGAATGGCCTACCTTTGCGTTCAGGCATTTAATTGCTCAGACTGCCACTAGGTCTATCTTTAAAACATATTCTCAACCAAAAATTTGCCCAAATCCCAAACACCCAAACCAAGACCTTTAAGGTGTAGGAGGGGCCAGTCCTTCACCTAACAGCATGATTCTCTAACCAGTGTCTGTCATAAGCACCAGTTAGATAATCAGGGAACCTGCCCTCCCCCCCCCCCCCGTGAAGAGTATAGCAAGAAGGATGCCCAATACCTCCTGCCGGACACAACTGATGCCACCCGCAATGGTTGCCGGCAAGAGAGATGCCCAATCTCTCATGCTGGACACCCCCCGAACTGTTGAAAGTTCGCTGGAAAGAGGGATGCCCCACCCTCCCAAAGGTAGCCCACCTGGACCCCCAAGCCCATCTGCACTGGACCCCCCCTAACCTTTTTTAAATGGCCGGCTGGATGGGCCCTTCCTGCGTTCGGCTGGAAAACCCATCTTCACTGGAATGACAGGCCTGCCCATCTCCCAATGCATTTTGGGATATGCTAGGAGTGGCCTACGATTCCAATTGGCCCAGGTGCCTAAGGCCCTTCTTATGGGAGGGGTCTTAAGTACCTGGGTCAATCAGGGCCTTAGCCCCTCTCCGGGTGAGGAAGAATAAGCCTACCTTATCAGGGGCATTCCAAGATGCACAAAGAATGGGCAGGCCTGCCATTCCAGTGAAGGTGGGCCTGCTGGCTGTACACAAGAAGGACCCATTCGTCCAGCCATCTAAAAAATGTTAGGGGGTCCGGTGGGCTTGAGGGGTTGGGGTGGGCTACTTGATTGTCTGTGCGACTAAGGAGTACTTGGTTGGAAAACTTTTCTTGAAACGTTCTTAGAGCAGGTTAATGTGGAATGTCTTTTCTTGAGCAGACCACTGACCCTGCATCTTGAGACCATCTAAATGAGCATACCAAGTGTGCCTGTGTTATTTTCAAAATTCTCTTTGGAATTTTCTCTTCACTAGTCCCTTTATCTTGGAATCTTTATAGATTCTCTTTCACAAAGGGCGATCAACAATTTAAGCTATCTTGTCCAACCAGTAAAGGTATCAAAAGAATCAAAGCTTTTGGTCAATCTCTGCCCTTCATGTTTACCCAACTTTGGAACGATCTTCCATTTTCTCTACGAAGTTTTAGTTCTCTTTCATCCTTTCATAAGTCTTTGAAAACCATTCTGTTTACCAAACACTTTGGTAATTAATTTCTTTTCCATCTCTGCTACACTGTTATTGGTATAATTTAATTCACTGTTTTATATTTTTATTATCTTATCAACCAAGTCGAGCTTTCCCAGGTTGAGGACCCGGTATACAAAACTAAGCATTACTTTACATTACATTACATGTACATGGTGAGTACTTTCTGATGTAGAGTAATGTGAAACAGCAGACCCCTGGAAAGATTTGACAAATCCATCCACTACTGAAGGGATTGACTAAGGCAGGGGTGTCCAATGTCGGTCCTCGAGGGCCGCAATCCAGTCGGGTTTTCAGGATTTCCCCAATGAATATGCATTGAAAGCAGTGCATGCAAATAGATCTCATGCATATTCATTGGGGAAATCCTGAAAACCCGACTGGACTGCGGCCCTCGAGGACCGACATTGGACACCCCTGGACTAAGGAGAGGTTACTGTGATCTTCGAGTTAAGGGATCAAGAGCTTGAGACCATTGAGATGCTAGAGTCTAATGAGCTGTTCTGAGATGAAGTCTTGTGAAGGGGGAAACATGAACTGTGGAGGCCATGTGACCCATAAATTGCATTTTCTGTCTTGCTGAGATGGATTGCAGAGTAGAGACTTGAGTGCAAAGATGAAGCAAAGTGTCTTGTCTTTATTGAAGTAGAAATTCTCTGACTCAAACAGTGTCTAACAGGGCTCTAATAACATAAGAACATAAGAACATAAGCAATGCCTCTGCTGGGTCAGACCTGAGGTCCATCATGCCCAGCAGTCCGCTCACGCGGCGGCCCAACAGGTCCAGGACCTGTGCAGAAATCCTCTATTTATACCCTTCTATCCTCTTTTCCAGCAGGAAACTGTCCAATCCTTTCTTAAATCCCAGTACCATACTCTGCCCTATTACATTCTCTGGAAGCGCATTCCAGGTGTCCACCACACGTTGGGTAAAGAAGAACTTCCTAGCATTTGTTTTGAATCTGTCCCCTTTCAACTTTTCCAGATGCCCTCTTGTTCTTTTATTTTTTGAAAGTGTGAAGAATCTGTCCCTCTCTACTCTCTCTATGCCCTTCATGATCTTATAAGTCTCTATCATATCCCCTCTAAGTCTCCTCTTCTCCAGGGAAAAGAGACCCAGTTTCTCCAATCTCTCAGCATATGGAAGGTTTTCCATCCCTTTTATCAGACGTGTCGCTTTCCTCTGAACCCTCTCGAGTATCGCCATATCCTTCTTAAGGTACGGCGACCAATATTGGACGCAGTATTCCAGATGCGGGCGCACCATCGCCCGATACAACGGCAGGATAACTTCTTTCGTCCTGGTTGTAATACCCTTCTTGATTATACCTAGCATTCTATTCGCTCTCTTAGCGGCCACTGCGCACTGTGCCGTCGGCTTCATTGTCATGTCCACCATTACCCCTAAGTCCCTTTCCTGGGTACTCTCATTCAATAACATCCCTCCTATCGTATAGTTGTACCTCAGGTTTCTGCTTCCCACATGCAGTACTTTACATTTCTCAACGTTGAACTTCATCTGCCCTCTCGTCGCCCATTCCCCTAGTTTATTCAGGTCCCTTTGCAATTTTTCGCAGTCCTCTTTAGTCCGAGCTCCACTGAATAGTTTGGTGTCGTCTGCAAATTTTATTATCTCACACGTCGTCCCTATTTCTAGATCATTTATGAATATATTAAATAGTAGTGGCCCGAGCACCGAGCCCTGCGGAACACCACTTGTGACCCTCTTCATTTTATATACCGAATCTACTCCCTAAGGAGCTCAACTTGGTTTACGGTTCGTTAAAAAATGAAACATAACCAGTAAAAACTGTGGGATAAAAACAGAAATTGGTTAGATTAGATGGATGGAAATAGTCAGAAAAAAGGTATGTTGAATTGCTTAAAATTATTATTCGACAGCTAAAATCAAATTAACTATTGTGAAAACAACCAGGTTTTTAAACTTTTTTGAAATTGATATAATTGATCTACCAGTCTTAGAGAATCTGGAAGTCCATTCCAAATTCTCACCAATTTAAATGTAAAAGATTTACTAAGCTTCCCAGTGCATTTAATACCTTTCAGAGAAGGAAATGCTAATTTGTGAATTGTTGTAATTCTTGAATAGCAGGATCTAAAGGAATTCCAACTAAGGTGAATCAAAAAGTCAAATATTCCATAAAGGAGTTTGAAAACCACACATGCACACTTGAACTGTATCCTATGAAAAGAAGCAGTTGAGAGTGTTGAAGCTGTGACTTTGGGAAGTTGACTTCGAACCCTAGCAGCTGAAGAAAAGTTATTGTGAACTATGTTGCCAATTGTACTGCTGGAGGAGATGTGACTTTTATCAGCCAGTCGTCCAGATATGGAAACACTTGTAATCCGTGAGATGAAGCCAGGCCAAATGGCAGAACTTTGTACTAAAAGTGTTGATGAGCTATCCGAAAATGCATAAATTTTCCATGATGAGAATTTATGGAAATGTGTGTGTAAGCCTCTTTGAAGTCTAGGAGAGGGCTTAATATCCCTAAAGATAGCATGCAAAACTTCTCTCTGACCAGATATTTTTTTTAAGTCTTGGAGGTCGAGAATTAGTCAAAGACCTCCCGTCTTCTTTGGAATTAGGAAATACCTGGAGCAGAACTCCTGATTTTTTCTGATAAGGGGGAACCAGTTTTATGGCATTTAATTGAAGCAAAGCTTCGATTTCCTGAAGAAGAAAGACTTCTGCTGTGGTACCATGAGCCGGCGTTGGGTGGGAAGGCATTCACATGAGTGGTGCAAGCAGTTGCAAACTTTCTAAAAATCTTAGTGGCAATACACTTTTACCACTGTCTGTACCGGGCTCTGTGAATGATGGCACCCACATGTGAAAATATGCTACCTGCATGTCCTAGGATAACATAAAATATATTTGTTTACGAATATTTTTGTATAATATTGATGGCAAGTGCTGTAGAATTGCACCAAATGTTATGCAGATTTAATTCAAGAAATCCATTTTATTAAGTTAGCTCTCATGTACAATTTGTAAGAAACTGTATTTAAAAAATGGAAATTACATGCTGGGAGACATGAGAAAAGCTGAAGACAACTGGTTTAAAACATTAAACAGAGGCAATTTAAACATCAGTGCAGGAGGCCTTGGACAATTACAGCAGAAGGATGCATAATATTGCAAATAATTTTAAGAACTGAATGATAAGGTAGGTAATGAGACAAAATAGACACGAGTAATTTGTGCTGAATTTTCTACTTACAAATGAATAGTTTGGGAAAATACTGGCTGATAAATTGATCTTTGTGAAGCTTATACTAGTAAATTACAATAAATGATTTGATTTTCTTCCAGGCTATAGTCCTGCAAGATTCAGTCTGGGGGGTATTACAAATACAATATCCAGATAATTGCACTGACAGGAATTGCCTGCAGATATTTAGCTTAACAGATTCAAAACTCACCCTGAAAGAGAGCTTTGTTAGCATTATATGAACCATTTGAATATATATATATATATATATTTATAGCTATCACAATTCTAACTTGATAATGATACAGTATATGATGGATCTTCAAAACAAAAATTGTTCCACCAATTACAGAGCTGTAGTTAAGGTATGGCTACCTGAAATCACAACTCCACCTCTCCAAAGCTCTAATATCCATCATTGATACTACCATCATACGAGATATATAAATGCCACAGTGTCCTATAATATTAAAAGCCACAGTGACAATGCCCAATATAAATGTATGTACCTGCCATATTGGAAACATGATGGAGAGGAGAGCATTCCATTTGAATTAGTGACAATGTATATAAGAAATGTATATAAATAAATATATTGAAGGGAATTTACTTAGTAGAGAAAGATCAATTGTTCACCCTCTTCAAGGTGGAGAGAACGAGAAGGGCACTCGCTAAAGTTAAAACGGGATAGATTCCGTACAAATGTAAGGATGTTCTTCTTCACCCAGAGAGTTGTAGAAATCTGGAATGCTCTTCCGGAGGCTGTTATAGGGGAAAGCACCCTTCAGGGATTCAAGAAAAGGTTGGATAAGTTCCTTCTGGAACAGAACATATGCAGGTAAGGCTAGACTCAAATAGGGCACTGGTCTAAGTCACAAAAACCCACCTAAAGTCACCAGATATGCAATGCAAACACATAAAACAGACCCCCACACACTACCCAGTGATCACCGACCTCCCACACCCCCATAAAAATATTAATCACACCTTTAAAATTCACCCTCCAGACCATCATCATCTGGCCGCCTGGCATAGGAAAGCCTAGTCGTCCAGCACAGAGGTGGCTTAAGCCATCTTGAGGGTGGGTTAGGGACCCATGGAGAGGAGGACCCATGCCCATAAGCCTTTGTAATCACTGCATTGATACTTAAACATGTGCACTCCCCTATACACCCCCAAAACCCTTTTGTACTGGCATATAAGTGGCTCCTGCAGCCATAAGGGCTATTGGGGAGGTAGATAAGTGGGTCTAAGGGATTCTGGAGGTGGTTTGGGGGGCTCACCATGACCTATAAGGGAGCTGTAGTGAGATGATGACATGGCACCCTTTTTGTGAAGTTCACAGCTATTTAGGTGCCATGTTTGGGTGTTCAGTCTATCACTTTGCAGACCCTTCCAACATCCAACAGGGCTTGTTCTAGGCGTATTTCATTGTACGAAAAGGTGGACAGAAATGTGGTATAAAGATGGACGATTTATCAGCTTGGACGATCAGATCGGCAGGATGTATTATTAGACGATTTTCGAAACAAAAAAAATTTTGGACATATTTTTCGAAAATGTGTCCTAGGCTGTTTTTTTACTTTGGATGACTTGCGAGTTGGACGTAAACTGACTTAGACGTCCCTTTCGATTATGTCCCTCCACATGTATTCAAAGATTAGCATCTTTGTTATGTATGTATAAAACTGAAAATTGTTTTCTAAGTTAAATAAATTTTTTGCATTAAATTTGTTTAATTAGTTATTTTTAAAAAACTTTTACATCATCAGTTTTATTTAAGAGGCAGCAAGTATGTTATAAGAACAAACAAAATCTTGCTCTTCTCCCTGCTGTGGATAAACTGAATCTAGCTAAATTGAGTTCATTGTGTTAAATAGTATTAGAGAGTCTTTAAGTCCCAGGAGAGCGGAGCTTATCTAAGATGGCAGCTTGATATCTTCGTGGAGAAGCTGCCGTGGTTTATTTGAAATCTTTTCCTATTTTACCTGATAGTAAAGAGAAAATCAAAGATCCAGGTTTTCCCGGATGAAGCTACTTTGCAGACCATTCCGATGGATGTTTTCATGGAGCGCAGCTTGCAAACAGCACAACCGGAGGTATCCTCAGCTGGAGAGAGCACGCATGCTAAGGTGCAGGAATTCTCCTTTGAGGTTGCCACTCTATCCCCAGAAGAGCACAGTCTGCCATTTCGTCCCGAGGCAACGGAGGAGTTGATGGGTGTGGTGCCAGCCTCGGGACGTTCTCTGGTCACCGTACATGAAGAAGGACACAATACTACTCAAAAGGGTCCAGAGAAGAGCGACTAAAATGGTTAAGGGGCTGGAGGAGTTGCCGTACAGTGAGAGATTAGAGAAACTGAGCCTCTTCTCCCTTGAAAAGAGGAGACTGAGAGGGGACGTGATTGAAACATTCAAGATAATGAAGGGAATAGACTTAGTAGATAAAGACAGGTTGTTCACCCTCTCCAAGGTAGAGAGAACGAGAGGGCACTCTCTAAAGTTAAAAGGGGATCGATTCCATACAAATGTAAGGAAGTTCTTCTTCACCCAGAGAGTGCTGTTATAGGGGAAAACACCCTCCAGGGATTCAAGATAAAGTTAGACAAGTTACTGCTGAACCAGTACGTATGCAGGTAAAGCTAGTCTCAATTAGGACACTGGTCTTTGACCTAAGGGCCACCGTGTGAGCGGACTGCTGGGCACGATGGGCCACTAGTCTGACCCAGCAGTGACAATTCTTATGTTCTTGCCAGCACAGCAGAGCGGGAGGACCGACCCTGGATGGAGGCAGGAGGAGTCTTTAAACCTACCATCTCAGCAATCGACAGACAGATCACAGCAAGCTCATGAAATTGCCTTGATAACCACTGTGGCTACAGGTACTTTGGTTGATACAGGGGGCTCCAGAACTGAGTTTACTCCCCTACAGAGTCTCGAGGTCTTCAATTTGGAATCAATTTCTCACTGGGGAACCAAATGCAGCAACTTTCCACACAGCGCACGATGGTACTTTCAGAAAATCTGGAACTTAAAAAGAAAGTAACAACCGTGGAAAGTAAATCTGGTGATTTTGAAACGTGGATAAAAGCTTTGGAAGCACAAGCTTGAACCTGGGTTAAGGACAGTGCTAGTTTACACTTTAAACAAGAAATGCTGGAAAACTCCATTAGAAGGTGTAATCCTTGGATTATTAATTTTCCAAAAGTTTTTCCTATAACTGCTCTAGCTAGGTTCAAAAGATATAGGAATGAAATTCTGAAGGTACTGGAAACCTTTTATCCACTTCTCTCAAAAATATATTATGTTCCTAGGTGAGTTAAGTCTCAAAATCCTAATCAGCAGAATTTATCTGCTGATAGTTTGGATTTATCCAATTTCCTGGAGAGGTCAGATACTGAGGTTCAGGTCTCTGCTACATTGTTAGTACAGTTTGCTATTGATTCTGATAGGGAATGGATGATAAATTCCCCGTTATATCTTCATGCCAATTGACTTGGTACTCTTTTTACAATAATAACAGCCATGAGTTCTCTAGGATAAGTTTCTTTCAACAACTTGGGAAAATATTTTTAAATTGCTGTATTCACTGATCAGCAATAGTTAGTGTCAGCTTATTTTGGAAATAAATAAGTATTTATATAAATAAAAATAAAATGAAAAAATAATAAAGCAAATAAATGTGTGGCATAGTGGTTAAAGCTACAGCCTCAGCACCCTGGGGTTGTGGATTCAAACCCACGCTGCTCCTTATGACCCTGGGCAAGTCACTTAATACCCCCATTGCCCCAGGTACATTAGATAGATTGTGAGCCCACCAGGACAGACAGGGGAAATGCATGAGTACCTGAATAAATTAATGTAAACCGTTCTGAGCTCCCTTGGGAGAACGGTATAAAAAATTGAATAAATAAATAAATAAAACAAATAAAGTTGTTTTTTAAACATTAAGATTTTCCCTTTCTGACAAATCCTATTAGAATGCTTCCTGATGTCTCTTGTCCCACCCAGAAGAGAAGGAAACAGTTTCTCATTTTGAGACCCAGGTTACTCAGTGGGGGGCAACTTTTGCTCTGAGATACTCCTGCAAGTGCGTTTGGGTATATAGAGAAAACAGATATGCTTTCTATGAGCCAGAGCAACGATCGAAATCTATTTCCGCTAAGAGAAATGTGTTGATTTCAACATGAGTATTTGCTGGTTTTCAGATAGCTCAGAAAGAATAAGGCAATAGTTCAAAGGCAGTCAGGACACATCTTTTCCTTTTTTCTTATTTGTTAAATAATTATTCAGCTTATCTTCGGCTCCGCTCTCATATACTCGTAAAGGGTAGACTAACTATACTCTGTAATATGATGTTTAAGTCACTCTTTTTTAATAGACATTGGGCTCCTTTTACTAAGGTGCGCTAGCGTTTTTAGTGCATGCAGGATTTTAGCGTGTAGTAACCCCGCGCGACGCTTCTAGAACTAATGCCAGCTCAATGCTGGCATTAAGGTCTAGCGCATGCGGCAATTTAGCGCACGCTATTCCGCGCGTTAACGCCCTAACGCACCTTTGTAAAAGGAGCCCATAATGACATATTAAACAGAAAATATTTTTTGCATTATCCCTCACAAAATATATAAATAGATTGTCTGATCAAATGAATCAAAGTTGCTCTGAGTATCTGAGTCGCTGTCCTGATCTGAACTATGCTAGAAGGGATTTGTTCATTTCTAGCTTCCCACAGAGAAAAGCAAATCAAAGATAACCTTGATAGGGGACTAGGGGCTCCTTTTACAAAGCCGCGCTAGGGCAGTAATGCATGGAATAGCACACTTTTGAGCAGGCAGTAGATTTCTGGCTAGCGCGTGCTATAGCGTGCACTAATCCGGTGCATGCGATAAAACCGCTAGCACAGCTTTTTAAATGGAGCCCTAGATGTCTCAAGGGACCTGGCATAGTATTATGAAGTCTTTCATCTCTCAGTCAGTAGCTCAATTGCATTTCAGGGTGCAGAGACTTAAAAAGGTAGACAGGTTCTAACAACCTTTTAAATTTGACTCCTCTACAGGGTCCATGGGAGCAACTAAAATTACGTTCTTCTTGATTATTTCTCAGCCTTTGCAAATGTAAGGCCTGAATCATGGGCTGAGAACAATCCCGTCTGCAACTTTGTCTGAGATTGAAAATTTGTATAACATGGGGATAAAGACGATGAGGTAACAGATAATACTTTCTCCCTTTCCCCTCAGCAACCTTTATTGACCCCCCCTCTTTTACTAAGCCGCAGTAGGGGTTTCTATCGCAGCCCAGAGCGCTAAATGCTCCGACGCTCATAGAAAGAGATTGTAAAGGGTCAATATTCAAAGGGGTTAAATTGAGCAGGAAAGGCCCACTGTTAAACCCAACTGAGCTGGATGGTTACAGATATTCAGCGGCACTTAACCAGATAGTGCCACTGAATATCATTGTTACTAGCTATCCCCTAACTGGTTAGGTTAGAAACAGTCCAGGTGCAGAGTTTGGGCAGGGCACACTCTATTTTTGGGGGGAAGATCATGTGTGAATGTACTTATTGCAAAATAAATAAATAAAAAATCT
The DNA here is from genome assembly GCF_902459505.1 of Geotrypetes seraphini. Lineage (NCBI taxonomy): Eukaryota > Metazoa > Chordata > Amphibia > Gymnophiona > Dermophiidae > Geotrypetes > Geotrypetes seraphini. The sequence continues at coordinate 55,393,969 of NC_047086.1, forward strand.
ATGTATATAATGTGGGAGCACTTACCTCCTTCTTATGATGTGATAAGTGCTCTCATGTTAACCCTGTGTTATCCCATTAGTGCATGCTAATGTGAATGTATTAACTGGATAACACAGGAACGACGACTCTCTGCCTCTGACATGACCCATTTTGCAATAGCCCATTCTTCCCACACTTGTCACATATGCCCTTTAGCAGGAGGCCCCTATATGGTGATCATAGTGTATGTATATGCAGTGCCGCTGACTATCCAGATAGTGATGCTGAATATATATGGCAAGTATTTAAAAATATATGATCGCTGCTCAGACTGAAAATTGACCAATAAATTCTTATTATTACCTGATCCCACTGGGGACATGAAGCTGTTTCCATCCTTAGCAAACTGGGGGATTTAAACCTCTCATAAAAATAAGATTTTAACAGAATATATTTAGTTGCTTAAAAGCATTCTAGAGTATAATCTCAGTGGACTACCGTACTCTGTTTGGAATGTGCAATATATTACCCTAGGCCGACTGTTAGAATCAGTGTATGTGACTTTCTTAAACCAGATATAGGATATACAAAGTTACTGCAGACATGTGATTTTAAATGCAAAGATTACATTTAAAAATACAATGTTTCAGGATCACAACTCCAGTGGAAGAGACAGGCAAGGATTTACGAAGATGTGAAGCAAAGAAAAAAAAAGAAAGAGCAGGAAGAGTTTGGGAAAATGCACAGCTTCTGATAATGTTTGAAAGAGTTGAAGGCACATAGGGAAGGCTTTTACTTGTATAGGTATCATGCTCGTACATCATACAAACACTGTGTCTCCAGGTTGCTGTCTGGTAAATATTATGTTCTTTGATCCAGGCTTGGTTTTACTAGTGTGGGTCAAGACCACAAGTTCTTATAGACAGTTGGGTAAACCCAGAGTGAAGCAGCTTGTTCGTAAAAATGAAGCCAGCTGGCAACCTTAGGATTATAACATATCAGCCAATGAAGATAAACATCTTAGGCAGCAGAATGGAGTGGGTCACTGTGGCCACAGCCTAATATTTCATCCAACAATAGCATCAGTAATTAGAGATGCTATGAGGTGAGGTAGGAGATTGTTTGCTTGGCATCTCCAAAAGGTGCTCTACTGCCTCTGAGGAAACCAATAGCATGAGTGACTCTGCCAAGCGTTTTGTCAATACAAAGAAAGAGTTTGAACTTGAGCAATGCACTCACTTGCCTTTTAGTCTTGGCATTTAACTAGCTTGAAACATTTCTGAGTTTGCACTCTAGTTTTAGTTTGTCTCTCATGTTTAAAACTTCAAATTAACGGAGTATTTCATCAAACATCATTAGAGATTTCAGTCACGGTGTGGAGCACAAGAAGCAGCAACACTGGGTACATGAGGGAGATGTGATGAAATGAGGGAGGAGATGAGAGAGAGGATGACACTGGATGGAAAGGGGGAGACACTAGGAGATACTGATGGAAAGGGAGAGAGCTTTATAGAAAAAGGGACGCAATAGGGCAGATGGTGTGGGGAAGAGACAATCCCTCTCATCACACTTTTAACTGCTCATGCAGAAATCTCAAAAGGATCCAACTGAGCCTCCCCTCGACAAAAAATCTCAAGTACAAAAGAATCTTCCAATCCATGTTCACCTTCCTCGGAGTCACAATCTGGAACAACCTCATAGAGACTATAAGAACGGAAACCAGCCATACCCAATTTGAAAAGAAACTGAAAACTTCACTCTTTGGTAATTAATCCCCCTAATATCTTCTTAAGCATCTGACCCTATTTAACTCGCCCAAGTTTTAAGTTTCCTGTCCCTTCTTCATCCCTCCTCTCCTTCCTTCTACCTTGACCCTTCCCTTCCTTTTCCCCTTCCTTTCCTCCAGTCACCTAGAGCTTGTATAGGCTTGCGCGACTCACAAATATTAGATTAGATTAGAAAATGGAAGGGGTACTGAAAAGATATGCTGGTTGGGAAGGAGAGGGGGCATGGCAGAAATGGGAGTAGAGAGTAGAGATAAGAACATAAGAATAGCCTTACTGGGTCAGACCAATGGTCCATCTCACTGTGGCCAATCCAGATCACTAGTACCTGGCTAAAACCCAAGGAGTAGCAACATTCCATTCTACCAATACAGGGCAAGCAGTGTCTTTCACAATAACAGACATAGACTTTTCCTCCAGGTGGCCAACACTGGTTAAAAGGGTAGACAGACAGGAGGAAAAAATGGAAGAAAGTGGAGAGGGGGCAGGTGCTGTATAGAAGTGGAGAAGAAAGATTCTTGATAGAAACAGAGGACAGAGAGAGCAGATGGGGGGGAGACTGAGAAGAGGAAGATGACAGAAGGGAGGAAGAGAAAGGGGAAATGCTGGAAACCAGAGACTGGGTGGGGGACTAGTTGAAATATGCTAGACCATGGGGATGGGGAGGAAAGGGAAAGAGAATGATGTCAGACCTCCTGGGGAAGGAAGGAAAGGGAAGGAGACAAAGAAGCTAGAATAGGGAATGGAAGGGAAGGAGGGGAGAGACATATGCAAGACTGCAGGAAGGGGGGATAAGTAGGGAGATGTTGGACCACTGGAAGGGAGAGAGGGTAGGGAAGGAGAAAGAGATTCCAGACCAGGGAAGGACAGAGAGATGCCAGGTCACAGTAGGGGGGGGGGGGGGGGTGGAAAGAGAAGAAGGAGATGTCAGACTGTGGGAAGGGAAAAAAGGGAAGGAGAGAGATGTCTGACTACTGGAAGGGGGGGTGATGACAGAAGGATAGAGAGATGCCAGACCAGGGAAGGGAAGGAGGATAAAGAGATTCCAGACTAAAGTAGGGGAAAGGGGGGAGGGAAGGACAGAGATGCTAGATCATGGTAGAGAGGAGGAAGGAAGGGAAGGAGGGGAGAGAGATACCAGACCACAGGAAGGGAAGGAGAGAGATGTCAGACCATTTGAAGGGGGAGAGGGAGGGAAGAAGAGAGATGTCAGACCAGGAAAGAGAAGGGAAAAAGGGGAGAGAGATGCCAGACTGTGGGAAGGAGAGATGAAAGATAACAGATCATAGGGAGGAGACAGTGCACAAGGACAGGTGGGGAAGGGAAGATAGATGGGAATGGGGAGAAGAAATAGGGAGGAGTATTCAAATCCATGCGCAAAGCTCACTTCTTTGAAGCTGCTTTTCAATTCTTAACTCCAACTCATCTGCTAGCACCCATCTGCCTTTCATTCCCTTTGTAATTTCTCATCTGATCACTGTATATAGATACAACTTTTTTGCCCAGTTTGTCTGTCCTAACTAGATTGTAAGCTCTTTCATGCAGGGACTGTCTATTTCATGTTTGGTGTACAGCGCTGCTTATGTCTAGTAGTGCTACAGAAATGATAAGTAGGAGGAGGAAGAGATGATGCACATGGATAGATGAGAAGGGAAGTCTTAGAAAAATAGATAGATTTGAGAAGAAAGCAGAAAAAAATGGAAGAAAGTTGAACGGTAAAAATTAATGGCAAAGATGGATGTAAATCAGTGGTCTCAAACTCGCGGCCCGAGGGCCACAAGCGGCCCGCCAAGTGCTATTTTGAGGCCCTCGGCATGTTTATCATAATCACAAAAGTAAAATAAAAAAGTTTCTTGATCATATGTCTCTTTAGCTATAAATTACAATATCATTATTAACACTTAGCCAAAAGGAAAGATTTATAAACTATAAAGAGTTTTGCCTCATGCAAAATTGTCATTTCTTTAATAAGACATTAACTATTTTTTCTATGGCCCTCCAAGTACCTACAAATCCAAAATATGGCCTTGCCAAGGGTTTGAATTTGAGACCACTGGCCTATAGGAAGAGGAGATGCAAATGTTAAAAGCCTTAGCCAATAGGGAGAGGAGGAGATAGTGGATGCTCTGGATGATCCATTTGGCCTTTATCTGCCATCATAAAGTTCTATGACATCACAATGCAGGTGTAAAGAGCCTTAGCCAATAGCAGTGGTCTCCACTCGTGGCCCGCCAGGTACTATTTTGATGCCCTCAGTATGTTTATTATAATCACAAAAGTAAAATAAAAGAGTTTCTTGATCATATGTCTCTTTAGCTATAAATGACAATATTATTATTAAGACTTAGCCAAAAGGAAAGATTTATAAACTATAAAGAGTTTTACCTCATGCAAAATTATCATTTCTTTAATAAGACATGAACTATTTTTTCTGAGGCCCTCCAAGTACCTACAAATCCAAAATGTGGCCCTGCCAAGGGTTTGAGTTTGAGACCACTGATGTAGATGGATGTAAATTATATGGAGTTGACATCCCAGTATACATATAATATAGTACAACGTATGATTAATAGATTAAAAAGGATTACATGTTAAGAGCCAGTGATGAAAGGACACACAAAACGTATCACTATGAAAGTTTTTTGAGTGTCGCTGAGGCTTTGTTAGAGAGAGATCTTTATATGCATTATGGCGCTCATAATCAAAAAATAAATGTCTAAAAACCCACCTAAATCAGTACTTGGATGATCTAAAAGACAAGTCGTCCAAGTGCCGATAATCGAAACGGGATTTAGACGTACCTAAAAACTACTTAGGCCTTGTCAGTGCTGTTGACCCCACTCACATTCAAATGGTGTTGTTCTGGGTGTTTTTGACTTGGACAAATTTTTGGACTAGAATGGGGTAAAAACGATAGACGACTTAGTGGTCTGGACGATCAAATGGCTGGTCATCCAATTAGACGATTTTCAAAAAGAAATTATTTTGGACGTATTTTTCAAGAATGGACATTTTACTTAGCCAACTTTGGGTGACTAGTGACTTAGGCCAAAAACGAACTTAGATGTTTCTTTCGATTATGCCCCTCCATATGTTTTTGAACTTGGGGGAGTATTGGTGAATTATTGTTGAAAAGATTGATGTAGGGCAGAAAATGAAAGAGAAAAAAACAAAAACAGCAAATGGATAAGAAGGCCGTGGAAAGAGAGTTAAGTGTACTGACAGAAGGAAGTGCAACCAAAAATTAAGAAAAGATGCTTAGAAAAATAAAATGACTGGAAACCAAATGTAGGAAAAATAAATTTATTTTCAATTTAGTGATTGAAATGTGTCAGTTTTGAGAATTTTCATCTGCTATCTGAGAATATAAGAATAGCCATACAAGGACAGACTGAAGGTTCATCAAGCCCAGAATCCTATTTCTAACAGCGGACACCACCTAACTTCAGATAGGGAACCACATTACCAGACACTCCCAACTTCAAGCAACACCACACATATCAGCAAATACCACCCTGCTTAAGTCAACAGTGCCTCCCCCCACATCACCCGACACCCCTGTACACCCCTGCAAAATTGGTAGGAGAGAAGTCCACACCCTCCTGCCTAAAGGGCTGCATGCTGGGAACAACGGGCCTTTCCCCTCCCAATTGCCATTTTGAGCTAATATCACTTGCAAAAATGTTATAAAGAACAGGCCCTATAACTGAATCTTGAGGAACACCACTGGTAACATCCCTTTCCTCATAGTAATCTCCGCTGTCGTCTTCCACTCAACCAGTTCCTGACCCAGTCCATCACTTTGGGGCCCATACTCAAGGCACTCAGTTTATATATTAGATGCCTGTGTGGGACACTGTCAAAGGCTTTGCTAAAATCTAAATACTCCACATCTAGTGCACTTCCTCTATCAAAGTCTCTGGTCACCCAGTCAAAGAAATTAATCAGATTTGTCTAACAAGACCTGCCTGTAGTGAATCCATGTTACCTTGGGTCCTGTAATTGTATGGCATCAGTGATGGCACTTTGAACCACTGATAACTGTGTTTAGTGGATCAAGGGCTGGATTTCTATAGTTGGTATGGCTTGGGGATCCCTGTGAGCTACAGAAAGGTGTGTCCTACTGTTGGGTGGGCCTGAGGCAAAATTGGATTAACCCAGCCCACCTGTGACTATACACCTGCTATAGGACTTTAATATTTTCTTAGCCTGTCAAAACACCAACATGACTAATATAGGAAAAAAAACCTTTCAGTGCATTCTGTACAATCAGCTTGAATACTAATTTTGGGTGCTTCTCTCTCTCTTCATCAGGTGATATTTGGAATGTGTTTTTTACTTAGCCAAACTCTGCCGAATAGAACTTAAAAAGTAAAATGAATAATTATTAGATTGTTCAACATTGTCTTGATAATGAATCTGACTGCTGGGCAGACTTGATGAACCACGCAGAAGCTGCCGCCATTTACTATGTTACTAGGGGGCTCATTTTCAAAGCACTTAGACATACAAAGGACTGCAGGTTGCTGTGGTACTTTGTCTATCTAAGTGCTATGAAAATGAGCCCCTATGTTACTATGTTATGGGATCTTCCCCTCAACTGTGAACAATGAAGGTAATTTTATAACAAGGTGTCTGGGTTAAGTAAGCAGGAAGGTTCCTATGTTGGTGATTTTTTTTTAAACAGATGGAAGGGCATTTTCGATAAGTTGTTCAAATCTGAATTGGGCTGTTTTGCTCATTATATCCCTTAAAAAGTCCATCTTAGAGCCATTCTTCAACTGGAAAAACATCTGAGTTTCCATTTCAAAAATGGCTAAAAGATGGATGTTTTTCCAAAGAAGATGTCTAAAAGTAAGACATTTTCCAAAGTGACACATCCAACTTATAAATGCCAATAAAACAGGTAAAAGAACATCTGTCTGAAATTATTTTGAAATAAATAGCCACACACAAGTCCTCATAGACTTTTTCACAGTTTACAGCACTGACCACTAGGTTACTCCTGTAGAGTTGCTTGAGACTCTGTTGGGTATGCTCATAATACCTGATGCCTTAATCCCTCCAGTAGTCAGTAGGTCAATCAGTGTATCTTTTTATTACTTGGATGTGATTGAAACAGGTCTAAATGCAAACATACATAACATAACATAAAAACACAATTTTATACCGCAAAACTGTTAAGTTCTATGCGGTTCATAAAAGATTAAGGATCTACAAAATAAGTGGAATAAGGAAAATATATCTAACTTCCAAACGATTTAATAAAAGATAGGTTTTTAAAGCACGTCTAAATTGGTGATAGGTGTCGGAGGACCTAATTAAATGATTCAAGTCCCAAGAAGCTGCTTGAAAGGACAAAAGACGTTGATGAAACGTCCTTCTTTTTTGACATGGAGGTGTCTCCCTGTTCCATTACTGCTGAAAGATGTCCTAATTTTGGGACTGCCCTAGGCATGCCCAAAACATGTCTCCAGTACCCTTCCCCTCCCCCACTATACTATTTTGATGAACTCGGTGGAAAACGTCCAAATCCTGCCTTTTCAAAAATCATGATTTAGACATTTTCAGTGGATGGATGTTTTGGACTTTTTTTGAGACATCTGCTTTGAAAATGAGCTTCAGAGACACCTTTGTGACTGTAAAATGCTAGTGGGAAACCTACATTCAAGAATTAGACATTACACCTGCTGAGAGCAGATATAAATATTAGTGCATACTTTATGTACATGCATTGTGACTCTGCTCATGTTCTTCCTTAACTCTGTCCTTGTGAAAACCTACTGTAACAGTATGCGCTGTCTTGCACTACTTGTACTTTTAGGTGTAACCTAATTTTATAAGAGCTCATTTCCTAGTACAATAGGTGAGTCATTTTAGACATGCGGGTTATCTCCTAATGGCTGCGAGCCATTTGCAGAAGGAATCCATTCTGGATTTTTTTTCTCTGACCCTCCTCTACTTCACTGAGAGCTCTACTGCCACCTGTAGTTTTTCCCTTCTGCACTTGATCCAGAAGGAGCGGTTTGTTTGGGTTTTTTTTTTTTTTTGGGGGGGGGGTCTTGATCTTGAGGGTCGGTGAAGTCAGCCTACGCTAGATTTTTGGGACTGCTTTTGTATATCTCACATGTCTAGAATGACTCACCTGTTGCACTGGAAAGAGATTATGTCCTTACCTTTATAATATCTTTTCCAGTAGATAGGTAATTTTAGACTCCCGCCCTGTCTTTTTTTAACTGCCTGCTGTCGCATTCTGCTTCTCTAAGTTTGCTTCTTGGATGCCAAGCCAACCCCTTTTGGGCCTTGAAAAATTTTATAAACATGTTCAAAGCGCATGCAGGAGTACTTCCTGAGCTCCTTTGATGCATTTGTTGGCTGCTTGTTGTTGGTTCTTGAGAATACTCCTATTGGTGACCCTACTTCACATACCATTGTTGGAGCTCTTTATGCTTGGGTACTAACTACAGGGGTCAGTAGAACTATCAGTGAAGTAGAGGAGGGTCAGAGAAAAAAATCCAGAGTGGTTTCCTTCTGCAGATAGCTTGCGGCCATTGGGAGATAACCCACACGTCATTATCAAGGTAAGGACATAACCTGCCATTTCATATGCAAAACTGGTTTACAGTATAAAATTACTGTCAATGAGTATAAGTATAAAAGTCACATCTATAACTCACATACCTAGAGGATACGATCACAACAGAAGGTTTGGCCTTGTTTAAATAATAGATAGAGTTTCTATGCCTGTCCCTTGCACATGCATAGGTATGATATCTTGCCAAGGTCCAGTTTTACTGAGCATTTTGCTTACACCAAAAGAGAAAAATTATTCTAATTAGTTATACATGTGATTTGATTTTGTTATGAATTGCTAACGCCTGACTCATGGCTCACCATTCATAACTGATAGCTGTTCTCAACTCATAACATAAAAATATGGAGCAGCTGTCACCACTTAAAGCTCCCTAATTTTGTTATTAGCATATTTTACTTCCCACTGTTGGATAGTGTACTCCCTAGAAGGTGCATGTCAAAGAAATATGGTTCTTATAACTGAAGAAGGCTCATTACCATGACCTTCCCCTTTCACTCCAAACACAGAGCCATGTTGATAGCATATCAGGAAAGTAAACTTGCTCTACTACATCCTATTAACATATGAAGTCTAATTACAAAACTCTTTTCTTGTAGAAATAGAATAAAAGACAGGGTGGGGAGTATGTGGCGCAGTGATTAGAGCTATAGCCTCAGCACCCTGAGGTTGTGGGTTCAAATCCCATGCTGCTCCTTGTGACCCTAGGCAAGTCACTTAATCCCCTCTTGCCCCAAGTGCATTAGATAGATTGTGAGCCAAACAGGGAAAAATGGTTGAGTACCTGAATGTAAACCACTTAGGCTATAAGTGGTATAGAAATATTTAAAAAAATAAAGCAGAGCCTGAAAAACTTGGAATAATTACCATAATCTTTGGATTTTGGAGTCTGGCAATTTCTCTCTCTCTCTTTCTTTTGTGCTTCTGGTTCAATCAGAATTGATCTTCCTTTTGGGCCATGTACTTGAGGGTTTCCCCAGTTATTATATACCCCCCACCTCCAACTCTGCCCAGTCAGTGCAGCAACACTCCTTGTTCAGAAACCACATGCTACACTTCCCTCTAGAAATCAAGTAATATGAAGCCTAAGACCGAGGTTACTCACCTCCCAAAGGGGCTGTAACCATTGCCTTCATTTATCCCCTAGGACTACTGCCAAGCTAAACAGTACCCCTGGAACAATTTCTGCTCCTTACACAGATCTTCTGTGTCTGAATTCAAGAGGGCCTGGGATAGGCACGTAGGATCTCTCAGAGAGAGAAAGAGATCATGGTTACTGCGGATGGGCCGACTAGATGAGACATTTGGCCTTTATCTGCCATCATGTTTCTATGTGATTCAATAATCAGCTCTATGAAGCAAACAGTGAAGGAGAGAGAGGCATTGTCATCAGAGGGATACATTTTTCTCTCAATGTTACTCCCCTCCCCCATCCTGGTTTGGCGCTATAAACAAAAATTCAGCCTGTCCATTCCATGAAATGGTTTAGGCTTTCTCATCCTTAGCTAGCGCAGAGAACACAAGTCTGACCTGGGCATCAAATCCATGTCCCTCGCAACTACTGAGCTACTGGACAAATAAGTATTTGAATAAATCTTAAGTTGATGTATGAGAGAGACTGAAAGGGTGGCAGGTACACATTTCACATTGAGTTTAGCCTCATATAGTATCACAGCTTTTCTTCAGCAATATAAATAAGTGTCTAGGCCACAAATACACAAAGCTTCCTTCAATAGTAAATATACAAAGTGTATCGCTAAGAAACTCTAATTAGGAATCCAGCTTCAGCTGAATTCCAGCTGTTCTGTAATGCCAGAGGTATGCAATGCCAGACTAGTGCAAGTGGCAGGTTACTGATTAGAAAAATAACTGAATTATACAGTATGAACAAGCTGTACACTGAAGGGAGATTCTTGTTTTCTGTGACAGTTCAATAAAAGAAGCATAGGATTATGTTTTTCTATTTAACCCAAACAATACATTTTCCAGGGCTTCCCATTCCTTGCCTGGCAATCAGAGTTTCAGGATAACTATACTGATTATGCTAGACTCCACCTTGGGAATTAGCGCCCAAGAAAAGAATCTGGGTATCATCGTAGACAATATGATTAAACCTTCCGCCCAATGTGCGGTGGTAGCCCAAAAAACAAACAGGATGCTAGGAATTATTTAAAAAAGGGATGGTTATAATGCCTCTGTATCGCTCCATGGTGCGACCTCATCTGGAGTGCTACATTCAATTCCGGTCTCCTTATCTCAAGAAAGATATAGTGGCACTAGAAAAAGTTCAAAGAAGAGCGACCAAGATGGTAAAGGGGATGGAACTCCTCTCATATGAGGAAAGACTAAAACGGTTAGGGCTCTTAAGCTTGGAAAAGAGACAGCTGAGGGGAGATATGATTGAAGTCTACAAAATCCTGAGTGGAGTAGAATGGGTACAAGTGGATCTATTTTTCGCTCCGTCAAAAATTACAAAGACTAGACAACACTCTATGCAGTTACAGGGAAATACTTTTAAAACCAATAGGAGGACATTTTTTTTCACTCAGAGAATGGTTAAGCTCTGGATCGCGTTTGCAGAGTATGTGGTATGAGCGGATAGGATAGCTGGTTTTAAGAAAGGTTTGGACGAGTTCCTGGAGGAAAAGGCCATAGTCTGTTATTGAGAAAGACATGGGGGAAGCCACTGCTTCCCCTGAATCAGCAGCATGAAATATTGCTACTCATTGGATTTTGGCCAGGTACTAGTGACCTGGATTGGCCACCATTAGAACAGGCTACTGGGCTTGATGGACCATTGGTCTGACCCTGTAAGGCTATTCTTATGTTCTTAAATATGCATCACGCATGGACTACTGCTATTCAACGGTCTCACAACGAAGAACGTACAATATCTCTGACGTGTAAGAAATGCAGCAATCAGACTACTGAAAAACCTCCATACCCGTGACCCTCCTCTCACTGGCTACCCATAGCCAAATGTTGTGTCTTCAAATGCCTGATGCTAGCTTTCAAATCCTTACATGACCTGCCACCAGGCTACATGACAGCCAAGCTTGCTCAGTACGTCCCAGGATGAAATACGCCCCCTGGTTGTGCCCTTGAACTGCAAACTGCCAAAGGACGTTCTTACTCCCATTTCATACCGAACCACTGAAATCGACTGCTGCCACCGATCAGATCTCTTGAAGGACTCCTCAACTTTAGGAAAGCAGTAAAAACATAGCTCTTCACCTAACATGCACGCATTAGCATTTAGCGCGCGTTAATCAGTTAGAGCACCTTAGTAAAAGAGGGCCTAAAAGTGTTTGACAGTTTAAGGTTAAACCAGGCACATTATGCAGATACGGGGGTGGCTGCTTTCTCAGCAGCTGGTCTATTGTTATGGAATCAGCTGCCCGAATATCTGCATTTTTGTGCAAATTTGACTCATTTATTTCTTCTTGCTTATCCTAGCGTTTAAAAAGGGTATTTGTTAGTGCAAGTAGCATTGTTGCAGGATATTGTTAGTTCACAGTGGGGTATGTATTTGGCATATGCTGCAATGTGTGATGTTTGTATTTTCAATTATTGTTGTACTATGATCCACCTGGTTATAGGTGGAATAGAAATGCTAAAAAAATAAATAAGTATTTAAACTCTGTGGTCAGTGTTGCTTCAATAAGATGACCATGAAGTTTAATTGTATACCTGGCACTGAACATTGTCACAGGGAAACCTCTGTGAACCACTTTCAGACCCCAAAGTGGCAAATGCTAACAATAAGCAGCTGACTTCTAAGCCCAGACTCTCAAAGGAAAGGAGGCAAGAACAGGCTCAAGGCTAATACCTATTTATCTTTTTCTAGGGAAGCAGCTAGGTTCAGGTACGGCCCTAAAAGCTAAATAGGGAATTCCTGAACTTAAAGCTAACCAATGCCCTATCCTGAAAGCTGGGTCTAATTACTCCCCAGAAGTCCCACCAACGAGAGCAAAGCCCTCTCCTGAAGCTGGTCTTAATTACCCTAGCAAAGTAATCCAGAGAGACACAGTACAAGAAAGGAGCTGGAAGTAACAACACCCGCATGCCAAGCCTCACTGGTTAATGCCAAGGATAAAGCTGAGAAGGTCCAGGTATCTCATAGAGCCTAAAATAGACTGTCCAAAGGTAGAATACGAGGAAAACCACATGTTGGTGTGTCCTGAGAATGATATAATTGAAGATGAACCAATGGATGGCTGCAGTAGCTATGCTGAATGTATTCCTATGGAGAGCTGATTTAAAGTAGGAAAGACTACAATATTGAAATAGATGTGTTTTGCCAGAAGGAATGTTTGGAAAACATAAAGCACTGATTCTAGGGTGGAAACTGAACTGGTGGAGAAATTGCAGCCTGTGCAGTGGCTCAGTAGCTAATGTTGCAGCTGTGATTGACCAACACTTACCCCCGGTGTCAGGTCAAAAGAGCGCCGGGACAAAGGCGCGCCCAGACAATTGAGCGCAGTGCGTGCCGCTGCGCCGCTCTAAATTACTGTTTTTAGTGCTCCGACAGGGAGGCGTGGTGGGGGAACCCCCCACTTTACTTAGACATCATGCCGCATTGTGGGGGCGTTGTGGGGGGTGTGGGGGGTTGTAACCCCCCACATTTTACTGAAAACTTCACTTTTTCCCTGTTTTTAGGGAAAAGTTCAGTTTACAGTAAAATGTGGAGGGTTACAACCCCCCAAACCCCCCATAACGCCGGCGCAATGTCTATTAAGTAAACTGGGGGGGTTCCCCAACAAAAAACCCTGTTGGAGCACCTAAAAACTGTAATTTAGAGTGGCGCGTCAGCGTGCGCTTTTGTCTTTCGCGCCGTTGTCTATGAACCCTTACCCCCTCTTTTACAAAGAGATTTAAAGGGCTTGGGGGCTGTTGCTACGCGGCTTTGTAAAAGAGGGGGTTAGTTTAAAAAAGCTCCTAAAGTAAAAGGCTTGGAATAGGGCAGACTAGGCTCTGTATAACGTCCAAAGAGTATTCACATGGCAGTAATGAATTAGCACTTTGCTAGCTAACAGCTGAAGAGCGAAGCAAAAGAAAAGCATAAATTCCTTTAACCAGAAGACTACTTAATGATGATGTAGTAACATGAAGTTTTCTCACATTATAACCTGGGGGTTGGATGGGTTTACTACATCTAAGATTTTGGGTGGCAGGACCCCCCTCCCCCACCCTTGAGCTTTCTTTCAAAAGGGCTCAAGGGTGTTTTCAGGTTTGCTTAGTAAAGCAGCTGAACGAGACAGACTGGTGGTGGTTGTTGTGGAGAATTTGCCGCCACAGCTTAAGGAAGTACATTGGACTGGCTGAAGCCAGTGCCAAAGTTTGGCTGTGAGGCTACGAAGGAAAAGTGTTTTGAACTGTAAGTGTAAAGTGATGGCAGAAGCTTAGTTAAGCTGGTGGCCTGCCATTCCTTGTAAAGAGCCCAGAACTGGTTTAAGTCAAGGACACTGGCTCCTAAAGCCTAGCTGAAATTGAAGTGCTAGGTCGACAGCATAAAAGAAAGCTTTTGGGTTGTTTTTTTATTTTCTTTTTGGTTTTGTGACAATAGAAAGGCAAGAGGTAAAAAGGACTGATTGAAGCTCAGAGATATTGAGTAACATTATTTGAAGGACTACTGTGAGTACTGTCTCTCAACCATATATTTTGTTTGTCTTTAATAAAAAAAATTTGCTGCAGAAAGAACATTAGAAGTGCTGGAATTCTTTCAATAGGCTTACCTTTACTCTCTACCAGCCTCTTTTATCTGCTCGGTCAGTTGCATGTTCTGGATTGACCCTAGGCGCAGCTTCCAACTTGCCTATATGCCCGGTCACAATGTCCAGATATAAGTCACCCTCCCAGAACTTATCTGATATGGCATAAAGCTGCCCTAACTTATCCAGATGCTTTTCTGGATACTGCTGCTCAATACTTAGAAGTACATGGTTGGAAGGCTCTACCCTTGGCTCTACTCTTAACAGCTTTGGTGCTATCTAGATAGCACCGGGATGGTCAATAATGATTTTCATTGGTATACCACCACTAAAAATCAGTGGCTGCCCCAGTGAACAGCAGTTATCCAGGTAGGGGCCACTCCTACCAGGAAAAGGGCCTCTGAAAAGTATGAAAATTGTTTTGTAGAAATTGCACATTAGCAAAGAAGTTCTCCTTGTATAGATAGGAGGCAATTTTTAAAAAATGGTACCACTATTTAGGCATGCTGATGCCATGCGTTGGATGCCAATTTTATAATCTAATCTAATATAATAAAATGATAGGATGCGCATGTGCACTAAAAAAACGTGTTCCCTGATCCGTCGCAAAAACACGAGTGCGCATGCGCGGATTTTACATCACCGAACTCTGTTCCTCTTCCACCATGCCACGCCAGCCATGTCCGCTGCCGGCCTCGAGCTCCTGGGGGCCCCATGTCCGCCGCCGGCCTCGAGCTCCTGGGGGGCCGGTGGCGCGAGCCGCCCCTGCCGGTGCTGAGGCCCCACCTCCCGCTTCCGCCCTACACGCTCTTCAATTCCTCCAGGCAGTGGCAGACCAAACAGGACCCGATCGGACACCAGGATTCTACACACTCACGGAACCCATAATGTTCACAAAGAAGTTATTTTTAAGTTCAGCAGACCCCAAGGTAATGTTGTGGCCGAAGTTATTTTTTAAGTTCTAAGCCGCCGCCGCGGCTCTCACGAGCCGCACCTGCGTCGGAGAAGGCTTCCAACGCAGGCAGGGATCGTGAGAGAAGCAGAACTTAAAAATAACTTCGGACACAACTAAGGGAGTCATGGCTACAAAGCATTGGGCATTACTTGCGATCCCGGCCCTCCTCACACCCACTAGCCTGCAAAACAGCTTCCCACGAGGAAATAAACAAAATGGCCCTACACTCACAGACCCGCGAGCAGGGTTGCCATGGAAACGCACTCGCAAGGGTCAGTGAGAGGGGATCAGGAGCGACATGCACAGCAGGGGCTTAGAGGGCAATAGAGTTGCAGTTGGAGAGACTGAGGAAGGGAATGTTCAGATAAAGAACTGAGACTGAAGAAGGAATTAAAAAAAAAAAAAAGGAAGAGACACCTATAGGGAAGTTTGCAGGAATCAGGAACAGGACAGGGTAGGTAAAAGGAAGGGAGAATGGACAGGGGGAGCAGGCAAGGGGTGGTGGTGGACAGCCAAGGAAAAAGAAAGATAGAAAGCGCAAAGGACAGACAGAGAGAGAGAAAGAATTAAAGACAGACATAAACACATATATTCTAGCACCTGTTAATGTAACGGGCTATAAGACTAGTAATAATAATAACAGTTTATATACCGCAGGACCATGAATATGTTTATTAAAAACTTTATATACCACATAATAGCCAAAAAAGGATCCAAGCAGTTTACAATAATAGTGTAAATTGGCATTTATACCATATAAAAAGCAGGTGTAAATGGGTACACCTACATATACCAAGGGCTCCTTTTATCAAGGCGAGCTACAGGGCGCATCGGACATTTCATCACGGGCTAACCCCCTTGGCAGGCAAAAATCTTAACGCCTCATCAATTGAGGCGTTAGGTACTAGCGTGGCAGGCGGTTTAACATGCGGTATTCCGCCTGTTAAATCGCTACCGCGCCTTTGTAAAAGGACCACTAAGTGACATACATAAATGATAGTATTCTATAAATTATGTGTATCACTTGGAGAAATGCCCATGGCCCACTCACTCACCTTCTGCAATTAAGCACTATAGCATTAGAAGTGACTTTACAGAATAATGCCTACTGTACATTTGTGTATAACTACCAATTATTCACGCCTATGATATATGTAAGTGGCATGTACATCTAGGTGCTTATAGAACTACCTTCATAAAGAGTAAATACCCCAAGCTGTGTTATTATGCTATAGTACTAAATATATATTAATTTGTTTCAAGTTCTAGCAGCCATGTTGGTCCTGAACAAAACTGGATTTGTGAAACCTTTTAACTAATTCATTCATTCATTCAATCTTCTATACCGTTCTCCCAGGGAGCTCAGAACGGTTTACGTAGATTTATTCAAGATGGTTTTATTGTAGTATGTATTTCAAATGGATGATTCAGCCTAAACGTTCTAATACATGAACACTGCAGTCACATCTTTAGAAGTACCTGTACAGTCTTGATAGCTCATGCATGACAAGATCTTTTTTTACTGCCTTACTAAGGCTCTGTTATTTTTTAATGATATTTCACAATACTAAGTCCATTCATTGGTTGGTGCTAGAAGACTTTTTTTTTTTTTTTAGTAAAATTAACTTTCTTCCTGGTATAAAATCAATGAACTGGCATTCCCCTGCCATGACCATAGCCTTCCAGTTCATGTGAATGCACTCCACTTTTCAAAGGTCAACCTTGTCTATATAAATTTCATATGCTTGAAGGATGGAGATTTTCCCACTGGAAAGTGATGAAGCTATTTCACAGTAATTCCCAGTAGTGATGTGAGCAATGAGAAAGTATAAATTTGTCCCATGCTGTACCAATGATAAAGAAAGTGTTTTAAGGGGGAATGGGTGGGTCCTTTACTAAAATACATTTTAGCAAACTTTGTTTTTAAGATTTGCACTGTGATATTGCATTGTGATTAATTTTTGGTCTAAGAAGACATAAAAGTGTTGCATTAGCATATAAAAATTTTCATTGGTTAGCAGTTGAGAGGCAAATTAAGTTTAAATCGGCGTGCATAATTCATCATATATTACAGACTGACTCTTCAGATAATCTGATTTTGCTTTTTTCGCATTTGCATTCTTCCACCAGATTATGTGGTATTTTATTTCTACATTTTCCACAGATTAGAGTACAATATAAATGACAGCTCAACTCCTCTCTTGCTTATGCTGCCATTACAAATGGGAATAATCTACCTATTTACATTGGGATGGATATCAACGTTTCATGAAAACTTTTTTACATGACTTGTAATATTCATGTTATGATATTTTATTGATTACTTTTGTATTTTCCTGTAGATTTTATGGCCTCATTGAATGCAAATCGCCTTGAATCTTTTTAGTATAGTGCGATTAATAAATTGTAGATTAGATTAGAACAGCTTTCTGATATCTCATTGTTCTAACATCAACATTTAATTGGCTGCTTAATTTTTTCTTTAAGGGAAGTTCTCAGGTTGGATAATAAATCAAATAACTACTGAACTGGCTGGCCAAATGGCACTTTTAAAATTCAACACTTCATTCTCCTAGAATGGTGAAGAAAAACAACAGAGATGAGTTCAATGTGTATGACACGTGGCACAAGAACACTCTGGAGATGCTAAATTTGTGCAATCCTGACAAGAATTCATATCAGGAGAGCCCAAGGACTCCATCCCAGTTTTGAAGAAGCAGGGAGCTTTTGAAAAAAAAAGATTGCTAAAAATCTAAGATGACCACCGCTATGAAATTCACACCAAATCACAATATTTTTCATACTTAAAAAAACAAGATTTGGGGATTTTTCAAGTGGGGGTATATGTAGGAACCTTAAAAATCTCACTTTTCAGACCTCTCCCAAGTCACCTCACAGGCTGTATCAGCCTATACTCACTGTACCTGTTTGTAGAACTGTGCTGCAGCCTAACTCAGCTCTCTTGAAGTAGCTGAATCAGAGAATCACTGTCTCAAGCTGGGAATGCCTCTACAATGCTGATATTTGGGCTACCAGTCAGATCCTAAGCCTGACTGCACCTTCACCCCTGACGCCAGAATGGGCAGAGGTGAGAACATAAGAACATAAGAATTGCCGCTGCTGGGTCAGACCAGTGGTCCATCGTGCCCAGCAGTCCGCTCATGTGGCGGCCCCTAGATCAAAGACCAGTGCTCTAAATGAGTCAGCCTCACCTGTGTACATTCCTGTTTAGCAGGAACTTGTCCAACTTTGTCTTGAATCTCTGGAAGGAGTTTCCCCCTATAACAGACTCCGGAAGAGCATTCTAGTTTTCTACCACTCTCTGGGTGAAGAAGAACTTCCTTACGTTTGTACAGAATCTATCCCCTTTCAACTTTAGAGAGTACCCTCTCATTCTCCCTACCTTGGAGAGGGTGAACAATCTGTCTTTAAGTCTATTTCCTTCAGTATTATAAATGTTTCAATCATGTCCTCTCTCAGTTTCCTCTTTTCAAGGGAGAAGAGGCCCAGTTTCTCCAATCTCTCACTGTATGGCAACTCCTCCAGCCTCTTAACCATTTTAGTCGCTCTTCTCTGGACCTTTTCGAGTAGTACCGTGTCCTTCTTCATGTATGGCGACCAGTGCTGGACGCAGTACTCTAGGTGAAGGCGCACCATGGTCCGGTACAGTGGCGTGATAACCTTCTCCAATCTGTTCTTGATCCCCTTCTCCAATCGGTTCTGGCACCCTTCAAGACCCTGCAGAGCCTCTTAAGGGCAGCTAACAGTCTGTGCTCAACCCCCTTCTTAACAGAAGGTGAGACAACTTCAGGGACAGCCCTGAACTCCAAAGAAAACTAAGCAGGCTGGATAACAGGTATCCACTGGGATTGGTCTGTCAGCTACAGACTGAAGTCTGTGTGTTCTCAATGTAAAGCTGAAGAAATGCTTCAAGCACAAAAATCCCTCTAAAAAGACTAAAAACAAGAAATAAAACAATAAAGAAGAGAGAGCAGAACAACACATTCCTGCTAGCATGTGTGCAGAAGGAAAAAGCTGTAGGTGGAGCTAGTGAGCACAGTGAAGTGCAGCAGATGCACAGAGAAAAAAATCTGGTTTGGATTCCTTCTGCAGATGGCATGTGGTGTGATATTCACCCCATGCCTGCTAGCTGTGTCCCTGAGGCAGTGCACACACAGGAGCCTGACACCTATACCATTCCAGAATTTAAAACACCATTTAGACAGTCTTGAGGGAGTAGGAGTACAGGACTGCCTGAATCCAATAGTACAAATCATGCTAAAATTTTTCCCTCTAGTCACATTGGGGAAGAAACTAGAACTATCTGGGAATCTTCTTCACCTGGAGGTTTGGGGCATAGCTGTACCTGCTTGACACAAGAAAGCTGAGCAGCTAGAACAGAAAAATGCCTGGCTGGAAGAGCTGAGAGCTCTGAATGGCTTAGAATCACCAGAAGCCATGGAGCTGAGGTTGCATGAACAGGAAATGACTGAACCCGAGACCCTGATGGAACAGTTCATGGAGGTGGAGGTGGAGCCGGACGAGAGCCTACTAAGCCAAGAACAAGATATGGAGGTATGTTGTTCAGTAAAAGCCAGCAAGAAATAATGTTTAATTTTGAAAGGACTCTTCAAACTGTGTGTTTTTTATTTTCTGAAGAAGTTGAAAAGACTGTTGGTTTTATACTGGTAACCCTTGCTAAAGGCTGAGAACTACAAAACCTTGGAGAAAGCAGGGAAGGGTTGTTTTTTTTTTCCTTACTACTAACGTTTGTTTTCCCCTGTGTGAAGTGCGGGGTTGGGCAAGCGGAAGCCCGTTGTGAGAGATCACCTGCTGGTGTCCAGTGTCCAAAGACGGCCCCTACCATCTGGAATTCAGCACCAAATTATATAAGAGAAATTACATCCCTTGATAAATTTAAAAGTAACTTGAAGGCTTTTCTTTTTAAAGACGCATATGGTGTAAAATAGTCCTTTTAAGGACAGTAATGGAAATCTGTTCCTTGCCATCTTTTAATCATTTAAGCTTATTTTATATAATTCTAGACTTTTTATGTTTTGTTCCCCTTTATTTTGTCTTGATCCCTCTTCCCCTCTCTTTCTCTTCATACAAATTGTATTTCTGCCCTTCTCCATCTTGTAGCGGTAAGTTTATGTTCGTCAGGCTCCAGGATGGAGATAGCAAATTACAGACCAGTGAGCCTCACATCAATAGTGAGCAAACTAATGGAAACCCTAATCAAACGCCAATTGGATAGGATCATGGACGAGGAGAATCTACAGGATCCCCGCCAACATGGATTTACTAAAGGGAGATCCTGCCAATCCAACCTGATCAGCTTCTTTGACTGGGTGACGAGGAAGCTGGATGCTGGTGAGTCCCTGGACATCGTCTACCTGGATTTCAGCAAAGCATTATTTGACAGCGTACCACACCGTAGGTTGCTGAGCAAGATGAGTTTTTTAGGATTGGGCGACACATTGACCAAATGGGTTGGGAACTGGCTTGGAGGTAGGCTTCAGAGGGTAGTGGTGAATGGCATCCCCTCCGAAATGTCAGAGGTGATAAGTGGAGTGCACAGGGCTCCGTCCTGGGCCTGATCTTGTTCAACATCTATATAAGAGACTTGACAGAAGGGCTCCGAGGTAGCCACATTATTCGCCGATGATGCCAAACTAAGCAATGTAGTGAGCAAAAGCACAACAGACAAAAATTCAATGGCAGACGATATGATGCATGACCTACTTCTACTGAGTGCTGGTCTAGATCCTGGCAACTCAGTTTCAATGTCAAAAAATGCAAAGTCATGCACCTGGGGAGCCGAAATCCATGCAAGGTTTACACCCTAAAGGCGAGATCCTGACAAGAACTGAAGCAGAAAGAGATTTAGGGGTGATTGTCAGGGAAGACATGAAATCTGCAAACCAAGTGGAGCAAGCTTCATCCAAAGCAAGGCAAATCATAGGTTGCATACGCAGGAGTTTCGTCAGCCGTAAACCGGAAGTCATTATGCCACTGTATAGATCCATGGTGAGACCGCACCTGGAGTACTGTGTGCAATTCTGGAGGCCGCATTAGCGCAAGGATGTGCTGAGACTGGAATTGGTCCAGAGAATGGCCACCAGGATGGTCTCGGGACTCAAGGAGCTCCCATATGAGGAGCGGTTAGGGAAGTTGCAGCTCTACTCACTCGAAGAACGTATAGAGAGGGGAAATATGATCGAGACATTCAAGTATCTCACGGGCCGCATCGAGGTGGAGGAAGATATCTTCTTTTTCAAGGGTCCCGCGGCAACAAGGGGGCATCCATGGAAAATCAGGGGCGGGAAACTGCACGGTGACACTAGGAAGTTCTTCTTCACTGAAAGGGTGGTTGATCGCTGGAATAGTCTTCCACTCCAGGTTATTGAGGCCAGCAGCGTGCCAGATTTTAAGGCCAGATGGGATAGACATGTGGGATCTATCCGCAAAGATAAATAGGGAGGGTCATTAGAGTGGGTAGACTTGATGGGCCGTGGCCCTTATCTGCCGTCTATTTCTATGTTTCTATGTTTCTATGATTGTCTGTAATATTGTTTGTAATTTTGTTTTTAATATATGTTTTTATTATACTTTGTTTTTATATTATGTAAAACCACTTTGAATTTTTAATAATGCGGTATATCAAATTTTTAATAAACCTGAAATCTGAAACCTAAATGTTACACAAGCCTTACTTCAAACTGGGAAGGAACTGTTTCTTCACTGTTGTGAACTAGAGGCTTGCTGAAGCCGTTTAGAGCAACAAAACTTACCTGAATGAAAAGTGTTTAACCATTGTGGGGGTTTTTATTTTTCCTCTAGCTGAGGACAAAAGCAGGGCTGGATTGTGCATAAACTGAAGGACTCTTTTGAGAGCTTGTTTTCTAATTTGGGTTTTCTGAAAAGCCATTCATTATAAGGAACATTCTGACAAATTTGATTCCTAACAATTCTGTTTTGACTTTTTGATTTTGCTTTGCTGATGAACTGTGCATTGTGGTTTGTGAGCCAGAAGCCTTATTTTCCTTTTTATTTTGCTGAGAATAATAAAGAATCATCAGTACCAAACTGCACTTCTGGTAGTGTCTGAATTTTGTGCTCACCGTGCCTTCCTGAAATTCCTGTGGTCCAAATTGGCCCATAGGCAAACAAAATCATGTCACAGGTAGTCCTAAGAGCTGCTGCCCTGAAGGCGCCTGTGACATTACCCATTTGTCTAGAATATCTCATCTATTGCACTGGAAAATTTGTTACCTCATGAACACTGGAGATAAGATAAATACTTATAAATCTGTATGCTTTATTATGAGAATAAGATGTAGAATTGGGAGCAAAATTAAATCTTTTTGATGTTAGCCCTCTGAAACTAAACCGCAAAGGTCATCACAGTTTTCACTCCTATGTAAGTATGTTTTAATTTCTTCTTTACTTATTAGTTAATTATATACTATAGACCTCATATAAGATGACTCTATAAAACATAGGATCACTTATAACATAGTCAAAGGTTGAACTCTTTGTTTTATTATTAATACTACACTACACAGTAGACCTGATATACCTCAGAATCATTTATAAAGTGGCCAAATATTTTGGAACTGACGCCCATTAAATGGTGTCTATAGTATGTTTGGCTAGGCAACTTCATTGATAGAGCCAGATTGACTTACGGCGCCTTTCGGAAAATAATTAAGACTGCTCTGTTCAATAGATTTATTTCCTAGTCAAAATACTCCCTCCTTCTAAAACTATTACTCTTCATGCTGATACTACGCTCCCTCACCAATTATATTCTGTACTCTCTGTCTGTTCTGTGTCTTCTTCTCCATTTGTATTTTGTAATTCGCTGGTCATCCAGCCCCTTCACATGTTAATACTATATTATAGTTCGCTGATTGTTAAGATTGTAATTCATTGATCTTTAAGATTGTAATTCGCTGATTGTACAGCTCTCTTTACTGTGAACCGCCTAGAAGTCATATGATTATGGCGGTATAGAAAAATAAAGTTATTATTATTATATACCTATTTGTTTGTGAGAAGCCTAAGCAAGCTATATAGTGACATTGGACAACAAAATAACTTGGAATTCTCTTCCTGTAAATTAGACTTTTAGAACCATTTTTTAGAGCATCTTCAGTTAGATTTAGGGGGTTAGTTATTATGTGCATAAGGGCCCTGTTGCATATTATTTGCCCCTTAATGCCTGTTAAAAGACAATAACATGTTATATTATCATGAACAAAACTATATAAAAATATCTAAATCCACTCAAATGGAAAAGTGCATTCTATAGCAGCAAACCAATTTCTGCTCAATTGCACAGGAAAAGGCCTCAGAAATGGAGCCTACGCACAGTCATAAACTGAATAGATCAGCGTAGCTAGTCAGCTCCTTGCTCCACTCATTGGCCAAAAATCTGTGTACAGAAACTCTTCCTATCAACTTAACACTCGTGATTTTTACTAAACTTTTTTTATACTTTTTTATAGCTTTTTTTTTTTTAACTTTTTTAAAAATAAATAGTTATAAATACTATTCTTCAATAAACTTCTTTAAATGTTTAAAGCACTCATCCACTCCACTGAAAAAGGTGACTAAAGTCAATTATTTCAAAGCAATGTTGAAAACAGCCACTTATCTGAAAGCAGTTTTAGCCTCTGGAACTGCTGAGACAATATTCACTCAAAAAAAATGGTATTTTTTTTGAGTGAACATTGTCTCAGCAGTTAGGAAGTAGATATCTGGTATGATAAAGGAAGTAGATATCTGGTATGATAAATTTATGGGACATTGTGTATGATAAAAAAAAATTTTGTTTAAGGTTGGAATACTGACAATTTTAAAGAAATTGTAGATGTAAAAAAAAAAAAAAATGTTATCTGTAGACAAATTTATTTTTTCTTTTCAGCAAGGGCAAATATAACCATGGGTTACAAAATAAATATGTTATAGTTGACCCAGGGCAGGAGAGACCTGACAGAGGTTATTTTCCCCCTCCTAATATTTTAAAGTTTTTGTTGTTGTTGTCCAGCAAAGATAATGTTGTTTGCATGACTGATTGTTGGAATTCTAGACTGCTGAAGTCTGCAACAGGTCTGATGACCTCATGTAGAAGTCAGAAGTGCTGGGGAGGATTCTAAAACTGCCAGGGAGAGCAGTTGGGTGGTTATCAGTCTGGAAGACAGGTTGGTCTTGGTTGCCTGCGAATAGAAAAAGGTTTAAAAAATATATTTTATAGTGGATTTTTGGCTAATGTTAATTAAGTTCAAGTCTGGCCTATTTTTGTGGCAAGGGCTGTGTTTGGTTATGTCATACAGTGATTTTCTGTCACTTTTGTGTTGAGGTGCAGAGCTCTTGTATTTAAATGGAATGTAATACCAGTTAAATTAATTTTGTCCTGGTTAACATTAAGAAAACAGGATAGAAAGTATCTTTTTGAGGTTGTAAGAAGTAGTGCTGAGGAAACATATATTGATGAGTTCTGGTTATTTATAAAAACCAGTTGTGAACTGGAGTAAATTCTGTCACTAAAATATTTTGGTTTAGATAACCATTTGATTTATAACCTTGGAGATAAGCCTATGATGCATTGTGGGTGGGAAAAGGTTTAGGGAAATTTTAATTATCCATTATTTCTCTGGGTAGCTAGTAAAAAACAAAACAAAAACCAATTATAATTTTCAGGGAGTCATAGGGTTTTGCTTCCTTTGGGTTTTTTTTTAGTTAGGGAGTAGGTACTCCATTTATTGAAGCTGAATCTCCAGAAAGGAAGAAGAAGCGCTGGTATCCAAACAGCTCTGCAGAAAAAAAGAACACCTGAACCCTGTGATAAAGAGTTTACACCTGGATCCTGTGAGGAAAAAATTATTTCAAAGAACTAAATTCTTGGAGAAAGATTTTATATGGAATCTTATTCTAAAGTTATATAGATATATACATTTTGTTAGATTTGTAAAAATAAACTAACAAAAACTTTTTAAACCAGTATCTTTTATTTAGGGTAAATTTTATATTTTATGCTAACTTTTCCCTCTTTTTAGAAACATTCTCACTTTGGAACTTGTAAGGTAACCTGACTACAGAAGGTGAAGAGAGTGAGAATTGATAATCAAATAGGGAGGGGTTACATTTTGAACAATCATCTTCGTTATACTGGGGTGGATAGATTTAAGAAAACCAAATCTGCTAAGTTAGTATAAACACTGGCTGATTCTGGTCCAAAACTGTCACTGTCCCAAAGTATTAAAGATCAGCAGGAACTGAAGACCTCTGGATGATGTGCAATACAAGGACTGGAGATGCCAAAACCATACATGCAGTTCTAAAAGTAAAAATAAGAATTCATCATACTGGTACCAATAATCAAATACAGTGGTGCCTCACACAACGAACTTAATTGGTTCCAGGAGCAAGTTTGTTATGTGAAACGTTCGTTATGTGAAACGCGTTTTCCCATAGGAATACATGTAAAAAAAAATAATTCGTTCTGCAGCATAAAATATGCTAAGATGACATAAAAAAGATAAATTTTTTGTTATTATTTTTATTTAGATACATCTAAAAACATACATCTCCCTGTCCTTTTACTTCCACTATCTTCCTATCCCATCTCTATTCCCTTTTGTCCCTCTCCCCATGATCAATCATCTCACCACCTCTCTCTGCCCTCACCCTCAGGGTTCAAGATTGCTTCCACTCTTTTTCCTGTTGTTCTCTCTGCCTGTCACCCTATGATTTAGCATCCCTTCTGCCCTTGTCCAATATTTCCCCTTCTCTCCCTCCCTCTCATCCCCTGCTCCAACATGTGCTTTCAGCGGCCTTCTCCCCCCTTAAGCGTCTTTTCTTCTCCACTCCACCTTTCCTCCCTCCCTGCCTCCACCTTTGTGGCGCTTTTGCACCCGACCGACAACAGAACAGGCCCGGTCGGACAAATCTCCCTGTCCTGTAGCCGCGAATCTAAATTACCTTCTTACAGCAGCTGGATTATTGAAGCTGCTGTAAGAGGTAATTTAGATTCGCGGCTACAGGGCAGGGAGGTTTGTCGGCCGGGCCTGTTGTCGGTCGATCGGGGGACCTGACCAGCTGTGCACATTCTTCGGGGCGGACCGCCCCCTCCCCCCTCTTTCGTTCGCCATTGCCTTCTTCCTACCTGCCCTGCCGCAGCCGCACACAGCCGAACGGAAGTCTTCCTGATGTCAGCGCTGACGTCGGAGGAAGGGAGGGCTTTGCTTAAGCCCTCCCTCCGACGTCAGCGCTGACATCGGGAAGATTTCCGTTCGGCTGTGTGCTGCGACAGGGCAGGTAAGGAGAAGGAGACTACCCTCGCGGCTCGACCAACCCCGCTGCGATCCAACCCCGCAGGAACCCCGGACTTCGTTGTGTGAAACGAAGTCCGTTGTACGAATCAAGACATAAAGTTCGTTGTGCGCAGCGTTCGCTGTGCGAGGCGTTCGCTGTGCGAGGCACCACTGTACCACCAAACAATCATCAAAAAAACTCAAACACCTGTCCAGCAAACCAGATAAAATAAAATACCGCCAAACATGCAATTTAATAAATTCTGCATACAGTGTAGAGTCAACGCAAAGGCTAGGCGAAATAAAATTGCAGAGGCAAGCAAAAAGTCACAGTGGTTTGAACCAATTTGAAGGCAAGTTAGAACAAAATTGGAAAAGCCCACCAAAATCACCAAATTCTTGACACTTTGTTGTGTCTGCCCTAAAACATTTAATGAAAGTGAACTATAAAGCGACCAACGACCAATACGGTAAGTGTATTCAGGTAAAGCCTGGTGAATGGATATCACCCGGAATATAACACACTTCTAAGGGATGTTGGGGCGGGGGCAGGAATGGGTGTTTCTGAGAGGCAGGAGACTAAGTATGACGCCGGGCCTGTGGCATATCATCACGGGGCGTGGGCAGTGGCCCCCTGGGGTACCCACAAACTATTGACACGAAAACAACAAGCGCCCCAATACACCCACAGGCAGGGAAAAAAGACAGGCAAAGAATCAACAGTGGCAGCAAGCCCTCAGCAGACGACCTGCCAGCATGCACTCTCTCCTAGCGACGGGGCGAGCTGCTGGAGAGATGGAGCCAAGACATACTCTCCTGGTTCTGCAGAAGATGACTGATGGCCATGCACATGTGAATCAGGCCAGAAGGCAGTTGTGCATGCATAGTCGGATGCTGCTAGAACTTTCTTTAGCTAATACACAATGGACTGTGTTGGATGACATCACCCACATGTGAAAACACAACTGGCCTGCTTGTCCTTGGAGAATATTAAGTAAGAGAAACCTATGCACAGTAAAAAGATAATTTGGAATCAAAGATTTTTTTGACATAAACAAATACTAACACATTTTAACAATCAAAATAAGTATGGTACTTTTTGTGTTTAGGCCAGTATAACTTTGCATGAACAGGCTCTATAGAATTAATACATATTGTAATTATCTATTAAAGTTATTTTTGGAAGGAAGATATAGCTGTCTTTCTGGGAACGGAAATCTGGCCTCTGCTGTTCATTTCAATGCCCCTTCGTGCAGTTATACTTATTTTTTTAAAAGCTGCTATTTTGAGCATTTTGAGAAGCCAGGTCAGGCAGCAAGTGCTGCATATTTTTGGAAGTCTTGATGGAAAATTACTTAAACATTGTAGGGAAACCATGACTACTCTAAAACTGCTTTTCATTTGTTTTTTAAAGGCTGCCATTTTACCAAGCTACATTCAGACAAGAGAATGCAAGAGATGGTTCCACTATGAATAATAAAGCTGACTCATTTGATAATTTGTAGTCAACTAGGGGAAAAGATGCAGTGATAGCTCTAGCTGTTCAAAGTAAGGTACCAAGCCTTTACAGTTCCTTTCCCCCATGCATTGTTTACAATTGAATTCTTGAGGAACAAGCTTAGGGGAAGATTCTCCAAATATTTGCAGTAAAATTTAACGAGCAGCTGTTGCGGATGCTACTGTAACAATTTGAAAAGGTAAGTCATTCTTAAAAAAACACGCATGCAAATGTAGAGTCGTGGAGGGTTGCTAAATTTGCATGTGTCGATTGCTGGTGATAGTCTTCAAGGTACATATTACAGGTTTGCCATCCTATCTCTCCAGATATCTAACTCCTTACTGCCCCCTTAGAACAATAAGATCCTCACAACAGAATAGACCCATTGTACCATGCTTCTACAAAATTGTTTCAGATATCATACACAATTTCCATCTTTTCTGTACAAGGCCTCAAGCTGTGGAACGTTTCCACATCACCTCAGGCTACAGACGTCCCCTGGATAAGTTTTAAGGTCTGCCTTGAATTTTTCTTTACTAGCATGCCTATCACTGACCCTCCCCACCCTGCTTTATAAGAGCCATGTGAGCTTCCTGGATGCTCAACTTACCTATTGTCCTTTTCCCTCCCCCCACCATCCTATCAACTTGTTCTACCCCCTCCCCCACTACTCATCTCAAATTTTCAACATGACTCTTAAATATCATATAAGCTGTTTAAACATTTTATTACTAGTAGCATATGTAGCATATGATAAATACAGACTGACAATGGGGCTGATCCCTCAAGCTGTCAGGGTATTAAATGGCCAGAACCCCAAGCTAACGGCTAGATTACCTCTCCAGTTCTTCATTTGGTACAAACGGCACAACTAGAAATAATCTAGATCAGTTATCTTCATTTTAAGCTGGGGCTACTTTGGATTCTAATGAGCTAAAGGAGGGCTGCCAAATATCTTCCCATGTGAAGCCATGACACTGTGTCAATGATATCCAATGTTCCTATGTTCTTATCCCTGTCCACCTTCAAATTCCATTGAGAGGTATCCTAAAGGTTGTGAGTATTTCCAAATGCACTCTCTTTTGTCCATTGAGAGATTCCTTGTCCTTCAAGCATGCAGATCTTCACACCATCCACTTTTCCCTTTCTATCCTGAGTTGGTTAAGGAGGAAGAATTATATAAAAAAAAGACAATGGGAGCCACTACAGTGGTCCTTGGGGGCAGCCATTGGCCCCAGAATCTTGCATTGAAGAACACTGCTCTAGATTACTTGGCTTTATGAAACTTCACTGATAACTAAAGGGCAACACTTATCATTGATTCATACATGATCACATAGTTGAGGTTGATATTCAACTGGTGGCTTTATTCCTCGATATTCAAGGCCGGGCCATGTCTGGGGACACCATTATTAAATATCCAGGCATATGCAGTTGGCTAAAACACTGTTCTTCAACTGCCGGTCCGTGGACCGGTGCCGGTCCACAGAAATTTTCTGCCAGTTCACAGGGCCAGCACGTCCATCAGGCCGGCTCCCTGAGTGCTGCAGTGCGAAAAAGCTCCTACGCACGGCCTGCGCCTAACCTGGAAGCCTTCTATCTGACGTCGCAACCCCAGAGGGAAGGCTTCCGGAGGAGGTGCGGAATGCGCGTGAGGAGCCACTGCCCACAGCCCTCAGGGAGCTGGTGACCAAAGGCGGCCACTCTGCGTTCAATGCAGAAGTCGGGGCCTACCTGACCGAACCAAACATGAAGGTTCCTTTGACCCACACGCTTTCCCCTCACCATCTCAAAGCCTGAAGAGCCATTTTCCTTTTGGAAGGGGCCAGACTGGGCACGGCCCCAGAAATTCCTGGGAGGCAGCTCCCAGTATGGAGCAAACTGCTTGACTGTGGCCAGGGAGGGGGTCATTTCCTTTGGGTTTAGCCCCCCCACACACTCGCACCCTTGATCCCAAATACATTGACCACGGCTTTCTGAGTTTTGTCCTGGCTAGGTACAGCTAGCAAAGGGATGGAAGGGCCTTTGGGGGCTCAGATTGATTTCCCACATGTGATGGTGTGTCCCTGAAAACGAAGGGGAGAGCGGGATGACGCTAGCATTTACCGGGTACATTTTGCCCAGGATAATTGGACTATAGATTGGATTTATGAGCTGATTACCTCTTGGACAGGCCAGAAAGCAAGGCACAGCATGGAGGGAGAGAGACACCAACGGTAGGGGGAATGCTTTTATTGTTTTTATTTAGTGATTGATTTGTCTGTTCAGGAAGAAATTCATTTGTTTCTTTTCCTCGGGGGTTGTACTGCTTGAGGAGTCTTGCATCTTAGGGTTTGTTTGTAAATATTAGTACTTTTAGTTTTTGGTCCTGCATTTACATGGGGCTATCTGTTTTCTGGTAGGAATGAGTGTTGAAAAGCAAACAGTGTGCTTTGTGCATTTTAATTTTGTGGTTAATACAATTATATTGTGTGTGTATATATGAAAAATGAACGGAAAAAATGGTACAATTAGTACTATTATGGGGGCAGGGTCTGGGGTGGAGATGGGCATGACTTAGCCCAGTGTTCAACTGCCGGTCCGCGGACCGGTGCTGGTCCACAAAATAATTATTTTATTTCCGCTGGTCCATAGGTATCAAAAGGTTGAAGAATACTGGGCTAAAACATAACCAAATATTCAGTATGTAAATGGTAATGATGAACCACATAAAGATAGGATTATGTTTTATGCAGTCCTATTTATGCGGTTATCTTAGCCAATATAGGGCTTAAAAACTGGCAATTAAGTGGCTAAGAGGGCCATTTTCAAAAAGGACGTCTAAGTCCAAATTAGACATTTCCTGCAAGACGTACAAGGTTGGGGGGTGGAGAACTGTCCATTTTTGAAACTGCTGGACATCCCAAAAAAATTTTTCAAATATTGTTGACTTGAACATCTTGGCTGCCAGGGTGTCCAACCTTAGAATGCCTAACTTTATTCCCCATTTTTGACCACAGAAAAATCCAAGTTGAAAATATCCAAATCTAGACCATTTGGATGTGGAAGGGAACCAGCATTGTAATGATCTGGCCACATAGACATGCCAATACAGCAGTGGGGCACCTTACAGTAGAAGGCACTACTGTGAACTTCACATAAAGGGTGTCATGTGCACATCTCATTACAACACCTTTATAATTTATGACGAGCCCTCCAAAACTCCCCCCAAACCTATTATACCCAATAGCTCTTACCAATCAGCTGAAGATAAGTTGAAAATATTTTCTTCTATCTTTTTTTTCATTAAGCGAAGCACAGCATAAGGCTATAATTATATTGAAGGTTTTTTGCCAATGAGGTTACTGCTCAACCACCTTTAACTAACCACTTTGGTGTAGGTGGGAGGGCCCTTTTCTGAGGCTTTTTCCTTCATTTTGAGTTACTTAATAACCTATGCTGTCCTTTATATCATACCATAGGACATTACAGCATCAACCATTATTGAAAGTGTTTATTATTTTAAAATATGCAATGTCACCTCAGTAACTATAGAAAAATAGACAAATATAAATTCTCAAAACAGACATATTTTGATAACTAAATTGAAAATAAAATCATTTTTCCTACCTTTACTGTCTGGTGATTTATGAATCTCATGTTGTGTTTCCTTCTGACTGTGCATCCTTTCTTTCATTTCTTTCTTTCTGCACTCAGGCCCAACAGTTGGCCCTTTCTATTCCCTTCCTCCTTCCTTCCTATGTCCTCAGTGCCCTCAGTGCCTTCTTCCTATGTCCTTAGTGCCCCCAGTGCCTCTTTCCTATGTCCTTAGTGCCCCTTCCTATATCCTTAGTGCCTCGGTGCCTCCTTCCTATGTCCCCCTCACTGCCTTCCAGCCTTTGTCTCCACCCCCTCCCCTATGCTCTGGCATCTCTCTCTTCTCCTTTCCTTCCTTCCCACTCCACCCCATGGTCTGGCATCTCTATCTCCTTCCCATCTCTCTCCTCTCCTTCCATCTCCCCCTCCCACTCCATTATCTGGCATCTCTTCTTCCTTTCTCTCCTTCCTTCCTCCTGGTCTGGCATCTGTCTCCTCCCCCGCCCCCATGTACCCTGACATCTATCCCCCCTCCATGGTCTGGTAGCTTCTTTCCTTTCCCTCCCTCCCATGGTCTTGGCATCTCTTTCCTCTCCTCTCCCTTCCCTGGTCTTCCTTCTCCCCTCTCTCCCCAATTGGGTGCAGCAACAGCACTTCCCTTCCCCTATCCCCTCCCCAATTAGATGCAGCAGTAGTAGCACTTCTCTCCCCCCCCCCTGGGTACAGTAGTAGCAGCTTTTCTCTTCCCCCCTCGGGTGCAGCAGCTTTTCTCTTCCCCTCTCCCCCCTTGGGTGCAGCAGCAGCAGCTTTTCTATTCCCCCCTCTCCCCCTTGGGTGCAGCAGCAGCAGCTTTTCTCTTCCCCTCTCCCCCCCCCTTGGGTGCAGCAGCAGCTTTTCTATTCCCCCCCCTCCCCACCTTGGGTGCAGCAGCATCATTGCTCTTCCCATCCCTCCCATTGATAGAGTCGCAAGCTTCCCTCCATCGCTGACCTATCTTCCTTAGGTCAGCGATGGAGGGAAGCTTATAACTTGCTGCTCTTCCTTGCTTCGGGCCTTCCTCGTTGCCAAGTCCTGCCTTCGCGGAAACAGAAAGTAGGCAGGAATCGGACCCGTCAGTGAGGAAGGCCCGAAGCAAGTTGTAAGCTTCCCTCCATGTTTCCCTTAGTTTCCCTCCGTCGCTGCCTGTAGTGAACTCCTGCTTCGAGGTTCTTCTAACGTGTGCGTGCCGGTTTCCCTTCTCTTCTCCTCCCCCCGGGATGCAACTTCTGGTTTTGGAGGGAAGAGAAGGGAAGCCTGCACGCACACGTTAGAGCCCCAGCGCATGGGTTCAATTTGAATGCTGGAGTCAGCCCGGGAAGGAACATCAACGGCAGCAGCAGGATTAGGGCGCGGAGAAAATGGCAGGAAGGAGGCGCAGAGAACACTACGGGGGTTTGGCGCTGGACCGACCGTCCCCTTGTCTCCGCGCACAGCTTCGGGACGCTATCCCTGAAAACGGGACATTTTGGCATCCCGAAGCGGTGGCTCGAGATAACGGGATGGTCGGTCCAATAACAGGACTGTCCCGTTGAAAACGGGACATATGGTCACCTTACCTATACAAGCAATTTAAATGGTCAGGAGTTGTTTCTGGCTGTTTAACTCACTTTGAATATCGACCTTATTGAAAATAGTATGGACTTATTGACATCTAGGGATGCAATCAACTCTCTAGATAAGCAATGAATGCTGGTAGCAGGCTTGTTGTGAACATGATGACATCACAATCCTTCTTTATTTCTGGTTCATTTCCTAAAGTATGGGTAGGCTAAAACATCTGGTTCAAAATGAAAAAAAAAGCCCCTATTGTCTGACTGAGAAGAGCAGATTAAATTCCTGCATGCTTCCAGCTTTTGGCATTGTAATCCTGTGTGAGTCACTATGTCCTGCTTAGAGGGGGAAGGGTGAAGAGTGTTTAATATTTTTGCACAGTGATCCTCAATATCAATCCAAAGAGTGAAGACAGGCATCAAAATTCAAGAGAAGCAAAACCTCCAGTGATTTATCTCACTTTGCAATTCTCTATGGTGCCATTTGTGGCAGAAGAATTTATGAGCTACTGGTATTACAATAGCATGTTCTACTCTAACAGTAAAAGAAAAAAAACATGTTTCTAGCATTCATATTACAGATCTTTCTTAAGTTGAGGGAAGGGTTTAAAAACATTTGGAGTAAGGGGTTCTTTATGGTGACAGTTTTCAAGGAGGTAATCGCAGGAAAAATCTAACTGAAACTTGTCGCCTTCTATGTGGGGAAAAGCACATGCTCTGCTCCTAGCACACACAAGGGACAACATCAGGGGAGGGTGTTTAGGACATATCCATAATTAGGTGTGAGGTTTTCAAAGGGAAACTCTACTGGGAGTTTCACTTATCAGTTTACAGGTTTATGGGCAATTTTGAGCCTCTCTGGAGGCACAATGAGGAGACTCAATATTGATCCTCTATTGCAGTGTCTCGCAAACTTGTTTGAGCTGGGGCACATTAAACCTAGTGTCCCCAGCTCGAGACACCCGGAAGTGCGCTGGTGTCAGCGTGATGACATCATGCACATGTCAGCGTGCCGCCATTGGCACATGCGCAAAGGCCCTTCACACGGGCCTTGCACCGAGAGAAAGACTCACGCTGGAGAGAAGGGCCGGCAGAGAGAAGAGGTGCTGGTGTCGGGAGATTGCTTATAGGATGTGCCTATCTTCGCGAGAGGCACGTCCTGTAGACAGTCATCCAGTGCCGGCACCTCTCCTCTTCCCCAGTGTACTGCAACATACCAGAAATCTCAGGAGGCAAGCAGTTTGTGATGCACTGCTCTGTTGAATAGGATGTTAATTTTAAAACGTTCCAACTATTTCAGAAAATTTGTATAGTTGAAGTTTCCTGAGATTTTATCGAGTAGTGACTACTTCACATATTTGCAATGATGGTCTTTTCAGGGACCAAGACAGACAAGATTTTAAAACTAATCTATAAAAATTAACTGAGGAGCCAATGCAGAAAGCTATCATGGGCTACAGTGCACCCTTCATAAGCAGTTTATCTGCTTGTTAATGGCCGCTGCATGTTAAAAGGGATTCTGGGCTGAGGTTTACTCCTGTGGTAGATAGTGCACAACATATTAAAATGCATGCTAAAGAGCCTATTGGCTACCCTGCAACCTACCAGGTCTCAGCCTGACCATGCAGCTCCTGCGATCAGCATCAACCCCGTCTCTCTCCACCATATCAAAAAAGAATTTTGCTAATGCTTTTTCCCCTGCTGTGACTTGTGCCCTCCCTCCCTCCCCAGCTTCCCCACCTCGGATATTGTGTGCAATTCTGGTCATTTCATATCAAAAAAGATATAGCTGAATTAGAAAAGGTATAGAGAAGGGCAACAAAAATAATAAAGAGGATGGGAGGACTTCCCTATGAGGAAAGTCTAAAAAGGATAGGGCTCTTTAGCTTGAAGAAGAGATGTCTGAGAGGAGATAAGAAAGTGGCCTATTAAAATCCTGAGTGGAGGGCTAGGGGGTACATAATGAAGCTACTTAGTAATAAATTTAAAACAAATCTGAGAAAATATTGGTTCACTCAATGTGTAATTAAACTCTGGAATTCATTTCCAGACAATATGGTAAAAGCATTGACCGTAGCAAGTTTAAAAAAGGGTTGGATAATTTTCTAAAAGAAAAACCTATAAGCAATTTGGGATAAAGATTTTAGTCATTTGATAGCTAGTTCTGCTTCCTACCAGCATATTAGGAAATTGTTGAAGACCTATCAGTATCTATAATAATAAAACGCTAAGCGCGCATGCGCACTCTCGCCGCGTGTTCCCTGAGATCTAATCTGTTGGGATGTGGCCGGTAGGAGTGCGCATGCGCGCCAGAGAACATAAGAACATAAGAAGTTGCCTCCGCTGAGGCAGACCCTAGGTCCATCCTGCTCAGCGGTCCGCTCCCGCGGCGGCCCATCAGGCCCATTTCCTGAGCAATGGTCTATACCTATCTATACCCCTCAATCCCTTTTTCTTCTAGGAATCTATCCAAACCTTCTTTGAAACCATTTAATGTTTTCTTGTCTACAACAGCCTCTGGAAGCGCGTTCCACGTATTCACCACCCTCTGAGTGAAAAAGAACTTCCTAGCGTTTGTTCTAAACCTGTCCCCTTTCAATTTCTCCGAGTGCCCCCTTGTACTTGTGGCGCCCCTTAATTTGAAAAATCTGTCCCTGTCTACTTTTTCTATGCCCTTCAGGATCTTGAAGGTTTCTATCATGTCTCCTCTAAGTCTTCGCTTCTCCAGGGAGAAAAGTCCCAACTGCTTCAATCTTTCGGTATATGGAAGTTTTTCCATTCCCTTTATCAGTCTAGTTGCTCTTCTTTGTACTCCCTCAAGTACCGCCATGTCTTTCTTGAGGTACGGCGACCAGTACTGGACGCAGTACTCCAGGTGCGGCCGCACCATTGCACGATATAGCGGCATGATGACTTCTTTCGTCCTGGTTGTAATACCCTTCTTAATGATACCCAACATTCTGTTTGCTTTCCTTGAGGCCGTGGCGCATTGTGCTGATGCCTTCAGTGTTTCATCTACCATCACTCCCAGGTCTCTCTCCAGGTTGCTGACCCCTAGTGATGTTCCCCCCATTTTGTATGTGAACATCGGGTTCTTTTTCCCCACGTGCATGACCTTGCATTTCCCCACGTTGAAGCTCATCTGCCATTTTTCGGCCCACTTTTCCAGCTGTGTTAGATCCTTTTGAAGATCTTCGCAGTCTTCCCTGGTTTGAGCCCTGCTGCATAGTTTGGTGTCATCTGCAAATTTAATGACCTCACACTTGATTCCCGCCTCTAGGTCGTTTATGTAGATATTGAACAGGAGCGGTCCCAGCACCGACCCCTGCGGAACTCCGCTCGTGACCCCTTTCCAGTCTGAGTAGTGGCCCTTTACGCCAACCCTCTGCTTCCTGTTTGCCAGCCAGACCTTGATCCATCGGTGGACCTCCCCTTGTACCCCGTGGTTCCATATCTTTTTAAGCAGTCTCTCGTGTGGCACCTTGTCGAAGGCTTTTTGGAAGTCAAGGTAAATGATGTCTATAGATTCCCCTTTATCCACCTGACTGCTCACCCCCTCAAAGAAGTACAATAAGTTAGTGAGGCATGACCTACCCTTGCAGAAGCCGTGTTGACTCGGTTTTAGCTGCCCATTTTTTTCGATGTGCTCACAGATGCTGTCTTTGATCAGTGCCTCCATCATCTTTCCCGGAACTGAGGTCAGGCTTACCGGCCTGTAGTTTCCCGGGTCTCCTCTTGCGCCCTTCTTGAAGATGGGCGTGACATTTGCTATTTTCCAATCCTCCGGGATCTCACCGGTTTTTAAGGATAGGTTGCATATCTGTCGAAATGGCTCCGCTATTTCGTTTTTTAGCTCCTTGAGTACCCTTGGGAGAAGCCTCCCTGCTCTCCACCTTGCGCCGCTGCAAGGATTCCGAGGAAAGAAAAGATGGTGAGGGGAACCACCGTGGCAAATTCAAAATTAAAAATAAACTTCAGCACCACACTCGCACCAGGCGGGGATCGACAGAGGAGCTGCAGCATCTGCCGCCGCTGCACCTTTTCAAAACCTCCCCAGCACTGCCGCCATTGTTGGTAAGTTTTTAAAGTCCTGAAAAGCTGTCAGCCGTGAACTATGCAGGCGGCATACTTCACGGCCAATGGCTTTTCAAACCCCCCCAGCACCGCCGCCGCTGTCCCTTTTAAAACCCTCCACCCACCCCCAGCACTGCCGCCATCGTTGGTAAGTTTGTTTGTTTTTTTAACTTGGTGGTCCAGCGGTATCCCTACCTCGCTAGAAGCGCTGTGCCGGCATGAGTGCGCGGAGTGGCGGCTGCTGGGAGGAGGCTGTCGGCGATGCCGAAAAGGAGGGCAGATGCCGAAAAGGGCTAAGAAGCCGGCGGGAGCAGCGAAAGCACGCAAGGCATCGGGCCCCCCTACTCTCTACCTCACACCGCTGCAACTGAGGATAGCCACCATGGCAACTTAACATAAGAACATAAGAAATGCCCTCACCGAATCAGACCGAGGTCCATCAAGTCCGGCGATCCGCTCACGCGGCGGCCCATTTAGTTCTCTATTATGAAAACCTGAAATTACCGTATCCCTCAATATGATTTGCAAGAAGGTGTATATCCAACTTGTGCTTGAAACCCCGAAGAGTAGTCTCCGCCACAATACCCTCAGGAAGAGAATTCCAAGCGCCCACCACTCGTTGTGAGAAACAGAACTTCCTGGCATTCGTCCTGAACCTGCTGCCACCCAGTTTCAGGCTATGACCTCTTGTCCGTGTCACATCTGAAAATCTTAGTAATGCTGATTCTTGGTCTATGTCATCAAATCCTTTTAATATTTTAAAAGTCTCTATCAAATCGCCTCTCAGTCTTCTCCTCTCGAGTGTGAGCAGTCCCAGTTTCTTGAGGCGTTCTTCATAGCTCAACTTTTTCATACCTTTGACTAGTTTCGTGGCTCGCCTTTGCACCTTCTCCAACAGAGTTATGTCCTTCTTAAGATAAGGAGACCAGTGTTGGACACAGTACTCCAAGTGTGGTCTGACCATTGCTCTATAAAGCGGCATTATGACTTCTTCAGATCTACTCGTGATCCCGTTCCTAATTATACCCAATATCCTGTTTGCTCTCTTCGCTGCTGCCGCACACTGTGCCGATGGCTTCAGGGTTCTGTCAATCAGTACCCCCAAATCCCTTTCCTGTTCGCATTTTGCTAGTGTTACCCCAAACATTCTATACTCGTGTTCTTTATTCTTTTTTCCTAGATGCATCACCTTGCATTTATTAATGTTAAAATTCATCTGCCACTTTGTCGCCCATGTTTCCAGCTGTCTCAGATCCTTCTGAAGCTCCTCGCAGTCCCTTTGAGAGCCAACTGCCCGACATAATTTTGTATCATCGGCGAACTTTATTATATTACTTGTTGTTTCCTCCTCAAGATCATTTATAAAAATATTGAACAAAATAGGCCCAAGAACCGAGCCCTGGGGCACTCCACTAGTCACTTTCACCCAGTCCGAGAATTTCCCTTTTATGTTAACCCTCTGCATTCTGTTCTCTAACCATTTACCGATCCATCTATGCACTTCTCCCCCTATACCGTGGCTTAGTAATTTCTTCAGTAGCCTTGCATGCGGGACCTTGTCAAACGCTTTCTGGAAGTCCAAGTAAATTATGTCCACTGGATCTCCAGTATCCATATGTTTGTTCACTTTCTCAAAGAATTGTAGTAAATTTGTCAAACAAGACTTCCCTTTCCTGAAGCTGTGTTGACTAGCCCTTATTAGGTTGTGATCCTCCAAGTGTTACACAATGCTGTCTTTAATAAGTGTTTCAATTATCTTCCCAGGAACCGATGTGAGGCTCACAGGTCGGTAGTTTCCTGGATCACCTCTTGATCCTTTTTTGAAAATCGGGATGACATTTGCTGTCCTCCAGTCTTCTGGTATTTGCCCTGTTCTAATTGATATGTTAGCTACAGTTTGTAATAGTTCACCAATTTCCACCTTAAGTTCTTTTAATACTCTCGGGTGAATTCCGTCTGGTCCGGGGGATTTGTCGTTTTTTAGTTTGTCAATCTGAACGTATATCATGTCCAACGTCACATTTACCGTTTCGAGGTTGTCCTCTATGCCTCCGGCTAATATCCTCCCTGTGTCTGGCACTGATGAAATGTCCTCATTTGTGAAGACTGAGGCAAAGAATGAATTTAACCTATCGGCAATCTGTTTGTCCTCTTTGATTGACCCCTTCTTTTCTTGGTCGTCTAGAGGCCCCACTGTCTCTCTTGCTGGTTTCTTTCCTTTTATATATCTAAAAAGGGCTTGAAGTTTTTGGTTTCTTGTGCTATCTTTTCTTCATAGACTTTTTTGGCGTTTCTTACCACTCTGTGACACTTTTTCTGGTCAATTTTGTGACAGTTCCAGGCCTCCGTTGTTTTTTCCCTTTTCCATTTTTTAAACGAGTTTCTCTTCTCTCTCACTGCCTCTTTCACCTCTCTGGATAACCAAGCTGGTTCACCTTTGTTCTTTTTTCGCTTTCCTTTGGATATGCTCGGAATGTGTAGATTCTGTGCTTCTGTGATGGTGTTTTTCAGTAGAGACCATGCTTGATCGACTGTTTGGTATTCCGCTTTGCCCTTCTTGAGCCGTTTTCTGACCATGGTTCTCATGCTGTTGTAGTTCCCCTTTTTGAAGTTAAAGGCTGTGGATTTAGTCTTGATTGGTTTCCCCTTTCCGATGCCAATGGTAAAATTGATCATATTGTGGTCACTTGTCCCTAGCGGAGCCGTAACCTCTACATCCGCTGTCCTTCCAGTAATGCCATTTATGACCAAGTCCAGGATTGCAGTTCCTCTTGTCGGTTCTACTACCATCTGTTCAAGGTAGCAGTCTCCGATCATTTCCAAGAATTTTATCTCCCTTCCACAGTTAGATGTTCCCAATTTCCAGTTTACTCCCGGATAGTTGAAGTCTCCCATAATTGACACGTTGCCCGATTTACAATTACGAATAATTTCCTCCATCATTTCGTTGTCTGTTTCCTCAGTCTGACCCGGGGGTCGATAATAGAGGCCGATATGTATGTCTGCTTCTTTTTGTCCCGGAATCATTATCCAGAGTGACTCTAGTTTACCATTTTCTTCTGTATCTCCTTTTCTAACAGACTCTATGTCATCCTGGACACAGAGAGCAATACCTCCCCCTTTTTGCCCAATCCTATCTCTTCTGTATAGTTTATATCCTTGCATTGCTGTGTCCCATTCATTTTCTTCATTCCACCATGTTTCTGTTATTCCTATGATATCCAGTTGTTTCCTATTTGCTAATTCTTCCAGCTCGCCCATTTTGTTTCCTAAGCTTCTGGCATTCATATACATACATTTAAGTTCTATTCATGCCAATTTACTGAATTTAGTGGTCCTCACATCCTTTTTTGTATCCATTTAATCTTTTTCTTTGCCTCTCGTGTCATCATGATCTTGCCCCAGATCTGTGCTTGAATTTACCTCCTCCTGGTATCCTGGTGTCCGGGCCATCGACCGGTTGTCGACTGTCGGCTCTCCCCTGATTTTTAGTTTAAAGCCTTCTCAATGGCCTTTTTAAAGTTCTCCGCCAGGACTCTCACTCCCTCTTTGGCGAGGTGTAGTCCGTCCTTTCTATATAACCTGCTTTTACCCCAGAATGCCGTCCAGTTTTGCACGAATTCGAAGCCTTCATCCTCGCACCAATGCCTCATCTGCTGGGCCTTGAGCATCTGCATAAATCAAGCCATGCTTGGTTTCTGAAGCGCCGATTTTGCAAATGTTTTGCTCGTCCTGCAAAACACTCGCAAACCGGTGCACTCGTAAACCAAGGTACCACTGTACTTTTTGCTGTATTTGGAATCAACCTCCAAAGAAACATCCAGATCATATGCCATCTGTCGTAAAAATTTGGAAAAAGAAAGTTTTTCTGAAGGAGAAGAAGCTCTAATAGGTGAACGTCGAGGTGATCCAGAAGCAGAAGAGTCCACATTAGTAGTAGATGACATTTCCGGCTCAATATCTCCCAATAAATCTGAATCTCTGAAAAGAGAATGATGGGATCAGTGTCGAAGGTTCAGTGTCGAGGTCTCCAAATGTTTAGATTTACAAGAGACTTTGCCTGACCATGCCGGAGTAGCCTCTCGAGATGTAGGCGAGGAGGATCAGTGCCGAAGTGGAATGCTTGAGTCCTGCGTCAAGGATATCCACACCAGTATAGCAGTGAGAGGAGTGGTTGGTGCCTTGAGCAACTCAGACTGGACCGGCTCCTGGAGAGTCATAAGAACATAAGAATTGCCACTGCTGGGTCAGACCAGTGGTCCATCGTACCCAGCAGTCTGCTCACATGGCGGCCCCTAGGCCAAAGACCAGTGCCCTAACTGAGACCAGCCCTACCTGCATACATTCCGGTTCAGCAGGAACTTGTCTAACTTTGTCTTGAATCCCTGGAGGGTGTTTTCCCCTATAATAGCCTCCGGAAGAGCTTTCCAGTTTTTCACCACTCTCTGGGTGAAGAAGAACTTCCTTATGTTTGTACGGAATCTATCCCCTTTTAACTTTAGAGCGTGCCCTCTCGTTCTCTCTACCTTGGAGAGGGTGAACAACCTGTCCATATCTACTAAGTATATTCCCTTCATTATCTTGAATGTTTCGATCATGTCCCCTCTCAGTCTCCTCTTTTCAAGGGAGAAGAGGCCCAGTTTCTCTAATCTCTCACTGTACGGCAACTCCTCCAGCCC
Source organism: Geotrypetes seraphini (assembly GCF_902459505.1). NCBI lineage: Eukaryota > Metazoa > Chordata > Amphibia > Gymnophiona > Dermophiidae > Geotrypetes > Geotrypetes seraphini. The sequence continues at coordinate 55,435,728 of NC_047086.1, forward strand.
CTTAACCATTTTAGTCACTCTTCTCTGGACCCTTTTGAGTGGTACCGTGTCCTTCTTCATGTACGGCGACCAGTGCTGGACGCAGTATTCCAGGTGAGGTTGTACCATGGCCCGGTACAGAGGCATGATAACCTTCTTCAATCTGTTCGTGATCCCCTTCTTAATCATTCCTAGCATTCTATTTGCCCTTTTTGCCACCGCCGTACATTGCGTGGACAGCTTCATCAACTTGCCAACCAGTTCTCCCAAGTTTCTTTCCTTGGGGGTCTCTCCAAGTACTACACCGGACATCCTGTAGTCGTGTATAACATTTTTATTACTGGCATGCATCATCTTATACTTATCCACGTTGAACCTCATTTGCCATGTCGCGGCCCATTTCTCAAGAGTGTTTATGTCATGTTGCAGGTCTTCGCAATCCTCCTATGTCTTCACTACTCTGAATAACTTTGTATCGTTTGCAAATTTAATCACCTCACTCGTCATACCAATTTTCAGGTCATTTATAAATATGTTGAAGAGTATGGGTCCAAGCACCGAACCTTGTGGCACTCCACTCGTGATACTTTTCTAGTCTGAGTATTGTCCATTCACCCCCACTCTCTGTTTCCTACCCGCCAGTCAGTTTTTAATCCACGTGAGTATTTCACCCTTGATTCCATGGCTCACAATTTTTTGAAATAGTCATTCATGTGGAACCTTGTCGGTGCCATGCTTGCCAACAGGTGAGCCGGCGCCATAGGGTAAAGTGCTCTCCTAACTCCTCCCAAAGCAGGTTGTCAATTTTCTGCTTAAGGGAGAGTGCTGGTACCGTTTGCTTCTTTTTGGCTGCTACAGATGGCTTTTCAACACAGTCTGGAGATGATGAAGCCAAAGAGGAGGCACTCGCCAATATCAGAGCTGTGCATTTGCGGGACTTACGTGAGGTCAGCAGGACTTGACTCACTGCAGCTTGGACCTGCGTCCCAGAAAGGGTAGTGGAAGGCTTCTTAGCCGGCTTACCCAGAGTGAATTGTGACATCGGAGTCAAAGTTGGTGGATCCACCCTCGATGTTGTCTTGGTCGGTGCGCTCTTGGTCGGCGCAGAGGATGTCAGAGACGAACTGGGCTCTGCTTCCATTGTGGCACCGAAGAGCTGCTTTTGTTGAAGCAACCAATTCTTGAGAGTGCACTTCTGAAGGGACGAGCGGCGGGAGTAGAAGTCAGGACAGTGCTCGGGTCCCAGACAAGTGCCAGTGGCGAGGGTCGGTGACAGAAATGGCCCGAGCACAGCAATCGTACTTTTTGAAACCTGTTGGCGGGCGGGACATGGACCGGAAGACAGCTGTTGAGAAATTGAACTCGATGGCGAAAAAGAGTCCATAAGGCCCTGCTGGGCCAAAGCCCACGACGGCAAAAGAAAAATAAAAAAAAAATGTTTTAAAATTTTTTTTAGATGGATAAAAAATGGGAAAAATGAAAGAACTGTGACAAAACAGTCACAATCCGCGAGAGCAGGAAGGCGAGAGAAAAAATTCAGTAGGTGTTGAAAAACGTGTCTGACTAGCTCTGCAGAAACTAGAAAACTGAGGGACCGCACGCCTACGTCGGGTGGGAAGGCACTCGTGCATGCACAGTGCGGGCTAATCGTGAACTTTCTAAGCTTAAAGTTGCAATTCACTTTTCAAGTATCCGTACTGGAGCTCCATTGGTGACGTCACCCAAGTGTGAGAATATGCTGCCTGCTTGACCTGGGATGAAAATGGTATTACAATTACAGTAGTACTATTATGGGGACGGGGTCTAGGGCAGAGCTTGCTTGCTCCCCAAACAAAAAAGCATTCCGCTGCCTATGGTTGGTATTATATATTGTTAATAAGATTATATTGTATTTATATGAAGAATGAATGGGGGAAATGTCATTACAATTATTACTGAAAAAAGGAAAAGTGGGGAAGAGGCTGTATATATTAGCCTAGGACAATATGCTCTTGTATGTTAAAATATCAATTCAAGTTTATTAAGACAATAAAATATATATATATAAATATCAATATTAGAACAGAGTTTAAAAACTGTGAGCAATCTATATCTAATTGGATCAAAGAGTCCTAAAAAGTGCTGAAGCCAGTCTGTTTGGTGGATACTATGTTAAAGGCATGTGTTGTAGACCACAGGTATGTATCGTACACCTGACACGGTCTGTGTTACAGCACAATGGCCTGCCTCAAGGGCACAGTTAAAGTCTAGTAGATTGGAATCTTATAACTATGACCATTGGACATATGTCATGAAGGAATCTTAACATCTCTCCAGCATAAAACATTTGTTCAGCACGAAAAACTATTATACAGCATTTTTGTTGAAGGTAGACAGTAATGCTTGCACTTGGCTATTATTATGGGGTGGGATATAGGGCGAAGCTTGGACACCCCAAACAAAAAAGCATTCTGATGCCCCTGCGGTGGTGTATGCTGTTTTTTCTGTTATCAGATACTTAAGAATATAAGAACATAAGCAATGCCTCCACTGGGTCAGACCTGAGGTCTATCGTGCCCAGCAGTCCGCTCATGTGGCGGCCAAACAGGTCTGTGGAGTTTTGTGTAAAGCATAAACTGCTATTGATGGTTTATTTGAGTCTTAACCAAATGTCATTGGCTGTTCCTACTCAGGAGGCTATAACCAATATATTGCGTTCACCTCCTTCTTGAAATATTTTCCTATTTACTCTCTTTCCTTAGCTTTTAGTAGAATTACAAGGAGAGCTATCACATATCAGACTACATCCTTCTTTTGAAACATGGGATTCTACGTATCCAGTATGGTTGAAATTTATCAAGAGCTAGCAAAAGAAAAGGATGCAACCAAGCATGTGGCTACTCTCCTCTTTAGTTTCTTTTGTAGAAGAGAGAGAGAAGAGAAAGAAGGAGGGTAAGCTGGTGGAAAGGGTTGTATACATTTGCTTTCTTATGTCTGTATGTGCACAGGGGGATGCACTCCGAGTAGGAGAGGATAAAATAAGATGGCAAATTTTGGGAGAAGGGATCTGGGTGGAAGAGAGCTAATGCAGGTGGTGGAAGGCAGCTAATTCAGGCAAGTGGTGGCTGAATGGGAGAAAGCTGGCTAGTGGGGGGGGGGTATAAGTTGGCTGAAAGGGAGCTGATGTGGGCATGAAGGTGGGCAGGTGGGGGGAAGCAGGCTGGAATGGAGCTGATGCAAATATGTGGGCAGGTAGGAGTGGTGGAAGCTTTTTGAAAGGGAACTGATATTTGAAGGCAGTGGCTGAGAGTTCATAAAGTTAGGGACTGGGGTAAAACCTGGGTGGGTGGATGGATGAAAAGGATCCGAATAGGGTGGGGGCTGCAGATTGGGAAGCTAGTTGCAAGGGTACTGATTTGGGCAGGGGGTTGAGAGGAGCTGGCTAAATAGAAGCTGAAGCGGGTGCAAGGGGGTAAACATGGATAAGGGAGAGGGGAGGGATGCGAAGGCAAAAATTGGATGAGGGCATCACAACCCTTGGACTGGCCCTGCCAAAACATTTGAGAAAAAAGGATTGGGAAAAGTTCCTGGGTTATTTCCTGCCTGTATACAGGCTTTTACTTACATTTCTATGATTGGCTTTTCATTTAAGTTATTTCCATAAGAGTACTTGATCTCTTCTTTTTTTTCTTGGGTGTGGCTCTTAACATCTCAACACTGTGTTTTTCTCTGAGTAGATTTCTGGTGCATTTGAACTAAGATGACTACCAAGTATAAACTGCATTATTGCTTTAAAAAATCATCCAGAATGTCAAATAAACCTTATTGTGTGGAATATTTTACAAGGATTATAAATAGGTCTTCATATTTTAATGATTCTATTCTAGGTATAATGGTCTTTATGCATCAGGATGACTATGCAAGGAAAGAGGTTAATTAGAAGTGTCTCAAGCATATGTCATTGCATTTTGAACTTTTCCCTGGGGAGAGAATAGGAAGTCATGTATTAAGGCTTAACTACTTGAGCTATCTTTGATGAATGAGCAATCTGTCAACTGGCTGACTGAGGTAAAAGAAGATACCCTTGGAAAAGAGAAGCTTGATGATAAAGACTCCTTCTTCTTAAGTAATGCCGCAAGCAGCCTTTAGGTGAGAAAATGCATGCATTTTGGTAGATATCACCCACTGTATATTGTAAAGGAAAATGTCAAGATTATATGTGCCTGCCTAACATTGGCATTATGCAGATCTTATTACTGTGACATTTTCTATGACCCAATTACAAGCTACAGGCTGTGTTTTTACAGTAGTATGATTAAGAATGTGACTTTGGCTTTGGGAGAGAAGGTGAAGCAGTCAGGTGCGCAGGTGGTATTCTCGTCCATCCTCCCTGTCAAGGGTAAAGGCCAGGGCAGAGAAGCTCGCATCCTGGAGATGAATGCTTGGCTACGTGGATGGTTTAGTCGAGAGCATTATGGCTTCCTAGTACTGCAATCGCTCAGTACTATGTAGTCAAGATGGGCAATTTTGAATTGAGAGACAATCCCTGTATATTAGTAGCTCTTTGAAGCAATAATACTGCATGGTTTTGTTTGCCCTTACACTGCAACAGAAATGGTTTGAATTGTGGGGCACTTGGTATGATTCTCACTGCAGCTTCTTGTGACTCTGGGCAAGTTACTTAATCCTCTACTACCACCACAAAATAAGTACCTGTATATAATATGTAACCCACTTTCATTGTGTCCACATAAAGACAATATAACATAAGTGTTGCCATACTGGGGCAGCCCAAAGGTCCATCAAGCCCAGTATCCTGTTTCCAATGGTGACCAATCCAGGTCAGAAATACCTGGCAAGATCCCAAAGAAGTTAAAAAAAAAAAATCTCAAAACTTTTTTTTTTTTCTCCATTAATGTACCAGCTAGCTTCAAATCTGGGATACACAAGATTTAGAGGCAGCCACTTTCCAGGTGGAGTTATTCTAGGTCACAATTCTACCAAATAATATTCCATTTGCTACTCTAGTCTGTCTATCAGGGCAGGAATTTGAATAATATGCTATGTATATGGCTTTAAAAGGATGGAATCTTCATAAAGCTTTTGATATTGCTCCTCTTAAGAGGCTTAAGAATAAACTGGACTGGATGGTATACACCCCAGAGTACAGAAAAAGCTCAAACATGAAGGCTTGATGGTCCGCTGATAGTGATGTACAACCTGTCATTAAAATCATTCATCGTACTTGAAGATTAGAGGATGGCTAATTTAATGTTGATTTTTAGAAAGGGTTCTAGGATGATTCGGGAAACTACAGACTGGAAAGCCTGACTTCAGTTCTGGGCAAGATAGTAAAGAATACAATTAGAGAACATGTACACAAATACAGTTTAATGGGACAGAGTCAGCATGGATTAAGCCATAAGAAGTCTTGCCGCACCAATTTGTTTTATTTTTTTGAAGGCGTGAATAAGCATGTGGTTAAAGGTGAACCGGTTGATGTAGTGTATCTAGATTTTGACAAAAATCTTTATGAGAGACTCCAGAGAAAAATAAAATCATGGGATATTGGAAAAAGAAGGTAAATAAGACAAAGAATATTATAATTCAGGGATGGCAAAGTCCCTCCTCGAGGGCCGCAATCCAGTTGGGTTTTCAAGATTTCCCCAATGAATATGCATAAGATCTATTTGCATGCACTGCTTTCATTGTATGGAAATAGATCTCATGCATATTCATTGGGAAAATCCTGAAAACCCGACTGTATTGCGGCCCTCAAGGAGGGACTTTGACACCCCTGTTATAATGCCTCTGTATCACTCCATGGTGTGACTTCACTTTGATTCTAGAATACCCCCGCAAAATCGCAGTTCACAGTTCGCGCCTGCCCCGGCAACACCCCCAAACCTCCAGATCCCCAACACCCACCCCAAACCTCTAGACCTCCACCCTACACTCCTAAGACCATCCCAACATCCCTCACTCCCCTACCTTTAATGAAGAAAGGCTGGACAGAGGGATGCTTACTCCCTCCGGTCGGCAGGCCTTCCTCTGTAAAATGGTGGGCCTTCCCTTTTCCAGTGCATCCTGGAATGGAATGAGTGTAGCCCAAGTCTCTGCATGGTCTGGGAGGGGCCTTAGACCCCTCCCCAATGCATCCCAGGATGCACCAGGAAGGGAACAGTCCACCATTTTGCAGAAGCGGGCCTGCTGGCGAGAGGTAGTAAGCATCCCTCTGACTGGACTTTCTTTATTAAAGGTACGAGAAGTGTCAGGATGGTCTTAGGGGTGCGGGGTGGCGGTATTTAGGTTTGGGGGATGCTGGGGGATCTATAGGTTTGGGGGTGTTACCAGTTGAGGGTGGCAGGGGTTCTGCTTGGCTACTTTCCTGGGGTGATCAGAGGGTTCAGGGAGGTGCCAGCAGGAGTTAGTGGGCATCCTACCTGCTGGGCTACTTTCTGGAGGGGGCGAGTTCTGGGAGGTGGCAGAAGGAGGGAGTGGGCATCCCTCCTGCCTATTTTGGAGATACATGTTGGGGGGGTCCCCTGCTGCAGCTGCTCAGGGAGGCCTGCTGGATCAGCTGATCGAGGAATCCCTTGCCGCGATCAGTTGAGCCAACCATATCTACCTTTAGGTTTTGAAATGTAGGCCAACATTTTGCTGGTCTATATTTTGAGCGTCTGTTGCAGTCCTAGGGCCATTTAAGCTCACCTAAGGACACTTCCGGGCAAAACCACACCCAGCCTTTGGCAAGCTTAAGTGTCTCTAGGCATCTCCCTGCACTCACGATAAACGCCTACAGTGTAGGCTGCCTGCCATGGGTTTAAAAAAAAAAAAAAAAATCATCCATCCCAATTGGCTGCCATACAGCGATAGGACAACTACTGCTACCTACAATTTGGATGCCTGTTTATAGAACCTGCCCCTTAGTGCATCTGCTAGGGGAGCACATTCCGTTTGGTTTAGGTGCCTAAAAAGTAACTTAGGGCTCCTTTTACAAAGGCGCCCTAGGGCCTTAACGCGCGGAATAGCCACTTGCGCTAGCTGCTACCACCTCCTTTTGAGCAGGCGGTAGATTTTTGGCTAGCGCGCTAATCCAGTGGGTGCGGTAAAACCCATAGCGCACCTTCATAAAAGGAGCCCTGAATGCATAATTGATTTAATGAAAATTAGTCTACAAATCAAAGCAAATGCATTCAGTTTCAGTGGTTCAAAAAGTTCTAACATGAACCACATATCAAATTACATCATTTCCAATGCTATAATCGGGTCCAGAGAAAGGGTCAGTGGGATACCAGTATTTCAAAAAGTATTTCTTCTAAGTTAATCTGGCTCCAAATTAATTATTGCAACACATACATCCCAACTATTTGAATCCCCCAAACAGTTCAGTATAAACATACATGGAGTTACCTCTAGAATGTCTGAATTAAATCATATTATTGGCATCTAAATAGTCATATTTATATGCAAAATAGAGAAGGAAGAAGATATAAGTATTCTTTATGATATACAGTGGTACCTTGGTTTACGAGCATAATTCGTTCCAGACGCATGTTCGTAAACCAAAATACTCGTATATCAAAGCAAGTTTCCCCATAGGAAATAATGGAAACTCGCTTTGATATGTTCCCCCCCCCAAGACCTCCTCCAAGAACCAGCATTGCTCCCCCCTCGCCATCCCCCTCTCGTTTCACCCCTCCCGCAATCTGATGACACCCCCCCGTGATCCAGCAACCCCCCCCCGCTCGCGTCACACCCCCTCCCCACCACGATCCGGCATCCCCCAGGCATCCACCCACCCACCCGATCACATTTCTTACCCCCGTTTGATACCAGCACCCGAAGATCTGCCTCCGTGCTGGGCCTTGAGCATCTGCACATGCTCAAGGCCTTCGGGTTCCCATTCTCTCCGGAATCTCGGAGAGAACGGGAACCCGAAGGCCTTGAGCATGTGCAGATGCTCAAGGCCCAGTGCAAAGGAGGCAGATCTTCGGGCACCGGCATGTCCTGTGCGTTGGTGCCGGTGCCAACGGGGGTAATAAATGTGATCGGGTGGGTGGGTGGATGCCTGGGGGATGCCGGATCGCGGTGGGGAGGGGGTGCGGCGTGAGCAGAGGGTGCCAGATCGCGCGGAGGGGCACTCGTAAATCGAGGCATACTCAGTTTCCGAGGCGCCGATATTGTGAATGTTTTGCTCGTCTTGCAAAACACTCGCAAACCGGTGCACTCGCAACCCGAGGTACCACTGAAGCACAATAAGCTAAAACATGTACAAAATCTTGCAGATCATAGTATATTTAGACCTGCATTCGTAGAGCACTGATCTAACCCAAATGATTGTTTCTTTTTTGAATTCAATTTTAAGATATTTTTGAGGGACAATAAAGGTACCGGTAATTAGAACAATTAAAACAGTTGTGATTTTGTGAATGCTGTTGAAAATCCAACTGTATGCCGAATGGGGAAAAAGTTTGCTTGATAGCCCAGCAGTCATTGCCAAGCTTACCATCCACCATCCACCATCCATTAATACTGCAACCATATTAACTGTCAGCGCTCAATATTACTAAAACCATAACCCTGTAAAATTTTGCTGGTATAAAGATCAAGTGATCATCAATCATGCTCAAGTTAATCTATAAGCAGCATCTCATTTGTCTCCAATGCTGCAGAGCATAGTTTTGAAAATGACCAGACAACACACAGCTAGTGCTTTCTCTACCACTCTGAATAGTAAATATAATGCAGAATGTTCTAGAGTCACAGGAACATTTGACATGGTCCTCAGAATGCTGTAACATATCAATGGATGTGATAAAATCAGCTGAATTTAACTATGCCATTAAAATAGTAAACATTCACCTTATTTATAGATTTCCCATCACACATTTTTCTTTCATAGGAAATAATAGGGTTATAACATAATGGGTTATGTATTGGAAATGTTGGAAATTTACTAACTCTGCTTGTTTTATAGCTCTTGCGTCAATTTACTATGGATGCATTTAAGGCAATATGTATTTGGCTTTTTAAATCAAATTGAGTGTGAAAGGTTAAACCAGACTGGTATCAGTTTACAACCTTATTCTTCTATGAGGAACAACCAGCTTAAATACATATTGTGAAGAAAGATTGCATTCGATGTAACACTTGCAGTAATAGTTTAATAGCTCGGAAACCTGGCAAAATGAGTTCAGTCAGGGCTGGATAAAAGAGTAAGCAGCACTTGAAATGAAATTATAGACAGAAGTATCATATATCAACAGCTAGCAGGCTAACCGGCCTGTATGCCGGTGAATATGTGCCTAAAATGGAAGAGTGAGCCAAAACAACTCATTCGTGACCAGGAATGACTAAAGTCTTCACTACTTCCCCTCACTGTATGACCTACCCTTCTTTGTAAATCTCCTCGATCTACTTCACATTGATCAAGTTCTCCCAAAACCTTCACTGCTTACCCCTCTGTACGACCTGCTCCCCTTTGACTTACTCTTATTGTAAACCCGTCCCTACAAGGTTACCTTACTCTATACAAACAGCCATGTACTCAAAGACTTCATTATTTCTTTTTCGCTGTATGTCCAGCTCTTCTATACTGCACTGCATTGTATTGTACTCAAAGACTTCATTGTTTTTTCGCTGTATGTCCAGCTCTTCTTTATTGTAAACCGCCTCGAACTACCTTGGCTTTGGTGGTATATAAACAATAAATTATTAATATTATTATTATTATCATCTCATCAAGCAACAGTACTGGCTGGAGGAAGCACAGTTCTATAAAAGGTGTGCACTCCTTGTAGAATCACACTAAGCGCCATTCTAACGTTCTAGGTGCCATATATAGAATATGTAGGGTTACCAGATTTCCTCTTTAAAAAAAAAAAAAAAAGAGGACACGTGGCCCTGCCCAATTCCGCCTCCAGCTCTGCCCTCACACAAACCTCGTGTCTCATTCCATGAGCTCCAACCCGTGTCTGAAGGGCTTCTGAGCATGTGTGAATGTCAACCCAATGATATCACGCTCATGCATGACATCACATCAACATGCGCAGAGACCTCCAGATGTGACCCCGAGCTTGGGGTCTTCCAAAACCCAGACAAACTGCTGACAAATATCTTCCTACTTGGGGCCATGACACCAATAATGCTTCACAACATTCATTCCTACCAGAACACCTGACCTTGCCCATACATGCTGAACACAGATAAATCCTATGCAAATACAGGACCACAAGCTAAAAGTACTAATATACACTGTGACTGACTGCCTATCGGGGATGCAGATTCAAACCAAGACATGTAGTAGTAATTTTTCTAACCATCAGGAAGGGAGATGTAGAGCACAAAAGATCATATCTTCACCTGGAAGTTTGGGGCATGGCACACAGTTCTTACATAAGAACATAAGAATTGCCACTACTGGGTCAGACCAGTGGTCCATTGTGCCCAGCAGTCTGCTCACTTAGGTCAAAGACCAGTGCCCTAACTGAGACTAGCCTTACCTGCTTACGTTCTGGTTCAGTAGGAACTTGTCTAACTTTGTCTTGAATCCCTGGAGGGTGTTTTTCCCTAGAACAGTCTCCGGAAGAGCATTCTAGTTTTCTACCACTCTCTGGGTGAAGAACTTCCTTACGTTTGTACGGAATCTATCCCCTTTTAACTTTAGAGAGTTCCCTCTCATTCTCTCCACCTTGGAGAGGGTGAACAACCTGTCTTTATCTACTAAGTCTATTTGCTTTATTATCTTGAATGTTTTGATCATGTCCCCTCTGTCTCCTCTTTTCAAGGGAGAAGAGGCCCAGTTTCTCTAATCTCTCACTGTACGGCAACTCCTCTGGTCCCTTAACCATTTTAGTCACTCTTCTCTGGACCCTTTTGAGTAGTACTGTGTCCTTCTTCATATATGGCGACCAGTGCTGGACGAAGTATTCCAGGTGAGGGCGTACCATGGCCTGGTACAGTAGCATGATAATCTCCAATCTGTTCATAGCAGCAGAGAGGAGGCACTGGGAATAGGGCAAAGATTCCACAGCGCTGATGGACCCTGAAGTTGAGCTCCCTAAATTGATGTAAGTTGAAGAAGGTAAAGAGGAGACCACAACTTTTGAGAGTAACTCAAGGCAGCCAATGAAAGTGGATGTTGGCTCTGACCTGCTGAGCAATGGTATACAGAACATGCATACTATTTACCTGACTACTGAATGCATAGGAGGGGCCTTAAGCAACTTGGGCCAATAAGATCCTTAGATGCATCCAAGGATGCACTGGAAAGAGGAAGGCCTGCCATTTTGTAAGAGATGAACCTACTAGCCGGAACAGGAAGGCATTCTTCCAGCTAGACTTCCTGTACAAGGTAGGGAGGGGTGGGGAGGGGTCATTTGGGACATGGGGGAAGTTGTTGGGGGGGGAGTGACAGCGGGAGAGAGTGGGCATCTCTCCCACTGTGTGGGGTATGTGTGTATGTGTGTGTGTGTGTGTGTGGAGTCCGGGGCATGGGGGGAATTGTTGGGGGGATAGAGGCTGGAAGGCGGTGGGAGAGAGTTGGCATCTCTCCTACAGATTTTTTATTTTGGTTGTTTGTGTTTTTAAAAATTTGTGTGTGGGGGGGGGTGAGTCTGAGCTGTCATACCTTACTTTCTTATCAGTACCTGAGCCAATCAGCACTCAGGCACTGATCAGAAAGTAAGGCTAGGACAGCTCAGACCTGTCAGCAAATTTAGGCCGCAAATATGGCACAACGAGTTTAGGGGATCACTCGGCAATCATAGAGAATCGCTTGGAGTGCTCATTTTAATATTAATGACCTTGTTGTACTACATTTGTAAAGCAGTATTAGAGACTGCTAGAAAACTCGGAAAAGACCATGGTAAGCTGTTTTGATAATCTGGCGCTAAAATACATGCACGCTAAACCGGCTGGAACTGGTTTAGCGAGCACATTAAAAGCACATTTAATTTTGAGAATATTCCCCTGGATGTTTATAAGAGTGTACTTGAGAAAGAACTGTCTATCCCCAAGGTAGGACAATCCTTTTCAAGCGTTATTGACAACAAACACAGTTGTGAAGTGTGAAAGCAAGCCAGCTTAGATGCACGCATCTCTAAACTAAACTGAACTAAACCTTAAGTTTATATACCGCATCCTCTCCACGGAAGTGGAGCTCGGCATGGTTTACAAGAACTTAAAATATATGAAGAGAAAGGAAAAGGTTTACATGAGCTTATATACAGAATGGAAGAGTAAGGGGGAAAATAGAATTACATGTTAGAGAAGAACAAAAGAGCCAGGTTACCTACAATAACTGATTCTTGGACTGTCAGTCCAGGAGATGGATTGAAGTTGAAGCTTAAGAAAATACAGAAATAAAGCTTAAACTTTTGTGACATTCTAAATTAACAGAATCCTGGATAAGGGATTTTATGAAAACTTGATAGTATTGTTCTTTGTGTTGTAGATTTTACCTTTTATTATTCTTAGGTACATTTTGCTTGATGTAAGATGGGCCTAACAGTAATCAAAGGTGTATTATTTTTCTTTGTTTCTAAATTAACAGAATCCTGGATAAGGGATTTTATGAAAACTTGATAGTGTTGTTCTTTGTGTTGTAGCTTTTACCTTTTATTATTCTTTGGTACATTTTGCTTGATGTAAGATGGGCCTAACAGTAATCAAAGATGTATTATTTTTCTTTGTTTCCTACTGTTGTTTTGTTAGAATCTAACTGGATTGTTAAGGTTAATGATACATTGCATGAAATTTTGCATTTATCTGACTGTTGGTTGTATGTACATGGGCCACCATCATCCCATGCTGGCGTTCCTCTGATTAGTGTACCTTTGCATTCCTTTGAGATAGCTGGAGGGATACTTGCATGGGATCTAAAGAAATTGTCTAGTGTTATGGTGACTTGGAGTGAAGCCCTGAACAATACTCATGATTATTTTGACTTATTGGTTAGTCACACATTTAAAAAAAAAAAAAAAAAGGCTACATACTGCCAATATTTTTATGAAATAGTACTAATTATGTATGGACCACAGAACTAGATTATAACTGACTACATTGGAATGGAACTGAACTTATTCAATGGTGTGAATATTATTGATAAATACCAGGGGGGATTATTATAATCCATTGGGAAGTTATCCACCCCCTACTCCTAATTGGTACTTCTCTAGGACTTGAAGCATTGGCAGGACATTACTTTGTATGTGGTAATAAGACCTATACAAAGTTACCTCCAACACCTTCCACAGTCTCATTAGTCTAATGTCACCAGTTTAGTTGGGAATGTACCTCTGTAACCCTAATCCAATGGCTCCAGTATATTGTGAATGTGCCTCTGTAACCTACTCTGGACTCCTGGGGTGGACAGGCTATTAAACTAACTAACTAACTAACTAGGAGTTCGATATGTGATTTGAGCTATTTACTTCCTCCAATTTCCCTTTATCAGGAATTTTCTAGACTAGCGCCCAGTGCTACCTATCCTCCTTCTCAGAGTCAGAAGCAACAGGACCTGGAAGAAGCGCTTAGACTGATAACATAAGAACATAAGAGATGCCGCTGCCGGGTCAGACCAGTGGTCCATCGTGCCTAGCAGTCCAATCACATGGCGGCCCTTTTGGTCAAAGACCAGCGCCCTGAGACTAGCCCTACCAGCTTACGTCCTTGTTCAGTAGGAACTTGTCTAACTGTGTCTTGAATCCCTGGAGGGTGTTATCCCCTATGACAGCCTCCGGGAGAGCATTCCAGTTTTCCACCACTCTCTGGGTGAAGAACTTCCTTACGTTTGTACGGAATCTATCCCCTTTCAACTTTAGAGAGTGCCCTCTCATTCTCTCTACCTTGGAGAGGGTGAACAACCTGTCCTTATCTACTAAGTCTATCCCCTTCAGTACCTTGAATGTTTCAATCATGTCCCCTCTCATCACAAAACCATTGAAAGAAACATGATCATCAGAATCACTAATATTTATACCTTTTGGAACCACTGCTGCATTTTCAGCACATAGATGAGCCATAAGCAAGCTGCAGGTAACTATAGAGATTCTAGGTGAGGAAATGTCTAAGGATCTTGGTGCTTTAGCAGAAGAAGCTAAGCAGACAAGGAAAATAGTCCTGCAGATCAGAATGGCATTGGACTATTTGATAGCAGTCCAAGGGGGAATCTGTGGAGTGGTGAATGTCTCTAAATGCTGTGTGTACATCAATGATAATTATCAGCTGCTGAAGAATTCTGTGCAGTATATTCACAACCTAGTTTACATTCTGAGGCATGATTCTGCTAGAGGATGGGGATGGGATTGGTCCTGGTTGTTTGGTTTGTTATTTGATTTGGGCTCAAGGGAAAGAAAATTAGTTCAAATATTGGTAATAATAATTATAATTATTCTTATGCTTTGCTGCTATTGCCAGTGTTTCTCTGTCATAAGAATAGCCTTACTGGGTCAAACCAATGCTCCATCAAGCCCAGTAGCCCATTCTCCTGGTGGCCAATCCAGGTCACTAGTACCTGGTCAAAACCCAAAGAGTAGCAACATTCCATGCTACCGATCCAGGTCAAGCAGTGGCTTGCCCCATGTCTTTCTCAAAAATAGACTATAGACTTTTCCTCCAGGAAATTGTCCAAACCTTTTTTAAAACTAGCTACACTATCCACTCTTACCACAACCTCTGGCAATGTGTTCCAGAGCTTAACTATTCTCTGAGTGAAAAAATATTTGAGTGTCCCCTAGTCTTTGTAATTTTTGATGAGTGAAAAATCAATCCACCTGTGCCCATTCTACTCCATTAAGGATTTTGTAGACTTCAGTCGTATCTCCACTCAGCTGTCTCTTTTCCAAATTGAAGAGCCCTAACCATTTTAGTCTTTCCTCATATGAGAGGAGTTCCATCCCCTTTATCATCTTGTTCGCTCTTCTTTGAACCTTTTCTAGTGCCACTACAGTACCTTGGACTTTTCCTCTCTTTATATACGAGTGATTTGTAGGAGACTGCTACAACAGACCCTTTATGGGACTGCTACAATAGACTCTTTATGGGTAAGTGCATGACCACATTGCCTCAATTGTATACCTCAGAACAAATGAGTACTGCAGTAGTAAAAGTAGCTATTGATGAATTTAAGAGGTTAGCAACCTTGTTTGGTCCACAATGCTCTTTACCAGGCTTTTGTCCAGAATTCAGATCATACTATGTCTGCTTTTAAGACTTGTATGTTCTCATATATCGATATATTAATAAACAATTGTTAATTCAGAGCACAAGCTAGTGTTTATTTATTTAGAGTTTCCACATCTTGACTTTAACAAAATTCCTGCTGAAAGAGACATCTGATGCTTGAGTGCTCTGATTAAACAGAATAAACTAATATGCTAGATGTGTTAAACTTTTGCATTTGCTGGATTCCACTGATTTTTGTCTAGTCATTTCTGCTTGGTAAATGCATTCAATAACACAGCGATGCAAATTTTGCCCTTTGCAGGTCATTTTCAGATTACAGAATTTAGATTAATCTAATCTAATCTAATGTTCAGTCTTGTATACCGGATCATTCCCCTTGGGGACTCGACCCAGTTAACAAACTTTAAGTTAGTAATACATTAGTGAAACAGTAATAAAAATAATGAATATTAACATTCATCGATTAATTAGAGAAATTCTTAAAGAAACAACCTCTTTCAACTATCTGTTAGGAATTTCTTAAACAGATACGTTTTCAGAATTTTTCTGAAATGGGTCAAAGATAAAGAAATTCTAATGATTGAGGGAAGATCATTCCAAGCTTTCACCATAGTATATGCCAAAGAACGTGAGAATTTACCTAAAGTTTGAATCTCTCTAACAGAAGGAAATTTTAATTTAGATTTATGTAAATTCCTAATAGACTGAAGATGATGCGAGTTAAAAGAAAGAGGAAACAGTGGGGGAAAAAAATCCCATATAAACTCAAAAACAACATTAACACACTTAAACTGAACTCTCCAATAAATCATAATACAATGCAATGCCCTCAACAATGGTGTAGCATGGTCAAATTTATTTTTACCAAAAATCATTTTGGCAGTCGTGTTCTGAATAAGCTGTAATCTCTTCATATTACATTTGCTTAAACCGATGTAAAGAGAATTAGCGTAGTTTAAATACGCTAAAATTAGAGCCTGGACTAAAATAACAAAGTGATGCTTATGAAAGAAACAACAAACCCTCCTTAGCATCCGTAGATTCAAAAAACACTTTATAGATATGTCATTAATCTGATTAGTCAAAGAGAGGGTGGGATCTAAAACAAATTCAAGAATTCTAGATGAAAATTCAGTTTTTAAAGAATCACCCAAATTTAATCTTCTAGATAAAGGTAAATTATTTAGGGTAGGACCAAACCATAATAGTTTGGTTTTAGTGGCATTTAACTTCATACGCACAAAAGAGGCCCACTCTTGGAGTCGTGAAATACAAGAATTAATATCAGCTGTTAAATTTGATAATGATGGATCAACTTCAAGTAAGATAAAAATGTCATCAGCAAACGTAAAAATCATTTCTGAGGGTTTGGATTGTTTTCCTAATCATGCCCATGCCTGGCATTATTGTTACCACTGTAAATCTTTTACTCCTCACTAACATTTCTATTCAGTGATGGCACAGGAAATGCCTAAAAACATACCTGTTCCAGAAATACCTAAACAATTGACCCGCGCTCCCTCTCCCTCCCCCCTCCCTATTCCACCTGAACTTACAGCACTGTTATAAATATAACCTGCTATCTTCATCTTATCGTAACTTTACGTTGCTATTTATCCCCAACAGGTCCTGTCGGACATTACCTACTAAAATGTACATATTACATTTTCGCTCAGCAAATTGTATTTCTCTGATCTCTGTATTTCCTCTGAATATCTACTTATTGTATTTCGCTGAATGTCCAGCACTCTTGATTGTAAACCGCCTAGAAGTCGCAAGATTGTGGCGGTATAGAAGAATAAAGTTATTATTATTATTATTACTTTAGTTGAAATGAGTCAAAGGGTTTTCCTGTGTGTTCTCTTTCTTGTTATTCTTTATGCACCTGTTTTATTCATATGAATTCTGGAAATATTCTAAGTAGTACATATTACTTGCCCTTGTCAAGCATAAATTGAGAGATCACAGCATGGGGTTCAAAGCGATTGCATCTAAATCCATTTCTAACATGTCCCCATAACAGCTCACATTTGGCTTCCAGAAATGCAAACAAGAATTATAAGGCTATATATTTAGGTTTCTCAAATTTCCGTCTTACTGCTCTGTCCAGTCTCCCCCTCAGACATTTATATTTTTAACCTTTATAACACTAGGATTACTCAAATAATAACTCACAGTGCAAGAAATGTACTGCTTATAATTCAGATACAACCACTGTTAGCACATGCTTTAAAATAATTGCTTGACACATTCCCCTTGGATATAAAAAGGTAACATATGGTGTTTGTTCACCTCCTGAGCGTTTAAGCAGTATCAACACTATGTTTATCAATGTACAGCAAACATTTAACAGTTTGCTGTGTTCCAAATTGCAAATTTAATCAGAGAAAGTTCAAATGGTCACCGGAGAAGGGTTGGATACAGCCAAACAATGAGGCATCTTGACAGTGATATACTGGATAGAACTCCTTGCTAAATTAATTTGTAAAATCAGACACCCTCTCACCATCTGGATCATGGCTGGTTAAGTTTTGGGATTTTCCAGAGTAATATAGGGTGTCAGCCAGGCAGAGATATCAAAGGAGATTTATTTGATAAACTTGATTATTTGCCATTTGCAAAATAGCATCAATGTGTATTACAATGAATAAGACCAGTGTTACAATAAATATGCTGGAGTTCAGGACAGAATAAATTAAGGAGCAAGGTCCTGACCCTCAGTTCTCCCCTGTAATTTCCTCGCCTCCATATCCCCTTTCCTCTCCATCCCTTGCTGTAGTCACCACATGAAGGTCATTATTCAAAATGATTTAATGACAGAAATAGCCACTGACTAGCTAAATCACTTGTTGGTGGCTATCCAGACATATTCAGTGGTTATCTTAGCTGAAAATGATTAATTAACACCTAAGTGAAAACTGGCTATGTTGGGGGCATTCTGGGGCGGAGTCAGCATTTGTCCATTTAAGTTCTTATATTCAGAACTTAACCAGCCAGGTTTAGTGCATAAATATTAATGCAGAAATCATAGTCCTATCTTTATGTGCTCAACTATGGCTGGTTAAGTTCTGACTACTACTTCTACTATTAATTATTTCTATAGCGCTACCAGACACACATAGCACAGAGTCACAAAGAAGAAGAAAACGGTCCCTGCTCGAAAGAGCTTACAATCTAAACAGCCAAGGCAGACAAACAGGATGTCATGGATACAGTTAAGGGGAACAGTTGATCTGCTGGCTGAGTTGGAGGGCAGAGGGGAATACAGGACAATCAAGCCATTGTGACATCACTGATGAGGTTGGCTCTTATTAGTAGAATGAGACATTATGACATCACAATCTCAACTCTAGTTACCAGAGACAGAAACTTTTCACACTACTACTAATATTAATAATTTCTATAGCGCTACCAGACGTATGCTATGCTGTAGAGAGTCACAAAGAAGAAGACAGTCCCTGCTTGAAAGGGCTTACAATCTAAACAAGCAAGACAGCCAAACAGGATGTCATGGATACAGTTAAAGGGAATTGATAATATTGACTTAACTGGTTATGTGCTAGCCAACTAAAAAAATTCCCAGATATTCAATGCCAAAATCTGGACTCACCCTTGCTGTCTTCTTCTTGCTCCTTCTCAGTCCTCACTGTGACCCAGCTGTTCTCTCTCTATCCTTCTCCTCAATCAGCTTTCACAGTTCATCAATCCTTATTACTCTTACCAGCATCAGCAAACCCTTGCTGGCTGGGTGGAGTGTTTTAAATAGATATGTTTTGCCATACTAAGCTTATCATACTATGTCTCACCATACCATGTTTTGTCATGATATGTTTTACCATACTTCAACTATATTTTACCATCTTTGTCAGACAATGTCCTGCCATGCCATTTTTGCCATCACTTTGTATAAATACACTTTATTATGTATGTGACCTTGTAACCTGTTCTGAGCTCTCCTGGGAAGATAGGATATAAAACCAAATAGGTAAATAAACAGATAGATAGATGACAGCAAAGAAACTAATCAGCCCATCCCAAATTGTCCAATTATTCTGCTCATACTACTAAGGATTCATCTCCGTGTTCAATAAACATCCCCACATCTCAAATCTCACTATTCCCCCTCACCTTCCTTTGCTGAACAGAGGCAACGTTTCAGAGAAACTTTCTTCCTTCCTGCTCCTTACTGGTGGAAATCTAGTTGTATAGTACTCCTGTCCTAAAACAAATTATCCTAGGCTAGGTTGTAGTTCATCTTCCTTTCTAGTTTAATTTGTGGATGGGGCATGATTTTGGGACAAAGGCTGGAAGGCAGGGAGGGGAGCACAAACTCGGGATAGAGAAGGAAGGGAAGAGCCATGAACATGGGATACAGAAGGGAGGGAGGAAGGGGCACTAACTTGGGACATAGGAGGGAGGGAATAGAAAGGGAGAATTGTTGGGCATGAGTATATGAGTGAAAGGGAAAGAGATGGTGCACATGAGGAAAGGATGAGATGCATGGGGAAGAGAAGAATGAGAGAGAGAAATGTTGGGTATGATGGTGGATAGGGAACAGAGGGACAGATTGAAAGGGATGCAAGAGGAATGTTGGACATAATGATGGAGGGAGAGATGTGGCATGTGCTGGAGAGAGGTGATAGAAGGAGAAATGGGCATGGGGCTGGTGAGCAGTGGTGAAAGATGATATATATGATCTGGGGGATGAGAGAGGGAAAAATGTTGGATATGGCAGTAGAGGGAGTGGAAAAGATGCACCTTGGATCTCTCTCTTTCTCTTTTTCCCCACTCCCTTTGCAGCAAGGGAGGGATTGAAAGACATATGGACAGTGAGAGAGAGAGGGGGAAACATGTTGCTAATAGGGGTGGAAGAGAGAGGAAGAAAAGTTGGACTCTGGCTGGGGAAGAGAATGAGGTCCAGAGGAGAGGAAGCATGCAGGAGGCAGAAAGAAAGAAATATTGAATGCACAGTCAGAAGGAAGTGCAACCAGAAATTAATAAAATCACCAGACAACAAAGGTAGTGAAAATGATTTTATTTTCAATTTAGTGATCAAAATGTGTCAATTTTGAGAATTTATATCTGCTATCTATATTTGCACTATATTTGTCTATTTTTCTATAGTTGTTACTGAGGTGACATTGCATATTTTAAAGTCATCTGCCTTGACCCCTTTGAAAAAAACCCTGAATATAAATGATAATTAACATTTTCTATGCAATGTGTTTTTTAATTTTATATTTACCATTATATATTGTTAATAAGATTATATTGAGTGTGTATATGAAAAATAAATGGAAAAATTGCATTACAATTAGTACTATTATTATGGGGGTGGGGTCAGGGGCAAAGCTTGGGTGGGTCTAGGGTAGAGCTTGGATGGGGGTACTCTGTTGATATTTGTAAGACTTAGGGGGTACTTGGCTTGAAGAAGTTGAGAAACTCTGTCCTAGGGCCTCTGCTGCTGAGTGGCATCCCTGGGATTGCTGGAAAGAATTTGGCTGGAAAAGTGTACCTATGCTTTTGAGAGTAGTAGGACTTCTTTTGAGCACCACCCGAGAACCTCCAAGAAGTGGAAGCCACAGAAGGAAAGAGCCAAAAAAAGTGACTTCATGGTATCAGTTCTGTTCTGATGAGGTCAGCAAAAATAATGACATGGGAACAGATTTGTCCACTTCCTCTCAGGAACTCAATTTCCCCGTCCCGTCCCCATGAGTTTTGTCGCTGTCGCTGTCCCTGCCCCATTCCTGTAAGTTCTGCCTTAACCACACAAGCCTCAAACACTTATGATTTTAAAGTGTTTGAGGCTTGTGCAAATGAGGAAGGAGCTTGCATAAATGGGTCAGGGACAGGAAAAGAACTCATGGGGACAGGAAGGGAAAATGAGTTCCCGTGGGGATGGGGAAAAATTTGTCCTTGTGTCATTTTCGAATTGTCTCCTCAGTAAGGAACATCTTTTAGCTTTTCCTAAACTTCTGATTCTAGGTCTAACACATACAGCCAGGTGATTCTGTCCATTCCAATACCTAAGGCTAAAACTTTGGATGCCATATCAAAAGCATTATAAGTTGCCCAGGCCCAGTGCTTTCAACATTCCTTCTGCTTGGCTATTAAAGCACTGAGTTCTGCAGTTTTGTCTGAGCACAGATAGTCTGTAAACTCCGCTACACTATGCATCAAGTTCCACATGTAGATGCTCATGTAGAGCTGATAGGACTGAAAGCGGGCATAGAGCTCTGATAAATCTTCCTCTCAAAAGACTCTAGGTTCTAGCATCTCACCCCAGGGGCATCAAGGCAAGGATCCTAGAATTCTTAGCTTTCTTGAGATTATATTTGACTACCATAGAATGGTGCGGCAGCTGTTTTTTTTTTTTGAAACCAGGAGCCTTTTAGATTCTATACATAGAGATTGCCTTCTGAGGAACAGGCTGCACAGAAAGAGGGGTCTCCCTGTTCTTCTCTTTGTCTGCCAAAGGATGAAATGCTCGGGCACTTTTCCAGGAAGATCTTCATAATCAAGGACATCTAAAATCTTGGCTCTAGGCTTGTCCAACTTCCAAATCAAATGGGATAGCCTTAGCCATCTTCCTAAAAAAACAAACAAAAAAAAAACCCAACTGACAAGAGTTTCTGTAGTGGAAAGGGATCAGATGGTAGACCAAGGGAGCCATCTTCTGAGATCTTCTCTGGTTCAACTTCAGACCCCCAAGAGTGGTATGAATCAGACGCTGAGTCTGTGCCTACTTCATTCTATTGGACTCATGGCCAGACTCAGAATGAGAGTGCTGAAGGACAGACCCATTCCTGGACACCAGGAGAGTTTCCTCTGTCATGGACTGGAGAGGATCCCACCTCTACTGATACTGGTGATGGTACTGGTGTCGGTGAACAGGCAACAGACAAAGAGTGGGCCTCAATAATCGGTTGGGTTAGAGCCATATTCAGCATTGATACCCTCTAAGCTTTGGCATTTCATTGAGTTAAGATCCACTCCAGCTCATCCCGCAAGAGGACCCAGAGCGGTTTCTTTGTGCAGGCATAGGCAGGGTCAGCATCAGTAGGGGAACAGCCTATGAAGATAACAGAGCCAAAGAAAGTATCAAGGTGGGCAAAGATGGGTTGATTTACCACAAGTAGTGCTATTGTACCACAATTTTATACAATGAGGCCTAATTATTAATAACCCAGGTTAACAGTCTCTTTCAATTGAAAGGAAGCTCTGGAATGAGAGGGCATAGGATGAAGTTAAGAGATGAAAGGCTCTGGAGTAATCTAAGGAAATACTTTTTTACAGAATGGGTGGCAGATGTGTAGAACAGTCTACAGGAAGAGGTGGTGGAGACAGAGACTGTGTCTGAATTCAAGAGGGCCTGGGATAGGCACTTGGGATCTCTTAGAGAGAGAAAGGGATAATGGTTACTATGGATGGGCAGACTAGATGGGCCATTTGGCCTTTATCTGCTATCATAGTTCTATGTAAACCATTTTAATAGATTTATCAAGGTAGCCCACCTTGATAACTTCCCTCCTTATCATAAGGTTTTACAGTTAGCAATTTTTTCCACTATTAGATCAGTTGCTTTTCTTTCCACCAGGGCATATGCTTTGTTTTAGGATAGTAATTTGTTAAATATCTCATTATTGCATTACAGATAACACATGGACATAAATTTTCTATTATAACCCCTGAATGTTGGAGTTACCAGAGTTTTTAAGAGTAGATGGGCCTGCATGACTTTTGTAAAAATCTGAAATGTTAATGGTAGTTTGTAATTAATGGAGTTATAATGTTCCGGTTTTGTTGTATGATTACTATTCAGTGTATTGTAAACTGCTTTGAGTACATCTCTTCATGAAAAAGGTGGTTAATAGATCCCAATGCAATTTTGTGAATGCTTTTTTAATTTATTCTTATTTGCTTAGAACTCGATTGGTGGATTCTAAGAGGTACATAATCAAAATGAAAATGTGTCTAAAACCCTGCCTAAATCGGCACTTGGACGATCAAAAAGACAAAACATAACATAAGAACATAAGCAGTGCCTCTGCTGGGTCAAACCAGAGGTCCATCATGCCCAGCAGTCCACTCATGCGGTGACCCATCAGGTCCAGGACCCTTCTATCCCCTTTTCCTTCAGGAAATCATCTAATCCCTTCTTGAACCCCAATACCGTACTCTGTCCTATCACACCCTCTGGAAGTGCATTCCAGGTGTCCACCTTTGGGTGAAGAAGAACTTCCTAGCATTAGTTCTGAATCTGTCTCCTCTTAATTTTTCCGAATGCCCTCTCGTTCTTGTAGTTTTCAAAAGTTTGAAGAATCTGTTCCTCTCCACTTTCTCTATGCCCTTCATGATCTCGTAAGTCTCTATCATGTCCCCTCTAAGCCTCTGCTTTTCCAGGAAAAAGAGCCTCAGTTTCTCTAATCTTTCAGCATATGCGTCGCTCTTTTCTGAACCCTCTCGAGTATTGCCATATCCTTCTTAAGGTAGGCGACCAATATTGGACGCAGTACTCCAGATGCGGATGCACCATCGCCCGATACAACGGCAGGATAAATTCTTTCGTTCTGATTGTAATACCTTTCTTGATAATACCTGTGCACTGTGCCGACGGCTTCATTGTCTTGTCCACTATTACCCCCAAGTCCTTTTCTAGGGTACTTTCACCCATTACCAGCCCTCCCATCGTATAGCTGTACTTCAGGTTTCTGTTTCCTACATGCAAGACACTACATTTCTCTACATTAAACTTCATCTGCCATCTCGTCGCCCACTCTTCTAGTTTGCTCAGGTCCCTTTGTAAATCCTCACAGTCCTCTTTAGTCCCAACTCCACTAAATAGTTTGGTGTCGTCTGCAAATTTTATTACTTTGCACTTCGTCCCTGTTTCTAGATCATTTATAAATACATTGAACAGCAGCGGTCCAAGTACTGACCCCTGAGGAACACCACTCGTGAACCTCCTCCAGTCAGAATAGTGGCCCTTCACTCCTACCCTTTACTTCCTACCTGCCAACCAATTTTTGATCCATCTATGTACGTCTCCTTCGACCCCATGGTTCTTCAGTTTCAGTAGTAGGCATTCATGGGGTACCTTGTCAAAGGCTTTTTGGAAGTCTAAGTATACGATATCTATGGGGTCCCCTTTGTCCATTCGTTTGTTAATTCCTTCGAAGAAGAACAATAAGTTTGCTAGGCATGATCTTCCCTTGCAGAAGCATCAGATTATTCCTTTCTAGATGCTCATCGATGCTGTCTTTTATCAGCACTTCCGCCATCTTCCCCGGAACTGAAGTCAAACTTACTGTAGTTCCCTGGGTCACCTCTCGATCCTTTTTTAAACATGGGTGTAACATTTGCTATCTTCCAATCCTCCGGGATCATGCCTGTTTTCAGGGATAGATTGCAAACCTGCTGTAGTAGTTCCGCTATTTCCTCCTTTAGTTTTTTTAATAACCTAGGGTCCAAATGCCGATAATTGAAAAGGGGTTTTAGACGTATCTAAAAACAGCTCAGGTCTTTTCAGTGCTGCTGTACACCCAGAGTGAAAAGGGGTGTTTTTGAAGGAGTGGTTAGGGCGGGAGGTAGGTGGGATGTGGGCTGACCAAGACTTTCTTTTGAATTACGGGGGCATAGGATTGTCTTGGCTCCAGCATTTTTCGCTCTGCAAATTTGTATTTGATTACTAGCAACTGTATATCAGCGTTTATACATCAAGCACTTGTAAATAATATATCTTTGTGTTTGAAGACTCACCAGACTCCTGAGGCAGGCCAGTTTGGCCGAAATATGTACATGCCGAGTCATTGAGTTTTTTGAGCTATTGTTGGATAAATAAAAAGTATGTTTTAGAATCAAATTGTGTCCACCATCTTTTCAGGACATTTCCACTCCTAGTTTTACTTCTTTGAGTTTGTAGATTTGGTTCTCCTGTTTTATATTTAGTTTTTTTTTTGTTTTTTAGGCGATTTAAAAACAGGTCTAAGTGCCCAGAAGGTATCCAAAGTGACCAGATAACCACTACAGAGACAAAGTACAGACCCCCACATACACCCCCAGTGATCACTGACTCCCCCACCAACACCATAAAAATCGGAATAAAAAAGAACATACCTGCCTCTAGAACATCAGCACCTGACATAGGAAAGCCTAGTAGAGCTGCACAAGAGGTGTCTTATGTAGTCTGGGGGGTGAGCTAGTGAACCATAGAGAGTCCATCACTTTGCTGGTCTCTCTTACATCCTAAAGGTCTTGTTTTAGGTGTTTTTGACTTGGATGATTTTTTTGGACGAGAATTTGGTATAAAGATAGATGACTTAGTGGTCTGGACGATCAAACAGTTGGATATACCAGTAAACAATTCTCTAAAAATATATCTATATTGGACGTATTTTTTGAGAATGGACTTTGGACGTTTCTGACTTTGGGCGACTAGGCCCAAAATGGACTTAGACTTTTATTATTATTATTATTATGCTACTACACGTGTTTTAAAATAAATATCTAATTTTGGGACAACAGAAAACAAAGCAAAAGATTGTGCCTTGGCAATTAGATCATCTGCCTGAAGATGTATTTCTCCAGAGAACTACTTCACTACTAACTTTTCTAGTGTGTCTATTTTCTTCTCACATGAATTGTAAGTTCTTTAAGGATGTGAATTCCTTTTTTAATTGTTAATCTTTATGATCTATGGTAATTATGCAGTGTCCTTTTATTGACCAACTTATGTCCATTTTGTACAGAGTGGATTGTCTTTTCGGTATTATGTAATAATTATAGTGAAAGGAAACTCTCTCCTCCTCCTCTAAAATCCACCAGTAAACATGCTGTGAGGATTATGTAATAGTTTTATAAGGCAGCGTTCTTGATAACAGTGTTTATGGTTAATATTATCTGGTTTTCTTCTATACGCTCGCATAGTTGAAAGACTGGTGCCTACATAAATCCCCAAAGGCAAAGACGTTTGAAATTTCATCAGTAATTTGCAGAAAAGGGCACATAAATTATTATCCAGTTTGCTAACCATTGTGTTCTTCTCTATTAAAGAAAATTGCTGATCATATTATCTCATGATTTTTTTGTTCATGTAGGTATTAGTCCCAATTTTTTAGGTGGTTTTGTAATTATGCAGTGTCCTTTTATTGACCAACTTATGTCCATTTTGTACAGAGTGGATTGTCTTTTCGGTATTATGTAATAATTATAGTGAAAGGAAACTCTCTCCTCCTCCTCTAAAATCCACCAGTAAACATGCTGTGAGGATTATGTAATAGTTTTATAAGGCAGCGTTCTTGATAACAGTATTTATGGTTAATATTATCTGGTTTTCTTCTATACGCTCGCATAGTTCAAAGACTGGTGCCTACATAAATCCCCAAAGGCAAAGACGTTTGAAATTTCATCAGTAATTTGCAGAAAAGGGCACATAAATTATTATCCAGTTTGCTAACCATTGTGTTCTTCTCTATTAAAGAAAATTGCTGATCATATTATCTCATGATTTTTTTGTTCATGTAGGTATTAGTCCCAATTTTTTAGGTGGTTTTGTAAGTTATTTGGTATCTGAGTGATACTTTTGATTTGACCTTTCATTAAGAGGTATTAAATCCTCTATTCGAAATTCTGAAAAGCTCTGAAAACTGAAATCTGACACTCTATTTATGTTTGAAGGTATTGCTCCAGTTCCATAGTTTGGACCATGTTTGTGTTTGAAGTGTATGAAGTATTTAATGTTTGCCTTATTTTGAAATAAAAGTCTGGTGACAATTTTATGGTCTGTCTTTTTCAGACTTAACATTACCAATCCAAAAGTTCCAAAAACCAATATATGCCTGGTCCCAAGGATTTCGAATAAAGGATCTTGTACCTGTACCAATGCAAATTAACGAATATGCCCCTCCTTTACAAAGCTGTGCTAGCATTTTTAGTGCTATCCGCTGTGGTAACAGCTCTGACGCTCATAGAATTCCTATGAACATCTGAGCTGTCACCACCATGGCCGGCGCTAAAAACGCTAGCGTGGCTTTGTAAAGGAGGGGGGTATATTTACAGAATGCTTTTGTTAATTGAAAACTGGCCTATAAATGTAAAAAGAAAGGGATGCACACAGAAAAATAAGATAATTGTTGGACATATTAATGTTTTCTGTTTCTAAATCTGTTTCCCACAAGTAAGGATTTGTTTGATTTCCCATGACTCCTGGGATTTCAATAATTCAGAATATGTTTCAGCTTCAATTTTTATCCAATAACACAACTACCCGAAAGAGTAGAACAACTCAATAATGAATAAACACTTCTACTATTAACAATGCATGAGAAACGTGAGAATCGGAATGGAAACACAACTCTTCTAAACTCGAGCCTAAACGTGAACAAAATCTTGGAGGAAAAAGCCTCAGAATCCCGTTTCTATCCTACAGAGATTGGATGGTAAACATAATGGGGCAAAAACACCTCATGGGTATAAGAAAACCTCCAATTGTTTGAACACTGTTTGAAGGCTCTGTGCAATGCAAAGAAACATTATGTCCTAAATATATATGCTTTCTACTGTTACCCGCTTAAGTGTTAAGTAGGGAAGACATTTTTTAAATAAATAAATAAATTATCATATCAAGTGTTAAACATTGTGACCACCACTGGGGTCCGCACGGGACTCCCCAGCACCTCTAGTGGTCACAAGAAAAATTGCACTAGCGTGTGACCCGGCCTGGAGTCACCCTGCAGGCCTGGATTGACACCCGAAACACCAAAACAACATAATCCTTCCAAAAGGTAATAAATGCAAATGCTTCACTTTTATTCTTGGGGTAAAGCATAAAAGTCAGGTAATTATAGGTCCAAGCAAATCAGGAAAGTTGATCACAAAGTTTAAACAGTCCAAACTCAAAAGAAAAAAAACAAACAGTGCAATATAAAGTCCACACTGTTTTTCTTCCTCTTTCTTCTCCCCTGAAGATGGGGCTCACCTCAGAGCTTAAATCAGCCTGCTCCTGAGCAGAATATTTAGTTAAAAAAAAACAAAACAAAACACCATAGGGTTAAAGGCACTGTATACCCTATTCACAGTGCTTCAAGGTGAAGCCTCTGGCAGCCATACAATTCACTGCCAGGCAATGGAGAGTGCCTCAGGTTTGCTTTAAATTAGCTAATAATAGCCTCAAAATGCCCTCCCAGGTAATAGCAAACCTCTCCCAAGATAACAGACACTATCAGCTTCCACAAAACCCAAATGCAAAATAGTAAAGAAAAACCAAAAAATCCTCAAAGGTTCAGCTTCCATAAAATAGTCTCTCAAACAATTCAAGCTGAACAATACACTCACTGTTTCTTCAGTTAGCAGTTGCAGCTGGTGGAAAAGCCAACCTCCATGGCTTCTTCATCAAGACTTATTCCCTCAGGCAGGTTATCCAGCTCCATAGGGAGATCAGAAAAGGCTTCCTCCAGCACTTCCCCGGATTCCTGCACCTCCATAGGTGAGGCTGTGTCACCCTTGCTTGGCCCGAGGAGACTCTCAGGGAGGAAAGGTTTGAACCTACTCCCTAGCCTGCCTACTTGTTTGCTCTCGGCTGCTGGTTTATATATTCTAGGGCCACACCCTGGCTGACTCAGCAGGGAATAACTTAGCTCTAGGGCTCCTCCTGTGGTGACCTAGATATGGCTCTTCCAGGAGATCCTGGGAGATTTCAGGCTCCCCCTGGTGGTTAACCTGCAAATCACCCCTAGAACAATCCTTGTCCATTCCCTTCCGGGTTTTCTTTTGTACTTTTACCCCTGGCCTAACTGTGACCTTGGCAGAGCCCGGATCTGACTGGTCACAACATTTAAATAAAAATCACACTTCTATGTGCAGGATCTATACAGGATCTCTTCATACACTGACGACGGCCTATGTTGTGGAGGATTTTTATGCCTATGAGGTATCTTTGCCCCATTTTGTTTACTACTTATTCTCTGTAGGACAGAAACATGGTTCTGAGGCTTTTTCCTCCAAGATTTTGTTTGCGTTTAGGCTCAAGTTCAGAAGAATGGTTAGAGCAGAATTAGTTTCCATTCTGATTCTTACATCTTTCTCTTGTATTAATGATAAAAGTGTTTATTCATTCAGCTTCAATTTTTGCCAATCAGGGGGATGTCTGAGTTAAGGTATAGGGGCTTTCATTCAGAACCACCTCGCTATTCTCATTTAAAACCAGCCCACCATCTCTCTACAAGCTCCATGTCACAGAGAGAGAAGTTCTTTAGCCTAAAATCAAGGTTTACTTCTCCCCAGAGAATGCAAGACAAGCATGGTGGTAAACCAACTAGCAGGTATAAACTTATTGGAGAGCTCACAGCTTTCATGCTTTGTTTTCTTACTTTCATATACAGTGGTACCTTGGTTGTTAAATAAATCCAACCTTCAGAGTTCAAAGGTCTGATTATAAAATCTATCCCTCCCACTCAGCTGCTGGACTCTTCTCTCTTTTTGTTTGGAAAACACTTGGCAAGGTCAACCTCAACACTCATCAGCTGCTAACATTGTTTACTCACCCTCTGTCCCTCTCGTCCAGATGGACCTGGAGGACCTGCTGGCCCTTGAAGACCCTGTGACATAAATAATATAAATATCAGCAAATATAACTGCTCAAGTATATCATAAATGCATTTTGTCTGCCCTGTAATTTGTCACGCCTGTAATCAAATCTATAGTTCATCTCATGCAATAGTAATCGCATATCCCACAGCAAATGTCTTGGTCAAAGTTTCATTCTTTATATGATTAAGATTTACTAGTATTCTTAATTATGCTATTAAATCACCATTAAACTCTGGCATATAAAGGTAAATATGACTACATAGTTCCTGATTTCATTGTAGATTGTGTAAATGACAGCTATTTTACAGTCACTGTTGTAACTAAGGCCGCTCTTACGAAGACAATTTGGGAATAGTTTTCAAATACTCCACATTGGATCAAATTATGTATGTATTTATGCAAACATTGCATTCATTTTCAAAAGGGAGGTGTACACATACTTTATCTTTAAACATCTCAGGAGAACAAAGTACCTAAGATATTGGCACCTATTTTTTGTTTATGTAGTTTTTTTTCTTCTTCATGGAAAATAACACATATAGAATTTAAAATGCATTCTAAGCACATTTTCTTACCTCAGAAAAGGTACCTCTGGAATACCTCCTCTAAATGTGGCTGAAAATAGCCCTCCTGATATTAAAATGCTGTGGCCAGTTTTGAATTAAAATGCTGCCTAAGGTGTTTAAATCTCTACCCATCTATTAAGCGGTAACTGATACTGACTATGTATTAATTTAAATGGATAACTACTTTGTTATTTTTCAGTCAGTTGCATATCCTTGGGGGGGTGGGTGCCTTGAGGGGTTGGGCTGCTATTTTGGCTGGTGGGGGTCCCAAGTCCCACCAGCAGAAGTTCTACTCTATACAAAGCCATTTCTGGGCTGCCATCATGCTGCCCCCTCCCAATATAGGCTTATTTTTGTGAAACTAAGCATGTGCAAGGGAGTCCAGCCCCCCTCCCACGCTTATGCAAAGATTGAGCATGTACGGGGGTGGGGGTGGGCCTCTCGTGTACACACTCAGTTTCACAAAAAACAAGCATGCATGGATGAAGTTGCCAGTACAGCAGCGACCCAGAAAAAGTGTCACTAACTGCCAGGTTTAAGATAAAGAAGGGCTTCCATTGGTAGGGCTCAACTGCCGGTACCATTGGTGCAGCAGGTTATCTTGAAGTGGGCGATCTCGATAAGGATGCACACTGTGAAAGAGAGACAACCTGCGAAGCTAGAGTATGGTGGCGTATGTGTTTGGTCTGCATCAATAGACTCTATGCTGTAAAAACCTATGACGCTTTCTGAGAATGCACCATTACCAATAGCTCAACAGCCAGTTGATGCAGCAGGTTGCCTCGAAGTGGGTGACCTCGATGAGGATGCATACTATGAAGAAGAGACAACTTGCGAAGCTTGAAAACATTGGTGCCAATGTCTGGTCTGCATCAAGAGACTCAATGCTGTTGAGACCCTTGATGCTTGCTGGGAAGTGGATGGCTTCTGAGCTGGTTTCCTTGATGCTATTCGTTCTTCCGATGTTGATATGATGCATGAGTTTTCAATGTCGATGGCTCCGAAGATTTGGCGATCCATGGCCGAGCCAAAGAGCTTGTCCTGTTGAATACGATGAGCCTTGAAGAAGTGCTGTTGTAAGGTATAACATCGAACAGAAGACTCAGCTTGGTGTTCAGGACCCAAACACAGTAGACACTAACTAAGATTGTCGGTGATAGAAATAGGCCACTGCACCTAGAGCACTTCTCAAAACCTGTCAACGGTTTCGACATAGAGGGAAAATAATTTTGTCAGCGAGATTATACTCAATGTAAAACAGAGGGAGAGACCCATCGAGGAAAAAAATCGAGGAATGGCTTTGTATAGAGTAGAACTTCTGCTGGTGGGACTTGGGACCCCTCACCAGCCAAAATAGCATCTCATCGAAGCCTGAGTTTGAGAGAGAAAAAAAAGACGAAAATATATTTTTTAAAAAATTACATTTTCCTTTCTTTTTATAGTAAAGAGAGAGAACAATACTAATAAGAAAAAATATAGAAAAATGGCATGAGAGCAGGAAGGCAACACAGACTGAACAGAGTTCAGTCAAAAAAGTACTTTGCTCTGTGGAAAACAAAGAACTGAGGTACTGTGAGCCTACGTCAGGCGAGAAGGCACTTGTGCATGTGAAGTGCGGGAAGTCTCAAAGTTTCTTAAAACTTAAACGTGACAGTACACTTTTAATACTGTCCATACTGGGGCTCCATGGATGCTATCACTCACATGTGAGAATATGCTGCCTGCTTGTCCTGGGATAATTAAGAAATTCCTTCCTCTTTATCTGCGTCCATCTTGAGACATCAGGAAATATATATATAGCAGACCTGTTTAAGGTTATAATATAATTTTAAGACCATCTCTTTATCTTGACAAAAAATAAAAGAAACCAACAATGTTGGTCACCCAGAAAGTTTAATATCTGATGATTCTAACAAAGCAGATTCGTCTAACATTTTCCTATCCTCTTTAAGATCTTTCTATAGTTTTTTCAAATAATAAATCCTCTGTAATGGAGGAACGTCAGACTCCGAAATCTTTAAGATAGTAATCATGAAATTTTTGAAAAGTTCTTGAGGTGATATATCTGGAAATAGGGCAATTAAGAATTCTTAAGTTTAAACTTTTAGTTAGATTTTCAATTTTTCTCAAAATTAAAGCTTTATCTGTTATTTGTTGAACAGTAAAATTTTTCATCTCCATAGATGTTTTTTTCCAATCTTTCTAAAGCCACTGTGTTTTGCTGAGTTACCATCTCATCTTATGAACATAATAATAGCCATACTGGGTTAGACTAATGGTCCATCAAGCCCAGTAGCCCGTTCTCACGGTGGCCAATCCAGGTCACTAGTACCTGGCCAAAACCCAAGGTGTAGCAATATTCCATGCTATCAATACAGGGCAAGCAGTGGCTTCCCCCGTGTCTTTCTCAATAACAGACTATGGACATTTCCTCCAGGAACTTGTCCAAACTTTTCTTAAAACCAGCTACACTATCCGCTCTTATCACATCCTCTGGCAATGCGTTCCAGAGCTTAGCTATTCTCTGAGTGAAAAAAACTTTCCTCTAATTGGTTTTAAAAAATATTTCCCTGTAACTTTGAATGTCCCCTAGTCTTTGTAATTTTTGACGGAGTGAAAAATCGATCCACTTATACCCGTTCTACTCCACTCAGGATTTTGTAGGCTTCAATCAAATCTCCCCTCAGCCGTCTCTTTTCCAAGCTGAACTTGTTGCAGGTTAGTGGAAAGATTCAAGGAAATTGAGACAAAGTTTGTGCATACCAAGTGTAGGTTCTCAATGGCGTTCCAGAGTGAGTCAAGAGTCTTTCCAACGGTTGCTCCAGTAAGCACTGGGCCTTGTCTTCCCTCCTTCTCATCACCATTTGATGCAACTGGAGCTAATCACCCAGAAAGCACCGAAGCTGTAATTACCTTCAAGACATCCATCATTCCTCTGGGTACTCAGGGTGGATTAGATCCTCCTGGGTTCAATGAAAAATCATTGTCAAGGAGGGTTCTTCCCTTAACCCAGCAGCAGAACTGCCTGCCATTTCTGTGCTGACTGTATAAGCTGTTATATCAGTCTGGCATGGTGATGAGGTAGCAGGATTGGATGGAAGGGTTACTTTCTGCCTCCCTCTTCTTTTAGGCATTGAAGGAAACAAAATTCAGGCAAAATTCTAAAAGAATTATCCCATGAGCTGGAAGCTCTCATCTACACGCCCTGTTCAGACATCATCTTGTCCCCGTGTTCTTATTCAAATCACTTTTTTACTCATATTTATCAAATTGGAGGAAGGAGAACAACAACAGGCCACTATAGAAGCTTATAAAATCATGAGTGGGTTAATTGGTTAAATAGAGGTGGTGGTTTAACCTTTTGAGCAACACTAAAATAAGAGGAAGCTCCATGAAAATTAACCAGCATCAGACTGAAAACACATTGTAGAAAATATTTGTTACACAATGCATAAGCATCTGGTCCCAGATAATTTGGTCAAGGCAACTAACATAGAAGGGTTTTTAAAAGGTTTGTTCAAGTTCCTAGAGGAAAAATCCACAAAAAAAATTATTATCCATGTAAACTTGAAAAATCTATCCCTTTTCCCTGGAAATGAGCTATTAGAATTTGTTCTACTTTTAGAGATCTTTTAGATACTCGTGACCTGGACAGGCCACTTTTAGAGGACAGGATGACAGACTTTGTTGGCCTGGATCTGACTCAGCTTTGCTTATCCTCTGTTCTTAAACAATCTATTTCATCTCTTCTGAGGGTCCTTCTACTAAAACTCCTGCAAAAGTGGCCTTAGCATGCCCCATACACAGGTATTTCCTGTGTGCTAAGACCACTTGTGCTGTGGCTGGAAAAGGGCGCATTTTCTGAATTAGTGGCCATGTGCTGATTTTGCCATTAAAATATTAAATGTATGAGCCCCTACAACACCTATTTTGTAGGCAGTAAGGGGGAAATTCTGTAAATAGTTCCTAAAAAGATAAGTGCCTAACTTAAAACATATGAATGAAAATATCAAAAAACTGGACTAGTGCATAACAATTTCAATAACAATGCTTTCAATTTTTCATGAGTATGCCTCAGCCCCACCACTCCACCGCTGTGCTATCTTGTGACTGCGTGGAGATTTATGTGGCACTTCATCATCGGCTGCTCATATATTTTTGATTTTTATAGAATCGTGAAAAATCCTTCATATATACTTGAATACTTAAAAATGTTTTTCTTAATATAAAGAGTGGTGTAAATACTTAGCTCTTATCAGCCAACGTCTGGGACTCCCAGACGATGGCTGATAAGAGCTAAGTATTTACACCACCCTTTATATTAAGAAAAATATTTTTAAGTATTCAAGTATATATGTTAGTTATTGAAATTGTTATGCACTAGTCCAGTTTTTTGATATTTTCATTCATCTTCACATTTTGGGACTGGTACAAGTATTTACTACTTTAGCCATATTTCAGGTAACTTAAAACATAGGCACCTGTAATGTTAGCCAGGGTTTTAAAGGCCTACATTTTAGGCGCCTAAGTCCTTCTCCACCCCTAAACATGCCTACTGTGAAGTTAGTCACTGCTAGACGCCATGCAATAGATGCCTATGTTATGTCGAATCACACCTAAGAAGATAGGTGCCTATCGTGCAATTAATTTATATGTTTTTCAAATGATTTATTTATTTATTCAATTTTCTATACCGTTCTCCCAGGGGAGCTCAGAGTGGTTCACATAAATTTATTCATTTTGACCTGTTTGTCCCAGTGGGCTCACAATCTTATCTAATGTATCTAGGGCAATGGGGGGATTAAATGATTTGCACATGGTCACAAGGAACAGCTTGGGTTTGAACCCACAACCTCAGGATGCTGAGGCTGAAGCTTTAACCATTAATTAATTTAGGCGCCTAACTTTAGGCACCTTTAATAGAATCTTCTCCTTAGAGCCTATGCACTAATTCCATTTTAATCAATTAACATACATTTATACCTCATACACTGATTTAGCACTGTCACACCCATTCTCCACGCCTGAAGATGTCCTCTTAGAAAAAAGTAAAAAATATTTTTCTAGCATATAGGGCCTGATTCTGTATAGGACACCTGGTTTCAGCAGCTGCCTAAGCGGCTTTTGAGAATTGCACACTGGCGTCCTATATAGAATCACGTCTGCCCAACGGTCAGACCCCAATTCTCTAACTGGCATTTATATCACAGGTGCCAGTTAAAAAATCACAGTAAGGGAATCTCCCTGCCACAATCGGCTCAGCGGCAACTGCAGTGGCAAGGAAACACCCTTCCTCCCCCCCCCCCCTCGGCAAAGTCAGGTGGCAGGAGGGATGCCCACTCCCTCCTTCCGGAACTCCTCGAGCAACCCTCCTACCGGAACCTCCCCGAATCACCACCACCACGATAGGCAGGAGGGATTCCCACTCCCTCCTGCCAGAACACCCCCCAAAACCCCCTTTGTGGGGGGGATGCTTTGGGAGGGGGTGGCGAGTTCCCTGCCGCGGCTGCTTAGCTGATCATGACAGTGAGATTTCTTTGCCGCAATCAGCATAGCGGCTTTGTCTATTTGAAATGTAGACCAGCTTTTTGTTGGCCTACATTTCAGGCGCCTATTGCTGCCCTAGGGAGATATGTAGGGCCATCTAAGCTCGCCTAAGGTCACTTCCGAGTGAAACCACTCCCACGCCTAGCCTTAGGCGAGCTTAAGCATCCCTATGCGTCTCCCTCAACTGTGACAGATGCCTACAGTGTAGGCAGCCTGCCTTGGGGTGTTTTTTAAAAAACGTTCATCCCAATGGCTGGTTAGACAGCGGTAGGATGCCTACTGCCACCTACAATCGGGAAGCCGTTTATAGAATATACCCCATAGTGTACATGTACAGAAACATGAATTTATCGCAGGAAGCCAGTGCATGTCCCAAGGTAAGCCTTTTTAATTCGTAGTAAATGTGTACTATCAGTTACCACAATTTAGTAAAAGGACAACTAAGTCCTGCATTATTCAGATTCTGCTCACTCACCTTTTCCCCATCCTTGCCTGCCAGTCGAATCTACAAGAAACAAAAAAGTACAATCTGGTCAGAAAAAGGCTAACATTACCACAAAATTTATTGCACTATCTAAATTTATAGCTGCTTACATTTTTTCATACACTAGAAAATATCCCAAAACTCTAGTAGCGGGTAATTAACTTGTGTGTAACGTATAAACCCGCCTATAGTCCAACAAGATGGGAGGAATACAGGATACATTGCTACTAACTGTGAATAAATTGGAAGGGTTTCAATGAAGGACCATTCAGGTCCATAAGCAATCTATATAAAATGACCACAATTTCAAGAGGCTAAACATGTGAAATTAACTAAAAGTGTGAAAATGCAAAATTCAGATTTAAATCCTGTATTTAATCCCTCTTGGATAACTAAATAAAATTGTTTTCATAAAAATTCAGGGGTGCCTATCAATATTCAAAAGCAAAAACGGTATCTCAAAAATGCTGCACTGGCTCTTTTAAATATTGAAAAGCAAACATATGATCAGTAAATCATTCTATAGGACTCAACACTTATCTGGGAATATGTTGCTTTATTTATGTGGATGGCATCACAATTTACGGTATATTCCATTTGCTAGCTCCATTGAGAACATTGTTGGGGAAGGGAAGAGATAGTATTAGGGCAATTGAAATATGGATGAGCATTCATTGCCTGAAATTAAATAATAACAAAACTAACCCCCTCTTTTACAAAACTGCGATATCAGTTTCTAGCGCAGAGAGCCGCGCTGAATGGCCCGCGCTGCTCCCGACGCTCAAGGAACTCTATGAGCATCAGGAGCAGCACGGACCATTCAGCGCAGCTCCCCACGCTAGAAACTGCTATCGCAGTTTCATAACAGGAGGCCCAAATTGTTGGTATTAGGTAAGGTTCATAATATTGATCTTAGGGGTCCTTTTATTAAGGTATGATAATCGATGTAGTGCGCGCTAAAGATCAATGCACGCTAAATGCTTAGACATCCATTATATTCCTATGGGTGTCATAGTATTTAGTGTATGTTAAATTGGTTAACGTACCTTAATAAAAGGACCCCTTAGTCTCAAATTTATGCTAGATAATAAGTTATTTCAATTGGAATCTCATAAGAAAGTTTTTTTGAGGGGGTCACATTGGACAGACTTCTGAAAGTTGATAACATATTAAAAACATAACAGGGAACATAACATAACATTGTACTATCAAAGTTTGAAAATCAATAAAGATTTAAACAAAAAAAAAAAAAATACATAACAGGGAAGGTATTTGGGGTGCTGAGAAAATTAAGAAGAGTGATAAATTGTTAGTATGTAATAAATTATGATATCGAGCATTCTAGCAAGCTTGGCTTTTCTGTTCTCCATAGTATGTAAAATCTATTGTTAACTTTGGTTGCAGAGATAAGAACCTCCCTTAGCAAAAGACAGGCTACAGTTCTTTTATAATTTGTCATTTCTGCTGCTTTTGACACTATAGATCACCGTGTCATGATTTTCAGGCTGAATGAGTTAGGTATTATAGGAACCGTCCTGGCATGGTTGACTGAATTTCAGTGTAAATTATCATACAGAGTACAGAAGAAAAGTACGGTAAATTTTCTGATCTTTGGCAACCAGAATGTGGAGTTCCACAGGGCTCACTTCTTTCTCCTTTACTATTCAACATTTACCTAAGATCATTAGGAGACTTCCTAACTTCCTTAGGCCTATATGTATTGTCATATGCTAACGACATTTTCCTGCACTGGACTCGTACACCAAGACACTTGAATCTCTATCTAAGGCTATTGGAGTGGTAGACAGCTGGGCTACAGACAATTTTCTCTA
Organism: Geotrypetes seraphini; assembly: GCF_902459505.1. Classification (NCBI taxonomy): domain Eukaryota; kingdom Metazoa; phylum Chordata; class Amphibia; order Gymnophiona; family Dermophiidae; genus Geotrypetes; species Geotrypetes seraphini. The sequence continues at coordinate 55,473,890 of NC_047086.1, forward strand.
ACAAAGGGCCATAGAATAAAAGGGCCCAGGTATTCCACAGTGAAAGAACGGAAGTCCATTCATAAAAGAAGAAAAGACTGTGGAATGCAATGATCTTGACAAGGTGTTTAAGACAAGTCAAATAAATTAAAATAAAATGATCTCCACTTCATGAATGACGTATGATGTAATACGAACCCTACATGGTCCACGTTTCATCAAAAAGCCTTCTTCAGGGGTCCAGGTCAGTATTCACTCAATATTATAAAAGATAGATAACAAATATGGATAAAACCTTGTCCGCGAGTCGCTAAAATAAAGCACTTCTGCGAACTTAAGATCTTACTATTATAACTTCACATTGAGTCGGATGGCAGGAAAGGCTGCGGGAGACCCTTGATAAAGCATGGGGAAGTGAAACATTTCTCCTGAGTCATGTCAGCTTTAAAGATAAGTGGCTTTAAGTACTAAATGGTGCTAATAAAATCTTAAAGATATAAATAAATTAAAATAAAATAGACCAACATAAGAACAAAAATAGTACTAGTAGGCTGGTAATGAGATCCATGTAGTATTTGCCGGCGTATAAGACGACTTTTCAGTACCTTAAAATCCTCCCCAAAGTCGGTGGTCGTCTTATACGCCGGGTACTGTTTACATCACAGTTCTTCAACCGCCGGTCCGCGGACCGGTGCCGGTCCGCAGAAAATTCCTGCCGGTCCGCACAGGACCGGCGAGATGGACCCGTTAAATTTTCTGCTCCGATGGTGTTTGCAGAAATCTTCTGTTCCTCCCAGCCTCGGGCGATCAAGACAGGCGGTCATTCCCTCTGTGAGTCTCGCCTATGCGGAAACAGGAAGTTGAAACAAAATAGGCGGGACTCAGAGAGGGAAGGTCCCGACGTTTGCAGCCTGTCTTGATCGCTGCCCCTGCTGAGTCGCCGAAGAGGGCCGCGGGGAAAGTGCAGGCAGAGAGAAGATGGTCAGCGTGCGCGGGGAGGTCAGCGTGTCGATTGGGGCCATCAGCAGCGTTTGTGCTGAGTCTGCCCACGTGCAGGATGCGGCGGGTAGGGGCCTCCAACTCGTCTTGGGCGACTGGGCCTGCGGTGCAAAGCTGTTTTTGCCGGCTTGGGGGGGGGGGGGTCGCGAATGTGCAGGGCACAGCAGGAGTAAGATCATGGGGAGCCTTCAACAGTGGCTGTCTCCTCTCCTAGCAGCTCTGTACTTACCAGGGCAGCGATTCACTTTGGCAACTTCCCCTTTCCTCAGAGGCGGCAACGGACCCAAGGCTGCCTAAGGAAATCACTGCTGCAGGCAAGTACTGAGAGCTGCTGGAAGGAGAGGAAGCCACTGTTGTAGGCTGGGAAGCTGATGGATAAAGGGAGAGCTGCTACTGCACCTGGAGAGAGGTAGAAAGAGAGATGCTGCTGGGAGGGGAAGAGGGAAAGAGTTGGGAAGAGAGCTACTGTTGGATAGGGGGGAGGAGGGAAGGGAGAAGGTAAAAAGGAAGGAAACAGCTGGCAGGGAGATTAGAGGAGGGAAAGGGGAGAGACAGGAATGAGAAAGTAGAGAGAGATTGATGCTGGAAATGGGGTCAGCAGAGAAATGAGAGAGGGATAAAGATGCTAGATCTGGTGTAGGAGAGATAAAAATGAAGAAAGCAGTGAAGCTGGAATGAATGATGTAAAAAGGAGAGAGGAGGCACAGGCTGGATGGAAAGGGGAGAGGGACATAGAAAGAAGTCAGATACATATGGAAGGGGGAGAGGCCAGACAGTGGATGGAATGGGCAGATGCTGGAAGGAAGAGTGGAAAGAAGATGAAAGCAGAGACCACAAAAGGTAGAAAAAAATCATTTTATTTCTATTTTGTTATTACAATATATCAGATTTGAAATATATATCCTGCTAGAGACATAACTGTGGACTGCAAAGCCTAACACTATTCCTGTCATGTGTGACTGCAGTATTCTGTTAGCATGATATTTCTGTGTAGCATTCTGTAATAATTTGGCTTGTTCAGTTTTCTTGATAGTAGAGGGGATATATGTGAAGGGGAGGGGAGACAGGGGTTTTGTTGGTCCTTGTTCTGAATATTTATATTTATAAAATGACAATTGTACAGAATATTGTTTCTTTTTATACTTTAATAAAATACGTTCAATATAAAATCATAACTGAGGCTTGTGCAGATGGGATCAGATGGTTTGTGGGGACCGAGCTTGCGGAGATGGGGCGAAAATGTGTTTTTTAAAATTTCGATCTTAGTAGTTTGTCGGTCCACAAAATAATTATTTTATTTCTGCCGGTCCTCGGGTGTAAAAAGGTTGAAGAACACTGGTTTACATGCCCTTACTTTACATGCCCTAACATCTCCTTCCTTACCTCCTTACGGTGCTTACGGTACTAGTAAACCTGCCGGGACATCAGCGGGGCCATGGCGGGACATCAGTGTGACAAGGGTGCCAGCTCCTTCATCCTGCGCAGCGGGAAGCAGCGGCGCTCTGGCCCCACCCCTTTTCTCTTTACTACGTCTCTCGCACATGCGGCCGTGTGTGGAGTCTAGCCCTTAAGGAAGTTGCGGGGGCGAACAGGAGGCTTTTGAAGGCTTTTAAAGGGAAACTGTCATGCCAGCAAACTTGCTAGGGACTTGCCCGGCACTTGCTCTCTCCCTCTATGTGTTATCTTCCTTCTATCATTGACAGTTTCAGTTTGGTTAACAGTTTAGAAAACAAATAGCATGGCAGCTCCCATGGGTTTATTGTTCTATTCAGCTTTAGTGAATTAATTAAAATTGTTGAAATAAATTCTGATGTTCTTTTAAGTTTTATTTGTTGTGCAGAAGGTGTGCGGAAGAAGGGGTAGTCTTATATGGCGAGTATATAACAAACTCTATATTTTAACTGTAAAAGTTGGGGGGTCGTCTTATACGCCCAGTCGTCTTATACGCCGGCAAATACGGTAATTCTTCCCGCTACTAAGAGACATTTAGCTGTGGAGTGGTGGGGCTGAGGCTTTTAAGAATATTAAGTTTATATTCTTTATTCAGTATTTGGATTTGTATACTGAAGATTGTTGATACTATTCTGAATTAAACTTAGTTACACACTTTACATCATTATTAAAGAGCTTGGAGAAATGTGCATGTCTGATATCTTATATTTGGTTTCTATTTCAGTTTCTATGTACTGTAGATGCTTTGTGCATGTTTTGTTTATTAGTATTCTGGATAGGTTCCCTTTCTTTCTCTCCCACCCATGTCTCTTCTACCTTGGTAGAAATGGTATTAATGGCATCCCATCTTAATTCTTGCATTAGGGCTCATTGACTGGCTTATGTTACACATGGGTGTTAGCATCTAACTTAATACAGATATTCAATGCTACTACGTATATTGTATACATGAACAGTGGCATTGAATATTTGGAGAGTACATTGCAAGGTAAGCAGACCTAAATTAAATCTGTAATTTACTAAATACTGGCTGAATATTTCTGCAGTCTGGATAATTTATTAGTCTTCCTTTGCGCCATCTCTTTTACACAGACAGATTTTTGACTAGATATTGTCCACATAATATTTGAAAACATATGGCTATGCCAATTATATGCTCATTGGTGAATTATATGTTCAATGGTAAATGTGTAACTGTTTGAATAACTGTAACTTTCTAAGAAATGTATATTTAGGAGCTGAATTTGGAAAGAGCTACATAAGTACATGTAGATACAATCTGTATACACTTTTGAAGAGGCAAAGCACTAATTTAACACCTGAGATAACAAAACATTAACATCTCTTTTGAGATAGTAACATAAAACTATGTTTTATGTTACTATCTCAAAAGAATTAATGACATTAGAGTACTGAAGGAAGTATTTGTGGGTATGGGTAAGGATGGAGAAGATTAATTGTGAGGATAGATGAAGATGGAATGGATCTTAGTGGGTATGGGAGGGTATCTGTTAGATTCCATTAGAGACAGGCGTGGATGAGTGAAATTTCTGTGCCCCTGCAATTCTCTAATGTGAAATTTGCCAAGTTTATGCCATTCATTTCTTCAACATGTTTCTTTATTAAATGGCTGCTCCCACTGCATGTGATGGCACGGATAAGTTCACTCCTGCAACATTTAAAAAAAAAGGCTCTGTGTTGGTATATAATTTTGTAATATTCAGTGCAGTTATGACATTTGAAATACATATATTATAATTATTTTGGTTTCAGAATTAGGTATTGCTCTGCATAATATTCTGTTTAACTGCAATGGAAGTTGTATGTACATAGAGGCTGCCTTTCATTTTGTTATTTTTATATTTTTTGCCTTTATATCTATTCCACTAGAAGGGCAGTGACCATTACTAAAAATAAATCATATCATAAAAGTTTTGCTAAGTTCAAAATTATTATCTACTCTGATTTTTAACTATAAGTGCTTATTCTGATTATTAATGTATGCATAATTTCCTGCACTTTGTATTAGCCTTGAAAACTTAATAAAGATTTTTTTTTTTAACTATCTTTCCTTTATTTTCTGTTTCACAAAATTCCATAAAGTAATCCAAGCTGGGATGTCAGGGACAGCTGTTGTGTGTACAAACATTTGACAACTCAAATGCCAGCTGTAGAACTGTAAGGAAATACTGTCTATGACAGTACTTCTTAATTGAAGAAGACTTTGTGCAAAGCCCAACTCTGAAAATACTTAGGGACTGGCTCCTAGGGATAAGAGTGCTCTGGTTTCCATGCATCTTATCCTACAGACACATGATATGACAAGTGTGTTCAAAATAATACAAGACTTGGTGCTTGCTGTTTTTTCTTCTACCGTTATTAACCCCTTTCCTTTCCTTCCCTTCCTCCATCCTTCAGCTCTTTTGTGTAACACCTACATGTGCTTCTGGTTGTCACATATCTGAAAGAATGCATGTGGATAACCCCCTTCCTAGGGCGCCAGCAGTCACTGAAACCATCTTCATTTTCAGCTGATATGCCAGAGATAAAACGTTTAATGGGCCACAGGGGAGCAGGGTTTATGCTGGGTAATGAACCTTGATACTGGGAAGAGAAACAAATATTTGGCAAAGCTGAAAGCAGCTAACAGGATGATCTATTCCAAGCTTCTAAGGTTTCAGAAAGTGTGCCACATTTCATGCAGCTTGCAAATGTACAGGAGAAGGATCCTGGCATGTGCCTTTGAAATTATAAATGTTAGGTTAAAAATTTGCTTAGTTTTATCCCATATTTCAGTAATCAAAGGAGCTATATTTTGAACACATTCACAACACATGTGTTTTCTAGATCCATACCCCCAAGTCATTCCCAAACAAATACAGCAGTATTCATAAGTTAAACAAGGATAACACTATATAACAAAATAGGTAAAAAGTGTTCTTTCTTAATTGTCTCTGCCACAAAAGTATAGAAAAATGGCTATCATACCCCCAGACTTTGCTTTTCTGGCCAGGACATCGCCATTTTGAAATTTACCTTTTTTGCAGAATATTCCAGATCGATTCCAAGCTGAGTAAACTTAGGGGCCCTTTTACAAAGGTGTAGTAGGTTATTGCCATGTGGCAAACAATACCACAGGTTCATCATACTTGCTACTGCTGTAAAAATAGATTTAACATATGGCAATTCAGACAGTAAGGCTTACCGCAGCAGAGGGCAGAGAAGGGTGAAGGAAGGTGCGTGTTGTGGGAGTGCATACCCGCAATGCACAGGCATGCTACTGTATTACTACACGGCAAAAGACAGGCGGTAAGGGCTTTTCAGACACGCTGTTACCACAGCACGTGTGGGTGGATGCCTGCCTCTTGGCAAACACACTTATAAGCTGTGCTTTTCTGACCCATGGTAATTTCTGAATTGCCATGGGTCAAAATCGGCTAATTTTGCCTATATTCCTTAGTATAAGGGCCCCTTAAGAGTAACTTCATGAACTTTCTAGAACTTTCCATCGATATAAATAGTAGTACAGAATAACTATAGAAATCTTAAGCCCACCATCTCAGTTCAGTTCCAGCTTCCTAAGTGGTAACATATCTGCATTGTTTTAAATGGCATCCAGAGGCTGCAAACATCTGGCAGATGCATTTTGGTATGTATGCTACCAATTTATCAAGACAAGAGGGAAAAAGTAATATATAAAAGCATCTGCTAAGATGTGCGATGCCTACAAGGCATATTTTGGCATTGGGGATCAAGACAAACTTTGGGCACCTCACTTCACATGTGAGCCCTGCCAAAAACACTTTGGAAGGTAAGACAATTTGGTTTCTCACTAGGATGGTGGAATTTTCTGCTGCAAAATTTTTTAGAATGTTTAATTTTTAAAGATGTTTAAATTTTAAAATTTTCAGTGTTATTTGAAAATATATCATTCAGTTATCTGGCACCCATGGGGTTTGGTGTAGTTTCTGAGAGTTACTGTACAAATAATTTGTCTCCCTTCCTACCTCATTCTATCATCTCCAAACCAACATTTGTAGGTTCAGCATCTGTTCTTCCCTTCTTTCTGAGTCACTTTCTCTCCCCCCCTTTTCTCCCACAGTCTCCCCTCCCCCTTCTCCCCCCACTTATGGGTCCAGCATCCATCCATCTCCACTTCCCTGCTGGACCCTCCACCCACACACACTTCTGGTCCACCTCCCCCACCCCATCTACCTTCCCTCCCTCCTTCCGTGTGGGTCTGCCCCCCCCATTACCTACTGAAGTAGCAGCTGGTCAGCATAAGCAATGCTGAAAACAGGCTGCACAGAAATGACATGTCAGAGAAAAGACCCTGCTGGGCTGACTGTTTGTCACTGCTGCTTAGTCTCAGTTAGGGCACTGGTCTTTGACCTAAGGGCTGCTGTGGGAGCGGACTGCTGGGCAGGATGGACCACTGGTCTGACCCAGCAGCGGCAATTCTTATGTTCTTATGTTTGGTGAAGAAAAGGGGCTCAGGACTGCTGCTGTTATTTCGGGGCTGAAGGAAGGGCTGGATGGAGGGGGGTTCGTGGTTCAGGACGGCTGCCATTACTTCAGGGCTGGAGGAAGGTATAGAGAGAGAGGGTTCATGGCTCAAGGCCACTGTCACTGCTTCTTTGGAGACAATTTGTTTTGTTTTGCCAGTAATTTTTTTTGCTGGTTGGTTGAGAGTGCCGTATATGAAATATTTTGTGAGAATCTCATACACATTAGTCATAGGTGAAATAAACTTATTGTTTTCATTACCAGAATTTCATTTTATTCTCCTACAGGATGGTACAGAGGGGAAAAGAGAGCCATGAAGTTTGCTATTTAAAGAATTTGGCGAGATCCCACTGACTACTCAAGCAACTGCTGCTTCTGCATGGTGGATCCTTCCAAACGTCAAACTGACAAGCATGCATCTGCAATCACATATCCGGCCATTCCTTTATCCATCGCCCTAGTGTCTCATTGCACTGAGCTTCCCAAACCCACACATCCAGAGAAAGAGCAGCTGTCTTCAGAAAAGAGCAGCAAGTCAGAGAGTGAGGGAGACATTGTAGATCTAGTTTACAATATCAATGGTGCAGCTGATGAGAGAACCCATGCTATCCAAAACAAAAAGACGTCAATGACTTGATCACAGATCGTGGCCTCACCAAGTCCTATGCTGAGTTTTTGATGTGTAAGCTTAAGAAGTGGAACTTGTTGGATGAAAGTGTGCATATCACAGATCAGAGGATGCATCACCAAGCTTTTTCCCTCTTCTTCACCCATCAAGATAGGTTCTGCTTCTGACACAATGTGATCAGTTTCTTTAAGGCAATTGGAATCACTTGTAACCTGAAAGAGTGGCATCTCTTAATTGACAGCTCATCCAGGAGCATCAAAGGCATGCTGCTCCATAACAGAAACAAGTATCTCTGGCTCATTCAGTGCACCACAGAGGATTACAGCATCAAGGCCTTACTAGGCACCTTGAAGTATGATTAGCACGGCTGGGAGGTCATTGGAGACTTCAAAATGGTGTCATTCCTAATGGGTCTCAAAGGTGGTTTTACCAAGCTTCCCTGCTATCTCTGCTTTTGGAACAGCAGGAACACAAAGGTGCACAACCAAATGTGGGAGTGGCCACAGCAGTTGCAGAGAAACAACATCAAATGAGTCCCAAGTGAGGAGAAACAACATCAAATGAGAATCACTGGTGGACCCCTGGAAGGTGCTAATGACACCACTGCATATCAAATTGGTCTTAATGAAATAATTTGTCAGAGATCTAGATAGTCAACAGCCTTCAAGTACCTTCAATACATTTTCCCTAATCTGCCTGAGCCAAAAGTCAAAGCTTGTATCTTTGTCAGACCACAGATAAAGAAGATTATGGAGTGCAAGAAATTTCCCAAAAGATTATGGAGTGCAACTAGGAAGGAGAAAGCAGCTTGAACAGCTTTATCACAATGTTTTGGGGCATCCTGGGCAATCACAAGGTCAAAAACTACGTGGAGTTGGTTGAGAATCTGGTGAAGAATTATAGTAAAATGGACTGTAAGATGTCTCTCAAAGTCTATGTCCTTGATGCTGATCTTGAGACATTTAAGAAGAACACGGCAGTGGTGTACCTAGCATATGTGACACCTGGGACCCATCATTTTTTGACACCCCCCCATCTATATGAAACATATGATTTTTAGTAACAATCCACATATCGCACAACAAGAGTGTACCTACGAAAAGGCAGCATCTTAAACACTGCAGTGAGCACTAGAACACCACACATACATTGTAAAACTAAACAAGCCAGATCCTGTACAATCAATTGATCCTGCGCAGTCGATGCTATCAGAAAGCCATGTCCCTTTCATACACACAGATACACTCTCGCCCAATATGGAATAATCACAAACTAAAAATAGAAATATGTAGACAAAAGTTAAACTGAACCACCAAGAAGCCAGACTCTGCATACAGTGCAATACTATAGCACCACAAAAACAGTAATTATTGTAACCTATGTATATCTTTCCTCTTGCCAATTTGCACCATGTAATCACTGACCACCCAGTGACCTCTTCTTTATCTGTACACTGTAATTCGCTGACTGTATAGCTATTCTTCACTGTGAACCGCCTAGAAGTCGCAAGATTATGGCGGTATAGAAAAAATAAAGTTATTATTATTATTATTATTATTATTAATACTGTGCAAAATTTAAAGACAGTAGATGTAAATTTTAAAAAAACTGATACATAACAATCACCACTTTACAAATTAACAAATAAAAATAAAACAAATAATGAGAAATAAGAAAATACCATTTTATTGGACTAATCCCCGAAAGTTCGGTCCCCATCACCGTAAACCACCTGATTCCATCCACACAAGCCTTGAATTGTTTTATATTGAACTTATTATATTAAAGTATAAAAAGAAACAATATTCTGTACAATTGTCAATTTATAAATCAGCGTCTTCTCCCCATTCTCTCTTCCCCATTTCCCTTCAGCATCCTCAGCCCACTCTCTCTCCACTTTCCTTCAGTGCACGCACATAAAAACAAGCAAATAATTTTATATCATTTCATTCTATTCATTCATAGAAATTAAAGTCTAAATAATGCCAGTGACATAACAAAACATGACTTTACAAAAATAATTCCCTGCACAGTCAAGCCTGCAAGGATTACTAGATGTCTTTCAGCAGCTCCCCTCCCTCCCTCCCCCTTACCTTCGTGGCCAAGTCAAAATGATCTACCAACAATAAAATTTTAAAAACACAAAGTACACTGTACGCAGAGAAAATGTTAATTATCATTTATATTCCGTGGGTTTTCAAAGAGGTCAAGACAGATGACTTTATGCAATGTCACCTCAGTAACAACTATACAAAAATAGACAAATATACCCCCTCCCATTTTACTAAACTGCGATAGAGTTTTTTAGCGCAGGGAGCTGCGCTGAATGCCCCATGCTGCTCTCAATGCTCATAGGCTCCCTGCACTAAAAACCGCTATTGCGGTTTAGTAAAAGGGGGCCATAGTGCAAAATATAGACAGCATATTTAAATTCTCAAAACGGACACATTTTGATCACTAAATTGAAAATAAAATCATTTTTCCTATCTATGGTAATTTCATCAGTCTCTGGTTGCACTTTATTCTTCTGACTGCGCATCCAATATTTCTTCCCTTCTTTCAGCCTCCTGTATGCTTCCTCTCCTCCAGACCTCATTCCCTCCCCCAACTTTTTCTTTCTTTCATCCTGCCCCCTTCTTTCTTTCTCTCTCCATGCCCCCTTCCCTTTCTGTATATCTTTCTTTCTCTCTCTCTCTTTATGCCCCATTTCTTTCTTTGTTTCACCCTGCCCCCTTCTTTCTTTCTCTCTGTCTGTCTTTCTCTCGCTCTCTCCATGCCCCATTTTTTCTTTTTCTTTGTTTCACCCTGCTCCCTTCCTTTCTGGCTCCCTGTCCCCCCCCCATTTCTTTCTTTCTCCCTCCCCTCCCCTATGCCACCGCCATTGGGAAAATGATGCCACCGCCGCTGGGGAATAGGCTGCCACTGCCGCCATCGGGAACAAGCCGGCTCTGAGTTCGCCCTGCTTCTGTTTCCTGCGTGGCCAACCAACTCTTTGCTGCCCGATGTCAATTCTAAAGTCGAAGAGGACGTTCCGGGCCAGCCAGGCAGCGATTGGCTGGCCCAGAACGTCTTCTCCGATGTCAGAATTGATGTCGGGCTGTGAGAGTTAGTTGGCCCTGCAGGGAAGAAAAGAAGGGAGAACTCGGCTGGCTTGTTCCCGATGACGGCAGTGGAAGCCTTTCACCGGCGGCAGCCTATTCCCCGGTGGGTGGCCAGCTGTGTATCCCCTTGGGGCTTGCACCCGGGGCGGACTGCCCCCCCTTGGTACGCCACTGGAACACGGGAGCATACAAAGGAGCAAAGTGAGTGCTTCCACCAGGATATACTAGATTTTGAATGCCGCTCCAAAGGACAATACAATGACAACACGATGGGAAACTATATCCGGGGGCTGATTCATAAAAGCAACTTATAATTGCAAATCTCGAAAAACTATTCACTTCTAAATCTTCTGTGATCATCTTTGTATAACTTCAATATAAATGCATGTTAATTGTAATTCATATGTTGCTTTTTATGACTTTATAAGAATGAAAAGATAAAAATTCAGCGTTATTTAGGTAAATTGCATGATTTGATTATCCTATTCACAATCAGAGGCAGCAAATGCAAAAAGTGTATGATGGCCCACTGGCCACGCAGGCAGCGAAATTTGACCACCAACTATCCAATCTACTGATCACGACACCAGACTACAAAACTTTCAGAAAAGAAATAAAAACCCTGCTATTCAAGAAATCCATCAAGACAAACTAACTCCGCAGGAAGCATTTCAATCCCCCGAAGTAACTTGCTCAACTATGTAACTCTTCTGGAAATGTCCAGATAACCTCATATGTAATCCGCCTTGAACCGCAAGGTAATGGTGGAACAAAAGGCACTAATGTAATGTAATGTAAAGCAAAGTTTTATGGAAATAACATTTTCTATACTTTTGAGTCATGAGCAATTAGAAAATTACATTTACTGCCCAGAATCAATATTTATGTTACATAGTGCAAAGGAATAAAGTAGAAGTTATTCAAATGACTTTATCTTCAGCTTTTTTAAATCTATATAAAACATAGTTCTTTGCTCTGGCTTTACAGAATTAGGTCTTTAGCCAATGTGAGAGGCATTGCTACTATGATTTCACCTTTTTTAAAAATTTCAATTTTCATGTTTCTCATGAAGGATGCATAATGGAATGACAGTTAAATAAATCAAGACTGCTGTCTAATATCAAATAATCTGCTTTAATAAAAAAAAAAATCAAGTTTAGTTTTACTATCTTAAAAATTACTCAAAGTACATTTAGAAGATTTTGAAAGATAAGACAGGGAGATCTATGAACAGGATGTAATATGAGGAATGTTCACTAATTTATCTTCCCAAGTATGAAAGAAAGTAGCAAGTGTGTTAAAACAAGTTCATGCATGTTGTGACATGTCTCAAGGTTATTTATGCACAATTTCAGCTCAGTGCAAGTCTAAAATTCCAAGAGACAGGATGTTAGGAGATTCCTTTTGCAAATCAAGTATGAAATTGCTAGATTTGGAGCACTATTCAGTGATAAAATTTCTTACAAAAGGAGGGAAAAAGTCAAAGGAGATCCACGAACACATGACTGCAGTTTATGGTGAGTCTGCTCCATCATCATACAAAGCAAAATTTTGGAGCAAGTAATTTAAGTGACCCTCGCACTGGACAGCTTGTGGAAGCAACTTCCACAGAAATTTGCAAAACAGTTGAAGATTTAATTTTATCAGACAAATTAAGGTTTTACAAATACCTGAAGAAATGGGCATCTTAGCAGGTAGTTTGGAAAATAATTAATGAAAATTTGGGCATGTCCAATTTTAGTGCAAGATGAATTTCAAGAGTGCTGATGCCATGTCAGAAGGCCACAAGGCTCCTGTGCTGCCAGGAGAACTTGGAGATGCTGTGAAGACAAAGTGAATTTTTTCACTATTTGCTGACTGGAGATGAAACTTTGGGTCTATCACAGAGATCCTGAGTCCAAAATGGAGTCAATGCAGTGGAAACACAAATCATCCCCCTCTCCAAAAAAGTTCAAGACAGAAAAAGTCATGGCAACTGTCTTCTGGGATGATGAAGGACTTTTGCTTCTGGAGTTCATGCCAGAAAAGACAACAATAACTCGGAAGCATTATGCAAAAACAATGATTGCTTTGTGGGAGTCTATCAAGGAGAAAAAATGAGGAAAACTCACAGCAGGTGTGCTGCTTTTTCACAACAGTGCTCCGGTACATGTCATGATAATCATAGGCTGCCATTCGAGAATGTGGGTTTCAGCAGCTGAACCATCCACCCTACAGTCCTGACCTGGCTCGCTCAGATTATTTCCTGTTCCAAGTTTTGAAGAAATCTCTCCATGGACAGCAGTTTTCAAGTAATAAAGATGTCAACGAAGCTGTGAGGTTCTGTTGGGTTTTTTTTGCAATTGTTTATTTATGACAAGAAAAAACAGCACAGAAGAATTCTTTTCAAAGGGGTTAAAGTCATTGCAGGAAAAGTGGATGAAATGTATGGAGCTTTCAGGGGACTATATTGAAAAATAAAATAAAAATATTTTGAAAATTTGTTTCTTTCCTGAGATAAATAAATTATCAAATGCTCCTTATATTTGCATATCTGCCATCATGTTTCTATGTTTCTATATGGTTACTGTGGATGGGCAGAATAGATGGGCCATTTGGCCTTTATCTGCCGTCATATTTCTGTTTCTATATGGTTACTGTGGATGGGCAGACTAGATGGGCCATTTGGCCATTATCTGTCATCATGTTTCTGTGTTTTCTATATTAGACTGGGGGTAGAGGACTTATCAATTTGTACTACTGTTAAGATTTGTTATATTATTGTTAACCTTGGTTAATTGTAATGAGGTTTCATTTTATAATAGGGACCTGTGCTAAAATAGCATTGTTTGGAGGGGATTCATTAAAGTATGGTAAAATGTTCTCCTTTTACTGTACCTTGATGCTCTAAGAGATTCAGCAACCTGTGGGATGCTGAATTTTGTTTTAGAGGAATAATGCTGCAAAACACATGATAAAATAACGCCAGCTTTTTGCTGGAGCTATTTTACCATTCAGGAACATCCAGCCACAAAGCAATGGCCTAATGATCTTGGGGCTGTAAAGCTGTTCCACCAGGCGATGGTAAACCTCCCTGTCTTCAGCTAACCTCCCCAGAGGGGATACCTTTCAATTTCAAGTCATGTTAGGGTCCTTGCACAGTAATGAAAACATTCATTTGCATATTTTACATCTCATTACTGTGTAATCTGTGACAATTTTTCTTATCAAGCAGCATTAGGGCCTTGTGAATTCCCCCCTTAGTGGTAAATTAACATGTCTTAATGGTAGACCATGTTGATAATTTCCTGTATGAGTCACATTAAGGGCTGGATATATATGTATTGTGGCCCTTAAGTTGTAACATTTAAGAGGTCCCCCTTAATTAAGAAGGAAGTGAATTTTAGGTATAAAAATGTTACATATAGTGAAGTGAGGTCCTGTGCCCTGTGAGGCCCTAAGATATAGCTTGTCTGAATTATACCTAAATCAAGCCCAAGTCACATACACAAGGAAAATTTCACTTCCAATATTACACCAGATACAAAATATAACAGTTATTTACTGTTACACAAAATGCTACTGTTGTAATTTCTCCTACTGCTGAAACAAAATTCTGAAGCTAGAGATGTGTGAAAATTTGAGCGAGGAAAATGAAATTATAAGATGGCTTCATCTCTGTCCTTACAGTGGCTGCGTTGTGAGTAATGCCAAAGGGATGGCATTCTTTCCAGAAGATACCAGTCTTCCTGTAACTTAAAATTTTAAGGAAAACAAACTCATCACCTCATGATCTAATGCTGAAATGAAATTGACTCTTGGCAGCAGTACCCTCCAGTGTTTCTCACGTGTCTCCTGCCAACAAAACATCTGGATCACAAACTAGCAGTGAAAAAGACTGTAAAATAAAGTAGTGGATATGTGCAGAGAGGTCAAAAGCTTGTTTTTTAAACAGAATTGTACTAGATGGGCCATTTGGTCTTTATCTGCCATCATGTTTCTATGTATCCAACTTCATTTTGATTTCAACGGGGTAAAAAATTATTTGAGATTTGAATAATTTTTCCCCCTTTGAAATCAAAATGAAGTTGGATACATAGAAACATAGAAACATGATGGCAGATAAAGTCCAAATGGCCCATCTAGGCTGCTCATCCACAGTAACCATTAGCTCTTTCTCTCTCCGAGAGATCCCACGTGTCTGGGATAGGCAGACTAGATGGGCCATTTGGCCTTTATCTGCCATCGTGTTTCTATGTATCCAACTTCATTTTGATTTCAACAGGGTAAAAATTATTCAAATCTCAAATGGAAACTTTTTTAAGCACAGATCTGAGAAATATTCTACAACAACAACAAAAAGAATTGATAGTCAAGAGAAAAGGTATTTGGAATCTACAAGTGTCAAAATCATGATAAATGGTCCATTTACACCCTTCACTTCACCTAGAGGCATGCCTATAATACCTTATTACTCCTTTATTAATTTCCAGGAGCTATCAGACAGAAATTTATTTATAAATCTGCTTAAATATTACCTTACCAGGGGGTTCTTTTACTACGTTAGATGGGAGAAATTTGATGAAATCAATGTACAAGATATAGAACATGTTGTTAAATCTATGACTACCTGTCGTGCCAGTTTTCAGCTCAAGGAGGGGATTGTAAAAAGCTTTAAAGTGAGCCACACCGGTTCCTTGTTCTTTTTCCTCTTGGATCCCTTGTTGATTTGCGGTATATATAGATTTTGCACCTCAGTGACTGTATCCTTAAAAAGGGACCATGCTTGCTCTAGCGTCTTTACAGTGCTTATCCTCTTCTTTATCTTCTTCTCCACCATGAGTCTCATCCCTTCATAATTCCCTTTTCGGAAGTTCAGTGCTGTGGCCGTCGTTCTGGATCGATGTTTTGCCCCTGTGTCCAGGTTGAAGCAGATCATATTGTGATCACTGGTTCCCAGCGCCCCTTCAACTTCTACACCTTGCACCGGTCCTCGTAGTCCATTTAGAATTAAGTCCAGAATTGCATTTCCTCTTGTATTTTCCTTGACAAGTTGTTCCAGGAAGCAATCGCCTACAGCATCCAGGAACTTGGTCTCCTTACCATAGCCAGAGGTGCCTAGGTTCCAGTCTATCCCCGGATAATTGAAGTCACCCATGATAACTGCATTGCCTCCCTTGCAGTTGTATTTAATGTCGTCCGTCATTTCTCCATAAATTTCTTCAGACTGCCCTGGGGGTCGGCAGTAGATGCTGATCTTCGTTTCTGTTCAATTTGTTCCCGGAATTTTGATCCATAGTGACTCTAACTTATTCTTCATGTTCTCTCTGGTAGATAAAATTGCCCCACTTCTTACGAAGTTGGTGAATCAATCTTTCATTGAAGGCTTGTTTCCAGATAGCTGTAAGGTAGGCATGATAAGACCAATTTTGAAGAAATTAGATCTTGACAAACAGTTCATGTCAAGTTATCGGCCTATATCCATTCTGCTTTTTGTAGCTTGGGCGCTTGAGAAACTTGCATTAACTCAGTTAGAACAGTTTATTGAGCGAGCTGTCTGTTTAGACAAGAACTAATTTGGGTTTAGAAAGAATCATAGTGTGGAAACATTACTTATTGTGACCGTTGATGAGCTACTTTTAGGTGTTGATCAGGGTCATTGCTTTTGTGTAGTATCCTTTGATATATCTGCAGCATTTGACTTTCTTAACCACTGCAGGTTATTGGAAAGATTGAAAGAGATTGGGGTGGATGGCCGAGTATATGAGGGAATGCACTTTTGGGTGTTTCTTATAGAATGTATGCAGATGACATCCAGTTTTTCTTTAAAGTACAGGGATGGGGTGATCAATTGGTAAATGAGTTAAATGGATATATGGAAAAGATTATAAAATGGATGAAAGGTAGAGGCTTTGAGCTAAATGTTAGAAAAACAGAGATCCTGATTGTGGGTGAGATGAATGAGCATCTGTGGCCTAAAGAGATGAATGTTTGTGAACACTTGATTAAGATCTGTGAAGAAATTAAAGTACTTGGTGTGAAGGTAGTTGTGCCAAATTATTTTGCAAAATGCCTAACATTATATACTCCACCAGAGACACATCAAAGGGGAATATTTTACAACATGTATAGACCAAAAATTCATGTTTCTCTATAGCTGGACCATTTATGTGGAATTGCATTGTCTGGTACTTTACGGTTTTGTAGAAATCTATTGCAGTTTAGAAATTTGCTTAAGACTCATTTGTTTATTCAAGTTTTTTTAAGCTAATATTCTGCTTCTTGAGTTAATATTTTACTTTCTGAATATCATCTTTTTTGCAGGTTATCCCATCCCATTTCCCATCATGCAATTTGCCATAGGCTTAGTGCTTAATTTGTAGACAACAAAAGATGTAGAACTATGGAGACATGTAGAGGGCAGGCCAAGTGCAGGAGGGGGCTGGATTAAAGAACAGAGTAGCAAGGGCTGGCCTAATAATTAGGTAAGACTAGGCAATTGCAGTAGGTTGCTTTTTTATTGGGGGGTGGGGGGACGGAGCTGCTGCAGTCAAAGCAAATAAATGTGCCTTGATAGCCTTGGGCTCTTTAAGTACCATCAGCACTAGGGTAGGAATTTTTCAAATAGCCCATTTGCCCAGGTATATGATTTTTGGAAATAGCCCGGCAGCAGCAAATCTTATGTTCTTATGAAAGTTAATTGGAGAGATAGGGATAAGGTTAAGGCTGAAGGCTCACTTAGGAACATCAATACTATTATATCGGGCCTGTTAGCTCCAGGCTCCCCCTAACCCAATCTTTCCCTGATCTGCAAACTACCTGGAGCACAACACCCCTGAAGCTCCTTTTAGACTAGAGTCTAAAAAAAAGTGATAGATATGTCTTTCAGCTGTTTCTTAGAAATTAAGCCGTTCTCAAGCTTAATTAAAATCAATACGTATTACAGTGTGACACGGTAATGGGGAAAGTAGTATTACTCGCAGTAGTATCTTGGGTATAAGGATGAACTGCAGGGAATTACCATGGTATTAGAAATAATGAGTATGGTTTTACTACAAGGATGGAGAGCATTAAAGTGATAATACCTCCAAAAGGTCTGATTTGGGAATGGGGAAAATATTGTTAGGATGGGCAAAGAACGGGGACTATTTTCACTACTGTGCTACTCTCTATACTGTATCTGTTATAGCTTATGAGCTTCAGAATAAAGCTCTTTAGTATATTACAAGTACTGAGGCAAACATTAGCAGTACGTTTGAGAGACAGATCATACGCCAAATATCCTAGTTTAGGAGTGAGGTTCATTATCGCCATGGCAATAACAAAACTAACTAATTTGGAGGCATTGCTTCCAAAAGAAGTATGTAAAAGGATCCTGCTTTGAAGAATTATTCCTAGCTGTATTGAACTTCCATGAAAATAAAAGTATTTAGAAATCAACTGTATATATCTCCACTCTTAACAATAAACAGAACTCAGGAAAAAGGAGTGAGTCAACCAGCCAGCTGTTTTATCCCATTATTTTAATAAACAAAGAAAGCTTTCTGTTATTGAAATGCAACAAAACTCTCCTGTGTGTGGATCAAAAACAATATATATGTTATATATATATAATATTAATTATATAAACAGATAACACTGTCTGACTGATGTCTTACCACAGCTGCAAATGGCCTCAGAGAACATATCTTGACCTGAATAAGTAGCTAGCTCATTGCTGATAGAGAAGCATTAAGTCTAAATCTGTGTTTTCATTAAGCTTGATTTAACTATGCCATGAAGAAGTGGCATTCCAAGTATCTGTCTAGTAAACAAGCCTTGGCTAGCTCTGGTTTCATATGGCTAAGTATGTTATCATTTGCAAAAAGAGAGATGATCAGGGGAACACAGAAATGAACTCTTGTTC
This sequence comes from Geotrypetes seraphini, assembly GCF_902459505.1. NCBI lineage: Eukaryota > Metazoa > Chordata > Amphibia > Gymnophiona > Dermophiidae > Geotrypetes > Geotrypetes seraphini. Next base: position 55,492,440 of record NC_047086.1, read on the forward strand.
TCAGGAACTGAAGTGGCTGATTGGGTGTCAAAAGGAACAAGTTTCGTTTATTTTATAAGTAGAATTGCAGCACTACGTTATGTAACGTGACATTGTTTTGAACCTAGCAGTTTAGATAAATAAAAGAGCTATTTGAAACTTCCAACCATGTGTGCATGAACTAGAGCAGGGATTACACCACCTCATAATGTTTTGCAATTTTAAAGCTATTCATGAAGAGTACCCACCAAAAAGAAGATGCAAGTTTCTGTGGACAATTTTTCATTAGGCAATTTTCAAAATGAAAGTATACTTCTCCCTCTCTATTCACGGGGGTTAGGGGCAGAGCCGGCTCATGAATAGGGAAAATTCACGAATAACTTTTGGGCTGGCTCTGACCCACCCCCGGACCTTACCTGGCGGTCTAGCAGTGACACGGGGCAGGAGCGATCTTCCTACACTCCTGCCCCATGCAGAGCCAAGCTGTGAGTTTCCGTGGTCTCACGAGACTACAACAGGAACTCACAACTAGGCTCTGCACGGGGCAGGAGTGTAGGAAGATCGCTCCTGCCCCGTGTCACCACTAGACCACCAGGTAAGGTCCATGGTCCTGGGGCGGCTGCTCACCAACTCCGCCTCCGATCACTCCCCTCTACCTCCAATCGCCTCCTCCTCCAATTACCCCCCTCCTCTTCCTCCGATCGCCTCCCTCCTCACCTCGATCCAAGTCCCGGGGCTGTTTTTTTTCAATGCAGGCTGCCAACGAGTGATTCTCCGAGGGGGGAATTTGCGAATAATCAAAACAGCGAATAGGAAGGGAGAACTGTACACGCATACAATACTTTCACTTTGATATAATTGGTATGAAAACCACAGGTAAAAGTACCTATGAACTTTTCAGCCACTTGAATAGTTTGAAAACCACCTTCAAAAGAAGCAGCAACTACATTTGTCAGTTCACTCTGATATTCAACTGGAGATATGTATAAGCTCCTGGATTCTCTAAAGCAGTGGTTCCCAACCCTGTCCTGGAGAACCACCAGGCCAGTCGGGTTTTCAGGATAGCCCTAATGAATATGCATGAGAGAGATCTGCATATAATGGAGGTGTTAGGCATGCAAATCTGCTCCATTCATATTCATTAGGGCTACCCTGAAAACCCGACTGGCCTGGTGGTTCTCCAGGACAGGGTTGGGAACCACTGCTCTAAAGGATCAGCATGCAACTTGAGTGCTGATAGATAATTTAGGCACTCAACAGCTGGAAGTGAACTAAGTGGGATAGGTTTGTGTGCAGGCACATCAGAAGCAGAGGCAACAGAAGAAAGAGACAGAGGCCAGGTGCAACAAGTCTACAGGCCTAAGAACCAGATCCATAGACCTGTTTGATGAGCGATGTGTAGCTTGCTGCTACTTCAATAAGGAGACCATTATGCACTTGTGCCAGCAGATGGAAGAGGACTTGAAGCCTAGCATTTGGAGGGGCCCTGCCCTGCCATTGCATGTTAAAGTGATCACAGCCCTGGTCTTTATGTCAACTGGGAGTTTCCAAACATCTCTGGGAGCTGCAGCAGGTATTAGCACTGTATCTGACATTCAGGTGTGGCTGATTCAAATCCCACTACTCATTCAGAACACCACCATCTGCCTCATCTATGGCCTCAAAAAGTCAGACCATGTTAGCCCTTTCTACAGAAAACGTCATTGGCTTCCAATTGAAGCAAGGGTCATCTTCAAATTCGCCTGCCTCTGCTTCAAAACCTTAACCGGCTCATCCCCGATATACCTGTCACGCCACTTTGTGTTCCCAGGCTCCAACCGTACACGCAATGCCCACCTGTTTGCCTACCTATCCCCAAAAGGATGTATCTACAAAAGATTCCTGGATAAAACCCTCTCTTTGCAAGCTGGCAAATGGACTGACTGCCTGACTACCCTCATCTCTCTTGTCCCATCTTACCTATCCTTCAGGAAATCTCTCAAATCATACCTCTTTGATAAATTTCTCTAACTCCCTCCCCCCCAATTCACTAATCTCTACCCCGCCTCCCTTCCTTCCCTTCCTCTCCCTTCTTATCTACTTACCTCTTCTCCTCCGGTTTTTCCTCTCCTCTTTCTGCTCTCCTTTGCAAGTTATCAGATTATTATGGTTTTTAATAGAAAACAGCGAATAACATATGAAAAAGTTATTTGTGTTTTTTCTGTATTCATGGGTCTATTAATCCCCTATCACAGCGAATATGGAGGGAGAAGTGTAGTACCCTGAGAACCAGGGGAGCCATATTCAAATCCCACTGAAGTTCCTTGTGACCCTGGGCAGGTCACCCAATACCCCCCACCCCACCCAGCCCCAAAACAAAAGAATACTACTTACCTCCCCTTTTAATTGGCTTTGTAAATGAGGGCCTTAGATTGTGAGGCCATTAAGGATAGAAAAAGTACCCTTATATAATATGTAAACCACTTTGACTGTAACAACAGAAAGTTGGAATGTCAAATCCCATCCTCCTCATGTTAGATGGGATTTTAAATCCACTGGAGACATAACTGTATCTGAATTTAAGAAAGCTTGGGACAACTATTTAGGAAGTCCCTGATTGGTCAACGCAATAGCCAATCAGGAACTTCCTAAGGCTCAACTCTATGGAAGCTCCTGATTGGCTCAGGCGCCCCAGGCCCTTCCCAAGGAAGGAAAGAGGAGAGGAAAAACTGAGACAATTAGGGCCTTAGGCTCCTCCCCATGCATCACATGATGCAATGGGGCGGGGCCTAAAGCCCACATTAGCGGTGCATCATTGAGGAGGGCAGGAGCAGGAGGACTTTTCAGTTCCTCCTGCTCCCTGAAGACAGCACTGGAGGCCTAAGGATCAGGAGGGACTGAGCACCCCTCCTGCTCCCAACATGTAGGTACAGGGGAGGTGTCGGGTTGGACTGGGCCCGACCACAGGTGGGCCGATCAGGGGGGTGAGGTGGGCCGGTGGGGGGATCAGGCCTATGGAGCAGGAGGGTCTGAGAACCCCTCTTGCTTGCAACTTTTACGAATGGAGGGAATGTCGAGCCGGGGGTGGGTGGGCAATTTTTGATTCTCCTGCTCTCTGCCTCCCTTCCCCTCAGCGCAGCCCACTTTAAAACCACGGGCTCACAATGTGGGGAATGGCAGCAGAGAGCAGGAGAGTCAGGGCAGGCAGAGATCAGGTCTAGGCAGAAAGCAGGAGAGTCGGGGTAGGCAGAGAGCAGGTCTAGGCAGAAGTCGCTTGTTCTTGAATGGCCAGCCAGTCGGTGTGTCAGGAGAAAAGTTTAGTGAATTGCGTCCCTGCCTATTTTGCATGCGTTTCCCCTCATTTACTTGCATGGATTTGAAGTGGATCGCAGGACAGGTTTGTGAATCGGGCCGGAGGGAAATCTGCTCACTAAGGGCTCGCAAACCAATCGGTACACGATCAGTTTACTTTGTGAATCTAGCCCATAGTCTCTGTCTCCATCACTTCTTCTGGGAGACTGTTCCATGCATCTACCAACCTTTCTGTAAAAAAGTATTTCTTTAGATTATTCTGGAGCCTATCACCTCTTAACTTCATCCTATTCCCTCTCTTCAGGAGCTTCCTTTCCAATGAAAGAAATTCAACTCATGCACATTTACACCATGTAAGTATTTAAACATCTCTATCATATCTTCCCTCTCCCACTTTTCCTCTAATGTATACATATTGAGATCTTTAAGTCTGTCCCCCATACGCATTATGACGAAGACCACACACCAGTTTTTAGCAGCCTTCCTCTCGACCTTTTTATATCTTTTTGAAGATGCGGTCTCCAGAATTGTATACAATATTCCAAATGAGGTCTCACCAGAGTCTTATACAGGGGCATCAATACCTCCTTTTTCCTATTGGCCATACCTCTTCCTATGCACCCTAGCATCCTTTTAGCTTGTGCCATTACCTTTTCAACCTGTTTGGCCACCTTAAGATCATCACATTCAATCACATCCAAATCTTGCTCTTCTGTCATGCACATAAATTCTTCACCCCTACACTGTATCGTTCCTTCGGGTTTTTGAAGCTCAAATGCATTAAATTTTAGCTGCCAAATTTCAGACCATTCTTTAAGCTTCACTAGGTCTTTCTTCATGTTATTCACACCATCCGGGGCATCTACTCAATTGCAGATTTTGGTATCATACACATAGAAGCAAATCTTACCTGACAGCCTTTCAGCAATATCATTGATAAAAATGTTAAAAAGAACAGGCCCAAGAACAGAAACTTGAGGCATACCACTAGTAACATCCCTTTCCTCAGAGCAATCTTCTTTGATCACGACCCTCTGTCATCTTCTACTCAACCAGTTCTTGACTCAGCCAGTCACTTTGGGGCCCATCCCGAGAGCACTCAGTTTATTAGCTGTCTTTGTGGAACACTGTTAAAAGCTTTGCTAAAATCTAAATACACCACATCTAGTACACTTCCTCTATCCAATTTTCTGGTCAAAAAGTCTCATGCACTTTTACATTATGTAGGTATTTAAATATCTCTATCATATCTCCCCTCTCCTGCCTTTCCTCCAAAGTATACAGATTGAGATCTTTAAGTCTATCCCCATATGCCTTATGATGAAGACCAAATACCATTTTAGTAGCCTTCCTCTGGACCGACTCCATCCTTTTTATATCTTGTTGAAGGTGAGGCCTCCAGAATTGTACACAATATTCTAAATGAGGTCTCACCAACGTCTTATGCAGGGGCATCAATACCTCCTTTTTCCTACTAGCCATACCTATCCCTATGCAACCTAGCATCCTTCTAGCTTTCACTGTCACCTTTTCAACCTGTTTGGCCACCTTAAGATCATCACATACAATCACACCCAAGTCCCGCTCTTCTGTTGTGCACATAAGTTCTTCACTTCCTAATCTGTACCGTTCCCTCGGGCTTTTGCAGCCCAAATGCATGACCTTGCATTTTTTAGCATTAAATTTTAGCTGCCAAATTTCAGACCATTCTTCAAGCTTCGCCAGCTCTTTCTTCATGTTATTCACACCATCCGGCGTGTCTGCTGTATTGCAGATTTTGAAATCAACCGCAAAGAAGCAAATCTTACCCTTTAGCAATATTGTTTATAAAAATGTTAAAAAGAACAGGTCCAAGAACAGAATCTTGAGGCACACCACTGGTAACATCCCTTTCCTCAGAGCGATCTTAATTGATCACTACCCTCTGTTGCCATGGACACATTGACATTGTGAGCAGTGGCATGACCCTCCAGAGTCAGCCCAGCCTGGGCATAAGTAAAGGAGATGCAATCTGCTAGCTATTGAATAGAGTATGTTTAATGATGGCTGCCATCATCCTGTTTGGATCAAAACAAACAAAAGGCTAGGTGAACTGTCAATGGGCTTTAGCCTGCTTCACATAGAAGGCTATGATTTGTTTGCAGTCCAAAGTGTTCAGTGTGTTTTTCACCAGGATAGGCATGAGGATTCAGAAAAAAATGTTAAGATGATTGACTGATTAGGGTAGAAATCCAACACCATCTTAGGAAGGAATTTAGGATGTGTACAAAGAACCACTCTATTGTGATGAAATTTAGTAAAAGGTAAATCAGCTGCTAAGGCCTGAAAATCACTGATCCTGTATACTGAAGTGACCACAACCAGAAACACGTCCTTCCATGTCAAGAACTTCAGATGACAAGAGTCAAGTAATTTAAAAGGACCTTTCATCAGCTGTGTAAGGATGATGTTGAGGTCCCATGACATTGCATGAAATATGATAGTGGGCTTAATCAAAAACAAACCACTCATTAAATGGACATCTGGAGGATGAAGAGAAATGGGTTCACCTTCTATATGGTGATGGGATCATCTGCCTGATTCTACCCATTGAAATCAGTGCTGCAGGTCCCATAATGCAACAGGATGAGGCTGGCAGAAATCTAGGACTGGCCTAAAATCTCCCTCCTGAAACTGGTCACTTGGAAGCTCTGATATGTCATTAGAATTGTTTATGCTATCTAATATTTTACTTCGAAAGTTGTCTGTTCCAAAAAGCCAACTTTCTTACATTGACTGAGCTTGAGGATCAAATTAATAAAACACTTCCACATAATTGAGAAAAAGGAAACAATACAGATGTCACAATTGCTTCAGTTGTGGTAACATGATCATAGGCCATTGTCATCACCCTTGCAATGGAAAGCCCAATAAAATAAGATCAAATAAGTTATATAATTAAATTCTTCTATGGTTTGGTCTGGTTAGTGAAAACAACCAACACATTAACAGCAAGAAATAGTAAATACAAAAGCATAATTAGGACCAGAAAGAAAACTATTCTAAATGTGAACCATTCATTCTCTCAGTGAAATTTATAATTCTTTAGAAATTATTAAAATACATCTTTAGGCTGACAAACATTTGTTGCAGAGGGAAACATGCTAGATTTATGACTGGGGACAATAGTACAGGGAGGAATTAACAATAGTTTGGACCTCAGATATGTCCCTGAAAAGGTTAGAGTTGATATGGAGAGACTACTCATTTTAGGGAATGACCGTTTTACTGTAAAACAGTTTTTTGTACCTCATTTAGTAACCAAATTGAAACAAATTAATTGATTCCATAAGTTGTTTTAAGTAGACTCTCTTGGATATCTGTCCTTGGTTGTTTTAATTTTGAGAATAACTCACAGTATAAGAGATTAGTCCAAAAACATGACAAAGATTACAGATGCATCAAGCAAACATTCAAAAAGGAGAAAAAAAAAACCCTCTTTAATTGACCTTAGAATAGGTTTACTGAGTAGATGAATCAATCACCAGTTCTAAAAAAAAAAAAAAAAAAGGGGAGGGGGAGGGGAGAGGGGAATCAGTGATGTAGTGAGCCAGGAGGTAGCATTCCTCTAGAACAGTGTTCTCAAACTCAAACCTTTTGCAGGGCCACATTTTGGATTTGTAGATACTTGGAGGGCTTCAGAAAAAAATAGTTACATTACATTAGTGATTTTTATTCCGCCATTACCTTGCAGTTCAAGGCGGATTACAGAAGAGGATTTCTGGACATGTCCAGAGGTGTTACAGAGTAGAGCGGGTTGCTTCAGAGGAGTGAAATGTTTCATAAAGTGTTAGTCTTCATGGATTTCTTGAATAGCAGGGTTTTTATTTCTTTTCTGAAAGTTTTGTAGTTGCAATTAGTAGATTGGAGAGTTGGTGGTCTAGTTTAGCGGCCTGTGTGGCTAGAAGGCCATCGTACAGTTTTTTTCTGTTTGATGGGCTCTGATTGGAGGATAATGTGACCAATCAGGCTCCGGGCCTGCCAAGATCCCTATGAAAGCTGGAAGAAAGGGTGGCAAGAAGCCCAAAAAGGGGATTGCCAAGGCCAGCTCCCAGTACCAATCTGCCCCGCTTGAGGATGCCACCGACCCAGAATGGGGGGCAGATGAAGCCCTGCACAATCACTACCATCCACATAACAGAGCTAGGAACATAGATTTTAAACCTATTCCTAGGAATAGGGAGGAAGACTATTGCCCAAGTGTCCACCGGGGGAGTCAGAGAGAAGCCCAGGTGAGGGTAGGGCATGGCTCCCCTCTTGAAAAGCCAGTGGATGTTAGCAAGCTACTAGGCAGGTTAGGGAGGAAGCTCAGGTCTCTCCCTAAAGAAGAGCTTCCTAGCTCAAGCACAGGTAATACCTGTGACCCCCATGGAAGTGGATGAGGCTGGACCCACTTCAGAGTTGCTGGAAGCAGACCAGGAGATGCCCATGGAGTTGCAAGGAGAGCTGGCTCTTGAAGATTTGTATTCAACTCTTGAGCCGATGGAAGTAGGCTTGGCAGCCATTTGCAAGGACTGAAAAAACTGTGAGGTTTTTTTGTTGTTGTTGCTATTGTTGGCTGAGGATGTTTTGTTTTCCAGCCACTTTCATTGACTGCTTAAACTGTGGGATTGTTTTCCTATTTTGATTCTCTGCACATTTTGTTAAGAAGCTGGGAATGCTTTTGTGGGGAGAAGTTTGCTAACACCTGGGAGGGATTTTGAAAGTTGTTTTTTGAGCTTTTGTCAGGCAAACTTGAGGCACTCCCCTGGACCCAGCAGTACTATAAACTAGCTGGAGGCTGTCTTTTTTGTTGAGACTGATTGAATGTTGGTGTAGCATAGCAGAGAATTGAACTTACCTGGGACCTGCTAGGAGCAGGCTCTGATAGCCTCATTGCAAGAAGTTCTGTAGTAGATAAAATCACAGAGCAGATTATTGCCTTTGGTGAGGAGAAATCCTGAACTCACCCAGAGTTTTCTCTTTGGGATATTTTTGTTTTGCAAGTTACATTGATTTGGATTCGGCCATTTTGTTTTCTTTTTTGTTTGAACATTCTGACATTAAACTTACTTGTGAAAACTAAACCCTGGAACTTTGTGGATAAGTTTTTCTTTTCTTTGAATATAATTTACAGTGTCTGCAGGGTGACTCCACACTGAGTCACACACCGGTGACTCAGTAACCACTAGGGGCACTGAGGAGTCCCGTTGCTAGGCTCTAGTGCCAGTTACAATATGTGAATGGTTTCTGGGCTCTCCTGTGTCTGGTTATGGTGGTTTGGATTAAGCGGTTGTTCAAGTAGGCTGGGCTGTCACCATTTATGGATTTAAATAATAGACAGTAGAATTTAAATAGTATTTCTGCTTGAATTGGGAGCCAGTGTGAGTCGAGGTATGCCTTGGTGATGTGGTTGTGTTTTCTTAGTGAATAGATTAGTCTCATGGCTGTGTTTTGTACTGTTTGTAGTTGTTTTATCATTGTTGCGGGGCAGGGGAGATATATGATGTTGCAGTAGTCAAGGACACCTAGGACTAGGGACTGGATCATGAGCTGGAATTGTTTTCTGTCAAAGAATTTTCAAACTTGCCTTAGGTTTCTCATGACTGCGAATGATTTCTGTATTGTTTTGTTGATTTGTGGTTGCATGGTGCAGCATCTGTTTATCGTCATTACTATTGTATCTAGTATTTGTAGCATGATGTCGTGTCAAATGCTACGGTGAGATCTAGTTGAATAATCAGCTTTTTTTTGCTTGTGCTGATGTGTTGTCTAGCTGTGCCCAGAAGGGAGCCTAGTAGTGTCTCAGTGCTGAAGTTGGTTCTGAATCCAGACTGTGTAGGGTAGAGCAAATTGTGGTTTTCTAGGTAGTTGGTGAGGAGTTTAGCTACGAGGTCTTCCATTAGCTTGACATATATTGGAATTGAGGTAATGGGTCTGTAGTTGGATGGTTGATCTGTTGCTCCTTTTGGGTCTTTTAAGATCGGGATGACGATGATTTTGGAGAGGTCTTATGGGAAAAGGCCATCTGTGAGCATGGTTTGTATCCATTGCATGAGGAGAGTGTGGAATTTTAGGCTGGAGGTTTTTGATAGGTATGGAGGGCATTGGTTGAGGTCGCAAGCTGCATGCCTGTATTTTTTATAGAATTCATTAAGGTCAGACCATTGTATTGAGGAGAAGTGGGACCAGGTTCTATCTGTTTCAGCTGATTCTTTTTCTGTGTGTGTGGGGGGGGCATTGTGATCTCTTCTAGGTGGGTTGGGGTTCCTGCGAAGTTTGTCCTGGCAGTTGCAATTGTGTTTTTAAAGTATTCAGCTAAAAGGGTGGCTGAAGGGGGACGGTTGTCGTTTTTGGCTAAGTAGTGTTTGGTGTCTGTGAGTTCTTTTAGTAATTGGAATAGTTTTTTGGTGTCTTGGGCTTCTTTGCCTATTTGGTTTGTGTAGTATGTCTTTCTTTTTTCTTTTAGTTTTAATTTGTATTGCTGGTTTAGTTTTTTTCCATGTTGCTCTTGTGTGTTCTTGGTTACTTTTTCTCCATTTTCTTTCTAGTCGTCTGCATTGTCTTTTGAGTAGGAGTAGTTCATTGTCAAACCATTTGTCTGATCGTCTGCTGATTCTGTTTTTTGTTTTTATTGGGGCTAGCTCGTCTAGGGTAGTTGTACTTATATTGCAACACTGTGAGATGAAGTCTTTGGGGTCACATTCTTGGATTGTAGCGTCTGTTGTATTCCAGAATTTGGAGAGGCCGATATATGTACATGATTTGTAGGTTAAGCTTTGGGATTTTGGTTTGGTTTTGCCTTTGGCCCACTTGATATTGAAGGTGTATGTGTAATGGTCTTAATGTCTGATTAAAGAAATGACAATTTTACATGAGGTAAAACTCTTTATAGTTTACAAATCTTTCCTTTTGGTTAAGTCTTAATAATAATATTGTAATTTATAGCTAAAGAGACATATGAACAAGAAACTGTTTTATTTTACTTTTGTGATATGATAAACATACCGAGGGCCTCAAAATAGTACCTGGTGGGCCACGAGTTTGAGGCCACTGCTCTAGAGTGTAGAGCTGTGGACCACAACCCTATCCTGGAAGTTTTAGCCCTAATGAATATGCATGGGGCAGATCTGCATTCCTATCATCTTCATTACATGCAAATCTCTTTCATGCATATTCATTAGGGCTATCCTGGAAACCTGACTGGCTGGTCCTCCAGGACATGGTTGGGAATTACTGCTCTAGAGCTCTTAAAACCTCTCAAATAGCATAGTCCCTCTTGTCTAATTTCTGCCTATTTGGATCCCTCCTGGAGTGTTTACAAATGGGGAAGTTTCTATGGTCAAATTTCTTTGCAAAAGTCGCAGAAATGGCTACAGTTTTTCTCTGTTGGGATTAGAATTCAGTTCAGCGAATTGAGACAGCTTCCAGCTACATTTTTGTTCATCCTGTATTTTGGGATATGGGAATATGACATCAATTCTCCCCTTTCCCTTACCCCTTTTTAGTCCTAGATGGCATCTTGTAGCCACATTTATGAAGCAGCAAAATACCACTGAGATGGTTTTTGACAACATAGGTACGTTTTAGTGTTTTTCTCTTTACACAATCTCTTTACACAATACAATCAATATATATTTCAGCACTTATGTGTATGCTTGTATCAATTTTCTGAAAGCATTTTGGTCCTTGCTGCTAGGTCTGCGCAGTGTGTTCATACCCTGAAGTAGCCATGTCTGTGAAATGCTGGCCATCGTTGGTGTGGCAGACCTTTCCTAACGCAGATAAGCCTGCTATTTGTTAATCTTTGAAATTTCAGTGGATTTACTTGCATTGCACAGAGCACCAATTTAATTTGCATATAAGGAGGGGTTTTTTTTAATGCCTATGAGGTTTACCCTGCTGTATCTGCCACTGTAGGGTGTAGGTTGGGATCCGAGGTAGAGAATGACATGGTGACTGTTACCTGTGGATAGCCGCTGGAACGGGGAAAAAATCAACTGCTTACCGCGAGTACAGGGACAAGACCACTCACCGCCCCATGGAGCAATGAATGGCCTTATCCTCGCAGTAAAGGATCTGCCATGAGTTGTCTCCCTTCCAACCCCTCCAGGTCAGCAGCCACCATCCCTCCCTATCACGGATCAAAGATTCCCCCATTCTCGCACCTAATGCATTTGCCACTGCCGGGGATCCCATTTATAAACAGGCCTCCTTCCTGCCCTCCACCCGCATGCCCCCCTCCCCCCTGCCAAAGCCAACCCAGAAGGCTTCCCTACAATGTCAGAGCTGACATCAGAGGGAATCCTTCCATGTCAGCCGGGGATCCCAGTTACCTCACTCAACAGTTCTCCTTCAAGCTGGGCTGCTCCTTCCTGATTTCAGCTGTACTTGTTTGCAGGGACACACTGCAGGCAGTGGCTCTTGCACGCTACATGTGGCTGACACAGAAGTCATTGGCCCTGAAGGGAACAAGTAAGGGAGAGAGGGGATATCAACATGGGAGAAAGGGAAAAAGGGGGGGGGGGAAGGAGTGCGTTGGGACATGGGACGGGCATGAATTTGGGATAGTGGAGGGGATATTTGTGAAGGGGAGGGGCGACATAGGTTTTGTTGATCCTTGCCCTGTATTATTTTTGTTTATAAAATGACAATTGTACAAAATATTGTTTCTTTTATACTTTAGTAAAATACAGTAAGTTCAATATAAAATTATAACTATGTGAGGGTTGTGTGATGGGATCAGATGGTTTGCAGTGACGGGGACTAAGCTCGCAGGGACAATGGAGATGGGGACAAATTTTCCCCCCATGTCATTCTCTAATCTGAAGCTTTTTCCTCCTCAATTTTTATTTTATCGGTTGCTCTTTTCCTCTGAGCACTTTTTACAGTGCTCCTGTATTAGTGTTTGTTGTATAAGTATGTACCTGTTTTGTTTTTGATGACAAGTAGAAGTGTGTTTGGTTATTAAAGAAACAGTGAAAACAGATAAATACATACTTCAATGATTCCAAGATGGCAGAATTAGCAGCATAACACAAATGGATTCTGGCCCTCAAGGACCGGAGTTGCCCGTCCCTGTCCTACCCCCTCTTTTTAGAGATCTTTGACTTCAAAGTGCCTTCACAGTTAGACTACAGTCAATTGTTATTTATTGGCAATTTTATAGGGTATTCTGCAATTACGTCTGTTGAGTGTGATTGTGAATGTGATTGCAAGAGTGACTGTGACTGGGAATGGAATAGGGAGAGTTGTTTTCCAATATGGGGTGATATTTTTGTTTATCTTGGGTCTACATGGTTGAGAGGGTTAGAATGCATATACAGCAGTGATGTTCTATGTGATGGGTTACTGTTTGTCTGGGAGTTGGGAGAGGGAGGGAGGGAGAACACAAGGGGGTTCTAGGTAGGGTATTGCAGTAGCCAGGTATATGGACAGGCACGTGCTTAGTTGGTGAGGATGGAAAAATTGATTGGACATCACAGGGGTATAGGCTGGGGCCCCTCATGGGGATTTTCTTTGTAATATTATACACAATTGGGGATAACATTTTTATCGCTGACTTTACGTGACATCTAAACCAATAAGAGTAATAATGTCTTGGAATGTAGCTGGAGTTGGTTCACCTATCAAATGAAATAAAATTCCCAAGCACTCTGTAGACATAAGGCAGACATTGCTTCTATCCTTTAAATCTGCATCTCCTCATCTAAATACAACTACTTTGGCCTGAGATCGTATGTGCTCTGATTGTGGCCTGGGGGATCTTACTAGAATATTGCAGATAGAAAGCTAATTGGATGGTTTTCATAGTGCACAAACAATATTGAATAATCTATTTTTTTTTTTTTTTAAATCTTGAACTTCATTAATTTTATTATAAGACAAACAGGTTTGAGAACAACCCCAACAAGCTTCTAGTAAATCTTACAAAATCCTGAGTAAGACCACACTTCACTCCTGAATTAAAAGATAAAATAGGCTGCTTGCTTAATAAACCAGCTGAGCTAGAGAAAGTTTTCTTGTCATTTCATAAATCCTTATAAAGCTCAGAGGTCCATTGTACAGAAGGAGAAAGGGGTTTAACCTTCCAGATGTTTTCCCCGACCTATCACCTGAGACGCAGAAGCGTAGACGTGAGTTTCTTCTCCTTAAACCAGGTGTCATAGCTTTAGAGGCTACATTCTATTTAAGACATCCCTATAAGTGTATAGTGTATCACCGTGAAATCAAGTATGTTTTCTTCGAACCTTTTCAATTAACTACCTTCTTGTCACTATCTCGTTTGGAGAAAGAAAAATCTTCAGCTCTTTAGATTGATTTAGGCATTAGCTCTCAGCTCTATAGCCTTTGATATACTTTGAATATTTACCCATGTTTCTCGCTGTTTGTTAAATCTTGGATCCCATTAGAGGACTTGAGCAAAGTTAAACTTATGATTATGTTCTTCTTTTCTTTCATTGTTAAAGTGGCAACTTTAATGGAAATTGTTCCTGTTTAACTTCTTTCTGTACAAGTTATAATGCTTGATATTGATGTTTAAAAATGATAAATAAATATGACCTGCTGAGGTGGCTGGCTGGCTGTCGATATTCAGCGATACTCAACTGGGCAGTACTGCTAAATATCAGCTCTAACCGGTAATTTCCTAAGCAAGATAGTGACAATATTCAGTCTGCTAACCAGCTACATAAGTGAATAAAGTTAGGCCGGCAAAAAGGCTGTTTTAACCTTATCTGTCAACTTAACTGGACACAAGTCTGAATATTGTCCATTGCCCGTTTTAACTTCCAGGTTGCCAAACTAGCCTGGATATTCATTTCCGGAGGCTGAACATGTTCTGGCATTAAGTATCTGGGATTAATTCAGCCTGCAGCTGGGAGTGGGTTACAAGCCACTTACTGCTGCAAGCTGAATATAGGGCCCAATGATTTTAGCTGAGTCAACAAATGTTTAGGCGACTTATCCATAATCACCAGGTGCCACAATGGAATTTGAACTAGGTTTCCCTGGTTCTCAGCCCTCTTATTTAATCATTAGGTTATTCCTCCTCCATGTATGGACTTATAGTCCTGAATTCCCGATTAATTTCCTTAAAATGATGAGAACTGCAGGTCTATGAATACAATGGGGCAAAACTAGGGCTGGTTTAGCCTGTTCTTAAGGACCTGGAGTCATCTGGTCAGCGGCGTAGAGAGGGAGTGGGCAGAGGTGGTGGACCACCTTGGGTGCTGTCTTGGCAGAAGCGCTAGCACGTCTTCTCCTCTCTACCTACCTTTTCAATATCATTGGCGGTAGCAAGCAGCATCTCCTAACGGCTGCTCACACCAACCTTAGCTCTTCTTCTGATGTAGGACCAAGAAGTGATGTCAGAGGGAGAGCTGAGGTTGGTGTATGGGGCAGCTAGGAGATTTTGTTCACTGCCATTGAAGATTTTGAAGAGGTTTATGGGGGGAGGGGGCGCATTGAGGGGAAAAGTGCAGGGGGCTCACAACACCAGCTGTCCAGGTACCTCGTTCCCTCACTACACTACACTACACTATACCTAACGTGACCATTTATTTTTTTTCATCAAAACAGGACATTTATTAATTTTCAGTCCCGCCCTAGCCCCATCCAAATCCCACCCTAGCCCCGCCCCCATCCCACCCCCAATTTATTCCATTCATTTTTTATGTACACATAATATCTTATAAATTGATAATGGTAACCATAAAATTAAAAAAAAAACCACAAAGCACACTATATGCAGAGGAAATGTCCTTAGTGTCCCCAGTGCCTCCTTCCTATGTCCTTAGTGCTCCTTCCTATATCCTTAGTGCCCTCAGTGCCTCCTTCCTATGTCCTTAGTGCCCCTTCCTATTTCCTTAGTGCCCCCAGTGCTCCTTCCTAAGTCCTTAGTGCCCTCAGTGCCTCCTTTCTATGTCCTTAGTGCTTTCAGTGACTTCTTCCTATGTCCTTAGTGCCCCAGTGCCTCCTTCCCATGTCCTCAGTGCCTCCTTTCTATGTCCCCCCTCACTGCCTTCCAGCCTTTGTCCCACCCCCTACCTCAAAGCCTGCCTGCCTGCCTACCTCCCTCCCTGCCACACCAAAGCCAGCCTCCCTCCTTCTCTCCTGTGCCCGATTCAAACCCTTCCCCCTCGGGTCCGCTGCCGCTGCTTTCCAGCTTCTATCTTTACCTCCCTCCAGCGCCGATTCAACCCCTCTCCCCCCAGTCCGCTGCCGCTGCTGCTAGCCACCCAGAAGCCTGGCTGGCCCGGAACTTCCTCTCTGATGTCAGAATTGACGTCAGGAAGAGGGCTACTGGGCGGCAAGCAGTGGCAACGGACTGGGGGGAGGGGTTGAATCTGGCTGGAGAGAGGTAAGAGAGGCTGGCAAGCAGCAGCGGCTGCGGACCAGGGGGGGTTGAATCGGGCACGGCAGGGAGGGAGGGGCAGTGATCACCTGTCCCGTTGGCCCCGCGCACAGCTTTGGGACACTGTTCCTGAAGACAGGACATTTCGGCATCCTGAAGCTGTGTGCGGGGACAACAGGACAGAGGATCTAAAAACGGAACGGTCCTGTTCAAAATGGGACGTATGGTCACCTTATGCATACCTGAAATGGTACATATGTACATTAAGGGAAGTTGAATCAAAATTAACAAAGGTAAATAAATTAAATAGAAACCACTGTAACATGATGATTTAGCTATAAGGCAAGAAAGGTGGATTTACTATGTTACTATACAAATGGTATAAATTAAAGAACTAAGGCCGATAATGGACAGACTTGTATGGTTCGTGTCCCATATATGGTGATTCAGTGTAGGATGGGCTGGGGAGCGCATCAATGGGAACTCCACTAACTTGGAACATGAGGACGTTACTGACCATACTTTACAGTAGATATCCTGCAAACAACGGAATGATTGGATAGGCTGGAGTGAGCTTAGATGGCAACTTCAGCAGTTGGAACCTAGGACAATACCAGGTAGACTTTATGGCCCAGAAATATCAAAGAAGAGACAAGTTATCATGTGTTTTTAATGAGAATAACTAATGGGCAGACTGGATGGACCATTCAGGTCTTTATCTGCCGCCATTTACTATGTTACTAGAGGTTGCTTATATTTACTTAAGGTGTGACTCCTCCAAGGTTAGTGGTGAATAGGAATATCTCACTGTTCCAGCATGGACTGATTGGATCTGCCTATTATCCTGTTAATGGAGACCGTATGCTGTTCAAAGTGGTGTTAGTGCCTTTGCCAACAAGCAATGCCAGGAAACAAAACAAATGATACCATCTGTTTCTCTCCATGAATAAAAACAAGCTTATGTATGATTCCTCCAAGGAAATACAAACTAAATGTGACCATCACTAGGAAAAGGTGAGTTATAGCCTCAACACACTAAGGTTGGGGGCTCAAACCCACACTGCTTCTTGTGACCCTGGGCAAGTCTCTTGATCCCCCATTGCCCCAGGCATATTAGATAGGTTGTGAACCCACCGGGACAGAAAGGGAAAATGCTTGAGTACCTGAATAAATCCATGTAAACTGTTCTGAACTTCCCTGGGAGAACGATATAGAAAATTGAATAAATAAGTTCAAACATGTAACTTTTAGGACCCATAACATGAAAAATTGGCCATTCTCAACATTTTGGATCAACTGTGTTAGTCACCTTTCCTAGAGATGGTCACAAAGTCTTAGCCTTTGCAACCTACTTCCACAGAACCCCTAGATGTGCTGGTAGTTTCTAATTAGCTGACTGTTATAGTCATCTTATTTGAATAAAAAAAAAATATTGTTTCAGCTAAAATGGCATTAAATCATATTAACAAGGGCTATCTCATGGCAGATTTCTAGTTCTATAGCATTTGGTAAAATTAATCACTGCCAAGGCATTTATTTATTTAATTCATTTTCTATCCTGTTGTCCCCTAAGAGCTCAGAATATCAAACAGGTTAAACATATATAATTTCAGTACAAGTTTATGATACAAGTTTTTATCCAAACTTGATACACACTAGGGGGCTCATAATAATAATAAAAAAAAGTCCAAAAAGCAACCTAAACCAGTACTTGGATGATCAAAAAGACAGGTCGTCCAAGTTCCGATAATCAAAACTGGTTTTAAACGTATCTAAAACCAGCTTAGGCCTTTTCACTGCCTTTGTATGCCCAGAGTGAAAAGGAGAATTTTTGGAAGAATGGATAGGATGGGAGGCGGGTATGAAGTGGGGCGTCAATGAGCATTGGGAGCAGCACGGACCTTTCAGCTCGGCTCCCCGCACTAGAAACTGCTATTGCAGTTTTGTAAAAGGAGGCCTTAGTCATCTGGCAGCCATAATCAAAAATGTTTGATAGGTTGCCAGACAGAAGTAATATGTTTTGACTTAGACCGAGTTCCGAATTGGGCCGCTGAGCTGATCGCGGCTGCCGCGATCAGCTCAGTTGCCCAGGCAACCCATCCCCACACACCGGTAACGATTGCGGCAGGAGAGATGCCCAATCTCTTTGGCCACAATCCCCGTGACACCCCCCTCCGAATCTTCCCTGGCAGGATAGATGCCCAATCTCTCCTGCCGCGATCCCCCGCGACCCCCCAAATCTTCCCCGGCAGGAAAGATGCCCAATCTCTCCTGCCATGATCCCCCGAGACCCCCCCCCCCTGAATCTTCTCCAGCAGTAGAGATGCCCAATCTCACCAAAAGCCACAACCCCCCACCCCCACCCCCGAACACCCGCATGATCACCGGCAGAAGGGTGCAAGCAGTCAGTCTAGGAGGGGGGATGGAACAGGGGAGTAGGAGTGCCTAGCAGAGGAGGACTCGAATATAAATTGAGATCCCCATTTTTAACCCCCAAATCTCAGTTTATATTAGGGTATATATTGTATGAGTGTTTATATACTGTATATATGTATAGTGTATATATCATATATACTCGAATGAAGGTGTATTGGAAAAGAAAGAAATGATATAGGTTCACAGTCATGCCCACCTAGTGTCTAAGCTAAGAAGCTTAGGACTGAAACTGGCTAAAAAGGTTTTTGAAAGTGTTAAATTTGAACTGAGAGTTAAAGGTTCAAGAGACTACATACAAAGGGTTTGAATATCTTAGTAGTATATAAACGGTGTTGAATTAACTGCACTAGTATTGGTTTAAATGTGGAAGTATTGGTATTGTTAAAAGCTATTCTTGACAATTTGTTTTATGATTAGGCCTATGTACATAGTTCAAATAAATCAGTTTATCATCCAACCTTGTTTACTGAATTTTTTAAAAAAATTTTCCTGTGTGTGGAGGGGGATGAAGAGGTTGAATCCACCCGATAACACTTCTTATCCCTAGGTGGAGGCACTGAGGGACTGACAGAGACTGCCTTCAGTGGACCCCAGCCAGGTCAGTCCCCAGAGCCGCCCTAAAGGAGGCGTTACATATGGATCTCCAAATCTTTCTCTGTCTCGGATGCCTTCTCACTATACTAGATCTCAGTCTTTTTCTTGCTTTAGGCTTCATCGGTGGAATAGTATGCCTTTGCATATGAGGCAAGAACAAATGTACTTAACTTTAAAAAAAAAGCTAAAATTTGGTAGTTCATCCTAGCCTTATGCCCTCGTGTTTCTACCATGAGAAATACTGCAGGTTAAAGTTGTCTGAATTCTCACTGCTATTGCCTAATTCATTTCAGTGGCAGTGTTCTCACCAGTGGCCTATATAGGATGAGAAGCCAGCTAGCAGCACTATCTCTGAGGCATATCCTAGCTGTGGTCTGTTGCTGAAATCTGGTATTTTGTGCACTTGGCCAACAAAAACCTAAATATGTACCTCACTCGCTCCGCTCAACAGGTCCTGTTTCAATGCCCTCATCAGGAGGGAGGAATAATCACCGAAAAACATTAAATAAATGGATGTCCAAGGAACCAGAACTTAATCAAAGGTTCAAGACGCCCACGGGCAGCGGCATAATCACTTCTTATATTACATTTGATTGTGGACTCTTTCACATTTATACATTTTTCCTTTTTGGGGGGTACATTTATTCCGTTGTGCATTTTTTCATTATTTTTTTACTTTCTTGAGTTTTTCACTGGTTGTACTGTGTGGATTTTGGATTTCCGGGGGATTTTTTTGTTTATTTTTTGACCCCGGTCTTCAGTTTATGGTTATTTTTGGACTTATATATATTTTTATGAGAGTTCCCCTGGCAGGGCTCTTTCTATCATCTCCTTATATGTTGATATTTTCCCCTTCTGGTACCTCTTTGGTGGCGTTCATGCACTTGATTATTGCACCAGTTTATTTATTACATTTTATAAGTGGCATGATGATGTACGGGACAGAATTTATTTAGATTTCAGTCTAAAGTGCTTGTCACTCAATAAATACCTGCCTGGAGTCATTGGTCTTCTTAAGGATTCCTGCGGGCTCGTACTGAATAGTGCCTTTTCCTTGATTGAATTTTCCTAGGATTTAACTGGCAGTGCACTTACTCATACCATCGATGGTTAAGAATTGTACGGGGATCATATCATTTCTGTACCAGTTTTTAATGTTTTGATTTACATTTTGTGCACTTGTCAGGAAGGCATCAGTATGGCACCAGAGAGGAGTAGAACTGCAAAGAGCATTCAAGAGCTTTCTGTAAGCTGGTAGGAAAGAGTGCCTTATTATAATCAGAGGGAAGGGCCTAGTGGCAACATTAATCTCCCCTCCCCAACTATATACGACCACTCTGTGTTTCCAAAATTTGTCTTAGGGCCCATCTCCCACCTCTGACCTTCATTCAGAGGGAGATTCCTTCTACAATGCCTACAACAGCATCTTGAATGAGGAATCAGCTGTCATACTCCCAAGGCTTGGCAACACAAAGACACTTGCCTCAGAGCAAAGATTCAAAGAGATTAAGGACAAGAACCAGAACTTATACAGTTGCTGCCTTGTTTTAGTGTGCTGAAATGGGGAACTACTACCGGTATATCAGTGCAAAATTCTAAGATAGGAAAAGGAGGTCATTTCAAGGTTTTGTAAGCCAGGCACCTTATCTTCAAGGCAGAAGGGTTAACAGCTTCTATTAAATAATACCATCAAATGGGGGATCCAAGATGGTGGATGCATGCTGCAACACACTCTGATCTAACCTCTACCTGTTATTTCTTCAAATAGAAGCTGTCTGTTTGTGGTGAGGTATTTTGCCTCAAGTGATTTTTTTTTTTTTTAATGGGGAAGAGAAGAGGACAGGCTCATACTTAACCCACAGACAAGACTGCCCCAACAGTTTGCAGTGACTAACAGATGTTCCAGGTGCGTTGCAGCAGGAGGAGACGGGGAAAGGAGAGCCACCCTTCCTGCTTGAAACTGACACCTCGCTAAGTATGGAGTCAAGGGACCCACTGCAGAATCCAGCTGAACACCCAGAGAAGCATGGAGCAGCGCCAGAGCTAGTGAGAATATTTGATGCCTCTACTTCTCCATGAGTGACAGTGGAAAGGGAAATCTCGGCTTTTCAGCCGATGAAGGAGGCATCAGCTCCCTGCGGTTGGAAGGACTTGAGGCCTGCGGAGGACTCCTAAAATGACATTCAGAAAGCAGTACAGATTTTGGATGAACTGCATAGACCTGCATTGCCTGATAAACCTAAACTGATTACACTTGAATTATATGAGAGGCTTTAACCAAACTAGATATCGTACTTCTTTTACAAACAAGTTGGAACTTCTGGCTTCTCTATTATCTTATGATCAAGGTTCACTATTGGAGATTCAGAACAAGATTTCTAGTGTGAAACGGACTTAAATCCTCTTAAGTCAGTGTTAAAAGTTGTATCTGATACTCAATCTGGGTTAATTAAAGAAAATATGCTTCTAGATCACAAACTTAGAAAATTTATTGCATTGGAAAATTTTAAGATTTGTGAATTTTCCAAAAGTAGTTGCTGTGGCTCTATGATTATTATTAAAGTTATTTTTCTGAAGTTTTAAAAATACCGGAATAATCTTTTCCTCCAATTGCAAACACGTGATTATTTACCAAAGATGATAAAAAAAGGCTATGATATTGCACTTGGGATGGATATTTCCTTTGATGAATTACACGTGACTGAGATTATCACTGTTGAAGATCAAGAAGCTATTCCAGATACTTTATTTATTTTGTTTATATCTCATTTATCATTTACATGCAACAAGGCAAATTATGGAAGATGGAAAGAAATAAGCAATATATAATCATTCAATGTAATATACTGTAACAATGCATAACTAGGAAAAACAATTAAATCCATATTGTAGGATGACCAGCTCAGATGCTTATACTGCTAACAAGAAAATAGCCACACACACAAGTATATCCTACTATACCAACTTAAATGCTCTTTTTAAGGACTTCTCAGATATGACCACTGTCAATAAAAGTTCATACAGATTAACCTGGTCAAATATCACTTCCTCATGTTTCCAAAAAGCATTGTGAGTTCATCTTAGTCATGTGCATTTTATTTATCACAATTAGTTTTATAATTATTGTGCTTTAAGCTGAAATATTCAAAAATAGCAAAACATCTTATTTAATCATGGGAGAGCCATTTCTCCCTTCAGCTCTGAGTTGCTCTCCCATGCTCCTCCCCCCTCCAGCTCCATAGCTATTTTTAAATTATTATTTTGGCTGCTTTTGGCCCACCCTTAAGTACTTTGACCTAGTACTTTGAACAACACTGGTTGATAATACATTGAAACTCGCTGCTCGGTGCGCAGTGGTGGCTAAGAAAGCAAATAAACAAGTCCTTTTAAAAAGTCATGCAGGTGAGTGCCGCAAAACAAATGCTACAATGCCCATTCAATCTCTTTGGGTGTTGGAGTATTTACTCCGCCAGCCCGCGCTATCAGACATGGTAAAAGAGGGGGAGAATGTTCAGAATTATTAGGAAAGGAATGGAGAACAAAACTGAGAATATAACACTCTTGTATTGCTTGATGGTGTGACCACACTTTGAATATTGTGTCAATTTTGATATAGCAGAAATAGAAAAGGTAGAGAGAATGGCAACAAAAATGATAAAGGGAATGGGGTAACTTCCCTATGAGGAAAGGCTAAAGAGGCTAGGGCACATCAGCTTGCAGAAGAGATGGCTGAGGAGAGATAGAGGGCTCTAAAATACTGAGCGGAGTGGAACAGGTAGATGTAAATTGCTTGTTTACGATTTCCAAAAATACAAGGCTAAGAAGCAAGTAATGAAGCTGTTAAATAGCAAATTCAAAACAAATAAGAAAAAACTATTTCTTCACTCAACATGTAATTAAACTCTGGAATTTATCACTGGCGAATGTTGTAAAAGCAATTAGCTAAGAAGGATTTAAAAAAGGTTTAGACAAGTTCTTAAAAGTCCATAAGCCATTATTAAGATGGACGTGAGAAAATCCTCATATAAGCAGGGTAAAATCTGCTTTACTATTTTATAATCTTGCCAGGAGCTTGTGACATGGATTAGGAACTAAGGGGTTAATTCTACAAACGGTGTTCCGATTGTAGGTGGTGGTAGACGTTCTATCACTGTCTCACCAGCCAAACAGGATGCACTTTTTAAAAAATCCATTTTGCGAAGGACACCTACAATATAGGCATCTGACTCATGCCTACTAAGGCATCTAGGCATGCCTACTGTGCTCTGTGCAGTCCAGGAGTGCCAATTGAAAAGCTCTGCTTTCCTCAGCCCCTGAAGGTGAAATACTTGGCCATCATTGGTGGGGATAGGAGCCTGGCTGCCTTTTCATAGTTTATATAGTTTATTAAAATATGATTAAATGCTAAACATATAATTCAAAGCATTGTATATTAGAATAATAAATTGGGGAATTAATATTAAAACAAACATGACTTAGCATACATCTACTAACATAACATATGATAGGATATACAACAAGAGGAAAAGGGGGGAGAACTCCATTATAAAGAAAGTTTGTAAAAGCAGTTCTTAATAAGAACACTAATTTGGGGACGATAGGTTAGTTGATTGTCAGTGATGATACCTAAAATTTTAATTGATGAAACTACTTCGATTGGGGTATTTTGGATGGATAATGGAGCTGCAAGTTGAGGATTATCTTTCCACGGAAAAAGGACACTGCTGGTTTTTGTGATGCCAAGAAATAGCATATTGTTATTTAACCAATCTCAGATTTTTTCTAACTTAGAATTGATGGTCATAATATCATTGAGATTGGAAGGATCAATAGTGTGAAGAATTTGAAGACTGTCAGCGTAAGCAAAAATTGAGAAGCCAATTGATTGACAAAGAGTTACTAGCGGGGCAAGATAGATATTAAAGAGTAATGGAGATAAAATAGACCCTTGTGGAATACCGAAGTTATTTTGTAAAGGAGTAGAAATAGAATTATTGAAATGTACTGTTGAAGTCCTGCAAGAAAAATAGGAACGAAACCATTTACGAAATTGGTCTGTAATACCAATAGAGACTTTTTTTGAAATAAAAGTCGATGATCTAGAGCAGGGGTGTCCAACCTTTTGGCTTCCCTGGCCGCATTGGCCGAAAAAAATGTTTCTTGGGCCGCACAAACATGCAAACGCTGCAGCAAGACAGAGGAGGGAGCCGGCAAGATGTTAAACAAATAGGGGCAGCAGAGGAAAACACTGCATTGCCCTCGACCGGGGCTGCACAAAATACTTCACTGGGCCGCATGTGGCCCTCGGGCCGCAGGTTGGACACCCCTGATCTAGAGTATCAAATGCTGCTGCGAGGTCCAAAGAAATAATTTGATTTATGTTGATCAAGGTAGTATTGGATAGTTGTAGTAAGGCCCAAAAGAGATAAGTTGTTATATCTTTAAGGCAAACTTAGCTGTGGAGTCAGCAACTGCATGATTCATGTTCTGCAAGTCCCATATAGCATAAATTGGAGATATACAATGTAAAACTCAATAAAATTTCATGGGACAAAAAATAAAAATAAGTTATTATATCTTTAATATTTGGCACAGTGACTGCCTTGAATGAATAGTGCCTGTAAAGCATTTAACTGTTCTATTAACTGTTTGTGTACCTATTTCACTTGTCTTTGTGGTCAAACGGAGGTTTTATACCTGTGAGGTTATTTGCCCTTTCCAGTTAGAAGAGGGCTTCCTCCCTAATGGGGCTCTGAGGCTTTTCCTCCTAAACAGCTATGGACTTGCTATAGCTGGTTTTCACTATCAAGATTTTTCACAACTTTTTGTTTATATGTTTGATTGAATCTTAGCTGTGTAGGTTATTTGTTCATAAGATTTACTGAACCCCACTATTTACCTTTCTCCATTGAGTAAACCCACTCTCTGTTTTCTCTTTTGATCAGTTCTTAAGCCATAAAAGGACATTACCTCCTATCCCATGACTTTCAATTTCCTCAGGAGTCTTTCATGAGGTATTTTGTCAAATGCCTTTTGGAAAATCCAGATACATAATTACATTACATTAGAGATTTCTATTCTGCCATTACCTTGCGGTTCTAGGCAGATTACAAAAGAGTTAAAGAAGGTGGGTTACAGAAGAAGAACATTGGTCATTTCTAGTAGCAGTAAAGAGTAGATCAAGTAGTATCGGTGAGTCGGGAAGAAGATGGGAAGAGGAAGGTATTCGTGGTGTTAAGACTTTTTCAGGGATTTCTTTTCTGAACATCTTGTAGTCTGGGGTTGTTATCAGTAGATTGGAGATTTGGTTATCTAGTTTTGCTGCTTGAATGGCCAGGAGGTCATCGTATAATTTTTTTCTATATAACTTCTTTGATTGGAGAGTGAGTGAATGGAGTGTGTGTTTTTCTGTGTCTGGTTGAGGTAGATTGGATGAGGCGGTTGTTCAGGTATTGAATAATATAAATTGAAAAGAACTGAAAAAACTTATCTGTGTCTTGTGAGACAAATCCTCTGTCTGACAAAATGCTTTGTTGTAGTCCTTTCTCGGAGACAGAGAGAAAACTCTCACATACTGCATCAACATTCTCTGGAACCCGCCAGGAGCGTACCCTTACAACTCGTGTTTGAAGGCACCCATGACTGGCCTGCAACTTTTCTCCTCTATGAACTACATCTCTGTGATCACTAGTAAATTCACTACAACTTATAGATCCATAATTCTATTTCCTATACTACAAGCATTAGTATACACATCTTTTCAAGTTGTTGCTCCTTCCTCTCCCACCCCATGCCCACCCCCATTTATATAGAGGTATTTAATAATTAGAATTGGGTAAATCCCCTGTGTTACAACATGAATCAAAATAACTGAATTGCTAGACACAAGAAATGAAAACCAGGAAATATAATAGTAAAGCAAACAAAATCTTAATGCTTTTTATTGATAGTTAATATTTAATAACACTAATAAAGTTACATAAAACTATGATGGAGCAAACCAGTACACACATAACATAACAGAGTAAAGGGACATCCATCAATCCAGAAAAAACTGCCCTACCGGGCATACAGAGAGCAAAGGTCATAAACACAACCAAGATCAGATGTCTCAGGAACAAGAGGTGCGCAATACAAATTTCCATGTAAAACCCTCGGAAAACCCCCCCCAGGACATATCTTAGCACCCCAATACTATAACATACATTAGAATACACCGTAGAAAACCGGATCCACTGGTTTGCTCAATAAAGAAATATTATATATATTAAAAAAACTATGATGGAAAGCTATGTGATATCTTGAGATATTCTTGCCATTATACCCATGAAAATGAAATACAAAAATGTTCAAAATTGCTTTGTTAATGCTGCAGATTTCAAGAATTCCAAACTTACTGTTCAAATAATATTTCATATACCTCTGATAGATCAATAGTGTCTAAGAGCTGTTGGCTAACTTTTTTCTTCAAAACTGCAATAAGATAGCTTTAATTTGCTTTTCTTTTTAATTTTTTTTCTATTTTCTTGAAGTCTTTTTATTTAGCATTCAACTCAGTTTTTCTGGCAAGATGTATAAAGGGCCTGGATTCACCACTTTAACAAGTGCTTGTAACACATTAATACCTATAGTTTAACTAAGGGTTAGAGAACTGCAAAAATCAAAATATAATAAATTATTTGTAACATGATACTTACAGGTAAAGCAGCATGTCCTGGAGGTCCTACATCCCCCTGTTAAACAGGGGAAAAAAGGAAAAATAAGATGCATTATAGAAGAAAAAGCTAATTATGACATTTCACATTTCTATTGTGCTTTAGTTTCATTGTTAAAGTTAATGCATTTTATCATTTGACTGGTGGAAGACGAAACCTAACAGCAAAATTCTACAAAATGATACACATTTAGGGGTTGTTTTACTAAGATGTTCTAAGTGTCATACAACCTATGTTATGGGCTGCATAGTATTTAGCATGTGCTAAATCTGCTAGTGTGCCTTAATAAAAGGACCCCTTAGTCACTTGTTTTAAATGTTTTGAAGGAATTTCAGTTCCTGGTAGTCGAGTGATCTTCATGAAAGAAGCAATGCTCAATCATTTCAGGCTGGTTCTACTATTACAAATAATAATAATCCCTTCTGAAAACTTGTGAAACACACTATTAATCTTCAATAAAGCAGGCTGATGCTAGACCCCAAAAGTCTGTATACTTAAAATTAAATTGAATTAAACTGAGATTTTTTGGATCTCAAGTGCTCGCAACCATGTAGCCCGTTGAACTAGTCTTGGCTCATAACTATCTTGCGAGCTATCATCGGTCCTTTAAACTCTTTTTACGTTATTCCATTTAATGTATATGGAACTTTTATCTTTTTGTGTAATTCGCTTATACCGTATTTTCACCCATATACCGCGCACCCGTGTAAAACGCGCACACGGGTATAGCGCGCGGGGAACACAAATTTATGTAAAAAAAATTTAATATAGCGCACACACGCATATACCGCGCATGCTAAAACCTCTTCCCGCCTACTCCGAACCGGCATCCTCCCCCCCGCTCGCTTACCTGAGAGAGCATTTTTTTTTTCATTCGAATCCGGCATTCCCCCTGCAAACTGGCATCCCCCCCCCTGCTCGTGTCACCCCCCTCCCCCACAATCCTACATCCCCCCCCAGCATCTCTTACCCGATTGGGCACCGGCACCAGCATCAATGCACAGGATGTGCCAGTGCCAGTGCCCGAAGATCCTCCCTCATTGGGTTGTGCTGGGCTTATATCGGAGAGAGCGAGACCAGAAGGCTTTGAGCATGCGCAAATGCTCAAAGCCTAGTCCAGCCCGGCGCAGAAAGAAGGAGGATCTCTCTCACACCGCACCGCCCAGCCCAGCTCAGCCCAACCCAACGAGGGAGGATCTTCAGGCACTGGCACATCCTGTGCATTGGTGCTGGTGCCAGTGCCCAATTGGGTAAGAGATGTTTTGCGGTGCTGGGGGGGATGTAGGATCACGGGGGAGGGGGGGGTGCGAGCAGGGGGGAGGATGCCGGTTCGCAGGGGGGATGCCGGATCGGATTGAAAAAAAAAAAGTTGTAAAACGTGCTCACACGTATAATGTGCACGGTTTGTAAAAATCGTGTATAACGCGCGCGTTATATGCATGAAAATACGGTAATTCATTTTCATTTCAAGTTCCATATACATTAAATGGAATAACGTAAAAAGAGTTTAAAGGATCAATGATAGCTTGCAAGATAGTTATGAGCCAAGACTAGTTCAACGAGCTACATGGCTGCGAGCACTTGAGATCCAAAGAATCTCTTAGTTTAATTCAATTTAATTTTAAGTATACAGACTTTTGGGGTCTAGCATCAGTCTACTATTACAAATGGCTTCTGTTACCTCTATTGGCAGTCTTCTTGTGATGCAGTAGTATTGTAAGTCTGCTGCTAGAGGTTGTGGCACAGTGGTTAAAGCTACAGCCTTAGCACCATGGGGTTGTGGGTTCAAACCCACAGTACTCCTTGTGACCCTGGGCAAGTCACTTAATCCCCCCATTGCCTGGGAATAACCAACCTGAAAGGCTCCCCTAGTTTCAGGGGGACCACCCCAGAAATAAGCATCACGCCACTACCTGGCCGCCCGTGGCGCTCTTGGAGGGCACAGGTGTGACAGCACATAAGCTCTTCACTCCCTAATATGAGCTGATTTTGTGTTGACAGTGTATTTCTCTATTTTCCAATGTACTGTTTATAGAATTATTAATGCTAAAAGTTCTAATTAAAACATTTGTAATAAAAAAATAATAAACACTTATGCCAGGCAGCTTTTAGATGGCAACTAAAAACATGAGAAAGCATCTGTGTGACTCAGGATTGGAATTGGATGCGTTGTATAATTTGCAAGTCATTATATGCAATGCTAAAACCATAAATTTTACATTTCTTCTAATGCAGTTTTTCTCCAGGGTGGTAACAAGAAAAACAATTTGCCATTACAGTGCAAAGCTCTTGCTGTAAGTTAATTTGGCTCTACAGAGAAACAGAGCTGAGTTTAAGAAGATGGCCAGTCCAGGCACTCCCTTTGAATATGCGATGACTTACCTCAATCTCACTGGGAAATTCTAGTAACCCAGTGCTTAAGAGTTCCAATTCAGAATCTAAATCCAGATTTCCACAAGGTTTAGAACAATACATCTAGTAATTTATCTGATTGGTTGAAACTGAAGTAAACACGTGGAGGGGCATAATAAAAAATAATGTCTAAGGCCCTAGGTGCTCAAACTAGGCAGCAGGGAAATGTCCATTCTCGAAAAAACCATCCAAAATGTGGTTTTGGTTTTCAAGAATGGCCTACCTGTACATTCAGGTGTTTAATCACCCAGACCACCACTGTGTCTATCTATAAGTCCTATTGTCGAAAAAAAATTAGCCCAAGTCCCAAATGCCCCAAACAAGACCTTTTAGGTGTGGGAGGGACCAGTCTTTCACCTAAAACCATGATTCTCTAACTGGTGACTGTCATAAGCGCCGGTTAGAGAATCGTGTTCCCCCCCTCCCCGCAACAATCATGGCAGGAGGGATATTCAGTCCCTCCTGCCCGAACCTGCCGTGATCCCTCGCAATGTTCCCTGGCATAAGGGATGCCTAATTCTTCCTGCCCGAACCTGCTGCGACCACCAGCAGAAGGGATGCCCAATCCCTCCTGCCCGAACCTGCCGCGATCCCTTGCAATGTTCCTTGGCATAAGGGATGCCCAATTCCTCCTGCCTGAACCTGCTGCGACCACCAGCAGAAGGTATGCCCAGACCCTCCTGCTGGGCACCCCCAACCCTCCCACAAGCATCGCTGGCAGACCCACCTTCACCAAAATGGTGGGCCTTCCCCTTCCCAGTGCATTGTGGGATACACCAGGGAGGGGCCTAAGGTCCTGATTGGCCCAGGCGCCTAAGGCCTAAGGGATCTGGCCAATTGGAATCTTACACCACTAATAGCACATCCCAGAATGCACTGGGAATCAAGCCTAAGATTCCGGTTGGGCCAGGCACCTAAAGCCCCTCACTGGTACATCCCAAGATGTACCGTGGAGTGGAAGGCGCACAATTATGGTGAAGGCAGGAAGGGTCCCTCCTGCCTACAAAAGGTAGGGGGGGTTCAGGTGGGCTAGGGGAGGTTCAGGTAGGCTGGGTGGGGGGGGGGAGTTATGCTGGGCTGGGGTGTGGGGGTCAGGCAACCTACCTTGGCAGGGAGGTTTGGGGTATCCGGTAGGAGGGACTGAACATGCCTGCGGGGGATCGCGACAGGTTTGGGCAGGAGGGATTTCTCCTGCCGGGGAATGTTGCAGGGGATCGCAGCAGGTTTGAGCAGGGGTAGACTGGCCATCCTTCCTGCTGTGATCATTGCGGGGTGTGTGTGTGTAGGGGGGTTGGGGTAATGGGTTTCCTGGGCCACTGAACTGATCGTGGCAGCCGAGATCAGCTTAGTGGCCCAATCCAGAACTTATACCTGGTTTGACTTGGTCTAAGACAAAACATATAAGTTCTGTCCAGGCAACCAGTTAAACTTTTTGATTATGGCTACCAGACGACTAAGTCAAGGTCAGCCCACATCTAGCCCACCTCCCGCCCTACCCATTGCTCCACAAATGCCCCTTTTCGCTCTGAGCACACAGAGGCAGTCAAAAGGCCTAAGCTGGTTTTAGATACGTCTAA
The DNA here is from genome assembly GCF_902459505.1 of Geotrypetes seraphini. Taxonomy (NCBI): domain Eukaryota; kingdom Metazoa; phylum Chordata; class Amphibia; order Gymnophiona; family Dermophiidae; genus Geotrypetes; species Geotrypetes seraphini. The sequence continues at coordinate 55,522,817 of NC_047086.1, forward strand.
AACCCTGTTCGATTATTGGTCCTTGGACAACCTGTCTTCTTGATCATCCAAGTGCCGATTTATGCGGGTTTTAGACGTATTTTTATTTTGATTATGAGCCCCTTATTGCTTTTTATATGTGCTCTACCTACGAACTGTGATCATATAGCTTTTTAGCGTTTTATTTTGGATGGAGCATTGTTCTGCCTTCCTTTGCCCCTGACAATCTCCTCTAATAAATAAGATATAAATCTGTGTTCTGCTCTACAGTGTGTGGAAGGATGATGTATTTATTAAACAAAGTGGTTAATTATCTGCATGCGCTACCTTTTCTCCCTTGACACCAATGGGGCCTTGTAAACCTGGATCTCCTTTCAGACCCTGAGAGAAAGAAAATAAAAATATATTGAAATATAGATACTACAATAGATTAGTTCTTGAATTATTAACTTCAAACCAGTCATGAAAAAGATTTAGATGTGCAGTGCCCTCCAATTTCTATTCCATAGTTTGCTGTAAATGGAAGGATAGAAACAAACTGGCACTAAAGTGATAAGCAACATCTGTGCCATAGTAGGCACTGAAACATTAAATTTGTGAGTGTTCTAAATACTGCATAACTGTGCAACTTCACTTCCTGCTAAAATTACATCCATTTGCCATCTGGAAGTAACATCATTTAGAATTATATGAGCTCTTAAGTACCCACTTTGGATTAAATTTGTGAGTGTTGTAAATACCACTGATTTAGCTTTGATTTGGCTTTCATTAAGCCTGCCTAAAGAAAATCAAGAGTTAAAGCAGAAATATCATTTGTCCATCTTGAAAGTCTAATATGACATTAAAATGATCATGATTGACAGAAAAATGATAAGGATTACGAGGTTCTACCATATTGCCTGTCCTCGTGGTTATTTCTTCTATAGTTAATACATAATAAATAAATAAGACTAGTGCTTGGCCTCAAGGTTTGATACTTGGCCCTGTTCTTTTTAACATTTTTGGAAGTGATATTGCTGAAGGCCTGTCAAGTAAGATTTGCCTCTTTACAGATGATACCATAAGGCAGGAGAGGGGAGATACGACAGAAATGTTCAAATACCTATGTAATAACTTAAACAACACCTAAGTGCACACTAAAGTATAGTTAGCTGCAGCAGGATCTTCAGAATACCAGCAGAGTAATATAACTCCCACTGGCTGGACTCCTCATTGATCCTTATGCTGTATTATATCAATTTCATTTTCCAAACATGCTTATTCTTCTTTATTTTATATATGCTTTAAAAAAATTTTTTTTTTGATTTTCAAAATATAATATTTTCTGAATGGGGTTGTAATATTTAATCAATTACTTAGCTTTGCATCGCCACCTCCTCCTTGAAGAATGGTCTGAAATTTGGCAACTAAGATTGGTGCTAAGAAATGCAAGGTCATGCATTTGGGCTACAAAAACCTGAAGGAATGGAACAGTTTAGGGGGTGAATAATTTTTGTGCTTTACTTATGAATTTGAGGGTCATTGAGCAGTGCGGTTCCCGAAGAAGGGGGCGTTCACCCCCGAAACGGAGTCCGTTGGACGAAGACTTTGTTTGCTGCTTGTGGATTATCACCTCTACCACACACGGAGAAGCTAAGTTCTTTCAGACTGTGTATTTTTGAGTTTGGTTGGATTTGGACACTAACTTTCCTGCTTGGCCCCCAGCTTAGGGGGAAGAGATGAATTCCTTCTTTATTTTGATAGTGTGTGTTTTTTCCATTTGAGTTTTTCACTCATTGCACTTTATAGGCACTTTAATTATTATCCGGAGCAAGCCCGGGGATGTTTCGCAGTTAACACCTTTCTGGGTGCAAACCCGCGACAGCTTTTCTCTGGAGATTCCAGAGGTTGCTGTGTGACTGAGGGCTTGTCCGTTTAATACTCTTAAATTATAGATTTCTCTTTGGATTTACCTTAGTTTGGAGTTGGACTTCATCTCTTTCCCCTAACCTTTGTAGACTTCTTGGGGTGAGGGAGGTTCTTTATTTGTAACCTTGCGTTTTGTACCTCCTCGATTTAGGGTTCTACTTTTGTTCTATTTAGTAATGTGCAGCATGGTTCCTTTTCTGAGCCCATCCCCCACTATCACTTTTCTGTGGCTCCTCACCGTTTTTCTTTTAATCACAGCTTACTGGGTATGCTAACTTGTATGGCTTTTGACCTGTTAGTTTTTCAATTAGGTTTTCAATTTAGCCTCTTTATTGGAAGATCTCACCCCCTCTTTTTTACTGCATGGCCCCCTTTTTGCTATCATCTATATCTGGTTTAGGGTTTTAAAATATTCTACATAGCTTTGTTAAAAACATTCTATATGGCTTTGCTAATATGTTTAATCTTAAACTTGGTAGTAATATAGAGTTTTACATATGGTTTTAACTTCTGAAATTTTAAATTCAATATTATTTTAGTTTCCCACGTACACACTTTTATAGGACCCCCCAGGGTATGTATTCCTCTTCCTTTTTTGTCCTTTACAGTTCCCTTTGTGTCTTTCTAGTTTAAACATAAGTATTCACTGATCATTTGTTGAGCATGGTCTTCGCATGTTCACCATTTTTATAATGCAATTAAGTTTTTCACTCCACTCTGCATTTTGCATAGATCCAAATATTTTCTGTTTTCACATTTTTATGACATTTATCACCTTTTGTAACAGAATAGACACCGAAGAGGGAGTGGAAAATATGAAAAATGATCTGCAAAAGTTAGAGGAATGGTCTAATGCCTGGCAACTAAAATTCAATGCAAAGAAATGCAGAGTAATGCATTTGGGGATTAATAATAGGAAGGAACCGTATATGCTGGGAGGAGAGAAGCTGATATGGACGGACGGGGAGAGGGAACTTGGGGTGATAGTGTCCGAAGATCTAAAGGCGAAAAAACAGTGTGACAAGGCAGTGGCTGCTGCCAGAAGGATTCTGGGCTGTATAAAGAGAGGCATAGTCAGTAGAAGGAAGAAGGTGTTGATGCCCCTGTACAGGTCATTGGTGAGGCCCCACTTGGAGTATTGTGTTCAGTTTTGGAGACCGTATCTGGCGAAAGATGTAAGAAGACTTGAGGCGGTCCAGAGGAGGGCGACAAAAATGATAGGAGGCTTGCACCAGAAGACGTATGAGGAGAGACTGGAAGCCCTGAATATGTATACCCTAGAGGAAAGGAGAGACAGGGGAGATATGATTCAGACGTTCAAATACTTAAAGGGTATTAACGTAGAACAAAATCTTTTCCAGAGAAAGGAAAATGGTAAAACCAGAGGACATAATTTGAGGTTGAGGGGTGGTAGATTCAGGGGTATGTTAGGAAATTCTACTTTATGGAGAGGGTGGTGGATGCCTGGAATGCGCTCCCGAGAGAGGTGGTGGAGAGTAAAACTGTGACTGAGTTCAAAGAAGCGTGGGATGAACACAGAAGATTTAGAATCAGAAAATAATATTAAAGATTGAACTAGGCCAGTTACTGGGTAGACTTGTACGGTCTGTGTCTGTGTATGGCCGTTTGGAGGAGGATGGGCAGGTGAGGGCTTCAATGGCTGGGAGGGTGTAGATGGGCTGGAGTAAGTCTTAACAGAGATTTCGGCAGTTGGAACCCAAGCACAGTACCGGGTAAAGCTTTGGATTCTCGCCCAGAAATAGCTAAGAAGAAAAAAAAAAAAATTTAAATTGAATCAGGTTGGGCAGACTGGATGGACCATTCGGGTCTTTATCTGCCGTCATCTACTATGTTACTATGTTACTATGTTTTTCACCAACTCATTTTTATTAGTGCCATTTACATCACTGTGTCCTTTTATCACACATCTTTCATACTCTTTACATGCCAGATATCATTCACAGTTTCACATTTTATCACCACTACTATTCATAACTTACATGCATTCTTAATGTATCCCTCATTATTTATAGGACCCCTGAAGAAGACTTTTTGTCGAAACGCGGACCGTGTTGGGTCCTGTATCCCTAGCAGACTAGGTCCTTTAAGGCTCTTATGTGGATGATTTACTTTTTTGTGGATGGAATTATTTTATGTGGATGATTTTAGTGTACCTTTGGAACTTTGATACTTTCAAATAAAGTCCATTTAGGAACATCATCACTCCACAGAGTTTTTTTGGTTTGTTTTTTTTTGTTTTCTCTGGAACAAATTGCCCAAAATCTCTATGGTGGGCTCAGTCTCTGGCAGTGTTCAAGGCCCAGTTAAAGGCCCACCTCTTCAAGAGTGCTTTCAACTCTTAACTCCTCTCACCTTGGGTTCTGCATCTCCAACCCTATATGTCATGTCTGTCTGTCCAAGTAGATCGTAAGTTCTTCTGAGCAGGGACTGTCTATAAATGTCAATATGTACAGCACTGAGTATAAGTGATAAGTAGTAATAGTAATAGTAGTAGGATAGTTTAGAATGAGCCCTAGTAGCTCTAACACTCTCCTTCATTGTTCTCTTCACCAGCCAATCTTCTAGGTAGGGAAACACATGGATCCCCAGTCTGCGTAATGATGCTGCAACTACCACTAAAAATTTGGTAAAGACCTTGGTTGCTGATGCGAGGCCAAAGGGCAACGTGCAGTACAGGAAATGATGTGTTTCCAACTAAAATTGGAGATACTGTGGCTTGGAAATATTGGATTTGCATCCTTTAGTGCAAGCAGGTGGGGTTGGGTTCTTACTCTCACCCTTCTGTAGACTTAAACCTCTTCATCTACCTCATTCTCACTGCTTCTCCTCCTTTGAAGTCCACTCTGTCTTTCTAGTCGCTCCCTTTCCTATCCAAATTTATCAGCCTTCTCACAAATCACTTTCTCACTGGCCTTGATTCCTGGCTCTCCATCTTTCTTGAACCTTCGACTCCTTCCCTTGTCCTTGCTGATTTCAACATTAATACTGAGGACATCTCTGACTTCTACACATCAAAGTTTCTTGCTTTAATATCCTCATTCAATCTTCAGCTATGCTCCACCACTTCCACGTATGAGAATGGTCACTGCCTTGATCTTGTCCTCTTCTCTCATTCCTAAATTGCCAACTTCACCTCAATTCTTCCATCATCTGATAACCTTCACAGCTCAACATCTTCCCCCCTTGACATGTCTGATCCTCACTAAAATATTAAGGAATCCTCTACTCTAATTCCTAAATTGCCAACTTCACTTCAATTCTTCCATCATCTGATAACCTTCACAACTCGACATCTTCCCCCTAGTCTGATCCTCACTAATATATTCAGGAATCTTCAGGCTATTGACCCATACAACCTCTCTGCCAAGGTCTCCCCCTCCTCTCAAGTACTATACTATGCAAAGCTGTCAATGAAGAAGTCTCTTCTTATAATACTATTTTCCTCCTCTGCTCTTGACATCGTTGCTCCTCCCATGACATGTCCTCTAAGGCGCACCAAACCCCAGTCCTGTCTGACTTCTAAGATCCACTACTTATGTTCCTGTGCCCAATCTGCAGATGGCTGAAATCCTGCACTCATGCTTTGTTCATTTCAAATTATTGCTGAACTCCTTCCAATCTGCCCTTTCACTTGCAAATCAAGACTACTGAACCCACTTGACTGATTTTCTTGTATCCAACTCCTGCCAGCTCTTTACCATGCTCAACTTCCTTCTCAAAGTGCCCTTACTTCCAGTTCCTCTGCTTTCTCCACAGATCACGACTGAGTACTTCCACGACAAGGTTCACAAGATTAACCTTGAGTTCTCCACAAAATCATCTCCACCTCTCCCATCTCTTGTACATCCAGCTGATCCATGCCACCTTTTCTTCCTTCTCTGAAATCATGAAGGAGGAAACTACACATTTTTCTTCCTCCAAGCTCACTGCCTGTTCCTCTGATCCCCCACCTGTCTACTGATCACCATCTATCCTACTGTCATCCCCACATCCTTAATCTATTGCTGTCTGCTGTGATTGTACCTGATGCCTTCAAACATGTCATAATTATGCTGCTCCTCAAAAACCCATCACTGGATCTTACCTGCCCCTCAAATTATTGCCCCGTCTCCCTCCTCCCCTTCTTATCCAAGCTACGTGACCATGCTTGTGAGAGACTAACCCAGTTTTGCTGGCAAGCCTGGCTTGCCCAGAGAGGTCAGCACACATATAGCCAAGACATAATTGCATATAATGATAACACAGGTCAGCAAAAAACCTTTTGTAAAAGCTGTTTTGGTTATTCCACATAATCTTTATGTTTTTTAATGCGCTGAATCCAAAGATGACCTCTATTTTGTCATAGGACATCACGTTTCATGACAATTTAGGTAACTATGTTAAATAAGGCAATACCTCAAAATAAATGGAAATAGACTTCTAAAATTAAAGTTTTATTACAATTTTTTTCATGAAAATCCTTTTTTGAACTGAAATGAGCTCACCTACACACACTATACTCGATTCTTCTTCCCTGTGAGGCTCCTCTTGGTGCATTTACGCTTGTGAGTAGCATCTGGAATGCCTCTCTGAAGCATCCAACTGTAGTCTGCCATCATTATAATGCTCCATTTTCCCTGGTATCTCCTCTCCATCTCTTTAATGTCTTGATGGAATCGTTCACCTTGTTCCTCACTCACAACTCCCAAATTTTCAGGAAAGTAGTCAAGGTGGGACTGGAGGAGCGGGACTTCGATCCAAGATGGCGACTGCATAGGTTGGAAGTGAGTTTGCTCCTGACAACCTCCTCGAATTAGTGATTTTTTCTTTTAGCAACTTTATAATTACCTACTGAGAATGCCCAAGCGGAGAGGCAGAAACGTCGCTGGCACCTCGCGACGATCCGGGACTCCCGCGGTCGGCACTATAGAGGAGCTTATCCGGCGCATGCAGGGCACGTCAGTAGAGACAGGGCTGTCCCCGCTGGAGACGCTGCAGGGGAACGGCGTGCAGCAGTCCTCCTTGGGGCTTGAGACAACTTTCAGCCGTGAAACACGAGCACCGCCCCCACATCCTCAAACGGCCAGTACCCCGAGGGAGGGGGAGCTTCCGGGAGCCGGAGTGCTTCCCTCCTCAGAGGCAGCAGAGATCGATCCGGGGAATGGTGATTCAGGCTCCCAGCTTTTGCTGGGGAGCCTGAACATGGAGTTGGAGGCTTCAATGTCTGTGGGAGCTGGTTTAACACAGCCTGAACAGCAGCTGGAAGACTTGCCAGTGGGTGAGCATAAAACTTTACATTTAAAATTTCCTCAACTTATTAAACCCCAGGAAGTAATGTTGGACGCCTTGTGGGACTTGGTAGCTACTATACCTAAAACTATAACCTCTCAATTTAATCAAGTGGAAGAAAGGCTCAAAGAGCATGATAAAGAAATTTCGGGATTACAGAAAATTGCCTCTGACTTTAAATCACAATTTGAAACTCAACAGCAAAATATTAAATCCTCCAAAGTAATACAGGAGGCGCTAATTAAGGATAATACTAATTTAAGAAGAAAGCTTGAATCACTTGAAAATTTTTCAAGAAACAATAATCTTAGATTAATAAATTTTCCTAAGATCTCTACAATAACTCCTAGAGATATGCTCAAACGTTACTTAGTGGAAATACTTGAAATTCCTGAGTCTTCTATTCCACCGTTTACACAGGTTTACTATTTGCCTGTCAAAGATACCAGTGATCAAAAGAATTCTCAAGAAGTGAACCAAAAAGTGATTCAAGAACCTTTGAATATAACTGCCTTATTAGAGTCTTCAGACAGGGAAGTAGCCATTCCGGCTACTCTGCTTCTTTCAGTTGCACTTAATCTGGATAAAACATGGTTATTGAAGTTATACTTTAAAAATAAATTCAAAGATTTTTGGGGACTAAAAGTTCAAATGTTTCCTGATTTGGCTAGGGACACACAGAGGCGTAGAAAATAATTTTTGTTGTTAAGACCAGCAATTACTGCCCTGGGAGCTACCTTTTTTCTCCAATACCCTTGTAAATATATTGTTCATTATAAATTGCATAAATTTGTTTTCTTTGATCCTTCACAACTGACAACATTCCTGTCTCTGTCAAGGTTGGAGAAAGCTCATGACGAATAGATGACTGCCTCACTACAGTTTCAACGTATAATTGTTTTTCCTTTTTAACTGATTACCTTAAATTCCGTTTAATTTAATCTTGGATCTTATATGAGGACTTGAGCGAGATCTAAGATAGAATTATTTTTCTTATTGGAATGTATGTATTATGTTGGATGTTTTCTCTTTATTTCTTGGACCTTGCTTTCTGTACAAGTTTCACTTGATTGATTATATTTGAAAGTTTATAAACAAATAAAAAATAAATAAATAAATAAAAAAGGTGGGACTGGAGGAAATGCACTTTCAAACTCATCAGGCAACCTAAAGCTTGAAATGCTTTCAGCATTCGTCCGACGATCTTTTTGTAGTGAGGATCTTTGTTATTGCCTAAATATTTCTATACGACTTCTTTAAATGCATTCCACCCTTCTTTTTAAGGATCCGTCATGGTATTGACATACTCTTGATCAACTATAAGCCTTCTAATGTCTGGTCCGACGAACACACCTTCCTTTAATTTTGCCTCCGACAGGCCTGGAAACTTGGTGACCAAGTATTTGAAGCATTCTCTATCTCTTGGAAGTGATTTTACAAATTGCTTCATCAATCCCAATTTTATGTGGAGAGGCGGTAGAAGAACTTTATGGGAAGGTACCAAAGTTTCTCGGAGGACATTTTTTTTACCGACTGTTAGCACCCTCGGCTGCCAACTCTTCTTGGTCCAGTGATTTTTTTCAGTCTCGACTGTCCTATAGACACAGAAAACAAGGGTATTTGGTATACCCAGCTTGTTGCCCGAGCAGCTAACACAAGACCTTCAAGTCCCCACACACTTGCCAACCATGATCTTCGTATTTAAGTTTATGAAGAACCAATTCCAAGTTCTCTTAGATTTCCTTCAAGTGTACGGAATAACCTACAGGTATGGAAGTGTAAAAACCACCATTGTGGAGTAAAACTGCTTTGAGACTTCTTTTTGAAGAATCTATAAAAAGACGCCATTGCTTTGAATCATATTGAATTTTAAATTGACCCATCAGACCTTCAACATCGATGCAATAAGCCAACTTGTCTTCCTGGGTGAAGTAAGGAACGAACTCCTTTTCACGATGTCTGAACCATGAAGATGATACTCCTAGCAACAATAAATTCCTGCTTTTCAGCCTTGATCCGAGTAACTCAGCGGCATCTTTGGGAAGATTCAAGTCTCTTACCAAATCATTCATCTCCTCCCGAGAAAACAATTTTGGTCTTGTATCATCTTCAAAGTAAGAACTTGATTCATCATCTGGTTCAGGTATGACTTCACCTTCATCGGAGCTAGGTATCTCTTCCAAGGTAGCAGGGGACTTGGGTACTGGTATATCTGTGCCATGAGGGATGGGACGAATTGCTGAGTGAAGATTGGGGTATGAAATGGAATGCTTCCATTTGGAATTACACCCTTTCACATCGCATGAACAAAAGTAACAGTCGTTACTATGGTTCTTTTGTTCTTGCCATACCATAGGAATCCCATAACGGAAAGATTTTTTCTTACCCTTGAACCAGTTTCAGAGGTCCTCAACACACCGTTTGCACACTTTATGAGGCGCCCAAACTTTATCTTGATCTCCAATTTTTAGTCCAAAGTATGTGAAGTATACTTTTTTCACAAAGTCTGTAATATTCTGCTGTTGCTTCAACACTGTATATTCACCACAGATGAAACAGAAACTGTCTGGCGAATTAATACACTTTCGCAGAGCCATAACATAATGGTTGATGAATGACGAGTTAACACGAACTGCGATAAAAAAACCTAGCACCAAGAACCTGATGATGATTCGTGCACACGTGCAGGACAGGATTAATTTGTCGAGGGCCCCTAGGCACACAAGTACACTAGGTCCCCTGCCCTGCCCCACCCCACCATGCGCATGCTGTTGACAAGAATGAGTGCACTGGGGCTGGCCTTGTTTGGCAGGGCAAGAACAAGGAATATACCTACACCTTTGAAAGTAGTAGGATGTTTGCTTCTTCTTTTTTTTAATATCCTTTTTATTAGAATCAACTAGAGAAACAGGCATGATACAGTAAAAACAGATGCAATAAAGAAACAGCTGGTACTAGTTATTCAAAATCCTCCGAAATGAGGGAATAGAGAAGGTGCTCACTGGGAGAGAGTGTTGCTAGTATCATTATGATATTTGATAAGGTCTGCATCCTCTTTCACTTTCTCTCCAAAAGTGTTATTTCCTCAGCAAATAGCATCTGCCAATTCTAAGTCAGAGACATTCAGCCATGAGAGTCTGTGCATCGCTAAACTTTGTGCAGAGATCCAGGATGCCACATCAAAAGTATTATAGGTGCCCCTGGTCAAGAGATTTTTGCATATCTTCTGCTTTTTGACCAACTGATGAAGCAACCCAGCTTGCTCCGGTATAAATCTAGCATAATGTGCACTAAGAACTGCAAGTAGATGCTCATGTAGAGCTGGTATGACTAAATGCGAGACACCAGCATAGATGCCTGATATATCTTGCAACCAAACAAATCCAAAGTTCTAGCTTCCCTGCCTGAGGGCATCAATGTATATAGTCTCTAGAGTTCTTGGCTCACTTGAGCATAGATTCTACTACCAAGAAATGATGAGGCAACTGAAGTTTACCATATCCTGGTGGTACACTCTGAATCCGGTACATGGTGTCAATTTCTTTTAGGAAATACCGGGACCATCAGAGGGGACTCCCAATTTTTCACTTGAGCATCTTTTAGGATCCTGTGAAGAGGGACAATCGCAGCCTCTCTAGGAGGTGACTCATAGTCTAGGACAGGGGTAGGGAACTCCGGTCCTCGAGAGCCGTATTCCAGTCAGGTTTTCAATATTTCCCCAATGAATATGCATGAGGTCTATTTGCATGTACTGCTTTCAGTGCATATTCATTGGGGAAATCCTGAAAACCCAACTGGAATACGGCTCTCGAGGACCGGATTTCCCTATCCCAGTCTAGGACCTCAAACATCTCAGTCCTGAGCTCATCCTCCAACTCCAAAGGAATCAGGATAGCAGCCACCATCTCCTTGACAAAAGGAAGGAAAGGCTTCAGGTGGAGATCATCTTCTTTCCTCGGGAGGGGGTCTGAAGGTCTTCCATATACTCATCCTCCAAGAAGTAATGATAATATCCATCAGGCCCCCACAAATGATCCAAATGAGTGTCAGTCAAAACTTCCTCATGGGAAGGCTGATACCGTGTCTGCCTCAGCTTGGAGGATCAATGTCCTGTATTATAATGGCACTGAAAACCATGTTCTCTCCTGGACTCCAGCGAAGTTTTCTCTCTACCAATGTTGGAGTCCCGGCACAGGCTGTCATTGACGCCAACACTGTAAGTGATGCCGATGCTGAAGTCTGTATAAGTTGCATGGCTGGCACCAACACCCTTGATGCCAATGCCGTGTGCATAACTAGTAGACCCACCAAATGCTGCTGGAGCATGACACGCATCCATTTGTCAATGTCCATCATCAATGAAGGCTGAGGCATTGGTGTGGGAGCAACCTGCAAATTTGTAGGTGACACTGCAGGTATCTGATCCCAGCTAGCAGGATATCTACATATCAACACCTATTTAATGTAGGGGAGCAGTTCTCCTGGCATTGACACTTTTTGGGTACTGCTTGCATCAGTTCCCTGATACGCCTGGCAATGTGCATTGAGGGAGAATGATGCTTTTGCTTCTTGGCCTTCACCTGATGCACAGCATTAATGACCCTTGGTACCAATGAGGAGAACATTGAATCTCCATGCTAATCAGTTCTAGTGGCCCTGCTCAGTTACCAGCGTCAAGGCAGATGGAGACCTACTCAATGTGTGATGGCTGTGATCTGGCTCCAAACACTGAATATACCAGGAATGGGTGTCAGAATCAGAGATTGTCCTAGTGCATTAGGTGCAATGCTTGAAGCTACAGGGAACCTTTGATGGCATGGAAGAAAAAATGCCAATGGTTAAATCAAATGACTTGATGGTGAAAAAAGGGGACTCACTATATAAAAAATAATGTAAGGGGATACACTAGCTGATGCTCAGGTGTAAATGGGCTATGAGCCATAAAAAAGAAATGAAACTTAAAATATTGGGCAAAGTTCTAAAAAAGTAAGGGAAGGATAGAAAAAAGATCCTGAAAGAAAATCCTGAAGAAAATTAGATTGGAAAGGCATCCCATGACAAAAAATACATCTGTGAAAAACAGGGCTCAGAGGAGTCGCTAACTATGATGTCTGCCTCTCTGCAAGCAGAAAATAAAAACTGTGGAACTGATGATCTTGATAAAAACTTTATTTGATCAAGGTGCAAAAAATAGCAAAATAAAATATCCAATTACTCAAAGAAGGCCAGCAGAAAGGTACCTGTGCATGTGCAGTGAGATGCTGACTTCAACTTTTAAAGTGATACACATGCTATTCAGGTACGCATCTGGGGCTCTATGGATACATCATCCACATGTGAGATTTTACTGGTCTGCTTGTTCTTGGAGAATAAACAGTATCGGAAGAAAAAAGGAACTACATTCTCTGATAGGACAAAAATTAGAGAAAAGAGCAGATTGAAATAACTGTGCCTTGCAGATCCTAGCTTGACACATGCATTATGAATGTCCATGAATAATTGAGAAAGAGCACCACTGAAGAGATAAATAGGTAAAAACATAATTTAAGAGGAAATTCTTCAAGCCAGCTTTCAATTCAAGGCAGGTCTCTAGCTGTAGATAAAGTGGGAGGATGTTCCAAAGGGTGGAGCCAATAACACTGAATATGGTGCTCCAAGAGGTATTGTATCTAACCTGCTTAAAAGTAGAACTTATTAGACCATTTCCAGTTCCTGAGCAGTGGAGTAGGGAATCGGTGTGAACAAAAGGAAGAGTGGAAAACATGAATGATGGATTTTAAATACAAAGAGTATAATTTTATCTTGTTCAGCAGACTAAAGAGTCTACATAGGTCTTTTTCTGCTATCATCTACTATGTTACTATTAGGTGCATTTTCAAAACACAAAAATGTCCAAAACTCAGCACTTGAAATTTTTCTCTGCAAAACATCCAAGTGTTGATAATCAAAACAAAGAACTTAAGACATTTTACGGGACATTCATCCTCCAAAATGTCAAACTCAGAAAGGGCCATGTTAGACGTGTGTTTTTGGTGGGATTTGGGCGGACTGTGGGCTGGGCTAGACTTAGACATTTTGCAGTGATAACTGAACCTTTAACAAGAGGTCCTAGACAGAACTTAGACATTCTGAGCTAGACCTGATTTAGAAGCATCTAAGTACCAAAAAAAGGACCCAAACTGACCAGTTGAGCACTGGAGGAATTAAATAATGACTATCCAATACTCCCCAAGTGGCTACTAGCCCCCTCCCACCCTCCAAAATATGAATAAAACAGCAGGTTCTGGTATGGGAAAGGTTAATGGAACATCACACGGGTCTTAAGTAGCCTGGTGGATAGGCTAATGAGCCATAGAGAGGAAGACCCAGGCCCCAACCACTATATTTATAGTGGAAAGTGTGAGGCCACACACATTGAAAACGTCCAAATCTAGGCCATTTGGACGTGGGAGGGGCCAGCATTGTAATGGACTGACCACATAGACATCCTAATAGAGCAGTGGGTCATCTCAGAGGGCACTGCTATGAACTTCAGATAAAGGGTGCCAGATATACATCTCACCATAACCCCCTCATAATATATGGTGAGCCTTCCAAAAGTTCCCCCAAATCTACTATACCCATCTGTCTACCATTCCAATAGCCCTTATGGAAGTAGAATAGGATTTTGGTGGATTCACACTTTCCACCATAAATGTAGTGGCTAGAGTGCCTTATAGGCCTGGGTCCTCCTCTCTATGGCACATTAGCTCATCTACCAATATAACTTGACATTAGAGGAAAAGTGGGATTGAAAGTAAAGGGCATTATGAATTATAACACCAAATGCCTTAAGTGAATAAACAATAAAGACCTGGGGACCTGAAATAAGAAATGGGCCAGAGAAGACCATAATGCCTTATCCTGATATTAGGAGAGCTTTTGAATTATTTGGGTTAAGTTTCATACTATTCTTAGTCAGCTAATCAACAATAGTGATGAGCTCATTGTTAAGGCAATGAATTGCTAGGGAACAGAAAAATCCAGGCAGTTAAGAATTTGAATGTTGTCTGCATAAACATATAGAGTCAAGTTTAGGGGTTATATGAGAGGCAGTAGAGGGGCCAGGCAAATATTGAAGATAATTGGAATATGGAGTCCTTTAGGATTCCATGTGTTAGGTTGTAAGGCTCCAAGAGGGCATCTTGCCAGTGAACTAAATAAGCTCTGTTGGACAAGAAAAACCAGATAAGTACGCTTCTGATAGCCCTATATTTTGTTATCTATAGAGAAGAAAATAATGATCAATAAGATCAAATGATGCTGGTAAATTGATAAAAGAAGTTCCGGTTTTACTCCTTGGGATCTTGCCAGGTAATTGTGACCTGGGTTAGTCACTTTTGGAAAGAGGATGCTGGGCTTGATGGATCTTCGGTCTGTTCCAGAATGACAATTTTTATGTTCTCTAGGTGCAGGTTATCCTGATATAGGTTATATTGGATGAAGGCGGCAAAGTCTCTGCACTATGGTGCTGTCTGAAGTCTGTCTAGTTGGGGATGCAGGATATTTGTGTTTTTTTTAAATATATATATATATATAATTCAGTTGAGAAAGAACAATATTTTCAGTGATTTTGTAAATAAAAGGAAAGGTTAGCCATAGGACAGTAGTTTGAACAATTCTGAAATATAATAAAGGTTAAAACATTGTATGTACTTTATATCTAGATTTTCAGATTTTAGATTTTAACCAATAAAAGCCAAAAAAATTAACACCCCCCCCACCCCCACCCCCTTTTATGAAGCTGCTTGAAGGAGCTTTTACCACTGCGGATGGCATTAAAAAAAACCCTAATGCAGCTGCTTAAAAGGGGGGGGGGAGAGAGGGTAAAATAGGTGTTTATTGGCTAAACCCTACAAAAACACTACATCCTCAAATCATCACTCACCTCTCCCCTGACTTGTTCTTTATCCTCCACTCAGTTTATATGCCTTTTCTGTACTGACTCCTAAGTTTCACAAAAGTACATTTTTTGATGCCACTGGAAACAGTGCTATCGGTAGTACTTATGGCATGAAAACACTGATAAACACTCATTTTTGTTCTCTCAAAGAACACCTAATTAGCTGGAAAATAAACAACTATTTATACCCAACAGCTATTTATACCCAATGCTGGACCAAAATACATACTGCACATTTTGAGCACCGACAAAGCTTCCTATGTTATTTTTAATGAAATGTGCCTGCAAATATAGGCTGCCTCTAGAATACACTACAGGAGCTTCTCTTTACCAAGTAATTTTTTTTTTACATGCCTCAAACAGAAGAGCAATCTGGCCAAGAATAGATCTGTAGTTTTATCCCACAGCAGCTGTTCTGCTCCTGAATGTGGTGACTTAGTAGGGCTAGTTAATTGCCAATAGATATAGGACTGATTTTCAACACTATGACTTAACTTTAATTCTGCTGCATCAATTATCATGTTAGCAACTCCCCTTAGGGGAAAGTAATCAATTTCCGAGTACTGGATACATTACACAAACTCTATATATGTTACATGAACAGAAGCTGATTGTATTTTTGCATTGATTAAACAGCATGTTGTGTCAGTGTTTTAATTGGGATTTGTATAGTATCAGCAGTAGAGTAGGGAATTTTTTTTCTCATGGGAAAGTCAGTTCTGCATAACACTGGTTAAACTCTTTTTCTGCTTTTAACTCATCTTAATTTGCTGTCTGGGTTCTTATCTTGCCATATATTGTTCCGCCTGGGACAATTCCTCTGTATATACAGTATAATACTGAATACAGTTCTCTAATGCTCTCAACCTTTTTCCTAATCCACATATTTTAAAGAAGTCTCTCAAACTTTTTTAGCTCCAGCACAATAAATGGAGTAAATGGTTTTTGTGGCACACTAAACGGGGCAAATGTTTTTCGCAGCACGTTATAATTGGAATTATAAAATTGCAGAACCAACAAAAAATTTAATTTGAGAGTTATTTATTTAAAGTTATTTAAGCTATGTCTGGGTAATTGTAACAATGGTGAAACTAAAGTAGCTAGAATTGCTCATCAATGCGATGGATGTGCTTGTTTTTGAGTGCAAATTAACTCACAATGAGACTCGATAGTCGACAAGCAAACACGCATTCCATCATCCACCATCTACAGTCATTCTCTTTTTTTCAATTTAATTTCTTTCAGAGCTGAAAATCCAAGTTTGCAAAGATAAGAAGATCCAAACAGTAACAAAGCCTTGATTGCTTTGTTGCTCAAGTTAAGATAACTACTGCATAAAAAATAAAATTGCTAGCCATTAATTTTCAAGGACCAATCACATCAAAAAATTATGCTTGTCTGGGTAGTTGTATCCTTACGCACACAGATGCTAATAACATTGACAGACTCTTGCTTACTCAACGTACATGTCATCTATTCTAATGTATACTTATGAAGAGAATTTTTAAAAATAAAGTAAAATTCTGGAATTTCTCATGGCATACCCAGAATCTCTTTGGGACACACCACTGTGTCGTGGCATACAGTTTGAAAGACATTGTAAAAGCAAAAAAATAATGAAATATACTAGATGAAATGAACATTTGGCTAACTCAAACAATTTTTCACAAGAACAATAGATAGTAGGAGTTGCTGGCTAAAATGTTTATGAATCGCTAAAATGTATATGAATCGCAGGTATGTCATTCAATAATATATATTGAGGGAATAGGTCCTATTTTGGCAGATTAGATGGACCTTAAAGTATTTGTCTGCTCTCATATTGAATTGTGAGAGCTGCCAAAGGGCAAGAACCTACTCATTAATGCATATCCAACAGAAACACCAGATAACTCATCACCCTAGATTCTCTCTTAGATGATGGGGCATTTTATTAAATCCCAGTAGATGGTCAAAATCAAAATTCACAGTGGGGGAGGGGGAAATGACATCTTGAGCAAGGAATTCCAACTCCAGAGCAGTAAAATCAACAGAACACATGTACCCAAATGACAATCATGATTCTCTATTACTGGCTGAGACAGTCAGGTCGATCGAACAGCTTACTGAATGTTGATAGGTAAAGGCAAACCAGTGAATCTGATGGAGTTCTCCCTCATGTCAGCCAGGAGTGAGGTATGTGCAATGGGAGAAAAATGTGCAGAGAAACCAAAGCATGCAGCAGTCATCATGAGGCTGGAGAGCAGCGGGTCCAGCCTAGTGGGGCTGTGTGATGAATTACATGGCTAGCTTAAGGAATTAAAAAAGGAACTGACAGTGGTTAAAAGAGACTTGGCTGAGATGTTAAGAAGAGAGTCATTCAGATGTGGTAGAGCTAGGTAGCAGAGTGGAGGAGACAGAGTGGAGGGGAAATTGAGCAGCATGCAGAAGAGCACCAGTCTCAACCTAGTCCTCGGTACACATCCAATTTTCAGGATACCCACAATGAATATGCAAGAGGAAAATGAAGGTGGTGCATGCAAATTTATCTCTTGCATATTTATTGTGGATATGTTAGTAAAGATATCAGAAGTTTACTCCTCCATGCACCTTTGGGTCAACATACCTGTGAGCTTGGCATCTCCTTCCTCTGCTTCCATACTCAAAGGAGAACCAGAAAGCAGTCAGGCAGTAGCGAGGATTCAGCAGGTGATAAGCCAAATGTTTGAAAGACTGTTGTTAGAACACAGGGCTAGATTCACTAAGAGCATGGATCGGATCCAATCCTTGAGGAATCCGATCCGTGTCCAGGGGGCTGATTCACGAATCATGAGGGCGATCAGAATCACACACCCAACAGACTGAATCAGATTGATGAACAGTGATTCTTGAGCATACGCAGACCATCTGTGCTCGGCAGAGCAGGAAATTTCTTCTTTTTTTTTTTTTTTTTCCTTCCCACGGGCTTGCACTGCAGGAGAGTCGGGGCTGTAGGAGTTTGGGGCAGGCAGGAAATCGGGGCTGCAGGAATTCGGGGCAGAGAGCAGAAAAACAGGGCAGAGAGCAGGGCGGCATAAGGCAAGGCAGTTGGAAAGGACCTGAGAGACTGGTCCTCAGCAGTCACTTGTTTGTGATCGGCCAGCCCAGTCGGTGTTGCAGGTTTTGTGTTAGTGAATCGCTGCCTGCAATCATTTGAATGCCGTTCCCCCTCATTTACATGCGCGGATCGGAGGATGATCGGGACACAGCTTAGTGAATCGGGTCAGAGGAAAATCAGGTCGCAAAGGGGTCGCAAACCGATCGGTACACGATCGGTTTGCTTAGTGAATCTAGCCCATAGTTTATTGAACAATAGAATACCAGGCAGGCAAAGCTTAAGGGTGAATAAGGGTGTGAATGGGGAGAAGAGGGAATGATTAATGAGGGATGAATTATACATGAGGATGGCAGTAGAGAAGAAAAATCTAGGGTCCAGATAAAAGTCAATGGGAAGAGGCACAAGAAAAGACAGGTTTGCCCTCGGTTACACCTTTTATTTGTTTTATTATTAGAGCACTTTGGGGTAAAAATAAGGGAGGAAGGGCTGGATATCAAGAGCACAGATAAAACGGAGGAGGTATACAAAACAATGCTGTATGGAGAAGATATCCTGTCCTGTTTATTGTGATGCAACATAGGCTAACATTACTACTTTTGACACAGAGTACTCAGGATCGTGGTTAAATAGTGGAATTTAAAATTAATATCAGTTAAAAGCCCATCTCTTTGAGAGTCCTTTCGACTCCTAACTCCTCTCACCTTGGGTTCTGCATCCCCAACACTATATAATAATAATAATAATAATAACTTTATTCTTATATACCGCCACAATCTTGCGACTTCTAGGTGGTTCACAATGAAGAAAAACTGTACAGACAGCAAATTACAGAGTATAGCATTGAACATCTTGTGATAGTACAAGGAAAATTACAGGGTCAGTGAATTACACGGTTTCACAATGAGTAACTTTATACAATCGGCGGAAATTGAGAGCATAAGTAGGAAAGGAGAAAGGAGATTGCGCGGTCAATGAGTTACAAGGTGCAAGACTGAATAGATGATAAAGATAACTTAAGAATGTTGATGAGAACTAATTTGTTATCTTGGTACATTAACGGAGGACGGGCACCAGTGAGCAAACTGGTAACAATTAAAGGTGGAATTTTGGCTGATGAGGGTGGACAGGCTTCTTAGGATGGGAGGAGGCTCTGATTTTAGGGGGGGAAGTCTGGTTAGGTTATGAATTTCTGTCTCTCCAAATTAGATTGTAAGCTCTTCCGAGCAGGGACCATATATAAATATCAAATGTACAGCGCTGCAAATGCCTTTCAGCACTATATAAGTGATTAGTATTAGTTGTAGAAGAGAAGTTCCAGAGGAGGATGAAGTAATACAACGGGCATTCCCTTTCTAATGGCCACGAAGCTGTCTTAAATATATTGAACACCAAGCTGTTGTATAAATCCCGCTTTGAACCATTATTGAGAGGATTGCATAAGGTTCCCAACTCTGTCCTGGAGGACCACCAGCCAGTTGGATTTGAATATGCATGAAAGAGATTTGCATGTAATGAAGATGATAGGAATGCAGATCTGCCCCATGCATATTTATTAGGGCTATCCCGAAAACCCGACTGGCTGGTGGTCCTCCAGGACTGGGTTGGGAACCACTAGCATAAGGGACTGGAGAAATGGCAGGGTTTAATCTGACTTGGATGGGGAGAATAGCTATTATGAAGATATGTTCTACTCCCTCTCTACAATGATACCTAATTCCCCTCTGTGCAAGATAACATGTTAGGCTCACCTTGTACCTAGATCCTATGCCTATGGAATCTGTGCATTGTTCTTCGATGATAAATTGTTAGTCTTTAATATTGTACTTAGGTCCCCTTGTTATTCTCTTACCCTTGTGGTTTTTCTGTTAGTTCGTTCTCAGAATCTGTATTTCTTCTTCTGTTACCCAACCTGAGCTTTCTGGGAGGGTGGGAAATAAATCTAAATAAATAAATAAAATTATCCAGGGGCTGCAAAGAAGAGCGTGTGAGTTTATCTGGTGAAATAGACCACCACGAATGAGAAGAGAAGTGCTATATAGTGGTAGGGATAAGGGCTCAGATTCGGGCAGTATGGGAATGGAAAGGGGCAAAAAAAGGGAACAGATGAGGGTGAAAATGGAGCAGAAATACATCAGCATCACCCCTGTGGAGGAAATGATAGGGTTTCCAAGGAGGACAGTAATGTTTTTAAAACCAGTTTATCTATAACGGAACCTTCCTGCAAGGGAAGGTGCATAGAAGATTTGGGGCTTGGGAACAGAAGGAGATAAACAAAATAGATAAGATTTCTGCTGCAACCAGATGACCAACTTTGGAGTTTTGAAGGTCTATGCAGCTTTACATTTTGGTTTTTATGTATTACAAGCAGGTGTAAAATTAAATAGGAACAGAAAGAAGGCTACAGCCTACTTTAGGGAAAAGCATGACACTAGAAGAGTTATTTATGGAAGAGGTGGTGGAGACAGAGACTGTGTCTGAATTTAAAAGGGCCTGGGATAGGCACATAGGATCTCTCGGAGAAAGAAAGAGATGATGGTTACTGCGGATGGGTAGACTAGATGGGCCATTTGGCCTTTATCTGCCATCATGTTTCTATGTTTCTATATAGGCATGGGAATGGAATTTAAGAATAGAGTTGCAAAAGGAGAAGTGGGCAAGAATATTTTTGAGAGCTATGAAAATGAATGATTCCACTCAATTCCAAGAAAACTGATGTACAGTATTTTGGCAATGGGTGCTAGACGGGATGGGGTGTGAGGAGAACGGAGGCTTCCTACACATCTGGTGGACTTGCCTGAGGACACATCATTACTGGGATAGAAAAAAATACATGGAGTTAAGAACATAAGAATAGCCTTACTGGGTAAGACCAATGGCCAATCAAGGCTAGTAGCCCATCATCACGGTGCCCAATCCAGGTCATTACCTCACAAAAATCCAAAGAGTAGCAACATTTCACACTACCGATCTAGGACAAGCAGTGGCTCTTACAAGCACTTTAGAACTCAATTGAAAACTCATCTTTTTTCAAAATATTTAGTGAAGTAATTTAAATAATCCTTAGGTTATGTTATTTTTAATCTTTTGTTCACCGCATTGAATTTACGGTTATGCGGTTTATAAGTATGATGTTATGTTATGTGTTCCCCCATGTCTATGGACTCTTCCTCCAGGAAATTGTTCAAACCTTTCATAAAACCAGCTGCGCAATCCGCTCTTACCTCAACCTCTGTCAATGCATTCCTGAGCTTAACTATTCTCCGAGTGAAAAAAATTTCCTCCTATTGGTTTTAAAAAAGTATTTCCCTGTAACTTCATCAATTGTTTGAAAGACAACCAAAACTGTGTTTACTGATGTTAATACTGCTAGAGCATTCAAACACGGGGGTGAGCAAGTCCTTGACCTAATACATAGTTTTAGCAAGAGACCTAATAGCACGCCACTGGAAACACATTTCTACGTCGACACAGGAAAAGCTATTAGGCAGATTATGAGAAAAGCTTTATGGGTAAAACCACAGCAGCCAGATACCACAAACTCGGAAAGCACAGAGCTACGCAGGATTTGAAAACTGGCATAAGGAAACTCGAGTCCCTGGAGCAGGATGACAGGGTCATAATACGCTGCATTATGCTCTTTTTGTCTGGGTAGGATAAAGAGCATAGAGGGGGGAGCATGGAGTAGCTGTTAGTGTATGGCATTTGGGATTGGAGAGACAGCCTTCTTGCTGCTTTCTAGTGGGAAGTGGGCATATGGAGGATGAGAAGGGAAGTAATGGGGAGAATATGTTGAACAAAGATTGCAAGTTATCCCATGATCATTATGAAGCCATTATTGATGTTGGTTAAATTGTAGTGTGGCAGTTGAACTACAGTTTTGTGTAGGTTGGGGGTATATGCCCCAAACTGAGGGCTGTACATTATTGGCAAGTGAAGTTTATTGTGGCTAAAAGGATCGGACTTGATATACGTTGTGTGTTGTTTTTTTTTCTGTGTATTTACAATCACAGTGGTTTACATATTTTAGACAGGTACTTATTTTGTACCTAGAGCAATGAAATGTTAAGGGACTTGCCAAGAGTCACAAGAAGCTGCAGTGGGAATCGAGCT
This sequence comes from Geotrypetes seraphini, assembly GCF_902459505.1. Classification (NCBI taxonomy): domain Eukaryota; kingdom Metazoa; phylum Chordata; class Amphibia; order Gymnophiona; family Dermophiidae; genus Geotrypetes; species Geotrypetes seraphini. The sequence goes on from NC_047086.1 coordinate 55,545,121, forward strand.
TACAACATCATAGTAGATGACGGCAGATAAAGACCCGAATGGTCCATCCAGTCTGCCCAACCTGATTCAATTTAAAATTTTTTTTTTTTTTTTCTTCTTAGCTATTTCTGGGCGAGAATCCAAAGCTTTACCCGGTACTGTGCTTGGGTTCCAACTGCCGAAATCTCTGTTAAGACTTACTCCAGCCCATCTACACCCTCCCAGCCATTGAAGCCCTCCCCTGCCCATCCTCCTCCAAACGGCCATACACAGACACAGACCGTACAAGTCTGCCCAGTAACTGGCCTAGTTCAATCTTAAATGTTATTTTCTGATTCTAAATCTTCTCTGTTCCTCCCCCGCTTCTTTGAACTCAGTCACAGTTTTACTCTCCACCACCTCTCTCGGGAGCGCATTCCAGGCATCCACCACCCTCTCCGTAAAGTAGAATTTCCTAACATTGCCCCTGAATCTACCACCCCTCAACCTCAAATTATGTCCTCTGGTTTTACCATTTTCCTTTCTCTGGAAAAGATTTTGTTCTACGTTAATACCCTTTAAGTATTTGAACGTCTGAATCATATCTCCCCTGTCTCTCCTTTCCTCTAGGGTATACATATTCAGGGCTTCCAGTCTCTCCTCATATGTCTTCTGGTGCAAGCCTCCTATCATTTTCGTCGCCCTCCTCTGGACCGCCTCAAGTCTTCTTACGTCTTTCGCCAGATACGGTCTCCAAAACTGAACACAATACTCCAAGTGGGGCCTCACCAATGACCTGTACAGGGGCATCAACACCTTCTTTCTTCTACTGACTACGCCTCTCTTTATACAGCCCAGAATCCTTCTGGCAGCAGCCACTGCCTTGTCACACTGTTTTTTCGCCTTTAGATCTTCGGACACTATCACCCCAAGGTCCCTCTCCCCGTCCGTGCATATCAGCTTCTCTCCTCCCAGCATATACGGTTCCTTCCTATTATTAATCCCCAAATGCATTACTCTGCATTTCTTTGCATTGAATTTTAGTTGCCAGGCATTAGACCATTCCTCTAACTTTTGCAGATCCTTTTTCATATTTTCCACTCCCTCTTCGGTGTCTACTCTGTTACAAATCTTGGTATCATCTGCAAAAAGGCACACTTTTCCTTCTAACCCTTCAGCAATGTCACTTACATACATATTGAACAGGATTGGCCCCAGCACCGAACCCTGAGGGACTCCACTAGTCACCTTTCCTTCCTTCGAGCGACTTCCATTAACCACCACCCTCTGGCGTCTGTCCGACAGCCAGTTTCTGACCCAGTTCACCACTTTGGGTCCTAACTTCAGCCCTTCAAGTTTGTTCAACAGCCTCCTATGAGGAACTGTATCAAAGGCTTTGCTGAAATCCAAATAAATTACATCTAGCATATGTCCTCGATCCAGCTCTCTGGTCACCCAATCAAAAAATTCAATCAGGTTCGTTTGGCACGATTTACCTTTTGTAAAGCCATGTTGCCTCGGATCCTGTAACCCATTAGATTCAAGGAAATACACTATCCTTTCTTTCAGCAACACTTCCATTATTTTTCCAACAACTGAAGTGAGGCTCACCGGCCTGTAGTTTCCTGCTTCATCCCTGTGACCACTTTTATGAATAGGGACCACATCCGCTCTCCTCCAATCCCCAGGAATCACTCAGGATTCTAGGGCAGCTGCTCTAACCACTATAAATGAAAACCAACAGAACTGTATAATTACTGAATTAAAAATAACTTTTTATACATGCATATTTTAGCCTTACGTTTGGCATTAAACATTCTAATTAATGCTGTGTTAAAAGAAAATCACAAAGTACTAATGCTACATGTGTTTCTGTAACTTTTGGCGATATACATGACTTTTCTTATGATATTTTAAAAGCAAAGTGGGCAATTTTATACAGATCTGCTTAGTTTTAGGAGCTAAGAAAGCAGACAAAGGTCAATGTGTCTGAAGTTTATTATTTATTTATGTGCTTAAATGGTCACCTGCACAAGATCAATTTCAAGTTCAACTTTATTTGATATACCACCATAGAGAGCATGCCCTATGCTCCCCATACAGCAGTTTACAATTTGCAAACAACAGGAGAAGTGCAGTAATGAGAGGAGCTTCAATTTAGATAGAAAACAAGAAACGATCAGAAAACTATTTATCTGCAGATATGCAATTAAGTTCAAAGAGGAAGAACTAGCAGACTCGGTGCACCAAGCAGAGTTCCCCCTCCCCCAAAGGCAAGGGCAAGGAAAGGAGGTTCAAATAGCCAAATTCAGGAGGCAGACTTAAATACTTCCCTAAATAGGTGAGTTTTAAGCATTGCCTTAAAATATGAGTGAGACTGTAGCACACACAGTCCAGGAGGAAGATCATTCTAAAGAACAGGGCCTGCAACATTAAACACTGTTTTTTCAAAAAACACTCAGAAAAATCGTATTAAAGGAGGGACTATACAAAACATGATGTTGCAAAGATTGAAGAGGGTATCCATAGGAATAGAGGATCAAGTTGTTTGCAAGAACTGGAGATTGACTCACAATGAATTTTATGGACAAGCATGAGGAGTGCTAATATAGTGGTAAGGATAATGGCTCAGATACAGGCAGTATGGGGTTGGAAAGGGGCAAAAGGGGAGCAGACATACATGGGCATCAACCTTGTGGACATTTTGGTAATCCCAATAGAGAGATTTCAACAATGGTAAAACAAAGCCAGGCATATTTAAGGGGAAAGCAGAGTAAAGGATGAAAATTATCCCTGACAACTTCTAGTGCAAGGAAATACACAATTTCAAATCTGTATACAAATGCTAGAAGTCTAAAAAATATGATGAGAGAGTTAGAGTATATAGCACTAAATGAATAGGTAGATATAAAAGGCATCTCGGAGATCTTGAGGAAGGAGGACAATCAATGGAACATTGTTTTATCAGGGTATGAGCTTTTGGGGCAATGATAGAGCATAGGAGTGGGAGTTGTGCTATATGTTAAAAATGGAATTGAGTCGAACAAAATAAACATTCTACATTAAATGAATATCAGTGTGGAATCCTTATGGATAGAAATTCCATGTGTGAAGGGAAGGAGTATATTGATAAGGCTGTACTACCATCAGCTGGGATAGAACGAACAGATAGATGCAAAAATTAGAAAAGCTGGCAAATTAGGTACAGTCTTATAGGATAGGAATGCTGCTAATGAGAATTGGAGTCATTTAGCATGAGGCCTTGGTAAATGCATTGGCAGGTGGTATGGATACACTTATCCTGAGCCAACCCAATTATTAGGCAACAGTAGGTGGTAGCCTAGGGAAGCCACTTCTGAAGGGTGGCACAAGAGTAGGTGCAGTCAAAAAGCAAAACAATAAGACCTGACAGTCATACAAAGGCAAAGAACCATCAGCACATTCCTATCGGAAGAGTAGGCAGTTTTCAAAAAGCCCTTTTACAAGCATAAATGACTTTTGGAAATTTCTCTCATTACACCCACACATACCATACAAATAAAGCAAACTTTAACATTTAAAAGTACTATGTCCAGGTGTGCAGTTTTACAGAATTCTGGTAGAATGGGATAATTATAAGTTTCAAATTTATTAAACATGTCAATGAGGCCTGAAATATAATTGAAAGGAAGGAAGGAGTTGTTTGCCTAGACCAACCAATACCCTTCTCTGTGTGGTAAATGCAAGGCAAATGCTGGGCACACCCCAAATATTAACTGCATAGGCCTTGCCCTTACTAGTGTTATTTTTTGCTGTTATCATATGGCTCCAGAAAAAGGAGGATAGATTGAGACACCGGGATTTACTTCCATTGCTTTCAATGAAAGTAAATTTTGGATCTCTCAATCCGTCCTCTTTTTTTCTGGAGCCATATGGCAACCCTAATAGTAAACAGGGTCCTAAGTACAGAAGCTTTGCACCTGTCTGCAGTTCTCGTAAAGGGTAATAGATTTGGTACACCACCTTGGTTCATTATTATATGCAGGTACTTTCTCAGTCCCTATTGGGTTTACGGTTAAAGAGGGAATCAAACCCAGTTCCTCAGGTGTTCGGTCTACTGCACTAATCACTCAACTACTGCTCTGCTTCTACAACCAGATGTTTGATTGTATTTATACCTTATCAGTTTCTTAAGAACCATTCAAAAGAGCAGAAATGTATATCAATAAACTTACATCTTTTCCATGAAGGCCATCTGACCCCGTTTCTCCTTTCTCTCCTTTTTCACCCTAGATAAGAAAGAATAGTTGATGCTTAAAAGAAATATGAATATTCATTTTAACAGTAATGTGATTTACATAAAAGGGGTAATTTTATAAATATTTTCCATACCTAGAGAAGGTTTTACATATAGAAAGCAGCTCTTATAAAATGGTGCAGGGATATCCTTGGCTATAAATGGTTGTGCTTTATTCATATAAACTATGCATAGATGTTCCTCTGACATAACTTGAAAGACCATGGGCATAATTGTGGCATAAATGCATGGAGGAGAATATTCGATAGGATGTCTAATTCTGACTTTGGACATTTCCTGGAAAATGTCCAAATATCGGGCATAAGAAATGGCCGTTTTCGAACCCACAAAACACCTTTTTTTTTTTTAAATGACCTGCTAGATGGCTTAGCCTAGCAAGACATCTATATTTTTTGACCATTTTTGAAAAATAGATGAAACACGTCCAATACAAGCTATTTGCATGTAGGAGGGAGCCAGCATTTTTAATGGACTGACCACACAAACATGCCAGCAGAACAGTGGGACACCTTAGATGACACTGCTGTGAACTTCACATAAATGGTACATCTCACCATACTTCTCTTAATACATAGTGAGCTCTCCAAAATTCCCCCCAAACCTACTATACCTACCTGTCTACCACCCCGATAGCCCTTAGGCTGCAGGTAGCACCTACTATATGAGAGTACAGTATATACTGTAGGGTTTCGGTGGAATCACACTTTCTACCATAAATATAGTGGTTAGAGTGAGATATGTGCCTGGGTCCCCCTCTCTATGGTTCACTATAGTGCCCACCAGGCTACTCTAGACACCTGTTTGCTGTTCTATAAGGATTTCCCACACCATGTGATGCTGTTATAGAGACAGGTATGTACTGTTTCATTCATATCTTTGGGAGTTGGGAGGAGGTCACTGACCACTGGGGGAATATGCGGGGGCCATATTTTCATCCCTCCAGTGGTCATTTGGTCAGTTTGGGTACCTTTGTGGCCCTTATTTATTTTAAAACAGGTAGGTCTAGCTCAAAATGTCCAAATTGTGCCCTGAACATTTTGTAAAATGTTTGATTATCGCTGTAAAGCGTTCAAGTGCTAAGTCCACCCTAATCCCACCAAAACACACCTCTACTGGAGACAAAACAACCAGATAAATGTCTAGAAAGTCAGTTTCGATAATGCCCATTGGGGCATTTTGACTAGTAAGACATCCAAGTGCTGGTTTATGCTGCCTTTTGGACATCTTTTTTCTTTTTTTAAATGAGCCCCGTAGTTTATACAATTTGCATGGACATGAAAGGACATGCAGATATTTACCTTTTTCAGAACAGGTGTAAATTTATGCCATAGAATTTATGTAAACTCTGATTAGCAAAAGTCTTATTTTTGACATAACACAAACAAAAAGATTAAGACCTCTATTTTCTAAGATTTTGCAATTATCATGCAGTAATTTCCAAAACTAATGAAAAGTAACTGCAAATCTCCATGTTAACTGTTGAGGGTTGTTCCAGCATTTTGGGGAAGTTTGCTATGCAGCTGACAACAAAGGTCACTACTGCACCTTAACTGTACAGGAGATAAGTAATGAAGTTAGCTATCCTTCTTGAAGTGTCATTAACTGCTCCAGATTATCTGCTTTGTTAATAGTTAACATGTGATAAGGACCTCTGTGTCAGCTGTAAGGTGTGGTCACCATCCATACTAGAACCAATCTATACCTCCAAACACTTGGATTTCCAAGGTGCCAGTGCTCAAAGGTTCATGGTAGAGTCCTCATTCTATCTCAGACTTGGTGGGAAAAAATAGTCATGGTATGCTCAAATTAATGAGTATGAAATTACTGCCTCGCTAAAATGGTGGCATTAATTTTTGGCTTAGTACAAAATGTCAAGTTTCTTGTCAGTGGTCATTGGATCATGCACTGACAGGAAATTTGACACATCCCCCCTCCCCCGCCACACACACATATGTTGTAAAATGGTTGGCCTGACTACCCCCCCCCCCCCAAATATTAAAAAAGATTCCCAAATGGTCTAATGGCCCTCAGGCCCCTTCTCTCCCAACTACACACAAATCACTAGTGTAGTGGTCTTCACTCCTCATTCTTTAACAAAACCCTCTTTCGTAGTTTAGTGCCCCTGCCATTCCCATAAAATACTTCCCTGGCAGATGCACTGGATGGGGTCTGTTTGACATATAAGGAAGAAACTCTGGTTCCTTTTAAAAATATACAGATAAGAAAATAGTGCATTGTCCATCTGACAGCCAACACATAATTAATTCCCTTTGAATATTGGACCCTGTGTTTTAAACTTTTTTCTAAAAATGTAATGTGTGTGACTTACTTTGTCTATGGAGTTAAAGATCATATACAAGGTTTGAAATGTTATTAGTTGTTTTAGTGTTGTTCTGCTATATATTTAATTTTGTCTTCCAACATTGCATTATTTACTACTGCCCTCTTCTCTCCAAATGATTTGCAATTATGAAAATTAATAGTACTTCCAGTACACAGAATTTTGCAGAAATTGAACTGAGCTGGTATTCAATCATATGCCACCCAGATGTTCCTTGACTATTCAGCTTAAATGTATCAGGCTGTTTGCTGTTTACCCTTAAGCTTGCTTGAGGCTGTTTACCACTTTTCAACAGATGGCAGTGTATTTGCACTTTTTTTTCTCTTCTAGGTAGGACATGTTCTGTAAATTATATCACTGGACTATTGTCTAGTAGAAAGATGGATTATTTAGGAATACATTAGTTTCATTATCTAAATCACACATGTCAAACACCGGGCAGTTTTATGTGGCCCTCAGTGACTGTGCTGCATCTAAGTGCATGACTGTGCAGCCCCGGTCCTAGTGGCGCTCCAAGCTTCTCACCGTGCTGCCTCAGTACCTATTTGCAGGTAGAAGGACCCAGTCCCAATGTAAAAGCTAGGTTGGAGCAGGGTGCTCCACACAAGTACCTGACCGTGCCACAGGTATCTCAGGGTGAGAAAGGATCTATATTTCTACTAAGACTAGGGGCTCCTTTTATCAAGATGCACTTCGGGAGTTAGCGCGTCAGGTGTTAGCGACTAGCGCGGCAGGCGGTTGAACGCACGGTATTCCACGCGTTAACCGCCTACCGCAGCTTGATAAAAGGAGCCCTAAGTATCTTAATAAAAAATTCAGCCCGCAACTTAATCTGTGTTTCAGATTTCGGCCCCTTATGTGATTGAGTTTGACACCCCTGATCTAAATGATTCACTGGATAAAAATCATTCATTTGGATTTATTTCACCACTGCAAGGTAGAATTTCTTTCTCAGGTAAATAATTCTACTTTGTGCAGTAATCTAATCTTAGCTGCACCTCTTTCCTTTTTCATAGTAATTAGATTAATTGGCCTTAAAATTGATCCAAAACAATTTGTAAAGTAAACAATTTTCTAGATACTTCATGTAGGCTAGAAATACAGTACCGAAATCCAGTTATTGGTGCAAGATGGTACTTTGAACGTCTTGATGGGTTCTACTGTTTCAGGACAGACAAATTCAATCCTGGTGATTTCATTTATTTAAAGCACTTGATATACAATATATCCCCTTGCTCACTGCCCACATAGGACCAGCTTTGATAAAGACTATTACATATCGCTCCTACTTGCAATAACATCATTATTACACTGTGCTCTGTTTTAATGTGGAAGCAACCTTTCACCATAATTATTAAACCCAGATCTAAGCACCAATACAATACTTGCCCTATGATTAAACCAGGGCTTATTAACCCTTCCAGGTGAACCCACAGTTAGATTTTCAGGAAATTAGCAAAGAATATGCATAAGATCAGTTTGCATACATACAATGGATACAGTGTATGCAAACCAGATGCACCTACAAATCCTAAATGGTGCCAATTAATGTCATTTGGTTGTTAGTGTCTAATTATTGCTCATTAATGGCTTGTTAGCCAAATAAGATGTGCATATATCTTGACAGCACACCCACATTTGGACATCATGCATTGAATCTGGGGGAAAATGATTTTATAGATTATTAGCATTTTAGGGGCCAGTGTTTAAAATGATTTAGCCAGCTGCTGACCAGTTAAATTGCTTGGTTGGGGCTATCTGCTAATATTCAGTGCCACTTAACCAGATAACACTGATTTTACTAAACGGCGCTAAGGTTTTAAATGGCCGGCTAGGTAAATGCTCCAATTCTCATGGGAATTCTATGAATGTCGGAGCATTTACCTTACTGGCAAGCATCTTGAGGATGAGAGGGATTGGAGGCAATGCATAGAGAAACTTGTGTGTCCAATCCAGAAGAAAAGCATCCGCTTCCAGACGGGGAGAATACTATCTGGAGCAATATTGGGACAGCTTGTGATTGTGGGGGATGCAAACAGGTCTATCTGAGGAGTCCCTCAAAGAGCGAATATGTGATTCAGAACTGCAGAGTTGAAAAAACCTGCTGAGTCTGTCTGCGAGAGAATTTTGTTCCCCTTCAATGTATACTGCTTTCAAAAATATGGTTGTGAGGTTGGATCTTTGATCAGCCAATCATCCAGATAGGGAAACACCTGCAGACCCTGAGCCCACAAAGCTGCTGCCACTACAACCAGGCACTTGGTGTATACTCTGGGAGAGGATGCAAGGCCAAAGGGTAGGACTCTGTATTGGTAATGGTGCTGTGCTACCTGAAATCTGAGGAATTTCCTGGAGGTCGGATGTACTGGAATATGACTATAAGCTTCTTTCAGATCTAGAGAGCATAGCCAGTCATTGCGATAGGATTTATTGTAAGGCCAGCCGCCCTCAGAGCTCCCAGGACTGCTGTAAGGTGTTGCAAATGTTGTTCCCAGTACCGGCATAGGTATTTGTCCACCAGTCGTAGGATTCAGCAATTGCGCCATCAATTGAGATTGCTGCTCCATAGCTCTCATACAGTCACTGTGATGACGTTCACTAGCCTCCTGGCTTGCCTGCCATAGTCCATGACTAGTCTCAAGAACTTTCTTTAGGTCCTCATTCTGCCGCTGTCGTTCTCCAGCCACCACTGCTAACGCCGCCGGCTCCATGTTGGCTCTGTAGGGAAATCACAAACACAAAATCCAAGTGCGATACCACTCAGTTTTTTCCCCCCAGAACTGTCTCCACCAGACCCTCTGTCAAGTATGCTTACCAGAGGTACTGAGTAAATATCACAGTCTGTTCTCTTTACATCAGTCGCCTTTCTATATCCAACAGTTTAATGACTGATGTCTCCCCACCTCTATAATAACTATTGGTGTTCATTTTTTGCATTTTTTAACGGGTTTCAGACATGCCATTATTGTACGCCCACATTTTTTGGCGATACAAAATCTTCCTTAGTGGCTATGGCTGTTGGCTTCTTCATTCACCCATGTTTTTAATACGTTTTTTTTATATACGTTTTTTTATATACGTTTTTTATCTTAAATTCTTAAAGTGCATGATATCCTCATAAATATTTGTGAATAAAAATATTCTTGCTATAAAATTCAACTTATCTTAAGCATTCTTTAGTTCCTTTATAGGATCAAATATCGGGTCGGGGCTTGTCACATCGACATGTTTCGCCGTGAAGGCTTTATCAAGATTATTACCCCCTTTTTTTGTTTGTTTTAACCGACCATCCCGATGTCAAAGTTTTCTGCTCTACCAAAGATTTAAGATAAAAAAACGTATTAAAAACATGGGTGAATGAAGAAGCCAACAGCCATAGCCACTAAGGAAGATTTTGTATCGCCAAAAAATGTGGGCGTACAATAATGGCATGTCTGAAACCCGTTAAAAAATGCAAAAAATGAACACCAATAGTTATTATAGAGGTGGGGAGACATCAGTCATTAAACTGTTGGATACCAGAGGTACTGATGCATCTTCGCCTGCGTGCTCATTACAGGGTGCACCACCCTTCTTCAGAGACCTCCTGGTCCCCCTCTGGTTCCTCGCCAGCTCCGGACGATGGCCTCGTCTCCTGGTCTGCTATCCGCACCTCCTGCAGCCGCCAAACTCAGGACACTGGAACCGATATCCTTGCAGTGTTAAGCCGCTTCCATACAGCAGAATTTGTAATCCCGGTTCCGATGAATCAATCAATGTTTCCAACCAGCACAGGTAAGATGCAATGGCAATCCACTCAAGCAGTTCACAACATAAAACCAAAACAGGAGTAGAATAATAAAAAAAAAATTTCCACCTTTGCACTCCCAAAACTTCACCTGAAGAGGTACCAGATCCGCACTCCTGATACCAAATCTGTCACCAACACTCCTCAGCGCAGAGCTATCGTGTGACAAACACTGGGATTCTGGCGTGTCCCCTTTAACCAGGGGTATCCTCAGGACTTTTTGGTTGGCACTAGGCGACTGCCTAGGCTGGGGAGAGAAAGGCAAGTATGACCTCATAAAACACCACCACTCAGACAAAATGCTCCAAGGCAAAAAATAAGGTGTTTATTCTGACCCCAGTGGTCAAAAAGGTGCAACATAAAACAAAGTCACTGTAGCATTTCATTCAAAACAAAGTCCATTGCAAAAATAAAGAAATACCAAAACAGAAATCTCATACAGGTGGTTTTGCCTGAGATCTTGTACTCTGATTCAGAAATGCACTTTATAATGGTGTTCAAACACAATTCAAATTTTCTCCCAACAATATTTGTTAGAGGCATGAAACAGATAATTTCAGCAGTCGGGCAAAGTTTAGAACAAAACCTTGCCACAGCTTTGCAAACAGCCCAGCGTTTCTTCAGCCACCTCATGGAAGGCAAAAACAAACAGCTGAGGGAGATAAGCTAATTAGCTTCCCAGGAACGGGAGCCACAGCAGGATTTTCACAGTTCAAAAATAAACTTAAATATTCAACCTTTAGGTTCTTTTGCTCAAACTTGGCTTTAAGTAAATCCAGTAGTCAGTATTCAGGTAAGTATTGTACTTAAACCAAAAATCATAATAAAGCCCAAACACATAGCAAATTCTTCAGGCTTTTTCTCACTCAGAAAGAAAGCATGAGAGAGGAAAAAAAAACCACCAACTGTTTCACAGTTACTCACTCTCTCTCTTTCTCATTCAATGGTCTGCCTGGCTCTCTATCACAGGACCAGCAGTTTGTACCTCCATGCTTTCCACACCATTAGGAAACTGGAAGCCTGAGATGGGGAGGAACTCTTCCACCTCCTGCATAGGCCAATCTGGAACTTCTGGCTCTGCTGCCTGACTCCACAGCTCCTGCCCTGCCTTGGGCTGTGGGAGTGACTCACCCTGGTCACTCGCTCCCCTCCCTGCTGCTTGCATCAGTCTGCTCTTAAGCAGCTCAGAGCCAATCCCCTTCAGCCTGTAGCGGGGGATGGGCTTTGGTTCTAAAGCAGCTTTTCTCTGCCTGGGTTTATTCAGTGCAGCTACATTCCTTGTGGCTTCTCTAGCTGCCCAAGGCTGCTGTTGCCAGTCTGTCTGCCTCTGTTCCATACCATTATCATTCTGAATATAGGGGCAAGAGAGGTCAGCCTCGAGTTGACCGCCAGAATCAACTTGGTCAGCTCTTCTGCACAGGATCTTACCAGAGTCAAGACTAGAGCTGATGCTGGGTTTGTCACACCAGCAGCCCCGAAAAGAAGCGATGGGTGTAGATATTTGGGGCATACACATTACAGAGCAACAGCTTGTGTCCCCAGAGCTCCCCGAGGACCAGTATATATCTGCCCTCCCCATTCTGAATGACCCTGTGCATGTGGAAAGGCAGTTGCCTATGAACCAAGATGGCTACTCCATGGAGCCGACCACTATACGAAAAGAAATACACCTCTCCCACTCAGTCCTGTCTCAATTTCTCATGTTCTACAATAGTGAGATGTGTTTCTTGAAGGAAGGCAATATCAACATGCTCCTTGCGAAACCATGTCAACACCTTCTTTCGTTTAATAGATGAATGGAGCCTGTCCACATTAGGTGTAGAAAGTTTTAAATTAACCATACTCTACTGGCCCATCAATAGAGAAGAAGAGAAAAAAGAAGAAAAGAAAAGGAAAAAAAAGAGTGTAGTCCCAGAAATATTGGGAAAGGGACCCCCCAGCCAGGCCCCCCTCTCCAAATAGCAATAAAAGCATGCAATCCAAAAAATCTCAGACTCCCAAGCAAAATTGTATGCACGCCATACTCTGCTCTCTCAAGCCGTCACACGTACACCAAACATTCTCCCCCCCAGTCAAACAACTCCAGACACTCCCCACCCGACTCACTCACCCCCACCCGCTCCCAACCGGTTCACCCTCCCAAAATCCCATCCACAATACAATCTCCTAATTCATCCTGCAAACTGAAACACAACTAGAGGCCCCCAAGCCCCCCTTCCTCCCCCCCACCCCCCTTTCAAAAAGAAATACAGTCTTGTCAGCAATCAAGAAGTCTGTCTCCCAAAGAAAACCAGTAGGAGGTACCTATAAGGAACATTGCCCTTCAAATCAGGCCTAGCTGGTCTCTCTAGAAAAATACACAGGGACTACATGGCCTAGCATCCCGGAGACAGTGATAGGTAGCGGCGCCCCTTCTAATCAGAACTGACAACACTGTCCAGAAAAACAAGGCCATTGGAAAAATCACAAGGTACTGGGTATCAAAGAATCGAAGGTTTCCCAGGGCCCCGGCACCACTGGAACAAGCTTCAACCAGGGATCACCATGCACATGGTTCACAGAACACCCCCTCACGGCGCTGGCAATTTGGCCAGGAAGGATTGAAGGTCCGCAGGGGTGTCCAAAGTAACAACCCCGTTGTTATGATGGATGCAGATTTTAGTGGGATATTGTAGAGCAAATTTAATCCCCTTGGAATGCAGCTGAGTGCAGTATGGTGTCAGGGCCTGGCAGCATTTGGAGAGCTGAGCAGAAAAGTCCTGGAATAGCAGTAACTTGGTGCCCTGGTAATCCAGGGTCCGAGTCCGCCGGTAAGCCTCCATGATTCGTGCCTTATTAGCATAGCTAAGGAAATGGGCTAGCACCGGTCTCGGTCTGGTATCCGCTGCCCGTGGAGCCCCGATGCGGTGGACCTGCTCCACGGGTACTGGGCCCAAAGAAGACGCCAGCCCCAGGGTCTGTGGCAGCCATGTTTCCAACAAAGCATGCAACTATGCATTTTGTACCATCTCCGGCAGCCCAATGATGCGGAGGTTGTTTCTGCGGCTATGATTTTCAGCATCCTCACCCTCTCCGCCAGGTTTTTCACTTGGGTCTCCAATGCAGCGATACAATGTGCTGCCTGCTAGATGCGAGGTGCATGGCCGGCTATGCTATCCTTCACTTCCTCTAGCACGGCATGGAGTTTAGATAGTTTTTCATCTAGCAGGGTAGAGAGGTGACGGACAGAGACCTGCATGTCGGCCTCATGCAGGGGCGTACCGCTAGGATCCGGAGCGGCAGCCGCCATGATGGAAGGCTTGGTGAGTTTTTCTTTTCCTGGCCACGACGCTTTAATAGAACTCTAGCCTTCCAAGCAGGTCATCTAAATGACTAGCTGTGCAATATTTTCTCACGCTCCTCATCCTACCTAAATTGCAGAAAATTATTAAAAACTAATCTATTTAACCGATTTGTAGCCCAAGACCCCTACCCTTGTCCCCTATATCTCCTTTCTCCTCCTACCCGCTCACCTTACTCTTGACCCCTTATATTGTACCAGCTCCCCTGCTTACATCTATTAATTGTATCTATTTTGCTGATTGTTCCCATTCACCGATTGTATTTGCTGATTGTACCCCTTCTCTGATTGTACCCATTCGCTGATTGTCCAGCCCTTCTTTAATGTAAACCGCCTCGAACTTCTATGGCTTTGGCGGTATATAAGAAATAAATTATTATTATTATTATTAATAGGCATAACTGCCTGGCCGGGACAGCGGAAGCTCCTCAAAGAAAGCGAGTGCTAATCAGGAAAAGAGAACGCTAAAAGAGTGCTGTAGTAAAGCTGACAAGCGCTACATTGGGGTTTTTTCTCGGAGGAGAGTCGGAGCTCGAGCAACAAGCATCCAATCAGAGTGTTGTCATCAAGTGACCACCCCCCTCCCATTTTCTTTGGAATGAGGAAATACCGGATATAAAATTCCCGATTCCTCTGGAGAGGTGGAACTTTTTCTATTGCTTTGTGAAGAAGAAGAGATTCTATCTCCTGAAGAAGAAGAAGAAGGGATGTCTGCTGAGGGATGATCTGGAGGCATAGTGATGAAGTGAAGAGAGTATCCCTCTTGAATGACTTTTAGAACCCAGAGGTCGGTGGTTATCATTACATTACATTATATTACATTAGTGATTTCTATTCCGCCAATACTTTGCGGTTCAAGGCGGATTACATAAAAGTTTTCAGAAATTACATAAAAGTTTACAGGAATAGCATAAGAGAAGTCGTAAGAGTTACATATGAATTACCAAAGAGTTGTTGAGATCTTAAGGTGATTAATGTTTGGGTAATAAGAATTACCAGAGAATTGTTGAGATCTAAGGTGGTAAGTGTTGGGTAAATAGAGGCATTTAGCATTAGTTGGGTAGTTGGGGGCATATTAGAGTATATTAAGGTTATAGAGTGGGTAGATGGGGTTTGGGTAGGAACTGGTCGTGTTAGATAGGTTTTATGTATTTTTTGAAGAGTAGAGTTTTAGTATCTTTCTTGAAGGTTTTGTAGCCTGTGGTCGATGACAACAGAATGGTGATTTGTCTGTCCAGTTTAGCTACTTTGGTGGCTATTAGGTTATCATATAATTTTCCTCGTTTAACATTTTTGGTTGGTGGGTGCCTGAATAGTGAGTGGGTTCTCCTGTGCCTGGTTGAGGTGGATTGGGTTAGTCGGTTATTCCAGTAGGTTGGGCTTTCTCCGTTGATAGCTTTGAATAGTAGGCAGTAGAATTTGAAGTGTACTCTTGCTTGTTATCAATTTCCAACAACAATAATACAATTGGAGCGGACTTCCGATTGATTGAGGAAGAGGCTGGGGAAGAGGAACAGCGGCTATGCTCTCTAGAAGTTTGTCAAAATGACTGAGCAGACTGTGCAGGAGTTTAAAAGATTTAGAAGTTGAAGGTTTAGGCTTGGATTTAACCAAAGCATCCCAATATTTCTCCTGGTCAGTGAGCTTTTGTGTAGTGTTTTCAATAGAGTCACCAAAAAGCTCATCTCCAAAGCAGGGAATGTTAGCTAATCTGTCCTGAAGATTAATGTCTACATCTGAGATTCTTAGCCATTCGAAACATCTCATGGCCACTACCATAGCTGAGACTCTGGAAGATAATTCAAATGCATCATAAGCAGATCTTGCCATATACCTTCTAGCTAAGGTAAGGTTGCGAAACATATGATGAAATTCTTGTAGAAGGCAATTTCTGAACTAGATGCATGATATAGCAGGAGATATAGAAATTGTAATATAGTACTCTGTTTGCCAACATGGAATTTTTGTACAGGTAACATCCAAATTTGTCCATAGTGCACCCTTAGGCCCTGATTCCATAAAGGGCGCCTAAGTCATGTCTAATGCTGAGCGGGACTTAGGCGTCCAAACTAAGTGGTTAATGAGCCATTTAAGGGTCTTAATGAGCTATAATTGGCACATGGATGTCCAAAGGATGTGGATGTCACTTTGTAGGTGCCTCCACAATTTCATGGACGCCCACTGGGAAAACTCACGCCTAATGGAATAGGTGTGGGCATGGAATTGGCGTGGTTTGGGCGAGGCTTCAATATGGGTGTCCTTTGATTCATTTGTATAATGCTGAGTGACCTAGGGTATCCATCTTATGCCTATATTGTATGCGAATGAAAACCAGGTCTACTTTTGAGTATAGTTTAAGCTTCAGATAGAACTGAGTTCTATGGATGGAAGTTAGGCTCAGTTTGGACATCCTTAATGCAATCTGCTAAATAGCTCTCTGGGTTTTTATTTTTGCTTTATTAAGCTCAAAATACATTTAATAAGGCCCCACATAAACAGGGCACATCAAAACAGATATATTGCTTGCAAAACCTTCTATTTTTATGGACAAACAGCAATGTTATTTGCTAATTAGAGGAAAACATCAATTAACTGAAGCAGAGCGTATGAAAAAAACACAGCTTTAGGTTTCTTGCTAAAAAACTACCCTTTTTTCTGACTAAACAGTGCTCTAATCAGCTCACTCTTGAAAGCAAAGAAAGTGCATGAAAAAATATATATGTTACATACATAACTTCATTTGCAAAAGCTTAACAAAAGAATAAATAGATACAGACCTTAGCATGGTGGCAAGTCAAATGCGCGCAAGACAAGTGAGCGCAAGACAGGTGAGTGTAAGACATATAAGCGCAAGACAAGAGAGCGTAAGATAACTGCACGAAGACATAAGCGCGCGAACAAATGGGAGCAGACAAATTAGCGCAAAGACAATTGAACGCAAGGCAAGTGAGTGCCAAGACATGTGTGCGCAAGACAATTCAGCGCCAATGATTTCTAGTAAAAAGTACAAGCATGACATTTGAACGCAAGACAAGTGAGCGCTGGCCACGTGCTTTTGTCCCGTCACAAGCTAATCTAGTAAGGTTTTCAATCAAATGCTAATGTAACCATGCCCCATTCAGTAAGTACTGTTATTTACATTATTCTTTTTTTTTAAAAAAATTATTTATTCATTTTTAAACTTTCAACAAGTGATTTATAATACAATCATATACACTCTAAAATCACTTTTAAATCACACATATATTGAATCATAATATAATTCCTTTCTTCCTCCCTCCCTCCCTCCCTCCAATATAACATTATAATTTCAAATATTTTAAAATTAAAACCCATCCTCCCCCCACCCTATACTTCAATAAATAAAAGGGGAACAAATAATTATTAAATATCATCAGTCATTACAGTAATTTGTTAATGGCTCCCAAACATCAATAAATTTTTTATAACGTCCCTGCTGAATAGCTAAAATTTTCTCCATTTTAAAAATATGGCACAATGAATTCCACCAGAAACTATAACTAAATCTATCATAATTTTTCCAATTTTTTGTAATTTGTTGAATGGCAACTCCTGTCATTATAAGTAATAATTTATTGTTTTTAGAGGATATTTGACTCTTTTTCTTCATTGATGTACCAAATAATATTGGATTTGTCTGCGCGCTTATGTCTTCGCACAGTTATCTTATGCTCTCTTGTCTTGCGCTTATATGTCTTGCGCTCATCTGTCTTGCGCTCACTTGCCTTTGTGCATTTGTCTTGCTGTTCCAACCACGTAAAAAAGGAGCTTACGTAACAATCACAAAGAGGCTAGCGGGCTGGCCTGAGCACGAGTCTTTGCGCTAATTTGTCTGCTCCCATTTGTCCGCGCGCTTATGTCTTCGCGCAGTTATCTTTGGCTCACTTGTCTTTGTGCTCATTTGTCTTGCGCTTAGATGTCTAGCGCTCACTTGTATTGGTGCTCAATTGTCTTGGTGCTCACTTGTCTTGCGCTGAATTGTCCACACCCATTTGTCTTGCGCACATTTGACTATGAACCCCTTAACATGGCTTCTACTTCATTGCAAATGGAGGTGTGCAGCCGCACAATGTTGACCTCATTGTGAAATCATCAAGGTGCACCTGCAAGGTAGAATGACACAATTAAAATATGTGCTGGGATTTGAACCCAGCACATTTGACCACTGGAAGATTGGAAGAGAGCTTTTACCCACTGAGCCACAGCAGCTTTCACTAATGTCCTTCTTCCTCACATCTGACATAATAGCTTAGGGATCTGCTAAGCTATGATCTTGTTCAGGTATTTTCACCTTCACATGGCTAGGATCACTAAGTTCTCATGGTAGGAATGCCTCTATTTTGTACAACTTGTGATAGACGTGGTGTGGGTTTGGATATAGCTCTGGTCAGCTTTCGATTATCAGCACTTGGTTGTCCTGTCTATTAGGACGTTCAAATGCCAACGTAGGCATTTTTTTTAGACATTTTAAAGTTTTGATTATGAACCCCTTAGCCTCTCCATCTGTGCATCAAATAAAAGCAAGCAGAGCTCAATCCATCCTGGATAAAATAGAGCCAGTTGGCAGTCCTAGTTGGGAAGCAGTTTTAGTGCCACAACAATATGCTTTGCCAAGCCTGTTTCTGAGTTTTACAGCCACTCCAGAGAAGGTTTGCCACTTAAATTGTTTCTTTTTTAATGTTTGTTTTCTACTCTGTATATATTTTTTATAATTTTATATTGAAATAGCCATTGCAATTCTATCAGGATTCCATCCTACTTAATTTGCTGTAGACAGAATCTTATCATAACATTTATATGCAGATTTGTTTTATTAGCTAATAATGAAAATGTGTCATGGTTTAAATGAAAGCAAATTAACTCTGTGCTGCTTTCTTGTGACTTTTTTTGTTCCACTGTTGTCTTGGAAGCAGCCATTTGAACCAGAGTATCCTTCACATCCACTGTGTCTTGGACATGAAGAAGCTCCAGTCTTTTTTTCACGACCTAATGATGATGAAATTACTACTGTCCATGCACTTGACCCTGATGTTCCACCAAATAAGAAAAATAAATGCAGGCAAGGCTTGCAGCTGTAGCCAGGAAACTTAATGCATAAAGCAATGTGTTACAATGTAGCAGCATTTTCTCAGATTTCTACTTTTAACAGATTTAGGGTACAAACTTCGCCTGCAGTTATTATTCCCCTTCAGAACTATAGATGTGCAAATCAGTTGAACTAGCTGAAACCTTAGAGTGGCATTTTCAATATTACGCCTAAGTACGAGTTTGGACGTTTTGTGAAGTGTGTCCAAAAATCAGGTAGAGAAAATGGCCATTTTTGAAATTGCAAAACATCTATATTTTCTTTTCTTTTTTTAAAAATATTTTTTATTCATTTTCAAGATTACATTAAGTGTTAAAATATATTCAATCATATAAACAATAAATACATCACTTAGAAATAATCATTGACACATCTTACAAATTCTTATACCCTTCCCTATCCCAACCCTCCCTCCCATATATTTCATTATCATATAAAACATGTGATATTAAAATACCCCCCTCCCTGCACCTTAAATTAACAAATAATATAAGGGAACCAATTTTAAATTAATCTTTACAATATTTTGTTAATGGTTTCCACACATTCTGAAACTTTTTAAGATAACCCCGCTGTATTGCAATAAACCTTTCCATTTTATATATATGGCATAAAGAGTTCCACCAGAAGTTGTAATTTAATCTCCTCCAATCCTTCCAATTAAATGTGATTTGCTGAATGGCAACTCCAGTCATTATAAGTAATAATTTATTGTTATTTGCAGAAATCTGACTTTTGGCTCTCATTTCCATACCAAATACCAAATATATATTTTCTTTTCTAAAAAATGTCATTCTAGATGTATTCACTCTTAGTGCAATTTATCTTTTTTTGACCATTTTTGAAAAACAAACATCCAAATGAAAAATGCACAAAACAAACCATTTGAAAGTAAAAGTCAGTATTTTTAGCAAACTGGTCACACAGACATTCCAACAGCGTAGTGGGGGCACCCTATAGGGCACTGCAGAAAACTTCACATAAAGGGTCCCAGGTATATATTTCAGCATAACTCCCTTACAGCATATGGAGATTCCTCTAAAACTTACCAACACCTACTGTACACAAAAGTATACTACTCCAATAGCCCTTATGCCTGCAGGTGTCACCTAAATGTCAGTATAGCACAGTTACTCACCGTAACAGGTGTTATCCAGGGACAGCAGGCAGAGTGTGGTGCAGTGGTTAAAGCTATAGCCTCAGCACCCTGAGGATGTGGGTTTAAATCCATGCTGCTCCTTGTGACCCTAGACAAGTAACTTAATCCCCCCATTGCCCCAGGCACATTAGATAGATTATGAGCCTGCCAGGACAGATAGGGAAAAATGCTTGAGTACCTGAATAAATTCATGTAAACCGTTCTGAGCTCCCTTTGGAGAACGGTATAGAAAATTAAATAAATAAAATATTCTCATATGTGGGTGACATCATCCACGGAGCCCCGATGCGAACAGCTGCAAAAACGCATTTGCTTTAAGAACTTTAGAAAGTTTGCGACTGACCACACTGCGCATGCACGAGTGCCTTTTCGCCTGACGTAGACACATGTCCCCTCAGTTCAGATAGCCAGCTTAGAAGCTAACCAGGGAGGTGGGTGGTTTGTGAGAATATCTGCCTGCTGCCCCTGGATAACACCTGTTAAAGTAAGTAAATGTGCTTTATCCCAGGACAAGCAGGCAGCATATTCTCACATGTGGGTGACCTCCAAGCTAACCAGAATGGGATGGTGGGAGTGTTGACATTTAGGAAAATAAATTTTGTAATACAGTTTGGCTGAAACGGCCATCCTGTCTTTAATAGAATTCCAGACAATAGTGGGAAGTGAAGGTATGAACCGAGGTCCAAGTAGCAGCTTTGCAGATTTCATGAATAAGGGTAGATCTAAGGAAAGCTGCTGAAGCTGCCATAGTTCTAACTTTATGGGCTGTGACTCGACCTTCCAGTGACAGCCCAGCCTGAGCATAATAAAATGAGATGCAAGCAGCCAACCAGTTGGAAATTGTCCTCTTAGAAACCGGATGCCCCAACTTGTTTGGGTCAAAGGAAACAAAAAGTTGTGGAAAAGATCTATGTGGTTTAGTCCTTTGCAAGTAGTAAGCCAATGCACCTTTGCAGTCCAAAGTATGATAAGCTGTTTCCCAGGATGAGAATGAGGCTTGGGAAAGAACACTGGGAGAACAATCGATTGGTTGAGATGAAATTCTGTAACAACTTTGGGTAAGAATTTTAAATGAGTGCGGAGTACCACCTTATCATGATCGAATACTGTAAATGGTTGGTCCGCTACCAAAGCTTGAAGTTCAATAACTCTGCAAGCAGATGTGAGAGCAATCAGGAAGACTACTTTCCAAGTGAGATATTTAAGATGAGCCGTAGACATTGGTTCAAATGGAGGTTTCATTAATTTAGCAAGAACAACGTATGGGGAATTTAGGAAACGCCTAAAAACATATCTGTTCCTGAAGTATTTAGGCAGCTGACCTGTACAATTCTTACTCTAAAATAACCGTTAATCAATACCTGTTAATCACTAGCTCTTAACTTTGTTTATTTCACCCAAGTTGTACCATCTTTTAATCATTGTAAACCGCATAGAACTTCACGGTCCTGCGGTATATAAACTGTTATTATTATTATTATTATTAATATCCCAAACCACTGGAGGTGGTTTGAGAGGTGGTTTGACATTGAAAAGTCATTTCTTAAATCTGGAAACCACGCGATGAGCAGAGAGAGGTTTCCCATCTAATGGCTTATGAAAAGCAGCAATTGCACTGAGATGGACTCTAATTGAGGTGGATTTGAGGCCAGATTGAGATAAATGAACTGAAGACAAGGAGGTAGACTGAGGCTCCTGGTGATGAAGATCACACCAAGCAGAAAACCTAGATCATTTCTGTGTATAACATTGTCTGGTGGTAAGTTTTCTGGAAGTATTCAAAATGTCTCTGACAGATTGAGATGGATGGAGCAAGTAGGATGGATATGTGAGTGTATGCTTCATTGAGAACTAGAGACCTAGAGAACAAAGCCAATCTCCCCTTTTTAAGAGAATCCTTCTTCCCGTATAAAACGTCTCCTTAATCAAGTACTTATTTAGACTTTGGAGGTTGAGAATGGGTCAATAGCCTCTGGTTTTCTTTGGTATTATAAACCACTTTGAATAGAGCCCTCAACCTCTCTCTTGAAATGGAATGGGCTCTATTGTTGAAATGGAATGGGCTCTATTGTATTTTGTTGGTGAAGGGTCAAGAGTTCCTGATGAAGGAGGGTCTTCTGGAGGGAGGGCAGATGCGAGGAGGCAGACCGAGCTTCAAGCAACAAATGGATGGCTAAGGCGATGGTGTGACGAGAAGGGTTTCCTCTTTGTACGGAACTGGTCAACCTTCCTGGGGAAAAGCAAGCTCTACAGGAGAGACGGATTGCATTTGAGCACGGCTGGGACGAGGATGCTGGCACGTAACATCCAGACCTGCATAGACTTGACTTTAAACTGATAACAAGGGGAAAGACAGACTAAAGAGCGACAAATCACCGGGCCCGGACGGCATCCACCCAAGGGTACTAAAAGAACTGAGAAACGAAATAGCAGAGACACTTCGCCAAATATGTCACCTCTCCCTAAAAACAGGGGAGATCCCAGCGGACTGGAAAATAGCAAATGTCACGCCCATCTTTAAGAAGGGATCAAGGGGTGACCCGGGAAACTACAGGCCTGTGAGCTTGACCTCGGTTCCAGGGAAGATGATGGAAGCAATCGTAAAGGACACAATCTGCAAACACATAGAAAACAATGGACAACTGAAGGCGAGCCAGCATGGCTTCTGCAAGGGAAGGTCATGCCTCACGAACTTGCTGTACTTCTTTGAGGGAATAAACAGCCAGATGGATAAGGGGGAATCCATAGACATCATTTACCTTGACTTCCAAAAAGCCTTTGACAAGGTACTTCACGAGCGGCTACTTAAAAAGCTGTGGAACCACGGGGTGCAAGGGGATATCTACCGATGGATCAAACACTGGTTGGCAGGCAGGAAACAGAGGGTTGGAGTAAAAGGCCAATACTCAGACTGGCAATGGGTCACGAGCGGAGTTCCACAGGGGTCGGTGCTGGGACCTCTACTGTTCAATATATTTATTAACGATCTGGAGGCAGGGACAAAATGTGAGGTTATCAAATTTGCTGATGATACCAAACTCTGCAGCAGGGTTAGAAACACGGAAGACTGTGAAGACCTGCAAAGGGACCTAACGAGACTGGAAGACTGGGCAAAAAAGTGGCAAATGAGTTTTAACGTAGAGAAATGCAAGGTCATGCATGTAGGGAAAAAGAACCCGATGTTCAGCTACAAAATGGGGGGAACACTGCTAGGGGTGAGTAACCTTGAAAGGGACCTGGGGGTGATGGTCGACACATCACTGAAACCATCGGCGCAATGTGCGACAGCCTCAAAGAAAGCAAACAGAATGCTGGGCATCATCAAAAAGGGTATTACAACCAGGACGAAGGAGGTCATCATGCCGCTGTATCGCGCAATGGTGCGCCCGCACCTGGAGTACTGTGTTCAATACTGGTCGCCGTACCTCAAGAAGGACATGGCGATACTCGAGGGAGTGCAGAGGAGGGCGACTAAACTGATAAAAGGTATGGAACATTTTTCATACGCTGACAGGTTAAAAATGCTGGGGCTGTTCTCCCTGGAGAAGAGGAGACTTAGAGGGGACATGATAGAAACCTTCAAAATCCTTAAGAGCATAGAGAAAGTGAATAAGGACAGATTCTTCAAACTGTGGGGAGCCACAAGCACTAGGGGTCACTCGGCGAAATTGAAAGGGGACAGGTTTGGAACAAATGCTAGGAAGTTCTTTTTTACCCAGAGGGTGGTGGACACATGGAACGCGCTTCCGGAGAATGTGATAGGCCAGAACTCTGTACAGGGGTTCAAGGAGGGTTTGGATAGGTTCCTAGAGGATAAGGGGATAGAGGGGTACAGATATAACTTGAGGTAGGTTACAGAAGTGGTCAGAAACCACTTCACAGGTCGCAGACCTGATGGGCCGCCGCGGGAGCGGACCGCTGGGCGAGATGGACCTCGGTCTGACCCAGTGGAGGCAACTTCTTATGTTCTTATGAGTTGAAAGGAGACTCTTTTATTGGAAGGTTGGGGGGATTTGGTGATCCAACATAGTGTGTAGCCTAGAGAAATGACCAAAAGTACCCACTAGTCCATGGTGATGATGCCAGCAATAGAGCTAGTACACTATGGGGCTCTTTTACTAAACACTTCAGAAAATAGGGAACAATGGGAAATATAACATCCAATACCAAAAGGACCCACTGAAATCAACTTCCCATCAATACCTGTAATGGTAAAAGCAAAATACATTTAATGGCTTTAATACAAGTAACTGTGAGTAATTGAACATATCACTTTTCCAAATAGTGCACATGCATGGCAATGCATTTGTTGTATCGTTCAACTAGCTTCTGCATTCCTGCAGAGAAAAATGTTTTCAGCTGCTCCTGAAGCCAGGTGAGCACTGCTTCCTTTACTTCATCATGCTTTGCCTTATACTCTCCGTGTCTTAGTAATGTGCCCATTTCTTATTGTCGGTGATAATTGTCTCCAGAATACTCGGATCTTCTTTATACCATCTCATGAACTGGGTCACAACCTTCACATGCTGTTCATTGTGCATATCAGTAGGCTTTCTTGTATCCCAAGTCATCATGCATTATAGCAAATGTAGATCCATAACTGATATCCAAAGTTGCAGCCAATTGAGACACCGTTATTCGTCAGTCTGCTCTAATCAAGGCATCTGCCCTGTCAATGTGCTCTTCTGTACGCAATAATAATAATAACAGTTTATATACTGCAGGACTGTGAATAATTAAAAGATGGTACAACTTGAGTGGAATAAACAGAGTTAAAAGCTAGTGATTACAGGTATAGATTAACAGTTATTTTGGAGTAAGAATTGTACAGGTCAGCTGCCTAAATGCTTTAGGAACAGATATGTTTTTAGGCATTTCCTAAATTCCCCATACGTAGTAGGCGTAAGCAATTGATCCAGATCTTTACCCCATAATGCTGCCTGATTTGAGAGAAGGTGTTGATGATGCAGCTGTGTTAGGGATTTTATCACCAGCCACGGCAGTAAAAGCTCCAACACTCATAAAATTCCTATGAGTGTCAGAGCTTTTACCACCATGGCCTGCGATAAAAAATCCTAATGCGGCTTCATAAAAGGGGGGCAGGGGTTAAACTTTTTTTTCAAATTATTTCATCTCTTGCAGCATACAATATCAATAATTTAGAGCTTTCACTTATCTTTCATAGTTGCAGCACCGAGCAAAAACATCTTAATCCTCTTTCACTCTCTTCTACTAATCTCTGATGCTGTAAGTTTTTTGCTATGTCAGGAAAAAATTCTCAAACTAATAAATGACTTCTCCACTGCAAAGCTCTTCATGGAAGTGCTCTTCAGCCACTTCACTCTCACTGCTATCACCAGGGGAGCAGTCAGTTATCAGACTAAGGATTTCTCCCTCACGAAGCGACCAAGGAGTGGCGAAATGCTGAGAGCGTCAGATGTTAGGAAAATAAGAAATGTAACCTTAGTGAACCCCTTATGCAAGCCTTTCCTGTGTGTTAAGGCCATTTTGTTGCAGCAGAAAATGGCTGATTTTTCCATTTTCTGAATTAATGTTCACATGCTAATTTTACCATTAGCGCACAACTATTTTTTAAAAAACCTTACTGACTGAGCCAGTACATCACCTATTTTATAGACAGTAAGAGTCCCCATTCTAACCCCATGCTAAATCAATTAGCATGCAACAGTGTCCCATGCTCTAACTGATTGATGTTATCATACCCACTCTCCACTCCTAACATGCCCCTTCCAAGAAAATTTAAAATATTTTTAGTGTGCAGTGCACATGTTCAAATTGGCCATTTTACTGCAGGACCCCAGCACACATCCTGCAGCAAACCTTTTTAAGGTACAGTAAACACATGCTAGTACATACCACAGTTTAGTAAAAGGACCCCATGTGAATTATGTGCAGAGATACAGAATAGCACTTAGATGGAATTTTGGTATTTACAGGCAGTTCCTGGGTCAAGAACAACCAACTTGTGTCAGATTCATACTTCCGAACCAGGGTCCTGCCTCTCTTTTCTGGTACTAACTCACCCCCTATTTCTCTCTTTCTGTCTAAACACAACCCTCTTCCTCCCTTCCGTGTCCCAACATGTCCTTCGTCATCCTTCCCTCCATTCTGCATCCCAAATTCGTTCTTCCCTCCCTCCTGTGGGTGTTTACCTCCACTGGCCAGCTGCCTCCTTCCAGCTGCACTTCTCTTCGCAAAGCCATGAGCAGCGGCCCATAGCTGACCTGGAAGCTTTCCCTCTGACATCAGAGGGAAGGCTTCCAGGTCAGATGCTGGATGTGTATAAGAACCGCAGTGATGACTTTTTGAAGAGAAGTGCATCTGGGAGGAGGGAGCCGGCCTGAGGAGGTAAGCACCCACGGGAGGGAGGCATAAATTTGGAACACAGAATGGAGGGAAGGATGACAAGGGGCACATTTGGATACAGAAGGGAGGAGGGTCATTTTGGGACAGGGAGGAAGAGGGAGTGCATTGGCACAGGAAGGAGGAGAGTTGCTTTGGGACACAGAAAGAAGGGAAGGAGCACAAACTTTGAACAAAGGATGGAAGGGAGGAAGAAAGTAGGGAAGGAACATGAACTTAGGACACCGAATGGAGGGAGGGAGGGATGGGGGCATGAACTTGGGACATAGGATGGAACAATGGATGTAGTGAGGGAAAGAGATGCTGAGGTGAGGAGGGAATAGAAAGGGAGAATTGTTGGCATGCATGTCTGAGTGAGAGTTAAAGAGAGATGGTGCACATGGAGAAATGAAATTGTTGGGCATAGGGAGGGAGAGAGAAATATTGGACATAGTGGTGGGAAAGGCGTGAGGTACAGATGCATGGGGAAGAGAGAGATGAGAGGGAGAAATGTTGGATGGGGAAATGGTGGAGAGGGAACAGTGGGGCAGATGAAGAACAAAAGTATGTGTAAACCTCTTATCTTTTCTTTCTATTTAAACTACAGTACTTTAATGTTTTTATAGACTGAATACTGTAAGGATCCAAGTTACATACAAATTCAACTTAAGAATGTTTTAAAAAATAGAACTTGTTCTTAACCCGGATGCCATCATTCTAAATCTTTACTTGTGTAATTGGCATGTAAATATTAGCACCCTTATTAGAGAATTACCCCTACATTGGCTATAAAATATTACAAATTATTTCAATGAATAAAAATCTGTTTTTCATGTAGAAATGGCTTTTACAATTTTTCTCCACATGTTGTTATCCCACTTATGGTCATAAGCGCTCACTGTCACACCACCATTCTGGCAAAGCACCAGATTCTTTTAAATGGTCTAAGAGGTCATGCCTGGTTATTAACAAAATCAGTTCTGCTATGTCAAATTGAAAAGTCAACCAGCTAATTTTCCTGTAAATGGATACATGTTTTTCTATTGTTAGTTAAAGGTCTTTCAGCTACAAGGAACACAGATCCATTCCCCTGCATAACTAACATAAATGGATGTCAAATAATCCCCCTGTGGATGCCTCACTTTGTCTGAAAAGTACAAGAATTCAGGTCAATCTGGGAGATGTGACAGGAGTCATTTAACAAAATAGAACAGTGGTTCCCAACCCTGTCCTGGAGGAACACCAGGCCAATTGGGTTTTCAGGCTAGCCCTAATGAATATGCATGAAGCAAATTTGCTTGCCTATCACTTCCATCATATGCAAATCTCTCTCATGCATATTCATTAGGGCTAGCCTGAAAACCCAATTGGCCTGGTGTTCCTCCAGGACAGGGTTGGGAATCACTGAAATAGAAAATACAGATAGCACTACAATGTATGTACCCAAGAGGTGAAAAGAGAGCAGAGAGGAAACGACAAAAATGTTCAAATAACCCAAGAACAAATCATATACAAAACTCAAACATTCTTTGATGGAAAGGATGTTCCAGAAAAAAAAGAGGTTATTGAAGAGTCACAACTTGGCATGTAATCACACAGGCCAAGTGTATTGCCTATTCCATCCGGATCCCCGTATTTCTCTTACATTATCATCTGTGCTCTGTTTCCCAGTACTGGGGGGGGGGGGGGGGGGTTAAACTTCTTCCCTCCTTCCCATATTAATCCTCCTTCCTCTCACTCTAGATCAGGGCTGTCAAAGTCCCTCCTCGAGGGCCGCAACCAGTCGGGTTTTCAGGATTTCCCCAATGAATATGCATGAGATCTATTAGCATACAATGAAAGCAGTGCATGAAAATAGATCTCATGCATATTGTGACAGGAAAGCCCCTGTCACTGGTTTAAAACCTGCCACTAAAGAAAATGTGCCTATTCCTAAGCCAAGGAAGCTGCCCATTAATCCTGTTCCCAGTGCTAAGATCAGACAGGCAGGGCAGAACAGAGAAGGGATGGCAGAGAGGAACAGAATACCTGTTCCAAGTAGAGAGTTGCGCGGGGACAGAAATCCCACCCGTCCCCGCCAAAATCCCACCCGTCCCCACCCATCCCTGTGAGGAATCTCTCCGTCTCCACCCGTCCCCGTGAGGAATCCCTCCGTCCCCACCCGTCCCCGCGAGGAATCCCCTCCGTCCCCACCCATCCCCGCGAGGAATCCCCTCCATCACCATCCTTCCCTATAAACTTCAGAAATAGTTATTTTATTTAATTATGCTACTGAATTAAAGGCTCTGGTAGAGACCCATCTAATATAATAAAATGCTAGGCCGCGCATGCGCACTAAAAAAAAACGTGTTCCCTGATCCGTCTCGAAAACACGAGTGCGCATGCGCACGTTTTACGTCATCACCTACTCTCCACCTCGCGCCACCTATCACTGTCATCACCTGCTCTCCACCGATCACTGTTCCTCCTGCACCATGCCATGCCAGGCATGTCCGCAGCCGGCCTCGAGCTCCTGGGGGCCAGCGGCGCTGTGCTGAGGTCCCGCCTCCCGCTTCCGCACTACATGGCGCCGCCAGACCCGGCCCTACACTGAGATCCGCGATCGGGTTGCCATGGAAACCCCGCCGCAGCCTCGCAGCTAGGTAGGGGGACAACAATCGCGCTTATGTTCAAGCCACGACTCCCCTCTCGAACCGCACCAGGATCGAGAGAGGAGCTGCGGCGGGGGCTTGAGCATAAGCGCCATTGTTGTCCCCCTACCTAGCCGCGAGGCTGCGGCGGCCTTCCTCACCCGGCTCACATTGAATCCAAGTAAACAACCGGGGCTGCCTAAAGAAACAAAGTTTCACGGTGCTTGGCCTGCAAAACAATTCCTGCCGTTGTCGAAATTTGGCCCACCGTTCCTTCCCTTCCTCCATCAGGTACAGTTCACCTCCGCCTATGTTAAAAGGAGCTGCTTTGAAATTGGAGCCCTGCCGCCACCGTAACACATTCCCTCTGCCGTGGTCCCATATGTCAGAGAAGGGGCGGGACCAAGGCAGAGGGGAACGTGCTACAGCAGTGGCAGGCCTCCGATTTCGACGCGGCTCCTTTTAACATTGGTGGATTCACTGCACCTGATGGAGGGAGGGAAGGAAAGGTGGTTGGGCACTGTTGAGCCCCTCTTTAGCCTTAGACCCTCTCCTAACTGCTCCCTCCTATCTCAGACCACTGGAGCACCTGATGGAGGGAGGGAAGGAAAGGTGGTTGTGTGCTGTTGAGCCCCTCTTTGCCCTCAGACCCTGTCCTAACTGCTCCCTCCTGTCTCAGACCACTGGAGGGAGGTGCCTGTCTTCAGCTGCAGGGATGGAGGGAGGGAAGAAGAAAGAAGGGGCCCTGGCAAGCGAGTTATCAAAAGCCAACCATAGCCTGGGACCCCTACATGATATGAATAATGACCAGACAACAAAAGGTAAGAAAAATAATTTTATTTTCTGTTTTGTGATTACAATATGTCAGATTTGAAATGTGTCTTGAGGGAGGCTTCCGCCGCGGCTTTGGACAGAGGGGTACCATTTTCGTGGGAGCCGGCCTTCGGAGAGGCTTGGGACGCGTGGACGGATGCGGGAGGGGCTGCCGCTGCGAAGGGCTTTGGTGGGGGAGCCAGCCAGACCACAAGTGTGGGGACGTTGTAAGCGCGGATTGGTCAAGGAGCCGCCGCTGCTGAAGCTTTGAAATTGCTCTCCCACCGTCACTCCCTCCCGCCCCGGCTCTGCCTCTGCCCCTGCCCAGGTTCAAAAGCAGGAGACATCTAGCACCCGTTAATCTAACGGGCTTAAACACTAGTTTACAAATAAGCAAAGAGACTTTATTAATTTGGAAATATTAATTGGGAAGAATACATACATTGTAAATGGGTTTCTACCAGAAGCTCTAATGTAAATATAAAATATAAATACTCAGCTAATGAGAACCCACAAACTGTCAGCTGAGGACTTCCTTTGCAGTTGGCCGGGGGTCCCTTTTGCCAAGCTTGGCAGGCAGCAGTAGCGTCCCTGAGTCACAGATGCTGGCACCTCAGTGGCTCATGGATGCTGCCAGCGACTGCTGCGCTTGGTGGTGGAGAGTTCTGGCCATCTCTAGAGGAGGTCCTCTGCTGGCGGTGCTTGGGGATCCCCACCAGACACAGCAAGGGTCAACAAGTACTTCAACACTGTAGAAATAAAACCAGAAATGCATTTCCTTTTCTTTTGAACACAAAACAAAGACATCTGCCATATACATTTCCCAAAGCTAACATATTTTAGTCAATAAATTCCGTTTTTTACCTTTGTTGTCTGGAGACTTATTTTTCCATAAAGTTGGTCCCAGTTTCTTTTTTCCGCTTTCCCATCTTCTGTAAATTCTTCTGTTGCTGTCCATTGGTTCCCCCTACCATGGTCCAGCATTTATCTCTTTCTCATCTTTCGTGCCTGCCCACCAGCCCCATGCCCAACATTTCTCCTTCTATCACCCCTCTCCAACACTATGCCACATCTCTCCCTCCATTCCCTTCACCACTGTCCAATATTACTCCCTCTTGCATCCCTTTCAATCTGTCCTATTGTTCCCTTGCCACATTTCTCACTCTCATCTTTTTCTTCCCTATCACATTCTGTACCTTCCTCCCTACGACCAAAAATTCTCCTCTTTCTTCCATTTGCCGTGTGTACACAACCATCTCTCTTTCCCTCTCATTGACACACCCACACCCAATTCTCTCTTTCTATTCCCTCCCCACCTCAGCATCTCTTTCCCTCCCTTCCTCTCTCCCCAGTTCATGACTTCTGTGTCCAAAAATGCACTCCCTTCCACCACTTCATTCGAGTCCAGATAACAGCAGGGGTTGGAGGCAGCCTGCAGCAAGCCATATGTAGCCGACCCAGAAGTCTTCCCCCGAAGTCAAAGCTGACATCGGAGGGAAGGCTTTGCATCAGTCTGGCGGTGGCTGAGGTGTCAGGTGGGAGGGGGTAGATACTGGATGTAGGAGGTGAGAGGAGACAGACTGTAGATAGAAATGGGGAGGGATCAGACACACTGGATGAAAGGGGAAAGATAAGACAAGCTGGGGAGAGAAAAAGACAGATGATGGATGTAAAGAAAAGGAGAAGGGAGGAAGACATTGAATGGAAAGGAGGATAAGGGGAGGATACAGATGGAAGGGAGGAAAGAGAAAGATGGAGCAGACACTGAATAGAAGGGGGAGAAAGAGAAATGAAGCAGATGCTGGGCTGAAAGGGGGGGAAAGATGGGCAGATGCTGGATGGAAGGGGGAGAAAGAAGGGTGGATGATGGATGGGATGACAGAGGGGGCAGAAAGGAGGAAGAGAGGAGACAGATCAGATGCTGGGCAGAAGCAGCAGACAGAGGGGCAGATGCTGGATGGAAAGAGGAGGAGGGGCAGATGCTGAATGGAAAGGGACCTCAGGTCAGCATCTGAATGGCCGTGCAAGTCTACATGGGTCCAAATGGTGCCACACACTGCTAGACCCCCCCCCCCCCCCACCAGTCCATTGTGCTTTCTAGAAGCCAGTATTGTGGTGCAGCCTGGTCCCTGCTAGGTTTTCTCCCCCTAGATTGGGACAGACTGTGCTTTTGCAGGCAGAGGCAGAGTGGTGAGCCTGCACGATGGCGCAAACTAGCCCTCCTCCCCACCCCACCCCACCCCACAAGTGTCCTCCACCCAGAACAGGACCGAATCTGGGTTCCCAGTGGCTGAGCAGTGAGCCTACCAAGGCATCCCCTACCGAGAATGGAACCAACTCTGCATTCCCGGCCTTTGTATGAGGGAGGTCTGGTGCCCCAGAGTAAGAAGACTTAGAGCAGGGGTGCCCACACTTTATGGGCTTGCGAGCTACTTTTATAATGACTAAGTCAAAATGATCTACCAACAATAAAATTAAAAAAAAACACAAAGCACAATGAAAGGCAGAGAAAATGTTAATTATTCATATTCCGGGTTTTTTCAAAGAGGTCACGGCAGATGACTATGCAATGTCACCTCGGTAACAAAATACAAAAATAGACAAATACACCCCCTCCCTTTTTACTAAACCACAATAGTAGGTTTTAGCACAGGGAGTTACGCTGAATGCCTCGCGCTGCTCTCAATGCTCATAAGCTCCCTGCGCTAAAAAACGATATTGCGGTTTAGTAAAAGGGAGCCATAGTGCAAAATATAGACAGCAAATATAAATTCTCAAAACAGACACATTTTGATCACTAAATTGAAAATAAAATCATTTTTCCTACCTTTGCTGTTTGGTGATTTCATGAGTCTCTGGTTGCACTTTCTTCTTCTGACTGTGCATCCAATCTTTCTTCCTTTCTTTCAGCCTCCTGTATGTTTCCTCTCCTCCAGACCTCATTCTCTCCCCCAACTTTTTCTTTCTGTCTCCCTGTTCCCCCTTCTTTCTGTCTCCCTGTCTGCCCCCTTTCTTTCTCCGTGCCCTCCCCCAAGCCACTCGGTTTGCTGCCACCGCCATCGGGGAATAGCCCCCAAGCCACCGCTGTCCCAAGCTTTCCCTGCAGAAGCATCACGCTGACCAGCATTCCGCTCCCTGACGTCAGTTCTGTTGTAGGAGAGGAAGTTCCGGGCCAACAAGGCATTTCTCCTCATTCCATCCAGCCTGAGCCCCATCTCTCCTTGATCCAGCATTTCCCTTCTGTGTCTGTCAGAATTATCATTCCACCTATTTTCCAGCATCACCCTTCTTTGTGTCCATCTCACCTATATCCCTATCTCACCACTTTTTCAGAATCTTCATTTGTCTCTGTCCTTGTCTTTACCCCATGTTCACCATTTGCCCTTTCAATGTCTTTATCTCCCCCCCCCCCACACTTTTTCAGCATTACTTCTATGTCTCTATTTCACCTCCTCTTCATGTCCCCTCTGTATCTCTATCCTTATTCAGTAGGTCCTGCTTACTCTTTCTCTTCTTTGTGTCACTATCTCCATTTTCAGCTTTCCCCCCTTTTCCTTTGTTACTGCACCCGGTAGCCAGAATCTTTCCACCCTCCCTCCACTCCGGCCCAGCCCAGTATGAAATATTTCCTTTTTTTTTCCCTCCCCTCTCTCTTTCTCTCTCTCTTCTCCTCCCTCACCCACGAGTCCTGCATCTGGCCCTCTCCCTTCTACTTGCACCTGGCAAAACCCCCCTGCTCCGCGGCTCTCTTAAGCAAGTCGTCAGCTGCGGTGATCAAGACAAGCTGCCGACATCGAGGCCTTCCCTCTACGAGTCACGCTTTTGTGGAAAAAGGAAGTTGAAACAAGCGGGACTCGCAGAGGGTAGGCCCCGAGGGTAGGCCCCGACGTCGGAAGCTTGTGTCGATCGCTGCTGCTAAGTTGCCGAAGAGAGCCACGGAGCAGGGGGTGTGGCCGGAAGCAGGTAGAAGGGAGAGGGAGATAGGAAGGCTGTAGAAGCTCCGGAGCATGACACCGACCCCGGCCAGGATGATTTCTTTTTCAGGCTGCTGCTGCTGCCGCTGCGTCAAGTTCGGTGTCGCAGCGGGAAATAGCCATGCTGAGCAGTGAGCTCAGCACGTACACAGATGAAAGCCTTGCTGATTGGTCCGGCGGCACGGCGGGGCGGGGCCGCCGGACCAATCAGCAAGCAAGGCTTTCATCTGTGTACGTGCTGAGCTCACTGCTCAGCATGGCTATTTCCCGCCGCGACGCCGGACTTGTAAGCTGCATGCCTGCATCGCCAGAATTTAGGTAGGCTGTTTTCATCCCCGTGGGAGTCCCGTGGGCCAGGGGGCGTCCCCGTGGGAGTCCCGTGGGCCAGGGGGGCATCCCCGTGGGAGTCCCGTGGGCCAGGGGGCGTCCCCGTGGGAGTCCCGTGGGCCAGGGGGGGAACCCGCGGGAATCCCGCGATCCCCGTTCCCGTGCAGACCTCTAGTTCCAAGTCACTATAATCCCTTTTATAAATCATCTGTTAATTCTCTAGCTAAACCTCTGGTCAGGCAATCTGACACAGTAAGGGTTAAGGAAAAAAGCCAGCTGAGAACACACACAAGCAATCAGGAACATGGAGGGAAAGACGTTCCTCACAGAACAGGGAACTGAAGGCTAGGAGCTCTGACTTACTGCCTTCTGCTAAGAAACTCCCTGTCCCACAGCACTTCCATACTAACAAAACTTTGCTTTCCAAGCAGAGGCTAATTGGAAGTGCAAAGCTCCATGAGCAGGGCTTGCCAAATGCTGCTTCAGAGGATAGCCTGTATCCAGCTTCAGAGAGTGAGGAATCTCTTATGGAGGTAGAGGGAGATATCTCTGAGGGAAATGAAATGGAATGCAGCCCTGAAGCTGTGGACTATATGTATGAATGCAGCATGAGTGAATAAGGTACTATATGGGGGAAGGGAATGAAAGTTTGTTCTATAACAATGGTCTAAAGTACTTATAAGGAACATTTCTGTCCTTAGGAGGGACTGTATAATGAATGAGAGTTTGATGTGTGAATTGAGGATTGCCTAACAGCAGAAATTAAACCAGAATTCCTGTATGCACACAAAGCATAGTGAGTGGGGGATGGGGAATGCTAACTAACCTTTAAAGGAGTGGATTCGGTGACCTGATATTTGCACATTCCTAATAGTGGGAACTTTTGGGAGGGGAATCTTAGACCATTAAAACAAGGGTGGATGGTTCCCAGCCCCCTGCCCAGAAATAAGAAGGGTAGTGGGGGTATTTATACTTCAGGTAGTCAGGTGGGAGAACTTCCTGAAGAAACAGTGGGCTCAATACGATAATTGTGCCAAGCCTGAAAAGAGTGGAGCTAAAGCACAGGGCTGGCTGGTCCACAAGGGCTCTTGTATATAAGTTCTTCAAATCA
This sequence comes from Geotrypetes seraphini, assembly GCF_902459505.1. Taxonomy (NCBI): domain Eukaryota; kingdom Metazoa; phylum Chordata; class Amphibia; order Gymnophiona; family Dermophiidae; genus Geotrypetes; species Geotrypetes seraphini. Next base: position 55,580,328 of record NC_047086.1, read on the forward strand.
GAATGCTGCCCAGAACTGTGCAAAGCATGGCAGCTGAATTGTGAGAAAGAAATCCTGCTTTAAAGGAAAATATTTGGGGGGTATTTTTCTTTCCTGCTTGAAGCACGGATTTGCTATAAAAGAGAACTTTGGTTTATGATAAATCTTTTCCAAGCCTCTTCAGCCAGTGTGGCTGCCTTAGAACCAGTGCAATTGAACTGGATAATAAAACTTGGAACTAGCATTTATTAGTGGAAAGTTTTTTTTTCCTCTGCTGTGTTTATTCCAGAGTGGCCCTCCAAAAAGCACTAATACGTGCGCCTGGGGCGGGAGCCGAGTTGCCAGTGCTAGGCTTACCCCCTGGCCCCGTCAGAATATTCATTGGGGAAATCCTGAAATCCAGACTGGATTGCGCCCCTCGAAGAGGGACTTTGACACCCCTGCTCTAGATGATAGGAGGAGAGATTCCCCTCTCTTGGTTTTTATTAATTGTCAGCCTATTCTTGCATTTCAATCATTTTTCCACCACCAGAGTGGGTGTCCTTCCTGCTCACTTCAATAGTCTTCGATTATGCAACAACACTAGATAAGGGATGATCAAACTGCAGCCCACATGCCAAATGCTGCCTGTCATTGAATTGAGAAATATACACAGAAAACATCATTAACTAGAGTTTTGATGATTTTAAATACTGTCCTTTGCAAATATTTTCAGAACAGCCATTCTAGCAATTAGTTTCCATCGTTCTCAGTCACATTTTTACTTCTTTTTTTTTTTTTTTTAATCACAGAAGGTCTATGAAGTTCTGTACATTTCAAGTTCTGACATTATATAACGTTGTGGCCCACTAACAGCGGTACAGTCATTTATGCAGCCCCTGCACTAGGGAGTGGCAGACCCAGGGCTAATAAAAAATTTAAAAAAACACCAAATATTGTCCACAGAAAAGGTGGTGAGTATATGGAATAAAGTCTCAGTGGTGGCTCTGGTCGATGTCCTGAAATTTCAAAAGGCATATCACAAGGTCTTCCAAAATAAAGTAACCAAAAGAGAGAGTAACCCTGCAGCAAGATGTATGATTGGAGGGATTAGATGGAGTATATTCTAAATTGTTATATTATTTAAAACTGCTCATTTTCTAAATGGTTTATTTTCATTAATATAGTAAAAGTCTGTGTAGTAAGAAAATTACATGTCCACAGGGATCCCAAAGAAGCAATGAAATATACACAGCAATATAATTTATCCATCCATTTTAACAAATAGAATTTTGGAAATAATTCTCCTATAATTAATAGACACAGTGAAATTAGCATTACAATACAGGCTTAGGGAGGATAATTTTATAGCAGGGCTTCTAGGCAGGGAAAGAAAATAAGTACACATATTTGATTTATTTTATAAAGGCAATATATGTATAAAATTGCCTTCCTGAAAGCTCTTCTAGAAAGTTACACCTGCTCAAATTGCTTATAAAATTATTAGTATGTAAAGTCCTTTCAAACTGTTTACATTCTATGATTACTTTCCAAATTAACTACTGTACTGCTCTGAACTCCCATTGTGACTCATGTGCATGGGTTCTCCAGAACACTAAAAAAAAAAATCCTGAGAGAAAAAATGTATATAAATCATATAGATTCACAACTAATCAAACACATTAAATCAAGAGAATCCACTATTCAAAATAGCAATATAAATACATTTAGATGATGCAATAAACTTTATATCAGGCAGACTAAGAGGGCTATCAAAATTCGTATTGCCGAGCACTTAAGTTGTATCAGAACCCAGAAGACTGATTTTCCTTAAGTGGATCACTGGGTTCAATTCCATCACTCACTGTTTGATTTGCGATTCTGTGTTTTTAAACAATTTGTGTTAAGGAATGGTGGAGATATTTCTCGGCTGCTTACCTACCAGGAGCAGCGTCTGATCTTTTCATGGCATACAGTGATTCTTGATGGTCTCAACAGAGAGACTGAATGGCTGGTGTCCTACTGAGCCTTCTTTTTTCTCTCTTTTTTTTCAGCTGCTGGTTTAGATTTGCCTCTAATTTGTTGCAGCTGATTTCTACATCATTACGTAGATCATTATTTACATTTGAGTCCATGACGTTCTGGCGATAGTTCTGACTGCTGCTCCTGGTTATGCTAACTTCTACTTCCTACCTGGTATATTTGCCTTTATGCATTTTATCTTATGGATAATATATGTTGTTTTTGTAATTTCTGTCATTTTTTTGTTATGTGTTGATAGTTTGCTAGTGTTTGTGTGTTTTCTTCTCCCCAGCGCTGTTCTTCCTCTTGATAAAGAGTATTATCGAAACACGGCTCGTGTTGAGGGAGTTGAAATTGATATGGAATGTCTTTGTACTCAACATTCAATGTTTTTTATTGGATAGTTTCACCATTGATGTCTTTGAACATGATTTGATGATACGATCACATGATTGTTGCACCTGCACTTTATCCTGATACACCTAGGGATTTGATTGCAATGGACTTATGAATTATGAGGGAGTTGAAATTGATATGGAATGTCTTTGTACTCAACATTCAATGTTTTTTACTGGATAGTTTCACCATTGATGTCTTTGAACATGATTTGATGATACGATCACATGATTGGTGCACCTGCACTTTATCCTGATGATACACCTAGGGATTTGATTTCACATGGACTTATGAATTATGGACTGTGAACACTGACTTTCCTCGGATGGTTAAGGATCTCCATTGGCCTTTTTATATCTCCTTGGACTTTAGTTTGGAGTCTGAATGAATTCAAGTTAAGTGAGCTATTCTGGTATATGTTTGTATTGTTCATTGTTTATGCTCACTATTGTCCTCTTTGGAGATTTGCGAATGTGATGATAATTTGTATTCCTTCCTCTAAGTTTGGAATCTATTTTAATGTTTTTGTTTTGTTTGGTTATCACTAAATTATTGAATTAAAAGATTAAATTATTGCATCATGTAAATGTAATTCTCCAGAACACTTCCACTTAAATAGTTTATGGTCAATCAAGACAGGCTCCTGTCCCTGTGCTTCTGATAAAATCTCTTTTCACCAGAAATCAGCATATCTGTTCCTGAAGTATTTAGGCAACTAACCTGTACAATCCTACTCCACAATAACTGATCTCTAGCGCTGTTAATAACTAGCTTCTAACCTTGTTAATTCTACTTAATTTGTAACATCTTTTAACCACTGTAAACCACATGGAACTTCATGGTCCTGCAGTATATAAACTGTTATTATTATTATCATACAGAATGTACTGAACACTACGGAAAGATATCAGATCACCAAGGGAGCAAGTATAGAGAAAGAAGTAGTCTTGAGGTATACCAACTAATAATGTGATAGCAGTGGGAAAGGATCCACAAGAACTTTAAATTTTGATGATCATTTTAGAAGTGTTATTTATGCTTTAAACATCCCAATCCTGGCACACTATTAAGTAATAGCAGCCAAAACATACAAGTCAGTATTTTATAAAAGGGCAGAACAAAAACATTTAGGGCTCCTTCTACTAAGGTGCGCTAGTTTTTTTAGCGCACACACAAAATTACCACATGCTACACTGCGCGGTACACTTCTAGAATAATGCCATCTCAATGCTGGCGTTAAGGTCTAGCGCGTGCGGCAATTTAATGCGTGCTATTCTGTGCATTAAGGCCCTAATGCACCTTAGTAAAAGGAGCCCTTAAGCCACAAAAATGTAAACAGATGGTGGAAGCACATTGAGAGAATACAGTATCAAGGGTGGCACAGTCTCAGTGATGTGTATCCCTCATTCCAGATAGCACGCCAACGTACATACAATGCCAGATGAAGGTCAGGATTTAGACTACCTTTTAATCATGAATAAATGCCGCTTAAGCATGCTGCTGTGATAAATGAGATATGCCGCCGATGAAACTTCAATATCAGGATGCCTGACAATTTTAAATACTGTGTTTCACAAATATTTTCAGAATGGCCATGGTAGCAGTTTGTTTCCATCATTTCTGTTAGATTTTTACTTATTTATCACAGAAGATCTATGGAGTTCTGTATATAACCATGGTCTCACTCATACACAGTTTTGGGGCGCCGGTTAGCTCTTCAGGTTGGGAACCCATGACCAGGGCTTAGAAAAAGAAAAGTTTATTTATTTCTTGAGCCGGACATAGGCAAGAGCTGGACTTAATCCAGTAGGCTGAAGGATCACTTTTCTGGATTTAGTCACCACACTCAGTACTTCCTTAAACTCTTATCGAAGGAATCAAGCTGAGACTAAGGTACAGTTGATAACTAGAACTTTACCTGAACTTCATTGCAGAGTTAATTCAAAAACTATTTACAATTCACTCTTTTAGAATCTGACACAGTTTTTTAAATTTATGATAAAGAATTAAGGAACACTTTCCTTATGTTCCCCAATCTCTTCTTTCAACTCCTTTTGAATATGCAGTGAGTCATTCCAGGTCTCACCCTCTTTCCTCAGCCCAGCTGAAACATTCCACACCAGCTCTGCAATAAGCAGGGTCGCACACTCTCACAGTGGGAAAGCAATATCCCAATTAATTTCCTTGATGAGCCTCTCCAAGTCATAATCTCACTCTTCACACTCTGTTGTCTGCTCTTTTGGCAAATCTACATGGAGGAATTTAAGATGAGCTGGCGACATTGGTTCAAATGGAGGCTTCATTAGTTTAGAGAGAACAAACATAAAGATCCCAAGCCACTGAAGACAGTTTGATAGATGGTTTGATGTTAAAAAGACCTTTCTTAAATCTAGAAACAAGAGGTTGCAAAGCCAGAGATTTGTTGTTGATCTGAATATGGAACTCACTGATAGCACTAAGATGAACTCTGACTGAAGTAGTTGTAAGACCTGAGTTGGATAAATGCAGAAGATATTCCAACACTGAAGAAATGGAGGAGGATGAAGCATCATGATGATGATGAGCACACCATGCTAAAAACCATGTCCACTTCTGCTGATAACATTGCTGAGTGAAAGATTTTCTGGATGCATCAAAAATGGCTCTGACAGGATCAGAAAGATCATTGACTGTTGAAGTCATGCTGAAAGGTACCACTGTCAGGTATAATAACTGCAGATTGGGATGTAAAAGTGACCCTTGACTCTGAGTGAGAAGAGATGGGAAGATCTGCAGGGTTATTGGATCTTTGACCTTGAGCTGAAGCAGGAGGGAAAACCATGGTTGCCTGGGCCACTGAGGAGCTATTAGAATCATGGTGGCTGACTGTTGCTTGAGTTTGACCAGTGTCTTGAGAATGAGTAGAATTGGAAGGAATGCATAGAGAAACTTGTCTGTCCAATCCAGGAGAAAAGCATCTTCCTCCAGCCGATGAGGAGAGTATTGTCTGGAACAGAACAGAGGCAGTCAGTGATTGATGTGGGAATGCAAACAGGTCTATCTGAGGAGTTCCCCAAAGGGAGAAAACCTGATGTAAAAGTGAAGCGTCCACTTGTGTGGCCGAAGATATCTGCTGAGTTTATCAGCAAGAGTGTTTTGCTCTCCTTGAATATAGACTGCTTTAAGAAAGATATTCCGAGGAATCATCCAGTTCCAAATCTTCTCGGCCTCTTGACAGAGAGTTAGAAACCCATGCCTCCATGTTTGTTTATGCAATACATTGCGACTTGATTGTCTGTGCGAACAAGGAGCACGATATTAAATAATACTGTGTTGAAACGTTTTCAGAATATTTCAGACTGCTCTGAGTTCCAAGAGATTGCTATGGAGCTTCTGTTCTTGAGCAGACCAGTGGCTCTGTGTCTGAAGACCATTCCCATTCAGATGAGCACCCCACGCATATATGGAGGAGTCCGTGGTCAGAACTTTCTGATGCGGCAATATTTGAAATAAGAGCCCTCTGGAAAGATTGGAAGAATTCATCTACCACTGAAGAGACTGACACAATGATGGTAAAAAGGATAGAGAGCCTGAGACCATTGAGACGCTAGAGACCACTGAGCTGTTCTGAGATGAAGTGTCATGAAGGGAGTAACATGGACTTTAGAGGCCATATGACCCAAGAATCTCATTATGTGTCTGGCCGAGATGGTTGGAAGATGAGAAACTTGATTGAATAGTGGAATGAGGTCATCTTGTCTTTGCTGTGGTAGAAATGCCCTTAGTTGTATGGTGTCAAGCAGAGCTCCTCTAAACTGTAGAATTTGAGAGGGTTGAAGTTGTGATTTGGGGAAGTTGACCTTGAACCCCAAATGTTGAAGAAAAAGGATTGTTGACTGCGTTGCCAAGCGTATATCTTGTGGAAAAGCATCTTTTATCAGCTAATCATCGAGATAAGGAAAGACTTGAAACCCTTGACTTCTTAGAACAATGACAAGGCACTTGGTGAAGATCCTTGGAGAGGAGGCCAAGCCGAAATTCAGGATCTTGTATTGAAAGTGTTGGTTGGTATGTGGGTATATGCCTCTTTCAGATCTAAAGAGCATAGCCAATCATTGTGATATAGATATAGAGTTCCTAGAGATAACATTCAAAATTTTTCTTTTACTAGAAACTTGTTGAGATGTCAGAGGTTGAGGATGAGGCGCAGACCTCTTATCTTCTTTGGGACAAGAAAATACCTGGAATAGAATCCCTGATTTTTCTGGGAGGGAGGAACTACCTCTATAGCATTTAAATGAAGCAGGCCTCCATTTACCTTTTTCTGAAAAAGGACTCTCTCAGTGGATGATTTGGAGGCATGGAGAGAAAATGGAGAGAGTAACTGTCCTTGATTACTTTGAGAACCCAGGAATTGGTCGTTAGAGTCAAACGTTGGTAACAAATTTGCAGACGACATCTGACTGGTTGAGGAAGAGGCTGTGAGAGAGGAACAGTGGCTATGTTCTCGAGAAGTGCATCAAAAAGAATGAGCAGGCTTCTGAGGGGCTGCTGATTGAGACTTTTGAGTGCATTGTTGCCTTTGCTTCTTCTGAGGAGGCTGTCTAGAGGCAGGTTGTTTAGCAGTATAGCACCTCTGATATGAATAAGAAGGCTTGGTTGACTGCCTTGATGTGGAAGGTTTAGCCAAAGCATCCCAACTGGTTTCATGCAATGTTAACTTTTATGTAGCTGCTTCAATAGAATCTCCAAACAACTCATCTCCCAAGCATGGAATAATGGCTGATTGATCTTGAAGATTAATGTCCATATTATAAAGTTTTAGCCAAGCCAGGAGTCTCTTAGCAACTGATGTAGCCGATGCTCTGGAACACATTTCAAATCATAGGCTGACCTCGCTATATATTGTCTAGTTTGTTTAGAGTAGATATAATCTGATGATAGTGTGCAAGGCATTGAGAAGGAATATACTGGTCAAAATTAGGTAGCTGATTGACCAACTGTTTCAAATAACAGGGAAAATAAAAAATATAATTGAGTATCCTGTTAGCTATCATGGTATTTTGGTAAAGTCTATGACCAAATTTGTCCATAGTCTGACTCTCACGTCCTGGAGGTATCAAAGCATAAATTTTGGTAGTAGAAGGCTTCTTAAGGGTTGATTCCACCACTAATGACTGATGCTGAAACTGTGGTCTATCAAACCCAGGAGAAGAAACAATTCTGTATAAAGAATCAAGCTTCATTGGAGCCACCACAATAGATAAAGGTTTTTCCCAATTCTTAATCAGAGTCTCTTTGAGAATGCCATGAAGTGATAGCTTGAGGAGCTCTTTAATAGGTTCATCATAATCCAAAGCCTCCATGTTCTTCGCACTCTGGGCCGTATTAGCTTCCAGTTTAACAGGCAAAGCTTTGCCCAACTGCCTGATGTATTTGGCTCCAGATTACATATCCTCCCAATTTCAGTTATATAAGTCGAATAAAAATACTCAAAATGACTGTTTGATTATGTATCCATCTGTATGTTGGAATGTTACACAAAGGAAACACACACACGCAGTCTTAGAGTCAGGAAGGAGGCGCTAGCAGGGGCTAGCTCCGAGTTCCTTTTTATTATGCTTCTAAGCTAATGACATCATAGTTACTCCCTCGTTTACACATCTCATGATTGGTGGGTACAAAGGTACATGGTTTTACATTGGTGGATACAAAGATAGGTACATGCTTATACATCGTGATCACCCTCCCTTTACCTCGTGCTTTTGCCTCGTGATCATCCTCCAACTCAGCACTTAGTCAAGGGCCTGATTAACACATGAACAGAGCCTGAGTCTTTGCACGTCCTCAAGGCCTGTCAGCTGATGTCCTTTCCTAATAAGGACTGCTCAAATAAGATAAGCATGTGACAGTCCAAAGGTTATAATGCATACTTCTTAAGCTTTCTTGATTAGCCTTAAGTCAAGGCCTGCTCAGGCAGTCTGATTGTTGCCCATATAAAGGATGCTTAAACAAGATAAGGAATAAGGGTAAATGTGTGTAAGGTTAATATGTAACAGGAAGGGAGGAGGAATGCCTCAGCATTCTGTCACAAGGTGCAAACCTTGTCCTTGCTTAGAATGTATACGTGACAGGAGGGAGAGGGAATGAGAAACAGGGCCTCAGATCCAAACACAGGCCTAGATCCATACACAGGGCCTAGGGCAGTGTGCCAACCTGGCCTGGTTCCGAACTGCCTGTGTACTTGACCTTGCCTGTGTTCTGATGCCCTGGATCAGAACTTATCAGACTTCCATCCCTATATCTGTAAAAGCTTGTCATTATAAAACATGTTTAGATAAGACTTTTGCTTTCCAGTTAGGAAAAATGAATTCCTGGTTAAGTACTTTGATTCCTCAAACGCAATCATATTATACCTTCAGAAAGTTGTTCAAAACTTACTTGTTTGATAAGTTTGTAACATGATTATTGCTGTATCTCTATTTACATGTATGCTTTCACTGATTGTACAGTCCTTCTTGATTGTAAACCGCCTGGGCAGTATTCAAGAATGAAGATTATTATTATTATTATTTGGAAAAAGAAAGTCTCTCTGAAGGAGATTTCCTCTAAGGAGGTGATTACTGTGGAGACTGTTGTGGAGAAAAACTACACGAGTCAGGATCAGACAAAGTAGGTGAATAGTCTGAGAGACAACATAAATCTGAATCATAAAGAAGGTTTGGAGATGGAAAATGATGAGGACGATGGTCATGAGAACTCTTCCAACGTCGTCAGTACCAATTCCTCAAAGATGATGACGAGGATCGATGTATATTTCATTTGCGCTTTGATGCATGAGATCAATGAGAAAACCTTGAAGAGGAACGTCGATGTCTCAAATATGATGTTCAATGCCACAAAGATGAACATCAATGAGATGATCTGGAACGAGGAATAACGGTGCATCACAGGAGATGATTGATGCTCCACTGAACAGCTGGCATTGGTACCTTCAGGCTCAAGCTTGAACATACTATTCAGCTCCCTCTGGAAAGACTCATCGAGACTTTCCCAAAATAATGGGACCAGTACTGAAGGCTGAACAGCCAATATCAATGGTGCAGCAGGTTGCCTCGATGTGGGTGACCTCGACGAGGAAGCACACCTTGGAAGTGAGACAACCTGCGAAGCTGGGGAATGGTGGCATTGTTGTTTGGTCTGCATTGACTGACTCGATGCTGTAGAGACCTGTGATGCTTGTTGGAAAGCAGATGGCTTCTTAGCAGGCTTCCCCAATGCCGGTATATCCTGTGATGCCGATATTGATGCCGATGCCTTTGATGTCGATGACTGTGAAGACTTGGCATCTTCCATGAACACACTGTAAAACTGCTCTAGAAAAAATTGCAAATGAAGACAAAGAAAATGATGTGAACCGAAAAGCTATCAATCTGAAGAAATTTGATAACCCAATGTAACATCGTGAGCCCCCTACCGCTAAGGCGGGGGAGTACTTCCACGGAAAGGTTGTTGTTATTTTTTTTAAGAACCCCATCAAATTGAAGAAAAGAAATGTAGAAAAGTAAAAAGAAAATATATAGAGAAAAAAGATGTGAAGCAGGAAGGCAAGTCAAAAACTGAACAAAGTTCAGGAGAAAACTTCTTTACTCCACGGAAAACGAAGAATGGGGGAGCCTCACACCTTGGTGGGCAGAAAGGCATTCACGCATGCATGGTACGGGCAGTCATGAAGTTTTTCAAACTTAAAGTGACAATTCACTTATCAGACTATCCGTAACGGGCTTCTGTCACCCATATGTGAGAATATGCTGCCTACTTGTCCTAGGATAAATAGAAATAAATTATTGCTAAATATTTTTTTATGATCTTTATCATACTCATAAGGGCAAAGGTAGCCAACTTATCTTTGCTGAGTTTGTCTTTGCAACGGCACATCTTCTGACGTGATACACGTTTCAAGCTTTCTTCAGGGATACGGTGATTAGAATTTGTAATTGTGCATAGCACTAACACGTCTGTCTATGTGTTGCAAGTTTGCCTTGTTCATCTATGATCTAGGCACATCTCTAAACAGGTTGCCGCATCTTTTCTTTTTTTTAATACAGGAGAGCAAATGGAGGGGGATGCTCATATCATCAGCTTATTTAGTAATATTTATAAAACATAAGAACATAAGAACTGCCATCACCGGATCAGACCTTCGGTCCATCAAGTCCGGCGATCCGCACACGCGGAGGCCCCACCAGGTGTACACCTGGCGTAATTTATAGTCCACCATATCTTTATATGCCTCTCTTAAGGAGATATGCATCTAGTTTGCTCTTGAAGCCTAGGACGGTCGATTCCGCAATAATCTCCTCTGGGAGGGCATTCCAGGTGTCAACCACTCTCTGAGTGAAGCAGAACTTCCTGATATTAGTCCTGAACCTGTCCCCCCTCAGCTTCATTCCATGTCCTCTAGTCCGTGTCAAATTGGACAGTGTAAATAATCTTCTCTGCTCTATTTTGTCGATTCCTTTCAGTATTTTGAAGGTCTCGATCATATCCCCACGCATTCTCCTTTTCTCAAGGGAGAACAATCCTAGTGTTATAAGTCTATCCTCATATTCCAGTCTCTCCATACCCTTCACCAGTTTTGTTGCTCGTCTTTGCACCCTCTCCAGCAGTTTTATATCCTTCTTTAGGTAGGGAGACCAATGTTGGACGCAGTATTCCAAGTGTGGTCTGACCACAAATTGGAGAAAATATTCTTAAACTCAACCCATAGTTAAGCTCTAGAACTTGTTGCCAGAGGATAAGGTAATATCCATTAACATAGCTGTATTTAAAAAAAAACCCAAAAAAAACCAACCCAATGTTGAGAATTCCTGGATGTAAAGTTTATAAACCATCAAGGAAGGCCTGGGGAAAATCACTGCTTATACCTGAGGGTAAATAACACTGAATCTTGATCCATTTTGTGATTCTGCCATGTGTTGTGACCACTGTTAGAAGCAGCATTCTGCGCTAAAGACCCTGTATGGAAATTATTATCTCTAAGAATAAGAGAAAGAAAACAGGTAAGTATTATTAGAAGAGAGATTGGAATGTATCATCTTTGGCAATCTTACAGCTTAGTAATGGAAGAAATATATTTATGATTTTGTCAGTGTTCCATTACTCATTGTCTAGTGCTTTGGAATTTCCATTAGTTCTTGTCTTCATGTTTCTGTTTCTAATCTGTAGTTCACTATTATGTATTAGAAAGTGTTTGGTGTGTGTTCTCTGTGTTTGACTGAGGTATAGGAGTTCTGCTGTGTAGGGATCTGCGGAGGTTTGGTGTGTTTTCTTTTCATAGTAGAAGGTGTATCGGGATTCTATGGCCTGATCTAATTTTTGCTTTGCTGCCTTTTCATAAACATTTCTGTTGGCTGAGGGTCCAATGCAGTACACTGCACTCTGCTTCAGCACAACATAAGAACAAGCAATGCCTGTGCTTGGTCAGACCTGAGATCCATCAGTCTGCTCACGCGGTGGCCCATCAGGTCCAGGACCTGTGTAATAGCCCTCTATCCCTTATATCCCCTTTTCCTTCAGAAAATTGTCCAAACCCTTCTTGAACTCCAATACCGTACTTTGTCCTATCACTCCCTCTGGAAGTGCGTTCCAGATGTCCACCACCTGTTGAGTGAAGAAGAACTTCCTAGCATTGGTTTTGAATCTGTCCCCTTTCAACTTTTCCGAATGCCCTCTCGTTCTTGTAGTTTTCGAAAGTTTGAAGAATCTGTCCCTCTCCACTTTCTCTATGCCCTTCGTGATCTTGTCTCTATCATATCCCCTCTAAGTCTCCGCTTCTCCAGCGAAAAGAGCCCCATTCTCTCCAGTCTTTCAGCATATGAAAGGTTTTCCATACCTTTTATCAAATGTGTCGCTCTCTTCTGAACCCTCTCGAGTATCGCCATATCCTTTTTTAGGTACGGCGACCAATATTGGACGCAGTACGCCAGATGCAGGCGCACCATCGCCCAATACAACGGCAGGATAACTTCTTTCGTTCTGCTTGTAATATCCTTCTTGATTATTCCTAGCATCCTATTTGCTTTCTTAGCAGCCACTGCACATTGTGCTGACGGCTTCATTGTCATGTCCACTATTACCCCCAAGTCCCTTTCTTGGGAACTCTGACTCAATAACAGCCCTCCCATCGTGTAGCTGTACCTCGAGTTTCTGTTTCCTACGTGTATGATTTTAGATTTCTCACTGTTTTTGCTCCTAAAGCAGAAAGACTTCTAGCTCTGAAAATATAAGAACCTGTTTTAAACCCAGATATACTAACTGTTGCTACCACATGCTTCGCAAATGAGTTCCAGAGCTTAATTATTCATTGAGGAAAACAAACATTTCTTCTATTTGATTTAAAAGCAATACCATTTTAAAGCTGTGGCAAACACACATTAGTGCTTACCGCTGCTTAGTAAAAGGGCCCCATCAATGCCAGTGATATAGTCTGAGTGATGTCCTCTGTTCTTTCAAAATCAATGCCAACACACATAAAAACATAAAAACTAGAGAACACAAAAGGAAATTTAAATTAAGAGGTTGAAACCAATTACAATAAAATGTATATATAAAATAAAATAAAAGGTAGAAGCTGATTAGCATAAAATAGGAATAATTAGGAATAATACTGCCTGAATTTCTATACTTATATAAAAAATTTTACTCCTCACCTCTCCTTTTTACAAAACTGTGCAAGAGATTTTTAGTGCTGGTTGACGCACTGAATGCTCTGCACTGCTCTGACGTTCATAGGAACTCTATGACCACTGGAGAAGAGCAGAGCATTCAGCATGCCAGCCGGCACTAAAAACCTCTTGCGTGGTTTTATATGGGAGCGAGGTTAATTTGGAGATTTTTACATTTATATAAGGCTTTAGAAAGAGACTGGACCACATGAAGTGAACAAAAGGCGTGAGAAAATCATTTAAATGCAAAAATATTGTGCCAGTCCAAGAAATGTGCATACAGATAGAATGAGAAAAATGAAAAATAGACTGTTTCAAAAATATAACCTTACCAACATTGTCTCACAAGTAAGGACAACATCACTACCAGGGCTGCCTATCAAAGTAATAAGTACAGGACAAACTTAAGAAATTTGAATATTAAGTCCTGAGGAAACAGGGTTTAAACAAAGCAAACAATGTAGGGTCGATATTCAGTGCTATTTAGCCACCTGGGAACAGCTCCCGGACGTCTAAATAGCACATAGCTGGCTATCCGCCAGTATTCAGCTGAGGATAGCCAGCTATCTTACAAAGAATATGCCAGACAGTCTTTGGATTGGCTGGTCACCAGCTATGTCATGCACCATACCCAATCACTGCCAATATTCAGCGGCTCGCCAGCTAAGTTCAAAGGTCAAAGAAAACTACCTGATAGGGTGATATATCTATGGCTACTGAGACTCAGCTGGCTAACTGGCTATTTCCTGGTGAGCCAAATAGATGGGAAATTCAATGCCGTTGAGCGGATATGGCGCCAGCATTGAATTTTCTTCCAGTATCGCTATGAACTGCAGGAGATCACCAGTAATCTCCTGCGGTCTGAATATGATAAGAACAGAAGAATTGCCATATTGGGACAGACTGAAGGTCCATCAAGCCCAGTATTCCATTTCCAACAATATTTGAAATGCATTATTAAAAATCAAAAGGGATAATGGTTTAGAACCCCCATAAGAGGGAAATCTCTCTCACACAAGGTGATTGGAATGCTATGAATAACAGTTGAACAGTAACAAAAATGACCTGATGCAACAATTCAATAAAAACCTCTATTTTCTAAAACCTACATTTAAACATTACTAAAGAATAGCACTCTAAATTAAAATTAAAAAAAGTTATTAAACATAATAAACAAATGATGACTACACTTTTTGCCACTGTAGCACTTAGCTTTAGCCCAAACCTTTCTACATAATCCCTGAAGCACTCCAGTAATTAGTCATCTTTTCACAGTGTCATCTGTTAACCACCATCATCTGTTGTCATTCACTTCTGTGGGTTTATTTTCTCCATCAACAAATCAGGGGGCCTCAGAGAAACAGGATACATAAACAGGTTCCCAGGGGAAAGAAACAAGTTATAGAAAGTAAAAAGAGAAAGAGAATCCAGCAGAGCTCTGAGAAGTAGAGCTTTAAAAAGAGGATGGGCCCATAACACTCAAACCATTTATAGAGAACTAGAAACAGAGAAGAATAGAAAGTTAGGGGAACCGATAGGGAAAGGGGGAGAGAGGAAATGGAAGGAAATGTAAAATATAGAACCAATCTAATAAGGTAAGAAGCTTTCAGGTGGACCACCTTACATACTTAAAAATGTTAGAACTGCCTAGACGAGCAGCTTTTTCCCTGGGTAAAGAGAGGAAAGAAGCTGAATTTATCACCTTGGGCAATAAGAACTCCACCCATTTGGGAATATTAGCTTTTGACAGTAGGGTAATGGTACAAATAGATCAAAACTGGCTGAGGAGAATCCCAGGATAATGATTGGAGCAGCTGGTAAGTGGCCAACTAAAATAGGGTTACCATATAGCTCCAGAAAAAGGAAGACGGATTGAGACATCCGGGTTTTACTTCTGTTGAACACAACTGAAGTAAACCCAAATGTCTCAATCTGTTCTCTGTTCTTCCATTGCTTTCAATGGAAGTAAAACCCAGTGGCAAGCCTTTTTCTGGAGCCATAAGGTAACCCTACACTAAAAGCTTTATTTAGTTTAAATAATTATATTTATTTAATATTCTGCTTTTTCCTAGGGACAATCAGAAACAGGACTAGAACCCTTGAAAGCAGCTACTGCCTCTCTCACAATCATATCTTCTGAAACACAGCATACCAGTTCCACTCCCTGTAGTGTTGTATGATAGATGCCTAGGGGAGTTCTTATGGAACCTTCAAAATGGTTCAATCAGCTCCTAATCTCATCCTTCACTTTGAAGCACACCCCCTAGGCTGCTCAGTTTAGGTGTTTCAATCAAGATGAACATGATGGCCACATTTCCTGGGCAGTGATCAGCTGAGTGCATTCAACCAATTAAAGGACAACCTATACAGCATGCCTCCATATTGGCATAGTGGTTAGAGCTAAAGCCTTCAACTCTCTGAGGTTGTGGTTTTAAACCCTGTGCTGCACCCTGTGACCCTGGGCAACTCACTTAATCTTTCACTGCCCCAGGTAGATGTGATTGTGAGCCCACCAGGACAGATAGGGAAAATGCTTGAAGTACCTTTCTATAAATCACTTTGAGTGTGATTCTATAACTACAAAATGGTGGTATGCAAGTCCCAATCCCTCCTCCCCCCCCCTATATGTATTCATCCTACTATACTTTTGGTGCATGATGACTGTGGATGCCACACAAGCCAGACTCCAATTGGTGAATACATCAAGCATGTACTTTTATTAAACTTTCTGTCAACCAGACACACCGGGAGATGAAAGGAAAAAGGCTGGCTAATCTACTAAAGAGGGCTTTAAACTAGAAGTGATGGGGCAGGGTGATCAAAGCTCCCGGGTGAGTATAAGCCCTCAGGTAAGTAAATCACTTAATACTTTTTCACGGATGGGAAAAGGGGGCAATGTCTGGAAAGCAGTATATACTAATGCTCGAAGTATGGGAAACAAGATTCTGGATCTAGAAGCTGTGAAGGAAGAAGAGAAGTTGGATATAGTAGCAATCACAGAGACATGGTTAACAGAGAACCCTGACAGGGATGTAGTTATTCTGAGTTATAATCTGTTCAGGAAAGAGGGTAGGAAGAAAAGGGTAGGAAGAAAAGGAGGAGGAGTAGCGTTATATGTTAAAGAACATATTAAAACCCAGGAAAGAGACACTAAGGATCAATTTGGAAAGAGGGATGTGATATACAGGCCTCCTTCACAGATGGAAGAAGTAGATAGAGATTTAATAGTAGACATTCAGAATATATCTTAAAAAGGGAAAGTCTTGCTAATAGGTGATTTTAACATGCCGGATGTTGATTGGGGTATCCCTATTGCAGGATCTTCTAGAAGTTAGGGAGATTCTGTATTCTCTACAAGGAGAACTGTTCCAGCAGTTGGTAATGGAACCCAAACAGGATTGGTTCATACTGGACTTAGTGCTTACAAACGGGGAAAGTGTTTCTGATGTTACAGTGGGTGATCATCTGACATCCAGTGATCACTGCATGGTACAGTTTAAAATTAAGATGGGTATAGAGAGGGCTCATTCAAAAGGAAATATTCTAGACTTATAAAAAATCTAACTTTGATTTATATCAAGGAATTATTGTCTGGATGGAAACGTCTGGAAGGAGTGGAAATGCGGTGGGAAAAACTGAAAGGAGCGATTATAAGAGTGACAAACCTTTTTGTGAGGCAAGTAAGTAAAAGTAAGAGGAAAAGAAGGCCACTTTGTTTCTCAAAAGTAGTAGCTGAGAGGGTAAGGAATAAGAGGTTAGCTGTCATAAACTGCAAAAGATCGCAGAAAGAGGAAGACAGGCAAAAATATCTGGAAAAGTTAAGAGAGTCTGGTCTTGTAGTCAGGAAAGCAAAGATGCAAATGGAAGAAAAAATAGCTAACATGGTAAAACAAGACATTTTTTAGATATATTACTGATAGGAACAAGTGCAAAAATGGCATTGTGAGACTCAATGGTGAAGGGGAGGAATATGTAGAACTTGATAAAGAAAAGGCCGAATTGCTTAACAGATATTTATGTTCTGTGTTCACAGCTGAAGCGCTGGGAGCGGGACCACAGAAGACAAACGTGAATAGGGATGGAGGAGTAATAGACCCTAATCGATTTGCACAGGGTTTTGTTCATGAGGAGCTAGATAAAATAAAGGTAGACAAAGCAATGGGGCCGGATGGTGTACATCCTAGGGTGCTGAAGGAACTTAGGGAAGTTCTGGTAGCTCCGCTGACTGACCTTTTCAACGAGTCCTGAGGACTGGCAAAAGGCAGATGTGGTCCCTCTCCACAAAAGTGGAAGTAAGGAAGAAGTAGGGAATTACAAGCCGGTAAGTCTGACTTCTGTGTAAGCAAATTAACGTAAACACTTTTTAAACAGAGAATGTCCAAGTTTCTGGAATCACTAGTGGTAGGTCTTGTCAGACAAATCTCTGGTGACCAGAGAATTGGATAGAGGATGTGCTCTAGATGTGGTGTATTTTGGTTTTAGCAAAGCCTTTGACAGTGTTCCACACAGACGTCTAATAAATAAACTGAGTGCCCTCGGGTTGGGTTCAAAATGACAGGCTGGGTCAAGAGCTGGTTGGGTGGAAGGCAACAGAGGGTAGTGATCAATGGAGATCGCTCTAAGGAAAGGGATGCTACCAGTGGTGTGCTTCAAGGTTCTGTTCTTGGGCCTGTTCTTTTTAACATTTTTATAAACGATAGGCACATCGGCTCTCTCGAAAAAGAGATAATGGTTACTTTGGATGGGCAAACTTGATGGGCCATTTGGCCTTTATCTGCCATCATGTTTCTATGTTTCATTGTTCTATATAGTGCAGGAGAATACCGCCAGAACAGTGCTGAAAAATAACTTTCTTATGTTCAGCACTAATAGCGTCCGGTATTGATGTAATTTCTTCAAAAGTTACATCCGTTGTGCTCCTCATTCTGAATAGTTTTACCCAGATCAGCGGCACTACCTCAGACTTAAAAACTTTCACTGTCTGAGGATTTTCGTCACTGGATCTTTGATTAATGTTTATTTATATTTTTTTATTTTTATTATATGTTTAATCTTTAACTTATAACTTTATACTTATATACTTTATGAGTACTAAGCTTTATGGTCTTTTAACTTAGGGATCATTGAACCAAAATATTTCACCATTTAGTTTTTCTCAAGGCTTTCATCCCTGAAAAAGAGAACCGAATAACTATCTTGCAGTTCCTTTAACAAAAACAGCTACAAACTTATTTCAGTCTTGTTAACAAGTATAAGTTGATACTACTTAAGTATAGGTTAATATTAACAACTTTTACTGGATTAAAGTCTTACCCAAATTTTTCACACCAGCTCCACAGACCATAATGGCCAACAAAGATGGCGGGAACTTTTTCAAAGTAGTGTAAATACCCCCACCAGCCTCTCAGCTGGGACCATTTCTCCTTTTATCACTCCTCTCCAGCACCATGCCACATCTCTCCCTCCATCACTGTGTCCAACATTCCTCCCCTCCTTGCATCCCCTTCTATCTTTCCCTATGTTCCCACTCCTTCACCATATCCAACATTTCTTCTTCTCATCCTATTCCCCGTGCATGTCTACCTAACTCCTCTCTCTCTATGCCCAATTTTCCTCTTTCTTCCTTTTCCCGTGTGCACCATTTCTTTCCCGCTCACTAACAGACTCATGCCCAACAATTCTCCCTTTCTATTTCCTCCCTCCTATGTCCCAAGTTAGTGCCCCCTTTCTCCCTCCCTTCTGTGTCCCATGTTCATACCCCCTCCCTTCCTTCTGTGTCCCGAGTCTGTGCCCCAACCCTGCCTTCCAGCCTTTGTCCTATAATTGTCCCAATGCACTCCTCTCACCTACATCCTTTCACCCTTTGTCCCTGAAAGATCATGTCCTCTTACTTGCCCGAGTCGCACTCACTCCTTCTGCCTTCAGCGGCACTTGGAGGGACATGCAGGCAGCGATTAACACACTGCATGTAGCTGACATCTGAGGGAAGGTTTGTGGGTCAGCCACGTGCAGCAGGCGTAGGGTTCTCAGTTACCTCCTTGTTTGAGCTGCACTCGCTCCTTCTGCCTTCAGCAGCACTTGGGGGGATGCACAGGTAGCGATTAACATGCTACACATAGCTGACGTCAGAGGAAAGGTTTGTGGGTCAGCCACATGCAGCGTGTTAATCACTGCCTGTGTATCCTCCTCCCAAGTACTGCTGAAGGCAGAAGGAGCGAGTGCGTCTCAAGCAAGGAGGTAACTGGGAACCCCACCCCTGCTGACCCAGAAGCCTTTTCTCTGATGTCAGCTCTGACATCGGAGGGAAGCCTTTGGGGCCAGGCAGGAAGGAGGGATCCCCACCAGTGGCATTTTTACGGACGGGCAGGCAGGGAATATTCTCTGCAGTAGCCAGGCTGCGTACCTCCAACAAGTGGCCCACATATCCCTAAAGATACACATAAAACGTGTTGAGAAACAGTGCTGTAAATTATTCTTCTATGATAATGTAACTGTAATTCCTCATTTTTTTATGGTTCTCTTAGTTGTAAATTGATATACTTGATATCTCCCCACAATTATGTAACTTTACTTATTAAGATAATGTAACTGTAATTCCCTAGATTACTATATGGGCTTTTTAGCTTATAAATCGCCTTGAACCTGTATTGAATAAGTGTGATACAGAAATTTAGATTAGATTAGTAACATTAGTAATATATCCCTCAGTGATATGCCATAATAAGGAATTCTTCAAATTCTGGATGCAATTGCAAAATTTGTCAATTACAAATGGATTGCACAGTCAGATGTAAATGAGAGGAGTATAGCAACATAAAGATTAATCTACCCACAAGTTCTGTTGATGCATGCTATATAATAAAAGCTCACGGTTAGCATATCTGGCCCTTTGGCATGCACATTTTAATACTACTGCTGGATAGTCCTTACTTTACCTTCCTATTCAAAATCCCCCTTCAATGTGTAAATCTGTCTACTTTGCAAAAAAATTGACTGATTGGTAAGCTTGTCTTCAAATAAGGATAACTCTAGAATCAAAGATAATTATTATGGTCTGAAATCATCTTGTACAAGGTGGCCACAAAATGAGTCTCCCATTTAAAAATACTAAGGTTCAGAAAATCTGTACCGCTCTGATTACAAAAGATGGTAAATATTCAAACTCATTCTTAGTACTGTTCCAAATGGAATAAACATCAATCAGAAACCTCTTTCAGAGTACTATTTTATTAAACATCGCTATAGGATATAAATAGTCGCCTTCAAACTTCACCATCACCACATAAAAAATGGCTAATGAGGGGTTAATAATGTAGCACCCATAGTTAATCCATGCTGTTGTCCATAAAACTGGCCTTTGTTGAATTCAGCTGGGTTGGTTTTACTGGTTTGGGCCAATTTACAGATCTTTCTGAAATGTTCTCCTAAATTTTGATGGTCCTATTAAGAGAGTTAGCTGAAGAGTATAGGACTGGCCTTAATATAATAGCTGTCTTTTTTTCAGATATTTCACATAAATGTAGTGTTATGAAATGACTCTTTGTATGAATTTCCCCTGAACATACCTTATAATTATTTTCATTGAAAGTGCATAAATATGAAGTACTAACACATGCAGCAGATATTGTGAAAGATCCATTGCCTTTATCATCATAATATAGAAAGAGTTGTATTTATTATTTTCTACTTTGTGAATTTTTGTGTTAGTGCATAAAAATTGTAGGGTTGTATTAAATCACTCTAATAAGAAGGCATAATAAAATATGTCAATATGGTTAATGCATCCTGATATTTCTTGCAATTTATTACCGTTGAGTGGATTTTTCTGGTAAGAAAGGAGACCTGAATAAGTTGAAACTGATGGTGGTTCTTGTAACATTTATAAACTGATGTACTAAAGGTTCCTGAATTGTAAAACTTGCAGAATTGTAGCCCAGAGCTTAGCAAATACATGCTTATCTTTTAATATTATTTCTGCAGACCTACAAGATCACCTCAGCAAGCTATTTCATTGAAGCAGA
The DNA here is from genome assembly GCF_902459505.1 of Geotrypetes seraphini. Lineage (NCBI taxonomy): Eukaryota > Metazoa > Chordata > Amphibia > Gymnophiona > Dermophiidae > Geotrypetes > Geotrypetes seraphini. The sequence continues at coordinate 55,601,431 of NC_047086.1, forward strand.
GAAAAAACCTGGCATAAATGATCATGTCCACCAGGCCTATTCATTTGTCTTTCTACTTAGCAGTCACAGGACTTACTCTATCTGTGGTCATCCTTTCAGATCCCTTTCAGTCTATCCTTTGCACACTTGAATTTAACCAGTGTGTTGGCTCCTATAACCTGCACCTAAGAAATGTTTTGCAGGAGTCCAGTGTTCTGTTTTCCTCACCTTCCTTTTGAGCTTTCCTCTACATTGGAAGATTCGATTCTAAAATACCAAGGGAACTTGAGAAGTCCTAAACTAGATTCTCAATTCCAAATTGTATGTCTTTTCTAAAATGCTGCTCTATACCTGATAATTGACAAATTTGAACAATAAAAGTATTCTTCCCGTGTATCTTTGCCCCTGTAATTAGAGCCATAGTTGGAAACTTAACACTGTCATTGTTTTCCTTGTAAGATGATAGCACCTCCCAGCCATTGCAATATCAGTTAGGCAATTAAACTGCAATTCTCTCCCTTTTTCTCATTAGGCTGGTGACATGTTTAGTCTCATTATTTCCCCACTGTGACTCTAGAAACCCATCGGTGCAGCTAATTTTCATTATAACCGGGCATAATAGAAATGTCTTTAATGCTTTTTTTCTCCAGGGCTGTGGTGGTATGTGCATTCTTATTATTTCTCAAACCTCTTAGAGCTTATACAATTTCTTTTTCTTGAATTAATTATTCTGAGATGAAGAAAACAAAAAGGTGTGGCAGAAAGTGCTGTGCTCTTTAGCTGCAGTGGCAGACCAATTAAGGACCCGTTGAAACATTTGCTCTCATTGTTAAGGACATCACTTCTGTGTTCAGTTGAAGATAAGGAAAACAAAATATTGCGCAACCTAAAATCCTTCACATTTAAAACAATAATTTAATATCTATAAGAGCTGCATCTTCAAAGATGCATGCAGTAAACTCTCACATCATATTTTTGGGAGTAACCACATTGCAATCGTCATTGATCCATTTTTTAAATTACTCATTATCATAATCTCTTTTAAGAGATTTTTAAGTTTTTCAAGAATCAACACTTATCCTTCATTTATTAAATTGCTGTCAACTAAAGCCGACATGTTTCGCTGTGAGGCTGTATCAAGGCAACAAAATATTCTGTGTTACTACATTCCAAATAATTCTTACAATTCCACCGATATCATTGTTTTAAATCACCACAGTAAAACTTTCTTAAATTCAGTATCTCTGTAGCTAATCATACTGCGTACTGCCGTCTCAAATATCTATGCTCTAAACCTCTTCCTCCTTTCTATTCAACACCCTTACTCTGTAATTTCCTTGCATCCTCTATATAAGCATCCCCTGCTTCTACTATGTAATCATCCCCAAAAAAGGCAACTTCTTGGCAATGTCCAGCTACCTTATGCTGTAAATTGTAACTTCCTGGAAATGTCCAGCTACCTTATACTGTTTTCCATCTATCTTATACTGTAAATTGTAACTTCATTGGAAATGTCCAGCTACCTTACTCTGTAATCCGCTTAGAACTGCAAGGTACAGGCGGAATAGAAGTCACTAATGTAATGTAAGATGGCAGTGGCGTTGAAGTCTATGCATTAGTCTAGTTTGATACAATGGTTTGTAAAACCAGCTTTGCAGGGTAAACAATTTTTCTGTCCTGCAGGTCGATATTCAGAACCTAACGCAGGTGCTAGAGGCAATCAATGCTGGACTTTGGCCGGCACTAGCTTGCGCACATGTTCAGCGTGCATGAGCGCAGGGAACAGTTTGGGAACTGAAGATCAGAACAAATATCATGTAAATCAGTGGTTCCCAAACCTGTCCTGGAGGATCCCCAGGCCAGTCGGGTTTTCAAGATAGCCCTAATGAATATTCATGACAGAGATTTGCATATAATGGAGATGCCAGGAATGCAGATCTGCTCCATGCATATTCATTAGGGCTATCTTGAAAACCCGACTGGCCTGGGGGTCCTTCAGGACAGGTTTGGGAACCACTGATATAAATGAAGTCAAATGAGCTACTTAGCCATTCCCTCCCAATACTCAGAAATAGTGACCCTGCAGAAACTGCCCTACTGTGGGAAACCTAATGCCAGCTTGGATCCCTAAGACTCATCCCTAGATCCTATTTGGCTGACATCATGGGAACTGCATTGCCACATCAGCTCACAACCCCCCTCCCCCCCCATCCCCACCACTACCTGGGCAAGCACATAAGAGCTTTGCTAACGGCGCAGCTCTCCTGTTAGGGATACCAGACATCCAGATTTCCTCGGACATGTCTTCTTTTTGAGCACATGTCTGGGGATTACATTACATTACATTAGGGATTTCTATTCCGCCATTACCTTGCAGTTCAAGGCGGATTACAAAAGAATTATCCAAGATGTATTACAACAAGAACTTACAGAAAAAAAAAAAAAAAATTGGTCATTTTCAAAGAGAGTAAGAAATGGGTAAGGTTATTTGTTTGGGGTAGTTGGCTTTAGTGAGAGGTGGAGTTTGAAACTTGCGGTATTATTTCTTTTTTCAGAGTTTTCTTGAAGAGTATGGTCTTTATTTCTTTTCTAAAATTCTTGTAGTCGAGGGATGCCATCAGTAGATTGGTGATTTGGTTGTCTAGTTGGCTGCTTTGGGTTTTGGCACTTTGGGTTTTGAAAAGCTTCTGGCAATGAGCGACATCGGGATGGCATTTGCGCATGTGTGAATGCAACATGGTGATGTCACACACATGCGCATGACTTCATCGTGTCACACCAATGCATGCGCGAATGCCATTCGATGTTGCTCGTTGCTCATGAAGGTCGAGGGGGATGGGGCGAGGGGCAGGCCTGGGGGCAGAACAGAGTATGGCCAGCTGGAACGGGGCAGGGCCATAGGTCTGGATTCTATGTTTGGAAAATCTGGTAACCCTTTCTCCTGTGTATGAGCCAGGCTGGTTATGAAAAATAACTTCCCAATGCTCAGCACTAACAGCATACAAATCATATGCACGCTATTAGTGCTGGACAATCAAATTATCTTGTAGCACCTAATTTTCACAAAATAATCTTTATGAGGACACTATTATATCATCTGTTATTGATGTAATTCCTTCAAAAGTTACATCCGTTGTGCTCCTCATTCTGTATAGTTTTACCCAGATCCTCAGCGGCACTACCTCAAACTCAAAAACTTTCACTGTCTGAGGATTTACATGTCTTTTCGTCACTGGATCTTTGATTAATGTTTATTTATATTTTTAGTATATGTTTAATCTTTAACTTATAACTTTATACTTATATACTTTGAGTACTAAGCTGTATGGTCTTTTAACTTAGGGATCATTGAGCCAACATGTTTCATCATTTAGGTTTTCTCAAAGCTTTCATCCATGAAAAAAAGAACATAAGAACATAAGATTTGCCGCTGTTGGGTCAGACCAGTGGCCCATCGTGCCCAGCAGTCCGCTCACGCGGTGGCCCTTAGGTCAAACACCAGTGCCCTATTTGAGTCTAGCCTTAACTTCATATGTTCTGGTCCAGCAGGAACTTATCTAATATTTTCTTGAATCCCTGAAGGGTGCTTTCCCCTATAACAGCCTCTGGAAGAGCATTCCAGATTTCTACCACTCTCTGGGTGAAGAAGAACTTCCTTACATTTGTACGGAATCTATCCCCTTTTAACTTTAGCGAGTGCCCTCACGTTCTCTCCATCTTGGAGAGGGTGAACAATCTCTACTAAGTCAATTCCCTTCAATATCTTGAATGTTTCGATCATGTCCCCTCTCAGTATCCTCTTTTCAAGGGAGAAGATGCCCAGTTTCTCTAGCCTCTCATTGTATAGCAACTCCTACAGTCCCTTAACCATTTTTGTCGCTCTTCTCTGGACCCTTTCGAGTAGAACTATGTCCTTTTTCATGTTCGGCAACCAGTGTTGCACGCAGTATTCCAGGTGGAATAAGGACATAGTATGAAGTTAAGGGTTGACAGGCTAAGGAGTAATCTAAGGAAATACTTTTTTATAGAAAGGGTGGTAGATGCGTAAAACAGTCTCCCAGTCGAGATAGTGGAGACACTGTGTCTGAATTCAAGAAAGTCTGGGATAGGAATGTGGAATCTCTTAGAGAGGAAGAGATAATGATTACTGCGGATAGACAGACTGGATGGGCCATTTGGCCTTTATCTGCCATCATGTTTCTATGTTTCTTTTCCTCTTACTTTTACTTACTTGCCTCACAAAAAGTTTTGTCGCTTACAATTACTACTTTCAGTTTTGCCCACTGTATTTCTACTCCTTCCAGTTGTTCCCATCCCAACAATTCCTTGAGGTAATCCCCCATCTGAACAAAGTTATTTTTTTTTAAAGTCTAGAACCTTTGCTTTTGAATGAGCCCTCTCTATACCAATGTTAATATTAAACTGTACCATGCAGTGATCACTGGATGCCAGATGATCACCCACTGTAATATCAGAAACACTTTCCCTGTTTGTAAGCACTAAGTCCAGTATGACCCCCATCCCGTGTGGGTTCTATTACCAACTGCTGGAACAGTTCTCCTTGTAGAGAATCTGGAATTTCCCTACTTCTAGAAGACGCCACAATAGGGCTACCTCAATCAACATCCGGCATGTTAAAATCACCTTTTAATAAAACTTCCCCTTTTTTAGATATATTCTGAATGTCTACAATTAAATCTCTGTCCACTTCTTCCATCTGTGAAGGAGGCCTATATATCACACCAAAGTAAATATATGTACCATTCCCTCTTTCCAAATTGATCCACAGTGTCTCTTCCTTTCCCTGTAGATCCTGAAATTGTGTGGCTTTAATATGATCTTTAACATATAACGCTACTTCCCCCTCCTTTTCTTCCTACCCTGCCTTTCCTGAACAGATTATAGCCGGGTATAACTACATCCCATTCATGGTTCTCTGTGAATCACGTCTCAGTGATCACCACTATATCCAACTCATCTTCTTCCATCACAGCTCTCGATCCAGAATCTTGTTTCCAATACTTTAAGCATTAGTATATACTGCTTTCTAGACATTTCTCCCATTATCCATCCGTGTAGAGGTATTCAGTGATTTACTTACCTGAGGGCTTATATTCACTTTCAAGAAGCAATTGAAAAGTCACCTATTCGACAAATCCCTTTCAATATAATATTACTAACTTATCCCAGACAATGAAGATATACTCCACAGCCATCTTGGCAACCTCCCTGTGAACAAATGTATCTTTCTTCCTTAATGTAAATTAGTAAGACTAGTATAACTCTTCCCCCCTCTGAAGATGTTTACTTGAGGCTACTGTTGATTTCAGAAAATCACGTCTGTTTGATAAGTTTTAATTCTTATATCATGTTATTGTTTTAACTTATCATGAATTCTAAAAGCTGTTTATATCTTAATTATGCTCCTGTCTTAACGTTTAGATTTTAATCAGATGTATTTTTAATGTTTTATTGCATTTTAGACTGATTGTTTTATTTTGTACCCCAAATATTTATTGTATTTTTTCTGTTGTGAACCGCTTCGAACTTCTGGTATAGCGGTATTTAAGAAATAAATTATTATTATTATTAACTTCCTCCCATGACTCTGCATTGGATTCTCTCCTTGTAAATCACCTTCTGGAAAAGTGTGATCAGGAAATCCTGATTAGATTAAAATACTGTGATAGTTGTAAACATCCAGACATGAACACCCTTTTTTCTACCTAAATAATTTATACAAAATCAGCTTTTCCACTATTCAGGATGTTTGTAAAGACCAACATTATCATACCCATTTTTGATTCAAAAACATTTAATCAAGGAAATTAGCAAATCAAAATTCCAGCAATGCCTTCTTATTAATGCATTAAAGATTCCTACTTACCAATTCACCCTTATCTCCTTTAGTACCATCAAAGCCACGTTCTCCCTAACACAGAAAAAGGACACTTATTTTAATGATAAATTTTTCATGTTAGAAATTTTTTTTTCAAATTCTTTATTCATTTTTTAAAAATTTACAATGTGTAACAGCATTTATAACATTTTAAACTCAAATACAACACTTAATATTCTGTTAAAATCCTTATCAAAATGTATCTCCCCTCCCCCCTAACCAATAACTATGCCCAAGTGAAGCAGGAAACCAATAAAGAGTTAATAACTATTAAACAAAACCAAGACCAACTGGTTAAAGATAACTTAATTATGAGGAGGTAATTGGAACCTCTGGAGAACAATACTCGGGCTAATAACTTGCGGATTATAAACTTTCCTAAGATTCTATCAATTTCCCATCGAGATATGATAAAATGATATTTTATGGAGATACTTAAGATACCTGAAAATTCTCTACCTCCCCTTACAAGGGCTTATTACCTTCCTGCTAAATCCCAAACTCTTCTAAAAAAAAAAGTTGAGGAACCTCAGGAACATCCATTGGATATTTCCGCTATATTGGAACAATCGGACAGAGAAATGGCTACACCAGCCACTTTTTTGCTGACCGTGGCTCTGGCTCCAGATAAGGACTGGATCCTAAATCTTTACTTCAAGAATAGATCCAAGGATTTCCTGGGTCTCCATATTCAAATTTTCCCAGATATCTCTAGAGAGACTCAAAAAAGAAGAAGAGAATTCCTAAATCTGAAACCTGGAGTGACTCAAATTGGAGTTTTTTTTTCTTTTTAAGATACCCATTTAAATGTGTCGTTAGATATCATTCTTTAAAATATGTATTTGTAGATCCATCTCATTTGATAATATTTATCTCAATGAAATGCCTTGAGAATGAAGTAACAACAGCGCCTATTGATAATTAGTTCTTTGTTCTCTGTTCAGTAGTAGTTAATGTGCTTCTGTATAATTGTTTGAATTTAATTAAGCTACTCTTTAAATCTTGGATCTAATCGGATTTAGAGGACTGGTGTGTGATCAGCAAGAGTGAAAGGTAAGACCTCAACAAAACCAATGTATATGGAAGCTGTGAAATAGAAAATAACCTCAGAGTGACAGGCAAAACTAAGACTAGGAGAGGGAGATATCAAAAAAATCTAGGAAGAAACAGTAGATTGGATACTGGAAAGAGGCACTAATAAGAGCGACCAGATCAAGAAACTAGTTGAAGCCATTCTTGTCCCAGGTCAACAAAGATGGGAAATGAAAGGGAAAAAATGGCAAAGCAATGAAAATGTGGTTCCCATTGATAGAATAATGTTGTAGGAAGAAATAGAAAAGAAAAAACATAGGAAGGAGAAAAACTCTGCAACTATGGATGGGAGGATGTGGAAGAAGTTGGAAAGGAAGAGTGGCTGACTGGGGGTAAGGCCCTATGTCAGCAGTACTCCCCCTAAAGGTTGTCTGAGAGCTCTGGTATGTCTTATAAAGTGAATAGAGCCAGAGTTCAAGGTTTATCGAGTATTAAGAGTGCAAGGAAAGAAAAGAAGTAGTAGTACTTCTCAAGAAGTTACTGAAGAAATAGTAAAGTGGAGATAGAAGTCATTGAATGCTTCCGTTAATGAAGTAAAAAAAGGAAGCTCAGAGAGAAGAATATAAGAACATATGAATAGCCTTACTGGGTCAGACCAATGGTCCATCAAGTCCAGTTGCCTGTTCTCATGGTGGCCAATCCAGGTCACTAGTACCTGGCCAAAACCCAAAGAGTAACAACATTCCATGCTACTGATCCAGGGCCAGCAGTGGCTTTCCCCATGTCTTTCTCAATAACAGACTATGGACTTTTTGTTCAGGAAATTGTCTATAACCTCTAGCAATGCTTTCTAGAGCTTAACTATTCTATGAGTGAAAAAATATTTCCTCCTAATGGTTTTAAAAATATTTCCCTGTAACTTCATCGAGTGCCCCCTAGACTTTGTAATTTTTGATAGAATGAAAAATCGATCTACTTGTACACATTCTACTCTACTCAGGATTTTATAAACTTCAATCAAACGACTGGCTGCGAGGATGGTGCAAGGAGATGAACTTCGGGTTCCTGCACCATGGAGAAGCTTTGCAAGGATTACAGGGACACGACGGCTTACACCTGACCAGAAGAGGGAAGAATGTCCTTGGACACCGTCTAGCCCGCCTACTTCACAGGGCTTTAAACTAGGTAAGTCGGGGGAGGGTACAGACACAAACAACATACCTGGCGAACTAAACTGCAAATACTGTTTTGAGGATGTGGTAAGTAGTCACCGAAAGTCTGGGTCAGGGGCGAGTACACACACCTTCGAGTCGGGGGTAGGTTCACATCATAAGTATGGGCCACATTGTAATTCTGGGTCTTTGGGGAGTACACATTGTAGTTCTGGGTCCAGGGGGAACATATACAACGCAAATTATGCTGAAGGTGTTCAAGTAGCTCAAGCAGGTATATCCCCACTGATACATAACAAAAATACAACTTGGAGGGCTATGTACGTCAACGCACACAGTTTGGGAAACAAGATCCTGGAGTTGGAAAAAATCAGAGGCGGGAAACTACGAGGTGACACCAGGAAATTCTTTTTCACTGAAAGGGTGGTTGATCGTTGGAATAGTCTTCCACTGCAGGTGATTGAGGCCAGCAGCGTGCCTGATTATAAGGCCAAATGGGATCGACACGTGGGTTCTATTCACTAAGCAAAGGTAGGGGAGGGTCATTAGGGTGGGCAGACTAGATGGGCCGTGGCCCTTATCTGCCATCTATTTCTATGTTTCTATCATATCTCTCCTCAGCCGTCTCTTTTCCAAGCTGAAGAGCCCTAATGTTTGTAGTATTTCTTCAAATGAGTGGAGTTCCATCCCCTTCATCATCTTTATCACTCTTCTTTGAACCTATTCTAGTGCAGCTATATCTTTCTTGAGATAAGGAGACCAGAATTGAACACAATACTCCAGGTGAGGTCACACCATGGAGCAATACAGAGGCATTATATCATTCTTAGTCTTGTTAATTATCTCTTTTTTTAATAATTCCTAGCATCCTATTTGCTTTTTTGGCCACCACTGCACATTGCGCAGAAGTTTTCATTGTATTGTCTACATACAATGACACCCAGATTCTTTTCTTGGGCACTAACCCATAGCATCTGGTAACTGTGATTCGGGTTATTCTTCCCAATGTGCATCACTTTACATTTGTCCACATTACATTTCATCTGCCACACAATTTCTTACAGCTGAAGGTAAGCTTTCTTCCTTTCAGGCTCTCTGGGCGTCCTGGTCCTTGAGTGCTACTGATCATTTCACCTACCGGCAACTCTCTCACTCTTTGGCCTCATTGTCTGAGGGGTCCCTTAGCAAGGACTTTCTTGCTACTCTGCAAGATTTATTTATTGATGTTAACTGGGATTGGCTTTCGGTATCTCGGTATCATCGCCGAGAATGATGTCAATGTAGACATTGATGTACACCAGTACTAAAATGAATCAGTGCCACAGAAAAGACCAATTTGCTGTGTACAGTTAGTATTGAATATGGTGAAGTGGATGCACCGGTACCGTATGCTTTGAAGCCATACCATAGATGCAGCGGGGTGTTGAAGCGTTGGTAACCCCAAGAAGAAGCACACTTCAGAAATGACAACCTGTGTCAATGGATGATGGCATCAATGCAAGTGAGTCGATGCTGAAAATGCCTATGACGCTAATGATAATATTGATGACGATGTCTATGTCCACCGGCCCCAATAGGAATTGGTACTGCATAGAAGTCCAATATGCTAGGTACCCGACCCCAGGCCTAATGTTTTCTTATAAAGAAAAATATGAAGAAACAAAAACAAAACATTTTGGTGTTTGTTGGCGAGTTGTTGTTTTGGGTTTTTTTTTTGATAGCCTTGGAAGAATGGGAATAGTTCCAGCAGGAAAGGAAAACTATAGAGCACCACGGATCGAGGTAAAAGAAGGCTGAAAAGTCATTGATGCCAGAGGTAGAGGCAAATGCTTCAAAACTGCTTACAGGCCCCAAGGTGAACATAAGGAATTTTTGATTAGAAAATAAAAGGATTTAAAAGAAAAAACAACTAATAAGAAGACAATGAAATAAGTAAAAAATGAAGTGGGAAGGTAAACTTGACTGGACGAAGTCCAGATACGTCTTCTTCCCTCCACAGAAAACAAAAAACTGACCATCTTGTGAGCCAGCATCAGGTGGGAAGGTACCCTTGCATGAATAGTGCGGGCAGTCTTAAAGCTTTCAGAAGCTTAAAGTGATGGTACACTTTAGCACTGTCCGTACCGGGCTCTGTGAATTTTCATTATTCTGCCCAATTATACATACAGTATAGTCATGATATTCAGCCCCAATATCTGTAGAGCTAAGAATTGAGGTTTATTGCTATCCTAAATTAAACAGCTTAGCTCTGTACATAGCTAACAAAATATCATTGATATTTCTAGAGCGGCTTATATTTAACCTCACCATTTCTATGGATAGCAGCATTGAATATTCCTAGACTATTTTAAGCACTGTCTGCAGTATTCGAATAACTGGCCAATAAAGTAACTCCAGTATGAAGGGGTGCTGAAAAGTTCACAGCCCAAACAAAACTAGAATGACATGGATATGATTTAATCAATGATCTGAAACAACGTCAAAACATAGAATTTATTTTCTGCACATTGGCATTTAATGAAATAAGATAACACACTTTCTAGGTACAGTGGCAAAATAACATTCAGAATTTAGGAAGTTGGTTGAATGGGCTGAGAACTTTTCAGTACCCCCTCGTAAATGGCAGATAAAGGTCCCAGTCTTTCCAACAATCACATTCTTTATCAATTCATGATTGAACTAACAATCCAACAGTATTACTAACAACATTTTACTTGTATTCCAGTTTAAAATGTTTTCTCCTCCTCCTACTAATCATATCTATAGTGCTACTAGCCATGCACAACACTGTACATCAAAACATACATACGACATATATACAATATGAAAATATACATATTTGATCCTGATTTAGCCTTGCCATTTTTAAGGCTTAGACTGTATAAGTCTGCCCAGAGGTAGTGAGATCAAATCCTGGTGCTGCTCCTTGTAACCCTGGGCAAGTCACTTAATCTAGTGCCCACCGCTTTGAATGTCAGCTTTGAAATGCCAAAGTGCAAAAAGGCAGTATACAAGTCATCATTCCCTTTCCCTACTTCCCAAATAATGGACCTAGAGGTTCATATTCAGTATGGGTCGGATTCTATAAATTGCACCATCAGCATTGGCCACCTAAAAACAGCCACTGATCACGTGTCAGTCATGCAACAGTGCCATTTATAGAATCACGGCTTTGTGAAAGGTAGGAACCAGAAATATAGGTCAAGGTTTTCAAGGTTTTCATGTGAATCGTGGCTACGATGCCTAATGCCACTTCTAGCATTAGCCACGCCTTCAGTGGCATTACATGTTATAAAGTGTCTCCAAAGCCACGATGCTGGTGCTGATTTTTGTAGGCACCAATAGATGCCTACATATTTTTTTTTAAATGATATTGTTTTTAAATGGTGTTTTCCACTTAAGTTAGGTGCAAGTAGAGCACCCACCAGCGCCTAACTTAAGGCACTGTTTATAGAATATGGCCTAAGTTACTAAGTAAGAAACTTTTTCCAGTTAACTTTTTCCACATGTTCAGCTTTTATCCACAGACAGATAACTGGAAAAAATTCCATGCAACAAATGTGACATTGCCCATTCAATGGAGGGTGCGAGCATGGTGTGGAGGAGGCGGCAAGGTGCCAGCACCCCAATCAAAGACGGTGTCCAGGATGGTCCCCCCACCCCTTTACTATGCCACTAATTGGAGTCAAGTATAGCATAATAAAAGAATCTTTCCTCTTACTAATGGAGTGGGAAGAGAGGAGGGATGCTGGTCCTCAGCGGGGTAAGAGGTAGGGTGACTGTCTTTCTGCGCTGATTAGTGTATGGCAGTGGTCTCAAACTCGTGGCCTAGGGGCCACATGCGGCCCGCCAGGTACTATTTTGAGGCCCTCAGTATGTTTCTCATAATCACAAAAGTAAAATAAAATAGTTTCTTGATCATATGTCTCTTTAGCTATAAATTACAATATTATTATTAAGACTTAGCCAAAAGGAAAGATTTATAGTTTGAGACCACTGGTATATAGAATACACAACTCTAGATATGGCTTAGTGATTCAGCCACAAATAAGAGGAAAATATTGGTTCATCCAGTCCAAATATTTTAGAAAGTTGTGCATAAATAAGATATAACAGCCTTCTATATCATGAATGTATATTTAAAACAAAACTAGAAGATTACACCATAAAAGTTTTTTTGTGTGTTTTTTTACCTTTGGTCCATTGAAACCAGGATGTCCAGGAGCACCCACTAAACCAACTTCTCCCTGAAAGATAAGTAAAAATAAAAATATATTTCCATATTTGAAATCATCCTAGAAATATCAAGTTAATGCTGTATGCATTTTTATTTAAACAATAGCCCCAGCAAGTTGAAAAAAATTGTTGTATTAGGGTAGTGGTGTGTTAACTACCATATATACTTGAATATAAGTCGACCCCCAAAAAGGACCTAACACCTAAAACATAGATATTGCAAAAGCAGTTCTACTTTTGAGCGTGAATTGGCCTAAGTTCTGGCTTCAGCCGCTGTCCACCTAACTCAAGCCTATTTAGCATCCGATTCACACACAAAATTAGAGCTGCTTTTGCAAGGAGTCCTCTTTCCACCAAAAAATAGAAGATTTACCCCCTCTTCTACAAAGCCGTGCTAGCAGCTGCCGAGCAGTAACGGCCCCAAAGTCCTTAGTAATTTATAGGGATTTGGGGCTGTTGCCGCACAGCAGCCTCTAGCACGGCTTTGTAGAAGAGGGTTTTTTTCATGTTCTTTGATTGAGGAATATAGAGGCCAAAAGAAGAACTGGACAAGTGTTGAAGGTACATGTTTTATATTTATCCTAGAGAAATGACTGCTTATAAATCAAGAGGATATAAGCTTGGCTTTGGAATTGACAGCAGTTTACTATCTGAGTGTGTAGTACAGTGGTTAGAGCTACAGCCTTAACACTAGTTAGCAGCTTCATCGCATTCCCCTAGTCCTAATATGTTTGGAAATCGTAAACAAGAGATTCACATCTACCTTTTTCACTCCACTCAGTATTTTAAAGACATCTAATATATCTTTCCTGAGTTGTCTTTTCTCTAGGTTGAAGAACCCTAGCTGCTTTAGCCTTTCCTCATGGGGAAGTCGCCCCATCTCTTTTATCATTTATGGCGCCCTTCTCTTGAAAAGAAGGGATAATCAAGATTTTGGGAGAGGAAGGGAAGGAGCATCATGGCTGTATTAGGAGGGAGTAGAGCACATATAACTGACAGGGAGGGAGAATCTGATTTTTAAGAAATGGGAGAGTAAGGAAGGGTTGGGGGAAAAAAATCAAGTCTGTCAAGACAGAGAGGGTTGAGAAACATCATAAGTGTCACAGGAGATAGAGAAGGTATTATAGCTGTCAAGAGGAGAGAAGCTCAGGAAGGTGCCATAAGTGTCTGAGCAGGAGTGGTCAAGCAGTTAGAACTACTGTCTCAGCACTGTGAGGTTATGGGTTTGATCCCAGTGCTGCTCCGTGTGACCCTACGCAAATCACTTAATCTTCTTATAGTTGGATTGCGAGCCTGCCATGACACAAAGGGAAAGGCTCTGACTACTTGATCAATGTAAACTACTTAGGCTATAACATAACATAAAAATGTACTCCTATACCGCAATACAAATACAGTCCACACTCCTGCTAAAGTGCCACAATACAAATACAGTCCACACTCCAGTTAAAAGCCTTACAGTTTCCCAACTAGAATTCACATTTATTTTATATATTTTTCTACCTTTTTCTTTTCTATTTTACAAGGAGGAAAAAGGCCTCAGAAGCCATGGGGATCAACGATGTCCCAGGGCTATGTGGGAGGGAGGTATGACAAACGCATTAACTCCCCTGCACACTTTAGTCACTGGCTGTAAAAAACCTCCTTTGAATCTTAAATACTTTAGCGTGTGACAACTATAGAAAAGTGCATATCTTAATGAAGTTCCATTCAGGATCAGTTTTCACAGTGCTTTGCCATTTAACTTGCTTCAGCCTGTGTTCATTTTCAGCCAACAGTGGCCATCGTTTCACAGTATGACAAACCGTTTCTTCAGGGCACGCTGCAATGCTTTATGCTCAGCACTTTAACTGGAGTGTGGACTGTATTTGCCTTTGTGTACTCCAGTTCCTCCTAGTTATTTAAGGTTTGTTTCTATACCGCAGTACCATTAAGTTCTATGTGGTTTACAAAATATAAACAATTACCTATCTGATTCTAACAAATGTTGGCATTGTAGGGATAACTTAGGTGACTTGCAACATATGATTTATGATTGTCCAATTATTCAACCGTTTTGGTGTTCTGTCTGGAAGACTATGGGCCTCTTCTATCAAGCTGCACTAGCAGTTTGTAGTGCGGTGAGCAGTGCTAAATGACCCGCCCTGCTCCCGACGCTCATAGAGTTCTTATGAGATATATAGAGATTGAACTGCTCCATTACTTGTTCAGCAAACATTATGTATAACAGGCTTAACGTCGGTGAGCAAATGAGAGAATCTCAGAGCTCCATTTATAAATATGGACCCAGTGTTTTTCACAGCTTAAATCAGCACCTGCTTTGGAGCCAAAACACCTTCACTAATCTCAAAAGCCTCTCTGAATATATTACTACCCATGAAGTGTAAAACAATGGCAACTTCGACTGCCAAATCTAAGGCAAGCTGCCAATGAACTTCAGATAATAACCACATACCTCAATGCCAACTGGATGAAAACAAACCTTCCATTGAGCCAGACAACTATGGAGAAAAGGCAGGTATCCCACAGAAGAACAAAATGTTCTCTAACTCACCAGCGACTATGTTGCTTCTCCTATGAACATGTTTATACAGTACATTCTTTTACTGTATTTGATGAATTATGGTAAGTTACAATTGAAATTTTCTTGATATATATTTTTTTATGGTGACGTAGAAATAAGGCTAAGGTGAAAATTAAAATGATTCATAGGAATGAGATCCTGCCAGAAGGATTTTTCATTTCATTATATTTGATACCACCTGCTGCCATAAAAAGCATATAGGTGACTTCAAAATAAAATGTAAATGGAGGCCATTGTGTCATGTTACAGACCAAGGCCAATATGTATTTTACACAGTTTCTTTCTTTTAGAGATTAAGACAGGGGTGCCCAATAGGTCGATCGCGATCGACTGGTAGATCGCCAAGGCAAAGTGAGTCAATCGCGGAGCCCATCCCGGGCTCCATGATAGACTCGCATTGCCTTCACAATCTACCGGCCAATCAGCTTTCCTCTCCCCGACTGCCTGGTGAAGACAGCTTCCCTCCCTTCAATTCACACGCTGTCCTCTTGCCCACAAGCGAACTGAACTCAGGCTGCGGGGCTCTAACACTGCGTGCGCTGGCTTTCCTTCTCTGAAACAGGAAGTTATGTCATTCCTGTTTCAGAAAAGAAGGGAAGCCGGCGCGCGCAGTGTTAGAGGCCCCCCTTGCGTGCTCCGAAACAAGAATGATGCACCCTGCAAACTCTGGCCTCGGGACGTGACACTCTCGGTAGCTGGCTGCAGCCGCAGATGCATCCCGCGTGACCACAGTGGCATGTATCTGGACTGCCAAAGGAGCAGGGGCAGGACGCGGCAGCCCTGCTCTGAGCATCGCCTTCCCTCCCTGTGTAAAGTTTCCGCTCATGTCCGCCCCCAAGGAGAGCACCGCTGAACATAAATGGGTGAATTCCTCTCTCCCCACCAACTTTTCTGTCACCCTATCCAGCATCCCCAGAGCCAGAGAAGGCAAGAGGCTGTGTCCCGTTCCTTCACTGGGGCTTCTCCAGAAGGCAGGGCAAATAGGGATTAAAAATAAAACAAAAAATATTATAATGCATCTATATTGCTTGGCCACTAGCCGGCAAGTCTGAGACGTCCAAACTGGACCTTGTAACATGTGGGGTGATGCCGCCCTTTACCTCTAGCCTGGCTACCAAACACGGAGGCAGCAGCAGAAGCACAGTAAATGCCACGGGCTTCTGAGAGAAGGGGAAGGAAAAGAGAAACCAGACCATGGAAGGAGACAGATGCTAGACCAGTGGCAAGGAAGGAGAGAAAATGCCAGATAATGGAGGGGGGAGGGAGAGATAGAAGAGAAGGAGAGCAGAAAGATGCCAGGGCATGGGGGGAGGGAAGGGAAATTAAGGAGACAGATGTCAGACCAGAGAGAAAGGAAGGAGAGGAGATGCCAGGCCATGGGGTTGAGTAGGAAGGAAAGGAGGCATGAAGAGAGAAAAAAAAAAAAGAAAGGGAGGCAGGGAGAAAGAAAGGGCAGGGAGAGAGGAAGAAAAAGTTGGGGGGGGGGGAATGAGATCTGGAGGAGAGGAAGCATATGGGCTGAAAGAAGGGAAGAAAGATTGGATACACAGTCAGAAGAAGAAAAATTGGAGCAAATACAAAACTGGTTGAATACAAATAAACTGGCCTTAAACATTAACAAGACCAAATCAATCCTTTTTAATTGGAAAAAAGACATTTCACTCATAAATCCGTTTTTCTTTAATAACACAATAATAAGTATGGTCCCTTCAACTAAAATTCTTGGAGTTGTAATAGATGATAAGCTAACTTATCACGAACATATTTCCTCTATTGTTAAAAACTGCTTTTTCAAACTACGGCAGATAAGATCAATTGCCAAATTTCTTTACCCATCATCTTTAAAAATATTGATTCACTCCTTTATTATAGCTAAAATTGATTACTGCAATGCTTTACTTTTAAACATTACCCAAAAAGAAAAAAGGAGACTTCAAATTATCCAGAATACATCCATCAAACTGATTTATAATGCAAAAAAATTCGATCACGTTTCCCCATTATTGATAGACGCTCACTGGCTACCGATTAGCCATAGGATCCTATATAAACTTATGTTTTTAATTTTCAAGACCCTTTCCTCTAGCGAACCGCAATTTATATCAAAATCTTTGATTCCTTATAAAACTCAACGATCTCTGCGTTCCTCTGAGCAAAGTTTATTAACAGTTCCTTCATTAAGGACCATAGGGACACGTAGGGCTGACATGTTTACTGTCGCTGGGCCACAATGGTGGAATACTCTCCCCCAGTACATTAGAACAGAACAAGATATGGCAAAGTTTAAAATTTTTTTAAAAACCTATTTATTTAAGGATGCTTTTAATCTCTAAATAACAGATGATTACGAAATGTGCTTTGGTAAATTTTATACCCCTCCTTTTGTTCTTCCCTTTTCTCACCATACCCAAAAATGTAACTTTACCCTCCTTCCTATTACTCATGTCAGTCAGAATTGGAAAACATTGTTATTTTACTAAAGTTTCTTTATAGTATTTTATTGTACCTTGTACATCGCTTAGAAATTAATATAGGCGATTAATCAAAAACAGAAATAAACTTGAAACTTGAAGAAAGTGCAACCAGAGACTCATGAAATCACCAAACAACAAAGGTAGGAAAAATAATTTTATTTTCAATTTAGTGATCAAAATGTGTCTGTTTTGAGAATTTATATCTGCTGTCTATATTTTGCACTATGGCCCCCTTTTACTAAACCGCAATAGCAGTTTTTAGCACAGGGAGCCTATGAGCATTGAGAGCAGTGCAGGACATTTAGCGCTAAAAACTGCTATCGCAGTTTAGTAAAAAGGGAGGGGGGTATATTTGTCTTTTTGTATGGTTGTTACTGAGGTGACAGTGCATAGAGTCATCTGCCTTGACCTCTTTAAAAAACCACGGAATATAAATGATAATTAACACTTTCTCTGCGTACAGTGTGCTTTGTGTTTTTTTTTAATTTTTTATTGTTGGTAGATTATTTTAACTTGGTCATTTTAAAAGTATCTCGCAAGTCCAAAAAGTGTGGGCACCCCTGCTGTACAGTCTTTACTGCATTGTTTTGCAAGTGTACGCTTGTGGCTTTTAGCAAGACTGGACCCCGGAAGAAGGTCATTGTCACGACCAAAACACGGCCCTTGTCGGGTCTATGCCACATTCACATTAGGTCCTTTGTATTATTGTACATTTTATTGCAAATGTTTTCTGCACCATTTTTCAAATTAATTGTATATCAAGATCATCTGTTCCACATTCTTTTGTGTTTTGCTCTGCGATAGTTGTTGTGGAACTTCGGTGGACCTTGTTTGTGTTTTCTTTCCTATGTGACTCATTGACCCTCTCCTGACTTTTATTCATTCTATATTTAAAGTAGTCTTTCCTTTAATACTCTCCCATTCACCTGGAGTAGACCTTGTTTTTTTCTTGCCTTAAAATTCTAAGACAGAAGTCCTTTCACCTTCTAATTACTGCCCCTTTTCTAACAATCCTTTCCTAGCAAAATTAATTGAAAGGATTGTTCTTCACATTTGTCTGACTACTTGGATAAAACCAATACACTGCACCCAAGAGAAACTTTTTCATATTCTACTGAGTCTCTTTCATTTGAAAGGATGCTCTGGAATGTAGTAGTAGATGTGTGGCACAGTCTTCCGGAAGCGGTGGTGGAGACAGAGACTATGTCTGAATTCAAGAGAGCATGGGATAGACACGTGGGATCGCTTAGGAAGAGGAAGAGATAATGGTTACTGTCAATGGGCAGACTAGAAGAGCCATTTGGTCTTTATCTGCCATCATGTTTCTATGTTTCTATACCTTCATTGGTCTTTAGGATTTTGAACAATTATACCTTGATAGTGGTAATGTTCCTCTGGTTTTCCTTGATCTCACTGCAGCTTTCAATATGGTCAATCATGATATTCTTTTTGCAGCATCATCGACTGATATTCTCTTGGTTCTGTTCCTATCTTGCACCCAAATCTTTATAACCTCTGGTGTCACTCAATGATCCATCCTTGGACCTATACATTTTAACATCTACCGGGCTCCCATTGCACTTATCATCCAGTTACTGGACTTTACCATTTTTATATGGTTGATATTCAGTTATTTTACCCCCCTTCTAGCCCATTCTTCTGGCTGTATGACTGATGTTTCTTCTAAATTCACCCTCATGATCACAATGACCTTCTAAAATAATTGGTTAAAACTCAATTCTGCTGAATCTGAATATATTATCTTCTTTTGGTATTCTCTTACCACAATATCACAGAAAAAGATATATTAAGATTCAGAGTGTCATTTTTGATGAGGTCTTAAATTTCTAATTTCACAAAGAAAAGTTTTTATGCTCTCAAATAAATCCACTCTTCATTCTTTGTGTACTACACTTAATACTGGTTATTTTAAAAAATAGATTACTCTAACTCTATCTACCAAAGCTGGCCCAGAACCATCTCTCTGATGTCAGAATTGACATTGGGAGGAGGGCAACTAGCCTGTGTCTGCCTGGAGTTGTGACGGCGGCGGGTGTGTGTGTGTGTATGTGGAATGTGTCAAATGGCAGGGTTGGCTTCGGGGATGGGGGGGTGTAGTGGGCGGGGAGGCAGAGAGGAATCGGTGGAGGCATGGGTGGGTCTGGGGCGGAGATTGGACGGGTCTGGGGTAGAGCTTAGGTGGGGGAACTCGGTTGGTATTTGTTAGGCATAGGGGTTACTTGGCTTGATGAAGTTGAGAAACACTGCTATAAATGACACTCAATAAATGGACACTGAAAAAAAATTGACACTAAGGGCTATTTTCGAAAGGGTGCACACAGTTTATACAATACTGATTGCTGCCCATTCCTGTACCCTGTACTCTACCTTTGTACAGCTGGTGTAAATACTAGCAACCAAGTTGGGTACACTGACTCAGTATGCCATAATTATACATGTAACTTTTTGGAATGCCATGCACCTCCAATGGCCATGTCCTCTGAGATATTCTCTATGGTGCTCTGCCTTATAGAATAGTGTGAAGCCAGGTGCAAGTGCAAATTTTAACAGGTACCAATTAACATCAATAATTGGCTGTAAGCATCCAGTTACTGATGGTTCAGAGATCATTATCCAAATCATTTGCATGCAAATCTAAGTACCACATATAGGCCTGGATGCACTAAAAGTACCAACTGGATTGCTGTTGGCCGATTCTGGATGAGCGATCGATGCACTACCAAGTTTGCATGCAAATGATTTGTGCAGAGGTGCATATAATTTGCATGCAAACCCAACAGATTAATTGCTCAGTGAGTGTTTGACACATGTGCAGAGCCCTAACAGTAGTGACAGGAGAAGCATTCTTTTTTTTAATGGCACAGATGTGTGTGTGTTACACATGCACAATATTCCCTGTTAAAAAAAAAGAAAAAACCGGCACACTGATGGCCCTCCACAACAACCCTCCCATGAAATGGCACCGCACTCCACCACAGTAGTGAAAATGGCAGGAGGGATGCCTACTCCCTCCTGCCTGGCCGAATACCCAATGCCCCCACCCAGTCCTGGACCCCCTTTTCCACCAATCCCCCCCAACCATCCCCTACCCCCCCTTCCTCCTGAAAAAATTCAGGAGAGCTGCCCACTCCCTCCTACCACCAAATGCTCCCCCAAACCCTGATCCCACTCCCCAACCCCCCTTCCCCTGTACCTTTGTTAAATGTTGGGAACTGGAGGGAAGCACAGTCCCTTAAGCTCCGAGTCCCACATGTTGAAAATGACAGGCCTTCCCTTCTCCAATGCAACATATGATGCACAGGGAGGAGCCTAAGGACCTAATTAGCTCAGATTAGGAGGGGGTCTTAGGTATTTCCTCCCTCTGTATCCCAGGCTCCTCCCTCTGTATCCCATCTGATGCACAGGGCGGGGCTTAAGGTCTGACATCTGAGCAAATCAGGGGAGGGGACTTATGCATCTGAGCCAATCAGGGCCTTAGGCTCCTCCCCATGCATCACATGGTACACCAGAGAGGGGAAGGCTTGCCATTTTCAATAGGCGGGAGTAGGACCATGCTTCCCTCCAGCTCCCAATGTTTAACAAAATACCGGGGGGGGAGCATGGGGTGAGGGTTGGAGGAACATCCAGTGGCAGGAAGGAGTGGGCATCCCTTCTGCCTTTTTTGGGGGGGAGGAAGATGGGAGGGTAGAGGATAGTTTGGGGGGCCCTCCATTGGCAGGAGGGAGTGGGCATCCCTCCTGACAATTTTCTCTCTGGGAGGAGGGGGAGATTTCCAGTGCCGCATTCGTCAGGGAGGGCTGTCTTCAGTGGTGGGGGAATTTTTTTCTTTTGTTTTTATGTGACAGATATTTTGCATGTGTAACACATGTAAAATATATGTGCCATTAAAAAAAAAAATAATAAAATAACAATACCCCTGGCAGACCTATCGGTAATACAGTTACTGACAGGTCTAGCTAGACCTGTCTAGCTGTCTAGGTCTAGCTAAACATGTTGGTTTTTCTGATTGCTAAAACCCCCATTTTTAACATTTTTTAATTTTTTTGAATAGCCAAGCGATGTTAATGCATCAATTGCTTGGCTATTTTGCATGGAGTTTTACCTAATTTGCATGGCCAGATCAGAAAATGGGCGATTGAGGGGAAAAACACACGGTGGAAAGTTTTGTGCACTGGGTCAGTAAAAGTGATCGTAGCTAAAGCTGTGAAAACAGGTTTAGCGACGATTGCTGACTTTAGTGCATCTGGCCCATGGAATCTTGGGGGATAGCATATAGCAATGTCAATATTAAATTTTTAAAGTGTCACAGTCAAAAAACGTGAAGAAAATATTCACATACCTTCTCTCCAGAAGGACCTAAATTCCCCTTTTCTCCCTGGATACCTTTTTCACCCTAAAAAGCAAAGTAAAATTATAAAATGTTTCCTTCAACTATTCAGAATTGCAGGGTCTGCTTAATCACTAGGCAAAATGGTTGGTCAATTAACACAGTAGCTTCTGGGATGTGACAAAGAGTAGCTGCAGTCAAAGTAAAACAATAAGGTCCTAATGGTCAAACAAACACTCAAAATATCAGCACAGATCCATGGTGAGATCTCATCTGGAATATTGTCTACAATTCTGGAGACCGCATTATCAAAAAGAATGGAGCGAATGCAGAGAATGGAGTCGGTTCAGCGAATGGCCACCAGGATGGTCTCAGGACTCAAGGATCTCCCGTATAAGGAAAGGCTGGGTAAGTTGCAGCTATACTCACTCGAGGAGCATAGAGAGAGGGGAGACGTGATTGAGACGTTCAAATATGTCACGGGCCGTATTAAGGTAGAAGAGGATATCTTTTTTCTTAAAGAACCTACGGCGACAAGAGGACATCTGTTGAAACTCAGGGGTGGGAGATTTCATAGTGATACCAGGAAGTACTTCTTCACCAAGAGGGTGGTTGATCATTGGAATAGTCTTCCACTGCAGGTAATTCAGGCCAGCAGCATGCTGAACTTTAAGAGAAAATGGGATAAGCATGTGGGATCACTTCAGGGAAGAATTTAGAGGGTGGGTCATTAGAGTGGGCAGACTTGTTGGGCCGTGGCCCTTTTCTGCCGTCATCTTCTATGTTTCTATACCTGACCCTCAGGAAAAGAAGGGACTCTCCTATTCCTCATACACCCCCACAACAACAACAAAAAAACCATATTTATCACCCTTATAAATGCAGACCAGTAAATAACAAAGACATCACACTAAAAGACCTCACAGATAAAAACTGGGACATATTCCTGACTACTAAAACCTAGCATAAAGACAATGATAGTTACACCAGGTTACACTATCACATTTTAGCAGGATCCTGTATGCACAAAGGAGTAACAGCCTTTACCTCCCCATGACAAATAGATTGCAGAGAAATGCATATTGGTACTAGATCTCAATATGTGTCACATTAGGTTAAAAACTTATAATGAAAAAACATGCACTGCCAAAGGATAACCTGGAAACTCTAGTATCAAGCTAGGATACAACCTTGTATAGTAAACTTGTTCTGTAATTATGTCAAATTGTAACCTTTCAACTATATTATTATCATCTTTGGTAATTTACTATTTTTAATCAATTCATTTCTGATAAATTCATTGTGAACTCATGATTCTAATGTAAACTGATTGTCTTAAACTGAGTTTTTTTACCTAAAAAATCAGCGGATGTTCGCCATTTTTCACAGCAGCGCATCGAGGGAGTTCATCTCCCCGTAGGGCGATTTAGGCGGAGCATGAGGCTAAAGTGAGTAACTAATTAATATGGTTAAAATTTGGTTAACTTTAGGCATTTTAACCTTAAGCATGTCAATTGCAGTGGTATGTTTGCTCAAGTAGGCATTAACATATAAGGGAGCTGGCTATTAGTAGGTTTTAATTTGATTTCATTCAATTTATTTCATTACAATGTACAAAATGAGAGTGGATCCTTTTAGCTTAAACCAGGTTTGCCCTTTGTAATGGATGGTTTCCTTTTTCTAATAGTGATGGCTAAATGAGAATGAACCACTAGCTTGTAGAGCTGAATATCTCCTGAGAAAGCTCTTATTTGAGTGAAATGGAGACGCTCCATTGAGCGAAGCATAATACAGCAAGGAACCCAGCTGAGAGCTGTTAATATCAGCTGAGTTATCCCCAAAGCCATTCTGCATAGCTAAGTGCTGCCAGTACTGCTACTACAAAAAAGCTAAGTACTTTAGGCTTCAAGAAGTTATTAAGCCTGAATATTAAAGCAATCCCTATTATGATTCAGTTCTGGCTATTTCACTAAGGGCCTGTTTTACAAAGCCACGTTAGCGGCTGTGCTGTGGTAACGGCCCCGAAGCCCATAGAGATTTAAAGGGCTTCTGGGTCATTGTCGCGCGGCAGCTTCGTAAAACAGGTGGTAAGTTTTGAAATTTGAAATTTAAAAGTTTTTAAAACAAAGATATTAATTAAAAAGACTTCAATAGTGATAAGAGATAATATAAAAAGAAAGGTAAATGAGACTAATGATAGTTCACAGATGGCCCCTCTGACAGGACTTGTTCCAAAGGCAAATGGCCATGAACACTTGAGGTCTTTCCACCTTTCTAAAAAAGTATATATATATAAAAAAGTACATAAAATATTACCATTTATGGTTAAGAAGATCAAGAAGTTTTATGAAAAAGATTCCTTTTTATATTCAACATAATTGCAGGGTTATTGGACTATATAATATGTACAGTATGTTTCCAGCATTTCTCTCCTTCCCAACTCCCCCTTCCCCCTATCTCCAATATCTTCCTCTTTCTAGCTCCCCTGAAATGGTTAATTATGTTACTTCCCTCCCCCAAGCAGCAACCTCCAATGGGCATAAAACAAAAGCATTGGGAAGTTCAAAGCTGGAAGGAGCCAGAAAAGCTTTGGGTGTGGAGCACTACGCATCTGCATATGTTCACCAACCCCAACTGATGCTGCAGGATGTTAATCCAGTTGGAGCATCGCCATTCTAAGGGAGGAAGCTAAGAAAGAAAACATCTCATTGAGAAGGGGGAGTTGGAGAGAAGGACATTTTGGAGATGCCATGGTACCCGTGGCTCCCCCTGTTCTGATGCTTACAAGGGGCCTCTGAAAAGTTCTCGGCCCAACCAGGAAGAGAATGAGGTGGAGCCATGAAACTTACAAGTTATTCCACACTTTTCTTGACACTTAATTTCAGTGATATGAAATGAAACAAAATGTGTCAAGAAAAGTGTAGAATAACTTGTAAGTTTCACGGCTCCACCTCATTCTCTTCTTGGTTGGGCCGAGAACTTATCAGCGGCACCGTGTATGCAATAGATGTATGTATCTATCTCAATTAAATATTTAAAAGTAGAAAGGGCGATTAAAATAGGGCATAAGTGTACAAAATATTGTACAGCATAACACCTACGTGCTGTTCCATAATGTTGGGCTTAAATGGCATAATGTGTAAATGCAAGGGGGTGTCTACATGGGTGGATCATGGGGGGGCATGGCAGAGCTAACATATATATTTATGTGTTTTCACAGGATTGATCTAAGAGGGGTAGTTGTTGAGGTAATCCTGTTTTTTTAGTTTATCAAAATCTCTTACTTTCTCTCTTGAAGGGCCTCACAGGGAACATTATTCATTTTTGTGAGTCAGTAGACTCCTTTAATTAAACCAGCTGTACATTTCTATGAATGAATGAGATGGTGTAAATTTTCAGCATCATTTATCTAAGTAGCATGTCCTGCTATCCAGATATAGTACGTAACACTGACCAGGTTTGTGTCCATATTTTCAGCAGCATTAGTCAAATAATGCCACTGAAAATAATAATAATAACAGTTTATATACCGCAGGACCGTGAAGTTCTATGCGGTTTACAATGATTAAAAATGTTACAGATTGAATGGAATAAACAAAGTACAGACTTAGTGATTGATAGTTTTAGCGATCATTTGTTGAGGACTAAGATTGTATAGGTTGGTTTCCTAAATATTTCAGGAACAGATGTGTTTTTAGGCGTTTTCTGAATTCCCCATAGGTAGTAGGCATGAGCAATTGTTCAAGGTCTTTACCCCATAATGCTGCTTGATGTGCGAAAAGATGTTGGTGATGACTTTTAAATTTACAACCTCTAACTGGTGGAGAAACAAAGTTCGGGTGTGAGCTTCGCTTGTGTCTGTTGATTGTGAAAGAGAAAAGGTCTGTTATGTATTTAGGGGCTAAGCCATAAAATACCTTGAAGCAAAAACAACCAAACTTGAATTTCACACGTGCCTCCAACGTCAGCCAGTGTAAAAGTCGATAGGAAGGTGTCACGTGATCAAACTTCTTCAGTCCACAAAGTAGTCTAACCGCTGCATTTTGAACTAGTTGCAATCGCCGCATATATGCCAAGTAGGTGATGTTACAATAATTGAGTTGACTCAGTATAAGGGATTGTACCAGAATTCGAAATGATGAGACATCGAAGTAAGCTCTGATGGACCGAAGCTTCCAGAGGATGAGAAAGATTTTTCTGATCGAGGAGTCTACCTGGTCTTTTATGGTCAGGTTCTGGTCCAGTGTTACTCCCAATATCTTCATAGTGGGTTGAATGGGATAACTAAGGTTATTGATGCACATTGGTGCTTTAGTGTCAAGTGGGTATGGCGATGCTATGAAAAATTTTGTTTTCTCTGAATTTAGTTTTAGTCTGAATTCAGTCATCCATTCAGATTGTCCTGGATTTATTAAGATAGCATTAGGGTGAAATGGGAATTAGCCAGGGACCAGCAATATTCAGCACTGGTATAAGGATGCCTCAATTATCTGGATAAAACCAAAAGCAAAAAAGTACTGTGGAAGGTATTTATTCAGTCAATAAACGATGAAATCAACAGTTCTCAACAAAGGAATTTGCATATACAATAAAAGCTGTGGACCTTTCAGGCATTTATTCAGTCAATAAATGAACAACATCCATTTCCACAGGATTTTTTTGCTTTTGGTTTTACCATTTTACTCTGGAACCTTTGGGTTTTCCTTTTGCTTTAAGTTATCTGGATAATCATGATTCTGTTCCTTATACTCAGTGGGGGAAGTTACTTCTTCATGGGATCAGTAGCATAGAATATTGCTACTATTTGTGTTTCTGCCAGGTACTTGTGACCTGGACTGGCCATTGTGGAAACAAAATACTGGACTAGATGGACAATTGGTCTGACCCAGTATGGCTAGCTATTCTTATGTTCATATTCAGGCCCAATATCAAGATAATTAGTGGCGTACCAAGGAGGGGCGGTACGCCCCGGGTGCACGGCCCAAGGGGGTGCACAGCTGGCCACTCACCGGAGAATAGGCTGCCGCCAGGGAAAGGCTGCCATTGCCGTCATCAGAAAGAGGCCGGCGCTGAGTTCTCCCTCTCTGCTTCTCTTCCCCGCGAGCCAACCAACTCTAGCCGTCCGACGTCAATTCTGACGTCGGAGAGGAGGTTCTGGGCCATCCAATCGCTGCCTGGCTGGCCCGGAACATCCTCTCCGACGTTAGAATTGATGTCGGGAAGCGAGAGTTGGTCAGCCCGCGAGAAAAGAAGCAGGGGGAACTCGGCACCGGCCTGTTTCCGATGGCCAGTGGCAGCCTTTCCCCAGTGGTTGTGGCAGCAGTATGTTTCTCAATGGCGGTGGCATGGGGGAGAGCAGGGAGAAAGAAAGAAAAGGGGGGGTAGATAGGGAGCCAGAAAGAAAGAAACGGGGGGGACAGGGAGCCAGAAAGAAAGAAAGGGGGGACAGGGAGCCAGAAAGAAAGAAAGGGGGCAGGGTGAAAGAAAGAAAAAAATGGGGCAAGGGGAGAGAGAGAGAAAGACAGACATAGAGAAAGAAAGGGGGCATTAAGAGAGAAAGAAGGGGGTAGGGTGAAAGAAAGAAATGGGGCACGGAGAGAGAGAGAAAGACAGACATACAGAAAGAAAGAGGGCATGGAGAGAGAAAGAAAGATGGGTACAGGATGAAACAAAGAAAAAGTTGGGGGAGGAAATGAGGTCTGGAGGAGAGGAAGCATACAGGAGGCTGAAAGAAAGGAAGAAATATTGGATACACAGTCAGAAAAATAAAGTGCAACCAGAGACTGATGAAATTACCAAACAAAGATAGGAAAAATGATTTTAGTTTCAATTTAGTGATCAAAATGTGTCCGTTTTGAGAATTTATATATGCTGTCTATATTTTGCACTATAGGCCCCTTTTACTAAACCGCAATAGCAGTTTTTAGTGCAGGGAGCTTATGAGTGTCGAGAACAGCGTGGGGGCATTCAGCGCAGCTCCCTGCGCTAAAAACGCTATCGCAGTTTAGTAAAAAGGGAGGGGGTATATTTGTCTATTTTTGTATAGTTGTTACTGAGGTGACATTGCATAAAGTCATCTGCCTTGACCTCTTTGAAAACCTGCGGAATATAAATGATAATTAACATTTTCTCTGTGTACAGTGTGCTTTGTGTTTTTAAAATTTTATTGTTGGTAGATCATTTTGACTTGGCCATGAAAGTAAGGGGGAGGGAGGGGAGCTGCTGAAAGACATCTAGTATTTCTTGCAGGCTTGACTGTGCAGGGAATTATTTTTGTAAAATCATGTTTTGTTATGTGACTGGCATTATGTAGACTTTAATTTCTATGAATGAATAGAATGAAAATCATATAAAATTACTTGCTTGTTTTTATGTGCGTGCGCTGAAGGAAAGTGGAGAGAGAGTGGGCTGAGGACGCTGAAGGGAAATGGGGAAGAGAGAGTGGGGAAAAGACGCTGATTTATAAATTGACAATTGTACAGAATATTGTTTCTTTTTATACTTTAATATAATAAGTTCAATATAAAACAATTCAAGGCTTGTGTGGATGGAATCAGATGGTTTGTGGGGATGAGGACCGAGCTTATGGGGATTAGTCCAATAAAATGGTATTTTCTTATTTCTCATTATTTGTTTTATTTTTATTTGTTAATTTGTAAAGTGGTGATTGTTATGTATCAGTTTTTTCAAATTTACATCTACTGTCTTTATATTTTGCACAGTATTAGAGGACATGTATTACTGTTTTTGTGATGTTGTAGTGTTGCATTGTATGCAGAGTCTGATTTCTTGGCAGTTCAGTTTAACTTTTGTCTACATATTTCTATTTTTAGTTTGTGATTATTCCATATTGGGCGAGGGTGTATTTGTCTGTGTGTATGAAAGGGACATGGCTTTCTGATAGCATCGACTGTACAGGATCAATTGACTGTGCAGGATCTGGTTTGTTTAGTTTTACAATGTATGTGTTGGTGTTCTAGTGCTCACTGTAGTGTTTAAGATGCTGCCTTTTCCTAGGTACACTCTTGTTGTGCGATATGTAGATTGTTACTAAAAATCATATTTTTCATATAGATGGGGGAAGGGGGGTGTCAAAAAATGATGGGCCCCGGGTGTCACATAAGCTAGGTACGCCACTGCAGATAATGGACAAGTATAACTTCTAACACCATAGCTAGCATTTAAATTGAACACCAACAGTGGAGTGTGAAAATTGATCCAATTCAGTTTAACAAGTCTTGGGTAGCTTTCTCTTTAGTCATGATTCTCTAAGAACAAGAATCACAAAGAAATTGTTCTTTCCTTACAGAACCTCTCTCTTCCATTATTAATGCCTGGGAAGGAACATAAATCAGTCTTTAGGCCTTTGAAGCTGCCTGTGTTTTTCTGCATTATTTCTGTGTAGATGAAATACAAAACATTCTCAGCTGAATAAGTTTTTTCTTTAATATTTCTCATATTTTTGAGTTGTAGAATAGTAACTTTTGCTCCCATTACTGATTCCTTCAAACTTTTGTTCTTTTTGATTTGTGTATGTACCTTATAACTCTCTTTGGTTAAAATGTCACATGCAAATGGGCTCTTCAACATTGAAATGAGCCCTCTGGTGTATTCTTAAAAAATGCCAAGCCATTTTCTAAAAGCGTTGTTCACTTTTGGCGACAAAAATAAGTAACTGCTCCGGGGGTACCGGTCAGTGTCAGAAACTGCTGTGTTGTGATGCAGCGGGATAGATGCCCATTCTCTCCTGCTGCATCACAATACCCCTCCCCTATAATGGAGGCGAACACCCCCCTTCCCCCCCAGAACAGTGACACCCCCCTGCAGTGGGAAAGATGTCAATTTTTTCCTGCTCTGAAGAAATCTATGCTACCAGCGAACACCCCCCCTCCCCAGAACAGCAGTGATTCTCCCACCTGCATTGAGGGAGATGCCGATTCTCTCCCACTGCAAAGAAACCCATGCTGCTGGAGAACATCCCCATCTGGAACAGCAGTGACACCTCCACTTGCAGCAGCAGAGATGCCCACTCTCCCCTACTGGCAAGTGACCCCCCTCCCCTGCCATAGAACACCTCCCCCACCTCCAACGCCCCTTCCCCTTACTTCCAAATAGATGCACGAAGAGATGCATTTTGGAATGCACTGGGGAGGGGCTTAAGACCTTGATTGGCCCAGGCACCTAAGGCCCCACCCATATGGAGCCCTAGGTACCTGGGCCAACCAGGGTCTTAGGTCTCCTTCCCTCTGCATTCTGGGATGCACTAGGAGTGGCCTAAGACTCCGATTGGCCAGATCCCTAAGGTCATCCCCTTGTATATATAGCAACCCTCAGAAACTACAGAATTTCAGTCACTAGGTGCTACCATACAAAATAACCATATAGACAAGTATGGACCATTATTTTAGAAACATATCCACATATAAATAGCGGCATTTATCACACTAGGGTTACCATATGACTCCAAAAATGGAGGTCAGATTGAAATGTCTGGGTTTTACTTCCATTGAAAGTAAGAAGGACAGATTGTAACATCTGGGTTTTACTTTTATTAAAAACAATGGAAGTAAAACATGGATGTCTCAATCCATCCTCTGTTTTCTGGAGCTCTACAGTAATCGCAAATACATGTAATTCTGATTTCAAAAAGCTATTATTTATATGTAGAAATCCATATCATGCAGAGATTTTAAGGGGATATAGTTTGATTATGGTTTGGGAATGTTTTTTGTTTTATTTTCAGTTGATCTAAACTCTATACATGTATTCTCCATTTATAAAAGTACCGCTCCATAAGACACACTTTTTCCCCTCCCAAAATGGGTGGAAATAAGGGTGCATCTTATGGAGGGAATACCCCCCCCCCCCCTCAGCATCAAAAAGCACAGCTCCAGTCGTCGAAGCAGGGAGGAAGGAGCCCTCTCAGATTATCTGAGGGAACAGCATTGACCGGCAGCCAGCGGAGTCCATTGCGAGGCGTGTCCGGCCTGATTTCCATTGATTGTGACCCACAACCACTGCCCACCTATCTCCATCTGCCTCCACTTGGCATTCATACCGGCGCATGAGCGACCATTGGGAGAGGCTTCTGCAGCTGATGCCAGGTCTGAGCTAGCCCTCGTGGCTTTCTCGCTCGGCCCATGAGGAGGAAGAAGAGGTTATGGTAGTAGGGGGAATGGCACCAGGCACAGGCAGCACCAGTAGGCTAAGGCTTGGAGGGGGGCACAGCGCCTCTATGATGAAGTTTAAGCCTAACCAGACTCGGACTTATGACCAGGAAGGCTTTAAGAAACAGGTGGCCTGCCTGCGTTTCAGTAGAACTGAGCAACCATTCAGAAGTGGCGCCTGCCCACGCAGCAGCCCCGATGTGCCAGTAATCAGCAGGCAGCAGCCCTGCGAAGCACCAGCGACCAGCCCAATTAGGGAAGCGTCCGGGCCCAGGCATTAGCGTGCTTGTGCGCTGCGGGCCCCGACAAGCAACAGGCAGCTGTCCACCGACATCCAGCATTTATAGGTACCGCTGGGGTTTTTTTTTTTGTGTGTGTGTATTTGCTTCATAAGACGTACCTTTATTTCCGCCCACTTTTTTGGGGGGAAAAAGTGTGTCTTATGGAGCACAAAATATGGTAGTATTGAAGTATGGCCATATCACAGAGTGATACAAGGGCATTATAACATTTTCATCTTTGTTTTCCATTCCTTCCCTGATAATTTCTAACATTCCTTTCTTAGCCACCTCTGCACATTGAGTTGAGGGTTTCAACATATCCTCAATAATGACACCTAAATCATTTTCTGGGCAGTGACTCCTAACGTGGAATTCGGCATCCCATAGTTATAGTTTGGGTTACTCTTTCTCATAAACATCACTTTGCACTTGCTCACATTAAATGTCATCTGCAATTTTGATGCCCAGTCTCCTAGTCTCCCAAGGTCCTCTTGCAATTTTTCATAATCCTCTACCGATTTAGCAATTTTGAACAGCGTTGTGTCATCAGAAAATTTAATTATCTCACTAGTTATTCCCATCTCTAGATCATTGATAAATATGTTAAAAAGCAGTGGTTCCAGTACAGATCCCTTGGGAAACCCAACTATTTACAACCTCTCTCTGATGACATTCAAAAAGTATGTAAACCCCCAATCATTCAAGTCCCGACTCTTTTAGGGATAAGAAAAGTTAAAGAAGAAAATGGTTAAAGATGGAAGGTAGGCAATCAAATTTAAAGGAGCCATCAAAACACAGCGTATTGAAAGGCATTCAACTGAAACAAAATGGAGTAAAATGTACACCAAGGAGAAGTTTTCAAGATACTGTAAATAACAAGATTCTATGAACATTTTAAACAGATTAAGCATTTGATGGTGTGCATTCAATATAATAATTAAGAAGGGGATGGCAATAGGAGGTTGTTGTTTTTCAGTCAATGATGTTTGTTCCATTTCTAGTCTGTGTGCATGATTCGTTCAGGCAGCAGATGGGGATCTGAGGCTTTTTCTTCTTTTAAATATTGCCTACCTTCCATCTATAACCATTTTCTTCTTTAACTTTTCTCATTCCTAAAAGAGTCAGGACTTGTATGATTGGGAGTATACATACTTGTTGAATGCCATTAGAGAGAGGTTGTTTTGATTTATAGATGATTCTGAATCTCTCAATCTGTATTGGTTGCTTAAACCCCATTATTTACCCATCTCCATTGAAAATATTGACCATTTAAACTAACTGTTTTCTGTCTTTCAACCAGTTCTTAATCCATAATAGGACATGACCACTTATCCCATGACTTTCTAATTTCCTCAGAAGTTTTTCATGAGGTACTTTGTCAGATGCCTTTTGAAAGTCCAAATACACAATATCAACTGGCTCACCTTTATCCATATGTTCATTCACCCCTTCAAAGAAATGCAGCAAATTGGTGAGGCAAGATTTCTCTTGACTAAATCTGTGTTGGCGTTCTCTCATTAATTCATGTTCTGTCATTTTATTCTTTATAAAATAGTCTCTACCATTTTGTCAGGCACCAACATCAGACTCTCTGGTCTATGATTTACTGAATAACCTCTGGAACTCTTTTTAAAAATCGGCATCACATTGGCCTACCCTCCAGTCTTCCAAGTTCTATGCTGGATTTTTAAGAAAAAATTACAAATCACAAATAATAGCTCTGCAAGTTCATTTTTCAATTCTGTCAGCTCTCTGGGAGGTATACCATCTGGTCTAGGTGATTTGCTACTGTTCAATTTGTCAAATTGAACCATTACATCTTCCAGTGTTACAGAGATTTGTTTGAGTTTCTCTGATTTATCAGAATTGAATACCATTTCTGGCACTGGTAAATCCACCACATCATCTTCGGTGAAGCTCAAAGCGAAGAATTAATTTAATCTCTCTACTAAGGTCTTGTCTTCTTTGAGAGCGCTATTATCCCTCAGTCATCTAGGAGGTACAACTGATTCTCTTCCTGGTTTGTTGCTTTTAATATACCTAAAAAAAGTTTTACTGTGTGTTTTTGCTTCCAATGTAATCTTATCCAGGTCTCTCTTTGCCTTCCTTATTAGTACCTTGTATTCCTTATTAGTACCTTGTATTCCTTGTGCGGTTTACAATTATTTTAAGTACCATCTGGTCTAGGTGATTTGCTACTGTTCAATTTGTCAAATTGAACCATTACATCTTCCAGTGTTACAGAGATTTGTTTGAGTTTCTCTGATTTATCAGAATTGAATACCATTTCTGGCACTGGTAAATCCACCACATCATCTTCGGTGAAGCTCAAAGCGAAGAATTAATTTAATCTCTCTACTAAGGTCTTGTCTTCTTTGAGAGCGCTATTATCCCTCAGTCATCTAGGAGGTACAACTGATTCTCTTCCTGGTTTGTTGCTTTTAATATACCTAAAAAAAGTTTTACTGTGTGTTTTTGCTTCCAATGTAATCTTATCCAGGTCTCTCTTTGCCTTCCTTATTAGTACCTTGTATTCCTTATTAGTACCTTGTATTCCTTGTGCGGTTTACAATTATTTTAAGTACCATCTGGTCTAGGTGATTTGCTACTGTTCAATTTGTCAAATTGAACCATTACATCTTCCAGTGTTACAGAGATTTGTTTGAGTTTCTCTGATTTATCAGAATTGAATACCATTTCTGGCACTGGTAAATCCACCACATCATCTTCGGTGAAGCTCAAAGCGAAGAATTAATTTAATCTCTCTACTAAGGTCTTGTCTTCTTTGAGAGCGCTATTATCCCTCAGTCATCTAGGAGGTACAACTGATTCTCTTCCTGGTTTGTTGCTTTTAATATACCTAAAAAAAGTTTTACTGTGTGTTTTTGCTTCCAATGTAATCTTTTCCAGGTCTCTCTTTGCCTTCCTTATTAGTACCTTGTATTCCTTATTAGTACCTTGTATTCCTTGTGCGGTTTACAATTATTTTAAGTTGGATCCTTCTTCTACTCTTTGAAGGATTTTCTTTTAGCTCTAATAGCTTGTTCACTTCACTTGTTAACTATACCAACTGCCTTTTTCTCTTCCTTCCTCCTTTTTTAATACATGGAATATATCTAGTCTGGGCTTCCAGGATGGCATTTTTGAATAACATCCATATCTGACGTAAATTTTAGAACTTCTGAAAATGCTATCCTAGAGGTTCTGGAATTTAACTTCCTACCTAAGAGTCAAAATTTGGTTCCAGAACTTCCCTACCACATTTCCCTATGTCATTGGTACCCACATGTACTAAGACAGTAGGCTCCTCCCCAGTACTGTCTAAAATCTTAACTTGCTGACACATGAGGTTTGGCACCTTTATACCAGGCATTTAAGTGTCGAAGCAATCTTCATGTCCACCAGCCACCCAGCTATCTACATGCCTAGTGATTGAATCTCTCACTATATTAGCTGTCCTAGCCCTTCCCTACAGGGTAGAAGCCTCTGGAGACACATCCTCTGTGCGAGAGGACATTGCATCCCCTGTTGGGAAGGTCCTGGCTTTAGGATTGCTTCCTAATTCATCAGGATGATGCTTTCCTTTAAGAAGACTTCCCCTCTCTGAGGAAGCACAGAGGCTGTCAGACTGGAGATAGGACTACTCTACAATATTCCTTTAGGTCTCCTCTGTGTATCTCCCTGTCTCTCTCAGCTCCTTTAAGTCTGTTACTCTAGTGTCAAGAGATTGGACCCATTCTCTGTGTGATAGGAGCTCTTTGCACTGAGCACACACATAATTCAGCTGTTCGCCTTCCCCTCCTTAAAACTATGTCAGCTCAAAAGATTCCTCGACAAAACCTTCGCCTTCCATGCTGCTAAGCTGAACCCTTGGTTAGCCCAATTGATTCTCGAGGCCTCGACCTACCTCGACTTTAGAAAACTCCTCAAAACATACCTTTTCCGCGAACAGGATCCTTAACCCTCACTCCCCTGCTATAAGCCAACTCCCGCCCTCCCCCCCCCCACTCTCCTCCCCCCCTGTGCTTCTCTCTCCCTCCCTCTTCCAGGCCAATCCAACCTGTCGCCGCCTGTAACTTGGATAAATTTCTGCTAAAATGTACCTACATTCCCTTCCTCGTCGCTTGCAACGCCGACAAAATGATGTAAATCTGTGTGCAGATCGGATCCTAATTAATTGATGTGAACCGCCTAGAACTCACTGGGTATGGCGGTATACAAGAACATAATAATAATAATAATAAGACCTCTCACCAACTGTAAGATAATCTAACTTGTGACACTCAGTGTAAAAAAGACTGAATAGCCTCCATATTGCTGCTGGCCTGCTTCCTGCTTGCTGCTAGACTGCTTCCTGCTTACTTTGTTAAGTTGATAAGGAAGTTGGAAAATGTACAAAAAGGTCCACTAAGATTGGTAGTTAAATATTAGGTTATGTATTTCTGCAGTTTTCCCAGTGGCATACCAAGGGGGGGGGGCAGGGGGGCGGTCCACCTCGGGTGCAGCCTTAGTGGGGGTGCACAGCTGGACAGGTCCGGAAAATTCCTGGGTTGTGACAGCACTCAGCGGCATCGGTGTCCCCCCCCCTCCGCGACGGCACTCAGCAGCATCGGCCGCCCCCCCCCCCCCCCGCCCTGCGACAGCACTCAAGTTCAGCCTCCTTCTCCTGGCATCAGCAGGACTTCAGATTGGCAACAGGTGCTCAGTCAAAAGCTTCCCCTGACTCAGCTTTTTGTTTCCGCCCAGGCAGTTCAGTCAGGGGAAGCTTTTGACTGAGCACCTGTTGCTGATCTGAAGTTCTGCTGATGACGGGAGAAGGAGGCCGAACTTGAGTGCTGTTACGGGGCAGGGAGGGCGCTGATGCCGCAGAGTGCCGTCACGGAGGGGGGGCGCCAATGCCGCTCAGTGCCGTCGTGGGGGGGGGGGCTTTGCCGATCTTGTTGCCAAAATCGGAAAGGTGAGGGAGAAAGATGGGCCTGTGGTGGATGGAGAGATTGAGAGAAGGGGACACATGATGGAAATGGGCAGAAGGGGCAGATGATGGAAGTGGGGAGAGAGAAGAGGGCAGATGATGGAAGGAGGGGGGAAAGAGAGAGAAGGGGCAGATGATGGAAGTGGAGAGAAGGGGGAGAGAGAAGAGAGCAGATGATGGAAGTAGGGGAAAAGAGAGAAGGGGCAGATGATGGAAGTGGGGGAAGAGAGAGAAGGGGCAGATGATGGAAGTGGGGAGAAGGGGCAGATGATGGAAGTGGAGAGAAGGGAGAGAGAGAAGAGGGCAGAGGATGGAAGGAGGGGATAAATAAAAGGAGGGCACATGATGGGAGAAAAGGATTGAGTTAGGGAAATATTGGAGGGGGTGAGGGAAAGAGGTGGCGAGATGTAGGTAGACAGTAGAAAAGGAAATTGATGAGAGGGTAGTAAGAACGTAATCTAGATGGATGCAGAAAATAAATTGAAAAGGAAAATGAGGGAAGAAAGGGATTGCAGAAGAGAGGTGTGGGAGAGGGAAGGAGAGGAGAGAGATGCCAGACCAATGGGGGTGAAAGGAGAGATGGAAGGGGGAGGCATACAGTTTCTGGAAGGGGCATAGAAGGAGAGAAGATGCCATATAGGGGCAGAGAGATGGCAGACAATGGATGGAAGGAAGAGAGTAACAAGAAGATAAGGAAAGCAGAAACCAGAGAAGACAAAGGTAGAACAAAAATTTTCTATTTATTTGTTGCTTTAGGAGACATGTGTCACTGTTTCTGTGGTGTTGCATTGTATGCAGAGTCCAGCTTCTTGCTGGTTCAATTTAACCTTTGTCTATGTATTTCTATTTTATCCCCCCTTTTACAAAACTGTGGAGCATTTTTTAGTGCCAAGCCGTGGTGGTAGCAGCTCTGATGCTCAGAATTCTATGAGCGTCAGAGCTGTTACCACCGTGGCTAAAATCCACACTACAGTTTTGTAAAGGAGGGAGGGGTTAGTTTGTGATGACATATTCCATACTAGGTGAAGGTATTTTCTGTGTTCTGTGTGTTCGAAAGACTTGGTTTTCTGTTAGGATTGACGGTGTAGGATTGATCTGTACTAGTCTGGCTTGTTTAGTTTTACAATGGGTGTATTGCTGTTGAACTGCTCACTGTATATGTAAGATGCTGCCTTTTCCTAGGTACTCATGTGTGACGTGTGGCTTGTTACCAAAAATCATGTTTTTCGTACAGATGGGGAGGTGCCAAAAAATGATGGGCCCCAGGTGTCACATATGCTAGGTATGCCACTGAGTTTTCCTACCTGGGCTGTTGTGGGAGGTCTGGATTTGATCATTGGGGGTACAAAGAGACTGGGTTTGATCATTAGGGGTGCGGGGGTTTCCAAGTTTATTAAAATTTGATATACAGTACTGCTTATATAATGTCTAAGCAGTGTGCATAATTAAAAAGACTAAAATATATGCAGAAGAGTGAAACAAGTGGGATACCCCATGAAGTTGAAGGTGTACCTACTATATTTTACACCCAGGTCTAATCATGTTTAACACCTCCCTTCACTATATAAAATATTATTTTTAATAATAATCTAAGAGTCACAAAACAAGAGTGCACCTAGGAAAACGCAGTGTCTAGTGCTCACTGCAGTGTTTAAGAACTTTAACTAAACAAGCCAAATTAATACAGATTGATCCTGCAGAGTCAATGCTAACAGAAAAGTGTGTCTTTTTCATACACACAGAACACAGTTATACCCTCACCCAGTATGGAATAAGTAATCACAAACTAAAAATAGAAATATGTAGACAGAAGTTTAACTGAACTGTCAAGAAGCCAGACTCTGCGTAAAATGCAACACCACAAAAACAGGAACAGTAATATGTTCCTTAATGCTGTGCAAAATATAAATGCTGTCTTTTAGTTTTGTAATTTCTAAGAAAAATATTCGTAGATTTGGTTGGCTTTATTTTCCTTCAGCAAATGCATGTCATTACAATAATTTTTTGGGATAGGACCTTAGCATTCCAAGCAAGTTTAATGAATTCATGTTTGAATCTTCTTGTTTCTCCATTTCTTACTTGCCATCAATTTCAAAAAGATCTTAAAACCCACTTCTTTAAACAATATAATATACATTATTGATTTTCATATTATCATGTAGTTATAATGTACTTTTTATCAATACTTATTTTAGTTTATATTGTGTTTTCCTAATTCATTAGTTTTAATGCTTGTATTAGCTACTTAGAATTTTATTATGTATGATGTTATTATTATAGTGCATGCCGAGTACCTACTGTGTAAACTACTATTAACTGCTGGTTAGGCAGTATAAAAAAATAAATAATTATTATTATTTATTATTATTATTATTACACCATGGTAGAGCTTCTCACCATGGGCCGGCAAGTTAAATGCTCCGATGCTAGTAGTATAATGGGTACACCTCATGTCAAACTGATTGACAGGTGAGATAAGATAAGGATCGACCAATCAGCGTTCACTTCTGGGTTAAGCCCCGCCCATTGTCCCGCCTTAGTCTCCGCCCATGGCCCCGCCCCCACCCATGGCCCCGCCCTAGTCTCCGCCCATGGCCCCGCCCCTCCCATAGGAATGAATGGTGGTAGCCCCGCCCATGGCCACACACCCCCGCCCATGGCCCCACCCCACCCTTCACCTAAGCCCCGCCCCTCCCATAGGAATGAATGGTGGTAGCCCCGCCCAGAAAAGAAGCGTCTTTATTTTAACAGTTTTTAGTTAAAAGACAGGGTTTAAGAGCTCACAGATAGAGCAGATCACAAAACAAAAGGCATTCACAAAATCTTTCCTGTTTTTAAAACAGAGTAGGGGCAGAAACAAACGAGAAAAAAAAAAAAAGTTGCATTTGCTTTTAACACCCTTTTCAGTAGGAATTCTGAGCTAATGGTTAATGGGTCAGCTCCCCTATTGTCATGGTAACAGCTGATAAGACCCTTGCAACACCCCTCCCCCTGATAAAACCAAGGGGAGAGATGTGGAAGTGTGTTT
The DNA here is from genome assembly GCF_902459505.1 of Geotrypetes seraphini. Taxonomy (NCBI): domain Eukaryota; kingdom Metazoa; phylum Chordata; class Amphibia; order Gymnophiona; family Dermophiidae; genus Geotrypetes; species Geotrypetes seraphini. The sequence continues at coordinate 55,640,603 of NC_047086.1, forward strand.
AAACATGTCTGAACTTGTCCCGGCCCCCCTACTGTTGTCTTAACAATCTGAAAAAAAAAAAAACAACACAAAAGCAGCTGTCACCTAACAGGGCTCTGTTAAAAAGGCAAAAGTCTTTATTGAAGCAAATTTATTATGATCCACACGCGGCAGGAAGCTATGGAGGCATTAACCCTCTACTTCAAGCGGCTAAAAAGAGTGATATAACAGTCCGGAGAAAAGATGTGGTGGATTGGGTCACCGGTCAAAACGCATACAATTTACACAGACCGGCTAGTATCCATTTAAAAAGAAATAAAACAAATGTGTCGGAAGTTGACAGACAGTGGCAAAGTGACTTAGTCAACATGTCAGCCTTTGCCCCCTTATAACAACGGTTACAAATACATCTTAACGGTAATAGATAACCTGTCAAAATATGCACGGGTCGTTTCTTTAAAAACAAAAACCGGTCATGAAGTTACCGAAGCCTTTGAAACAATATTTAATTTAGGGCGTACACCTGAAAAACTTCAAACAGACAAGGGTAAAGAATTTTTAAATAAGTCTCTGAAGAATTTATTAAAACAAAAAGGTGTTAGCCGTTTTGTGACCCATAATGATGTTAAAGCAGCTGTAGTGGAAAGATTTAACAGGACTTTAAAATCCAAAATGTGGAGATATTTTACAGCCCATAATACCTTTACTTACCAAGACGTCCTACAGGCTATAGTGCACATCCGTATGGGAACACGTTTCCTGTTGCCGCACGTCGGCACACGCACGGCACAAAGGAAACATAAGTTTACACCCCACCCTGACAGGTAACACCCCGGAAATACGTTTTCTGATGACATAGGTGGAAATAGGGTAAATGACGCGGCGGAAATGCGCTTTTCTGATGACATAGGCGGAAATAGGGTAAATGACACGGCGGAAATGCGCTTTTCTGAACACGTAGGCGGAAATAGGGAAACAGACTTAGTCAAAACCCCCACCCGGAAATGAAGTGGGGTTTAAGAGCTCACAGATAGAGCAGATCACAAAACAAAAGGCATTCACAAAATCTTTCCTGCTTTTTAAAACAGAGTAGGGGCAGAAACAAACGAGAAAAGTTGCATTTGCTTTTAACACCCTTTTCAGTAGGAATTCAATGTCTGTCACGAAGGCTCGTAGATTGAGTTACTTTCTTAAAGATCGTGATGTAGAAAAAGAGGGTTACCCAAAGACCGAAAAACTGTACGAATCAGACAAAGAAAATATGGATCCCTTTAACACGCAGGTAACTGAAAAAAGGCCTACCAAGAGGCCTCGTAACTTTCTTAAAGACTGTAATGCGGAGAAAGAGGGTTCCTCACCGTCTGAAAAACCGATTGACTTGACGGCAGATACCGGGGAGCATACGCACGAATTAACAGATTCTGAAATACAAGAGTTTCCAGATGCTCAAAAGCTATATGATTCAGACATAGAAAATGAAGATGTAGGCTATGAACTACCAGAGGATAATGCTTCAGATATTGAATTTTATGAAGCCGCTGCTGAAGCCGAAGCAACAGACATGTTGGAAAAGCCAGGATCTTTCACGGTAAGAGAGAGAGACACACACACGCACTTTTTATTACCAGTGGTCGTTGAAGGGGTTTATGAAGCTGTATGTGTTCATGTGTTTTAAAAAGGAAAATTTATTTCTGTATGTTTGTTTTTTTTTGTAGGGAAGTGGCGGATCTTCACGATCACAGAAACCTATGGACAAGGCGTACATGCCGATGATAAATCTATCATGTTTGTGTTTTTTCTGCTCGTTTCAAAGAGAACCGGCGGGGAATGTGCGTAAACCTGAAGATTCTTGTGATTATGGACTGTGGACCGGCATAGGCCTTTCCAAAACACCAACAGAACTTAAATCAGTTATAAAGGTCGTTGTATACTGCATTCTAAATAAATGTCTGCAAGGCGTGAAGGATGAAGATTGTGGAGCCTGCTTAATACGTGCTGGGGGGCAAAAACACCACGATTGCTTGATATGGGGACATAAGGAAATACAGCAGAAACTCAAAAAAACTTGTGACATGCTATGCCTAGGACGTGTGGTAAATGTAGTCACATTTGTAGGCTATAAAATGAAAATATTGATGCTTTGTAATGAAAGCATTAATATAATCATTGATTTAATCAGAGATATTAAAGCCTCTATAAATGGGCCACGGCTACTCAACAGATTGGTCAATGTCATGAGAGATGGTACATATGTAGAGATTGTAAATGATTTAATCCGTGACACCGATTATAAATCATTCTTCAAAAGAAATGCTTTTTAAAACATGTTTTGTTTTTTTATTCTCGGGATTGTGGGAAAAATACAATGTGTAATGGTATGTTTGTTTGTATAAAAGTTTAAACATTTTATTGTTGTAAAATAAAGATTTTCTTAAAAAAAAAAATATATATATAAAATGTGTGGTGTGTTTTAGAAATGTATTATCAACCCAAACTAAAACAATAGAAGGTGTGACAGGTTATAAGGAACTAGGTTCTAGACACGTAGGGGTCATTTTGGTGTCTAAATTGACTAACCAAGACAAACAAGTTCTATCAGAGGTCTTAGACATACAATAAAGCCTTTGTGAACGGATAACCTCTATAGAGGGGATTGTAAGTGTATAAAATAAACTATGAGAAGACCAGCAAGCATTCTGGTTTTTGTGGGTGCTACGCCGGGCCCCCGGATGCATCAACTGCTAACATGGTGTGTAGAAAAGGGGCTTTTATTTTTGGTTTTAGGGATATCGTTTTTTCTTTCTCTGAATCTATCATTGCATTTAAAAACAGGAACGGGGATCTGATGGTAGAAATAAAACTATCTCTTACCAGAAAAAAGACAACAGATATTAAACAGTAAGTGACAAATGTATTATATGGCACATATGTTGGTTTTTAAAAACAGCATCTACAAAACATTCTTTTTTCGTTATGATTAGACCAAGAAAACGGCTGGAGAGCCGACACCTTCTACATCGACAAGTTCTAACCAACAACCGGCTCCTTACCGGAAGCCAAAAGATAAACGAAATAGTAGGTATCCTGGTTTTGTAAGGAGACTAGGGTTAAAAGAAAATGTCATTACTTTTATAATGGTTGATAGGGAAAAAGTATTAACGGTTATGCTATGTTATAAAAATGTAGATCGGGAAAATGTTAGAAAGTCGCAAGCAGATACCATGAACCTGACGGAAAAGTATAACAGGAAAAGATCGCATAGTAAAAGCTTCTTACACGGGGAACCAGAGTCCAAAGCTGCTTACAGGAAACCAAAAGATAAAACGAAATAGTAAGTATTCTGATTTTGTAAGGAGACTCGTGTAAAAGAAAATGTCATTACTTTTATAATGGTTGATGGGGAAAAAGTATTAACGGTTATGCTGTGTTATAAATTGTAGATCGGGAAAATGTTAGAAAGTCACAAACAGACACCGTGAAGCCGACAGAAAAAGTTTAACAGCACAGAAGCACAGCCGGACAGCACAGAAGAAGGAGAATGTTATGAAGTTGATAATTATTCTGATAGCAGCAAAGTGTCAGAGGATGGTTCAAATAAGGGTGCATTAGGTCCTTCTGAAGATTCAGAACCAATCAACTATGTCCATTTTGTGAAAAGATGGGATCGTAAACTGGACAAGTTTCATGGTGTGCTTTATTCAGAAGAATTTCGTTTCATTAATTTAGACAGGATAACATCATTAAGTGATGCTCAAAATGCTATACGCCAAGGCATCCAACATATCCTGGACGATGTTAGCAGCAGTGTATCGCCCGGTGACTACGTACAAGTGTACCTACATTCGTCACTTTTTTCACAACTCCTTGTTTTCTGGTAAATTAAATCCCCGAATCGCTAGATGCTGATGATTTCTTAGACCAGGTTGCTAAAACTCCTTCAAAGTCACAGAGAAATACAGGTCTGTGATTTATTCCGTGTTGTTGTACTTGTAATAAGAAACAAGGGTGGTGGGGGGTCGTAGGGTGTTAAAATCTATACTGTTTAGCCAGTTTTTGCAGAAAAAAGGATGTATTTAATAGATTTGAATAACACAGGCAATAACCTGTGTTTTGCCGGTAGCCTTACAGCCCTTATATCCCCCGTAAAACTCACAGATGCTGAACTGTTAATAGGTGCTGAAAAGCTACATAATGATTTGGGGTGGTCGGTACATAAAAAAGTCATGCTCGATGATGTAGCAACCATAGAACAACATTTAAAGATAAATATAAGAGTTGTGTTTTATACAAACTCGTGGTGTTGCTTTAAAACATCAGACCAGCCCATTTATCCAAAAACGGTTTTCTTATTGCTACATGACGATCATTTCTACGGCATAACCGATGTCAAAAAATTCTATGGGGAGCGTAATTTCTGTACTTTTTGCCAGAAACCCTATAGTCACGACCACTCCTGTACATTATGGTGCCGTCTTTTGTTCGACACAGACATGTTTGAACAATGACGGTATACAGCAGAGGTGTCCTAACTGCAAGATGTGTTGTCGCTCTAAAGACTGTTTAGATAGACATACGCAGCTGGCACAGAAAAAAGAAGTGGAGTGTTTATCTAAAACACTGTGTCTGAAATGTGAGTCCTATGTGAACGAAAAACATAAATGTAAGGGTAGGATGTGTAAGCTATGCCGTGAACCCTTAAGCGGTGATGACATACACTTATGTTTTATGACACCCATCGATAAACTCAAAACATCTGAAAAGTATATTATTTACGATTGCGAATGTATGCAGGAAACAGGCTGGCACATTCCTAATTAAATATATGCCGAGGACTTTTACGAAACAAGAAAATGGGAATTCAAGGGTCTAGAGTGTATTTTTGCTTTTATACAGGTTTTTTGTCACATTCGCAATCGTAAATAATATACTTTTCAGATGTTTTGTCACAAAAAACCTGTATAAAAGCAAAAATACACTCTAGACCCTTGAATTCCCATTTTCTTGTTTCGTAAAAGTCCTCGGCATATATTTAATTAGGAATGTGCCAGCCTGTTTCCTGCATACATTCGCAATCGTAAATAATATACTTTTCAGATGTTTTGAGTTTATCGATGGGTGTCATAAAACATAAGTGTATGTCATCATTATTTTAAGTACCATCTGGTCTAGGTGATTTGCTACTGTTCAATTTGTCAAATTGAACCATTACATCTTCCAGTGTTACAGAGATTTGTTTGAGTTTCTCTGATTTATCAGAATTGAATACCATTTCTGGCACTGGTAAATCCACCACATCATCTTCGGTGAAGCTCAAAGCGAAGAATTAATTTAATCTCTCTACTAAGGTCTTGTCTTCTTTGAGAGCGCTATTATCCCTCAGTCATCTAGGAGGTACAACTGATTCTCTTCCTGGTTTGTTGCTTTTAATATACCTAAAAAAAGTTTTACTGTGTGTTTTTGCTTCCAATGTAATCTTATCCAGGTCTCTCTTTGCCTTCCTTATTAGTACCTTGTATTCCTTATTAGTACCTTGTATTCCTTGTGCGGTTTACAATTATTTTAAGTACCATCTGGTCTAGGTGATTTGCTACTGTTCAATTTGTCAAATTGAACCATTACATCTTCCAGTGTTACAGAGATTTGTTTGAGTTTCTCTGATTTATCAGAATTGAATACCATTTCTGGCACTGGTAAATCCACCACATCATCTTCGGTGAAGCTCAAAGCGAAGAATTAATTTAATCTCTCTACTAAGGTCTTGTCTTCTTTGAGAGCGCTATTATCCCTCAGTCATCTAGGAGGTACAACTGATTCTCTTCCTGGTTTGTTGCTTTTAATATACCTAAAAAAAGTTTTACTGTGTGTTTTTGCTTCCAATGTAATCTTTTCCAGGTCTCTCTTTGCCTTCCTTATTAGTACCTTGTATTCCTTATTAGTACCTTGTATTCCTTGTGCGGTTTACAATTATTTTAAGTTGGATCCTTCTTCTACTCTTTGAAGGATTTTCTTTTAGCTCTAATAGCTTGTTCACTTCACTTGTTAACTATACCAACTGCCTTTTTCTCTTCCTTCCTCCTTTTTTAATACATGGAATATATCTAGTCTGGGCTTCCAGGATGGCATTTTTGAATAACATCCATATCTGACGTAAATTTTAGAACTTCTGAAAATGCTATCCTAGAGGTTCTGGAATTTAACTTCCTACCTAAGAGTCAAAATTTGGTTCCAGAACTTCCCTACCACATTTCCCTATGTCATTGGTACCCACATGTACTAAGACAGTAGGCTCCTCCCCAGTACTGTCTAAAATCTTAACTTGCTGACACATGAGGTTTGGCACCTTTATACCAGGCATTTAAGTGTCGAAGCAATCTTCATGTCCACCAGCCACCCAGCTATCTACATGCCTAGTGATTGAATCTCTCACTATATTAGCTGTCCTAGCCCTTCCCTACAGGGTAGAAGCCTCTGGAGACACATCCTCTGTGCGAGAGGACATTGCATCCCCTGTTGGGAAGGTCCTGGCTTTAGGATTGCTTCCTAATTCATCAGGATGATGCTTTCCTTTAAGAAGACTTCCCCTCTCTGAGGAAGCACAGAGGCTGTCAGACTGGAGATAGGACTACTCTACAATATTCCTTTAGGTCTCCTCTGTGTATCTCCCTGTCTCTCTCAGCTCCTTTAAGTCTGTTACTCTAGTGTCAAGAGATTGGACCCATTCTCTGTGTGATAGGAGCTCTTTGCACTGAGCACACACATAATTCAGCTGTTCGCCTTCCCCTCCTTAAAACTATGTCAGCTCAAAAGATTCCTCGACAAAACCTTCGCCTTCCATGCTGCTAAGCTGAACCCTTGGTTAGCCCAATTGATTCTCGAGGCCTCGACCTACCTCGACTTTAGAAAACTCCTCAAAACATACCTTTTCCGCGAACAGGATCCTTAACCCTCACTCCCCTGCTATAAGCCAACTCCCGCCCTCCCCCCCCCACTCTCCTCCCCCCCTGTGCTTCTCTCTCCCTCCCTCTTCCAGGCCAATCCAACCTGTCGCCGCCTGTAACTTGGATAAATTTCTGCTAAAATGTACCTACATTCCCTTCCTCGTCGCTTGCAACGCCGACAAAATGATGTAAATCTGTGTGCAGATCGGATCCTAATTAATTGATGTGAACCGCCTAGAACTCACTGGGTATGGCGGTATACAAGAACATAATAATAATAATAATAAGACCTCTCACCAACTGTAAGATAATCTAACTTGTGACACTCAGTGTAAAAAAGACTGAATAGCCTCCATATTGCTGCTGGCCTGCTTCCTGCTTGCTGCTAGACTGCTTCCTGCTTACTTTGTTAAGTTGATAAGGAAGTTGGAAAATGTACAAAAAGGTCCACTAAGATTGGTAGTTAAATATTAGGTTATGTATTTCTGCAGTTTTCCCAGTGGCATACCAAGGGGGGGGGGGCAGGGGGGCGGTCCACCTCGGGTGCAGCCTTAGTGGGGGTGCACAGCTGGACAGGTCCGGAAAATTCCTGGGTTGTGACAGCACTCAGCGGCATCGGTGTCCCCCCCCCTCCGCGACGGCACTCAGCAGCATCGGCCGCCCCCCCCCCCCCCGCCCTGCGACAGCACTCAAGTTCAGCCTCCTTCTCCTGGCATCAGCAGGACTTCAGATTGGCAACAGGTGCTCAGTCAAAAGCTTCCCCTGACTCAGCTTTTTGTTTCCGCCCAGGCAGTTCAGTCAGGGGAAGCTTTTGACTGAGCACCTGTTGCTGATCTGAAGTTCTGCTGATGACGGGAGAAGGAGGCCGAACTTGAGTGCTGTTACGGGGCAGGGAGGGCGCTGATGCCGCAGAGTGCCGTCACGGAGGGGGGGCGCCAATGCCGCTCAGTGCCGTCGTGGGGGGGGGGCTTTGCCGATCTTGTTGCCAAAATCGGAAAGGTGAGGGAGAAAGATGGGCCTGTGGTGGATGGAGAGATTGAGAGAAGGGGACACATGATGGAAATGGGCAGAAGGGGCAGATGATGGAAGTGGGGAGAGAGAAGAGGGCAGATGATGGAAGGAGGGGGGAAAGAGAGAGAAGGGGCAGATGATGGAAGTGGAGAGAAGGGGGAGAGAGAAGAGAGCAGATGATGGAAGTAGGGGAAAAGAGAGAAGGGGCAGATGATGGAAGTGGGGGAAGAGAGAGAAGGGGCAGATGATGGAAGTGGGGAGAAGGGGCAGATGATGGAAGTGGAGAGAAGGGAGAGAGAGAAGAGGGCAGAGGATGGAAGGAGGGGATAAATAAAAGGAGGGCACATGATGGGAGAAAAGGATTGAGTTAGGGAAATATTGGAGGGGGTGAGGGAAAGAGGTGGCGAGATGTAGGTAGACAGTAGAAAAGGAAATTGATGAGAGGGTAGTAAGAACGTAATCTAGATGGATGCAGAAAATAAATTGAAAAGGAAAATGAGGGAAGAAAGGGATTGCAGAAGAGAGGTGTGGGAGAGGGAAGGAGAGGAGAGAGATGCCAGACCAATGGGGGTGAAAGGAGAGATGGAAGGGGGAGGCATACAGTTTCTGGAAGGGGCATAGAAGGAGAGAAGATGCCATATAGGGGCAGAGAGATGGCAGACAATGGATGGAAGGAAGAGAGTAACAAGAAGATAAGGAAAGCAGAAACCAGAGAAGACAAAGGTAGAACAAAAATTTTCTATTTATTTGTTGCTTTAGGAGACATGTGTCACTGTTTCTGTGGTGTTGCATTGTATGCAGAGTCCAGCTTCTTGCTGGTTCAATTTAACCTTTGTCTATGTATTTCTATTTTATCCCCCCTTTTACAAAACTGTGGAGCATTTTTTAGTGCCAAGCCGTGGTGGTAGCAGCTCTGATGCTCAGAATTCTATGAGCGTCAGAGCTGTTACCACCGTGGCTAAAATCCACACTACAGTTTTGTAAAGGAGGGAGGGGTTAGTTTGTGATGACATATTCCATACTAGGTGAAGGTATTTTCTGTGTTCTGTGTGTTCGAAAGACTTGGTTTTCTGTTAGGATTGACGGTGTAGGATTGATCTGTACTAGTCTGGCTTGTTTAGTTTTACAATGGGTGTATTGCTGTTGAACTGCTCACTGTATATGTAAGATGCTGCCTTTTCCTAGGTACTCATGTGTGACGTGTGGCTTGTTACCAAAAATCATGTTTTTCGTACAGATGGGGAGGTGCCAAAAAATGATGGGCCCCAGGTGTCACATATGCTAGGTATGCCACTGAGTTTTCCTACCTGGGCTGTTGTGGGAGGTCTGGATTTGATCATTGGGGGTACAAAGAGACTGGGTTTGATCATTAGGGGTGCGGGGGTTTCCAAGTTTATTAAAATTTGATATACAGTACTGCTTATATAATGTCTAAGCAGTGTGCATAATTAAAAAGACTAAAATATATGCAGAAGAGTGAAACAAGTGGGATACCCCATGAAGTTGAAGGTGTACCTACTATATTTTACACCCAGGTCTAATCATGTTTAACACCTCCCTTCACTATATAAAATATTATTTTTAATAATAATCTAAGAGTCACAAAACAAGAGTGCACCTAGGAAAACGCAGTGTCTAGTGCTCACTGCAGTGTTTAAGAACTTTAACTAAACAAGCCAAATTAATACAGATTGATCCTGCAGAGTCAATGCTAACAGAAAAGTGTGTCTTTTTCATACACACAGAACACAGTTATACCCTCACCCAGTATGGAATAAGTAATCACAAACTAAAAATAGAAATATGTAGACAGAAGTTTAACTGAACTGTCAAGAAGCCAGACTCTGCGTAAAATGCAACACCACAAAAACAGGAACAGTAATATGTTCCTTAATGCTGTGCAAAATATAAATGCTGTCTTTTAGTTTTGTAATTTCTAAGAAAAATATTCGTAGATTTGGTTGGCTTTATTTTCCTTCAGCAAATGCATGTCATTACAATAATTTTTTGGGATAGGACCTTAGCATTCCAAGCAAGTTTAATGAATTCATGTTTGAATCTTCTTGTTTCTCCATTTCTTACTTGCCATCAATTTCAAAAAGATCTTAAAACCCACTTCTTTAAACAATATAATATACATTATTGATTTTCATATTATCATGTAGTTATAATGTACTTTTTATCAATACTTATTTTAGTTTATATTGTGTTTTCCTAATTCATTAGTTTTAATGCTTGTATTAGCTACTTAGAATTTTATTATGTATGATGTTATTATTATAGTGCATGCCGAGTACCTACTGTGTAAACTACTATTAACTGCTGGTTAGGCAGTATAAAAAAATAAATAATTATTATTATTTATTATTATTATTATTACACCATGGTAGAGCTTCTCACCATGGGCCGGCAAGTTAAATGCTCCGATGCTAGTAGTATAATGGGTACACCTCATGTCAAACTGATTGACAGGTGAGATAAGATAAGGATCGACCAATCAGCGTTCACTTCTGGGTTAAGCCCCGCCCATTGTCCCGCCTTAGTCTCCGCCCATGGCCCCGCCCCCACCCATGGCCCCGCCCTAGTCTCCGCCCATGGCCCCGCCCCTCCCATAGGAATGAATGGTGGTAGCCCCGCCCATGGCCACACACCCCCGCCCATGGCCCCACCCCACCCTTCACCTAAGCCCCGCCCCTCCCATAGGAATGAATGGTGGTAGCCCCGCCCAGAAAAGAAGCGTCTTTATTTTAACAGTTTTTAGTTAAAAGACAGGGTTTAAGAGCTCACAGATAGAGCAGATCACAAAACAAAAGGCATTCACAAAATCTTTCCTGTTTTTAAAACAGAGTAGGGGCAGAAACAAACGAGAAAAAAAAAAAAAGTTGCATTTGCTTTTAACACCCTTTTCAGTAGGAATTCTGAGCTAATGGTTAATGGGTCAGCTCCCCTATTGTCATGGTAACAGCTGATAAGACCCTTGCAACACCCCTCCCCCTGATAAAACCAAGGGGAGAGATGTGGAAGTGTGTTTAAACATGTCTGAACTTGTCCCGGCCCCCCTACTGTTGTCTTAACAATCTGAAAAAAAAAAAAACAACACAAAAGCAGCTGTCACCTAACAGGGCTCTGTTAAAAAGGCAAAAGTCTTTATTGAAGCAAATTTATTATGATCCACACGCGGCAGGAAGCTATGGAGGCATTAACCCTCTACTTCAAGCGGCTAAAAAGAGTGATATAACAGTCCGGAGAAAAGATGTGGTGGATTGGGTCACCGGTCAAAACGCATACAATTTACACAGACCGGCTAGTATCCATTTAAAAAGAAATAAAACAAATGTGTCGGAAGTTGACAGACAGTGGCAAAGTGACTTAGTCAACATGTCAGCCTTTGCCCCCTTATAACAACGGTTACAAATACATCTTAACGGTAATAGATAACCTGTCAAAATATGCACGGGTCGTTTCTTTAAAAACAAAAACCGGTCATGAAGTTACCGAAGCCTTTGAAACAATATTTAATTTAGGGCGTACACCTGAAAAACTTCAAACAGACAAGGGTAAAGAATTTTTAAATAAGTCTCTGAAGAATTTATTAAAACAAAAAGGTGTTAGCCGTTTTGTGACCCATAATGATGTTAAAGCAGCTGTAGTGGAAAGATTTAACAGGACTTTAAAATCCAAAATGTGGAGATATTTTACAGCCCATAATACCTTTACTTACCAAGACGTCCTACAGGCTATAGTGCACATCCGTATGGGAACACGTTTCCTGTTGCCGCACGTCGGCACACGCACGGCACAAAGGAAACATAAGTTTACACCCCACCCTGACAGGTAACACCCCGGAAATACGTTTTCTGATGACATAGGTGGAAATAGGGTAAATGACGCGGCGGAAATGCGCTTTTCTGATGACATAGGCGGAAATAGGGTAAATGACACGGCGGAAATGCGCTTTTCTGAACACGTAGGCGGAAATAGGGAAACAGACTTAGTCAAAACCCCCACCCGGAAATGAAGTGGGGTTTAAGAGCTCACAGATAGAGCAGATCACAAAACAAAAGGCATTCACAAAATCTTTCCTGCTTTTTAAAACAGAGTAGGGGCAGAAACAAACGAGAAAAGTTGCATTTGCTTTTAACACCCTTTTCAGTAGGAATTCAATGTCTGTCACGAAGGCTCGTAGATTGAGTTACTTTCTTAAAGATCGTGATGTAGAAAAAGAGGGTTACCCAAAGACCGAAAAACTGTACGAATCAGACAAAGAAAATATGGATCCCTTTAACACGCAGGTAACTGAAAAAAGGCCTACCAAGAGGCCTCGTAACTTTCTTAAAGACTGTAATGCGGAGAAAGAGGGTTACTCACCGTCTGAAAAACCGATTGACTTGACGGCAGATACCGGGGAGCATACGCACGAATTAACAGATTCTGAAATACAAGAGTTTCCAGATGCTCAAAAGCTATATGATTCAGACATAGAAAATGAAGATGTAGGCTATGAACTACCAGAGGATAATGCTTCAGATATTGAATTTTATGAAGCCGCTGCTGAAGCCGAAGCAACAGACATGTTGGAAAAGCCAGGATCTTTCACGGTAAGAGAGAGAGACACACACACGCACTTTTTATTACCAGTGGTCATTGAAGGGGTTTATGAAGCTGTATGTGTTCATGTGTTTTAAAAAGGAAAATTTATTTCTGTATGTTTGGTTTTTTTTGTAGGGAAGTGGCGGATCTTCACGATCACAGAAACCTGTGGACAAGGCGTACATGCCGATGATAAATCTATCATGTTTGTGTTTTTTCTGCTCGTTTCAAAGAGAACCGGCGGGGAATGTGCGTAAACCTGAAGATTCTTGTGATTATGGACTGTGGACCGGCATAGGCCTTTCCAAAACACCAACAGAACTTAAATCAGTTATAAAGGTCGTTGTATACTGCATTCTAAATAAATGTCTGCAAGGCGTGAAGGATGAAGATTGTGGAGCCTGCTTAATACGTGCTGGGGGGCAAAAACACCACGATTGCTTGATATGGGGACATAAGGAAATACAGCAGAAACTCAAAAAAACTTGTGACATGCTATGCCTAGGACGTGTGGTAAATGTAGTCACATTTGTAGGCTATAAAATGAAAATATTGATGCTTTGTAATGAAAGCATTAATATAATCATTGATTTAATCAGAGATATTAAAGCCTCTATAAATGGGCCACGGCTACTCAACAGATTGGTCAATGTCATGAGAGATGGTACATATGTAGAGATTGTAAATGATTTAATCCGTGACACCGATTATAAATCATTCTTCAAAAGAAATGCTTTTTAAAACATGTTTTGTTTTTTTATTCTCGGGATTGTGGGAAAAATACAATGTGTAATGGTATGTTTGTTTGTATAAAAGTTTAAACATTTTATTGTTGTAAAATAAAGATTTTCTTAAAAAAAAAAATATATATATAAAATGTGTGGTGTGTTTTAGAAATGTATTATCAACCCAAACTAAAACAATAGAAGGTGTGACAGGTTATAAGGAACTAGGTTCTAGACACGTAGGGGTCATTTTGGTGTCTAAATTGACTAACCAAGACAAACAAGTTCTATCAGAGGTCTTAGACATACAATAAAGCCTTTGTGAACGGATAACCTCTATAGAGGGGATTGTAAGTGTATAAAATAAACTATGAGAAGACCAGCAAGCATTCTGGTTTTTGTGGGTGCTACGCCGGGCCCCCGGATGCATCAACTGCTAACATGGTGTGTAGAAAAGGGGCTTTTATTTTTGGTTTTAGGGATATCGTTTTTTCTTTCTCTGAATCTATCATTGCATTTAAAAACAGGAACGGGGATCTGATGGTAGAAATAAAACTATCTCTTACCAGAAAAAAGACAACAGATATTAAACAGTAAGTGACAAATGTATTATATGGCACATATGTTGGTTTTTAAAAACAGCATCTACAAAACATTCTTTTTTCGTTATGATTAGACCAAGAAAACGGCTGGAGAGCCGACACCTTCTACATCGACAAGTTCTAACCAACAACCGGCTCCTTACCGGAAGCCAAAAGATAAACGAAATAGTAGGTATCCTGGTTTTGTAAGGAGACTAGGGTTAAAAGAAAATGTCATTACTTTTATAATGGTTGATAGGGAAAAAGTATTAACGGTTATGCTATGTTATAAAAATGTAGATCGGGAAAATGTTAGAAAGTCGCAAGCAGATACCATGAACCTGACGGAAAAGTATAACAGGAAAAGATCGCATAGTAAAAGCTTCTTACACGGGGAACCAGAGTCCAAAGCTGCTTACAGGAAACCAAAAGATAAAACGAAATAGTAAGTATTCTGATTTTGTAAGGAGACTCGTGTAAAAGAAAATGTCATTACTTTTATAATGGTTGATGGGGAAAAAGTATTAACGGTTATGCTGTGTTATAAATTGTAGATCGGGAAAATGTTAGAAAGTCACAAACAGACACCGTGAAGCCGACAGAAAAAGTTTAACAGCACAGAAGCACAGCCGGACAGCACAGAAGAAGGAGAATGTTATGAAGTTGATAATTATTCTGATAGCAGCAAAGTGTCAGAGGATGGTTCAAATAAGGGTGCATTAGGTCCTTCTGAAGATTCAGAACCAATCAACTATGTCCATTTTGTGAAAAGATGGGATCGTAAACTGGACAAGTTTCATGGTGTGCTTTATTCAGAAGAATTTCGTTTCATTAATTTAGACAGGATAACATCATTAAGTGATGCTCAAAATGCTATACGCCAAGGCATCCAACATATCCTGGACGATGTTAGCAGCAGTGTATCGCCCGGTGACTACGTACAAGTGTACCTACATTCGTCACTTTTTTCACAACTCCTTGTTTTCTGGTAAATTAAATCCCCGAATCGCTAGATGCTGATGATTTCTTAGACCAGGTTGCTAAAACTCCTTCAAAGTCACAGAGAAATACAGGTCTGTGATTTATTCCGTGTTGTTGTACTTGTAATAAGAAACAAGGGTGGTGGGGGGTCGTAGGGTGTTAAAATCTATACTGTTTAGCCAGTTTTTGCAGAAAAAAGGATGTATTTAATAGATTTGAATAACACAGGCAATAACCTGTGTTTTGCCGGTAGCCTTACAGCCCTTATATCCCCCGTAAAACTCACAGATGCTGAACTGTTAATAGGTGCTGAAAAGCTACATAATGATTTGGGGTGGTCGGTACATAAAAAAGTCATGCTCGATGATGTAGCAACCATAGAACAACATTTAAAGATAAATATAAGAGTTGTGTTTTATACAAACTCGTGGTGTTGCTTTAAAACATCAGACCAGCCCATTTATCCAAAAACGGTTTTCTTATTGCTACATGACGATCATTTCTACGGCATAACCGATGTCAAAAAATTCTATGGGGAGCGTAATTTCTGTACTTTTTGCCAGAAACCCTATAGTCACGACCACTCCTGTACATTATGGTGCCGTCTTTTGTTCGACACAGACATGTTTGAACAATGACGGTATACAGCAGAGGTGTCCTAACTGCAAGATGTGTTGT
This sequence comes from Geotrypetes seraphini, assembly GCF_902459505.1. Classification (NCBI taxonomy): domain Eukaryota; kingdom Metazoa; phylum Chordata; class Amphibia; order Gymnophiona; family Dermophiidae; genus Geotrypetes; species Geotrypetes seraphini. The sequence goes on from NC_047086.1 coordinate 55,656,086, forward strand.
CGCTCTAAAGACTGTTTAGATAGACATACGCAGCTGGCACAGAAAAAAGAAGTGGAGTGTTTATCTAAAACACTGTGTCTGAAATGTGAGTCCTATGTGAACGAAAAACATAAATGTAAGGGTAGGATGTGTAAGCTATGCCGTGAACCCTTAAGCGGTGATGACATACACTTATGTTTTATGACACCCATCGATAAACTCAAAACATCTGAAAAGTATATTATTTACGATTGCGAATGTATGCAGGAAACAGGCTGGCACATTCCTAATTAAATATATGCCGAGGACTTTTACGAAACAAGAAAATGGGAATTCAAGGGTCTAGAGTGTATTTTTGCTTTTATACAGGTTTTTTGTCACATTCGCAATCGTAAATAATATACTTTTCAGATGTTTTGTCACAAAAAACCTGTATAAAAGCAAAAATACACTCTAGACCCTTGAATTCCCATTTTCTTGTTTCGTAAAAGTCCTCGGCATATATTTAATTAGGAATGTGCCAGCCTGTTTCCTGCATACATTCGCAATCGTAAATAATATACTTTTCAGATGTTTTGAGTTTATCGATGGGTGTCATAAAACATAAGTGTATGTCATCACCGCTTAAGGGTTCACGGCATAGCTTACACATCCTACCCTTACATTTATGTTTTTCGTTCACATAGGACTCACATTTCAGACACAGTGTTTTAGATAAACACTCCACTTCTTTTTTCTGCGCCAGCTGCGTATGTCTATCTAAACAGTCTTTAGAGCGACAACACATCTTGCAGTTAGGACACCTCTGCTGTATACCGTCATTGTTCAAACATGTCTGTGTCGAACAAAAGACGGCACCATAATGTACAGGAGTGGTCGTGACTATAGGGTTTCTGGCAAAAAGTACAGAAATTACGCTCCCCATAGAATTTTTTGACATCGGTTATGCCGTAGAAATGATCGTCATGTAGCAATAAGAAAACCGTTTTTGGATAAATGGGCTGGTCTGATGTTTTAAAGCAACACCACGAGTTTGTATAAAACACAACTCTTATATTTATCTTTAAATGTTGTTCTATGGTTGCTACATCATCGAGCATGACTTTTTTATGTACCGACCACCCCAAATCATTATGTAGCTTTTCAGCACCTATTAACAGTTCAGCATCTGTGAGTTTTACGGGGGATATAAGGGCTGTAAGGCTACCGGCAAAACACAGGTTATTGCCTGTGTTATTCAAATCTATTAAATACATCCTTTTTTCTGCAAAAACTGGCTAAACAGTATAGATTTTAACACCCTATGACCCCCCACCACCCTTGTTTCTTATTACAAGTACAACAACACGGAATAAATCACAGACCTGTATTTCTCTGTGACTTTGAAGGAGTTTTAGCAACCTGGTCTAAGAAATCATCAGCATCTAGCGATTCGGGGATTTAATTTACCAGAAAACAAGGAGTTGTGAAAAAAGTGACGAATGTAGGTACACTTGTACGTAGTCACCGGGCGATACACTGCTGCTAACATCGTCCAGGATATGTTGGATGCCTTGGCGTATAGCATTTTGAGCATCACTTAATGATGTTATCCTGTCTAAATTAATGAAACGAAATTCTTCTGAATAAAGCACACCATGAAACTTGTCCAGTTTACGATCCCATCTTTTCACAAAATGGACATAGTTGATTGGTTCTGAATCTTCAGAAGGACCTAATGCACCCTTATTTGAACCATCCTCTGACACTTTGCTGCTATCAGAATAATTATCAACTTCATAACATTCTCCTTCTTCTGTGCTGTCCGGCTGTGCTTCTGTGCTGTTAAACTTTTTCTGTCGGCTTCACGGTGTCTGTTTGTGACTTTCTAACATTTTCCCGATCTACAATTTATAACACAGCATAACCGTTAATACTTTTTCCCCATCAACCATTATAAAAGTAATGACATTTTCTTTTACACGAGTCTCCTTACAAAATCAGAATACTTACTATTTCGTTTTATCTTTTGGTTTCCTGTAAGCAGCTTTGGACTCTGGTTCCCCGTGTAAGAAGCTTTTACTATGCGATCTTTTCCTGTTATACTTTTCCGTCAGGTTCATGGTATCTGCTTGCGACTTTCTAACATTTTCCCGATCTACATTTTTATAACATAGCATAACCGTTAATACTTTTTCCCCATCAACCATTATAAAAGTAATGACATTTTCTTTTAACCCTAGTCTCCTTACAAAACCAGGATACCTACTATTTCGTTTATCTTTTGGCTTCCGGTAAGGAGCCGGTTGTTGGTTAGAACTTGTCGATGTAGAAGGTGTCGGCTCTCCAGCCGTTTTCTTGGTCTAATCATAACGAAAAAAGAATGTTTTGTAGATGCTGTTTTTAAAAACCAACATATGTGCCATATAATACATTTGTCACTTACTGTTTAATATCTGTTGTCTTTTTTCTGGTAAGAGATAGTTTTTATTTCTACCATCAGATCCCCGTTCCTGTTTTTAAATGCAATGATAGATTCAGAGAAAGAAAAAACGATATCCCTAAAACCAAAAATAAAAGCCCCTTTTCTACACACCATGTTAGCAGTTGATGCATCCGGGGGCCCGGCGTAGCACCCACAAAAACCAGAATGCTTGCTGGTCTTCTCATAGTTTATTTTATACACTTACAATCCCCTCTATAGAGGTTATCCGTTCACAAAGGCTTTATTGTATGTCTAAGACCTCTGATAGAACTTGTTTGTCTTGGTTAGTCAATTTAGACACCAAAATGACCCCTACGTGTCTAGAACCTAGTTCCTTATAACCTGTCACACCTTCTATTGTTTTAGTTTGGGTTGATAATACATTTCTAAAACACACCACACATTTTATATATTTTTTTTTTTTTTTAAGAAAATCTTTATTTTACAACAATAAAATGTTTAAACTTTTATACAAACAAACATACCATTACACATTGTATTTTTCCCACAATCCCGAGAATAAAAAAACAAAACATGTTTTAAAAAGCATTTCTTTTGAAGAATGATTTATAATCGGTGTCACGGATTAAATCATTTACAATCTCTACATATGTACCATCTCTCATGACATTGACCAATCTGTTGAGTAGCCGTGGCCCATTTATAGAGGCTTTAATATCTCTGATTAAATCAATGATTATATTAATGCTTTCATTACAAAGCATCAATATTTTCATTTTATAGCCTACAAATGTGACTACATTTACCACACGTCCTAGGCATAGCATGTCACAAGTTTTTTTGAGTTTCTGCTGTATTTCCTTATGTCCCCATATCAAGCAATCGTGGTGTTTTTGCCCCCCAGCACGTATTAAGCAGGCTCCACAATCTTCATCCTTCACGCCTTGCAGACATTTATTTAGAATGCAGTATACAACGACCTTTATAACTGATTTAAGTTCTGTTGGTGTTTTGGAAAGGCCTATGCCGGTCCACAGTCCATAATCACAAGAATCTTCAGGTTTACGCACATTCCCCGCCGGTTCTCTTTGAAACGAGCAGAAAAAACACAAACATGATAGATTTATCATCGGCATGTACGCCTTGTCCATAGGTTTCTGTGATCGTGAAGATCCGCCACTTCCCTACAAAAAAAAACAAACATACAGAAATAAATTTTCCTTTTTAAAACACATGAACACATACAGCTTCATAAACCCCTTCAACGACCACTGGTAATAAAAAGTGCGTGTGTGTGTCTCTCTCTCTTACCGTGAAAGATCCTGGCTTTTCCAACATGTCTGTTGCTTCGGCTTCAGCAGCGGCTTCATAAAATTCAATATCTGAAGCATTATCCTCTGGTAGTTCATAGCCTACATCTTCATTTTCTATGTCTGAATCATATAGCTTTTGAGCATCTGGAAACTCTTGTATTTCAGAATCTGTTAATTCGTGCGTATGCTCCCCGGTATCTGCCGTCAAGTCAATCGGTTTTTCAGACGGTGAGGAACCCTCTTTCTCCGCATTACAGTCTTTAAGAAAGTTACGAGGCCTCTTGGTAGGCCTTTTTTCAGTTACCTGCGTGTTAAAGGGATCCATATTTTCTTTGTCTGATTCGTACAGTTTTTCGGTCTTTGGGTAACCCTCTTTTTCTACATCACGATCTTTAAGAAAGTAACTCAATCTACGAGCCTTCGTGACAGACATTGAATTCCTACTGAAAAGGGTGTTAAAAGCAAATGCAACTTTTCTCGTTTGTTTCTGCCCCTACTCTGTTTTAAAAAGCAGGAAAGATTTTGTGAATGCCTTTTGTTTTGTGATCTGCTCTATCTGTGAGCTCTTAAACCCCACTTCATTTCCGGGTGGGGGTTTTGACTAAGTCTGTTTCCCTATTTCCGCCTACGTGTTCAGAAAAGCGCATTTCCGCCGTGTCATTTACCCTATTTCCGCCTATGTCATCAGAAAAGCGCATTTCCGCCGCGTCATTTACCCTATTTCCACCTATGTCATCAGAAAACGTATTTCCGGGGTGTTACCTGTCAGGGTGGGGTGTAAACTTATGTTTCCTTTGTGCCGTGCGTGTGCCGACGTGCGGCAACAGGAAACGTGTTCCCATACGGATGTGCACTATAGCCTGTAGGACGTCTTGGTAAGTAAAGGTATTATGGGCTGTAAAATATCTCCACATTTTGGATTTTAAAGTCCTGTTAAATCTTTCCACTACAGCTGCTTTAACATCATTATGGGTCACAAAACGGCTAACACCTTTTTGTTTTAATAAATTCTTCAGAGACTTATTTAAAAATTCTTTACCCTTGTCTGTTTGAAGTTTTTCAGGTGTACGCCCTAAATTAAATATTGTTTCAAAGGCTTCGGTAACTTCATGACCGGTTTTTGTTTTTAAAGAAACGACCCGTGCATATTTTGACAGGTTATCTATTACCGTTAAGATGTATTTGTAACCGTTGTTATAAGGGGGCAAAGGCTGACATGTTGACTAAGTCACTTTGCCACTGTCTGTCAACTTCCGACACATTTGTTTTATTTCTTTTTAAATGGATACTAGCCGGTCTGTGTAAATTGTATGCGTTTTGACCGGTGACCCAATCCACCACATCTTTTCTCCGGACTGTTATATCACTCTTTTTAGCCGCTTGAAGTAGAGGGTTAATGCCTCCATAGCTTCCTGCCGCGTGTGGATCATAATAAATTTGCTTCAATAAAGACTTTTGCCTTTTTAACAGAGCCCTGTTAGGTGACAGCTGCTTTTGTGTTTTTTTTTTTTTTTTCAGATTGTTAAGACAACAGTAGGGGGGCCGGGACAAGTTCAGACATGTTTAAACACACTTCCACATCTCTCCCCTTGGTTTTATCAGGGGGAGGGGTGTTGCAAGGGTCTTATCAGCTGTTACCATGACAATAGGGGAGCTGACCCATTAACCATTAGCTCAGAATTCCTACTGAAAAGGGTGTTAAAAGCAAATGCAACTTTTTTTTTTTTTCTCGTTTGTTTCTGCCCCTACTCTGTTTTAAAAACAGGAAAGATTTTGTGAATGCCTTTTGTTTTGTGATCTGCTCTATCTGTGAGCTCTTAAACCCTGTCTTTTAACTAAAAACTGTTAAAATAAAGACGCTTCTTTTCTGGGTGGGGGTTTTGACAAAGTCTGTTTCCCTATTTCCGCCTATGTGTTCAGAAAAGCGCATTTCCGCCGCGTCATTTACCCTATTTCCGCCTACGTGTTCAGAAAAGCGCATTTCCGCCGCGTCATTTACCCAATTTCCGCCTATGTCATCAGAAAAGCGCATTTCCGGTAGGGGCAGGCACTCCCATTTCCGGTGATGTCATCAGAAAGCGTATTTTTGGGGTTAAACACGCCCCCATTTCCGGTGATGTTATCAAAAGTGCATTTCCGGGGCGGGACATGAGGGGGCGGGGTTATGGGTGGGGACGTGGCTTGAGGGGGGTGGGGACAGGGGTGGGGGCGGGGCTTGAGGGGTGGGGCCATGGGCAGGGGTGTGGCCATGGGCGGGGCTACCACCATTCATTCCTATGGGAGGGGCGGGGCCATGGGTGGGGGCGTGGCCATGGGTGGAGACTAAGGCGGGACAATGGGCGGGGCTTAACCCGGAAGTGAACGCTGATTGGTCGATCCTTATCTTATCTCACCTGTCAATCAGTTTGACATGAGGTGTACCCATTATACTACTGATGCTCATAGGAATGGAATGAGCATTGGAGCATTTAGCTTCCCAGCCCACTGTTAAAACCTCTATTGTGGTTTAGTTAAAGGTGCCCAAAGATAGTAAATGTAAATTTGAAAAAACTGAAAAACATCAAATCACCACTTTATAAATTAACAAATACTGTAGAATTAAAGTAAAAAATGGAAAATAAGAAAATACTATTTTATTGGACTCATTTTTTTTCAATTAGCTTTCAGAGGTCAAATCTTCTTCTTCAGGTTAGTACAATATTCTGCTGTTATGGTATCCTATCCTGACCTGATGAAGGGTGTTTTGATCTCCAAAAGTTAGTAAAAAAAATGTATTAAAATTAGTCAAATAAAAATATTATCTTATTTCCATTTTCTAATTATAAATGTTTATCAATACAGCTACAATACTATTTTAAAATAAAAAATATATATATTTTTTCTACCTATCATTATCTCTGGTTTCTGCTTTTCTCATCTTCTCTTCCCTGTCCTTTCCATCCAGCATCTGCCCTCTCTCTTCCCCTTCCATCCACTGTCCACTATCTTCCCTCTTTCTATGCCCCTTCCATAAACTGTCTAGCTTGTGCCCCTTCTATCCTTTATACATGATTCATTTCAGCTTCACCCCCTCTCCTTTTTTCTCTCTGTCTCTACTTCCCCATGCTCTGGAATCGCTCTTTATTTCCTTTCCTTCCTTCCCTCCATTCCATACCACCCCATGCTCTGGCATCTCTGTCTCTTTCCCTCTCTTCCCCCCATATCCTGGAATCTCTCTCCTCTCCTTCCCTTCCATGTTTCCCTTTCCCTCCCCTTCCATACTCTGGCTTCTCATCTCCTTTTCCCTCCCTTCTTCATGGTCAGACATTACTCTCTCCTCTCCTCTCCCTTCCCTTCCTTCTCCCTCCCTCCCCCCCCCCCCAATTGGATGTTGTTCTTCCTTATCACTCCCTCCCTCCAATCAGGTGCAGCATTTCTCTACCCCCCCCTCTCAATGAGTACCTTTCTCTCTCATCATCGGCAGCCTTTACAACTCATCACTCTTCAGGCATCGGGCCTTCCTCTCATGCCGGGCCCCACCTACTTCCTGTGTCTGTGAAAGCATCATCCGGCAGAGAGGAAAGCTCGATGCTGACATAGTAGTGAGTTGTGAAGATTGCTGCTACCAAAAGGGGACATTCCCAGACCATGACACTGTCCCCTGGGAGCCCCCCTTATGGCCTGCACCCGAGGCAGACTGCTTCATTTCCCCTTGGTATGTCACTGGGTCACGCCCATGCTATATGCATCTGATTTAATGCAGTGCTGTGCAGTAAGCATCTGCCCTGTGTGGTAAATAAAGAGCAGATGCTGCACATGTCCACTGCATTTATTGCAAAAGCTTTGCAGTTACTACATGTTAATTTTTACATTAAATGTGTAGCAACTGCAAAACCTAGTGCACTTTAGTAAAAGGGCCCCTAAGTCTCATTGCATCAAATCTGACCTATGCTAATATAGCATGACTTACTATAAAATAAAGTATCTTAATGGAGGCCCATATTGATAACTACTCCCTTTATAACTTTAGGAAGGAAGTTACAAACATGGATTATTGTTAAGTATGGTTATTTTACTGCTAACCCCAGTTATTAATATAATGAGACCTGTGATAAAACATCATCTCTTAATTGTGGTTCATATTGATAACTATGTCCCTATGGATTATAAATTTTGGAATTTAATTAAATTGTTCCCAAATTTATCTACCCCAGTCCTGCAGTTCTAATATGTTAATGAACATGTTCTGCTTCTTTCAGTTAATTGTATAATTATGGATTACAATAAATATAATTTATTAGTTAATGTTGCAATTTTGAGGCTTCATATCTGACTCCAGTTCTAGAACTGCAGTTCTAGTTCACTTCCACTCATTACTCCAGCTTATACCATTTGCAAGAATAAACAATCATTCCCTCTTTATCTGTTCCACCCCACAAGTTTTATCGATATTATTAATATCCCTCTTCAACCATCTCTTCTCCAAACTATAATTTATTTATTAAGATTTATTAACTACCTTTCTGAAGAGATTCGCCCAGGGGGATAAGCAACTGGGGAAACACAGCTTACTTTGAAGTAACAGTATAGCTAACATAAAATAGGCAGGATAGGGAATGTGCAATTTGGACAAATAGCAGTGGTTCCCAAACCCGGAAACCTGGAGGCACGCCAGCCAGTCAGATTTCCAGGATATCCACAATGAATATTCATAAAAGAGATTTGCATGCAGTGGATGCAAAACATCAGTCTTTATTATAATTCCTTATAGTATCTGTATAACTCATCATTCTATTAAGGTCTCCTCTTAAAGTTACAAAAGAACAGCAGAAGAAGGGGGCTAGCCTCGAGAATAAAGCCAAAACAACAACAAAAAAAGAGGCAAGAGAGATGTCTAAACCAACCAACAGTTACATTTATTCAAGGCTACGATCATTTAAATATAGTCCTAGGTCTTTGAAAAGACCATATGAAGTCCCAAAAAGTGGAATCCTAGGAAAGTCCCAACCAGGATCCAGGATTCAGCAACCAAAGTTGCCTTTCTCAGGGGACAACAATGCAAAGAACATCAATAAATCAGTCGTGGGCCCACACGCCGGCGATGGATTTATTGATTTTCTTCGCATTGTTGTCCCCTGAGGAAGGCAACTTTGGTTGCTGAAACCTCGATCCTGGTTGGGACTTTCCTAGGATTCCACCTAGTCAAGCAAATTGGTGAGGCATGATTTCCTTCGGCTGAACCCATGCTGATTCTCATTAAATCATATTTGTCTGTGTGTTCCACAATTTTATTTTTTATAATTATTTCCATCATTTTGACTGGCACTGAAGTCAGGCTAACCGGTCTGTAATTTCCTGGATCTCCCCTAGAACCCTTTTTAAAAATCAGCAAAACATTGGCTACCCTCCAATCTTCAGGACTACAGATGATTTTAGCGACAGGTTACAGATCACTAAGGGTCTCTTCTATCAAACTGTGCTAGCAGTAGCGAGCCATGTTGAATGTCCTGCTCTGCTCCTGATGCTCATAGGAACTCTATGAGCATCGGGAGCAGCGTGGGCCATTCAGCGCGGCTCCATGCGCTAAAAACTGCTAGCACAGTTTGATAGAAGAGGGCCTAACAGCAAGTCAGCAATTTCATGTTTGAGTTCTTTTAGTACCCTGGGATGTATACCATCCAGTGCAGGTGAGTTATCACTTTTTAACTTGTCGATTTGGCAGTATCTTCTCAGTAACTGACCCCTCTTTATGTAACCAACTCCCTTCTTATCCTAGATTGGAACCATCATTACCTCGATTTAAAGCAGCCCTTAAAACATTTTTATTTAAGAATGTCCTCTCCTTAGATCACTCCCCTCCCACCTTCATTAGATGAGATTTATAACAGCTCTTAAAACTTTTTTTTTATTTCAAATTAAAGATGCCATGAACTAAACTTCATCTTCTTAGTGCTCTCCCTTCTCTCTCTCCTTCAGGTGCAACCGTGATCACGACCTGCACAGACTACCTATACTGCTTTCTTTCTGTCCTAACCATTGTTGTAGTTTCTCTCTGTCTACTAATTCTGTCCCTATCACTTTCCTCCTATTACTTTCAAGCATAATTGATTGTATGTAAACTGCACACATGCTTTGTGATGTGCAGTATATCAAGACTAAATAAACTTGAAAGTTGAACTCGAGCAGTGCACAAAACAAGCTATTTAAAATAACCTAGACCAGGGGTCTCAAAGTCCCTTCTCGAGGGCCGCAATCCAGTCGGGTTTTCAGGATTTCCCCAATGAATATGCATGAGATCTATGTGCATGCACTGCTTTCAATGCATATTCATTGGGAAAATCCTGAAAACATGACTGGATTGTGGCCCTCAAGGAGAGACTTTGAGACCCCTGGTCTAGACAGACCCTGGAAAAACTGCAATTCCCAACAGACATAAACATGCATTCTGAAATGGGGAATGCACATGTATATACTGTAATAGCCCCACACTAATATAGCCCATAATGCACCTCAACTATACTCCCTTGCTATATGCATTTATTCATGATCTGGACCTATGTATCCTTGCTTTCTAAAATCAAGATTTAGATGTATGTGAGATATGCATGCCTAAATACTAGTTTATGCCTATCCAACTTATGAATAAGGATTCTAACAATAATTACTGTAGTATCCGATATTATTAATCTTCAACCTCATTTTTTTACACTTCTGGCGTTCTTGTATAAGCAATTTAATGTATTTTATTTGTATTCACAACCCGCCTAGCAGTTGATAGAAGTAATTTAGAGCCATTCACATTTGTCTTCTCTTTATATATGTGAATCTGTCTATGCTATTCCACCCTTTATCAAAACATCTCCATCAGGATATTAAATGGAATCCCTCCTGTCTCTAAAATATTTCCAATTTCTAAGAAATCTAAAGTTCTCTTTCTTGTACTATTATCTCAACTATACATTTAGATGGAGCATTTCTGAAAATGCAACTCTAGTGTTTCTGGTTTTCCCTTTTTAAAAATCTGTAAGTTTGAATTTGGTTTCCATATCCTCCCTGCTAAACCTTTCTTGCTATTGGTACCCACATATACAATTTCAACTGGCTTTTCCCCAGTATTCTGTAATCCTATTTAGCAGTGTTTCTTCAAGCCAACTTTTTCAAGCCAAGTATCCCCTAAGTATAACAAAAATCATCCAGGTACCCCTGTCCAAGCTCTGCCTCAGATCCACCCAAGTTCTACCCCCAGACCCCGCCCCTATAATAATAGTACTAATTGTAATGTGATTTCTTCCATTCATTTTTTAAATACACACAATATAATCTTATTAACAATACATAATGGTAACCATAAAATTAAACAACACAAAGCATACTGTATTCAGAGAAAATATTAATTATCGTTTATATTCTGGTTTTTTCAGAGATCAAGGCAGATAACTTTAAAATATGCAGTGTCACCTCAGTAACAGTTACAGAAAAATAGGTAAATATAGTGCAAAATATAGTCAGCAGATGTAAATTCTCAAAACTGACACATTTTGATTACTAAATTGAAAATAAAATCATTTTACCTATCTTTGTTGTCTGGTGATTTTATTTTTCTAATCATCCTTTCTCAGACTCTGGTTGCAGTTCGTTCTATGTTCTTAACTGTGTTTCCAGGGTCTTCATATTCATTGACTGTTTTTTTCTCCTTCACTTTCTGCCCTGCATCCATCTTTGGCATTAACTTTTAACATTCAACTTTTTTCCATTTTTCTGCTTTCTTCTCAAAATCTACTTTTCCATGACTTCCCTTCCCTTCCTATTTCTGTCCTCTCCCATGGTCTGGCATCTCTCTCTCTCCTTCCCTCCCCATTTCCATGATCCAACATCTCTCTCCTTCCCTCCTTCCCCCAGTAGTCTGACATCTCTCCTTCCTTTCCCCCTTCCCACAGTCTGACATCTCTTTTATCTTCTTCCCACAGTCTGGAATCTCTTTCCTCTCCTTCCTGCAGTCTGACATCTCTCTCACCTCCTTCCTTTCCATTTCCTGTTCTGGCATCTCTCTCTCCTTCCCTCCCCATTCCCCTTCCATTGGTTTGACATCTAATCTAATCTTTTTCTGTGTCGCTCATACCTAGGCAGGCTCAAGGCGACTTATAAAGATGGGCAGGGATGGAGAAGGGAGAGGAGTGGAAAGGGAGAAGAGAAGAGGTAGGAAGGAGGGTGTGTGTGGAGGGGGAGAAGAGGGTATGGTGATTAAGTGTCAAATAGATGAGTTCCGGAATATGGTGTGATTAGGTTCTGTTCTGGTCGTTTCTGTAAGGTCATTCCAAGTATTTACTCCTAGAAAGGTGAACATGGAGTGGAAAACATGTTTGTATTGAAGATTTTTTGTGGAGGGGAGATTTAGAAGTATTCTGTTGAGGGTTTTGAGGGAAGTAGACCATGCCTTGGAGAAGAGCTGGATGAGAGGAACAGCGGAGTTTCCATAAATTATGTGGTAAATGATGCATGAAATTTTGAAGGTTATTTGTGATGGGATGGGTAGCCAATGCAGTTGCCTGGTGAAGGCTTTAATCGAGTCATATTTTCTCAGGTTGAAGATTAGTTTAACAGCAGTGTTTTGTATGAGTTGCATTTTGTGGATTAGAGCAGTGTTGATTCCCATGTAAATGGAGTTGCAGTAGTCCAGTTGTACAATTAAGGAGAAGTGGTGTTGGTGAAAGTATGGTCTGATTAATCTTAGTTGTCTCAAAGTATAGAGGGATTTCTTTCAGAGACTGGAGATTTGTGGTTCCATGGTAAGTGTGGAGTCCAGTATGCAACCTAGGATTTTGAAGGATTCTTCTACAGGGAATATCTTGCCCGATCGAAGAGTGATGCTTGTAGGTGCCGTCTCTTGAGGTGTGTGGAAGTATAGAACTTTGGTATTGGTTGTGTTTAATTTTAGTTTGTTGGTAGTTGCCCAGATTTTGATTCTTTCAATCCCTCCTAGGTCTCTGCACCTCTTATCCTTCCCTCCTCTCCAACCCATAGCCAAGGCTTTCTCCTCTCTCCAGGCCCCAACCCTAAAATCTCCCTCCTAAACTCATGATTCCTCTCTCCCCCTAGGCCTACCAAGGTACCTGGTGGTACAGTGGGGCTCTTTGTGGCAGAAGCGTAGCCCATTCACTCCTGCCTCCTCATGGCTGCCTTCTAAAATGGCTGCTGTGACTTCTCAAGGCAGCTTGCGGTACTACAGGAAATGCCGTGAGCTGCTGTGAGAGGTCACAGCAGCTATTTTAGAAGACAGCCACTAGGAGGCAGGAACGAGAGGACTGTGCTCCTGCCACAAAGATTCCCGCTGGACCACCAGGTACCTCGGTAGGTCTGGGAAGGGAGTTGGAAGGGAGATTAAGAGGTCGGGGCCTGGAGAGCGATTACATCAGGCAGCCTCAGGGCCTTTGCTAGGCTGGCCGCCTCCGAGGAAAGAGGAAGTTGCATCATTGGAGGCAGGCCAGCCTAACAAAGGCACCAAATTTGCTTGATGGAATTGCTGAAGTAACGCTAGCAGCAGCTGTGTGTGGAGGCTAAGACCATAGTGAGCTGCCGCTGCTAGTCTGGGAGGACTGGGGCGAAGATGATGGTGATAAAATATGCAACAGCAGAAGGAGGGTGGGGGACTTACAGCCGCACCGCATACCCCCTGACAATGGTATGCATACCTCCTGTGGTATGCGTACCATGTTGAGAACCTCTGCTATATAATCAATGCATAAAGTTCATTACGTTTTTACTTTGCAAGCAGGCTACTAAGCATATTTTACTCAATTAGCTATCTACATTCTTTATGATCAAATTGCCGATTACAACTGCATTCTTAATCCTTCATTCCTGGAGACATGGTCCTAGAGACACATTCTTGGTGCAAGAGGATACTTGGAGGGCAGGTTCGAGCTCAAGAATCAGTTCCTTCTGTATCAAGATGATGCTTTCTTTTCAGTTGATCTTGATCTTCTAAAAACAGCACAGGAGCAGCCAAATAGGAGATGCAACCATTCTACATTGACTTTAAGGGCTCCTTTTACAAAGGGGCGCTAGGGCCTTAATGTGCGGAATAACGCAAGCTAAATTGCCACATGCGCTAGCTGCTACCGCCTCCTTTTGAGCAGGCGGTAGATTTTCAGCTAGCACATGCTATAGCGTGCGCTAATCCGGTGCGTGCGTTAAAAACACTAGCGCACCTTTGTATAAGGAGCCCTAAAGGTTTTCTCTGTCTGAATCAGCTCTTCCAAGTCTGCTCTTCTAGAAACCAGAGATGATGCTAATTCTTTGAGAGCTAAGAACTCTGCTCCAAGTGCACACACAATAATCATAAATATGTACTCACAACCTCTCATCAATAAGTACGTAATCATAAAACATGGCATTTGATGTACAAAAAAAAAAAGGATAGCTCCACCAATATCTCGCCATTTAAAAAGAAGCAATCTCCTTCCCATGAGAACGGGCTACTAGGCTTGATGGACCACTGATCTGACTCAGTAAGGCTATTCTTATGTTCTAAATATTTGGCTGTTTAGGTTTTTCAACTTAAGGGAAGATTCCAGGCCTCTACTAGCCTTCCAGCACTGAACCAGTTGCATTCTCTGGATTTGTAACCTATTGTTGGCTGCCCCATGGCCAGTGGTATCACTAGGTTATGCTTCCTTTTTATATCTTCTGGCCCCAGGGAAATATAACTGCAGCAGTTACCTGAATTGTTTCACATAGCCATAGCTATCTGAAAATATTCATCAGCAGTGGTTAAAGCTACAGCTTCAGCACCCTGAGGTTGTGGGTTTAAATAGAGAATGACACGGTGAGAAAATTCATCACCGTTCCCGTCCCCGCGGATAACCGCGGGAAATAATCCCATGTCATTTTCTAGTGTCTATTTCAACCTCAATCCTTCTACACCAGCATTCTTCAAAGCAAAGCTTGCGGGTCAGTGGTTGTGGCCATTCATACTCTGATTCTTCCCTCTCTCCTTAAAGAATGACATGAAGATGGTTTCCCGCTGTTATCCGCGGGGATGGGAACGGTGATGAATTTTGTCACCGTGTCATTCTCTAGGTTTAAACTCATGCTGCTCCTTGTAACCTTAGGAAAGTCACTTAATCTCCCCATTGCCTCAAGTACATTAGAAAGACTGTGAACCCACTAGGACAGACAGTGTAAAATGCTCGAGTAGCTGAATAAATCCATGTAAACCATTCTGAGTTCCCTTGGAAGAGTATTATAGACAATTGAATAAATAAATTAATTATCTGGACACTGAATAACCTTACAGACCACCTTGGCACTATTCTGTTATCTGGAACTATCCCAGGTGTCTGGTTAGAAATGATATCTTGTCCACTAGTCAGATAAAGATAAGCCAGTAAAAAGTCTGTCCTAACTTTAACTTTATAGCCATCTGGATAGAAGACTGAATAAAGCCACTGACAAGATAACAGTAGTGTTCATAGCTCTGTCCAGATATCCAGGGCTAGCCACAAATCAGATATTGGCATTAAATATCCAGATTTATTTTGACTACTGCTGCTGGATTTTAAGAAAAATACCTGCTGTGTTTCTTCTAACCTTGTTGAATTATATCTAGTCACCATCATCTACATGCTGGCACTGACTTGGATGTACTGTATTTGGAGGAGTTTTAACTTATTAATACCAATGTAGCTACCCCATGGCTTTTATTACTAAATCATGCTTATTTTGTCTGCCCCTAATTTTTTTTTTTTTTTTTTACTACTTTGCAGGATGATAACTTACTGCTAGCATTAATGTAGCTTGTTTCTGATGAGTTTAAACCTGCTGATATCAACCTAGTTAATTTCTGAAGTCTTGTAGTATGCTGAATCTAACCTGGCTACCCTCAGGTTATACTTCCTATATTAGTCTGTTGTTTTCTATATATCTCATTTCCCCTTGCTTCAAGGAAGTGAAAAGTAGAATTTTTGCAATACTGTTATCCCCAAACCCTTCCCTTACTATTTCTTCTAAATCTGCTTGTAGCATGTTTGAACTGTTTCAGTGCTTATTTTAAAATCTCTATTGGAAGGTTATTCCAAGTAGAGAATGACACGGTGGCGGTTTACCCGCGGCCACCGCATTTTAGCCGCGGGTCACCGCCGAAAACGGGGAAGAAAACTAGCAGTCGCTGCGGCGACGGGGACAAGGCCATTCACCGCCCGCGGGGCGGTGAATGGGTCTTGTCCCCGCAGTGAGGCATGAAGGATCGCGCGGTCCCCGCAGCTCACACCCGCCTGCCCAATCGATTCTAGTGTTTAGCCAGCTCTCTCCCTTCTCCTCACCTTAGTTTGTAGATTTTCTTTTTCGGCGACCCGCACGCTATCAGAGAGCCGCGCACCCGCTGCTGCTCAGTTTCGATCTTCTGCTCTGACGCAACCGGAAACAGGAAGTTGCAGCAGAGCAGAAGATTGAACACTGAGCAGCCGCGCGTGTGTGGCTCTTTGGGAAAGCGTGCAGGTCGCTGAAAAAGAAAGCCTGCAAATTAAGGTGAGGAGAAGGGAGAGAGCTGGCTAAACACTAGGATCGATTGGGCAGGCGGGTGGGGGCTGCGAGGACCGTGCGATCGCTAGTGTTCCCGGCTCAGACTGTAAGGAGGGAGTGAAAGGGAAAAGGATTCTGGGCCAAGGTGATGAAAACGGAAAGAAAAACCCACAGCAGGAAAGAAAGGGAAGGACAGGCAGGTGAGCCAGATGCTAGAAGCAGGGGGGGGAAGAAAGAGGGAAAAAAGCTAGATGGGGTTGAAAAGAAGAGACACACTGGTATGGAAGAGGAAGATAGGGGAAATCTGGACACAGGAAGGTAACAGAAAGAGGGGAAATTATGTGCATTGGGGCATAGGGACAGAGACAAAAAGGGGACATGCCATGTGGATGGAATATGGACACAGGGGGGGGCAATGGCAGATACATAGGGGAGATATTAGAAAAGTATATAAAATCGTACCCGTTTGAGGCTTTTATGTATGCAGCAGTGACGGTGACGGGGCGGTGAATGGGATGGCAGTGGCGGTGACGGGGCGGTGAAGAGGATGGTGAGACGGGGACGGGGCGGTGACGGGGAAGGTGAGACGGGGACGGGGCGGTGACGGGGATGGTGAGACGGGGACGGGGCGGTGACGGGGACCAATTTTTTCACCGTGTCATTCTCTAATTCCAAGCATCCACCAGCTTCTCAGTATATATATATTCCTTATGGGTCCTCTAAACCTCTCTCCCTCCAGTTTATTCAGAGCATTCCTGCTATGGGAGCTATAGTGGTTGGAATGACAGTTGGTCCATTGTTCAGGTTGCTAGGTAACAAAGACAAGAGTGAGACAGGACTGTTTATAGAGAAAAGGATGATCTTTTGTAAAAGAAGTGATTGAGACCATCTTTGGAGATTTCTTCCAGTGGGAGAAAGGGAGTAAAGGGGGGAAAGAGATGATAATCCATGAAAACATCTCCAACCTAGTCAGTGGCTGCAAGTATTTAGACATGGGAGGGATTTGGATGCTGGACTTTTAAGAAATAATGAGGGAGACAAAAGTATCCATAATGGCCTACCAGTATAGGTTGTACAGATCAGGACAGATATGGAGAGCAATGGTAGGAACAGAATAGACAGTTTGGTGGACTCTTGGATGATTTGGAAATGGAATTCATAGGTTTCTCTATCCAAAATAGTTTTAATAGAGCTGAATACCTGAAAAGGGATCAAGAGGTGACCCAGGGAATTACAGACCGGTGAGTCTGACCTCAGGTCCGGGGAAAATGGCGGAAGCGCTGATAAAAGACAGCATTGATGAGCATCTTGAAAGAAATAAACTTCTAATCACAAGCCAACATGGCTTCTGCAAGGGGAGATCATGCCTAACAAACTTACTACACTTCTTCGAAGGAATTAACAAACGGATGGACAAAGGGGACCCCATAGACATCGTATATTTAGATTTCCAAAAAGCCTTTGACAAGGTACCCCATGAACGCCTACTTTGGAAACTGAAGAACCAAGGGGTGGAAGGAGATGTACATAGATGGTTGGCAGGTAGAAAGCAGAGGGTAGGAGTGAAGGGCCACTACTCGAACTGGAGGAGGGTCACAAATGGTGTTCCGCAGGGGTTGGTGCTTGGACCGCTGCTATTCAATATATTTATAAATGATATAGAAACAGGGACGAAGTGCAAAATAATAAAATTTGCAGACGACACCAAAGGTGCTCGGACTAAAGAGGACTGCAAAGAATTACAAAGGGACCTGAACAAGCTAGGGGAGTGGGCGACGAGATGGCAGATGAAGTTCAATATAGAGAAATGTAAAGTATTGCATGTAGGAAGCAAAAACCCGAGGTACAGCTATACGATGGGAGGGATGTTATTGAGTGAGAGTACCCAAGAAAGGGACTTGGGGGGAATAATGGATAAGACAATAGAAACATAGAAACATAGAAAGATGACGGCAGATAAGGGCTACAGCCCATCAAGTCTGCCCACACCATCGACCCTCCCTTTTAAGTCTAATGTCCCCTTCAAGTAGAATAGTAATAATGCCATTCTACTGACCCGCTCTTTCAAGTCTATACCCTAGTGATCCTATCCTTTGGCTGACCCTCGTAGTGATCCTACATAGGTATCCCATTTATTCTTGAAGTCTGGGATGCTGTGTGCCTCTATCACCTGCATTGGAAGCTTGTTCCAATGCTCAATCACTCTCTCCGTGAAGAAGTACTTCCTGGCGTCTCCACGAAACTTCCCTCCCCTGAGTTTGAGCGGATGACCTCTTGTGGTCGAGGGTCCCTTCAGGAGAAAGATATCATCTTCCACCTCAACCCGTCCCGTGATGTACTTAAATGTCTCAATCATGTCTCCCCTCTCCCTACGCTCCTCGAGAGAGTAGAGCTGCAACTTGCTCAGTCTGTTCTCGTACGGGAGACCCTTTAGCCCCGAGACCATCCTGGTGGCCATCCGCTGAACTGATTCAACTCTGAGCACATCTTTACAGTAATGTGGCCTCCAAAATTGCACACAGTATTCCAGATGAGGTCTCACCATGGCTCTGTACAATGGCATCATGACTTCAGGCTTCCTGCTGACGAAGCTTCTCCTGATACAACCTATCATCTGCTGCGCTTTAGATGAAGCCTTCTCCACTTGAGTGGCAGCTTTCATATCAGCACTGATGATTACTCCTAAGTCTCATTCTGCCGTAGTTCTGGTTAAAGTTTCTCCATTCAGGGTGTAAGTTCTGCAAGGATTTCTGTTTCCGAGATGCATGACCTTACATTTCTTGGCGTTGAAGCCCAGCTGCCAGATCGAGGACCAGCTTTCTAAAGTACGCAGGTCTTGCTCCATAGCATCCTTTAGATTATAGTCGTTTACTATATTGCATAGTTTGGCATCATCAGCGAATAAGGTTACCTTGCCTTGAAGCCCTTGAGTCAGATCCCCAATGAATATGTTGAAGAGGAGAGGGCCCAGGACTGAACCCTGTGGCATTCCGCTAGTCACTTCCGACATTTTAGAGAGGGTACCATTAACCACCACCCTCTGAAGTCTGCCACTAAGCCAATCTTTGACCCATGTAGTTAGAGTCTCTCCCAACCCCATCGATTTCATCTTGTTCAGCAGCCTGCGGTGTGGGACGCTGTCAAACACTTTGCTGAAGTCCAGGTACACGACGTCCAAAGACTCGCCTGAGTCCAGTCTTTTTGTTACCCAGTCAAAGAAGCTGATAAGATTGGACTGGCATGACCTACCCTTGGTGAATCCATGTTGGCTGGGATCCCGGAGATTTTCCTCATTTAGGATCATATCCAATCTATACTTAACCAGTGTCTCCATGAGTTTACACACTATTGAGGTGAGGCTTACCGGTCTATAGTTCGCAGCCTCAGCCTTGCAACCCTTTTTATGTAGAGGAACGACGTTGGCAGTTTTCCAGTCCAATGGTACTTTCCCCGTGCTTAGTGAAAGATTGAAGAGCACTGCCAACGGTTCCGCCAGAACATCTCTCAATTCTCTGAGCACTCTTGGGTGTTGATTGTCCGGTCCCATGGCTTTGCTCACCTTGAGTCTTGCCAGTTCGTTGTAGACGTCCCCAGGTGTGAACTCAAAATTCTGAAACGGGTCATCCACGTCTTGTTTCTCTTTCAACTGTGGTCCATGTCCTGGTGCCTCGCAGGTGAAGACTGAGCAGAAATGAAGCCATTGGCACAGTATGCAGCGGCTGCTAAGAGAGCAAATAGAATGCTAGGTATAATCAAGAAGGGTATTACAACCAGAATGAAAGAATAATAATAATAATAGTTTATTCTTATATACCGCCATACCCAGCGAGTTCAAGGCGGTTTACATCAAATTAGATTAGGATCTGCATAGACAGGCAGATTTACAATTATTTATCAGAAATTACAGCTTTAATCGAACAAGACAGAGGATGTGGAAAGTAGGGAAAAAGGGAAGGCCTCATGAGGGAGGCGGAGTGGGAGGCGGGGAGTTATTGTCGGGGGGGGGAACAATTCGGATCTTGTTTGCTGAATAGGTAGGTTTTAAGTAATTTTCTAAAGCCAAGGTAAGTGGGGGCCTCGAGTATCATTTGTGCTAGCCATGGGTTCAGCTTAGCTGCTTGGAAGGCGAAAGTTTTGTCCAGGAATCGTTTGAGGTGACAAAGTTTGAGCGAAGGGAAGGCGAACAACTGAATACGACGGGATTTCTTGTTGGTGCGATAGAAGTTGAAGTGGGGGTTGATGTAACTTGGTGAGGAGCCATTTACAGCCTTGTAGCAGAAGCATGCGAATTTAAAAAGGACTCTAGACTCGAATGGCAGCCAGTGAAATTGGTGGTAGAAAGGGGTGACGTGTTCCCATTTCTTTAGGCCAAAGATGAGGCGCACGGCGGTATTTTGGATTATTTTAGTCTCCTGGTTGTTTTCTTCGTGGTGTTAAGGTATATGATGTTGCAATAATCTAGAATGCTGAGGATGGAGGATTGTACAAGAAGGCGGAAAGAAGTGTCATTGAAGTATTTTTTTATGGTGCGAAGTTTCCAAAGTACAGAGAAGCTTTTCCTGACGATGAGGTCGGTGTGATTTTCTAAGGAAAGATTTTTGTCCAGCGTGATTCCCAGGATTTTTAAGGTTGGTTTGAGGGGGAAGGTCATTCCTTTCAGTTGAATTATAGCTTCCTTGATTTTGTCATTGGGGGTGGCTAGGAAGAATTTTGATTTGTCGGGGTTTAGTTTCAATCTGAATGATAGCATCCAGAGTTCAATCTGGTTGAGAATGTTTGTAATGTGGTCGAGTATTTCTTGTGAGAAATTGGTTAGTGGGATGGATATTGTGATGTCGTCTGCATAAATGAAAATTTGAGCTTGAGGTTATGAAGAAGGTTACCTAGGGAGGCCAGGTAGATATTGAATAGGGTGGGGGATAGGGGGGAGCCCTGCGGGACCCCGCAGGTGTTGTCCCAGCTATAAGAGAAAGAGTTGTTTTTGCATACCTTGTAGGATCTATTTCTTAGGAACCCCTGAAACCAGTTAAGGACCTGGTCTGAGATGCCAATGTGAGCCAGGCATTCAAGGAGAATGGTTTGGTCTACCAGGTCAAAAGTGCTGCTCAGGTCAAGTTGTATGATCAAGGCACTTGAGCCCTGACTAAAGAGCGTGTGGAGGTGGTCGAGAAGGGAGGCTAAGATGGTTTCAGTGCTGTGGTCCGTGCGAAAGCCTGATTGATAGTCGCTTAGAATGTTAAATTTATCTAGGTATGCAGAGAGTTCCGCCTTTACCAGCCCCTCCACTATTTTGGTGAATAAGGGGATACTGGCGATCGGTCTATAATTAGATGGGGAATTAGGTGGTTCTTTCGCATTTTTTATAATAGGGGTGATCATAATATGACCTTGCTCAGACGGGAAGTTTCCTGAGGATAATAGGTAATTAACCCATGTCATCATTTTTGCTTTGAAGTGGGGGGGTGCAGTTTTCATGATATTTGGTGGGCATGTGTCCAGTTATCCTGCTGTTGTATCGGGCGATGGTGCATCCAATATTGGTTGCTGTACCTTAAGAAGGATATGGCGATACTCGAGAGGGTTCAGAGGAGAGCAACACGTTTGATAAAAGCTATGGAAAACCTTTCATACACTGAGTGCCTGGAGAAACTGGGGCACTTTTCCCTGGAGAAGAGGAGAATTAGAGGGGATATGATAGAGACTTACAAGATCCTGAAGGGCATAGAGAAAGTGGAGAGGGACAGATTCTTCAAACTTTCGAAAACTACAAGAACTACAAGAGGGCATTCGAAAAAGTTGAAAGGGGACAGATTCAAAACCAATGCTAGGAAGTTTTTCTTCACCCAACGGTGGTGGACACCTGGAATGCGCTTCCAGAGGGTGTGATAGAACAGAGTACAGTATTAGGGTTCAAGAAGGGATTGGCCAATTTTCTGAAGGAAAAAGGGATACAGGGGTACAGATAGAGAACTATTACACAGGTCCTGGACCTGTTGGGCCGCCATGCAGGCGGACTGCTGGGCACGATGGACCTCTGGTCTGACCCAGCGGAGGCACTTCTTATGTTCTTATGGATCTACTTGTCATTATCTGTTCTCATTAATATATATAGGGCTCATTTTATGAAGCCGCACTAGTGTGTTTAACACACGTGATTTTTCATCACGCGCTAACCCCCGCGCTGGCCGATAAACTACCGCCTGCTCAAGAGAAGGCGGTAGCAGCTAGCACGGCCGGCGGTTTAGCGTGCGTTATTACGCACGTTAAACCGCTAGTGTGGCTTTGTAAAAGGAGCCCATAATTTTATATATATATATATTTTTTTGCTGGAAAGCTCGCAATTGATAGAGATAATTTTGTTTTGATAATTCACTGCAAAAATATGTACAGGCTAAAAAATGTAACGCCGTTGGTAAACAGTTTAACAACAGCATTAAAGTTTTGAGAATCTGGGCCTAAGTGACTTGCTCATGGTCACAAAGAGCAGCATGGATTTAAACCCACAACCTCAGGGTGCTGAGGCTGTAGCATTAACTACTGCACCACACTCTCCCTATTAAATCCAAATTATGACCTCTCTTATGTGATTTGGCAAACTTTGAAAGAACATAATCTAATGATAGAAAAAATTCTTTCACATCTCTTACAGCTACATCATCCTCAACTTCTAAATGCAGATTAATATCTCCTAGTAATTTAGAGTTGCATAAAACAAACTCAAAAATCATCTTGTGCATTTACCCAACTACCTGGCGTTACATAAAATAAAATGCACGTTAAACAATCTTTCAAATTCAGATTACTTAATTTACAGGATAAAGTTTCCAAATCCTTGGTCTGCCTTGAATCCAAAAGAGTGAATTCAAAGCAGTCTTTTATAAACTAAACCACTTCCCCATTTATTTTCTCTGCATAAAGAAATAATTCTATAGCCAGGCGGTAACAAATCACCTATTATAGGATTATTCTTAGATAATAACCAAGTGTCTGTTATAAATAAACAACCTGTTTCTCAGCAAGCCAATCCCTGATTAACGATGCTTTGTTTCTTACAGATCTAAAATTTTAATAGGCACAATGGATATTGTTGAAATCAGCAATAGATGGTACATTTATACATTTTACTGATTTCAGCTCTCACAAACCTTTAAAACAGCATATATAGCTCAATGCTAAAAGTGTCTTGACGTAGAAAAAAGGCAGAGCTTGCTCTCATGCCCGAACAGACGCTGGACAGGACAGAGTGACAGGAAAGAGATGGTAAAGTTCTCCCACTCTGATGATTTAAATGCTCTAAGTGTCTGATGTAGATAATAGGCAGAGCTTGCTAAACTAAACTAAACTAAACTAAACCTTAAGTTTGTATACCGCATCATCTCCATAAAGATGGAGCTTGGCATGGTTTACAGGTAATTCAATAAATGAGGGAAGGACGTAATAAGAAAATAGAGGTTATAAAGAGGATAGCTAGCTTTACATTTTAAATAGATAGCTTTACATTTTGGAGAAAAGCCAGGTTTTCAGATGCTTTCGGATGCTCCCATGCTGTATAGGTCAAAGTGCCCTGGATGTTTTCTACAATGTTTGATTATTGCAGAAAAATGTCTAAATCATAAGCCTGCACTAGTCCCGTCCAAACTACCCCCTTCAGATTTAGATGCCCTGCAGACACCCACCCTAGGAATCTGTCGGGGTTTTAGCTCTGGCTGTTGAGGTATATGCTCCGAAGCTCATAGGAATTGAATGAATGTCAGAGCATTTACCTCACTGGACAGCGCTAAAACGCTCTACCGCAACTTGATAAGAGGGTCTAAGTTTCCCTAAATTTCTTTTGTCATTTAGCTAAATTATAATATCTTTTCAAGGCCCTAGTGATTCCAGATGAAATGCTACTCTCAATCGTTAGATGTTATTAATTCCCAGTGAATAAAAGAGTGAGCGATGAAGCCAGTGAGGTGATGGAGATCTGTGTATAAACAGTCAGAACCTCATATAGAGTTTAGAAAGGTCATTAGAGAAGACTTCTTGGAATCAGATCAGACATGGTCCTTAAACTATTTTTGTTAAGAAATAAATGGAAGCTGTTTTGGAGCTGCAAAGTCTGAATATGCAGAAGCCTGGAAAAATTACACTAAAGAAGAGGAAACAATTTTGTTAATGTGCCAGGAGATCCTTTTCTTGGGTGTGGATTTTTCTTGTAAATGTCCGATTAAAGTAGGTAGGAAATAGTTTTATTTTGTATGAGCCTATTTAGTTAAGAGATTTTCTCGATTCCCATGTACAGAATGCTGTTAGCTAAGCTTGATTTGATAATACATACATGTGGTTGGACATTATCAAGTTTATAACACAAAGTCTTAGTGGTATGTCTACTAAAGTGCCCTAGTAAATGGACGTGAAGGGGCATTTTCAATATGATGTCTAAATTCAAGTTTAGATGTTTTACAGAATATGTACAAATATACAGAAAACAAAGTGCCAGTCCCTATGGTTAAGCCCCAAGATCATGACAGGCATTCAAAGATCCTTTGGAAACATGGCTAAAAACAGGCATTCGAACCTTAAATGATGTCATTACGGATGATAATTTGGTCTCTTTAATTCAATTACAATCGTTTAATATTTCAAAAACTCAAGGTTTTAAGTGGATGCAATTAAAACCAGCCATTCAGAAAGGGATACCTGAATGGCATACTTTGGTAAGCCAACACAGTCTGCCAGCCATATGTTTCCAAGTGGATTTTCAGGGTCATCAGGCTGCCAAATGGTATAAATTAATATGTGAATATCTTTCGAAAACACCAAAAACAAGCTTAAGAGATATTTGGAGCATAGAAACACAGCAGAATATTTCCGCTATTCAATGGTCACGGATTTGGACCAGACAGATGAGTTGTACAGCTTCAGCATCTATGAGGCAAAATTTATTTTTCTGTTATATAGAAGATTTTGGACTCTAGTTCGATTGCAAAAATTGGATAGTACAAAATCTAATAGATGCTGGCACTGTCATCTTGAAATTGGGACATTGGACCACCTTGTATTTTATTGTCCGTTGATACTTAACTTCTGGAAGTCAATTTGGGGAAAAATTAATTTTGTTCTAGGAGTGAATATTCTGTTGTCATATGATGTCATTCTATTTGGAACATTGTTAACATCTAATAGTCCAATTGATATACATAAAAGTAGACTTCTTATAATGACTGGGGTGGCCGTTCAATTGATCACGAGAAATTGGAAAAATTTGGACCATTTAAATTTTACCTTTTGGTGGGAAACACTTTGGGCTCCTTTTACAAAGGTGCGCTATGGGTTTTACCGCACGCACCAGATTAGTGCGCGCCATAGCGCACGCTAGCCAAAAATCTACCGCCTGCTCAAAAGGAGGCAGTAGCGGCTATCACACGCAGCATTTTAGCGTGCTATTCCATGCATTAAGGCCCTAGCAAGCCATTGTAAAAGGAGTTCTTTGCTTATACTATCGTTACAAAAGAATGTTAAATGGAACAATTTGGGAAAAGTAAAAACTTTAAAGAAATTTGGAGTCTATTAGAGTCCTTTGTTAAACAAATTAATGATTAGTAATTCATTAGATTAAGTTTTCTTTGCACACACATCCAGGGAGGGAGGGTGGGATGGGTAATTTATTTTAGTAATTTGCAAGTATGTAAGTGCTGTTTTGTTATATTTTTAAAATTATGTGAATGTATACTGTTTGCACTTTTTATCTGCTTAGAAAATCAATAAAGATTTACAAAAAAAAATCCAATATGTACAAATATCCAATACCAAACATGCCTATCTTATTTTTTCAAAAATAGATGCACTAAGCACAAACGCATCCATCTTTTTGAAATATTTTTTTTAAAAACCAACACATCAAAAAGAAAACCACAAAGAACAAGCCATTGGGATGTAGGAGGGGGCCACACAGATATCCCAGCAGAGCAGTGGCGCACCCTAGGGGGCATTGCAGTGAACCTCACATAAAATGTCCCAGGTACACTACGCATCTCACCATAATTTCCCTATATCATATGGTGAGCGCTCCAAAACCCACCGAAAATCAACTGTTTGCAACCGTATACCACATCAATTGCCCTTATGCCAGCAGGTGATATCTATATGTGGGCACAGTGTGATTTGTATGGGGTTTGGAAGGCTCACTTTAACCTGCTTTGCAGTAAGCATTTACAAGTATGATGAGTGTGTGTCAGGGCTTAATCCCCTTTAGAAAACATATCCCTTGGAGTTAATTTATTACTTTGCTAAATATTCTAAGCTTCCTTGAAGACCTCCGCCTTTAATCTTGAGGAGCTGCATATTTTATTTTGATTGTTGCAGTTGTCTGGGTCTTGACATGTCTAAGTAAGTGCCATCAAGCTACGGACCTGAAGAAAGCAAAACCTGGACAACCACAACAATCATTACGCCAACCGAAGAAGACTAAGATACCATATTTTATTGTGCTTTGTTGTTTTGCTTTTCATTTTTTCCAATAGAGGACTTGTTCACTTTTTCTTTTATGTTGATTCCTTTTATTATTCTCATTTGGCTGTGTGATGATCTCAGTATTGAATAGAAATATCACTTCTCCCCCTAAAATAAATTTTGCACGTGCTTTTTGTCATCTTTTTGCAATCCTTTTATTGGAATTGGCACATTTCCAGAAAGTAGCCATATCTTTAGACAGAAGCTGATAAGGTTTAAGCAGGGAGGTCTTTCTAATAATATGAAACAGCAGGCTAAATTTAGCCTGGACAAGCAGATACTGACACATGTTTGAACTCCTTGACATAGACTTGCATGGACTTAAAACATATAGTACATTTCAATATCCCATTGAAATGAATTACAAGACCCAGATTCTTAAAATACCTAAAATAAAAAATAAAAATAGTGTACAAAATGAAATATGATGGCATTTTCATTTTCTGGGTGATTAGACAACCTAGCACACA
Source organism: Geotrypetes seraphini (assembly GCF_902459505.1). Lineage (NCBI taxonomy): Eukaryota > Metazoa > Chordata > Amphibia > Gymnophiona > Dermophiidae > Geotrypetes > Geotrypetes seraphini. The sequence continues at coordinate 55,683,265 of NC_047086.1, forward strand.
GAGTGAAAATCACCCTGTTCTAAATCCTCATATTGCTGATGGCTTGATGCTATCCATATATTACGCCAAGGATAAAAATAGCCTACCCCAGCCTTACTCCCGAAAACACGTTTATTTTCATAAGAGCTGATTCCTGCACAGTCTTTTATAAAGCTTTTTCTTTTTAAAGGAACACTTTGTGGTTTTATGTTTTGCATGTTTCACTCACTTAGTATGTAAGAAGACTGGGCCAAGCCTGTTGGCCGGCTCTTGTGCTAAATGAAGTTAGTTTACTCTAAGTGTCTGGCCAGATGAAGTGGTGGGAGGTGAATGGCAGAGCTATTGAAACAGTTCTGGCCGACAGAGCAGAAATATTACTAGGATCAAAAGAAAAATAACAATGAGAAAGAAAGCCCCTTTTTTATTTTTAAAAAACCCAAAACACTTATATTTGTAGAAAAACTTGGGGGGGTGGGGGAGGTAAAGAGGGTACATATCCTTACAACATGTCATTTTATATTCTGACAAAATTTATTACACATTTCTTATTTGGAAAATAAGATATTCTACACACGTGGAGGGGCATAATCGAAAAGGATGTCAAAGTTTGTTTACGTCCAACTCGCAAGTCGGTCAAAGTAAAAAACAGCTTAAAACACATTTTTGAAAAATACGTCCCAATTTTTTTTTTGTTTCAAAAATCGTCTAATTATACGTCCTGCTGATCTGATCGTCCAAGCCGCTAAATCGTCCATCTTTATACCATATTTTCGTCCAACTTTTCGTCCAAGTCCAAAACGCCTAGAACAAGTCCTGTTGGACGTGGGAGGGGTCTACAAAGTGATGGACTGCACACCCAGACATGGCACCTAAATAGTGAGGTACCTTACAGGGCACTGCTGTGAACTTCACTAAAAGGGTGCCATGTCTTCATCTCACTACAATTCCCTTATAGTTCACGGTGAGCCCCCCAAAGCACCTCCAGAATCCCCTAGACCCACTTATCTACCACCCCAATAGCCCTTATGGCTGCAGAAGCCACTTATATGTCAGTAAAAAAGGATTATGGGGGTCTATAGGGGAGTGCACATGTTTAAGTATCAATTCAGTGATTACAGGGGCTTATGGCTTAGGGCCTCCTCTCTATGAGTCCTTAACCCATTCCCAAGATGACTTAAGCTGCCTCTGTGCTGGATGACTAGGCTTTCCTATGCCAGGTGGCCAGGTGATGATGGTCTGGAGGCTGAATTTTAAAGTTGTGATTAATATTTTTATGGGGGAGGGGTCGGTGATCACTGGGGTAGTGTGTGGGGGTCTTTTTTTATGTGTTTGAGGTGCTTATCTGGTGACTTTAGGTGGGTTTTTGTGACTTAGACCATGTTTGGTACCTGATTGTCCCAGGTACCAAAGGCCTTCCTATGGAATGTAGGCGTCCTTCCTTGCCTGAGTTTATTTAGAAAAACGTGCATCATGATTAGCTGCCAGATGGCAGTAGGATGCCTACAATTGCTTAAAATCAGGATGCACTATTAGAGAATCATGCCCATAGTTAATTTTTGAAAGCAAAAATGGTTTATAATTTGGTTAGAATGCTTACCAAAATTAAGGGGTCCTTTTATTAAAGCTTAGCACACACTAATGGGCATTATCATGTGGTAAGTGTATTGTGGCCCTCAGATATCAAATAGGACAGTGGTTCTCAAACTTGCTCTGAAGGACCATCAGCAAGTTAGGTTTTCAAGATAGCCCTAATGAATATGCATGAGGAATATTTGCATATAATGGAGGTGACAGGCATACAAATCTGCTCCATTCAAATTCATTAGGGCTATCCTGAAAACCTGTCTGAGTGGTGGTCCTCCAGGTCAGGTCTGAGAACCAATGAAATAAGACATGCAGCATTTAGCATGCTCTAATGTCGATTAGTGCACGCTAAGGTTTAGTAAAAAAAATGGCCCCTTAGTGAATGAAGCTCAATGTAAATTATCCAGCACATTTCCATATCTTTTTAACATTGGGTATAATGTCTATTCTGATCATATCTTTCCTGGACACTAAAGACTCAGACTGCAAAATATTAGCACACTCTTTCCCGCTCTCTCTGTCCCCTAGTCTCTCTGAAGTAATATCTATACAGACCAAAGATGTTTCTTCAAAAGAGATTGCTTAATTATTTAAAACAGAGTGGTAGAAATCCATGCACAAGAGAAATAAAACTGTATTAATTGTGGAAAAACAAAAGTAAGATTTTTTGATCTTGGATGGCAAAATAATATATGGCAAAATACTAGATGCTAATAATATACTGTGGTCTGCAGCAAAGTACTAAGGGAGTGTTCTTGTAATATGGAATAGCATGGACTAATAATATATCCTGTTTAAGTTAATCAGATAACTTGTCCCAAAAAACTAACCAGATACATCTTCTGAATATGAACTTCATGGTGTCTAAACACTAGCTCCCTCATTCTATAACACTAAATGCAAGTACCAGTTGTGTATGCAAGTTACAGAACAGAACTATGTGTGAGGCTGTTCCAGTTCAACAGGCACGTGCTAAATGGTGTCCTGTACTTTTAGAGCACAGGTGTCAAAGTCGGTCCTTGAAGGCCACAATCCAGGCGGGTTTTCAGGATTTCCCCAATGAATATGCATGAGATCTATTAGCATACAATGAAAGCAGTGCATGCAAATAGATCTCATGCATATTCATTGGGGAATTCCTGAAAATCTGACTGGATTGCGGCCCTCGAGGAGGGACTTTGACACCCCTGCTTTGGAGCAAACTTACATAGGGCCTGATTCTATAAAAGGCACTTGCCATACATAAAATCATGCTTAGAGGCTGAACGCAACATAACATCTAGGTGCACCCATTTAGGCCAAGAAAAACCAGGCCTAAATGCCGACACTCAAGTTGTGTGCAGATCAGGTGTTTTCTGTAAAAGTGTGCCTAACTTTTAGATTGCCCACGATCCACCTCTGCTCCTCCCAGTGGCATACCTAGGGTATGTGGCACCCGGGGCCCATCATTTTTTGTAATGACCATGAAACAGAATAAATGGTCAGAATAGAAACAGGCAGTGAAAATTTTCTTATATTCCAAACATAACATAACATAAATTATGTCTGAATTGTCATGACATCAGAAGTACATATGGAGTAGTTGCAGGTGATGCTTGGGACAGTTCTGATTGTGTTAGTTCGGTTTTATGTGTTTTTTGAATAGAAGGGTTTTTATTTCTTTTTGAAGGTTTTGCAGTCTGTGGTCGATGTCAATTGGTTGTAGAGATGGGGGTCGAGTGTTGCAGCTCGAATGGCTAGGAGGTTGTTGAACAGTTTTTTTCTTTTGACATTTTTGGTTGGAGGGTGTGTGAATGGTGCGTGAGTTCTCCTATGTCTGTTTGAAGTGGATTGAATTATTTAGCTGAAGAAATTAGTTACCCCCTCATCCCACAAACATTAATTCTCTTCCATTTTTGTTCCCATTATAAAAAACACTGATAAGTTCCCAGAAAAAAAATACATTAAAATAAGAAGTGAAAACAAAGGCCCCTACAGATGAGAACATAACATAAGAATAGCCTAACTGGGTCAGACCAATGGTCCATCATGCCCAGTAGCCCATTCTCATGGTAGCCAATCCAGGACACTAATACCTGGTCAAAACCCAAAGAGTAGCAACATTCCATGCTACCGATCCAGGGCAAGCAGACACTTCCCCCATGTCTTAATAAAAGATTATGGACTTTTCCTCCAGGAATTTGTCCAAATCTTTCTTAAAACCAGCTACACTATCTGCTTTTACCATAACTTCTGGCCACTTCATTTTTAAGTTTAGATCTTTCCTTTCAAACAGAGACCTTGCTAGATGTCAAATACAGCACAAGGTAACTTCACATGGACTTAGCTGTGCAGGAAATGTGAATCTCCTCATACACCCACCATATAGTGCAAAAATGTGCAAAAGTCTGTTTTTTTCTTTCGATCACTACATAGCCTAATGCCACACAAGCAGCGCTGTTACAAACATATTCTGTAGGTCAATGCTAAGGATAACAAAGTTTCCTTCCTTGGACCAGAAGGAGATACTGATAAACCACTGGAAGAGATCCCAACACAACACCCAAAGACCCACTCAGTGTGTGAACCAGTTGAGTGGAGTGGACTAACTGGGGGGTGGAAATGGGCCCGGAGTTTGCTCAGCAGAATTTCCCAGACCACCTCTTCCTCTCAACACATTGACACGCTGCCACCACCACCACTAGAAACACCTCACTGGGTAGGCCAGCTATGCTATTAACTTTATAAAACACATTATTATATTTTCTTATAAAGCACATATTTTAACTGAACTCTCTGACAACCTCAGCCTTTCCATTCACAAAAATAGAAGGAAGAAAAGTTCTCATTTCCTGCTGTTTCATGTCCCCGGCCTATACAATATTTTTTTTCTGCAGACCCTTCAAAAGTCTGACCAAATCCTCGTTTCACTTGCATTATAAAATACTATGGATGCCATCTCTCCCCAATCCCAGGTCCTAAAGTCTAAGACAGTAGCGCAAACTAATGCTGCCAGATTCAGGAAAAAAAATTTCGATTCGATTTAGCCTATTGAATTGGTTTTTCAATTCGATTTTCCTGCCCAGTTGGGTGATTTTTTTCAAAACTCCTGGTGGGTTTTATAGCTTTTTCACCCCCTTTGGCTTCTCCTAACCACACTGGCGCTGTGGTGTAAATAAAATAAAGAAACAAAAAGGACTTTTCCTCTCTCTGTTAAATCCTAGCTCACGTTTGCAGTCCAACACCAGCTCTGTCAGGATACACATTTCAAATCTGACATATTATAATCACAAAACAGAAAATAAAATTAATTTTTCTACCTTTTGTTGTCTGGTTATATTTCAAATCTTGTTGGTCCAAAGCTCTGGTTTTCTTCTGAAAACTTGCTTGCCAGGGTCTCCTTCTTTCTTCTTTCTGCGTGCTAACCATCCATCTGCCAACTCTGTCCTCCCTTTCCATTTCCCTTCCCTCCCCAGGAAGTCTGGTATCTTTCCTTTTTTTCATCTCCTTCCACAGATCCACCTTTTCTTAACTACCCTTTCATCCGGCATCTCTCCCTCCTTCCCCACCACCCCAGAGTCCACCATCTCTCCCTTTCTTTTCCCAATTACCCTCCTATCCAGTATCTCTATTTCTCCTCCACACCATCCCTTGTGTCCAATTTCTCTCCCTTTCAGTTCCTTCCCTCCCTAAATCCCATGGTCCATCATTTCTCTCCCTCTCCTCTATTTTCAGACCCATTATTTCTTCATCCCCCCCCAAAGTTTGGCATATGCACGTCTCTTTGAACACCCCCTTCCCTCCGTGTACTTCTAAACCAGGGTCCCCCCAAAGGCCTGTCCCCCCTTAAAGGTCTGCCTGTCCCCCCTTGAAGGCCTGCACCCCCCTTGAAGGCCTGTCCCACCCCCCTTGTAGGCCTGTCCCCCCCTTGAAAGCCTGTCCCTCCCCCTTGTAGGCCTGTCCCCCCACCTTGAAGACCTGCCTGCCTGTCCCCCCCTTGAAGGCATGTCCTCCCCCTTGAAGGTCTGCACCCCCCGAAGGCCTGCACCCCCCTGAAGGCCTGTCCCACCCCCTTGTAGGCCTGTCCCCCCCTTGAAGGCCTGTCTCCCCCTTGAAGGCCTGTACCCCCCCTTGAAGGCCTGCACCCCCCTTGAAGGCCTGCACCCCCCTTTGAAGGCCTGCACTCCCTTGAAGGTCTGCACCCCCCGAAGGCCTGTCCCCCCCTTGAAGGCCTGCCTGCCTTTCCCCCCTTGAAGGCTTGTCCCCCCCTTGAAGGCCTGCACCCCCTTGAAGGCCTGCACCCCCCCAAAGGCCTACATCCCCCCGAAGGCCTGCACCCCCCCTGAAGGCCTGCCTGCCCCCCCTTGAAGGCCTGCACCCCCCCCCCCGAAGGCCTGTCCCCCCTTGAAGGCCTGCCTGCCTGCCTGTCACCCCCTCCCCCTTGAAAGCCTGCCTGCCTGCCCGCCCGCCCCAACCTGAAGGCCTGATGCCCCGCCCCACCCCGAAGGACCGCTCGCCCCCCTGGCCTCCCCGCACCACCTATGAAGCAGCCGCAGCAGAATCGCGAAGTCAGCGTCAGCGATCCCTGCACTGCTTCCTGCGCCACGGTGCCGCCCCTCCTCTGATGTCAGAGGAGGGGCGGGATCGCGGCACAGGAAGCAGCGCCTAAGCAGCGCAGGGATCGCTGACGCTGACTTCGCGATCCTGCTGCGGGCTGCTTCACAGGTGGTGCAGGAAGGTCAGTGGGGCGAGCGGTCCTTCGGGGGTAGGGGGGGACTGAATGGCAAGGCCGGGAGCACCCCCTTAGGGCTGGCACCCGGGGCGCACCGCCCCCCCGCCTCCCCCTTGGTACGCCACTGGCTCCTCCCCTGGCAATGCCCCCTTTTGGGATCCGCACACTAGAACTAACATGCACAACAGAACCTACTCAAATGACCACAGAACATATACATAACCATGGATTCATGAGATAAAGCCAACATGGGTTTAGTCAAGGGAAATCTTGCCTCACTAGTTTGCTACATTTCTTTGAAGGGATGAATGAATATGTGTGATAAAGGTGACCTGGTCAATAGTCTGTATTTGGATTTTCAAAAGGCATTTGACAAAGTACCTCATGAAAGACTTCTTAGGAAATTAGAAAGTCATAAGATAGGAGGTAGTGTATCCTATTATGAATTAAGAACTGGTTGAAAGACAGAAAACAAGAGTAGGTTTAAATCAGTGGTTTTCACTAATTTTTAAGTGAGGGCCATTTTGGGGCCGAAAAGGGCTGATGGAAAGCCGGCATATATCTTCCTACTTGTGGCCATAAGACCAATGAGGCTTCTCGACATTCATTCCTACCCGAACATCTGGCTTTGGTCACACATGCAAAACACAGATAAACCCTATGCAAATACAGGACCAAAAACTATCCCCCCTTTTTTTTACTGAGCCACGCAGCCCGGGCACTAAATGCTCCGACACTGCTCTGATGCTCATAGAATTCCTATGAGCGTTGGAGCATTTAGCACTCTGGAACACAGTAGAAACTCTACCAAAGAAGGCCTAAAAGTCCTAATATACACAAATGATGCCCTAAGATTCCAGACTGCTTGTAGTACAACAGAGAAATTGAGAGAAATTTCTTCCTGAGCAGTGCAAAATATAGATAGCAGATATAAATTCTCAAAACTGACATATTTCAATTACTAAATTGAAAATAAAATAATTTTTACTACCTTTACTGTCTGGTGATTTTATTTTTCTAGTCATCTTTACACTGTTTCTGGTGTTTCCAGAGCCTTCTTATCCATTTGCTGTTTTTCTCTCCTTCACTTTCTGCCCTACATCCATTTTCACCATTAACTTCAAACATTCATTCTTCCAATTTTCGGTTTCCTTCTCAAATCTACTTTTCCATGTCTTCCCTCCCCTCTCCTCCATCCATGTGTAACATCTCCTCACACTTTCTGCTCTCCTATTCCCATCAATTAATAAACAGCATTTCTTCCATCTCTCTTCCAATCCCTACCCCTCCCATCCCTGTGCACCATCTCTTCCCTATCTCCCTTCCCCCTTTTTCCTTCCTGTGGTCTGGCATCTTTCTTCTCTACTTCCCTCAGTCTGGCATCTCTCCCCCCTCCTTCACTTCCCTCCTGCTCCCTACTATGATCTGGCATTTCTCACTCCTTCCCTCCCCCTTCCCCTTCCAGTAGTCTGACATCTCTCTCCTTCCCTCCCCTCCCCCCTTCCTGTGATCTGGTATCTCTCTCCTTCCCTTCCCCCTTCCTGTGGTCTGGTATCTCTCTCCTTCCCTTCCCCCTTCCTGTGGTCTGGTATCTCTCACCTCTCCTTCCCACAGTATGGCATATCTCTCCCCCTTCTTCTCTTCCCTCCTTCCCCTACTGTGGTCTGATATTTCTGTCCTTCCCTTCCCCTTCCCCATAACTTAATCTGGAATCTCTCTCTCTTCCTTCCCTAGTCTGGCATCTTACCTCCAGTGGTCCCACATCTTTATCCTTCCCTTTCTCTCTTCCTGTGGTCTGGTATTTCTCTATCCTTCCCTTCCCCCTACCTTAATTTAGAATATTCTCTCCTCCTTCCCTGGTCTGGCATCTCCCTCTCCTTACCTCCACCTCTCTTCTAGTAGTCCCACATTTTTCTCCTTCCCTTCCCCCCTTCCTGTGGTCTTATATCTCTCTCTCCTCCTTCCCTTTCATTCTCTGGTCTCACATCTCTCTCTCCTTCCCTTTCCC